>NC_092423.1:15218214-16476046 GCF_036169615.1 Heliangelus exortis
GAGCATAAGGGAGAAGAGGGTCACAGATAAAATGTGTGCTCTTGGTTTTAAGAAAAACCTGTTCCCTTCTGATAAAATAGATCATACTGATGTTTGATCAAACAGGGGTGTGGGAGAAGGTTATTCATCCTAGGGCATCACTACTTTCTCTGTGGCTAAAGGCCCAAATTAAGACCTAAAACCAAAGCCTTGCCACATCTGTTTAAAAGTGAACTACTTGCAGTTCCTTTTATTTCCTCACTTCCCTTTTGTTGCACTGGAAAAATATTTACTTCTTTCCCACTTACCCTCTCCTTTGAAAACAGAAGGAACAATTGCTGGAGCTCAGAGTGTGACCATACAGCTGGAGGAAGGAAGGTTATACAGGAGAGGACCTTTCCTTGAAGGAAGCATGAGTTGAAGGGCAGTGCCACTGAGTTCCAGATTATTAGTTGTACCCTAGTGATTAGGGGATGTTGTCTTTGGAAAATGAAAGTTGAAGATGTGGCTCAGTGGCTTTTCATTGCATCACTGAGAGGAAAATAAAGTTGAAGTTTCTACGTGCAGGGAAATTCAATTATCACGTAGCAAAAGTTCTGCATCCATGAAAAATTACCAAATGAAAAATGCTGGCTGAACCCTGGAATTTGCATGGAAATTTAATTACTCATAAATGGGCTGTCCTGAGTTTGGGGAGAGTTTTCTGAAGGCCTACTTGTGACATACCACCAGATGCAGGTAAACAGCAGAATGAACAACTGGAGAAATACTGGTTGTCCACAGGGTATAGCTTCATACAGGTAGATTAGTCCATACTGAAAAAACCAAAATATTATGAATAGATGATGAAGGATTGCTGCTTCAGGAAAAGTAGTGATGTAAGCAGGTTGCATAAACTCCTAGACCGCTAAAACTTCAAGTATGTTATCCTCAGCTTAAGAGACAAGTTAGTCCAAACTGATGAAAATGGTGAAGACTAAAGTTGTGTACTTTGCTGGTTGCATTTTTACTGAGTATTTTACATTATTTTCTACCTACTTGTATATGATAGTTCATCGTTAGGGACAGTCAGAAGGTTGTTTTCCATGGATGTGTCTTGGGGATTTGGGTGGTAGGCTTCTGAATAGAATTAACAAACCTATTGCTTGTTTTATTAGAGAAGATAGTTGGACCAAGAGCACTGATGTATTTTTTTCTTTTTCCCAAAGGTTACCAAGACACACACAAAAAAATAATCCCTGTGGCAAGAAAGAGCTAATTTAAAATTATTAGGTAGTAGTTTACAGGAAATAATTTCTTCACCAGTAATGGGTGAAAGCCGGGAGCTGAAGGAGCTTGGACTGCATTGGTCTTTATCAGAAGGAAGGTGGAGGAAGCAGAAATAAACCTGTCATTGTTCTGTGTAGACCACTCTGTGAACTGTAATACAGAAAGTAAGCAGTTACTTTAAGCAGCAAACTTTCATAATCTGAAAGTATGAATCTGTAGGGTAAAAATGTCCAAAGCAATCAGTGAGCTAGGCTTGCCTTCAGTGCTGACCCAGGTCATGCAGCTCAATTCTTAAAATATATATATAATACATATGTATATAAAATTTAAAAAATAGTTGCAGTGGCAGAAGTACACCAGAGATGCAGAAGAGCAGCTTAACACATTTGCCTGCTCAGTGCGGTGGAGTTGTTCAGAAGGATCTCTGGGAAGGAAAGGTAAGGTTTGCTTTTGCTTTTGCAGATATGTGTGCTGGTCTGAAGCAAGACCAACCCTGTGGCTGCAGAGTTCCCAAGCAGGAGCGAAGTTGAGGAACAGCCGCGAAGGGAGCGCAGCAGTCAGCAGGACGCGTGTTCCTCGCCATTAGGTGGCAGTCTGAAACAAGACAAAGTAAGATGCCAGCCGAGGTGTTTGCAGCACTGCTAGAACCTCAGCTGCAGCTCTTCAGTGTGACAGGTGTTAGAGTGGAAGGATGTATTTTAGCATTTTCCTTCACCATTTTGTGTTAGGATGTGCCACATCCTCATGCATCATCTGCAAACACATGCAACAGCAAAATCACCAGCATCCTAGATTTGTTAAAACTGGTATAGCCTGTTGTCTTATTTTAACACACCTGATGAAGAATCTCCCTGAAGAGACTGAAAGAGGCTTTCCGAGTGCATAGAGCTCCTCTGTCAGAGCTAGAATGAGTGATGTGGTCAGGGATGTAGGGAGCAATTTCCATACCAGTTGATAAATCATGTTAACCTAAATCTAGGTATTGGCTAGAACTGCCTTTTGTTCAACAAGTGGTGATAATAGGCAAGTTGGAAGAAGCTAAAAATCCTAAAAGTGGGGCTTTGATGAAACTAACAGCACTACATGACTGGTTTAAAAAAAGGTGGGTTTTTTTCTTTGTCTCATAGCATTGGGATTTTCAAATATTTACATACAGAAGTCATTCATCCTGGTTGTATACTAATGATCCTGAGGCAAGCAGTCTCAAGTCTGCTGGAGGCTGGTTTTGTTTTTGTTTTTTTTAATGGCATGCCCTTCTCAAATCTAGCATAAGTGCAAATTATAATGTTGGCTACCTTACCTTTTTGGAGATGTGATTACATAGGTATTTGTGGGATGTAATTGCTTCCCTTACCATAGCTGAGGGTGTGCTGTTGATACCCAAGGTGTACTTGTGGTGCAGAACCTACATGCTGTTTACTTATTTTCTACTAATGGGATGCAATGGCTTGACAGTGGTAAAAATACATTCCTTTTCTCTCAGTTCCACTGTGATTTCCAATTTCTTATATTTAAGTGTTCAAACAATTCAGTCCTATGTATTCAGTCCTATTCAGCACTAACAGGCCTACACCGATCTGGACAATAAACATGAATAAAGTATTTCAGTGCCATTCACCAATGTTTAGCATGTTAGGTGTTCATTTTAAGTCCCCTCTCATTTTTTTTACTCCCCTGCTGTAAAAGCAGCTATGGGTTACAGCTTGATTGGCTGGTTTTATACCCCAGGGTTGTCAGTGCCATAAGGAGCATTTTTTTGATTCAGTAGCAGACAGGCCTGATGAGCAATGTGAGGCTGTACAGCAATCCTCTTATGTCAACACTCAGGTCTTGTATCTCAGGTCTTCAGGGATTATAAACCAGCAGCACTGTTAGAGATAACATGCTTTTCAATGAAGTCTGTAGACTTCCTATCCTTTCATTTGTAGTTTTCAGTGCCTTGCCAGTGTAAATCTGTCTGTAGTTGTCAGTAATACTTGCCTAGTTGATGTTTCTTCTCTTGATGGTTTCCATTCTTGAAAGATTATTTAATGAAGCAGAAACTAATGAGGTAGGCAAACCAGTTAATAGGGGCAAATGTCAACCATCTGGTAATGCTCTGGCACAAAGCTGCTGTTGACTACTTTTCCTTTGAGAGATGGTACTTCAGGCATGTGCCAAAGAAGTTTTTTATTTGTGATACACTTGGGTTTTAATAAGCTTTCATTTTCTATATAGTGTGGATGTTGTAAAGGTGCCTGCAAAAAAGCATATTAATCTGAGCAATCCAGCCCCCATAAATCCTTCTGGAAGTGCAGGACTCGCAACTAAAAAAGCAGATATTACCTACAGTGACTCACAGTAAGGAAAACGGTAGGTTAAAAACATTTAGCTAACAGAGAACAGAAATACAGTTTACAGATTCTTCACAGGTCAGGTACCATTGTACAGAAAATCAATAGTGTACCAAGAAATTTGTGTCTCTTCCAGCCATGCCACTAACCTGATTCTCACCCACTGGTCCTCCATGTGCTTTTTGCTTGCAGGTACCTACTCAGCAAACCATTGCCATGCTTGAGATGCTTCCTTGAGACAACAATCACATTCAGCATCAGAGATACATGGGAGGGGCAGCAGATAACAGTAGGTACAAATAATACAAAAGAAACTTCCATTGTCTTGCATCTCAGACAATGTTCACATTTTCTTCCAGCTTTCTGGAGAGTTACAGACTAACCCTGCTACAGGGAGTTGCTCTTCTGCCCTGTTTGCCTGCCAGGCCATGGGCTGACTGCCTCCAGGTTCCTGAAAGGCACACAGTTTATTCAGTGCTGAGATTCTTCAAAAGTTACCCAGTGTGCCCTTGAATAATCCCTTTGTTGCCCTCTGGAATAACATGCACAGCATAGTCAGATTATCCATGATCAACTTTAATCAAGCTTTAAGATAAAGAAATACTTGCTTGGAACTGTAGGCTTGAAAAGCAGAACAAAGTTATAACCAAAGAAAGCAACATCATGAAACATTAGAAGTCTATACCCAGCTTCTCAGGGGCTGAGTTGGCACCATTGCCCAGCTCCACAGAAACCATTCCCAGTGCAGGTTTGGCCTGAAATCTTCCTAAGCCTGCACCTCTCCTGGCTCTGCTCAGCCTGACTGCCCATGTCCCTCAGAGCAGCCACGCCGGGCAGGCTGCGCCTTCTCCCTTCTCACCTACCTGACCTTGTGCTGAGACATCACCGGGTAAAAGGTGGAACTTTGCACTTTCCCTCCTGCCTATTGTTGCACTTTTTGATCAGTGCATGGTATTTTTAAAGAGATCCTGCTCTTAACTTCTGCTAAGTTGTGAGGAGAAGCTTGTATACAGATCTGTAGCTTGGCTAGCTGAAATAAATGAGGCAAGAAGAGTCAGGGGATCTAGCAGGAAAGCTAAAATCATTCCCCTACATGGGTGTGAGGAAAGAGTTGTGAGCTGTCAGTTCGTCACAAACCAATTTTTAGAAAGATTTCCCTCTATGCTGTCCAAGCACCAAAGGTTCCTGCTGACCCGTGGCAGCAGATGGGCGTCAGGAGCAGCATCAGCATCGGGTCTGACAGGGCAAGGTGGCCCGCCTGGCCTGTGAGGGGGCACGCCTTGCCCGGGAGGCCTGTGCTGATTTTCTGTGAGTTTATTCCTCTGAGTAAAAGCTTTAATGTCCTTTCACAGGTAGCCGTGAGGGCTCTGTGACAGTATTTGGCACTGGTTCAGCTTTTTCCAGGGCCCTGCAGCCACCATTTAAAGGGAGCAGTGCTGTGCTCTGAAGGATTCAGCGTTGTGAGAATATCCGAGAGACTGGTGCTGAGAGCCTGTTTGATTCCACATGCTATGGAGACCTGAGCACTGTCTCCAAGTGCCTGCAGGGAGAACCGTGGCAGGTTCTCCTTCTACTGTAGAAAGCCATTCAAGCTACCAGAAGAACATACAATCTGACAGGTATGTTAATTTATGGTTAGAATTACCAAAAGTCTGGTGGACTGTGGTTCCTAGTAATGATTAAATCAGGACTGGATGTTCTTCCAAAGAAACTATGGATTAGGTGAAGGGAGATTTATGAGTAGTCCAGTGGCATGCACAATACAGCAGATTCTGGTGCCCAGTAACAGGACCAGGGCACAAACTGAAACACAGAGGGTTATCTCTGAACATCAGGAAACACTTTTCACTGTGAGGGTCACTAAGCACTGGCACAGGTTACCCAAAGAGGTTGTGGTGTCTTCATCTGTGGAGATCTACATGGTTCTAGGCAACCTGCTTTAGGGGTTGGACCAGATGGCTTCCAGAGTTCCCTTCCAACCTCAGTCATTCTGTAATCTTTCCTGGCCTCGGTATCTACTGACAGAACTCAGTTTCTTTAATTTCTTCTTATTTTTGTGAAATCAGCAGCTCATAGTAACCATGCATTACAGACAACAGGATTTCATTCTGAATAGGTTCCAGTCCATCTGCTTCCAGAAATCAATATTCCAGTCACATGCTTGAACACATTCCAGATAATTATCGGTGAATCTAAGGCATTTTTTGGACAAGTTAATACTGTCTAATTACAATTATTCCATGTATATCTGGTGCTGAACTTTAACAATCAAAACTAAGGTTTTGTTTTCTGTAAGCATTATATAACTAATGTAGTGTGAAATTATTTTTTGCCACAAAAAATTATGCTTAAGTTACAAAAGAAAAGTAGAAGGAAATTATACCAGGGTGTTGCCTACATTGTCATTGATTTTTCTTGGCACATATGACCCATTTCTTTGAAATTTAATATATACATCTGAAAAATAAAATATACCTTACACTGAAACATAAAAAGTGCTCCAGGTTTCAAGCACTAAGTATCTTACTGATTTCTCTGTATGAGTATATAGTGATAAAGTTTTAATTTGCAAGCATGCATTACACTATAAAAGTGTAGCAGTGAAATAGAAAATACATAACTGGAACCACTCTCCTAGGAACACCAAAACCTTGGCTGGCCTTGGCAGCTGTCATCCCTCTGTGTCCCAGTGCACAGTCACTGCATAAGCAATGGAGAAAGCTTGTCATTTTGAACTTCAAGATTAAAGCAATCCTTATTTACAGTTACACCCAGTGACCACTGTGCACAGGAAGAGAGTGATTATAAAAATACAGTTAGGGCAAGTCTTACAAGTCTTCCCTACCTGGCTGTAGCAGGATACATATTGCCCTCATTGGATTACATAAACTGCAGCAATATCCTGCAGTGATGTAGAGAAAACCATTCCTTTTTAAAGTTTGTGCAGACTGGAGCTGTCATTTCTGGGGGCAGAGTCATGGTCTTGGGAGCCTCTCTAGATTCTTGTAGGATCTGAAGTCTCAGAGGATTCCCCTGGAAGACAAGGCTGGCTGCTCTAAGCTGTTTTTCCTGATGCTGGCAGGAGATCATGGATCTCTTCTATGGTGCCTGTCTGAACATCCACTGACCACCCTGCTCCTCCCTCTGGGTCTCCTGAAGGTGCTGGCTGAGGCAGTGGATGGCTCAGGCATCACTGCACCCTGTATGGCCATGAGAAGGGCAGAGGCTGAGTGTGCCCAGAGGTGCAGGTGAGGTAGGAGAGGAAGTGGCCTGGGAGTCTGTGGTATCTGTATCACTGATGGGTGTTTATTTGCAGCCTGAGTGTGATTGTACCCACAGATTATACATCCCACAAGTAACAGATACTGCTCAGTAATGTTTCTTTGTTCCACTTATCAGGGGAGTCTGTCTCTGCACTAACAAACTCTTGTTCCAAATTCAAAACCCTCAGTTTTGAAGCCCTGAGGCTACATTGCAGCAGACAGCTGTAATTTCAGAGCAAAAAGCATTTATTTTGTATAAAAACATACATACAGTCAGCAGAAGGACAGTTCTGGAGAAGATGAAAGTAGATCCAACTTCAGAGGCAGGATGCTATTTAGTCATCAAAACTAGAGCAGAAACATAATGTCTCAGTTTTTCAGTCAATCTGAGACACGCATTAGAGGAGATGGTTGCAGCGAATCCCCCAGTCTGGCCAACACTTTTGTAAAGCAATTAGATTTTTCTAGTCCCTTCTTCAAAGGCAACATATAGTTTTGAAATATCTTTAAGTAGCATCAAGGACGTAATGTTCCAGTCCTGCATCCCTGATGTATCAATTAACTTGAGTGGCTTGGAAAGCTTACCTTGAAGTTGTGCACATAATGTTGACATTAAAAAAGAAAATGCTGCCAACATTTGTTAAAGTGCCAAAATGAAAGTGCTCTGTTCAGGCTCACTTCAGCCACCTCATTGTTCCCATCCTATCTCACAGGATAATCAGAAAGTGTCTGGGCAATTCTCCACCCTTTCCTCATTTTCTTTGCAGGGAAGCATGAGATCAGCAGCTTTCTTCTTTTGTTCATTTTTGTCCTTTGCATGACTGCTACTTGTTTTGATTTATTAGAATTCTTTTCTTAAATAGGAAAAAAAAAAAAAAAAAAAAAAAGAGGGGCATGTAATGCAGAGATACCTGCAGCCTAGGGAAGCTGTCTCCTGAGACCCCCTATAGCCAGGTTTACTCTACAGAATCATTTAGAGCACTTAAATTGTAGGATGCTGCTCTGAATTGTGCTGTACAAATTTCCTCCAGACTTTAGAGGCAGCAAAGGGAGATTAACCTGGCCTGGCTAAAGAAAGCCTCTGTGAATACCACTGTAGTGATTAGCAGGTTTATAATTGCTAATTTGGTATTCAGTGTTCAGTGATGTCTCTGGAAGTAGGAGGTGTTTGTGGTGTAGAAATGTTTACATATAGCTCCCAGCCAGCTAGGAAACATTCAAAGACCCAAGTCTGTTGTTGCCAGGTAATAAATCCCCTGCTTATAACATATGAAGATAAGAGAGAATAATAGCAACTAAAAGCTAGAATTCTGTGGTCTGCAAGATTTAAGAGTGTCAACATTTTAAGAAAATAGGAAGTACAGTCTGAGTAACTACATTAGTTACTTGCTGTAACTAAGGGACTGTTACTCACCTGTTTTAGAAAGTTTGGTCACCATTCCAAGTCAACTTTGTAAGGATTTTGGCAATATTAGATGACAAACTACATGTGTCATATTTATTTCTCATGTAAAAATCAGGAATTTTATCTTTACTACCAAACCCACAAGTGCTAGCTAGGAAAAACTCTTGATGCAGAATTCCTTTTGGTAAAACTTCCTGTGCTTTACTCAGGCTAATTCTGATGTCGCAGTTATCAGTCCCTTCCCTGCCTTGCTTTCCCAGCTGTGTAGCAAACAGGCTAATGACATAAATTAAATGGGGTAAGAGCTTCTGGCCTTAAGCTACTGTCCAAGTCAAGAAAAGCCAACAAGAAAAGTGCCTGAAGTCATGGGCAATCTCTGTTCTGGTAGTACAATGTGCACTTTTAGCTACAAGCAGAACAAGAAAATGAAAGAACATCAGGTCAGATCAGTCCCCAGCCTTAAATCCCAGACACTGACTTTAATGAGACTTCTTTGGTACATCTAGCAGCAAAATGACATAGAGGGTAATATTTCCATTATGATTCTTTTTTCTCAGCTTCAGAGGTACCTGTCATTGCTACCCTGCATTGTCTCTTTTGTGGATTCCCATTATTTTATGTCTTATTTCGAACCATTACCTGGAGTAATTTTTATTATTCTCTCAAATCTGCTAAAGTATATAGGCTGCATATGCAGTGTAATCTGACAAGATTAGCAAAAATGACAAATATCCAACTGCTAAACTTTTCTGTGTTCACCTTTTCATCTGTACTTGGTAACTCTAACAGTTGGCTTCCATGCTCCCCATTTTATATTCCTTCCCCTCCCTGCCTGGCAGATAGCTGCTCTCCACATAGAGATCTAAGCAGGAAGCAAAGCAAGGCAAGCTTTCCACCTTCTGGTTGTACCAAGGATTCCTGTGATGTTCAGGGAAGTTGAGTTCCACCCAGGAGTGCCTAGGACTCTGTCTGTGGGTTTAGTGGATTTCAGTTGCGTTGCGTGAGGGATTACCCTAATCTTCAGGTATGTGTAGCAGAGTTAGTTCACCTTGTAATCCATATTTAGCAAAAGCCTTTCAACACACTTCTGCAGTGCAGCTGAATAAGAATAGAAGGTTCTGGGTTAAGAATAGAAGTGCACTGGATTTTAGAGCCCAGTCATTATGCATGGTGCTGATTTCTGTCTGTATGTTACTGCCTTGAAATGTGAACGGGTTACAGAGAGGAACTCTAAGCAAAATGGTCAAGCAATAAGGAATAAAATAGTGGTCTATAGGTAGAAGCTAATTTAGTCTACTATGATTGTATCAAACACAATCTCATAGGAAATAAGTCTTGCTAGAGAAAATAATAAGAAACATGCTTTATCGCTGTGAAAATTCTCCCCATCATATGCCTTGAAGGAGGCAAGGTAATATGATAAAGAACAAAAACAGCTGGTATAAAAAAAAAACCTAAAAATCAGAGCATCAGCATCTGTTTCTGTGTGGCTTCTCTTGAGTTTCTTTTCTGCTCTGAAGGAGTTTCTGATGCATCTTCAATTTCCATTACACATTTACACTTTCTACTCTGAAACTAGATTAGAAGTTCTGTAACCCTTGTGGTCAATATTTCTTCCTTTGATTGTTTTCTCACATAAATGTTCATTGAATACACTTTGGCTGTAAGGTTTAGAGAACATCACTCAGATGCAGAATATCTGATTGATTTGATATACATCAAGTAGTAGTTATGCCAAATCAGTGCTGGGGTTTCAAATTCTAGATCCAGTTTATATGTGGTTACCTAGAAAAGCAAACCAGGCCTTTATACATCTCAGAATCTAACGTTCATGGGTAATTGAATATGTAAATATCCATGGGCTAATATGCATTTCCTTTCTCATTCTGATAATATATGGGAGACAGAATTTGTTCTGTGTTGAAAATTTCACCCTTTGTTTTGGTCATTTGAACACATGTAGGGCAGTTGTAGCAAACTTGTTGTGTTTTAACTTTACCCCTCACTTAAAAATATGTGATCTCTGTTCAGTTCCCTGCAACTTCAGCCATTCAGAGTGATGTTTCTCATGGTAAATATCCAGCAGGGAGCACGGTTTTAAACATGTTAGTACAGCTCAGTGTGTTCACCTCAGCCAGAGCCTGAATTGCAGCTGCTGTGCTCCTCACCTCACACTGGAAAGCAAATGAGACTGGTGTAGTTATCTGCAGACCAAACCAGAGGATGTGCAAGGCACAAGGCAGCTGAGGGGTGAGATGGGATGTGTTTTGTTGGCAATATGGTCAAAATCAAGAATTTCAAAAGAAGAGTTTCCTGAGTTTTGTTTGATTTAACATTTTACGTGTGCTCTAGAGATTACCAGTATCATTTGTATCTTGGAAAGTAAAACATATGCTCAGGCTCATCAAGAGCATTATTTATTTCCATTAACAGCAGCCTCCTTATGTGTAGGATCTCTCAGGAGCAGACTCTCATTCCAGCCAATACATCTGCACTTTTGTGTGGGCAAACACGAGCATAGTCTTGATAGCCACGATAACCACTGCCCCTCAGGGGCATGGCTGGCAAGCAAAAGAGCACAGAGTCCTTTCTGCAGAAGTTTTGTGTCACTGTATGGAGGGGGTGAAGAGCGGGGTAGGAGGAGAAGATTGCCCTAACACTAGGGTAAACACTGAACAAACCTTGAAAATTAAAATTCAGTGCCTCTATTGCATTTTCCTTGGCGCCAATGTCCTTTTTGTTGGAGCACAGCCTTTGGCAAGCTGCTGGGAAAAGTGCTTTGTCAGACTGCTCATCTTGGTGCTCTGGAGCAATGCCTGACTGTGGCTGGTGACAGCAATCAGATGCCACCAGCTAAAGCCACTTTGAAGCATTTTTATATCTAGTATATCAAACTGTTCATCCTTGTTTCTCTCCTGGTGTGTGGTCCATAGTTCAGTCCTGCCAGGCTGCTCACAGTCACAGTATCACAGAATCAGTGAAGTTGGGGGTGACCTTGGGAACATCTAGTCCAACCCCCATGCAGGATTGCCTGGAGCACATTACACATCATTTCCTCCAGGCGAGTTTTAAATATCCACAGCCTCCTTAGGCAGCCTGTTCCAGTGCTTTGACTCTTTTTTTCCTGTGCTTTCTCTAGATTTGTCCATCTTGAGGATGCACAGGCTGCCTGTTGCCCCTTGTGCTTTTCCTTGTTGTTTTGTTTGACATAGACAAAATTGGTATAGGTGAGGTGTCTTCTGTAGGCTCAAAGCATTGCAGTTGGGTGCAGAGGCTTACCTTGAGGACACTGTCTCTTTGCAGCACAGGCCAGAGCCTAACAAAGTTTTTTTTTTTAAGTCATTTGGAAGCATGATAGTGCACAGCTGGTCTCAAACCAGGTCCTGAAACACCTGGATCACCATTATTGTGAAGCCAGTCACCACAACTGCTATTAATGTGGGCTTCCATAAGCAGACACATCAGGTTTGGTAAGTGATACAATCTCAGCACTGAAAAAAAAAAACAAAATGTGCTTCAATTTAAGATTAGGTTTTTAGCAGAGCCAACACAAGATATAACAGCTCCCTTTCAATTTTTGCATTTTCATCTTCCACCTCAGGCCTAATGGTACTAAAGAGATCCCACACCTTTGCATCATGTAGGTATAGGAAAAAATATTAAATGTTTCACATAAGGAAAGGTACAAAAAGATGGATTATATGAGGCAATGAATCCAGCTTTGTTATTACGTCCTTGCTGACAGCCTCAGAAAACCTTCCCACAGAGTAAGTCAAGTGATGACAAAGATGATTTATCAGGGATAAAACTCCTTTCAATCCTTGTAAATCACAGTGATAAGAGAAGTCTCTGGAATTCTCCACAGAGAAATTGTGGCCTCATCAGAGATCAACAGAAAGAGGCAAGCAACAAGACTCCAAGCAGTAAGAAAAATAACATGCAGAAAAACTCCTCCTAAAATTAAGTACCAGGAAACACAATAATCTACTTGGGATGAAGGCCCACTGTGCATATATCAGTGAATATGCTGTATTTGTAATGAGAATACAAAAATTCTTGCTAACACTTGGAAACCTTTCACTGCTACTCACAATGACTGCAGTGCAGACCAGCCTGAAACAACCTGGATGTCAAATATTGTACAGAGTCATGTGTCAGCAGGAAGAACAAGTTTGTCAGGAGTGCTAAATGTCTTCAGATCTGCCTTTTTTAACAAGACTTCTACATTTAATCTGGAATTTTCTTTCTATATCTTACTATAATATTATTCAGCTATGCCAGATCAGCTGAACAACCAACCTTCAATGATGAGATTATTGATAAAAAAACTATATTAAAATTGCACTCGCTAGTGTATAGAAACCTAACAAGGCTTTGTGCCTTATTAGAAACAGATTGTTTTAATATAAAATGTGACACAAAATATAGCTTCTTTCTCAATTCCTGCAGAGTTTCGTGGATACTAGGAAAATCTACCTTTCAGTTATGCTTCATCTAATAGACATTAGGGTGAAAATATTTGACTTGGATTATATACAGAAGATAACCCAGCTGGTAGCTTTCCACCTTGTCAGGAACATTAAGCCCATTCCCCAAAATAAATTGCTTGTTCATTTTCATCTGTCTGCTGGGGCTGACCACCCTGTTACAGTAAGATGGGAAAAGACTGATTCATCAGCAGCCACAAAGTCCAGGCCCCAGAATAACTCAGCAGAGATTAGGCTTTGAGTTGGCACAGTGCCTGGGAGTGAATTACATCCGTGCTGTCAGACTGAGTGGCCTTTTTCATATGGCTCTTACTATATATTCCTACAGTGACTTAGTATCTTATACCATTTACTTGCTTTTTGCCTCAAATACCAATATCATAACTATTTTCTGGTAGTTATGACATGTTTGGCACAGAGAAGCCTCATCTCTCTTATTTAGTTTGGCTTCTATGCCCCTCTTCCCTAGTCACTTTGGATTAATTTTGCAGTCCTTTGTCGTTCCCATTCCATTTTCTGGTATAGATTTGTAGCAAATCATTGTGAATGTGGCTGCTTTGCCAGCTCTCAGGCTTGAGGAGACTTCAGTGAAAGTACAGGAAGGGGAGTTTTATCCGGAAAAGCACAAAGATTACAAGAGAAATATTTAGAACAAAATGTTGACTTGAAACTGCCAGGAGACTGACTCTATACTGGTCAGAACTGGAGCTCCACTGTTTGATAGCAGCTATCACTCCATGAAAAGAAAAGGACTGGTTATTCATCAAGGCTGTGTGCCAGGCCTTTATGAGCTGACATTCCTGGTGAAGACAAAACAGATATCAGGACACTTCAGTAGAGGAATTATTGCATGGGACAGCAGCACTGAGCTCTGTAACTTAGTGTTTGTCCAGAAAGCATGACTGACTTAGGAGCAGTGAACAAGGCTGCTTCTAGTGCTTAAATATCTTGTGTACCTTTTTTTCCCTTCAGCATGAAGGTTTTATTCAGGATATGACAAATGGGATCATTGTAACCTCATCTCAGCTTCCATCTGCTGGCAGAGACATTATTTTTGGCTGCAATGGCACTATTGCTTTAAATAATTTAGATTGAAAACCTTCAAGATTAATTTCACAAAGAGAGGCTTGCAGTGGAAATCATAATGTTTCCCGTAGCATCCTGCTCTGGGACAATATCTAGAAGGAAGACAAAAACCAGAGCTCAGCTCTCCCTCCACCCTGCAGGTAAGGAAAGCCTGTGCACAGCTTCCTGAGAAACTCAGCTCTGATCTGCAATGCAGTACAGGTTCTGAGCTAACTTCAGATTAACTGGCTAAGACTAGATATCAAGCTTGGGTTCATGGGACTCAGTAGATCTGCTTGTCCTGTCCCAGTAGCTGTTTTGCTTCCGTGGTGTGAGACACAAAATGGTTTCAAGCTATTGAGGGTGTGTGTTCAGGGGAGAGAAAAGTAAAGAAAGGGAGCAGGACATCATCAAGATGCAAAGCTTATGGGAACCAGACCAGGGATCTTTAAATCTGCTTCCTGTTTAATTTAACTTATTTTATTTGCAATAACCAATTTGCATCTGAAGTACAGATTTTACCATATACTTCTATTGGTTTAGTCCTCGGGCTGACCCCTAGCAATTAAAAAAATCCTGGCAGGCTGAAAACAAATAAAAAGCCTCAGAGATTGTGCCCTTGGCTCTGAGCCAGTCAAGTGTAAACTCTGCATTTTTTCAAAGACTTGAAGCATGCTTGTTGGGAAGAAAATCCCTGGAAGTGAAAATTCTCACATAACTGTCAGACTCCAGGTTGGAGAAAAAAAAACCCTGGAGTTTTGGTGTTGCAAAGCTTGATCTGAGGGCAGCTGGTAACATTCATACTGCGGGAACCCAGGACCCTTTTGAGCCTGGATTGTTTTGCTTATTTGTGCTAAGAACAACCATTACAGCCAATGCCTACCCCATCTCCATGCATTCAAAACATAGGGTGACTGCTGTTACAGGTCAGTAGCAGTGGGGTTCTGTATCAGTTTATAAATAAGTCTCCTGAAAAGCAGCTGGTTTGGGCTTTTGGAGTACAGAGAGCCCATCCTGTTCTCAGTGCACCCTTATCACCAAATGCATTACCACATTGGCATTGTAAGTCAGTTTCAAAGAGAGAAAAAGACTGAAAGGCTATGAGCACTGATTCCCATCCCACCTTGAGAAATTATTTCTGCCTAGCAAAGCTGGAAATAAGAGTTGTGAAGTGCTTTGATAAAGAGGGTTGCACAATTAAAACATTTCACTGCAGGGAAACATCAATCTATAAATCACTCATATCCTAAGCAGCTTTTCCAGTGAGGAACTCTCACTGGAATTGCTGGAAAGGAAAAAACAGCCTTAGCTAAGGCAAGAGATATATGTTAATTTTAAACAATTCTAGATCCACTGAAATTACTTGCAAGTTTTTATTGATTTTAATAGGATGGGATCCTGACCACTTTTGATGGAGAGCAGATGAACTCCATAGGATGGAAAGTCATTTAATTTTCATATGGTTTAGGGCAGGAATTTGAAGAAGGGCATCCTTCCCAGGAGGCATGTAGGGATGTGTAGCCACTGTCATACTGTTCCCAGATTCTTTATAGCAACAAATTAGGTAGAAATCTCAGCTGCTGTTTGATCTCTTGTGTTGTCATGAAAATTGTAATATGTGACTGAAGGATTCAGACTCGTTAACAATGACAAATTAACACAGATGCAATTCTACATAAAACAACTGAGGTAAATGCCAGCTTACAAAAATCCCAACTGACTGTGCACAATAACATGTCTGGAAAGCATGGTTTCTGCTCTCACCAACAAGAGCTTACTGAGCTGTATCCTGATCCTGGGTCCGGTCACTCTTCCTAAGCAGATTTCCTCACCTGCCCTGTGCCTGTCTGAAGTCAGGAGGCCTCCATATGCACATCAACAACTGTCTCCTTAGCCACAGCTGCAAAACTGAGCCCAAAGGAAGAAAGAACAAAAGAAGGAAGGAAAGAAAACACTTCATTTCTGGTAAATCAAACAGTCTAATCAAATAGAGTGAGGAAAGGCCTGGCAGAAATTTATTTATAAAACAGAGAATGCTAAAAGAGGTTAGTGACAGAGCAAAAATGACTCGAGCAAGTTAAGTGTCCAAGTCCACCAGGCTTAGGCTTGGCAACAGAGCTGCAGAACCAGATGTAGACTGTGAATCAGCAGCTCTGGAATGCCAGCACAGAAAGAATGGTAGTAATGATCCAAGGGGACACAGAGGCATTCAGAAACTATTCTAGGACCATTTTAGCAAAGCACATGTTTCTAATATATATATCTATATTCCTGTGATGATAAAATAAGGTCTCTAACACTTTTTAGCATAGTTTCTCAAAGCATTAATTGAGGTGAAAGAGAGTTCGTGAGATTTTCAACAGATGAAATCTTCTGCCAGACACTGAGGCAAAATTTAAAATAAAAAATCTGTGCTTTCGAAAGACCTATTTGCAGAAGGGTAGAGGCAAAATGCTGAATTTCTGCTGCTTAGTTTCCATCTGAATTCCATAGGCTGACTCCTGCTCTGGCTGGCATTGAAAGGGGCTGAAGAACAAGCAAAGGGGAGTGATCCTGTGCTCCTGGCAATCCCTTGCCAAGCACAGGATTCCTTTCAGCGGGTGGGGACACGAGACATGCTGTGGGCAGAGCAGCATTTGTCCCCAGCTAACTTTGGCTGTTTGCTAAGTAGTCTTAGGATAGACACAGGTCCCGTGGGTTGTGGCATGTATCCCTGCCCTCACCCTGCCTAGTGCTCTCTCTCCTTGGTGTTGGATGGGGGATGCAGGACTATTGCAGTCTCCACACTTCATTCCTAAAGATCTTCTGGATTCTGTGAAAAGTCATTTGTGAGAGTCCTTATACCCTTTTCTTTTTGGCAGTGTCACTCATTTCTTCACTCCTATGAGTGGTGAGGGATCCCAAAACACTGTTCAGCCCCCTTGGTCCATTTGAATTCATAGCCCCTGTGCCCTCATAGAGAAAAATCAGTTAGGGTTCACTAGAGAAAGCAAATTAAGTTCCTGTTTCTGGAAAGAGGACAAGCACATGTTTCTGTTGGAATAACTATCTTTCTTTTCATGAATTAAGCCATACTTTAGGAAATTTTGTGGGAGTTAGAATGTATCTATGTAACCTTAAATGTCACTGATTTTATGATTCATTTTCATTTTCTTTCCTTTTCTTATATTGCACAGGAAAAAATTATTTATTTATAAAATTCTAACGATAACCTTTCCTCTAATTTTCAACCCAGCAAAAACTTTAAAAGAACTTCTCTTGGCTACCTCTATCAGCTGACTGACTGAGAGTATCCTCTGCTCTGCTCAGCATACAAAGAGACTGTTGTCAATATTCAGAAAACACCTCAACACTTCATACAGAAATCACTGGAGAGGACCTTCCTGGTGACCAGATGGGTCAGTTGGCAAGAGGGAGACTGATAGCAATGGGAAGCTTTCTCTGTGTGTGTGTTTATAATCACCATACAGGCTGCTCAGGATATTTTTCCTTCTTTTTCCTTGTATCTCTGCTGTCAGAAAAGACAAACATTTTAATGGTTTCCATAATCTACCTGAAGATGCATTTCCCTTGAAATCCATTGTAGCATTATGAGGAAAGAATAATCCCATCACCAAGTAAGCAGTAATTGTTTTCTTCTTTCAAGTACAAATTGGTTCTAGTTTTCAGGAGTTTCCCCCATTACTTTGGCCAAGTTCAGCAAAGGAATTCTGAGTTCTTTTCAAAGAGCAAGACAATACCTTTGCTGCTTTTGTCTGTGCTAGTGAAATCCCTGGATGTAATCTGGATGAAGACAAGACAAAATATGATGAGAATTTCTAGTGTTTCATTCTGCTTCTCAGCTGAAAAATCCCATCCAAGATCTTTACTGTGCATTTTGGTCAGGAGAACTGTGTTTTTGGAGGACAACTGCAAAAGCACCCCTCCTTAGACTGGATGCTGTACTGTGCTTTGAGGCACATAGTTAAATCGTGTTCTTTTCAGTCCAACTATGCCCAGGCTAAGACTTAAGGTAAAATTAATAATAGCTTATGTGAGCCTTCTGCACTCTTTGCAATTTTAGCTGCAATTGTGTGACTGAAGGGAGCAGCAGCACAAGTTTTCTCTTGCTGCTGAGGATTCTTGGTCCTAACTTGAAAAGACAACTGGTAGAGTAAGAAAATTATGTCACTCTTCTGTTCATCTACCACTCATTGCTGCCCAGACCATTTACAGGTGTGACAAAAATGAAATTTCAGGCACTGACTCCTCCTCTGTGCTGGGTACTGGCCTATTGCACCTTGCAGAACAACAAGGAAATACCTGGCAGTAAATTCCTGAGGCTGAGGAGGGATGATGAGAGAGTTGCACTCAGCTGAACTGAACTGTTTGTTAGAAGCATAAGGTTAAGCCTCCCATTGCAGTGCACCCAGGCATTTTAGAAATTTGGAAGGTTGGTTTTGGGTCTTTTTTTTTTTTTTTTTTTTTTTCATAGTGTTAGGGCATGAAAGAAAAGTGCTCAAACCTCTGCCTGTTTTTATTCCAGTTACTGAACCAGGAACCGAATCCTTGCCTTATAATGAAATAAAAGCTGGTTCCTATTCACACTTCTCCTCTGACAAGAAACTTGAAATAATGTAAATAAAAATAAATAGATTATAAAGAAGAATGTATATTTCACATGCACGTGACCTGCTATGTTCTCTCAATACATACAAAATGTGTGATCTTTCAGTTCATCCCTTGTTTAGGTGATATAGATGTTTTGCTCTCCAAGGTAAAGGGCAGAAAAGACAAACTTAAAGAAAATGTAAAAAAACCCCCAACCATCTGTGTGCCTAATAGCTTGTATTTGTAGATCAAATAAAACAGATCTGTTTGTTTCTGAAAAGCTTGCAGATTTGGATATTATCTCACTGAGCAGAAAATCACCAAGAAATTGGAAAATTAAAAAATGCTTAATTTGTGAAGTCATGAGACCTCAATAAAATGGTCAAAATAAGATGATCCCTGTGTTGAACTAGAGATCAGGGATATGGCTTTGTGTTTGATTCTTTGCCAGTAGTGCCATTGGGACTTTTTCTTTCCACTTGTAACCCAGGCAGAGAAAAGGCATGCAAGGGAGAAAAGTTCTGAACAGACTCATTAATTCCTATGTAAATAGCAGTTCTTGCCTTGCATGGACACTGGGAGTGCTTTTTTTAACAAAGATGCAGTGAATACCCAAGCAGCCTCAAACCTGAAGGGCTCTGTGTTGCTTTACAAACTTTTTACAGACATACAAGGTGAGATTAATTATTAATTAATTATTTAATGATTAATGCATCTGCAAAATGGCACAGACTGATCTGCAGTTAGCATTGTCCTGTTGCTTAACACCTTGGTATTAAAAGAGGTTTTACACATTCCAAGCTAACTGCTGGTTGTAAAAACCCAGCACTTGGAGTGCAAAATAGAGTAGATGCAAAGCAAACAGAATGATTATGAGTTTGGCTGAGTCTACATATTCTTTCAGCAATTTTACTGGGTTACATTCTCAACCTGAATTGCAAGATCACAGATGGCAATGATAATTTCACTGAGCACTAAACTACATGCCCTAAGAAGAGAAAATAGTCTGTACTTTCCAAAATGAATGGAAAAGTATTCTGCACAGACTCACAGCAATTGATGTAGAACTGCACGTGGTGGATTGTCAGACTGCAATCAATCAGCATATTGTGGAAACAGTATAACACAGGCAGTTGTACAGATCTAATGTTTGTGATTTAAAATTATACAGCTTGCTAGGGCAATTGTTTCAAGTTTTATCAATGATACATTTGTTCCTCTGACAGAATAGTTAAGTGTTCAGTTGAAAATGATATTTTATTGTAGCAATCTCAGAAAGATAAGAACATCCGTTGCATTTATTTGCACAGTTTAAAGGCAAATCATCCAGCATCCAGTTGATTATCTCTGTGACAGCACTGAAGATCCATTGCAAGGTTAATGCAGTCAAAGAGCTTGAATTTTGGCAGGATGTCATCATGTGCATGTAGTGTTAAGAGAAGCTACGTATGCTTCAGTCATGAATTTGAATAAACCATAATATAGCAAAGCAGAAAAAGAAATCAAAAGTGAACTTACTGAATCAAAACAATTCTTTCATATTTTTAATTCAGCAAATAAAAGTTCCCTAGCCTTATCCATCAGCTTTCTTTCAGCTGCTCTACCCCTTCCCCCGGTGCCTTAGGAAATCATAAGCATCGCTGCAGGCTTAAACTTAGACCAAAAAAATCATAGAGATTTTTTGAATGAGGACCATTACATATAGATGACTTGGTCTCTGAGTACCTGTTTCAGGAGTCTGATACTACATTACTAAACCATTTTATTTCTTCAAAGCTTATATCTTGAATTATGTAAAATTTGTTACTTTCACTTAATAACTCGATTGCAACAGTGAAACCATTCTTCTACTTGGGAAAAATTAACATGAAAAGATTGTAGAAATGCTCTTCTATTTAAATTTAATTCTGATTGCACATGCTCAAGAGTTTTATTGATTTGAGTATAAATTATTGAAATACATCAAATGACAATAAGAACCACTTCATAAGGTGACACTTATTAAAATGAGCTGTGTATATATAGACAAAGGAAGTAGCAAATATGTTCCCTGCCATACCATATGATAGCTTACTTTTCATGTGATTATCTTTATTTTCTCTTAAAAAAAAAGATTATCATTCTGATACTCACAAAAAGCATCATATAAATTAAAAGGAAAATTGTACTCTGTGCTCTGCCAAAGCAATGGCTGACTTTGATTGATTCAAAGTGTCAATCAAATACATCTAATACACCAGTAGATTCAATTTTTTAACCCTGTGTGGGTAGGTAATTTCATTACACAATTCTGTGCTTGGGATTTATTTTCATTCAGCTAACTCTCTTTAGCATTCAGTTTAATATGGGTTAATTTATAATAATGTCTGTGTTCCCACCCAGTGGGAAAAGTGCATAGTAGTCCATTATTGGCAGGCTGTTTAGTCAATCTGTAAAGGATTCCATTTTGAAGCTGATTGTTCACTGCTTTTCTTTCAAATATACCACAGACATTTGCGAAATCCATCTCTTTTACATAAAAGTAAAGTGTTGCTTTGAAATATTTAAAAAGCCAGTTTCAGTTTGGAGGTGTTTTTAGCAGAGAAAGTGGGATAATAGGGTAGACAGAACAACTGAGAAGTCATGACACAGTAGGAGGATCCATACTTGTGTTCCAGAAGTGCAGGTATCACAGAACCACAGAACAGCTGAGGCTGGAAACCAACTCTGGAGATCACATAGTCCTACACCCTGATAATGTCCTACACACAGAATCACAGAAATCACAGAATCAGCCAGGTTGGAAAGGACCTCTGAGATCATCGAATCAAACCCTTAATCCACTACCACTTTGGTTCCCAGACCATGGCACTGAGTACCACACTCAGTCTCTTCTTAAAAACCTCCAGGGATGGAGAATCCACCACCTCCCTGGGCAGCCCATTCCAGTGCCTGATCACTCTCTCTGCAAAGAATTTCTTCCTAATATCCAACCTAAGCCTCCCCTGGCAGAGCTTAAGTCCATGTCCTCTTGTCTTACTGGGAGCTGCTTGGGAGAAGACACCAACCGCCCCCTGGCTCTAACCTCATTTCAGGGAGTTGTAGAGAGTGATGAGGTCTCCCCTGAGCCTCCTCTTCTTCAGGCTGAACACCCCCAGCTCCCTCAGCCCTTCCTCACAGGACTTGTGCTGGATCCCTTCACAGCCTCCTTGCTCTTTTCTGGACCTGCTCCAGCACCTCAATCTCCTTCCTGAACTGAGGGACCCTGGACACAGGACTCAAGCTGTGGCCTCACCAGGGCTGAGTACAGGGGAAGAATCTCTTCCCTGGACCTGTTGAGCTCACCTTTCATGATGTACACAAATTCCATTTGGTAGTTTCTCTGTGCTCACAACTCATGTCAGAATCTAATCATCCCCTTTTGAGGACTAATGACAGAGCTTTTCTAAAGAGTACTTCTGCACAAAGTTTGAATCAATAACATTTTAATGGATTCTATTTAATCTTTGCAAATACAGATGGAGAACAAATCTGTGTCATTTGAACACTTCCCCTCAAACAAGTGCCAAATACAGCCTCTGCTTTGGCAAAGTGGCTCTAAAAAGTGTACCAAATATGTGCAGCACATCTGAAACTATTAATTAAAAAAGATGTAATTAAAAAGGTTGTTCTGAGACTGATGCATTGCTGCTACAGGCAGCTTCCTGGAAATCTCCTTGAGGTGGGATTCAAATTTGCACATGAGAGATCTATAAGTAAACTGAAGCATCTGAATAAAATTCCCCTACTCAAGAGCTCAACTCAACATGCATCCTACCTAAGCTTTAGAGGTCTAGGGTTTGGATGGGCTCTTTCAGACAACAGAAGGTGCATGGACCTCTCCAAAGGACAATTTCTCTGACCTATCTTCTTCTTCATCATCATCATCATCATCATCATGGCTTGGCTTTGTGAACAAAGATTTAAGAAGGATTTTACCCACCCTTGCTGCAAGCTGCTGATGGCTGACAATTACATTCTGGTGTATTTATATTTGTCTATAGACTATAAGAAGAGACTAGGAAAACCAGACTAGATACTAGTTGCCTATGTTAGGTTAGGTGAAATCTTTTCCTGGTTTAAATGTTCTGGTTGTTTAACTTACTAAGAAGCCTCCTATTTCAGGCAAGGTCAAGGAAAAGAACATGACACCTCTCTGGCAGACTAAATGGCTTTCTCCACTCAAAATGCTGAATTGCTTCTCCTGAATACCCACCAGACCATGAATGCTAAGGTTTCTATATATTATAGTATATGCTGCTTCCTTAGACAAACTGTTTTCCCTCAGTATTTCTCAAAAAAAAAGATTTATTAACAGATAAAAGATTACTATTTTCTTAGCTGGGCTGTTTTTCCTTTGTGGGAGCAAAGTTTCATTTGATAAGTAAAAATTTATCATGTTAAAGTAATTTTTGTTCTTAGAACATAGATGCTAGTTAGAATAACTTCTTTGAATCAGAAGGCACTAATATGAGGACTTTGCTATATTTTCATTAATACATATGAAATTTTCTGAAAGGGTTTCCTCTAAAATCATGTGTATCTAATCAGGCCTTAAGTGATCTTAATCAAGCTTTATTTGACATTGGACTGCTTAGTTAATTCTAAAGTGATGTAACCAGCATGCTAGTACTTGTATTTTTTTAAAGATCAAGCCATGCTGTTGAGCTGTGAAAGGAAGGGAATGGCTACCTCCCAGGGAAAGAGCCATGGCACTTCCCACAGAGTGGGACATGCAGACAAGAGAAATCAAAAACATATTTCATACTCAGAACAAAACCCATCTCTTTCTACCTGTACAACATCCACAAAATGCTCAGTTGGAATTTCTCAAAAAATTTTCTGTTTGGACAAGAAAGAAGAGTTTTAATCAGGTCAGAGTTGCAACCAACCAGCCTTCCAGTCTTACAAACACTGCTTCTCATTTTCTGGATTCAGGTCTTAGCACAGTCTAATTTAAGAATTAATAATTTCTGATTGCCTGTAGACCTGACGCACAGATAAAAAGGACAAAAGCTGTGCCTCTGATGTACCATAAGAAGAAAGTATTAGCTATTATTCCCCAGCATCCTTACAGTGGTAAGAGTTGAATGTAAATTGGCCAAAAGATCTTAAAATGTTCCAAGAGCTTTTAACACCAGAAGCAACAGCAGGACACCTCTCCAAGCAGTAAGCCCACCCCATGCTTGGCTCCCTTGGCAACAGAAGTCCTCTAATGACAGAGTAAAACATTGCACACAGAATCTCCCCTCTAACATGCATTTGGCTACCAGACCTGCTAATAAATTGGATAAAAAAGAACTGTTATCTCAAGTTTTAATTCTAACTTCAGAGTCATTCTTATCTTGTTTCGTGATCCTCATCCATAAACTTATCAGCCTCCATCTTAAAATACTGAGTTTCTTATAACAATGTACCATTGTTTTCTATCTTTTCCCAGGGAAATATAGCCATGGGGAATACAACAGGAATCTAATGCATTTATTCTATTAAAACAACTTGAATTTGTGTGTTAACCCTTACATGACTTGCCTAAATACTACATGTGGAAAATAACAGCAACCTGTGCTGCTTCCTTTAGACCAGGCTGTACCTTTCAGCAATGGAAGTAGTTTCTGTAATGAGGGTAATCTGTAATCATCACAGAGTAAGGGCAGCTGCTCCAGATAGGTCAATTCATGCATAAAAAACTGACACAATTAACCTTGCAAATCCTAGATTAATGCAAAACATACATGCACAAGGCTTTTCAAAACATACAAAGTGCTTCCTGTTAAATGCTTAGCCAGAAGAAAGGACATATAGAAAATTCTGCTTTTGCTCATGTTACGCTATGTAAGTTCCAGCTACTGCGCCGGGCACTGCTTCCCTTTTTAAAGGACATAAACCTTACTGAAAACTTCATTGTTTCCTTCACTTTTGGTTGGTGGCAAGTCTAATGCTTTTTGGGATTCCAAAAGTGGAGGCTATACCAACTGAGTAATTAATTTCCTTATTCCATGCAAATGACAAACCTTGTCTTCACAGCTGTAACCAATGAAGGAAGCATTCTTTGCCAGGAATGATGATACTATTGTTCCTGAAAGAGGTGTATATGGACAAATCAGGATAAAATTATTTAAGAGGCAAGGGAATCTCAAAGGCAGTTTCAGTTCTACTATTCTGTTTTTCTCTTTATTTTCGGTAATGATTTACAATTATCCAAACAATTAGGAAAAAAAGAAGATTGTTGATGTATAGCGAAGAAGAAGAACTTAGAAATACCACAGTCAAAAGTATGAATAGCTTTGAAGATGAGTCTTTGTCATCTTAATATCAGTAATAAAAGGGTTTCCATAAACTATTCTCACTGGTTTTTTTTTGTCTTTGTCCATATTATTACCATTTTGGTAGGCATCTTGACAGAAGTGATTCTTCCTGCTCTGCTTGGCACTTGTCAGACTGCCGAGTGCTGCCTTCAGTTTTGGTTCCTGCTGTACAAAAAGGATGCAGACAGGCTGGAGAAGGTCCAAAGAGCCACGAGGTTGATCAGAGGGCTAGAGCACCTGCCATGTGAGGAGAGGCTGAGAAAACTGGGTCTGTTCAGCCTTCAGAAGAGAAGGCTTAGGGGAGAGCTTATTATGATGTTCCGGTACTTAAAAGGGGCTACAAAGGAGATGGAGACTCCCTGTTTGCAAGGAGTCACCTGGACAAGACAAGGGGCAATGGGCACAAGTTGCTCCTGAAGAGATTCCGTTTGATCACAAGAGGAAAATTTTTCACTCTGAGGACAGTCAGACATTGGCATGGTCTCCCGGGGGAAATGGTGGATTCCCCCACTTTGGAAAGTTTTAAGTCTCAGCTCAACAGGGTGCTGAGACATCTCAAATAAACAATAATACTGGAAGGGTTGGACCAGATGATCCTTGAGGTCCATTCCAACCTGACATTCAATGATTCTGCGATTCTAGATATTTCAAACGTTGTGTCAGCTCTGGGAGAAGGAGAAAAGCAGTATCATGTTGTCACTACCAGAGAAAAGAGGAGAAGAAAATCATGAGCGGAAGCAAGGACAGATGAACAAACAGCAGCAAAGTCATACAAATCATAGAATGTAAAAACAATGATCTTTGTTGCTGTGAAGATATTTAGGGAAAAGATAATATAATTAAAGCAAGGGGTAAGAGGTTATATTAGTAGCTGTAATTTTTTTAACTGCTTGAGGAGCCTGCTGAACATTAGGAAAGCAACAAATATATTACAGGGCTGGACAAACAGGGTCTGGCTGTACAAAAGCTGAAAACTGACCACCTATAGGAATGAAATGCAGATGTGAAGAAAGTTTCTTTAGGGTAATAAAAGCTCTTTAGGTGTTTCCAGGAAGTGATTAATACCTGTCTCATCCCTTACCTGGTTTTCTTTGTTTTACTCTGCCACTCCTTAGTGTGTGAAATCAGCACTTTAGTACCAAAGCTTCTGAATAACCATTAAGAACTGCTGATTTCTCTCATAGTAACTCTGCGTTGTAAGATGTGGCAAGCATCCAGACATAAAAAAAAAATAAAAAAAAAAAAAAGAAGGACTTTTACTAAATATCTTGAAATCTTGAAAAGCTGATGAAACCTCTCTATTGTATACTGTGGACAGCACGGTAAATGAGCTTGATGAAAATATAACTGAGGAGATGGAAAAAGTGGCATGAACTGCACTGTGATAAATACCTGTGCATGCATGAACACACACACACCACTCCCCTCACCTGGACAGCTAATAAGACTCTCTAACTTTTCTGCATGCAAAGCACACACCCATTTATGGGAAGATTAGAAGTCAGGGTGGTGAATCTGTGTGAGCTCAGCAGGAACTTTATGTAAAAGGTGGATTTTGAAGCACAGCTGTCCCACCCTCTCACCTCCTGTGAATGGTTTGTTTACCACTGCCAGAGAAATGTCTTCAGCATACAGCCTGAAAAAGCACTTTCGACCCAGCAATTTCAAACTGGACTCTGAAATTCAGTCAGCTCTGTTCTGTATAACTCATGTGCTGTCACTAACAATAAATTTCACAATTGTTATAATTCTCTTGATAAGCCAACTAGTAAAAGGTTTGGATTCCTCTCCTCTGGCACAACTTCTGCAAAATTTATATAGCAGAGATTAATAAAATATATTTTTGCCTATAAATTTCAGACATGATTTTGAGTATAAGCACGTTTCAGATTTTCTGAGCAAAAAGCTGAGCATAGTCATCTTTCTAAACAGAATGACACAAAATAAATATGGATTTTACAGTCACTTTCTGTGTGTGTGTGTGCAGTGAGTGTGGAAAACACCATTTCCTTCAACAGACCCTGATGTTTTTTGGTGCATGAACTAAACCTGATCTATCCAGGTATAATTTTTTGAGCAATATTAGTGGGAGGCAAACTTCATACAATTTGCACTGATTCTGTCTTTAATTTTCATTGACTGATCAACATGTGACAAGCTTGGCCAGTTAGCTGTATGAAAGAGCAAGAAGGAAGGAGAGATGGTAGCTCTGCCTGTGCAACTTTTTTAGGTCCTTCCCTAAGAAATCAACTTCCCAAATACTAATGTCTTTTGAGATTTAGATTTTGAAGAAAGAAATTAAGAGATGGTGTTTAAACAGCTACATTTAGAGGCTTTTTAATTCTTTTGATACCCATAAATTCAAATTCAGGAAAAAAACATTACTTTAGACTGCTCCTGATCATAGTGGGGCCAAAGGTGTCAGAGAACACTCAGTAAGCTCCATCAAAAGTTATTTTGAATCATTGAATGTATGATCTTGCTGAATCATCTGCACAGTCTCAAGAAAGACAGAAGCTCCCCCTCCCCCCCCCCAAAAAAAAAAAAAAAAAAAAGAAGCTTGAAGGATTTATTCTTCTACACAAGATGCAACATGTATATGGTTTCTGACACCCTTATAACCAACTATATGAGGCCACTGGAGGCACTGTGATGTGCTTTGGAGTACAAAAGATATCTGACATTAGATTATATCTAGATATATGATCATAATACATAGTTTGACATTTCTTTGTCATTCATACTGATTTATCTTGTCTCCTTTCCATGGGTCTGGGGTTTGAAGGAAGACAAATTAGCTATAACCTATATTATAATATAACCTGGGCTATATTAGAGCAATGCTTTTTGGCTCATAAAAGCACTTAAAGTAATAAAGCAAAGAGATCTATGCATCATACCACTGAGGGGCTCTGATTGACACTTTACAGGATGCACAATCTTTGGATCTATTGTTGATTGTGAAGTTCACAATATAACTTGTGTATCCTAAATTTTAGACATTTACAAGTGAAAAAATAAGCAGGGCTATATTTTCAAATGTAAATATTTTATCCAAATTTTGCTGCTTACAGGCAAGGTTACTGGGATATACTCCTTTGAAAGAGCAATGCTGTAGTGAAGTAGAGAAAAAGAATTTAAATGGATGTTCTTGCCATGCAAAGTAATGATGTTCATGGCCATCAGTGGCTCAAAACCAGGCAGTTCTGAGATCGCCACCCCTGTCAATACTTTAAGGTTGGATCATCCGAGAACAATTTTGTGTCCCGTTTAAACATCTGAATGCTAGTTTCTGCAGAGCTTATCCAGTGCATAATTTGCCTTTTAAAAAAACCAGGTTTCTCTAAATTATACCATGTTGGCATCAGTTTTGTTCTGCAGTGCCTGAGACAGCTCTTCTCTGGAATACTTCAGTTGCCATACACTCCCATGATGGCATTTTAGGTTCACTGTCCCTGTCCCTTTAACTACCAAATCCCATGGTAGCACCTGAGTTGGGTGAGCTTCACCTGGTTTGCTGAAGGGTTCCACAAGTATTTGCTGACAGTGGAAAGTGAGGGATCTTAGGTCCATTCTTAATGCTGAAGGTGCTCTTGCAGCAATCACAGACTTTTCTGCATCTCATGTCCCCAAACGTGGCTCTTCTGGTTTACCTGTTCTACCCCAGCTACTTTTCCAGATTCCTTCTGTGAAAGTAATGCTCATTGCCTTCAGCTCCAATTCCCAGATCAAAGATAGAGAGAATGAGAAAAGAAAGCTTGGTAAATCTCTGTTGCCTAGACATGGAGCAAGTTGGTGTGTTCAGTAATTTGTGTATTGGTCACGATGGAAGCTGGGGTGAGATGGATGTTTAACCTCTATCTAGTAAAAGCTTCAGCAGGACTCTAGGGAATGTGTTCATATGATGTCTTTTCCCCTGAGTTCAGTCTTGAGTAGTTTTTAAAAATCAAAAGCAGAGCCTGATATCCCTAGCAAATTTTGAACCTTAGGTTCTCTGCTAGAACTCACACACGAAATTATTGGAAGAGTTTTCCTTTAGCAACAGTGGCAAACAATGCGTAGCTAATCTCAGTCTTCAAAACAGCTAAACCATTTTTGCCACAACTACAAAAAAATTGCTTCAGGCAGGCACCCACTAAACAAAGATAGAGTCCAATGGTGAGTTTAGTAAGGGTTATAAACAATGAAAAGCAACTGAGAATAGGGATTTATGATGGAGTATTTCAGACAACAGATGCCAGCTCTTTTTGATGGTTAAAATACAGATGAGGTCCAAAAGTCTGTTCCTTCTTCAAAGAATATTCTGAGACAATGCTTTAGGTAGAGAGTTGGCAAAATATTTGCATGAATTTGCACAAATTAGATGGAATAAGTATCTGAAACATGGTATTAGTCCCAGAACTTGATTTTGCTTTTAATCTGCTTAACACTGTTAAAAATTACTAAATATGATCTTGATGATTAGGGACAAACCAGAGACTTGTCTGGGTTTTATGCATTTCCAGTTACTAAGTAAAAATCAAAATGTCAGAAATAGTCATATTTTTGTAAAAAAAAAAAAAGTGTGTATCAGTAGATGCATCCTCAAAGGCTGTGTCATCCTTCTTCACATAAAAGCTTATACTCAACGGGAACAGGAGATACATTCCACATCACACTGTTTGCTGGAGTCAAAAGCAGCTTTATAACTTCATAAATGAATGAGAGCTTCAGATAATCTACTTGGACTACAATAGTATCTTAGGCCACTAAACTCCATCTTCCAACCTGCTAATCTCAGTAATTTACTTAGTATTTGAGTTCTTCAAGGTGAGTTGACCAGACACAGTCTGTTGATAAAGACAGATAAGATACTCTTAAATGTATTTGGATAAACTGTCTGAATCTTAAAATTTTGTTACTTTTAATTATGCTTTTCCAGTGGTAGGCAATGATGCCAGACTTCATAATTCATCCTAATAGTCTTTATTTAGTAAAAGTGTTACAAGCAACAAAGAATTTTGTTTGAGGTACACCATATCTGGCAGATTAATCAATCTTTTGTCCTACAAATTGACTTGCAAATTCAGAATTAATTTGACCTGGAATGCACCTTAAATTCTCAGAAGTCATGTGCTATATTTTTCCAGCACATTGCAAATTAAAATGAGATGAGCACTTCTGTTGACATTGAAAGTCAACAACTACTGTCAACTGATGAATCTCAGAATTTAATTCTTTAAAGGGGATGAGGAAGCAACTTTAATTTGCTTCTCCGTGAACACCTGCTTTAAAGATTTATGCAAATATGTAATTTTTTAAAATATCAATTCAAGATCACTTTTGCTTTGCTGGAAAAAATTTGCTGGTTAATTATATCATTACAGCTTCACTGTAAGGCTCAGGTTTGCCAATTCCTGTGGCTTAACATGATTTTGTTGCTGGGAAAGACTGAAGATCTAAGGGAGCTGAAAATCATAGAAGAATTTATAGAGGTTTACGCACAGATCATAAATGGGAAGAAACGTGGTTAATGAACTAACAGATTCACTGGGTAGATTACTTTTAATTAAACACATTTGTCTTTATTGAGAAACTTTACCAAATGTATTTGTCAGATAAACTTATTGGATTTATATGGCCATACTAGGCTCAAATCCCAAACAGAAAGATACACTTCATATGCCAACGGACACATATTTGTTTTATCATTACAATAGATTAAACAGTATTTTACTCTAAATGACAAAATGCTATGCTACAGACATTACATAACAATGCAGAAGACAATAAATATATTTCCAGCTGGCAAAGAAGTAACAAAAATTTCTCATTTGTGACAAAACAAGGAGTTTACCAGAATGTTTGGTCTCTGTTGTGTTTCTTGAGAAAGCAGCACCCTATCTTTAAACACAAGTCCTCAAGTCTGCTGTTTTGACATTTGTGTTAGGACCAGTAGAGATAACATACTGCCCTCTTTAGCACACTGCATCTTTTCCTCAGACTTTAAATAGGTCATGTGAAAGAACAGTTGCTGAGTATTTTGAACAGCAGATCAGAGAAGAGAAACTTCATGACGGAATCATCTTGAACTGAAGATGAGAGCACGTGTTCAGGTCAGCAGAGCACATTTACTGAGGGCTCCCACAGCCAGCATGAGAGAGAGACCTTCCCTCAGTTCTCCCTAGGAGTTTGCACAGAACCAACAACTTCAAAGTGATCCATTTCATAGAATCCTAGAATCCTAGAATCCTAGAATTGGCTGGGTTGGAAGGGACCTCAGAGATCATCAAGTCCAACCCTTGATCCACTCCCGCTGCAGTTATGGAGTTCACACATCCTGATAATTTTTTGTTGCAACATAGTTAAAATGAGTCATTACCCCTTCAGGAGTCTATGCTGTCTTTGTGTGTCTGCTGCTTCTAAGCCTGAAAAGCAAGCAAGGAATCACATCGGTATGAGGTTTCTCCCTTGACTGACACGTTCTTACTGCGGGTACTATGTGTCAGCAAATGCAGTTAATGATACATCCCCTTTGCTAATGGATAATGAGAACTACAGGTTTCTTAGACTGAGGTAAAGGTCTCATAAACTCAACCACGTACTTCTGAGAGTAATAATAATGAAATTGTTAATTTTGTAGCTTTTTGTAACATTTCTTAACACTCATGTATGAAAGCATATTATTGAAAATAGTAGCAAGTAATTTACACAAGTTTCATAGAAAACAATGACCTCCTATCACAGGAAATCCACAGGGATCCAAATCCAGCAGCTGTACAAGAACATCTCTAGCCATAAGCATGTGAATAATCTCAAAAAACAGCTGAGTAAGATCCATTAATATATCCTGCTGACTCAGGATACAAATTAATAATTTCTAAAATAGCAATCCACAAAAATAGGATTTCTGACATATAGAGGCTAATAACAATGATGTTTAAAGCCTTTGAATTGAAACCACACACAAACAAAACTGTAGACAGCTGTCTATATATATCATATGCTAGATGTTGGGGAGAAGCACTACACATTCTAAAGACTCAATATATATCTTAGCTTTACCAGACAACCATTTCCACATGTACTGAGAGGTGGGGAGGTGTAACTGTTGCTGCTCTGGATAAAACAGCATCGTCCTCCAGAATTTTTAATAGCAGCAGAAAAAAACCCCAAACCTTGTTACAACATGAACTCAATTTAGAAGAATTAGCTTACCTCATAAGATAAACTAGGCACAAAAATAATTTTGTATTACTGTGTGAAAATAAGCTGTAGTTGAAACTAGATTAGGTAATTTTTCTCCCATAAGGAGTGGTTTTGAAGCACTGCTCACCTTGTGTACCTATCAATGAAACGCATCACCGAAATCCCTAAAATGAGGAGGATCTTCAAAATGGAGGAAGCCTTATTTCAGATGGTCCTTGTTAAAATTCAAAATCTTCTCCCACTTTTGAACACTTTTTACTTCCTTATTTACTTTCCCCTTACTTTTAAGGGAAAGACCTTGCTATTCTGAGTCATTCTGGCCTACTAAAATCTACTAGTTTAAGAGAAAGGCTCCCTATCTTATTTTTTTAATTATTATTAATTTCAAGGCTATTTGAAAACTTTTCAGTATAAATTGTGATTTCTGTCAGGAAGCAAACTGAACCTGGCCATGATCTGAATTTGTACTTTGTCCCTACTTGGAAGTTCATATATGGATGTAAGAGATAGTTGTGAGGCTCTTTGAGAATCTCTGATCAGAAAGGTTTACCTGAAGTTTTTAGTTGAGATACAGCCTATGATTTTTGACCACAATTAGAGCTCCCAGAATAACAATTAAAAAAACAATTTGCAATAATAAGCTTTAAAAAACAATGCTGTATATACCCTTTTTTAAATGTGGTTGCAAAGGTGAGGAGAGGCTCTGCCAGTGGCCGTGACATCCCTGCTCCCCCACAGAACACTATCTGCTTCCCAGATCTGTAATGCATGAGGCAACATGGCTCATGGGCGCTTTAGGAAATACTGACAGTTTCTTGACATCTATGAACTTCATGGAAGTTTTAGGTTTGGTTTTGGTTTTTTTTTTTTTTCCCTTTGTCATTCAGCTCTCAGAGCAAGGGGAAAAAAGCCGAAAAGAAAGCCCGGAGGTTTCTATCTCAACTTAGAGCCTCGGCGCCACACCCGGTCACACCCCAGCGTTCAGGTGCCCTGACAAAAAACTCGGCTGTAACTGCAGCTGCCCTGCGCGGCCGCGCAGATGGTGACAGGGCCGTGTCCCCACCACCACCAAGGCCGCCAGCGCAGCCCCCGCCCCGCCAAGGTTACAGCCGTGCTCGATCACTCCCCTTGGCCGAGGCCACCCCCGCAAACACTCCCCGCTCCACGCCAAGGGGAGGCTGTGCCAAGGAGCCCCGGGACGGCCGGGCCGGGTCTGGCGGGGAGAAGGCGGGAGCCGGGAACCGACACCCGGGCAGCCCCCTCCTCCCTCCCGTCCCTTCCCCTCCCTTCCCTTCCCTCCCCTCAGGCGGGGTCCCCGATCCCGCACAACCCCATCCCCCACGGCGCCGTGCCCGCCGGTGGCCGCTCCACCTCCGCTCCGGCTTCGCGCCTGCGCCGCGCGGCTCCCCCAGAACCAAAGCCAGGTCCGGGCTGGGCCGGTCCGGTCCCGCCCGCTCCCGCCGGCGGCTGCGCAGCGGGGCCCGGCTGAGGGGGCGGGGCTGAGCGCTGCAGAGGGTGACGTCACCCTGCTGCCCGGCCGTCGGCGCCGCCTCTGCCCGGCGAGGGAGCGCCGGGATTGCCGGTGCAGGCGCCGCCATGGCTGCCATATTGGGGAGGAAGTGAGAGCGGGAGGCGGCGGCCAGGAAGGAGCCCTTCCCTTTTCGCTTCTGCTCGGGCGGACGCAGGAATCCCGGCAGCGGCGGCTTGCCAGACCCCCGGAGCGGGCGGCGTCGAGGCAGCAAGCGGGTGACGGCGGAGCTGAGCGCCCCGGCGGCGGCGTTGGCCTAAGATGGCGGACCCGGCGGAGTGTAACATCAAAGTGATGTGTCGCTTCAGGCCCCTCAACGAGTCCGAAGTGACCCGTGGTGACAAGTACATCGCTAAGTTTCAGGGCGAAGACACCGTCGTTATCGCGGTGAGGGTCCGCCCCGGACGGGAAAGGCGGAGGAAGCGCTGGGAGGGGGGGAGGGGGGTTGTGTGTGTGTGGAAGGGGGTGTCAGGGGTCGGCGGGGTCAGATAGCGCGGGGATGGGCGCGGTGTGAGGCGGGAGGGCAGGGCTGAGGCGTTCGGGAGCGCCCGCGGGCGGGGACGCCTGGAGAAAGGGGGGTGGCCTGTTAGGGGGTGGCGGGGGGGGAAGGGGAGGAGGGCAGGCAGAGGGGGGCCGGGGCTGGATGTGGGTGGGCATGGTCGGGCAAAGAGCAGGGAGCTGCTGGGGGCAGAGGTCCCCAGCAGTGAGTGCTGGGCTATAGGGACGCGTCGGTGGTCGAAGGTCAGGAAACCTTTGACAAAGGCTTCAGCGAAGGGCTCAGGACTTAGGGCGTAGCGTGAGGTTTCAGAGCCCGGCCCGAGCCACAGGGCACGCTCGGTGTGTCTGCGGAAAACGGGTGAATGACGAGGTGAAGAACAGCGGGCGAGTCCTGCAGTCTGTCCCCCGGCGAGGCTGTCCTTGGTTTCGGTGACTGTGATGTGTGTGACCGCTAAATACGCGCTGAAAACGCGTGCGTTTGGAGCTACCATTGAAGTAATTGTCTACAGAGTTTTTTGCGGGGCAAGAAAATGTAGAACGAGAGTGCAGGCTCCAGTTGGTTGGGTGTTTGCGATCTCTAAACCAGTCTTCAGCCCATAACTTTAAAAAAAAAAAACACAATAAACTATCGTTCGGCTCATTATGTTTGTAAATGTACTTTAACTGAAGTCGCCTTGCAAACTATGAGGCCTCTAATAAAACAATCTGGATGTTATAGGGGAAAAGAGAATCTGTTTCTTTTTGTTCAGTGTATCATTTAACTACAAAGTGGAACTGGGTTGTAAAATTACAGTAGATTGTTGCATGGCTTGGTTGGTATTGCACATACAAACTTTACTGCCACTGTTTTTTTAATGTTTGCTAAGTTTTAATTTGTGTGTTCATATAAATACTTCTCTCAATAGAGACAGTGCTGGTGCTGTATTGCTGCAAGTACTTTAGATGTCAATTACTATCTTCAAATCTTGTTTTTTTTATATTCTATTGAGGCTTCCCATAATAGTTTTTTTGCGTATTATCCGAAGTTGAATGAAGTGTTTTAATATTACGTTTTTTTATTAAGACTTACTAAATACTAGTGCTCTAGTCTCTTTAATATTCAACTGAATCTGTAAATAAAATGTGGAATTTCAGGAGGCTGCCTCTACAAGAGTGATAGCATGCTTGTGAAATGAGGTAATCTGGGTTTATTTCAACTGGGAAGTTAGTATCTTGAAGTATATCTCTTCTTCCTGAGGTTGTACAGGTAAACTCCTCAGAGTAAGGGACCAAGCCTGGAAAACGGAAAATTTAGCTAAACCAGTCAATCTCACTTTCATTAGTGAATACCCATCCATTGTGATGCCACGTATTCTGTTGAAAATGCATGGTTAAGTTTAGAAACCTTGATGCATTCTGACCTTTTAAGATAAATTTTCCACATATTCCCTCAGTAATCTTAGTCAACACAAAACCTATGTTGTTTAAATACTCGAAGTATGCTTTAAAAGTGCCTAAAATATAAATTTGGCTGAAGTGATAGAATATCTAATAGTCTGATGGAATGCTCCTGAGGCATCATGTGGGGCTTTCTGCTTGGGGTTAACATTTTAATGTTATAATTCTACCGTGGTTTTTTTTCCAGCATTGGTAAACATAACAACAAATAATCCATTCAGTGGTCCTAGTTCCAGGACTGTCTGTGTCTGACTTTGGTGAAAAATAGCCCCTGAAATTACTAAATTGGGTACCAGTGATAGTATTTGGGTTCTGTTAATAAAAGATTGAAAAGATTGATATTCTGTGATTTTGTTTTTGTAATGTTTGACATATTACAGGGCCGATGTTCTTAGTAAGTGATCTAAAGCTGTTGAGACTATTGCTTTAACTTGTGATTTTTATTCATTTATTTAACAAAGTTACAAGCCTTTCCACTTGGTCTGTAGCCAGCCACCTCTTGTGTGTGTTGTGTGATTACCCGAGGCAGGATAGTAACAGAAACAGTCCTTCTCATGAAACAGTTTCTAAAAAACATCCTCCATAAGCTGTACCTGTGGCTACTTTCAGCTGTTTGATTTCTGTCCTTTTTGCTACATGGCTGCCCCTTGAACAGTAATTGAGCCACTTTTTTAAAAAATAGTTGCTTTCCTCAGCTGCCTTAAGGACGTGCACCTTTTGTGTGCACCTGGGTCTGTGCTGTAACAGCGAAGGCTTTAGTAATACTTGGGAGTTGCCTGTAAAGGCAGGTAGGAGGTAAAACTGGGAGAAGGTAGAAGCAGATCTTACATGAGACTGCAGATTGGATTTCTCTGTGGAGGAGGGTGGGGAGGGAAATCGGTGACTGGACCAAACCCTTCTCCCTTGACTCTCCTGTCATCTCTGAGCTATCTATCCTTCTCTTTCTAGCTCCTATGTAATTACTGGCATGGTTGTCTTTCTGGACAAGTGAGTTGTTTTGATTTGTGTTAGATAAAATACTTGCTTTAATTGTAGCTAGTGTAGAACAGCAATTTAAAGTAACACATGGTGTTGATCTGTTTTAAAGAGCAGACTTTGAAAAAGTATTGTCCTTCCACAGGATGAAAACTTTTTTAAGTAGGAAAGAGTTTTTAAATTATTAATTAAAGGGGGTTTCTTTCCTTTTAAATGATGTATTAAATGTTTTATTTTAATGGCTCTTTCTGTAAAGTACATTTTGTTAAATGTACTTAAGGGTTTTGTTAAACCAGATGGTGGGTTGATTTGTTATAAGTATATGGCTTCTATGTCAAACATCATAAATGTACTTTATATAAAAATTGACAGCAATGCTTATGGATTTCTGGCTTTTGTGCAAGATGAAACAGGGAGGAATAGCAAGCCTATAATATATATAATTATGTACTTTATTTTTCAAATGTAAAACTCCAACTGAGTAGCTTTATAATGCAACATAACATATCTGTGCTACTCTTAAAAACATTTCTACACCTAGTCTTGTTCATCTACTGTCCAAAAGATAAGATATATTACTGACTACAATGATACTCAAGGATTTCTGACTGAAGCCTAAACTGAAAATGGTAGTCAGGTGACTGAAGTGGTGAGGTATTACAGGCAGTCACAGAAACGGGTGGTATCACTCTGTTATCCAAGTGTTTCTAGTAATGATCATAGTATATTCCTTCTTTCCATGGCTTTTAGGAAAGAATGGTGGCTATTTGCCCGTGTTTTTGAAATGCAGTGACCATTTTTATGTCAGCAGTGCTTTCTTTTTCAGAGAAACCTTTTACTTAAACAAGCTTGGCTGAAACTCTCATTCCAAAATTCTGTTCTGCTGCTGGAACTTTATTTTCCAGTCACAGTTTCTTTAAAATATATTATCTAGTCCTTCTGCAACAATAAGTAACTGCTGCAATAACTTGTACATGAGTTGCATTATTTCTCACAAAAATAGGAAAAATAGGTCAGAAAGAGCTAAGATCCACTATCTGCAATTCTGCATGCATAGAGCTGGGGCAGGAAAAAAATCCTTTTTTCTTATCCTAAAAATAAAATAGTAATTTGGAACAGTTCCTTTTCACTCGTTTATAACATTAGATTTTGTTAGGTGTGTCAAAGCAGCAATGCCTTAGCTTAGCAATAGGAAAAACTGAGTCAGGTGTTTGACATCATACTTTCCAGAAATTGTTTAGTATGGAATTTTTATTTTAATACATTTTGTGGTAATGGGAAGAATGCTTTTTATTAAAATATGAAACTTAAGGGGAGGTAAGCATATTACATATTACTTCAATCTCAGTAAAAAAATAAGCTAGGCATAGGTGAGTATACTATTGCTTTAGCAGTCCATGATAGCAAAACAGTAAAGAGGGTCAGGATATGCTGTGGTAGACAAATATGCTACTCATTTTCAAGTGAATTTTCAGTACTGATTTTGCTTCAGATACTAATGCACAGAAAATAAGGTGGTAGTGCTGTGATTAACCAGTTCTGTAGGGTATTTTAAGTTAAAATGAGAAAATGAAATATATTTTAAATTATTTCTATGGAGATAGCCTTAAGTATTTCTGTGATTTTTTAAGGTAAGATTTCATTGTAGTTGTGATCACAGATTTTTGTCTAGTTCTCATTGGAGTTACTGAGAATAACTAACTTTTCTGAACAACAGACTGATATATGCTTCAAATCTTGTATAATGTAAATGGGCTGAGAATTCGTTTGTACGAGGATAACTGGTAGCTATTTGGTGTACTTAAACCCTTTTATTAAGATACAGTTTAGCTACCACTAAGTCATGTTGGCAGATGAAATTTCCTGAGGGCTGTGAGAGTGCTTGCAAAGCTTTTGCTGTGGGACCATGTCCCTTTAGCTCAAACCATAACCGGAGCAGAAGTTCCCTTGTGGATTAGTTACTGACAGCATAAATGTTAGGCAAGGAGTGAATTCTCTTGGTTTGGAGAAAGGAAGTCAGAAACTGTGTTTGCTTTTTATTATGTGTTGCTTATAGGCTGTGTGTGTTACAATTTTATTACCAGTTCAGTAACATTTGCTGAAAAGTTAGGAAGTATGTCAAGGCAGCATGGCAGTGATACTGCTACTTCCACTGTTTTAAGCAACATGGCAATGTTGCTTGGACCTTTTGGAACTGGGTTTCCAGTTCCATTGTAATATCTGATTGTTTACTACTCAAGGAAGAAAAGGCATCTGGTATAGAAAAAATATCCGATTCTTTAATCTATCTTGATTAATCTCTTAAAGGTAATGAGGAGGTTTTCTAGGGCAGGGTAATCTGTGTAATACTGTTTTAGCTTTGTTTACAGCAGAAAGTAGACTGTAAAGAGAAGTGATAAGACTTCTTGCAGATGTCAAAGATGTGAAACCATACTGGAGGTAGTAACTTGTATTCTTAAAACATAATTATCCTGGAACCTGTTTGGCTAACCCTACTTGGTTAGATACTGTTTCAGTAGTGATGGAGCAAGGATGTGCCTCCAACATGGGCTTTCATAGGCGTGATAAATATACCCTGACCTGGGAGGGGAGGAAGGTATGTGGTTGGAGTGCCTTGAATTTGTATTGTGGATTCATCTAGGGACTACTAATATGGAGAACAGGTAAACAGATATTCCACATTTCACCTACAAGGGATGGGGAATTAAGAATGGTATAAAGAGGACTCCTAGTGAGGATTCTTTTGGTCATTATTAAATTTTGTGGGTAAGTTGGTAGTAGTTATTAACTTGAGGGAAATTGGAATTTGTCATGTGCCTAGCAGCTTTCACTGTTTAAATAAACAAGATTAATTAAAGGCATTACTTCCTGAGTGTAGTTCTTGCAGCTTGGTTTTCTGTTCTTGCTAGTCTGTGGCATTGTGCTATTTATATTAACATTTTGTATAACAACCTAATGATGTGAGAGACTGTAATCCTGCTCTGTTCTCTTATGGAGGTGTTTGAGTAGCAGTTGTAGAGTGTATAGTCTAAAAGTATTCTGTGCCTACAGTTTACTTGCAAATTAATAAACAACTTTTCTTTTACATGGGTAAAGAATAGTTCAATTCAGCCAGCCTTTGCTTAGCAGAAGAATTAAAAACACCCAAACAAAAAACCAAACAAACCCTTCTAAATGCTTTTAAAAAATTTAGGGAAGGAAAGCTTTTTCTGAACCTGCTGCAAATACCTGTAGATTGCAGGGTGGCTGCAGACTGGTGTAGGTTGTGCACTAGAGTTGTTTCTAAACGAGGTATCTTCCTGTACCTAAAACCAGGCTTGTGAGTAATTGTCAGAACACTTGTTTCACAGCAGGGAAATCACAAGCCTTCTCAAACTTCAGCACCTTGGGGATAGTTTCTGCCTACTGAGTGAGTCTTGTGGTTTCTTGAACATATTTACACAGTGAACACTGTCATTTTAATTTTTTTTTCTAAGAGAGAGCTCATCCACCTGAATTCAAGCCCTCTCAGCAGGTAGATATGTGTTGAATCTAAGAAGTTTTGTTTGATGTTATGCTAGATTTTATTAAAAGACAAATGGAAGGTCACACTAGGGGAGGGAATGTGGTAGGTGGATGAAAGATGGAAGCTATACTTGCTACTTTGCCAGGAAGGCAGTTCCAGAATATCCTCGGGGAAGGATGATAATGAATTAAATTTAGACAAAATGGAGCACATTAAAGTGATTTTTAGCAGTGGTGACTGACCTAGGTCCTTGCTGATCTGCTTGGCTTCCTACTAAACCAAGCTCTGAAAATTCTTAAAAAAATCTGAACTTCACATGAGTGTAATAGTTCATATCCTAATGGATTATTAGCCACTTAGAACTGTTAATAAACTCTGTTCTTTAAAACAAAGCAAAATCCAACATTCCTTTCAAAAAGCTATGGCAGAGGTTCCTCCTATAGTGTGTTCCAAAATGAGTCTTTAGTGAAAGATTCCCTTCCTCCAAAGTTGGCTTTGCATTCTGTTTATGGAGTTCTGTTTTAAAGATACCATGTATAGGGAAATAGTTCTTGTGCTTGTGGGTGATCCAAATGCTTCTTTTCAGTTTGAGGTTTGTAACAAATATTACCAAGAGGGATACTCTGTGATGTGGTTTAAGCTGTGTTTAATAGTTTGGGTTTACCAGAGCAAACCTGCTACCAGAGTGGAAGAGAGTAAAAGGTTTTCAGATGTACCAGCATTGGTTTACCTTGTAAATAAAGTAAATTGAAGTTGTGTGGCAGAGTAGTTTTGGAGAACTGTTTAGATTGTACTTTGAAACCAAATATATTGAATTCAAGGCTTTACTTTTGTATAAGCATGTGAAGATTTGGGCAACACTACAGAAGCTTAATTTCCTCACTACGGACTTCAAGTGCTTAAAAAAACCCAAAAGATTGGACTGAGACAGTATAGACTACTTATGTACTGTATGAATGAACACATGTTCTTTTTCCAGTATCTGTTATTTAACAGTTCTTCTATGGTTTTTTTTCCAGTCCAAGCCATATATATTTGACCGTGTATTCCAGTCAAACACATCACAGGAGCAAGTGTACAATGACTGTGCTAAAAAGATTGTCAAAGGTAAGGTTGAACAGCAACTTTAATCATAAGAAAATGTCTCTTATTTGTGTGGATTTCAGTATTGAAAACCAATACCTTCTGTTGCTCTCCTTTTTACCTTCTGAATATTTAATAAGCACTAACATGGATTGTATCACTATAAAATCATCCTGTAGTTCAGCTGATATATTGTGTCCTTGCTTAACCTGCTGTTTCATTCAATTCCAACAGTTTAATACATTCACCTGTCACGTTTTGGTTTTTGTTTTGTTTTGGTTTTGTAGTTCTCTGCAAAAGATGGTTTAAAACAAATTGTCAGAAATTAATCAAAGTAACTCTTGTGAATAGGTTTGAGGGGTTTTCTTATCATCCTCAAATTTATTGGAGAAAGAATCCTATGTTAGTTGCTTGGAGGAATATAAGAGGAAAGGAAACTTCTGAAATTGTGTATGCTACATATCTCTTTTAAGCTTGTTTACTTAATACAGGTGTAAGGGGGATTCTATTTGAATGTGATTTTTAGCTTCACAATCACAATCAAAAGTTTAAACATGAGTTCCCACTGTGCATATCAGGGTATACAGTTTCTCCAAAACTGAGTTGTCAGAAAGGAAGTCACGTCTTGCCACAAAGGAGGTTATTACCACAGTAAGTTTTTGAAGTAAGCAATTATATAGTTTCCTGAAAATAAAATGGATTAATTTCTTCAGGAGATCAGTAAGAAGTTGTAATTGAAACAACATTCAGAACAACTTAAACAAAGCTTGTCAGAAACACCCTGAAATACCAACTGTTAGTGACAAGAGAAGATTGACTAAATGTAGAATTTTTTTGATAAAGAAGTGAGCTTGTTTGTGTGGAAAATCCATGCTACGGGTATTTATTCCTTTAATTATTTAAATAGTCATTTAATCCATACATGATTTAAATAAGTATCAGGATTAGATCAGAAATTTGCTCCTTAGAAACCAGAGTTAACTGAGAGTTGTAATTCTGCCTCATTCCTCCATCTAAAAATCCAGTCTTGGTGTTTCTCAGATGTGCTGCATTGTGTGAGAAATGCACTCTAGTGGTTGTACGAATGGATTATGAGTATGATGGGGTGGCAAAGAATTCCCTGTTTGGATATCTCATGCTTGTTTTTGGAAAAAAAAAGTTTGCTTGCAGGATGTGATTATGCAATAAATGACTTGTAAATGAACAACCCACCAGTGCCCCTCAATCTAAAATTTTGAGTTGTTTAATTTGTAGTTTGAAATATAAGCTTACAGCCAATGAGTAAGATACTTGAAACTTAGGGGATAGCCCTTCTCTTCATGACTTGACAATCAAATTTTCCTGGAAACAAAGTATTAGTGTTCTCATGTGTGATTTCTGCTTCTGATTTATCAGAGACTACATGTTCATCCTGGCAGTTGCATCAATTTCCTTCTTGCTTATGATTCTGAATTCCTGATTTTTTTCTGGTTGAAGGAACAGATGTTTCTCCTATAACACAGCTGATTGCTTAATATGTTAAAAGGGCTAGGGAAGAACACCTTCCTTCCCCTTAACTCTAGCACAGAGTTCCCAAGCATTGCCTTATTTTAATTGCTAAACATTTTAAGAACTGTCAGATTGTGTTCTATGTAATTTGACTTCCCTTTAGAAGAAAATGAACCCTAATGAAAATACTCTTTCTCTTTAGATGTTCTTGAGGGATACAATGGTACAATATTTGCTTATGGACAAACATCGTCTGGAAAGACACACACTATGGAAGTAAGAAAATTCAAATAATTTTCCTTTTAATGTCACTGTCATTTCTTTTCATCACAATAGTCTTATTTTTCTATAAATAAAACGTCTACTTGTTTTCATCTTGCAATTTTAATTTTCTATCCATTGCAACATTTTGATACCCAAAATGTTGTTTTTTTTTTTTGTTCAGGACTGAGAATGGCAGTTGTCTCTCTTTCAGTCCCCAGTAGCAGGAGAAGAAACATAGGAATATTATTAATAGCATATTTTCCTTTTTATTAGTTTGGGAGATTTCTGAGGCTGTCTGTTATTCCTTGCAAATGCTGGTCCTAAATTGATGGTCAAGACTTCCCTTGATAGATAAAAGAAATGCATCATACCTGTCAACATTTTAAAACTTATTTGTTTGTTAACTTTGTTTGTTAAGTTTGTCTATACATACTGTTTGATGTTGGATTCAATATGAATGTTTCTGTTTGTTGTCTCTTTTGCTAATAAGGGGAAGCTGCATGACCCAGATGGAATGGGTATTATTCCAAGAATAGTGCAAGATATTTTTAATTATATTTACTCTATGGATGAGAATCTTGAGTTTCATATTAAGGTAACCTTTTCCATTTTTACTTTATATATATATATTTAAAACTGGAAGTAGTCTGTGGTTAAATGGATGTTCTCTATCTGTTTCAAATGCCTGTAACTTGGAAAATCTAAACATCAGTTATTTCTGAAGTAACTGACTCTTTTTAAAGAAGAATTATGTCAACACTTTAATCTTGTTTCCATTAAACATTGATGGTAGCTGTCCTGATAACCTGTGGCACTGCTGATAGTGCTTGAAGCTTTTGATTAGGATAGTTACTTATTAAAAGGTGTATTTTAGCTCAGCCTTAAGGTCTTGAGCTAGATGTGGTATTACATGGGGAGATAATGATCATGCTGGATCCTTCTGATGAAAAAGCAAAGAATTTTTGCTTTCTGATGCTGTATCTTTATTCCTCTTCCCACTTTTAGGTGTCATATTTTGAAATATATTTGGATAAAATAAGGGACCTTTTGGATGGTAAGCCTTTTATTTGTATTGAACATAGACAAGAAATTGTTCTGCAAAGAGATAGGAAAAATCCAATAACCTTATCATGATACTAAGATACATATGCAGTATGCTGAGAACCTATGCATGATAAGGGTACATCAAAATGAGAAAGCATATCTATACAATATTACTAAAGCTGCAGTAGTAATTGTCTCATGTATATTAAGTCTTTGTAAAGTGTTGCTGAGCAATATCTATGATTCAGACATGTTGTACAAGGATCATTCATTTCACAAAGAAATAATATATATGTTACCTTTAGAACTTTTTCTCTTCCAGTTTCAAAGACCAATCTTTCTGTTCATGAGGACAAGAATAGAGTTCCCTATGTAAAGGTGAGTATCAATCTTAAATGTTGTCATCTTTCACTACTCTAGGGTATGTCATTTACTTCTGGCTTGTTGGTGTGGTATTGATTTTTGTTTTGTTTTTTTTAAAGGGTTGCACGGAGCGTTTTGTATGTAGTCCAGAAGAAGTTATGGATACTATAGATGAAGGAAAATCAAACCGACATGTAGCAGTTACAAGTAGGTATTAACTTCTGTCTCCCAGTGCTTTATTAATTTACTGTTGGTATGCCTTAAAAAGTAGGGAAGACAAAAACAGTGAGTTAAATAATTCAGGTTTTTGAAAGGCTCTAGTATAAGCAGTTTCAGCATGTTTTTCAGAAGCAAGTATTTAGAAAAATTAGGTGTTAGATGTTGTTACCTAGGCTTGGATTGAAAGGGGAAACTAAGTGATCAGTGAGGAGCTCAGAATCATTGGAGAAAAAGCTGTAGTTTTACAGTGCAAAATCCTAGGTTGTGGTATTTGTTTCAGTTAACCTATGAATTTATAAGTAAAGCAGTGTTGCTTATCTAAAGTTTGCTTATTCTGCTGCATATTCTAAGAAAACCTGGACAGAATATGAATTCAGGAAAGCTTTTTGGCCTGTGTCATGCAACTGAGTTGCAAGGAGCTATGTCATAGGTCTCTCACAAGAAGCAGGATTAGGAAGTAACAGTGCATTTAAAAAGGAAAACCAAAGCAAAAAAAAAACCTTAAGTGCATGCTAAAGAATACTTTAGTTTTTAGCAACTGAAGTGATTGTTTGAGATCTTTGAGAGCCAGTTTGACAGAGTTTCACAATCTTCTTGTGTCAAGTTCTTTATTCAGGAGAAGAAAGAATATACAGTAATTAGGAAAAGAAAATATTTTTCTCATTTATTTGGTTATGGATCAAAAATACCATATTCCTTTTAAGGAATGACTCAGTCCTACACTTCCACTTTCTAATTCCTGGGTAGTAAGGTTCTGAAGTTGGGACTGGACTAAGTAAACGAGAAATAGAAGGAATTTGGGTAGAAGGGCATTCTGTGTTGAGGTGCTTCTGTGGCATGGAAGAACAGGTCCTTTTAGGCCTGTGAGGAATTTACAGTTAAAAAGAACTAGGCAAGATGTTCTTGTTCAGATTTCAGTCAGCTTAAAATTTGTTAACAAATTAAAATAATTCTTTAAATTCAATAAGTCTTGTTTAATCTACATGCTTCAAAGTGGGGGGCAGGGGTCAGTGAGCAGTAGGTATCTAAACCAGAAAGGGGTGAGATATTATGACCACGAGTTAAAATTTTCATCAAAGGCTAAAATGTGATACATTGTACACATGACACATCATGCATGTTCTAGTATGAGAATGTAAATGTGCTTTCTGTTCTGATAGAGTAAAATAAATGTGTGAAATGCATAGTCACAGGCTAGCAAATCTTAATCAGTGAGCTTATGTGGTATTAATAGAAGCCCAAGGGAGACTGGATCTTTGCTCCTCAATTAGATTATACTATTAGTTTTATTGACGTTGAGAGACTACTCTCTACATTTTGATTAGCTTTACATCTGTCACTTCACTGTGGGAAGATACTGTTTTGTTAAGTTAGTTTGGTTGTGCAAATATTTGACAATTTATATATTTTGGATTATAGATATGAATGAACACAGCTCCCGAAGTCATAGTATTTTTCTTATTAATGTAAAGCAAGAGAATACTCAAACAGAACAGAAACTAAGTGGAAAACTTTATCTTGTGGACTTGGCAGGTAGTGAAAAGGTAATTCCAAGTTTCTTTTTCTGCTCTGAAAAACTAGTTATTCTGTACAAGCAAATATCTTACATGAATGTCATACTGTTTGTTCAGCTGTCATCTCTGAAGTGTTTTAATTTTTATTATGAAATATGGTTTCTGAGTCTTAGTCTGCTAGATGGTATCTCTTTAAACTGATCTGCAGTTCAGCATTAAGGGTTTGTAAATATGGAATAGGGTGGGGAAATAGGCTGGAGTCCAGTCTCAGTATCTGTGAGAGTAAAAATGTGTACATGTTGGCTAGCCAAGTACTGGAACAAAAAGGGTTTTATGAATGTGGAATATCTGATTATTTTTTCATGTAGTGGCACCATTTCTTAATTTGAAATTTTGATTAATGCTTTTTAAAATGACAGCTTGCTCTCCTGTGTCAGTAGGGAAGGAAATATGTACCATTTTGCTTATTACATGTCACTTATTGTAGACAGTAATTAACTTTTTGAGAGCTGGGCTTTTAATGTTTGAATCATTTTTGCTTCTGAGTTTATCCACATATTTGCCTCCAGCTTTTTCAGTCTTTTATGCTGTCGTTTTTCGTCATGTCTTTGTTCTATGACCTTTTTTTTTGTTTCTGAACCTTTGTTCTCTGTTTCTTAGGAATTGTCTTTCTTTTTTTAATGCTTCCTGTTTCATTCTTGTTAAAGTGAAAAAGTTAAAGGGCTGGGTTGCAGGTCTCCTTTCTTAGTAGTTTTTCTACTTTCACTGTTCTTTTCAAACTTGTTTTTTTGAAATACATGAGGTTTTCTGATGCCTTCTCTTGGGTTGGTTTAAAGGCCAGCAAGTAGGATTGCTTGGTGAGAAGAACAATAGCAGAAGGGTTGTAGAACTTTAAGTCAAATTTAGCCTTTGGGGCAGAAGAGCTGAGGTAAAAAGAATCATGTCAGGATAGATTTTTTCTTCATTTTTGCTGATATCTACTGAAGTTCCTAGAGCATTCATGTAGGTCAGATTCAGCCTCTAAAATCTGTTTGCACAAATTCTTGCTAATACATACTCTGCTATGTTTTCCAGAAGGGGATGATGATGGTGGTAGTGGTGTGTGGTTTGCTTTTTGGCTTTTTTTTTATTTCTTTTTTTTCTCTTTGTTGTTGTTCTTTGTTAAGGATGACCTCTAGAAAAATTATTCATAATGATTATTTCCTTTTACTTTTAAGGAATTGAAACTTTTTGACACACCTCAAATATCTTGATGTTGTTCATTTGACAGAAATTTTTAACTATACATGTATCATTTCCGAAAAGACGTTTTGTAGGGAAAATATTAACTTCAATTTAAAAATATCAGACATCTTCAAACACTAAGAGTTCTAAATGAAAAATTGATGGTGAACCAGGGAAAGAGTCTGAGCAGTAGTTTGTGTGTTCTAATCAAACATGCTTATGAGTACCTCATAAAGACAAAAATTACTCAAGTCCTAAATGTGGAAGGTGTTTCTTGAAGATGCATTTAGTAATTTACTGAAATGTTATGTAGGTTAGTAAAACTGGAGCAGAAGGTGCTGTGCTGGATGAGGCCAAGAACATCAACAAGTCTTTGTCTGCTCTTGGAAATGTCATCTCAGCTCTTGCTGAAAGCAGTGTAAGTGTTCTCTTTTTTTAATTTTTATGCTTCAAGTTAAAGGTTACTATCTCTGAACAAGATAGTAACCAGAAATTCTTTACTGATTTCAGTGGTATGCATGGAGCTTTTTAAACTAATCCAGCTGCATTAATGCATTGCTTATTTCCATTACTCTTGTACTGTGTTGACACTGATAAATTTACATTTAATGTTGAAGCACGTAAGCACTCCAGGACTTACCAAACATAAAACTTAAATTTAAAGTCCCTCTGTGTGTGTTCAGTCTTATAATTTATGAATTAAAGTAGAATTTAATGTCTTTCTAAAGAAGTTACACCTAACAAAAGCATAGCTCTTATTTCAACAAATTAAATAATGTCTCAAAAACCATGACTGATTGTAATTAACTATTTTCTTGATAGACTTACGTTCCATATCGTGATAGCAAAATGACTAGAATCCTTCAAGATTCACTAGGAGGTAATTGCAGAACCACTATTGTTATTTGTTGTTCTCCATCTTCATACAATGAATCTGAAACTAAATCTACTCTTCTATTTGGACAAAGGTGAGTAAATAACTTAATATTCTGCTCTTAAAGTGCTCAGTAAGAAATGCAGAAGGAGAAATAAGTAAGTCAGTTAAGATTCCGGAACCAAAATTAATTAGAAAATTTACGTTCTTTCTGTAATTCTTCAATGCATACATGGCTAAGTGTTGTGATATATCTTTAAACTGGAAGGATCATGAAGATATTTATTTCCAGGAGGGCAGCGTATAGTTTGATTAAAAATGTGGTTTAGTATAGTGTTGGAGGGTAATTAATACTTTTTTTTTTCTGAAGTGGAGGAAGAAGGGAAAGAGTTCTCCCCTATTAAGTTGAATACTTTATTTGCCCCAGGAGAGGCTGTCCTCTCCCACCCTTCCTTTGATGGCATGCTGAATTGCATCCTCTGGTCTATTTCCTGTATCTAGCATTCCAATAACATTTGAGCTAATCATTTCCTGTGTCATTTGCAATTGAATTTATAAGTACCCATTTCAGATTTGGTGTTTTGTTGGGTCTCTCTTCTTTGCCACTCTGTTATTAATGCTTCATCATAATACTCCAGTTCCTGACCTCTAGATTTAATCACTAGAGCTGGAGCACATTATGAAAGCTGTCAGTATTTACATAGTTCATCTGGTCTTCTGTGGTAGCATGGCTCTTCCACTTAATGTTTTCTACTCGTCCTTTTCAGAGAAGTTTTATTATGGAAAGTAGACTAGATTACTTCAGAACTTCTCAAAAATGTGACAGAATACGGGTAGTTAGTGAGTGTGGGGTAATGACTGCATTCCAAAATACTGGAGATTTTCTGGTCTCCTTTTTGAATCTAGGAGGGCTTTTCCTTTCCTCCTCGTAGTTCCTGAATAAGCTCCTGGGGAGTGTTCTGTAGTTCTGTACTCTCAATGCCTCATGCTCTTGACTTCTTCAAGAGTTAGAGTACACTTCTATCTCAGACACTACAGTGGGTCTGGTAGATTAATTCAGCCTAAATGTGTCTTTTGGTAGTAGTCAGTCCCGATAAGACTCTGCAAAAACATAACTACCATTAACCTTTTTGCCTGTTTTGATGTTGGGGAGGGAGAGTATAGGCAGTAGGAGACTGCACAGAAAGTTGCTGAGGTAAGTGAGATATGGCACCTAAGTGAGAACTGTTATGTTACCTTCATGAAGATTTATTACTAGTGCTTGTAGTTTCATCTCCAAAACTTAGGTCTTTGGATGAGATTTTCCTAAGTGAATGTAGACAATGACACCTGAACTTTATAGCTTGTAGATGTTTTTGGTTAATGGAGATCTAGTAACTGGAATTTTTGGTTGAAATGAGCCGTTTCTTATTTAAACTAGATGGTTTACACTCTATAAAGTATTGTCCTTTCCTCTGGATAAATGTTTGCTAGGTGTGGTGGATGCTACCCTTTGTTCAAAGCTGTGCACTGCTATCCTGATTTGAATTATTTTAGATGAAAATTTGGAGCTGAACTTCTCAAAGTCAACCAGCTTCATTTTTCAGCATTCCCAAAGTTTATTGTGTTGCTCTTTCCATTAACAGTAGTATCAGTCCTACTGACAGAATAGTAAGTTGCAAGGGGTTAGAAGTAAAGTTTTTGGAAGAGGTGGGAATGTTTACACTTTTTTCAGTGATGTGTAGAAATTTTATTTAATAGCCTTTAATTCTTTTAAATAAAAATTACATTTCAAGAGCTTTTTGCTTTTTTTCTATGTAGAGCAAAGACCATTAAGAACACAGTCTGTGTCAATGTGGAGCTCACTGCAGAGCAGTGGAAGAAAAAGTATGAGAAGGAAAAAGAGAAAAACAAGACTCTGCGTAACACCATACAGTGGCTGGAAAATGAACTCAACAGATGGCGGAATGGTGAGAAGGAATTAGATATTTTTTCTGTAAATTTTAGGCAAGACAGCAGGCACTGAGTAAGTCTCCAGGATACCAAAAGTAACTAAGAGCACTATGCAAGACAGTAACAAGGACATTAGAGATAGAATATTTAGTTGACATTGGAACTAATTTTTTACTATATTGCGGCTGGAACAACTTCTTATAGGGGCATTTAATGCTGGGCAAATGACAAGTGTGTCTGAAAGTATATTGGCATTAGGTTCTTCTGATATGGTTTACTAGCAGAGCTAGAGAGAGTTGCATACGTTATAAAACTTTCTTTGGGGGGGAGAAAAAATCAGATGCAGAAACTGCATCTGGTTTGGTTTGCTAATTCAGATCACTATTACACAAGCTTGTCCTCATTTAAAACTCAAGTATGTTCATAGGCAAAAAATCCACCTCAAACCCAAAACTGCTGTACAGAACGTGTAGTCATTGTTCCTTCCTGACTAATTCTTAACAGTTGCAGGGTCTGGCAAAATGCAAGTTATATGAAGCCTTAAATTCAGAAAAGTAGGAACACAGGTGATACTTACAGATGTATTCTGAAGTCTGGCAGCTATCGAAATTGATATTGCAATCTTGTAGACAACTGCACCACATTCTGCTGTAAACCTGAGAAAAATGGGCTTGTTTAAATAAGTTTAGTAGAGTGTGGGGTTTTGTTTTTTTATTTTAATCTTTTATAGAGATGGTATTAGGCCACACCTGAAATGTTAAGTATAGTTCTTCTAGAATATTGACACAAGATATGGGAGTGTTGGAAAGAACCCATACCTTCCAGACTGCATAAAATGTTTCATAATAAGATGCTAAGGAATTTAGTTTGAGAGAAGTGTCTTGATTAGTGTGTGCTATTAGCATGTTCTCAGAAGGAAAAGGCTTAGTGAAGATAAAAGTGTAACTTGAGCAAATTCTTTAAATTAAAGCAAAGCAATTTAAAAGTACGTATGGTTACCTAGCAAAACAGACTGACAAGGAAAAGGAAAAAAAAAACCAGGGGGTTTTCTACCTTCAGGTCAAGTTAGGTGCCTATCTAGAAGGTACAGTTTGTATGATTTTGAACTGATGGCAGAGTAACTGGATGAAATACAGTGTTCTGTAGGTTAAGCAAGAGAATTTGTATGATTTAATGGTATTTTTTTACATTTCAGTCATGTGAACTTGATCAATCATTAACTGTGGAGCTTTACTGTTTGGGAGCATGTAATATATCTCAAGGCTAACTGGAAGATACTTCATGCCTGACTACTAAAACTAAGTATGTTATTCTTCCTTTAAGGGGAGACTGTTCCAGTTGATGAACAGTTTGACAAGGAGAAGGCCAACTTAGAAGCTTTTGCAGTGGACAAGGATATTACTGTTACTAATGATAAACCAGCTACCACAATTGGAGTAACTGGCAATTTCACTGATGCTGAAAGAAGGAAATGCGAGGAAGAAATTGCCAAACTATACAAACAACTGGATGACAAGGTATGCCATTCTTATTTAATATATGACCTCTTGGAAATATATCTTGAACTGTAGTATGTAATACTTATTTTGTTAGTTCAGCTTAAGTGTTTGCTGGGAGTGCCTACTCTATTTCTGAAGCTTTGATTAAGAGAAATCAAAGTGGCCTTATCTGGTGCTAAGCGAGTATTCGTTCCTAGTTGGTCTGCTTCCTTTGGCAAAACTGCTAGAAAGTGTCCTGAAAACTTAAGTATCAGTACACAAAAAGAAAAAAGATAAACATGAAAGTTAGGAAAGAAAAGTTCGTGAGAATCTTGAGTGGTATTTCTTTCTACTTTTCCTAGCTGATTGTTTGGGACAATACAATTATTATTCCAAAAAAAGGAAAATTATGGGAAAGCAGAAAAAGGGGTAATTTGAAGACAGCAGTTTTTTCCTTACATGTTATGTATTTTTATTTCAACATAATTTTAAATTTAAGCAATAATACTAAATTTGGAGAGGAGAAAAAATTCTTTAGATCTTACTTCTATCTTGGAGGTTAGAACAACTTAGAGAAGACTAAAAAAAGCACAGGTGTAAGAGTTTTGTCTTTAAAGCATAGTGCTTTACACATAGGTGCCAGATCAAGAGCTTAATGGATTAGTCAGTGAAATAAAAAGGATTATTGTTTTTACTTTTATTGCTTTCAGTTGTACAATTGTCTCTAGAATATGGAAAAGTTAGATGCCTAACATCTGTCTCAGATTATTTTTCCTGAGTGGTGTTTGTCAGTTTATTGAACAGTCTTACTTCAACTGCAGGATGAAGAAATTAATCAGCAGAGCCAATTAGTAGAAAAACTGAAAACACAGATGTTGGATCAGGAGGAGGTGAGTTTTGCTCTTGCATCTTTATTCTACTTTTGTTTGGCTTTCCTTTAAAAGAAGTGACCAGGGAGTAGAATGCTGCTTTACTACTGTACACTAGTTCTCTTTTTATTCCTGCTCTGCCTATTCATTCCCCCTACTTACACTGTGCTAATGTCTAAACCTAAACCAGTTTATGTGAACCTTAAGTTTTTATGAAGATTGAAGGAATTGAAATGAGTTTTACTCAAAAACATCAGCAGTTGTTTTTTCTGTGCTAAGTCAGCAGTTAGTCAAGATTGAAAATGCCTTAATTTACTGTAAGAAATCTGTTTTAAGGTTTACTTTTGGTAAATTACTGTTCAAAACCAGAAGGGGAAGGAGTGAAATGTAATGGCCCATAACTAAAAAAAAAAATGGAAGTACCTCTGTGTTCCTTCAAACCATACTTGTTAGAATGTTCGGACAATGTGTATACACGTCACCTGTTGACAGTTTCAGACTCATGAGTAGCATTCAGTGGCCTTTTAGAGAGCTTGCTGTATCCAATATTCATTTCCAATTGGTGTCCTTGTGTTATGTTTTGTAAGCACTTCCTTTTTGAAAATGCTTTAAAAGCTAAAGAACAATGAATATAGATGATAAATTCAACTGTTGATTATACTTCCACTGTACCTGTCCATGGCATCTTTATTGCATGATGTTAAACACTAAAAATATAGATATAAGCTATTATAGTAGCTAAAAACATTAGTAATATTCAACTTACACGCGGAATTTTCTTGATTTTTTTTTTTTTTATTTTTTTATTTTATTTATTTAATTTGAAATAACCTCTCTCAATGTTGCAGCTTCTAGCCTCAACCAGGCGGGACCAAGACAACCTGCAAGCAGAGTTGAATCGCCTTCAGGCTGAAAATGATGCCTCTAAAGAGGAAGTGAAAGAGGTGCTACAAGCCCTTGAGGAATTAGCTGTCAATTATGATCAGAAGTCTCAGGAAGTAGAAGATAAGGCAAAGGAATACGAACTGCTTAGTGATGAGCTCAATCAAAAATCGGTACGGAACTGGGATAAGAAATTAATGTTTTCAGTGTTAACTTTTGCTGTCTTATCTGTATTTCTTGCTTGAAGTAATTTAAAGCTTCTTCCCCAAGAAAAATGGGAGTGTAAGTCAAACTTTTTTAGTTTTAACAAAGGATGATTTTCTAAAAACAGTAGGCTTTATAACATGTGCAGTGAATGTTGACCTCGATAGTTCTTGTTTCTTTAGTACCTATGACATTTTACTACCTGGAGAGTATTCAGAGAAATCCTGGATGTCAGATGATTTATGGCCTTCCTATTAGGAGCAGCATGTAAAATATAGTGGAATAGGCTAGCTGTACATGTGGATGAAGTGTGTGATTTGTGTTTTGTGTTTTGTTTTGTTTGCTTGCTTGCTTGTGGTGGTAGTGTTTTAATTAATTTATGGATAGTCAAGTGACTCTAAATATCATAACTAATGTCCACTGTGTGTCCTGAATACCTCAATCTACAAGAAAGCAACAACTGTTCTCAGATGTAGTAAAATTAAGATGCTTCAGTGTTCTCAGTCTGACACAGCCAACCCAGGCAGTAACCATCCTTTGGCATCACTGATTGAAACTTTCTTGCTGTAAAACTTGTGGCATTTTTTTCAAAACTGGAGTACGAAGAGTAGGCAACTTTTGAGTATGCAAGCTGCTTTGCTTTACCTAAATATCTCCTTTATGAAAATATGGTGAAAAGTACTGGGCTTGCTGTCCATGTATTTTTTCCTATATTTACAGTTTTCTATAATATTTACCTATATATAACTCTGAATGCCATTTAATAATGTTGACGTGAATTCTGTTGCAGACTTGTAATACTGTATTTTGTGAGCCAAAACCCTCTGTCCTTGGTATTTTATATTTCTTTGAAAATAAATACTGTCATTCCAGGACTTCTAAATTTTTTCTCTATATTCACATAGGTTGATACCAGTCTGGTTTTAGACATAAATATCAGACATTTCAGTAGGCAGCCTCATGGTGCTGTAGTGAAATAAATAGTATGAAAGTGATTCTAAAAACAAAAGTGTGTTCTATTTACTAAAGTGTAATTTCTTTTACTCTAGATCACTCTAGCCAGTATAGATGCAGAGCTTCAGAAACTTAAAGAAATGACCAACCATCAGAAGAAACGAGCAACAGAAATGATGGCTTCCTTACTAAAAGATCTTGCAGAGATAGGAATTGCAGTAGGAAACAATGATGTCAAGGTAAGTATGAGTTGGAGTGATTTTTAATGCCATGTATTACACACATATGGTGTGTGTAAGCAGGGTCAGCTTTCTTAGTATGGTAAAAATGGCCACTCTAAGAATCTTCATGTATATTATTATTATTTGGGCATAAGTTTATGCAGTGCTTGTATTGTGACTTAATCAGGTTCCAAACAGAATTTGGTTGTGTGAAGACAAGAAAAAGCAGATGTGATTTTTTTTGTTTGTTTGTTTGAAGCGGTGTCTTCATTCATGCTGTTAAACTTCTACATGAAATGGTCATAATCAACATCACTGTTGTGGAAATTTAATGCTGACCTGCAGTGTCTGTCAGGATTGTACTTATATTAAAATTGAATGAGGAGCTAAGATAAAAACCTAAAAGATTACCATAGGACACCAATGTAAGCAGTGTTAGAAATACACAGTGAACTGTCTTTCTCTCTTCCAGTGACTCATTATCTTTGTGCAAGCTTCTAAATAACCTGAACATTAAAAAAAAATTGTATCTTGGTGTTTAAATGCTCTGATTTTTAGTCAAGGCAGGGGATGTGTGGTGTGCACTAAGTTAGTCCAGCTCACTTTTAATTTTTTTTTTTTTCTATGTGAACTCCCTAAATGTGTCATTCAACACATTTCAGCAGCCTGAGGGAACTGGCATGATAGATGAAGAATTTACAGTTGCAAGACTATACATCAGTAAGATGAAATCAGAAGTAAAAACAATGGTAAAACGTTGCAAACAGCTAGAAGGCACCCAAGCTGAGAGCAATAAGAAAATGGAAGAAAATGAAAAGGAATTGGCTGCTTGCCAGCTCCGTATCTCACAGGTAATTTTTTTTCTTTACAATGTACGTCCTAAATGTTCTTTCAAATTCATTAACCTGCTGTGAAAAAAGTTGCAATTTCTTTAACATAGTACATTGTGATCAAAGTGCCATGAGACTCGGCTGTATCCTTCGTACTCTCTTCAGTTAGGATGCTTCTAAGAAATTGTGTGACTGGATGTCAGAATGTCTGCAGTATGTCTCTCTGTAGCCTAATAGTGCTTTTGCATCACTTGGTTTAAATACCAGGATCCATATGTTCACTATCACAGGATCCTTTACAAATACAAGCCTTAGAGGAGCAGTGGGTAGTGAGCACTGCCTACGAATTCATCAAGTTGGAAGTGAGAGAGGTAACAGTAGCACACTAAAATCACAGTAGGCTTGCATAGCAGATTAAATTTACTTCTAATGTGAGAAGACCCTTTTGATGTGATTGTTAGAAAGGGTTAGTAATGTGACTTCTTACACTTGCCAAATTTTGATTGACATATGCAATTTTTCTGTATTTTGTTTTACATAAAGATGCTATTTTTTTTTAATCAGGATATGCATATTTCAGTGCAGTCTTCTAAGTACAGCAGGCCTCTCTTGCCTTTAGTAGTATTTACCATTCAAAGCATCTTTTCTCCCAGCCAAAAGTTTATTTAATTTCAATCCAGAATAAAGACATTGTCTTACAGATCTGCTTGAGTAGCTGCATTCTTCTTAGAGTTTCGATGGTACAATTTTTGTTTTGAGATTAGGTTAATAGTTAAAAATAAGTATAAACTGCTTATGCAGATGTAAGTCCATGATATGTAGTTCCAAAGTAAATGAATCTTTCCATTCTACAAGCATGAAGCCAAGATCAAGTCATTGACTGAGTATCTTCAGAATGTGGAACAGAAAAAGAGACAACTGGAAGAGTCTGTGGATTCCCTTAATGAAGAATTAGTTCAACTCCGAGCACAGGGTAGGAATTGCCTCCCTCCACCCTGTCCACCACCATTTAAAGTCTATAAATAGGAAGTAGTTCTGTTCTCTTTAAATTGAAGAGTATAGCTGTAGAATGGCTTTTTGCTACTGTAGACTTAATGGGAAATCAAATAATGTAGACTTAATGGGAAAGCACGTGTGCTGTTTGAAAGAACAGATATGGATAGGGGACTTTTTCCAAATTTTAAGGTGTTGGGAAGGGAAGGGGGAATTAAATCCATCTTCCCTGTTATTACTTTGTTACATCTCTGTAATGTTTTTTTTCGTCTTCTATCCCTGCTAGAAAAAGTCCATGAGATGGAGAAGGAGCACTTAAATAAGGTTCAAACTGCAAATGAAGTCAAGGTAAGTTAATTTCATCATTAAAAAAACAGAAAAAAATGCACAACAAAACAAAGAAAAACAAACAAAACGCCAACAAACAATGGAAGTATATCAGCTTCTTAAAGCATACAATACATGCTGTTTTTTCTAATAGCAAGCTGTGGAACAGCAAATCCAGAGCCATCGTGAGACACATCAAAAACAAATCAGTAGCCTGAGAGATGAAGTTGATGCAAAGGAGAAACTTATCACTGAACTTCAAGAGTAAGTAACTGTCATTATTTTAGCAGTGCCAAATGTCTCTGAACTGTGTGGATAGAAAAGCACAGTATGGAGGGATGGGTGTGGCCAAGGTTTCCTCTAGCTGTGTCTCTCTAACTTGTCTTGTTTTACTGAATGTCCTGTCTGATGGGTTCACTTGTGATATAATATCTACTTTCTGTGCTCAGCCAAAACCAGAAGATGATGCTTGAGCAGGAACGTCTTAGAGTTGAGCATGAGAAGTTGAAAGCGACTGATCAGGAAAAAAGTAGAAAACTGCATGAACTTACGTAAGTGATGGTGGAGCATAAAACAAATATTTGTGGGAACACTTGCATTTTAGAAAGTAGTGACCTAATACAATGAAGTGGCTCTCAATGTATGAGATGCCTATTAAAAACAGGCTGCAGAGCCTTCATGAGCTCAACTTTTTTAAAACCTTTCCACTTCCAGTGGAAAGTTAAATGATGAAAGATATGAAGGCCACAATTTTTCTTCTTTATTGTGCTATGGGTTGGAATAATTAACTTTTTGATTTGCATCTAAGTTTGCATGCTCTTAGGACTGCTAAAGGCTTGTAACAGTTCCCTTACTATTGCTTTTTTTGATTCTTATGTTCCCTTACTCTTTTTGTTGTTATTGGTCAGATATGTTTTAACTAGTTAGGTGGCTCTAATTGGCTTATTCTTGACATTAAACAGCTTCTTATTGTATTGAGTAAATAATCAAGAGTCAAGATTAAAAACAGTTCTCAACTTCTAGAAAACTGACCATAATCTCCAGTAAATGTTTGTTTCTAGATTATCAGTAGCAACTGACAATGATGGATTTATCTTTACAGAAGTTAAAAACACATTATACATTAAACTTTTTCAAAGTGCATGCTTTTTGGCCATGTTTAAAAACACACAGTGGCTTTCAGGTTTTTATCATAAAATTTGAAATAATCAGAGGGACCTTACTGGTCTGTACTGGCAACCAATAAGCAATGCTTACTTTTTTTTTTTTTTTCTTTTACCGTGCTGTGAAATACAATGTTGGTTTAGCTGACTAAAATATTAACAGTACTCTGCCCTTCTGAATCCATCTTACTCCGTTTTATTTATGTCACGATGATTACACAAGTTACATCAGTAAAGATAGGTTATCTTTTCTTGTAAGATTTGACATGTTACCACACTATTGCTTTTTATTTCAGTTTGCAGGCTAAACTATATATATCATTGATCCCTCAAGGGCACTTGCTGTATTAGAAACTTTCCTCTTCAAAAACCTTGCAGAGAAGCACTAAAAATTAGTTTGGTGTTCTGTGTCTTCATCCAGTCTTTCTGAATCCAGTTATTCTCCACTGTATGTCACAAATGCGCATGGCAAATGACAGGCCAAAAATAATGCAGATTATTCACCTTTTTAACATTTATTTTTACTTAGACTTATGTAAGATGCCTGGAACTACTTTTCCAGTGAGGTTTGGAAAATAGATAGGATGCCGAGATGTTCTTCAGAATATTTTATTACCTCAGATGTTTAACCATTTAGCTATGAACTAGTAGTGGAACTGGGCAAGTGAGGAGAAATTTCAAGCAGAAAAAATGTTTTTTGGCTGCTTAATAGGAACTGACCTTCCTGCAGTCCCTGACCGTCCTATTCCAACCTTAAGTCATAAAAAAGAGAAGTCCACATTCATTTCCTGTTATCCTGTTATCCTATCTTAGTAATTACACTGCCTTATAATTCTGAAACAGAACATTAGCAATGCAGTAAATGCCTTCATGTTAAATAGGAAGACAGAGGTTCTGTAAAGTGATAATCATTAGGGTTATCTTCCTCTAAAATGAGATTGTTGTTTTTTATGCTAGCTTTGGCAAATATGTTGGGGGATGGGGTGGTAGAACTAAACAAGAAAAAGAATCCTTAATCTGTCACGTGATACTTCTAATCTCAGTTGGTCAGAACTAACAACATCCATAGGATAAGATCTATCCAGCTTTTCGTCCTGAACCTGACTCAGAATGTTTCTTTACCTGCTCTAGATACATACAATTTATATATCTGAATGTAATTGTTTGTATTCCTTCACTATTACTTTCCTCTTCTTTTCTATGCAACTCTCCCATTCAGACACCACCCTATATGGATGTCTGAGTGTGGTGTCACCTGTTGGTTACATCCTTAACTTAGGACTTCTGCTGAAAGACATTTTTCGTTTATAACATTTAGTTTTTATCACTAGTCTCCTAAGCTGTCAACAGTTCCAATTTTGCTTGGATGTTTGAGAATCAATTTGCTCTCTTTTAGGGTTATGCAGGACAGACGGGAACAAGCGAGGCAAGATTTGAAGGGTTTGGAAGAGACTGTGGTAAGATAGTCAAGATGCAAATGTCAATACATGCCTTTTGTTTTTCCTTCAGAGCTATTTTCTGAATTTTTTTTTTTTTTTTTTTTTTTTATTTACTATCCTTAACTGTAGGCAAAAGAACTTCAGACTCTTCACAATCTTCGGAAGTTGTTTGTCCAAGATCTTGCTACTAGAGTGAAAAAGGTAATGTGATACTATAGTAAAGCTTGATGTTTCTGAGAATGCTACATAAATTTCAGTTTAGAACTTAATTAGGAATTTATTTCTATGTGGCATAAGTTTTCTGTCTCAATGTTAAAATGCAAGTTCAGATTTGTATTCAGCCTCCTCTCTCCCTCCCCTTGTCTTTATTACTGCAGAGTGCTGAGATTGACTCAGATGATACAGGAGGCAGTGCTGCACAAAAACAGAAGATTTCCTTCCTTGAGAATAATCTTGAACAGCTTACAAAGGTTCACAAGCAGGTACAAGGAGGCTTATTTCAAGTTTTAATTAAAAACAAATTACTTAAGGTGCATTCTTATAGAAGTGACTGCATATTGGGCATAAAGTAACTTTTATAGTTAAATACTTTACCTTGAGTGTGTCTCTTGATATAAAATGAACATTTTCCTGTAAATTAATAGCTCTTTTAAGTGCATGTGGGTAGCTGCATTTAAACTGAAGAAGTTAGTGTTTGGAGTTTATATCAGTCTAGTGACTATGTTGGGTAGCATGTTCTTCCACAGCAACTGATTTTCAAATTATAGTCTTTGTTGTACTGAGATTTACTAAAAGCTTGTATGTAAAGACAATATGGTAGCCCTACTGCTTTGCCTGTTCAGGGGGAGGAGGGTGTCTCATTGGCTCTCCTTTTGAAGAGAAGTATGAAGAAGATAATCCATTCTGGTTTTGTAGCTGGTACGTGACAATGCAGATCTTCGCTGTGAACTTCCTAAACTGGAGAAGCGACTTAGAGCTACAGCTGAGAGAGTTAAAGCTTTGGAGTCTGCACTGAAGGAAGCCAAAGAGAATGCTTCTCGTGATCGAAAACGGTATCAGCAAGAAGTAGATCGTATAAAGGAAGCTGTAAGATCCAAGAATATGGCCAGAAGAGGACATTCTGCGCAAATTGGTTAGTAAAGTATCCCTTGTTCCCTAAAGCTTCATCTGTCTTCTGATTTTTTATTTTTTTTTTTTTTTTTTTTAAATCTTTGTGCATATGTGTATCTTTAAGCCTGAGTTAGAACTGCATTTGTTGACATGGTGTGTTTTCTATGATGAGTTATATTTTGGTTAATAGGTTGTAAGTGTGTTGGTGGTATATGGTTGTTACACTTTTAAAATTTATTTTAAAGGGGTCTCTTCCTGGTAGCTAGATTTTTATACATGCTGGGAAAAGCTTATGAACCTAGAATTCTAGCCTGAATGTGTTTCTTGTCCTGGAACAAATCAATACCCTGAATGTGAGTTTTAAGTCTGAAACATTGTTCCAAGTTCCAAGACTAAGTAACTACTGCAAAGCAAGGAGGAGGTTAAGCCATCACCCTCAACAACAACAGAATTCTCTTGCTGTTTCTTGATCTCTGGGGGGGGGGGGGGGAGGGTGGTGAGTGGCAGACAGAAACCCTCAACTAACATCCTAAGATTCCAAGTTACCTTTTTGGTTCATTGAAAACATAGTACTCCATAGCCCTCCCTGGAGTAGAAAGATGGAAGAAAACCAGAAATCTGTAGTACCTAATAGTGTTTCTTGCTGTGTGGTGGGAAGGTTCTCATATTCCCTTGGTCCTCCAACTGCCATTAGGCTGTCAAGTGCTGAGGGCCAAGAGAGGGTGTGATGTGTGGAGGACTTATTTGCGCATATTACATTATTCTTGTAGAAGTAACTGTGTGTTCCAGCCTCTTATTTGTCTTGTGTCAGGACTTCAGTAATCAGTATTCTTCTCTTAAATGTTAACGCAACAGCAGTGGGCACTACAGTTAAACTTCTTATATTCTGTAGGTCTGCAAGGAGATGTTGCGGAATAAAGTTTATAATTTTTTTTTTTTTTTTGGTCATTTCAAATGGCAGCAAGAAGATGGGTTCTTTTCTGTCTTTTTCCCTCAAGTGACTTCCAAGACAAACAGAATTCACTAGTGAATTTACCAGAGGTATAAAGCCTCTTGTACTTAAACATCTAGATGAGCTAGTCATGCCTTATTGGAGATCAGCTTCTTGTGATGCAGAAACTGAGAAGTGTTCCTCTGATGCATTTGCTACCTGTAGATACTTTATATCCACTCTTACCTGCTGAAACCTTAAATGCTTCTTTTAATATTACAGACCTCTGTAAGTCATACCATTGTGCCGGCCCTATTAAGAGCTAGTGTAAAACTGATTGAAAATACAGGCTGTTTATCAAAGTGAATTACCTGTCAAAACTATAGCTTTTAAATTCAGCAATAGAGTAAGCTTTATTTCTATATAATGGTAAAAAGTTGATGAAGCAGTGTTACCTGTATTAATCAGTACTCAAAACCACTAGCAGAGCAGGGTAACTAGTGGTTTATCAATTAAGTCAATGGGGAAAATACAGCAGGACAATGATTCCTTACAAGTACAAAACCCTCAGGAAGCTTTGTCTAGCAATGTGCCTTATTTGAGTTCTCATTGCTGAGAAATAGGATTCTCACAGGGAAATACATTATGTGGAGCAGGTAATGCATATGAAGAGAACAGTTTTCAAAACTTTTGCTATCTTTATTTCTAATAACAATAAAAGCAAAACCTGGTCTATTTTCATTGCTTGTTATAGCTGACACTAATCTGTTAGGTTTGCAGAATACCATCTCCTAAACTATTTTCTCATTCAAAGTGCATTCAATTTTGATTTCTACATTTGGGAGACTATAAAATAAAACATTAATAAATTTGAATAATCAAAAGTAAAATTGTGATGTATGTAACTGTAAGTCACGTTTGTTTTCCTGTAGCTAAGCCTATCCGTCCTGGCCAGCATCCAGCAGCTTCTCCAACTCATCCAAGTGCAATTCGTGGTGGAGGTGCATTCACTCAGAACAGCCAACCAGTTGCACTGCGTGGAGGGGGAGGGCGGCAAGACAAAGTGTAAGTTTGTCTTGTAGAAATGTTTAAATGTGTGATTAAACCACTTTGTATTAATTTTATTACAGTTCTGTGTCATAAAAACCACTCAAATACTCAGATTAACTTATTTTTTTACAGAATTTTATACTTAGAGGAACCGTATATATGCACACCTGACTAGTGCTGCTGCTGCTTTTTAATAAAAATGGTGTTTGTTGTTAAATGGTAGTTCTGGAGTTGTGCTACTGGAGAAGAGCAAAGTGTGAAAGGTGGAGATGGTTACCAGTCACAGCCAGTAGCTACTGTTTGGGAAAGGAGTAGACAATTTAATTCTTTTGGCTTGCTAGATCTATTAAATATGGCTTTCTTCAGACAACAAACATGCTTTATCCTGTGTTTGCACATGCTGTCACGTTGCCTAGAATTCTATTTGAAGAGAGGCTGTTTAGTCTCATGCTTCTTGAAGAGTTCTTAGTATAGCTGATAGAATCAATAATAAATAACTAAATTTAGAACTTTCATCTGCTTTAAAGAAGAGCTTTCACTGAGGAATTTAGGTTGGAGATTTAACACTTTGATTTTTTGGACTATGTGTAGATAGATAAAGAATGAGTAGAAAACTGGTAATTAGTTGTTAGAACACTTTTTAAACAAACAACCAGTAAAATTCTAATGTAATATGTTTACAGAATCCCTTAAGCAGCTGTAAAGCTTTCATGTAATTCTTCTAATGTCAGCATGTTGCCTTGCTGTAGAACCAAGCAGAGCTTAGCACTTTAAGGCAGCACTTTAATTAAGTGATCATAATCTATTTGACTTTTCCTATTTTGTTTTTGGAAGAATCTGTTCCACATGGAAATAAAGGAACAAAACTTTTTGAACTTATATTTAATATTAAGGTTTTTTTGAGCTTGTGGATACTCAGGGAGTCAGATCTTTTTTTCTCTGTTGTAATGTCTGTTACACTTCTTTTGATGATTAATATAGATACTAAGCATCTGAACTTTTGGTTAGAGAATAATGGTTTTGGTACAGTAACAACATAATGTACTAGTTTACATTGGGGGACCACTACTTAACAAATTATTCTGGAAACATTAAAAATAGAGAGTAAATTTTTATTTCCCTATGCAAATTAATGCAAAATAATATCTTCATTCCCATTTAATCTTCATAAAGTAGTGAAGTAAAACTTTGCAGCAGTTTGTAGGTGTTATCCATCCTGACAGTTCTCACTGGCCCAGAAAAAATAGCAACAACCATGGAAGGTGGAGTTTGTGTTTGGAATGTTTACTTTGCACAGCAAAGTCAGTATTGGATATTGTACTACTGTGTTTGTAGCAGACAGCATTTCCTAAATGCTTTGCATTGTGTAATGTCTTTATTTTAAAGCAATTTTATTAGCACTTACCTGAGTGGTCTAAGAATTGGTCTTTTAAATGCTATGTAAATAGTAAATACAGTCTACTGTAAATCTAAGTAAATTAACTCTTCTTTGGTTTATGAGGTACAAGTACTTAACTCTGTTATTTTTCTAATTTACAGTTGCTGAAAAGTAAATGAAGCGTGAGGAGGATTGGATATCATGTAGAGGGAGTCATTCCATGACAATAATCTCTCCCCTTGGGGACTGTAGGATTATTTTTTGAAAATGTATAAATTATACCTGGCCTGTACAGCTCTTCCCCCTTCTACAAATTCTGCTAACTGATTTCCAAAAAAAAAAAAACCAAACTAGAGTGCAATTTTGGCGTCTTGAAAAATGATATGTTACTTAAAGTGTAGCTCTGCTCATTACACAGTTTGTCTTTCATGTCTTAAATTTAGTCTGCACTGTGCCAAGCTGAATGTACGTTGAGAAAATCTTAGTTCAAATTTTCTAGCTTAATCTGTGTACATCTTACTGTCTTAGGGAATGTGTAACAGTGTTTAAGTATACTTTCATTTTTATCACTTCACATAACACTACATGTCCCACTGAATTAGAACATCACTCTGCATTGTGGTTTTCTTTTGGAATGCTCCACAGAGCATTGGAACTAAATTTATTTGTACAGTGTAAGAATACTGAAGTGTGCTTACAACAACTGCCATAAAGCACTGCGATTGCTACACCACAGACCTAAAGAGTTCAATATGAACAAGGCTGTTTAACTGTTACCTGATTAAATGCCCATTTATTGGGTGATTTAGACTTAAATATTGTACAGTTATAAGAGTAAACCTAAGTTTACAGAAAAGACTTTGGCAGTGGATTATCTCATCTGTCCTGTTCCTGATTGTACGCACGGTGCAGTCTGGTGGAATGAAAACTTTCTGCTTCATTCTGATGAGCCTGTCTATCCATTTGTCTGTATCTGTGACAGTTCATTTCCACTATTTTATAGTAGTGAAATGATCACAATCTCAAATTTAACTTTAATATTCCACTGCATATACAGTAATGGAATTTTTGGCTAAAATTTTAACTTTCAATAAAAAAACTTCAGCAACTGGCCAATGAATTCCAGTACACTAATAAAGGATACAACTTTTTAAAACTGATGTATCTGGAAATACCAGAGACATGTGCTTAAAAAAATAATAAAGTGCTACCCTGAATTATATTTGTAAACCATTTGTAAGTAGGCATATGAAATGTCCAAAGTAGGAGTTGGTGAATATTTTTCTTCTCTTTGCAATAAAGTTATGTAAAGTGGCTAACAAAATGAAATATGGTTTTTTTGTTTCTGAGCTCCAGTACTCCCATGGAACAGAATCCGGGTTTAAAAACTTTCTAGTGTAACTTTCCTACCTTACTTACAGGATCTAGCCACTATAATTTTTAGAACAGCCTTCTTCTTGATAGAAATTAGTTGTAAGGTCTTTGAGAAAGAAGGAACTTAATATTACTGAAAGAATCCAATTAGCTTTCCAGACCCAGTTGGTACCTGTTGGTGTTCTGGCTTGAAGTTTTTTGCTGGGTTACTGCGGAAACTGTTCAGGAAGCAAATCACTTTCAAGTTTTATATTATAGACAAAATATTTATATTATGATGGAGTGTAGTCAGATTTTAGACCTTGAACCACTTTTTTCTCTATCTACTGTATTCTGAATTTTTAATAGTTTGATATTTAAAAGCCTAGTGCATCAGTCAGAAATCTGACAGTTTTGAGTTTTCAGCTTTTAAGACTGTTCTGTTCATTAAGGCAGCCGAGCATCCAAACTTCTCATTGTTTTAGAGCATGAGTAGAGACAGCACACTGAGGAAATGAAAATAAAGGAACAGCAAACTATTTTGAATTAAATTTCTCACTGTCTGTTACCTTTCTTAGTGTTAACTGTAGGTTTTCAGACCTTCAGTTGTTAATACACAATCATAAAACCAAAAAAACCCCACTTTCTTTACGATACATTCAAATGAAGCAGGATTTTTTCTAATGCCTGTAAATGGGGGTTTCATTCCTGTGGGTAATTATCATGGGTTTTGGTGCTGAAAATTGCTGTGTTTAAAAACATATATTTGGTGGTAACTAGCCTGTAGTTCAGTGTACATCACCTTTTTATATTTAAACTTTTTTGTTTTTTAATTTTAAAACTTCTGAAGTTTACCAAGAACTGCCTCTTAAAATTAAAAAAAAAAAAGCAAAAAACAAACAAAAAAAAAACAAAACACAAAAAAATAACAAGAAAATGGACAACAAAGAAACAACCAACTTTTTTCTAGTTTCTGGTTTGGCTGTCAGCCAGACAGGACAATTACTGTTTTTTGTAAATTAAAATGTTCAGTCTATACAGGGAATGTTCAACACTGCTGTTTCAACTTGCAGTCTTTGAATGGTTCTTATTTTTTACGTTCCTCTATATCATATTTTTTAAAAGGTGGTTTAGGATAGGAACTTGGTAAAATATTTATTTCTGATGAACAACTAAGTTATTTACATAACTTAAACAATGACTCACTACTGTGTGTAACTAAATTTGACATGAGAGGACAAGTCTACCTGTGGAATATGATTTAACTTCAGTACACTTAAAATGTATTAAAACAATTGGTTTGGGGAAGACGCCATATAGTTCTAACTTACCTGCATGCTGTAAATGTATTTGTGTTTAAATAAAGACAAGAAAACTCTTTGAATTCTGTACATTTTTTTCAATCTTTACACTTGTTTGCTGAATTGTCATTATATAATATGTTTTACTTGAGAGGTGTAATGACCAGTTATCTGTATGTAAATAGTGATTATTTGAAGGGATTGGGGTCTGGGGTTTTGTTAGGGTTTTTTTTTAAAACATCAACTTCCCTGGATACAACAAGTGACACACTTCAAAGAATTCTCCCTTGACACAGGCATTCTTTCTCTCAAGGGAGAGATTTCCTCTTCTGCTCAAAGCAGCTGTTGTGTTTCCAGTGCACTGATCATTGCCTTAGTATTTCAACTGCCTTTCAAAAACAACCCCAAAACCCTCACCAATAAACCCGACCTCCCTCTCTTTAAAGAATATCTGCAGGTAGTTATTTCTTAGTTGTAATCAGGAGTTTGGGTATCTAGGACTATTGCTATATTCATCAAGGAATTATTTTTTTTTAATGATTGCATTCTAGGGTATGTTGAAGGCAGGTTAGAGACAATTATGCTTTGTTTTTTCCAGGAGCAGAAGAAAATTTAAGACCTAGAGATTGCCTTAATTCAGGTTTACTGGCAAGCAAGGAACCATAGGTGCACTTACATTCCAGATTTACTTTTAAAAATGAAACAGTAGAAGCTCATCAAGAGTTTGGGTGCATAATGTGTATTTGATTTATTTTCTGAGTAACTTGAAATCCAATTTTAAAGACTTTTTAAGTATGACAACACATTTCATCTGTTTTGGGATATCCAAACAATGGCTGTTTGCTTGCAGCTCTTCAGCTGGCAGATTGCAAATTCTGAAAACTGCTAATCCATATCATGCCTACTGTATTTTCAGCCTGAGCAGTAGCTGCTTGTGCTTTACGTACTCCTGGTTATCCAGTGAAGGAGGGAGGTGAAATGGAGCTCTTCTGTTTTGCTAATCTGACAGAATAACAGTTGGGTCAGTTCAGAGCAAAAGCTCATCTATTTAATCCTGTCTCCAGAGGTGCCAAACTAAATATCTAGAGCTTTAATATAAATATAAAAATAAAACCATAGAGGAGTCTGGATTTAAGTCTGCCAGTCCAGTTGTATAAAAGAAAAGATTTCAGGAGGAAGAAATTGCATCTGTAAACTGCTCAGTAATGAGCAAATTTGATGCTACAAAATATTGTGTGTGCTATAAATGGAATGTGGCTCAGTCACACCAGTGAAGGTGCTCACTTTTTAACAAATCTGTCTTTACTGGGTAATGACCAACTTGGAGCCTTTTATTGCAGACAAGGACTAAGGGATGGTCAAAAAGGCAAGTAAATCTTTCACTCAAGTTTTTATGTGGATAATGGCATGACCTGAAATTACTTCTGAAATTAAGAAAAATTATTGCACCTCTGACAAGGAAAAATTGCAGATAATGATAAACTGCTAAAGAATTAATTGACAGGCCAGGCTTGTTCTGTTGACTGGCTTGGGGTGGCTTATGTCTTAAAGACCAAGAAGTAACACTAATTATCAAAGTGTCATCTGTGTGCAAAACTGTCTCAAATCACTTAAGTACATAATATAACCTTGCTAAATGACAGAAAACTTGTCTGGAAGAGGGTTACTGAAGACTGATGGATAAGTCAAAATGTTTTCCTGTGGAGTTTTGAGCTGAAGAATCTTCCTGAGCTCTTTAGAGTGGAACGTCTCCCTTATGAGGAAAGACTGAGGGACCTGGGTCTCTTCAACTTGGAGGAGAATGAGGGGCAACCTCATTAATGTTTATAAATCTGTAAGGAGTGAGTGCCAGGAGGATAGAGTCAAGCTTTTATCGGGGGTGGCTAACAATAGGACAAGAGGTAATGGTTATAAACTGGAGCATAGGTGATTCCATATAAATATAAGGAATTCTTTCACTGTGAGGTAGACAGAGCACTGGCACAGGCTGTCCGGGAAGGTTGTGGAGTTTCCTTCCCTGGAGACATTCAAACCCCACCTGGATGCATTCCTGAGTGACCCGCTGTAGGTGACCATGCTCTGGCAGGGGGGTTGAACTAGATGATCTTTTGAGGTCCCTTCCAACCCCTGACTTTCTATGATTCTTGGATTCTTTACAGGTCTGTTCATCGTTTTGCCTTTAACCAGTGAGTTCTAGGGGAATGACAAATGAAGTGGGCAGAGGGAGGAGCAATTTGAGCTGATAAATCCTTTCAGTGTTTCATTATGAAAGCTGAAGGTGCAAAGGCCTTAAGCCAACTGGACTATCCTGTGTAATGGGGAAAGGAAGAGTTACCTGAAGAAGAAAAATATAATGCAAAAGACAAGAAAAAAACACATGCCAATGAGGCTATTGTAATAGACCATATTTAGCCTATTTACCTTTGAGAAGAAAAATAGTAAGTTAATTACTATGAAAGGGAAAAAAATGTATGTTGCACAGCATGGTGTGGTGTATCTGCACCCTGCATACCCTGCAGGTGTGCATTTCAGCAGAATGCTTGCTCTAGGGTCTGTGCCCTACAAAGCTTAGGTATACAGGTATTGCTGATGGATTCATCAGCTGCCTACACTTTAGGTACCAAGGGAAGTGTTGATGTGTACCTCCAACAGCACAACCCACATTCTCCACATTCCTAAAACCACAAAATTGGGTGTGGAAATGCCTCTGAGGTGCCCCCAGGTATGTGTTTCAGAGAGCTACTTCCACAGCATCTGCTGTGAGTAACAAGTACCTGCAAAGGCCTGTCCTGCACTGAAAGTCAGATCAAATAGTTTCCTGCAACAACTGGAGGTGAATACACTTCTCAGCTGATACCACCTTATTGGATATACCTGTGAATCCTCTTCCAGTGGATGCTTGATTTGGCTTTGTCAACAGCAGCAGCATAAAAAAGTGTGTTAAAAAAGTAAATTAACTCAGCAAAGTGCAAATGCGTGAGGTACCCTGGATGCCACCATCAACAGATCTGGTTCCCTTCAGCCCTGGGGGTGTTGTGCTGATGGGTGTTTTACATGATCATTCAGCATCCTGCTAACAAGCAGGTATTTGCAGAGTATTTTGTGCCAGTCTTTTTCTGAGTGGGTGTAAACTATTATTTAAATACTTCTGCTAAAAAAAAAAAAAAAGTACCCCTCAGCCAAAACTGTGACCAATCTTGTTCTCCTATTACCTAGGAAAGCTCATTTCACTACTTGGGGTAGTAAAAACGGATTGCCCAGCTAGGGTTAAAATTATTTCGGCTATTCACAGCTGTTTATTAACAACGAGAAACTAAGCTGGCCAGTGCAAGCCCCTTCAGTGGACACTTCACTAACCAGAGACCTCATGGATCTGAGAGAGAAAGGACAGGGATGTTGAGCACCGGGAGCCGCTGCTCCAGGGATCCAGTAGTTGACACCGCCAGATTACCCGATCCCTGCTCTCTCCCACATCTTGAGCCTCTTCCCTGCCTTTAATCTGCAATCCCAATTTGGCATCTGGGCCCTAAATCAGCCGGGGATGTAAACCCGGGGCGCAGCTCCAGCAGTCACCGCCAGGGGGCGCGCGGGTCCCTCCCGCCTGCCCGCGGGGCGCTCGCCACCGCCAGCGGCTTTGCGACCGCTTGCGTTGGGCAGCCTGGGGCTCCTGTGCCTTCCCCCATGTGTCTGTATCTTTATTCCTTTAAATGGCGTTTATATTTTGTAGAGTTTCTTTCCATCCCACAAACCTCTTCCCCATCTTTGATTCCAGAGGGGAAGCCGCACCAGGTAACGGAGGAACTGGCTTTGACCTCCTCAGCACTGAGTACTCAGGAATGCGAACTCCCCCGATCCGCTGGTCCTGGCTCTCCTGGTGTAGCTCAGGCATTTCACATTTTCTGCACCTTATTGGCTCATACAGAATCTCATGTCTCCCAGAAGCCACTGTCTTTTTCAGCTCAGCTGCTCCTCAGCCAGTTGGTTCCCACCCTCTTCCTGTGAGGAGAAACTTTAAGGACTTTCTTTAGGTGTAGTATCACTGCAGACTCCCCTGATGCATGACCTTTATCAAGTCCTTTAAATAAAACCTGCAGAATTCATACTTATGCTAAATACCAGACTAGCTTTGCTTCCTGTCACAAAGAAATGCACTGGGAGCAGAACCTGTGTCTGTCTTTACACATCATGATACAGAGGTGACTGTAAAACTCTTTGATCCCACAGAGCTGCATGCAATTGAAACTTGACATTAAAATATTGTGAAAAGCTGCATACTAAGTTTTAGGATATTCTTCTAGGCATTTTGCACTCTTTATTTAAACACTTCCAGTTCAAGAAGATACTTGGAAAAGTCACAATATTTGGTATCTTTATTTGAACTGCAAAATAGCAATATAAGATTCAGAAGGTCAGACTGGTACAGTGGGTGAATCATTATCAAATCCACTCCTAGCTGAAGCTTTGAGACATTTTTGTGTTTTTCTTTCATTTCTCCATCCACAGACACATGAGCAGCACCAGAGAGGTGGGAGGAGTCACTCCTGATGAGAAATGGATTTTCTTTTCCCACACACATTATTGTAAAGGTCTGTCAGTTTCCCTTGGCAGCCCATACAATGGTCTTGTAGTAAATGCAGATAGCATTAAATTAATATTTCATTCCCCTGGTGACACACAGAGGCATGCAGTTCCAGTGCAGGGTAATTCAATGACAATATGGCAGCAAACAAGCACCTCATCCATTATGGGCTAGTCAGAGATGCAGAGTGTTTGAATTGGACTCAAAGCATCTGTGTAGCATGGAGTGAGTTTATTAACCTGGAGACACACTGGTGAAAATAATCTGGAAGCCAGGAAATGAGAGAATGCACACTAAAAAAGAGCCCAGGTGCATTAAAGCATGATCAATTTTAATAAACATTTTGCTTCTATTTTTCATCCAGCTCTAACCAGAACCTGTGCAGGAACAGCCAGGGGAGGAGAATTGTATCCACACCTGAGTGCAAGAGCATGAGTATGCACCGAGATGGAGAATCCTTGGTTCATATGCTTGGTCGATGAAGGTGGTTGAGACACAGCTGCCAGCCTGGCAACCCCCCAGAGGTGTTTGGAAACTCTTGCATGAAGAGGTTCCATCAGACAAGCAGGTGTCTACAGCAGTGAGGCTCTAAGGGCTGTTGAAGCCTGAAGGGTGACTTGAGCCCATCAGCACCCTGTGGTGGTTCTGGGAAGGAAGCTGCTGGCCCTCAGGCAAGATGTGTCTCTGAGTCTTCTCTGCTTCTTTGCTGCTTTTGTGGCCTCATGCTGGATGCATAGCTCTGGGCTTTCATTAGGCCCAACAGTGAATGCATCTTAATTTTGAATTTATAATATGTATGGGTCTAGAGGGAACAAGATACTAAGATCTTAAGCCAACTTGCAAAGGAGGGATTTTGCGAGACAGGGAATTCAGCCTTCATTATCATGACTTGCCTCAGTGTTTTGTTCTGCACATCAGCAGTTCTGCAGGAGAGGAAGAACAAACAGGCAATGGGTTCCCCTTTCACTTGTGCTCATCTGTACATGCTGCATGTTTCTGCAAGGCTGTTTTACTGCATGTATTTTCAGTGAGCAATGCTTCAGTTCGTTCTTGGGATAAAATGAGTGCTTGTGCTTTTCTCTTTTCATCAGATTAGTTATTTAAAAGCATCTTGTTCATGTCCTCTGGAATTATTCTAAAGATTCTCATCACACTTCGTTTTTTTATTAATGAAAGCTCTTGGAGCCACATCTGGCATGTTTTATTGATCACAATCTCATGGCTGGAAGCTCATCTTGGTAGCTATAGCAACAGATTTTTTTTTTTTTTTTTTCAAATGTCAACATTTGTCTCCACTCTACAAAAAGTGAAGTTAGAGGGAGCAGATAAGTTACTGAGCAGCTAATAACATTTTTTTTCTGTAATCAATTTTGAATTTTCTAATTTGATACAGTAAATAATGGATAGAAACCAAATCTTTTGACAGCTACATCTGCTGTGGAAGCTCATGAAAGAGAATAACATGGATGCACATGGTGTCTGGAGAATTTTTTGCTGGTTGTGCATTGCACTCATGCTCCTCTGGGCTGTAGGCATCACAAGCAGGCTGAGGGCAAGGACTCTGTGCAGGTATCTCAAACACTACTCACAGCAGCAGGGCTTGCTCCAGCTCTCAGGGACAAGAGGTGCTCCTGAAATATGCCTGAGACTGAAACTATACCTTTCTGTAAGAGTACTCTCAAGCCTAAAGACCCCTGTGAGTTCAGCACCACCAGGTTGTTCTTATCAGAGACTTTCTCAGGTATATTTACTCAGGCACAAGCCACCTCTGAACCAGGAAACCTGCAGGTAACCCAGCCTGCTTTGCAGACAGTGCTTCCTTCTGCTCCCAGTTGTGATGTCTGGCTCTGAAAGCATTCAAAACTGTGTTTGTTCTTCCTGCCTGATCTAGCACTTGAAAATGGTGATGCTGGGCCAGTCAAATTAAATGGTGGCTGGATGCTGCTGCCTCCCTTGCTCTCTCCCTTAGGACTTTCCAGCAAGGAAAGTGGAGAACCATCCTCAGCCTACAGCTATGGCAGAAAGTCAGATCTAGCTGTGGCTGCCTGCCTTATTCAGGTATGTAAGATGCCACATATGGGTATAAACAATATTTCTAAAGATATTCTAGAGATCCGGTTCTTGACATCTCTTTGGCAGCTGAAAAAAATTGCCTTTTGGAAGTGCTGGAGGGCACAGCCCTGAGAATATCACAGAGGGCAAATGGTGGGCTCTTTCCCTTCTCTCCAGGTAGGCTTGGAAACTGCTCCCATAAGCATCCTGGTTGATGATCAGTGCAAAATGCTTCAGTGTTCTTGATGTGTTTCCTCAGTGGGTGCTTGTGTCCCACTCCCAGAATGGGAGCTTTCCCATAGATCAGCCCCATGCTGCTCAAAAATCAGGGTAAGTTGGTTGTGGGGTTTTTTTTGTGGTTTGCTTGTCTTTCCTGGGTTATGTTAAATCTCCATCCATCCCATCTGATGGCTGTGGCTGGGTATGAGTGGTTGGGGCAAAGGCATCTGCCCGACCACAGCCCCAGCATTTTTTCCCCGTGCAGATGGTGCAGCCGCTCATGCGTGGTAATCCCAGCTCCAGGTCACTGAGCAGGAACAAGGCAAGGATTGTTCCTCTGGAGCCCAGGGGAAAGTGGGAACACAAGGCACGGGGAGGGGCGAGGGAGGATGCACCGCCCCATCCCAGGCAGCCGTAGAGGCTGAATTGTGGTCTCTGCTTCACTCTGGCAATATCAAGGGCTGGGTGCTGGAAGAGATGCTGGAAGAGATGCTGAGACTTTGTTGGTGCTGTATGAAAGGGTGAGTTGGTGCAGGTTGGTGCTGACGTGGTGAAATGTTTCCCATCTGCTGCACCCAAAGAGCACCCTAGGGAAGAAGATAACTATTGGGAAAATATGTAGTTATAATGCTGACAGAGAATTGACACAGCAAAATGCTTCTGTTGTTATCAGTTTCTGCTGGTTGAAACACACCTTCCTGCTGGAACAGGTCCCTCACTGCTTTAACACAAATGTGGTGAGGCGGTGGCTACAGCATCAGCAGGAAGGACCAGTCTGCCACATGGTCAAGGATGGGCTTTATTATGCCCTGGTTTGAGTTCACCTGGTCAAGTGCATTGCTGTGAGAAGTCTGCAATTTCGTATGGTGAGAGCAGAAATGGAAGAGTAAAGTAGACCCATAAAGAGTAGAAAAAAATCCGTGCATCTAGAAAAGAGTTAAAATAAAATGGCTCATGTGGTTGGGGGAAGGTTGAGGGGACTTCTTCAGAGAAGTGGCTGTTGTGTTGTACTGAAGAGGAATAAAGATTTATAGAGCTTTTCTTTCCTCATTTTAGTTTCTTTCCCTGTCCTCACATTTCCTGGATGCTATCCCAGGAAAAGCCTTTTGCCTTAAGCAACTATTTTATTGTATTAACATAGTATAGGGCCTCTAACAGAGTGAAGTTTGGAGAGTTCGCCTGCTGCTGTTACCAGCAATGGGCAGTGTCACTGGCAGGATAATTAACAGAAAATTCAGTATCCACTAGGAAGCTTTGGACCTGTACAGACCTCAGATATTTCAGAACACATTAATGAGACCACCTTCTACTTTAATTTCTGTTGCCTCTTTACAGTAGTGCAGGATACGCATCACTACACACATCTAAGAGGAGCCTCAGACAACATCATAACGCAACATTTAGGTGTACTCTCAGCAACCTGCCCTGACCCCCTAAGGATCTAGTTCTGCTACCTCCTGCTTTTCCACACCCAAAGTCACTTGGGTCCCTACCCATCTGTTACCACAGTAGCACAGTTCCTCAGTGCTTGTGGACAAAGCCCAGTGCCTCCCCATAGCTTGTGCCATTTTGTCAGTCTGCACATCTGTCAAGCTGTCTCACATCTGGAGCTTCCCAGGCCACTGCAGCCAGGGAGATGGAAAAAGTTGACCTCTCTTACACACAAATTAGGAAGGGTTGATGGCAGAGAACATGCTGCAGGGAGTGCTTAAGTATCTGGTATTCAATTATTGTAGGAGCGAGGATGGGGAAGGGCTTTTCCATCTCTGAAGATCAGGGGTGACCTCTAGACCTGAGACTGATGTTGATTTGACCCAATAAATATTTATGGACCCTGTATTAAAAAGGGAAAACTTCATCAGGTGGAGGTGAAGGTGGAGAAAGGGGCTGGACCAGGCTTTCCCACATCTTGGCTGACTGTTTTAACCACTAAACCAGTGGGTGGAAGTAGCAGCAGTGAAATCCAAACCCAGCACTTAAGTTAACTAAATCAGAAAGTCATGATTAATGTATGGGTCTACGGGGAGGATTCCATAATTCTACGTCTCTTATAGCTTCAAAGAGCTGAAAAACCTCACCTTTCTTTAGAAAGAATATTTGCAAAGAGCAAATAGGGAGCAGGGCTGGGCTTTACTCTCCCCAGCAGCTATTCTAGCAGCTGCCTGAGGCACATTGAGCTTGCTGTGCTGGCACTTCTTACAGCCGGAGTTATTCACCTCTTCCCTGGCCACTGTGTGACTGGGACATTATAAATGCTCGCTGAAAAGTTAAATATCCCAGTGTGCCATTGCAACCTACATTGTCCCTCTGGTTTTGTAGCTAGTCATATTTTATTACTGTAACAGGATTTTTCTCTAGGCTTGGAGCCCAAAAATGCCAGATACAGAAGGAGAGCAGGGCAATTCATTTAATAGAGGAGTTAGGTTTTTCTTCTATATGTATTACTGATATATATATATATATATATATATATTTTTACGGATGCGATAATTTGTATTTGACTCAGTCAACATCAATTTAACAGATGTGGATAAACAAATATTCATTCAAGTCAGATAGAAGCTGGCTGCTAATACATCAAATACCTCAAGCTACTTATAGCACTGTACAAAGCGTGTGGTATTTATCCAAACAAATAAATATGCACACCTATGTTAGTGTGTGGGTACACCTGCATGCATACATATGTTTGGCTTTCATATTCCTTGAGACAGTGCTGCTGATCCTTTGACACAGGGACAGCCTTGCAGATGGTCTCTGGCTGAAATGACCTATTTCAGTTTGTGCTGTGAGTGCAGGGTTAGGCAGGGCCATTCTCCACTGTGCATGCAGCTCCAACCCATGCAGCCTGAAGCCACTGGCAGCCCCACCAGTGCCCGGGGAGGCTGCAGCCAGAAGTTCCCCCTGCTCAAGGGAACAGAGCTGCTGTGGCCAATCATCCATCTGGATGGCAGGAAGGGAGCAGCCGGGCATTAGCTGGATAAACCAACTCAGTGCAGATTGGGCCTGGCACCAAGTGTCAGAAAAGCTTGTGTTTTATTTAATACGGTGGCTTCCAAGGCTGAGTTGGCAACAGTCCTGTGTTGCAGGCTCCTATTCCACACAGCACAGTGAGAATTTGTTAAGGAACACACAGCACCCTGAAGGTGCGGCGTGTTGACCTAACATTGTGTCTGTCATATTGCCACTGCTGGCAGCAGCAATGCACTGGCTGCTTGTGCAGGGGAGGCCAAGGAGCCAGACAGCAATTCAGGCACTTGGGTGGCTGCTGCCACTTCTGCACCAAGGGGGTTGGTGTTATGAAGTTGCTTGCTGCCACCTCCTTTTCTGCAGAAGCATCGCCAAAGCATCAGTAAAGTGATCAGCTTGTCCTGTGCTCTGTTCTACTTGGAAAGAGATATGTCACTATATATTGACTCTGCAATGAGACTAATACTTTCCAAACAGCTGCAGGTCTCTCCTACCCTCAGAAATATTCTTGTGGGGGAGTGAGGTGGAATATGTTTCCCTCTAAAATGTTATTTTCATTTGTATGTATGCTAATGCATGTGCAATACTGTCATGGAGATACCCAGTCAAATGTAGACTGTACAGTTTGCTTTTACTATGGCACTTCTTACTGCTGAACATTTTAAACTATTTTTTAAAAATGAAAAGCAAACAAACAGATATTGGGAAAGTCTTGCTTGAGACAGGGAAAACAGCTCCTGGAGGAAAACTGTTTTTATTGCTCTTAGTTCATGAAATGCTTCACAGAGGTCAGACTTCTTTTCTGTGTAAAGATTGCATGTGAGGGTAGAGAATGATTTTCTGGAAGTCTCAAAGTATTTTAGTAGCAGAGGTAGAATATCTGCTAATAATTAGGCATTAAATAATTAACAGTAGTAACGAAGATGCTGATGGAGGGGATGGGGTGATAGGGCTTAGTTCAGACTAAAGCACCTTGCTCTTAGTCTGCCTCTTAAACTGCTCTGAAACAGATTCACACAACAGCTTGTCTCTGCCTGTGTGATGCAGCTGTGCCAGCTGGGCTGTGTCCTGGCCCTCCCAAGCTCCCCTTGCAAAGGGGGGCAGGCCTTTGCCTAAAGGAAAGGGAATTTAAAAGAAGGAAAACCAACAACCGCAAACCCCAGGAAAGGGCATTGTGCTTTGCAGGGAGCCAGCCTGCTCACTTGCTCCAGGCTGACTCACATCCTTGGTGGCTGTGAGCAGCAGCCCCGGCATGAGCCTGGATCAGGGTGTTGATGGATGCCACGGGCAGTCGTGTGCTGACATGTTGAGCCTGAACAGGAGGTTCAGGTCTGAGGTAGCAGGGCTCTGGCTCACATCTCTATTCCTGTCACAAAGCAGGCAAGTACCAGACTCAACACGGGTGCTTAGAAACGCCGCGTTTGCTTTGCGAGCACTTTCTGAGCACTCCTGGCTGCGTGTGACACTGCCCAGGATGTCACCTGAGCAAAAGTCATAGCATTATTGCCTGATGATTTGGTAACTGCAGACGTGCAGGAGGCGGTTCTCAGCAGGAGGTGTTGAGCAGGGAGGAGTCCATGGCACCAGGGTGCTACAGGGAGCAGTGACTCAGTGGAGCAGCGTGCTGCTGGCCCCGGGGCGCCCGGCCACCACCGAGCTGTGCACACGCAGCCTGCCCTGCTCCTTCCTGAAAGGAGGCTCTGCCACCCTTCCTCTTTAAAAAAGGCGAAACCAGGTTGTTCAGAAGCATATTATTCATAGTTGCCTTTTACAAGATAAACCTCCGAGCTGGGTGTGATGCCAGGAAATGCTCAAGGTTAGTAAGTCAGGGCTTCAAAATAGGCTCTTCCTAACTACTTGATGAGAGCATGTATAAATTTCACTCTCACACTGTCACATGGATATGTAACTCCAGCTGGTCCTCAGCCTTTGCTGGCAATACTTACCTCAGCCTCATTGCAATTTTATACTTCATGAATGGCTGGCTTGGATAGATCAAATCTTTAATGTATTCCTACCGACCCTGTGTGCTTGAACAAGAGGAAGTATAGAAGCACTCATCAGGACAACAGTAATTAGTTGCAATTTCTGGATTGAAGTGCACAATTAATGTGTGTCACATGCTGAGTAACAGTTGTGCAATGAGAGGGTTGTGATGGCAATTAGGAATACTAGAGTTTTAGGGCAATTGCCATGACACCAACTCCACTCAGCTTGTACAGAATTGTTCTGGACAGTATTAATTCATTGTGTTGCATCAGGCAGAGAGACTGTTTGCAACTCTCAGTAACTCTCTTGCAACCTGATCTCCAAAGAGATAACAATTCCTCTGTCCTTGAGCACATATCTGGATGATAAAGTAACCCTGAGCCCAGATGAGAGCCAGCTCAGTCTCTGTGAAAATCTGTCAGTGAATACTGGAAGTCCTCCTGCTCACCTTTCCTTGCTTGGAGTCTCCTCCTTTGAAACCTCCTAGAGTGTCCCAGCTCCCTCATGAGCTTCTCCCTGTCCACAGAGAGTAGGGAGCAGATGTGCAAGTGGAGGGCCAGGGTTCCAACTTGTCACCCATAGAGGATGAAGAGGGCAGCGGTGGCAGCACCTGAGCAGCAACTTCCCTCCACTACAGTTACCACCAGGTTATGTGGGTACTGCACACACTGGCAGTGTCTCTCCCTGATTGCACCTAGGAAGACACCTTTCCATCTGTCCTTCAAGCACAGAGCATGGACACCACTGTGGGTCCTGTGGTCTGCCATGTGTGAGGGGCTTAAAGCCTGGGGGCTTCACAAAATCATGTTTTCTTGCTCTTGGAGTCAAACACTGCCAGGTTTACAAATGCCAGCAACCTTTTCCTGCTGCCTACTAGTTTGGAGAACGTCTCTCAGGCTTGCCTGTACCATTGGAGATGTGTGAAAAAAACTGATCTGTGCCTTCTTCACAGCACACAGCTCATCAGTGCTGCCCACTGAAACCACTGGGTTACACAGCTTGTCCATGGGTGTCCTACCTTCTTTTTTACACATCCAAAATACCTGTCCCAGACTTCAGACACCTTTGCAATGACTATGTCTACCAATTTGAGTCATCTACCAATAGTAGTTGTCATTGCAAAAGACATCTTGAAAGAGAGCACTGCCTGGCTGATGCCTCCTTGTTCTTCCTCTAGTCCTGTCAAAGGTTTCCAGAACCAAAAGAGTGGGGCCAGACATATTTGACTTGTGAACCCAGCCTGAGATTTCCCACTGTTCAGGTTTTCTCAGTCATGGTTAATGTTGGAGCATTTTCAGGGTCACCTCTGAACGCAGGCAAAGGCTGGACAAGCTATCTACTAAACCAGTGGGGAGGGGAGAAAGAACTGCTGTCACCATGAAAGTGAAGTTTAAAATTCCTCCTCTTTTAATATGATCAGACACTTAATAAAAGAGAGAGCTTGGCTTCCAAACCTGGCCCCAAGCCCTACTTCTTGGTACTGCTGGGTCAGCTTATTTAAACTTTGTTCCCTTAATGATCTCTTACAATATTTACTGCTCCCATTTTTAATAATGGGAGATAATTTTAGCTCTGCATCTTTCTCACAAAGGATTTGTTATTAAATATCTAAATCCTGATGCAGTATTATTAAGTGTCTTCTACCAGCTGCTACAGGCCCTGATCCTCAGACCACTGATTTCTTTCATTTTGTGGCAGTTGTATAACACTCAAGAAGGATCAAAGAGTGTTCTCACTGCAGACTTTCCACAGCTCACTAATCCAACACCTGCAAGTGCCAGTATTACTCTGAACAGGGGGGCAGCCCTATTTCAGCATTATAAAGTAGTTTGAAGAAATCTGAGATCAATGGAGACTTCCCTGGAGTGGGATGGCACAGAGGGGTTGGGGACAGACATATATTTGGAGGACAAATACTTTGGGAGAGATATCTGCTGCTCCATCTCTTCTCTTTTCCCCCAGCAGGTGTCCAGAAAATCGTGTGAATAAAAGCCTTTGTAAGCAGAAAGGAGAAAGGGTCAGAGAAACCAGCTGAAGAGGATGATATCAGCAAACACCAACCACACCAACAAGTCCTCCCTCAGAAAGATCCTGCGCCTCCATTATGCTGGGTTAATGACAAAGCTCTGCCAGGATGTCACCCTGACCCAAAGCCTTGGTGCTGTGTCCAAGTGACCAATAAGCCAGGTCTTGTTCAGGCACATTCTCTTGAATATCTGGGAAATGGTTGACTAAATGCTCCCTAATGGATGAGGTTTCATTTGGAGTAGATGTGGGTCTCCAGTGCCTAGGGATGAGTGCTTTTCAGTGTTGCAAACTGAGAGCCTCTGAGAAAACAGGGCCAAGACTACACTGCAGCATCCCCACTCTGTTCTCTGGGACAATTGTCACCAATAATTAATCATGGTTTTGTTTGTTTCCCCCTAGAAATAACTATATAGGTCAAATTTATAAACAGATTGGGATAATTTAATTACTTTTGGGGGAGAATCTGAAGTTTCCTTCAAAGAAACTGCTGAGATTTACCTCTTAATTACTATTATCAACTCTGGAGATTTTTTGGGCAGGGGGAGATTATGTAGAAGAGACAGAAGTGAGACAAAACATTCTCCAAGCAAAGATATAATTAGGGATTAGAGAGACTGATCCTACTGCATAGTATAATTAGGAGATTATGGCATGGCATTGGCCTGGATTAGACTTGACAGAAAAATCTCTACCCTGCTATATAAAACCTTCCAGGCTTTGAAATGCAAACCTGTAAACAAAATGCCTTCACTGTCTTTAACCTGTGCCCTACAGTAGCCTCACTCTGCTAAGGATTGCATATTGGGAAGAGAATGGAAAGTTGTGTGGTCTCCTGGGTTAGAGGTAGAGAAACCCTTGATGGGAGGTGACCACCAGCTCCACCTGCTGCTTCTCCTTCCCTGCAGGGAAACTGGTTCCAGCTGAGCCTCCTCTGGTGTCCCAAGCCAAGTCTGCCTCTGAGCCCCACCTGGGTGTTGGCAGCATGGGACAGTGGGCTTGAATACCCCCCTACTCTGGCTTCTGAGAAGGTTCCTCCTGGGATCTCCCCTGGAGTTTGGGAAGAGCCTTGGATAGCACCTGCCACCCCCCACCCTGGACGTGGTGTGGGAGGACAGAACCACTTCCTTAGGTGGTAAGTGGGGCTAAGGAAGACACTGTATGAGCTGGTGGGCAGGGAGAGGGGGAGAAACCTGCCTGCATCAGGCCCTGGTATCACAGGGCTCTGCATCAACCAAGTCAGACCCTAAACTGCATGAACACAAATAAAATTGTGAGAATCGGGTACATAGATTACATTCCCCTACCTCCTACTCTAAGGCATCTCTAAAATCAGTAACTTAAAAAAAATAAATTAAATCATACCTCTAAATGGACTACCAGCAGGCTAAGCTTGGTGTGCTTTTGGTATATTAGTTGATTAATTCTTGCTGAAAGTCAATAAACCACTCCAGTGAAGTATCCCCCAAATCAAGCAGTAAGACCAACGCTGCCACTCAACCACAGAATTTTTTATGGTGCCCAGAGAGGCAGCTTCCCTGAGGAGAAGAGGGGAGTGGGAAAGTGCAGTGCCCTCCTGCAGCTCCAAGCTCTTTGCCACAGGTTTCTTTGTCCTGTACTATGATAGCAGCAGCAAGGCTGCCCATTTCCCATGGCATCTTCTCTCTCCTTATCACCTTTTTCTTTTATCTAGTATTAATCCTTCAGCACAGAAGCCACCTTTTTACTCTATTACTTGTTCACAGAAGTATGGATTGTAAATGCAACCAACTCTTGAGTATTTTATTTCCCTTGTTATATACTCTCCAGCATAGAGGTGGATAATAAAATAATAATCTTATGTCAATTAACAAGAATACATTAGTGGATGAAATGCGTGTGACATAAGCCCAATGTGAGAAGGCCTTGCAGGCTCCCCAGAATGTTTTCCTGTTCTGATGCTCAAAATCATTGTCAAGTCTCACCACCCTTCACATGGGAGGACCAGATAATAAGAGAATATCTTGGTGAAATAAAGGCCTTCTTTTTCTTTGCAGATGATTGATTTTAACAAGGTCATTTGTCTTTCTCTTGCTGTGCAATCACAGAATGAAAAATGGCAGAATTTACAGAAAAAGGAGTCATCAGCACATCATCTTGTCAGACTGATTTGTCTGGAGAAAATGACTGTCAGATTTCCTCATCCTAGGAACCTCATCCTAGCTACTGAACATTGCCTGCAGTCTAGGAATTTCTCTAAACTTCACAGCACTTGCACCAAACCCAATATTCACAATACTAAACTGGAGACATTTAAGCATGTTATTTTAATTAAAAAACAAGTGCTTTGATCCTCAGAGCCATTCTCTTTTAAGATATTGTTTGGAATAGTTTTGCAATTTTATCTGTTACATATAACATGAACTGAATATTTGTGTTCCACCACCACAAGCTTGTCTAGAAAATGTAATTTTCTCCCCTCTACATTGTATTTTCTTTACCAAGATTATTGCCCCTTTGAGTACAGCCTTATGCTGTCTGACAAGCCAATTAAAAAGTTATTTGAAGTTGTAAGTGAAGAAGTAAAAGATCTAGAACTATAAAAAGTAACCTGTATACTGCTATAAAAGCATCTATCTGGGGGATATTAAATGACTGCAATGTACAGTCAGGAATAAAAGGTAACACAGCAAACTGGAGCTATCATTTCATCTCTCATGAGGAGATTAATTAATTTGACATTGATAGCAGCTGAGCTTCAACATAATGACACATGATACAAAAGCATAAAAGCTCCTTTTAAAAGTGCACATTAAGACTCATCTGCCTGACATCCTACAAAATAAAGCAGATTCCCTGCCCCCCACATTTGGCCCAACAAGACCATTAGGTGCTTTGTCAGAGCTTTTGATATTGGAGCACATCCCCATTTCTAGAGTAGTTTTTTGGTTTGGTTTGGTTTGGTTTCATTTTGTTTTGTAAGACGTTGAAGATCTTACTGTTCCTGAAATTGTACAGGAGAATTTTAAAAGGGAATCTTCTCACTCATGTTGGGAGAAAAGAGTCTCTATGTATATCTAACAAAATGACCTGATAAGATCTGTATATAAAAGAAAGCCTAGGAGCTCTGTGACAGCCTTGTCCTGCATAGCATCTTGTCACCACTGCACGGTGGTTGCTTTGGGGTTCACCCAGAGCCCCAGAGGTAACTTGTTCCTCCACAGCCCCCAAAGATGCTGCTTGCACTCTAGTGAGCCCCAGCTCAGAGCTCAGCCACCCAGTTTAAGGGACTTGACTCTACTTCCAGGAACAGGGATGAGTTTCTTGGGCAGCCCACCCTGGTTTTCCAGCAGATGGCAATAACCCATAAAGGGTAAGCAGGAGAAGCTGGGGAACGCAGCACCGGTGGGGCAGGAGCCTCCCCAGCAGCCCTGACAAATCCTGGCAGTGGGGAGAAAGTGGAAAAAACAGGGAAGAGAGAGCAAGCCAATGAATAATAGATTACTAAAATCTAGCCAGAGAGAAAGTGCATACACAGGAGAGGGAGAGAGTGCATAATTCATCTGTAATTGCTTGGGGGTGGTGGTGTTTAAATAAGGAGAGAGATGAATTGCATGTTCCCTTTATTCCTTTTCTAATTGTGCCTCTGGAAGCGTGTTCTTGTTCACCCATTTGGGTCTTGGAGCTCAAAGGTGACCCAGCTACCATCTTGCCATCTGTCAGCTCCTGGGGCTGGTCACACAGGATGCCAAGGCATGACTGAAGCATGACCTAAAAACCAGTGTTACCTGTAATACTGCAGGCAAAAAGTGGACTGAGTTAGAGGATGCAGCTTTAAAAACAAAAACATAGGGACAAAATCCTAGTATTATCTTGACAACGGCTATTTCACAGGTCTTTAAAATACTCTGGAGGAATTACTACTTTGTATTCATCCTGCTCACTTTGCAAACAATTGAATTTAAGTGAGATTGGCTTTTGCCACAGCAAATTGAAACCTGTTTAACTTGCTTGTGTTTCTCTAGAATAAACAAGAGAATAGGAGAGAATGCAGGCTGGCTAATCTGGAGTCCATAAAGGACATCTCCTTGGGCATGAAGCCTTTATGTGTCTAGATGTGATGATTTTATGTGATAAATTGACATGCTGCATTTGTCATGATTAAATGCCTCAAAATTCTTATTGGTGTTGCAGAAAGCAGCAGACCCACGCTCTCAGCTCAAAGGTCTGTTTGTGCCCACATCCCATCCCTAAAAGTAAAAAAAAAATAAAGCTCTTCTGCAGGAACAGAACAAATGAGACAACATGCCCTGGTTTCTCAGTCACTGGGGGGAGGTATAAAAGGCTGCTCTGTGCTGTAGAACCTGAGCGTTTAGAACCCCCACTGTTCCGTGGCTACCTGTGTAAAGCTTTTGTTTTCTCATCTTGCTCCACTTTTGGCCCCAGTGAAAGATTCTGGCAGCACGTTCCCTGTTCTAGTTTGTGTGAAAACCTTTCTCAGTTTCTACTTTGTAACATTTCACTATCACTGAATGTTCCCTTCGTTTTTCTTTTCTTTTCTTTTCTTTTCTTTTCATGAAAGAGTGCACTTACAAACTCTTGATCTGCTTTCTCCTTACTGTGTTGTTATATTTTTTCTTGCAGTGCTTCCTTGTACTGGTCTCTTCCAAAGATAACTTTTTTTTTCAGTCTCTTAGAAAAAGGCATAATAAAGTGAGAAGAATGTGCAATGTCCGTTCATAAAACACACGGAAAAATACTGAGCTGCTTTTTAAAGAAAAGGCAATTCTTTCATTTCTATGTCTCTCTTGACCTCCTCCAAGAAACAAATCACAAGGGGTGAGGAAGATACTTGTTTTGGGGAGGTTAAATGATTGAGATCCTAATAATAAAGTATTTGCAAGGTTGAAGACCTGTATCTGTTAAAAAATAGTAGCTGTTTTTTTACATGCCATTGTATCAGTGGATCTGTTTTAGCTGCTGCTGGTATGACAGCTTCTCAGTCTCCACGGCAACAACACAATTCATGCTTATTTTTTAATTATTTTGTGTTCAGCACCTAATGAGACACTCAGCTTGTTGTATGCATTGAGCTCTGCTTCTATTTTACTATTCCATTGTGACAAAGATGATGGAGGGAGGTGAGTACTCTCAGTGCCAGATGGACTAGCTCAGAAAAATGCAGTTTGAGAGACCTGTTCAGAATGACTGTCTCGCACCTTATGTTCTGACCAAGAGAAAAGACACCTATAAATATCATGTTTCTTTTAGTAACTTGTGGTTATTATTGCACTAAGAAATTTTCATTAAACAAGAGTAAGAATGGATTGTATATTTCCCAGTGAATACTAAAATCACAACAAATACACTCTCGTTCATTCAAAAGCTTCACAGATTTGATCTGAATACATTTGAATGATGCTGCCTAGGGAGAGCAAAGGAAAAGTAGTGTCAGTGTATTCCCATCATGGAGCTGGGGGAGGGGGCTGCCTTTCTTTGAATATTCACTCTCAGACTGAAAGATGCAGGTTCAGTGTCTGCTTGAGGGGATTAAGCCCCCTTCACCACCTCTTTCTTAGTCCTTCACTACTAACCACCACACCATTAAATATTCTGGGGTGCTTGCAATCCTGTTGCTGCTGTTCCACTTAGCATTAATAATTAAATCTTCACCAACAGAGGGACTGAGCTTCAGATATGTTCCATCCTAGAGGACTGTTCCAGGCTGAGAAGCATTCATGTCTTTTGTTCAAATGATTGCTCATATATTTTCCACACACCAAAACTGTGCCAGCCAGAGAGACTGAAGGTGGCCCACTTTAGTCACTTTAAGAGTGACTCTTATGCTTAAGATGCTAATCTGGAAGAGATGGTAAACATGATTGTAAATCCGGTTTCTGCTTCATTTAAACTAAACTACAAGGTCTTTGTTTTGCTGTTTAAAAACTCTCACATTTAAATTTGTTTTGACCCAAGCCAGGGCCTGTTCCTGTTTTGTTCTCCCTGCTTGTTTTGTTGGTTTTTTTTTGTCTCAGCAGAAAGCCTGAGAACTCTCCCTCCCTGTTCATTAATTGCAAACATTATGATAACAAAACTCTGAGCCAGTGAACACCTCTCACTTGGCTTTGGAGTCTATTTATCCCTAAGGTACACCTATTATTTCATAAGTGGAAGCACCTTCTAGGTATTCTTTTATCAGTAGTATAATGGATACTTACAGCTCTGACATTACTTCCTTGTGAACATGACTTGGTGTTAGCAGCTTTTATCTTGGCTCAGCTGCTTGCAACAGCTCTGGGGCTCCTCCCTTCCAGGACATAGTTTCATCCTGACCGAAACCAGCATCCTACACAGAGTCACTCTGTTGGTAGGGCAGACAGGTGCTGCACCAGAGTTCTTCCCACTCTGCAGGAAGAGATCATGACCTCAGTTATGTAAAAACAACACATGGAGCATACATATTATGTACTGTCAAAGTCATGACCTGGAATGTTGAAGGCTTCTAGACTTTCTAATTAGGGATGAAGCTAATTAGAACTGGCTAAAATGTCCATATAATGGACATGTTTTTATTTAATGGGCTTCAAAAGAGAGACAAGTTTCTCTCCTTTCCACAAATGTTTATATTTACCATTTTCTCTAAAAGTTTTAGCATGTATTAAATTGAAAACCGATTAGGTGAATCAATGGTTTTGATGAAAAATAAGAGAGCTTGGGGACTGGCTTAATGACAATGATACAGATAAGAAGTTTTCAAAAATGTTTTTAGGAGTGCCAGCACAGTGAATTGCTGAGCCTGGGGGAAAGGGCACTGGACAACAGCTATAGTGAGGAGGTGCAATGCAGTGCCACAACTAACATGATCTTTCTTTTCTCCTTTTATCATGGAGCAATCGTAAAGTCAAGATATGATCTACCTGAAAGCTTCCAAGGGATCCTTCACACCAGCTTGGGTTATAAACCTATGCTTGTCCAGCCAAAATGCCATAAGTTTCCATTCTTTCTAGTGACAAATCAATTTTACTACTTAAAAACCACATACAAATAGTGGAGACCCAAGCAATCTCTTCTTATGAGTTTCTCCCATGGTTTGCTCTCTAGTGAAAAGCTGACTGACTCATTTCTGGCTGGAAGCAGCTGAGACAACAGAAGTAGCAGCAGCGGGGACTGCGGCACCTGCAGCCTCATTGCTACACCAGCCTTAGAGCAATGAAACACTTTGGAAGGGTTTATTTTCCTTTTTCAATGGAAAACAATGGGATAAAAGGAAAGAACACAGAAAAGCAACAAAGATATTTGCAGGAAAATAGGCATAAGACAAAATGTGGACTTGGATTACTGAAGATACTTCTTATTTGAAGAAGGAGTGACGGGACTGGAAAGGGTTTATTCCCTGAACTTCAGCAACTCCTTGGGAATGGCTGTGATATGCTGAAATTGCTAAGAACTCTGAGCCAGCACATAGTTTCCTTCATACCAGCCCACTCAGAGCCCTGAAATAACTTTTATCAGAAGCAAAACACAAAACTGAAAGAAAGAAACAGCATGTCATGAAAATGTCATAACCTTCTACCTGACTCTTTCTGCAGTAACTATTGGCACTATTGGCACTATGACAGTAACCATGAAGCAGAATTAAATAGAGAACAACTGGTGCAGGGGCTATAGTGGAACAGAGGAAGTGGAGAAGGAAAATGGTGGCATCTGTCCTAGTAAACTGAACGTGGACACAGGCATTGGCACTTAAATCATCTGCAATGTGAACTTTTCAGAAGAGTCCTTACCGTGGTTTTGGCCAGAGGCTAACCTGACATCTCCCACACATGTCCTTCAATGAGACCTTTCTCAACAGGGAGTTTAGATGTGAAAATCAGATTTGGAAGAGTAAGAGCTCTATGGCTTTGGGCCCTTCTGGGCTGGCTGGCCTCCCTGTCTGCAAGATGCCTGGTTAACTCTTTGGCTTAGGCACAGCCATAGAGACCTTCACATCCTTCTTCCCTTGACAAAAGCAAACAAGTCACATCTTATTTCTAAATGTATCCAAAAGCATTTTGATTTTTCTGATTCTAAAGACATCCAACGTCTCCAGTCCCCTGACAACAAGGAGGTTAAAAAGAAAATAAACAGCAAATTCGCATCCATTTTCTTAGAGAGAAAAGCTTCTGTTTGGTGTTTCCCTTGACATATTTACAGAAAGGAATCAAAATCCATCTTCACTTTTGTTATGTTCAGTCAAAATGTGTAATATGGAAATAGTTAGGGACATAGCGGATGATAAAGTGCACTGTTCACATATCTCAAAGAGTCTCTTTCATCCTGAATGAGAAATAAATAAATAAATTATTTTTTACCCTTGCTACTGGCTCTTCTAGTTCTTATTTCTGTTATGGGTAGAGAGCACCTTCTAATTTACAACTCACATCTATTTGCAGCTTTAATTGGAGAGCCACCCTGCAGATAGAGTGTTTCATGAAGCAGCAGCTTAACCAGCCATAGGCAGCCCTGAACACTAAAGCTGTGCTGTGCCTGCCTAAGGCTGTCCCCTGGCCCTGGTGAACTGGCAGGAACCATCAGCCAGACTCCTGCACCTTCAACACCAGAGTGTGTGCATCCAAAGTGCCTTTCTGCTCTGTGCTAATTCTCAGACTGCTTGAACATGGAGAGATTTAGTTTGGCCAAAACCAAGCCAGGGTGCATGCTAACAATTTAACACAGTGGGTGGCCCTGTTTGTTTACCAGCACAGCCATAGCCTTAGACTGTGATTTTTGTGAATGTTTACTGAGCTGAATATCACAGTTACAAGACAAAATATTTTTCTGAATCACTGGGATTCAAGAATGAAACTTCTTCCATCAGGGTTGCTCTCTGGCTCTGTTGTCTAAAAGGCTACCCCCACGGTGACCAAGCAATATTTTTAAGAGAAAATGTAATGCTTATAGAACAAAAGATTTCAGAGAAAATGTGAAATACAACACATGCATGTTTGTATTTCTGAAGTTAGGTAGGTTAAAATCATTTCAGACGGCTGGAAATAAAAGTCACTCAATTTTTTTTCCCATGAATTTGTGTAATTCTTTTTGAAAATGAAAACTTTTGGCATTCACCAGTTTCAGTAGCAATGATTGCCACTATTTAACTACATCAACAGACTCTAGAGTGCAATTGTTCTGATCACATTGGGTTGCCTACTTTAAGATTAACAATTCTCCAGACTCCTTTGACTGTAACAGCATCCAGCTCCACTGATTCTCAAGGGATCTTATCTACTTTTTATGTAAATGCACACTAATAGACACCCAAAATTCTTGGGCAGGATGAATCTCTCCCCTGACTTTTAAGCTGAGAGAAATCCCATCTTATCTATCAATTTCTACTGCTCTTTAGAAATAACATTCAGTATAGACTGAAGTTCACATAAGTTCACTTTGACTGTAAACTGGGAACTTTATTGGACCTTGAGAAGCCCCTGTGATTGCATGGGATTAGCAATGTGCAATATGAGTCTGAGCCTCCAGTAACAGAGGGCTTAGAAGTGAGCACATTGTTCACTGAGTCAAGCTGGACTCTTGCACTGGAGCAAATTATGAACTTGTGTGATTTGGGGAGCCAGAAAGTCCCTCATGCATCTTCTCTGAGCCTGAATTTTGCAGTGTAATAAAATGATCATCAGTATGAATACAACTTTTAACATGCAAGGTTTTATTTCACTCTTTTTGCACAGTTATATAATAGATTTGTATTTATTTCAATTCTGCTTATCAGTGGTTCATAAACACAATTCCTTCTATTCATTAGGTAGAACATGAGCTATTTAGAAATTAAAGACACTGGTGGAAGACTGCCTTTAATTCTCCAAGGTATAAAAGGACATTTACATTGTGCTTTTTGAATATCAATACCTTTCATTATTGGCTTATCCCAGGAAATAAATACTATTAGCTAAAGAATTAATTGTACCTTTTTTAATATTTTGTCTGTTAGCTCAAAACACAAGTAGCTGTGCAGAGCAGACCATGACTTAACTTAGGCAAAGGTCTTAAGTCAAGGTAGCACAAATAAATGTCCTCCTTCACCCACTGTCTGCTTTAGCAATTCTACCAGAAAATTATTCAATATTTTTCTCTATTTTTAATTCCATGCTGTGACTCTAGAGGTCACAGCTCATTTTCATGCTCAACACAGAAGTGACACAATTTGGAATACTATGCTCAAGCAGAAAAAAGCAATAAACAGTTTAACTTCACAGGTAATCAGTGAGCCTGGTCTTGGCAAGAGCAGAATTAAAGGATCAGACTGACCAAAACAAATTGCACTTTGTTCTTTAGCAATGCTGACAATCAGATAGTTGTAAAAAATGGTTCTTTACTTGCAAACTGAGACTGCTAATACAAACAATAGGCACATTTGAATTCTTGTCACAGCTTTCATGGGATGATCTCAGAGAGATACAAACACTGAACACCACAATGACCATGTGGCAAATGAACAGAGCAAAGTGAAAAAGCATGCATTGACCACAGTCCATTCTGGCTAAGGAGATAGACAAAAATAATCTGTTTGCAAGATGAAAAAATCTTACTAATTCCTCCCAGATTTTTCCTGGTTAAACAAATTATCTTCTCTGAAATTCAGATAAAAGTTTTTTCCTCAAGGCAGAGAGCATTCCTTTGTAGTGTCATGGTAAAAGAAGTTCTTCACTGAACAAAGAAATCTGGGTTCCTTTTTCTATATTCTCTATTTCTCTTGTTCTTTTCTCAATTGATTTTCCTTATACTGCACAGTTATATAAATAAAAATGGCTCATCTGTTAGCTGAGTCAGGAGATGGGAAGAAAATTGAAAAGTTCATGCAGAAAACCCACAGTATCTGCACTTAGTTAAAAGGTGCTTTTGTACAGCGAGAAAGAACAGAAAGGAGGAACTGATTCTGTGTATATGTGTAGGTGGTAGAGGTATTTTTAGATAGAGGTGAGAGGCTAGAAGCTGTCAAAAAAATGAGAGTAGCAACAGAGTAGATATGATATGCCCCAGGTAATATGCTATATAGCAGGCAAGTTGAACCATTTATACAATACACTTGTAAGTAATATTTGAAGTAAAATAAAAATATTTTCTATTTCTATCAGAACTGTTTACCTAATTAAGTGAATTTTTTTGCCTAAATTCAGAATGGCTTCTCCAGGAAAAGTCTCTGAAAAAAAGGAAGAACCCAACAAAAAAGCAAAATGTGCAAGGTGGATATTTGCAGTATCTGCCTGTTAGAGGTGAGAAAGCTTCTTGTGTTTGCCTTCTCAGTTGTTTCGGAAAGAAAGAATCAACATACTTCATAAGATTAGGCTGCTTGGTAAGGGGGGTGGGAAACCATGAATAAACAACCCAGATCTAATACTGATCACGTTTTAAGCAGCACAATTTTGTTGGTTATCTAACATCAGTCCTAGCATTGTGAGTAACAGGACAGCAATGTCCAATCTCAGATATGCATTTTAGATTAATTAAAACATGACATGCATCTAGAATAACTGCAACTGAGGCATAAAATAATCAGCAGTTGAACTTGCAGATATTTGACTTAGAGGACTTGGAAGAAGAAAAATAGCAAAAAATAGTGAAATGGGAATTTGCCCTTCAAATTCAATAAGCTTGGATTTTTATACACATGGTCCTGGTATTTCAGAACTTTGAATCTAAGGAGAGGAAGTATCCTTTCTATGTCTAATTCAAACACCAAAAATAGATTTTTCCAAAACTGGATTTTCAGAACTGTGAAACTTTTGCTCTATGGATTTGTGTTCTGTGATACATTTGAAGCATTGGGTCAAGTTCTCCACAGCTGCAACATTTATCATGTTATTTTCTTACGTTCTTTCCCCTGTAATTCTGTACAGATGCCTGCTTTCACAAAACTTGTGGGAGCTTAATCACACTTGAGACAACTCCCTTTTGGCAAACATTGTTAAATCTGGACAAAGGTTTTGAAAGTTTGGAATAACAGGACTGACAGACATAGGTCTAACACTAACTTTGCATAAGGAATGAGTTCACAAAGAGCAAGATCAATGTCTTTTGTGCATGAATTATGACATAAAACATCCAGAACACAGTAGATACAGAAAGTGAGAGTCCTATAGTTTCTACCATAGCTTACATATACTACATAAAGCAAAAGTAGTTGGCAGTTCTTTCACTCTGAGATTTGTGAAGTCACTACATGTACTGTATCTTGGCATCTACTATGTACAGTAGTCCCATCTGAGGTGTCAGTATGACAGCCTTCTTACACCTCGAGGAAGAATAAGTCACAGTGAGCAAAGATTGTGAAGATCTTTCTGCTCCAATGCAACAATAGAGAAATCCTTCATAGGCAGAAGACACAAGAAATGCTAAAATTGGAACTTGGGCTGGACACTATTTGTAATGTGGAATCTTTCATGACGGCACTTGGGCAGGGACTCAAAATTACATATCTTCTGGCACCTGGGACTCTATTATGCATGCTGATATTATGCAGGACCATTGGTTCAACACTGACTCAGACTCAGAGGGAAGAGTGCCTCAGCCTGAATCACTAATGCCATATCCTGCAGCACTCCAGTGAAGCCTTGGCAGTAGGGAAGGATAATTACAGTGTGGTTACTATGACTGATTTTTGAGATGCTTTATGTATACCTCAGGCATGTCACTATGTAGAATGCAGTCAGTTTGCTCAGAAATGCCCAACTGTCCTAAGTACATTATTTTCTGCCACAAAACTGGGCATACAGATAGAATTCTACCAGACAAAAACATCCAGCTGAACACCATTCCCTGAATTAAACTGTACCTTTTTGACATATATATAATTTACAAAGAATAAGTATGAATACAAAACTAGTTTCCTTCTACGTTTCTTTTTTGCCTTTTAAATCATGGATATCTATATACAAAATATTGTTTCCTTTACAATAGAAATACAGCTCTCTAGTCTGTGTTTCCAGACCCTGTGACTGCTGAACGAGTAGGTCTGACAGTGGTTATCAGCCTTACAACATCAACAAATTTTAATAATGACATTTAGTGGACAGACTGCCCAAAATCAAATGATCCTTGGTGTCAAGGGGACATTTTCACAAGTATTCAAGCTAAGATACACAGAAGCAAAGCTTTAAGATATTTGCAGTGGTTACTACATGTCCCACATGTTGTCATATACCACCTGATACACGGACAGGGACAGATCAGTATTAGGTGAAAATGTGTCCACATATTCAGTTACACCTATTGATCTTTTTATCTTTTCCTCAAATGGAGACCCTTTCTTTCTCTTGTTTGCACTCCTGGGGTTCCTTCCCATTGCCTTTCTTTCCTTTCAGAAAACCTGTTCTTTCCACCTTTTAAGGATTTTACTGTCTCGTTCCTGGTTCCTGAGTTAAAATAATCAAAGAACAAGTTAGGGCCAACATTAGTCTTGATTAGATTAATGAAAGCACAGGCAGTTTACACACTTTGGTGACATTGTTTCAGAATGTTTGCAGATTCATTCAGATACCACTGTATCAGTTACAGACAGTTCACACTTTCAAGGTTAGCTTTGCAACCGCGATGACCAGATACCATTTTTTTGGAAAGAGAAAGCTTACTTACAATTTGGAAAACACTCTGAAGGCCACATAAATGTTTCCAAACTGAATTTTTAACCGCTTTTACTAATATAGGAGATAACAAGCAATTTAACTCTGAATAACTGAATAGGTTTATTTCTTACTCTTTTTCGGTCAGGCTATGTGAAAATTGTGGTTTCTTCAGTTATCAGCTCATGAACAACCAGACAGACCCCATGGTTGCAGCAAGGAAGAAGTGTAGACTTTGTTTTCCATCTGGTTTTTTGTTTGTTTGTTTTTATGATGGACAGGAAGGCAAGTATATTTGAGATTATCACGTGAATTAGAAGGTGATCTTACAACTCAGTCACAGTGTATTACTTTAGTAGTAAGGATGGACGGCAGAAGGCGATGGACTAACCCAACCAATTTCAAGTTCCTAGCGGCATTCCCTTCGGGAGTCAGGGCCCTGCACTATTCGCCAGGCTGCATCCCCCCGAGCCTTTCTTTTGCTGAGAAGGCTGCTGAACCCCCAACATCTCGTCCCAGCCGGCCCCACCGCTGAGCGCTGCCGGGCCAGGCTCTGCCCAGCTGGGGAGCAGGCGCGGTACCGGGACTCACACACAAGTCTCCCGTAGTGCTTCTGAGGGCGACCCTGCGGTGCCCCAGGGCGAAGCCTCCCGGCAGCACAGGGCCAGCCCGCACCGCCCGCAGCAGTCCCGCCGCCCGCAATGCACGGGAGCTCCGGACAGGCGGGGCTCCGTGCACCCCGCAGCAGGCCCGGGCTCAGCCTCGGCTGTATCATCCCCCAGCCCCAGCCCCGCCGCACGCCCCCCCGCAGCGCTCCCCGGGGCAACACAACAGCACCGCCACTTCGCAGGAAGGGCCGGACCGGCCGCAACCGGATCGGGGCGGCGGGAACCCGGACTCAACGCCCCCGCCCTCCCCCCCCCGCCACACCCCCCACCTCCGCCCGGCCCCGCCCCGCGTCCCGCCCCCAGCACGTGACGGAGGAGCGGTGACGCCGCCGTGCCCCGGAGCTGACACTCGGTGCGGGGCGGGCGGGCGCGGGGGCCGCGGTTGGCGGGGGGAGCCGGAGCAGCAGCCGCCGCCGCACCGGAGCGGGGCCCGGACGAGACAGGTGAGGGGCCACGCCTCGCACACCGGCGGGGAAGGAGGAGGAGGAGGAGCAAGAGGAGGAGGGGGGTCAGGGAGAACCGCGGCGGATCGCGGCACCGCGGTCGGAACAATCGAGCAGGGCAGGGTGGCCCTGCGGCGAGCGGAGGGCACGTCCGCGCCCGGGCCGGCTCACGGCCGCGACCTCAGCCCCACGGAGCCGCCGTCTTTCTCCCGGGGCGCCGCCGGGGAGCTCCTTCCGTGCTCGGCGGCAGCGGGGGGTCTGGGCGGCGCCGCAGCCCCGCTGTGCCCCCCTTGGCGGCAGCGGCGGCTTCGTTCCCCAGGCATCGCCGGGAGCGCCGAGCTGGCGGCGGGAGGCAGCACTGCACCTGGGCGCTGCCGGTGGGCCCGCCGTGCCCGGGGAGGGCCTCCCGACCTGCCCGGTGCAGCCGCCGCTCACCTGCCGGGGTCGCGGGAAACAAAGGGAAGCAGTGGGCAGCAGCGGCTGGGCTGCTGTCCCCGGCCCAGATGGTCCCGGGAGGGGGTTCCAGGTCCTTGTGTTCACTTGAGTCCGTCAACTTGCGGCGGGTTGGCCGGGGTGAGTGGGTGCGGGTTTGTTACGCTATTTATAGCCGCTCGTTGGAGTCAACAACTTAACAAAAGCCCGCAACGAGGTGCGAGTGGGTAGGTGATGCGCTGGAAGCGCGTTCAGGTGTGGGGTGCTGCCGCGTGGCTTGAAAAGTTGTCCTGACAGTTGTTTAATATGCATCGCTTATTCAGTACTCTGAGTCATAGGCACTTATTAAATGATTGCTTATTATGCCTTTAAGTTGTTAGGACGTGAGCTCTAGAGAGCTCATTTACTTGGAAACAGTGCTCTATTTCTCTAATAGCTGTATTGCTATTTCTAATAATAGCTGTATTAGGAATCTCTGAGGATATGGTGAAATAATAAGCTTCTTTTCATGAAGCTTATACTTTGTGTTTTGTCTCTATTTGTTGTTTGCATTTGCATCTATTTTTATACAACTTTTGCGTGCTCTAGATGCACACTTCGCAAATGTTTTTTTACAGGCACCAGTGAGAACTGGTTGTCTGAATGAATATACAAGGTGAGAAGTTACCTGTGCTGGATAAAAACAGGGCTACCCCCTTTGCACCAGAGGTATGAATAGGGCTAAATTCCAGCAAGATTATTGTGGGACCAGTCTCCCAGGCAGTGGTCATGCAGTACAGCTTGAACTGACCAGGGAAAAACACAAACATAAAATCTACTGAGCTGTAGCCAGGCTATCTCATCTGACCTGCACTTATAAGTATTTATCCTAATTTAGCTTCAGTAATTGAGTTTATTTCTGTATCAGCAGTGCGGAAGGGTTCATTTCAGCAGTGGGTGAAGTTTGATGCTGAAAATGGAAAAAGATTACACAAGTCAACTGCTGCTGCTTTGTAGGACACTGTGAACAAGGTCACACAAAGAATTTTAAGGTGATTGGTTAATATCCCTAGTGGAATATTTAATAACTTATCATCTGTTTGTATTATAAAGTAACTACTAATTGTATAGCTATGGTGGGTAAGGTTTTTGTCAAGAGGAAAATAAAAGAGAAAAAAGTTTTGGGTTTTTTTGGTATATGTCAAGTCTTTATTACCTGGTTCTAGAAGATCAGAAGAAAAATACTTGGTGCCTGAAAATTCAAAAGAGAGATATGAAACACCTGTTGGGTACGTTGTTGTTGCTGCTGCTGTTATTATTTGCTTATTTATTTGTTTTTGACTGGAGTTCTGGGATGATGCTGAAGTTAGGGTTGTTAATATTAATTCGATATATGTCCATATTTATCTACACATTCTATATTATGATTCTATGTCTGTATATGTTAGGGTCGTGCCTCCTTCGAGACCATTTACATATGCTTCAAGATCAATTCAGTGAGCGTGGTTCTGCAGTTGAGATCTGGTGCTGGAAGGAGGTGACGGCGTTGCTGCAGGCTATAAATTACCCTGAGGGAAAGTCTGGGGGAAAGTCTCACCTCACGGCAAACCTCCAGCTCTCCAAACCCAACCCGCCTAGAGGTGGCTGAACCCGTCACATCGGAGTCTTAATTAGGAAAGATCTCGTTTTGTGTGGACGTACATAAAATCTAGCTAGAGGCAAATGTTTGCATGCAGAACCTCTCATTCTACGTGAGGAGGACCCCCAGTGCCCCGGCTCCGGGACAGTGCCTGCAAAGGGGTGCGGTGCTGCTCCGGACCCGGGGGACGGGGTGCGGGTGGCTTTGCCGGTCCGGGCAGGGGTGCGGCGAGCAGGGGAGGAGCTGACCTCTGCAAACAGAGGTTGCTGGCTTTGCGCAGCCTTAGCTGAGTAAGTGGTGGGAACGGTTCCCATGGGAAATCGGGGCTCGAAGAGATGTATGCGTGGAGATGCAGTGGAAACCTGAAATGAGTTACCTACCCTGTTGCAATGTGTTTTTTTGTGTGGTGTTTGTTGATTTTGTTTGTTTGGTTTTGGTTTTTTTGTTTGTGGGTTTTTTAAATTTATTTTTTAAATTCACCTGATTCTGTGCTTTGTTATTACTGAATAAGTTTTCATAGGTCTCTGTTGTCTATTTACTGTTATTAGTCTCTTAATCAGGTACTGAGATTTTTTTTAAAGCTTGCAGATGTCTCCTGTGGAATAATTCTTCATGCTCATCATCCTCTAATGCTTTATGAAGCATCTTCTAATGAAGATTCTTCAACCTTCCTTACTAAAGTGGGTGCCATCCAGCATTGCAAGTCATGATAAAGAAAAAAATAAGCGAGGTTACAAAGTCTGACCTGCCATATCACATCTGTTGTTGATTAGTAGTAGCACAATGAAGTCAGTTCTGCAGATGTCAATGTAAAGATGTTCACATCTGAATTATTCTAAGCCCATTACGGTAGAGGTTTGGCCAAGGCTTCCATGGCTCTGTAACCCAAGTTCTGTGAGAAGATTCAAGGGCCCTTGAAAAGGGCATTGCAGTTAGCTATCCCCCTGGGCTGTGCATGGGGTACAAACAAAACTTCAAACATTTGGGTTAGTGAAATCAAGGCTGTGGTAGTTGCTTGCAAACCTACAGGGTTAATGTTGACATTTGCTGAGGAAGATTTGTCACCTATATGATGGGTATCTCTTTCTGCTTCTTGTCAAGTCAAAATTAGAGCCTTGATTGATCCAGATGATGTTATCTGTCTATAAAACTGTTCTAGTGTTCTGGCCAAACATGGAAATCAGCCTGTCTCTTTTTGATGGTATGTTCAACATTATCAATGTTTGCTGTTGACTAAGTTTGCAGCTTGGATGGAAGAACAAAAATGGAGCTGCTTGTTTTTTAAAAGGTAGAGGCTGCAAGACTGACTTAAGAAGTGGGATAAAGATATTTTTAAAGCTACTGTATTTTATTTAACTTTCATAAAAATTCTGGGGTTTTTTTTTTAGGCATAAAATGCAACTTATTGAACCCATCTGTTGAAAAAAAAAATGTTAAGCATGCATTCCTAATAAATATGGAAATGGAAAAAGAGGAATAAAGAATCCAAGCTTTCAAATACATTGTAGCTCAGTGGGAAACTGTAGGCTTATGTTACCTTTTTTGGTTTCTGTATGGGAGGAGAAACAGTGTGACTGGGTCCTTGTCCTACATTTCAACCTCCAAGGTAGCAGACCTTAGAGTTAGACTGTAACTTATGGAAACATTTGAATTTTGCTGGTGTCTGACCTTGAAGCAGTGAAAGAGGTTGGTAGCAGCTTTGAAGTTCTGGGAGGAGTCAGGTTTACTAACATGGACAAAGTACCATTTGTATGTCAGATCTTCCAAAACTAGGAAGAGAGTGGGAATGGCTGCAATTTTTTTTCATGTTTACCTTCTGCTACAGTTGCTAAACAACTTCAGAGCTGCACTTAAAAATACCTATTTATATAGCACAGCAGGTTAGCAAGTTGTTTTGTACCCAGGCTGTAAATAGATAGTAATGCTGTGAATTTCAATGTACCATTTTATGCTACAGAGTGAACACCAGAATCCTAGCATTTTTTTGTGTTCCTTTGTGTTCCTGCTGTCAGATTTGTTGAGTGAGGTACCATCATTCCTTCTGCCAAGTCCTAGATAAAATTGTCTGACCTTGTGATTCCATTTGGAGTCTTGTAAAAAAAAGGGTCTTTCAAGTTACCTGTAGGAAATGCTTCCTGGAAGTAGAAGGACTGACAGAGAGAAAAGCATAGTTTGAATGTGAAGACTTCTGTCCTGTCATCATCCTTGAGCTTTTTTGCTTCTTTTTCTATGAAGTTATGTGGGAAGTGTATCTTTTTCAAGGCTTTGACCAAACAGCAGAATTGATGAGAGAAAAGTTGAAAAACTGTTATGAGGCTTCTGCTTCAGCTCTCTCCAGAAGTCCTTTTTTTTGTTGTTATTTTCTGGTCTTGTTCAGGGTACTTGAACCAGTCTGCATATGTGTGCCTGTGTGGAATTGCACTGGTTTCATTCTGTGGCAGGGGAAATGCTACAAATCTCATCACTAAGTCTTAACATAAAGATCTGCAAGTTTCTACATAATTTTTCCATTCATTAAATACACATTTGAAAAAAAAAATATTTTTTTAATCTTTAAGATTAAATGTGGCAGCATTTTACTTGAATTCTCTTACATTCTATTTGAATGTTGGAGATCTTCCCCTTTATTTATTTGTTCTGACTTTCAAGATTATCTTTTATGTGAATTTTAATTTACTATGTTGTATTATGTGGAAGTTGGGAAGGCTGATGCTCATTCACTCATGAATTGTGACATTGATACTATGTGATTAAATAGGAGAGAACTTGTAGTTCATGGTGTGAAAACAGTGATGGCTGTTTGGATCATAGGATTCTTAAAGACCTTTCCAAAATTTTGATATATTATCCTTTCATGTATTATAGAGTTTAAAATTTTTTTTTTAATGCTTCATAGTCCAGTTTCATTATTGTTGGGTTTTTAGTTTGTCTTTCTGTTTTAGCCTATAAATGCTTTCTTAGATCAGGTTTTCTATAAGGTAAATACAACAAAAAGCTCTCCTAAGAGCAAAGTATTTAAAGAGAATTTAAACATCTGAAACCAAAGCATATTGGAAATATTGAATACTTTTATCTAGCGCTCCCTTGGTTAATAGTTGTAATTCTAAGTTGCAATTATACTAGAAATTTAAAGACATAAATAAAAGAAACACCTTTTTTTTAATAGACAACAGCTTGATGCAGAGGCAACTTCATCTGCAACCTCAGACAGGTGTGGGTCACATAGCTCTCTAGTAATGTTCTTAATTTAGGGGAAGGTTTGCAGGCTCTGTGGACTGTGCAGCACCTGCAGGTCAAGGATGCCGAAGCTGATGGCTGGAGTGTAGCACTGGAGAAAGATTTAAGGGGTTTTGTAAGCACTCCAGAGGGACTCTTGAACAGAAAGAGAAGTAAAAATAAATAAAATAATGGTATTCTTTTGAATAGTTTGTTTTTAGCCAGTGAAGTAACACAGTTGGATGAAGAAATTAAGCCTGTGTGTGAGCAGAAGAGATTGACTAGTCCCCCACAAAGCCCCTGATGATCAATCAACATTATTTAGTAATGGAAACAATAGACTTAATGACTACTTGATAGCAGGGCACTTGTGTGAGTAAGGAGAATTAAATTGGTGACTAAGTTGTTCTACTCATTTTCTATCTTATTACTGAGAAAGGTATCTGAATAACTTGCTTTTTCCCATCAATTAATTAGTCTCAGTTTGTCATAACTTGAGTAGTCATGGTTATTGTTAAAATTTTCTTCTGAAGTGCTCTTAAACGATTACTTTGTTACACATACATGATTTGTGTTTTTGTGTTTTTTTTTTTCTTTCTTACAGCTCTGAATATTAACGGAATAGTAACACTCTGGAACAGAATGTGGCTTACCTTTTGCCTGAAGAGGTGAAATCTTTTCAGATAGAAATGGCTGATAAAGGTGGGAAGATCCTTCCAGGCCAATTGTACATTGAAGTGGAGTACGATTACGAGTATGAAGCCAAGGACAAGAAAATTGTAATTAAGCAAGGGGAGAAATACATATTGGTGAAAAAGACTAATGATGATTGGTGGCAAGTCAAAAGAGATGAAAATTCCAAACCCTTTTATGTGCCAGCACAGTATGTGAAAGAAATACCCCGGAAAGCACTGATGCCACCTGTGAAGCAGGCAAGCATGATGCCAAATAATGCTTTGAAGTTGACGCATGGATTACAGAGATCAACAGAAAATGTGAATAAGTCACCAGAGCTTTCTAGTTTTGGAAAATCTTCTCCAGTTCAAGTGTCTTGCTTAGTTCGAGATGCCAATCAAAATCTGGGACTGAACAATAGCCCCAGTCAAACTCTTGGTTTTAGTCTGGACTTTACCCAAAACAATGGAAAACTTAACAATGATTTGCAATCTCCCAAGGTTTCCAATCAGTATAGAACCATCTCTATGGGTCATTTCCCATGTCCAGAGTTCTTGGAAATAGAGAAGACCAGCTTCTTGCATGAACAATCTTGTGATTCAGCAGGAGAAGGCTCAGAAAAAATTCACCAAGATTCAGAGTCTGGAGATGAACTTAGTAGTAGCTCCACAGAACAAGCGCAGGTAAGTTAAAAAAATTAATTCCTTGTAGATTCGTGCGTTCTGTTTTGGTTTTCCCTTGTTGCCATAATTGCTTGGTACTGTTTTGAGATTTATTTCTAATAAATTCAGATTGTTTAAGTGAAAATGTCTTGTCTCAGCATGAACTGGTTATTGAAGTATGAACAGTTGATGTGTATAGCTCTATTGCTTGCAGAAATACTTTGCTTTAGGGATTTATTTCATTTATGTTTTCTTGTCATTGAACATTACAGAAAAGCTTTTGCTCTTTCTCTATTGTTTTGAGATGATACTGAATTTGAATTCTATTTTATTCCAGAGGAAGGAAGCCTACTGCATTTATTTATCACTTGTCTTTTTGAAATAAAAGTGTTAGTTTCTGTTAGTCTCTCCTAAGCATGTGTATACATAGTCTAAGAGCTGTAAATTGATGTATTAGTGTGTTTAATAGTTTTAAAATGCTACACTTAGGATTTGTATGTAGTTTAATTTCTGATTTGATTATTTTATTTGGAGATGCTTGTTATAATGAATCAGCCTTGCCAATTGTACTTCTCACAACTTTACTGTGGATTAAAACTCAAAGCATGTGAGTTCACTAATTAGTATGGAAGAATCTGAGGAATGATGTACTCCCACTTCAGGCTAAAACTGAGCCTTGATGTCCTTAGTAAAATGTTTTTTCTGACTTTTTTTTTTTTTTTTTAACCGACCTCCCTCCCCCCCACCCAACAAAAGATTAGCACTCTGACTTATGTAATCGAGTCACTTTTGCTATGGGTAACCAAGTTAACTGTCTAACTAATGATGTATGTTTACATACACATAATTACGTATACATGTATATAGAGAATCCTCTCTCTGCCATCTTTCTATAGGGATATGCTAAATTAATTTAAAATTCTAAGGTTAAAGCTCCCTAGTCATGAACTGTCTTACTCGGTAATGTGCAACTGTTGTTACTTGGGTGCAAACTGATTTTAGTGAATTCCACTTTCCTGCTTGTCGTCTGAGTACCAAAGGAACTCAGTCAAGTGTGGTACTCAGATAAAAGTCGATGCTAAGTTTAGAAATAAAAATCTTATAATGGAGAGCTGTGAACCACTACTTTGCTAATAAGAAGCAGTTAAGACAAAGCTGCTTAGTTTAATGACTGAGTGTAGGAAGATCTTAAAGATAGAAGATTGATCGGGTGATTTATGTGGTTTTGAACTGTATGAGCTCACTCACATATATATCTATATTTAAATACTTGGAATTAGTAGTTTTTCAATAGCCTGCTCTATTCTTGGCCTCATTGCAGACCATTATTAATCTTTAACAAAAATTTTATTTTTACTTCACCCCCCCTGCAAATAGTAAAGAATAAATATCATTACCAAATTTCCTATTAAAAACCTAAATATATATATATATATATATATAAATTCACATATACAATGTGAAGAATGATCAGCTTTCACCTTTCTCTTCCCTCCCACCTCCCCAAATCTACTTGATTCAATGCTAGAATGTATTTTTAAGTTTTTATTTGAATGGGACAGTTCTATATGTATTTGTCAATTTCACGGGGCTACTGAAGGTCTGAAGGTAGGACTTTTCCCAGTGCTTTTACTTAAAAGTAAAACACTTCGGCTGTGGAAAAAGCAGGCAGTTTCTGATTGATATTACTGAAGAATCTGCCTTTATTGCAGTCATGGGCAACAAGAATGCAGATGCTTCCTGTGCCTTGCAGTTGTCTTATTTGAAAACTGTGAAGTAACTTAATCTGTTCGTGCGCCATCACAAGCTCTTTAAAACACAATGAAAATGTTTGACATTTAGTAGCCATAGGGATTAAAGCAGGAGTAGCACTGACGTCAGTGTTAGCTCAGTGTAGATACTCAAAGTGCCAACCTTCTCGCTGGAACAGCGTTGCGTTTTTTTAGGATTCTTTCAATAATGAGCATTGTTTAGTAGAAATCAGCTGTGCAGAAATTAATGGCTCAGAAAGCTGTTTTTATTGCTTTTAGTCTGTAGTGAGAACATCAAGTTCCCAGCTTTCACTCACAAACAGGATTTCAGAGCAGAAGACTGGCTGTGGTTCTCCCTCCCCTGCCTGCTCTGGAGTTCAGTTTTATGCTGTCTGCATTATAATAAAGTCTAAGCTACAGGTGCTTTCTCAAACTTTTCAGATTAGAAGCTAGGACAACATTAATAATATGTTTGTGTAGGTGATTTTGATGGGGTTAAGGTGATAGTATTCAATTCTGGCCCAACCTTCTGTGTGCTTTCAGCATCCTGAGTACAAATGTAAATGCAGAGAGGAATCCTTCTGTTACTAAATTCTTTTAAGAGATGGATGCATTATTTTCTGAAAATTACCTCCTTCTTTCTGGTAATGAAGTGCAGGTTCTGCAGCTGTACAGTCTCAAGCTCACAGACTTGCTGGCTGGTGCTGAAAATACTGGATGATCCAGAATCTGCATAGAGGAAGGATTTTTTAGCAGCTGAAATATTGTATGAATGAAGGATAGAGATATGACAGTATGAGCAGAAAAAATTCCCAGTGAAGATGTGGGGAAATGTTCTGGTCAACATAAAGATCAGGACTTCACAATGAATATTCTTGGCACTTTATGCAAATAAATCTTAACTGTTGGGTGCAATTCTGGTGCATAAGGCATTCTAAGAATCAGATGTTCATTTATGGACATGAACTGTAGGAAGGCTGGAGGTAATTAGAGGAAGTAGGGCTTGAGAGGAAACAAGCTCAAATTTAATGGGATTTAGAACTCAAGTGGAGATGGTAACTGCATGCGGAATTGGAGTAGAATTAAATGGTTCAGGAGTGCAGATCTGAGGATAGAATCATTGACACAGTGTTGGTGCCTGAAGCTATGAGAATCAATGCAATTCAATAAAATTTTAGGAAAATGGTGTCAGGTGTGATGTCCTGATCCCCCAGGAAGGGCAGAAAACTCTTCACAGAGACCGCGGATCGGGTAAAAAGGAAAATTTTATTAAGAATACTATAGCAGAAGATAGAAGATATTTCAAAGAAGCAGATGGGAGGTCCCCACAGTGTTCAGTAGAGCCCTGAGTAATTGTTCTGAAGGAAAAAAATCGCATATTTAGGCATGCCTAAGCATGAAAGAAAATTGGAAGTAAAAGTGGAAGACATTAAAGGCAGTCTTAAAAAGGTGCTTTGGGCAGTGTTTGCTCGTAAAATATACTAAGAGATTTTGAGAGAGAAGACATGCAGTGCAGACAGGGAAGAAGCTGGGTGAGTTCAGAGATCATGTCAAGAATAATTAGCTGTTATCTTTATGAGGATGATACTTTTAGAATAAAATTGTTGAAGACAGAAATTCTGCTTTCAGCAATGCTAATGCATAATCTGTGTGAAATAACATTGTTTCTGATGAGTGTTATCTCCTGTCTCAGCAAACATACACTTGAGTAAAATACATGTACTGTCTTAATGTTACTTTTATGCTTATCAAAACTTACTTTTAGTAGCAGGCTGATTTTAATCATTATAAATATAGACAGTGACCTATTTGCTAAGGTTGTTCTGTCTTTCATCCTCTTTAGTAATTGACTATTGCATAAACTGTGAAGCACTAAAAGGGATTATCACTAAGGTGGCTGTTTTGCTTTGATTAATTCTGAGTAGTAATGATTTGCTGAGAGATCTTTGTCTCACATCTGCGATTTCTGTGGATGTGCTGAAGTTTTTAAGTGAGGAAATAAAAGTTTTTGTGTTTGTGTAGAAGATGTGAGTGTGTGTCTTCTAGAGATCTTAGAATTTGTGACTATTTTACTTAATTGAAAGACTGATGACAAATAACCAGTGTTAGACTGTCTTGCTGGTCAAATGTTAAATCTCTATAATAAATGGCTTTTACTAGTTTAGTGGTGTGCAGAATTAATTTTCTTTCATTAATAGAAATTTCATACTATTTTTAGTTCATTCATCTGCACAAGAAATAAATAATTTGACAGTTTGAAGGAAGAATGCTATATATGAGAGGTTTTTTTCTTAATGAAACTGAGCATGTTTGCAAATTCATGGTGGCATGTATAATGTAATGTTTTGAATTACATTTTAAGTACCATATTTTTCATCTCTCAACTCCTTAAAATCAGCATTTGTTATTTTAATGATGTTAAATGCTGAAATATGCCCATTATAATGAAATGAAAATAACTTTAAATGACAAGGAGTTAAAAGCCTTATAAATCAAAGGGACTTTATAAAACATTAAAACAGGTTTTTTGGTAGTTCCAGTAACTGCTGCTAGAACTTTGTAAATGGCTTCAAAGGCAAATTACATTAGTAACCCTTTATGTTGTCTGTCCAGAATGTTTAAGGAATACTCTTTTTATCATATCACAACAGGTCTAGATGGTTTCATCTTACAGTGGTGCTGTTTGTGATCAGCTTTGTTCCACTATTTTTTTTTTTTTTTTTTTTTTTTTTTTTTTTTTTTTTTTTTTTTTTTTTGACGCTGTGTACAGCCTCTGTGATCCTCTGGTTTCCCAGCAGCAAACCACATTGACCTTCTTAAAAAAAAAAGAAAAATAGCACATTAACTATGTGAGCCAATTGTTGAAAAATCCTATAATGGGAGACAAGTTGTTTTCAGTTGCCCACCTTATTCTAGTGCTGGTGTCTGAATGCTCAGCTGAGTAAGCTGCTAAAGTAGTTGGTACATGCAATTTCATGTTGTGCATTCAGAACAGAAACCTCTAGAACCTTAAAATTCTGAAAGTGCCAACACAGTCTCCTGACTTTTCACCATAATTCCATTCAGAAAATCATGAAGTGGATCTTTCAAAACATCAAATTAAACCTGTGCCTTTTGTCCTGGTAGAACTACTTCCTAGCTCAAAGGAAGCTCAAGCTTCAGTGCTTAAGGAGTAGCACTTTTACTATAGAATTACTTGTTTGGCTTTATTTTATTTTATTTTATTTTTTATGTAGAGAAGTGTAATTTCTAGTGTGCAATATGACTTTCCATGCCAGCTGTACTACCTGCCTTTTCTTGGGAAGTAGTGCAAAATCCCACCCTCAGCAGCGGTGTCAGCAGAATCTTTATGGATGAAGTAAAAGCCTAAACAGAAAAGTAGCCCTAGGAAAAGGATTGGGTGTTTTGTCTGACTGCTGCTTAAACTGAAAGCAGCTGGAGATACTGGGGACTTGCTTGTTCTCGAAGTTGGCAATGCTTCTGTCAGTTTTAAGTTGGGAACCTCCAGACACAGAACAAACTTAAATTGCTTTGTAATAAACAAAAACTCATTTGAGAATATTTGATCGTATCTTTGTTCTTGCACATAGCCCTGAATATAAACAGCTGCATTTGATATGTCTTTAATTACTATCTAGGCAGTTGTTTACTATTGCAGTGCTTGGCTATGTAGTAAATGTGCTGTTAGTTTGTAGAATTCTAAAGAAAGTATCATTTGTTTCACAGCAGTGTGACAAAATGGTAGGGAACGTATGACTCGGTAGAATAAAATGCAGAACAGTTTTTAGCTCTCTCTGGAATAGTAGACATTTGTGCTTAAAAAAAGGGAAGTAAAATCTATGCGTGTCTAGTGCCCAAACAGCTGATATTTCTCTGACGTGCCTTGCCAGATAGGTTTGATTTAAAAATGATAGAGAGGAATGGGTTTGGCCTGACGTGGGGTATGCTGTGATGCTAAAGGACAATACTTTTGGACAAAACAAACTTTCAAGATAGTGAGAATTCAAGAGCTTTCAAAAGGCTTCAGTGATGGTAAGTAACTGGGCAACATAGTGTTAGATTACGGTTATCAATTTCATGTTTGGTTTACCTGAATATGGCTTCTGAGGTAGTTCTTGGGTGGAGAAGCATTCAAATAAATGCAGAGAATGTCACTAGTAGGCAGCAAAACAAAAATGCAGAACTCTCACTAAGTACTATTTCTGTGTTTTAAATAGCATGAAATTGCCAGCTTTTCTCATCTTGAAAAGAAGGCAATAGTGCTGAAAATAGTATAGAAAAGGTGAAAAGCAGAGCAGAGACATGGAATAGTTCCTGTGTGAAGGCTTTGCAAAAACCTTATGTGCTAGTGGGTGCACCTCTAGTATTGGATATAGGGGAGTCCTGATTTTTCAGTTGGTATAGTAATTATTGATGCTAAAATGGTGGAGATATTGTTAAGAAATAAAGCAACCTTAATTTTGGTATCCCCTCTGCCCCTTTCAAGAGTTCTTACCTGCTTGTTCTGTCTTTTCTTTTGTAAACTCTCTTGACAGAGACATAGAGCTTGTGATGATGCTCTGAAGACTGGCATACCTGTGTCGAGTCTATATTTTAATTAATTTTAGTTCTCTGATAAAGCAGTTTTGTTAATGAAAGCTGAGGCACAGTTTGAACGAATTGGATTTATTGCTTTTGTTGGGTTTTGGTGTTACATTATCTGGTCTCAACTCCTGTTTGTAAACAAATTCATTATTAGATCTTATGAAAATCTAAAAATTAAATCTAAAATTATTTTTAAATTTAATTAACATGGTTTTAATTTTTCCTTTTTTTAATGGTTTGCCTGGGGCTTCCAGGTGATCTTAGATCCAGTTAGATTAAATAACCTCCCAGTGTTGTCTTTAAATGCAGTGCAGAGGAGCAGAGTTCCAGCATGATTTTTGATGGTATTTAGAATAAGCAGTTGCCATCTTTCTCTTGCTTTTGCCAGTTATTGTTCAGTTGAATCACTTTGCTGCTCTATTAACCACCTGACTACAAATATTTATTGCCAGTTCAGCACTGAGATAGAGTGGTGCCTTTAAGTGGTGTTATGATCAAGTGGTGTTATGATCAATAGCCCATACATACTGCTTTGTTACAGCTTGGATAGTCATAAATAGTCTAGTGTGAAATCTGCAAATCTAATGGATTGGAGGACAACCTTGCCTGTTTAGTGTCACTGGTGTGACACTAAATGTGCTAATTTAAAGGAATTCTAATAAAATATTATGTCTGACAAAAATACTGTTATCAGCTTTCTGGACTCTCATTTGGGTATTCAATATATAACAGTGTTGTAGGCACATTTCTATTCTAGATAGTTTGGTGATTGTCAGGATATTGCTTATAAATGACTGATGGAACAACACAAACTTTATACCTAGTTTATACCATTTATACCATTATAGTTTATACCATTATTTGTTCCTTAAGTATTTAGAAGAACGTTTATCCTGTGGTAAGTGTTGTAACTAAATATGGGTCTCCTGAGCAACTTTGATTTAACTGCTTTTCCTGTTGAAATTTGTTAAAAGTGTGCTCACCATCCCTCTGTCACTAATCTCTCAACATGCTTGGTACTACCCATACCAAATATCTGGTTATCTGCATCCAATTTAAAGAGCTAATAGATGGCTGTTGTGCATAACTGCGTTGTGCCTTAGGCACAGGGGACTATTTGTTTGTATGTTTATATATGTATTTTTTTATCTATAAAAGAAAAAATATAAAAAAAATATAAGAATAAACAAATTAGGGGCTACTATTCTGTTCTTCATAACACTTTGATCTTGATTTGCACCTCATTGTGCAACTACAAACTTTAAACTTCACAAAAACTTGATGAGATGTACTCATTAGTATTGTCATTCTTTTTAAAATTTTTTATTTCTATTATTTTTTTTTATTTTTTATGATTTAATCCTCTAAGCAAGTCCATTAGTCCTGGCTGTGACCTTGTCCTTATTCTGCCTCCCAAGTGCTGCATTCTAATGGCATCTTCGTGCTACCCTCAGGCCCTGCGCTTTCCATACCGTAAGGTGTGGTAGTCCCTGGTGCTCACACCCACAAGCTATGCCAGAGGGCTCATCACTTCCTCCCAGGCATGTTTTTCCCAGCTGGGCTCTCTGCCTGCCTGGCTTTAGACTGGGAGATGGAGAAGAGACAGGGTGTCCCTGCCAGTGCCTGGCTGTCAGGCTTTGTCCTTCTGACCCTCTGCCCATCGCTCATTCACTCGCTCAGCTCTGCCGTGTGTGGCACTGCAGCCATGGCACTGACAAGCCACAAGCTTCAGCTTCTCTTGCTTTTTCCTTCCTCTTGCTGCCCTCGACCTGAGGGGTTTTGTTATTCATGTTGCTGCCTTAGAAGAGAGGATATTCAGGGTGAGGGAAGTAAAACTTCATTTTTTTTTCTTGTTATTTTTCCATGGTGCTCTCACAAGGAGAGATCTGAGTTTCTCCTCTTTCCAAGTTTGAGAGCACTTTTTTCTATAGTGGGTTGTGATGCACCAAAGCCTAAATTTACCTTTAAGTTAATTTACTTTTTAGTTAACTGTGTAAACACTGTGATGTATCCCTGTTTGCTTTTCCCTGGTTCGGAAGTTTCTGTTGTAACTATCAGTCGAGCAGAGCTTGGATATGCACTTGTGCCTGGTATTTTTTTTTTCTTTGGAAAACCAGAAAAACCCAAATCCCAAGTGCCTTGCTAAATATCTAGCTGAAAACTCTTAGTTTTCATTTCTCACTTTTTAAAGCTTTAAAGTCTGCAGATTTTGCCCAAATTTATGTTGCATTGATACCCTCTGCAGCATTAGTGAGGGCTGTAAGGACAGCATTCTTTCTGGCTGCTCTGCATCTTGGGTGTGCTGTGGAGTGGGAAGGTGGTGTCCGGAATTCTATACTCTTATTCTGCTGTCTCTTCAGCTTCTTGCAGTGCCTCCTTACTTTTGGTCCAAAAAATGATGCTTTTATTGTGAACTGAGCACTGAGGACCAGGTTTCTGTGTTGTCCTTGGTATGGCTGGATATGGGTTTGAGCCAGAATTGTTGTAAAGTAAATAAAAACCAACCAATATTAAATAATTTGATATCATAACTGTAATCTGAGAAAAAAAATACTTTGGTTTGATATCTAATTTTAGTGAAGTGGTTGTTGCAGGCTTACTTTATTTTAGAATCTGTTTTAATGTGAAAACTCAAAATTAAGTGGCAATAGTGTAGTTATTTACTCCAGATACTGGATTGCAGAAGTAGTTCTTTTTCAAAATGAAAGAAATTCTTGCTAGTGTAAGGAAAATAAAGGGGAAGAAAGAGTAGAGAAAGGTATTGCTGTTTAATGTTTCTGCCCTGAAACTGGGTGCTAACAAACTGCAAGTGGAGAGAAACACAGTAAGAAATACAGTCAAAGGAAAAATATGTCTAGTTAGTATAGTGGGGGGAAAAAAAAGGATGCAGCCTGGTTGAGATTTCCGTAAGTTTTATTTCTTTGACTAGGTCTGCTTTAAGCAATACCTGAATAGCCTATTACTATTTCTGGGATTTTAACCACTCAGAAGTGATTAAAAAGACACAAAAAACCAAAAAAAACCCCAATGCATCTTCAAGTTAGTCTCGGTGGGTTAAATATATTTAGAAAAATAACGATCCAAGCCTTGACTTTTTAACTGTTGTATGTTTGCCTTGTCTGGCATGAGAGTTGGCTTTCTACTTTAGCTTTCAGTACCAGAGAAAAATGTTATGTATGATGTAATAGCAGATGTTCTTTATCTTAAGTCATTAAAATACATGTGTGAGGGGGTTCAAGCAGCTCTAACAAAACTTCAAAAGCACACAACTTTTGATTGTGTGCTAGAGCACATATACTATAGAGGCAGCATCTCCTAAAGGACTTGTGATGTTTTGTTTTGATTCTTAATCTCTCTTCTTCAGTATAAATGATGGATGCTAAAATGCATGGGTTTATGATTTATATGAAAACTTTAACATGGAAACTAAATAGTGGAGTAGGTATGTGTACTGGTGTTGACAACACCTAAACAGACAGCTTCTGGTCATGTTACAAACCCAACTTGTAATGGGAATTTAATGTTACAATGCTTTTTCACTGGAGCTGTTATCTTCATTTCCATGAGTGCACAAATCACAAGTCAAACAGCATTTAAACACAAACCACATCTAAAATACTGGAAAAACAAGAAATACATTAATTTTAATGGTCTTTTTTTCTTTTCTCTTCTCTTTCTTTTCTTTTTTTTTTTTTTTTTTTTTTTTCCTTCCCCCTTTTTGCTTCAGGCAGGATGGTAGATGTCCCATTCCGAGTTATTGGGAGAGACTGTAGAAGGAATGATGTATCCTAAAATACCAAAGACTCCTTTGAAAATTAATTTGCAATCTCTGCTACAAATTGTACAATGACTTTGTCTTGCACCTTCTACAAAATCTCACTGTCTGTCATGGAATGCACTAATTATATTCAGTGTTACACAGCAAACATGAGAGAATACTGGATCTGAATGCAGATTTCTGCAGATTTCATAAAGAATCAGTGCAGGGGCTGGTGTTTTTTAAAGGCAGGAAGGTCTAATCCAGTCACTGTAGTTTGAAACCTGGCAGGTGAAAATGAGTTTAGATGTTAAAATAGAGAAATTTTAGATAATATATTTTAATAATTAGCTAAATGAAAAAATGAGAGCTTAATATGAAATTTTAATTTAACCATTTAAATGGTTACTAGTTAGTTGAAATTATGTTTACTATGTGAAAAATTATGACAATTGTATGAAAATGGCTTTTGTCTTGTCTGCAAGCTTCAGTGATTCTTAAGGAATGGTTCATGAGGAAAAAGGAGCCTATGGACACATATTGAGAAGCTTCTTGTTCCAAATCCTTTTCAGGTTGGGGGATCTTTTCGCATTACCTTATTATGCTAAGAATATCAATAAAAGCTTGCTCTGTGACAAGGGTGGCTTTGTTAGTGGATATTTGTAACTTTTTGCTGCCTCTAGGTCCCTTTTGCTGTGGCGTGCCAGTGTTGCCGAAAGCTCTGTGCTGCCTTGCAGGTTCTGCTCGATACAGATGATTCTGTACGCCAAAATGTATACACGTGTTCTTAGCAGTTTACCATCTTCCTGCATCTCTTTCCCTGCGATTCTGAGAGAAACAATGGCTGCAAGGCTCATCCTACCTTGTTGAAGATTTTGTTACAGTGCTGCACTGTTGCTATGCCAGATTGTTTGCCCATCCCCTAATCTCCCATTTCAATAGCAATCTAAAAAGCTATTAATGCTCCCAGGAAGTGTTACTTAGAAGGTACAGCTAATCACCTATTACATACACAATTGCTGCTCTTGTGAAGACAAAAGCATTTGGAATAATGTTAGCCTAAAGCCTATTTAGGTATTTAGAGTTTCCCAGTAAGCTTTATGTTTTTAATATAGCTGTTGTGCTAGATGTGGCTGCACAGGAAAGTTTTAGCTATCAAGCAGATCAGGCCCCGTTTATTGACAGCAGTGATGCAGAGCTTTGGGCAGCTGGCTCTATGGACCCTCGTGGGACCTGGAACCTGAAGCTCCTACAGTGCCTGCAGTTTCCCTAATTCTCTTTTTTTCCTCAGTAGAAATGTCTCCAGAAAATGGCACAGAAATCAACGGTCAAGTATTCACAAGTATTCTTGTGAAAACTGGCATGCAGTAATTTTAGATGTATCAAACCCCTTGTTTTTCTGCCTGTGCTATTCACTGTAAATTATTGTTTTTCTGGAAATAGTAAGGCCTTAAGTGTTACTTGTTTGTGATATTTTGTTTTAGCTAAATGATCAAACAAATGCAGCAGGCATGTAAAGGTACATAATTTACTGATGACCATGGTAGAAAAATAACACTCCCTTTAACCTAGTACATATTTTTCCTGGAGACCCCCAGAAAGTTCAGCTTCCATTCAACCTGTGTTCTCTCAGCTCAACAGCTGCTTTCCATCTGCTTTCAAGAACAGCTTCATGTGCTGAGCTTTGCTATATACTTCAGAGTAGAGATTTTAAAATTATACATGTCCTTAAAAGCATTTTTTTTTCAATAGCTTGGCAGATAGAGCTGCAATACTTTATTATACTTGTAGTTTCAAAGAGAATGTTCTCTAAAGGCTGGTGGCTCCAGCTGATGATCCGCTGAATGCTGAGCACAGAATTATAATTCAGCAGCATGGGGGAGGGCAATGTTTGCCATAGTGAGCAGCAGGGCACTGCTTACTGCATGGTGCTCAATCAGCAAGAAACTATTAGCAAATTCTTGCCATCTCAGCTATAATGTACTGCTGGTGGGTTTACTTTACTGCATAGGATAGTAAAAAAAAAAAAAAGCCTGGGATGTTTTAGTAATTTTAAGTTTCATAACATTCCTCTTAATGAAGTTTGACAGCATCTTCTAACCTCCCTCACACTGTATAACAGGAGAACCATAGATGCATTCCTGTGTACTAAGTGCTTGTAATTTATTTGTGTCTCTTTCTAATGCAAGGTTTGTTTTTTTTTTCTTTACATGAAAGCTTTTCACATAATACTACATTGTAATGTATTATATAAAATAGATTCCTGGCAACAAAACATCCATATAATTAGTCTATTTTAGTGTGCACTCAGTTCTGTTAAAGTTCTGTATTTGTCAGAAGACTGTAACACTTTACTTCAGTCAAAAGAAAAATCCAGCTTCTGTGAAGTTTGTGTTTGGGTTTTTTTTTTTTTTGTTTTGGTTTGTTTTGGTTTTTTAATTATCCCCCCACCTCCAGTATTTTATGATATACTTTGTAATCTGGGGTATATATGAGGGGGGGGGTTAGTGTGGCCTCTTTCACTCCAGCCATCAGCAGCAAGTTTCAGAGAGGGCTATACTGAATCTGACTTCATCTGTTTCCTCTCAGACTTTTGCTTTAGAGGTATTATATATATATATGTATATATATATTTTATTTTTTTTTTACAACAGTTTAATAATTCCATTTTACTGATAAATTGGAATGGATCTCTGACATCTAGGGCTTGGGATGTTTTCATTTTCAGCTCTCAGCAGTGGAAAATGTTGCATGGCAGACAGCCATTTCAATTATGTCAGTTTATTTTACTTCTTTCAATAATTTGTGAATTTTTCTTATAATCATTGGACAAGTAGGAAGGGTCACAGTGTTTCTCCATTTCCCACCTTGATACCTGACACTACATGGGCCATCTGCATGGTGGGCAAGGACGTGGGGAAGAGCACAGCTTCTTATTTTTGTTGCAGGCTCTGAATCACTTACAGCTGTGCTGACTCATTTATCTTTTACATCTGAGAGTCTTATCTCACTCCTGGAGCCAGACTTCAAGAGAGCTTTTTACAATCTTAATGCTGCAGTGCTACATCAGAGTCATGATGGTTCTAGTTTGAATGCAGTACCATATGTGGGAAGAGCAGTTGCCATCTTTATCATGAGTGCATCTGTATCAGACCCTGTCTGGGTTCATCTGACAGTGAGCAGACATTTGAAGATGAAACCTTTACTGGAAATACCAAACTACTTCATTTCAACCCCCTTATTTCTGGCAGTCTGTATCTCTGTTTTAGCTCTTCGTTAGAGGTCTGTCATCCTATGAAAACTTTGAGAAGGGCCTGCAAACAAGCAGGGGGATTTCTGCTAAACATTTAAGTGTGATTAATTGCTGATACTTGTCTGAAGTAATGGAATCAGCACAGAAAACAAATTATTTTCTTTTTTTTTTTTTTTTTTTTTTTTTTTAGAACTTTCACTTTTGTGTCCTCTTGCTTTACACAGTTGGCTTCTATAGCAAACACAGTATTTTATGTTGAACAGAATGTTCCAAGCCTTTAGGTGAGAACTTTCAACTGAGTATGTCAATGTTTGGTAGCAGGCTAATTTTTTTTTGGTTTTGAGTGATATCAAAAAAATAAAGAGGTAATTGTTGTGACTTTAGCTAATTTATACTTGCAGAAAACTTACAGTGAAACAGAGGAAGTATTTCTGTTGACTGTATTAATTATCAGTACGATCTCAATGTTTTTGCCCCAATTTAATCGTCCAAAATGTCTACTTAAAAAAAATAAATGTCCTGACCTCTCTGTTATGGGGAACTTGGCTCACAGGCTGTGCTGTCAAAACCTCCTTTGTTTCAGTTTTTATACCGGTGTAGAGCTGGAAGTACTAAAGTGGGGCTGCTTCCTGTTAAGCAGATTTGAGGAGCTGAGTCAGAAAATAAAATACATATTTTAATTTGATTACAGAAAGTTTGATGAGATTCTAAGTCTCAAAGGACCTATTACCTAAAATTTAGTAGTTTTTCTATGGAGAGGGCCTATTATCTACCAGTTCTCATAGTGCTTGACCGCTAATGTGTGGCTGCATATTCGACAGTAGCCACATAGCCTGGCACTGGAGATGCTGTCAGTGTTTTGTTTATGTTTTTTTTTTTTTTTCTTCTTAGTAATAACTGTAGTTTAAAATTGATTTTTTTTTTTTTTCTTAACTTTAATTGCCCAATAGTTCATCGAGGACATCAGGGACCATTAGGGTCTGTTCTGACCCCTATTTTGTAATGCATACCAGCAACCGATGTACAATAATTTTCAGTGCAAAACCTCTGTTATGTTTAAGGAAGATTTGGAGGATGGGAGTTACTCGGATTCTAAGTTTCAGCTTCTGAGGGTGGATGGTTGTGCCGGGCTGGGAATAACTAAGTCTGTTGTTGAGGAACCTGTTAGGTGTTACTATTTAAATGTTCTGGCATACCCTTTTTTTAAAAAAAACAGACAAATTTCTAGACCATGTGATGCCGCCTTAGTCTCTTCAGCAATTCTATTATTGAAGATAAGCTAGAGGTACTATATATAGGCTGTATGCACTGATGCCTTTTTGTGGTTCTTTCTCAATTATTGCAGCATACAATCCATTTATTTTTTTTATCCTGATAGCCACATTGAAATTGTATATGAGCTGCAAAAAATAAAACAAACTGCTTCTGAAGAGGTAAATATTGAAGTTCAGATTGCTCTGCAGCTGCTCAGAAGTTTATAAAAGCCAAGCAAAAGCTCCAAAGCCTGGTTCTCTTAGTTTGCAAGACCTCTAGTTTATATTGCAAAATGCAACTTGTTTCATAATTTGCTTATTGCAACTTCACAGGGAAGACAAATGAAGGAAGACCTGAAGTTTGTGGTCAGTGCTGCATCTGTGAAAGTAAACCAGAGGGAAATGGGCCCAGGTCTCTGTAAAAATACCCATTAAACATTGTGGTGTTTGCCATCTAAGTGTGTTACATTGTAGCTTCCTCCCCACCCCATCCCAAATTGTACCTGGGGATGGGCTTAATTTCTGGAGGCTGTGACATGGCGATTCATAATTGTTGAAGAATAACTTAAGCACAACCATTTCCCATTGTTGGGCACACTTCAGGATAATATTTTGGGTGTCTCTAAATTCTGTGCTGAAAACTTTCTAGCTTAGGGATTCAGAAATGGGTCTGTCCATTGCTGAACTTAGCTGCTCTGAAAAATCTAAGTATTAATTCTACAAGATATAGTATTGTGTGTATTTTTCAGTCTGGCTTGTTTCACATCTCTGCTATTTTTGCCAGTTCACCACCACAGTGAACAGGACAGGAAGTACTGTGGGGTTGTTGAGACTGAGTGAGAGACTGAGTGAATGGCAACATGTCCTTATTTTTTGTTAAATATGAGAAACCTCATCCTCCAGAACTCATTTCCTAGATTTGCGTGAATGTTTAAAATCAGAAACATGACAAGACTTGGTGGAAACTTCTGTTTCATCCTTTTTTTTTCCCTTTTCTTTTAGTGGGTTTCTGTATGTTTTATCACTCTTCTGGGTTGCAACTTGTTTTAAGTATACTCTGGAGGCTTGCAGAGGAGTGGAAAACTTAGCATCTTTTCTTGCACTGAAGTGAGTCCAGCATGACAAATTCTATATTGCCTCACTACATTTTCTGTTCCATCTTGTTTGATGACAGCTGTAGCAAAAGCATCCCTTTCCTTTCTAATTCTGTAAGACAGTATATTGGATGCAGAGTGATGGGTGTTTTTTAGTTTGTTTGTTTGGTTTTTTTTCTGCTAGTCCACACAGACTGGCGGAAGACCATTGACAGATCTGCTGAATTCCTTATGGCAACTCACACACACTACTGTGTGCAACAGCCAAATCCCCTACATATGCTTATTTTGCAGTTGCCTTGGTTTACCTATTGCCTGGGATGAGCTTTGCTCATTATGACTGTCATCAAGTTTTATCTTGTAAGTGCATCAGCCATCAGCACAATACCCTTGTGGCTGGGCTTGGGAGGCTGTGAAAAAATAGTTTCAGTTATATTGCATATATGAATCACTGGATGTGCTATATTTTATCTCGAAATAGTTTTTCTCAAAATACTAACAAAATCACTTTCTTCAGGTATCTTTTTTATTTTTTTTAAATGCCAAGTGGAGGCCTTCAGCTAGTGAGCAGAACTGTATTTCTCTCTTCACTCTTATAATTCATACCACTAAAACATTTACTCTGAGGTGACAGGAAGAGCTATCCTTATTCAGCTTAAAAAAAAAATCTCTCTTATTCTGTCTGAGGTACTAATTTCTTTCATGAGGCATCTTCTACTTCAGGTATATTCTTTAATGCTATGATCACTATGGTGCTACATTGCTTGTTCTCATATGCTGTTGATTTTTCTTAGGGAAAAACAAGGACTTAAGCTCAACAATTCAGTTGTGCACACACGTACAAAAAACCCAGTTTCTTATTGTACATTTTCAGTAGTTTGCTCCATTTGTCTGTAACTTCAAATGCAAATGTGCTACTTTTCAGGATGAGGGTTACGAATGTGTGAAGCTGTACAAAACCTTGTGGGAGTAATGAAAATAGCAAAGAACTTCAGTATGGTTCTTCTCACAGCATAGGGTCAGAAGCAACTATACCAGAAGTGCTACTGAAAGCTTTTAACTAGCCTGCACTTAAACCTTCAAGGAAAGTTTCACTTATTAGCCTGTTGCAAGGTTCTATTCCTTGTACCTTGCTTCTGGCCATAAATATGTAAAATTAAAAAAAAATTAGCAGTTTTTCCTGGCCCCTGGCAGAAATAGACAACTCTATACATGTTGTCTCTGTGACTGATTCCATTTTAGATGTTTGAAGATAATTCCTTCTCCCAGCCACCTTTGGGTTTTAATGATGCAGCTAAACCTCCCTAAGAGGTAAACACGTATCAAGTGTTTCCTATAGTTTTAAGGTTTCCTACTATAGGAAAAACAGCTTTTCCTGTATCCTTGGACAGAAATTTTTTTATGGAATGGAGAAGCCAGATTGTGCAAGTGGCAAATACAAGTACAGTAAACACTATCATCTTTGTTCATGTTTCACAAAGGATGCCATTGTCAGATCTTATTTCCGTTTTTTTTTTTTTTTATTGGACATCACTGTTGCAATCCTACATCATTTATGTACTTTCCTTTATTGCTCTACACTTCCTACCACCTTCATATGTAGCAGTTTTGCTCACAGAGATGGTCAGAAGCATTAAAGAAATGTGAATGGGGAACATGTGGGGTATACAGGAAAAAAAAAAAATTTCCATCAGCTTTGGTCATTTATGATAACCAGTTGGACAGTGCTGTCTCTGGTACTCAGACACAGAGTACTGAAGAGCCCTCCCACAGAAGCTGCTTTCAGCTTTTGGTCCTAAGTGTGTGTGGATGTGATGAAGGAAGCCACCTCTTGGCTTTCCTTGCTGCAGGATTTTTGCAGTACAATTTGAGAAACAACTGCCTCAGTGAGTATGAAAATCAGTTCAGGGACTTCTTTTGGGCTACCAAGAAAGGGGATGTATGTAGCTCTAGAGGCTTTTTGCTGCACATCTAAATTTGTACTTGTTTGAATTGGTAAGGCATTACAATATTGTCAGATTAAGATTTATATTTTTGGTACCTTGGGATTTATTTTTTTTTCGGTGTTATGGGAGAGCTAAAGCAGAAGGCAACTTAAATGGCTCAAGTAACACAAGCACATTCTGGCAGAACATGATGTCCCTATGCACTAAGATTCTTTGTTTCATAAAGCAAAATTAATGTACTTATATTACAGTGAATTGTATGTAAATATATCCAGAAATAGAAGAAAGTAATCAATCAGCCTTTATTAAATATAAGTAAAATGCAAAGATAGATAAAATGTGAGCGTAAATCAGATGCTTAAGTTTACTTTACTTTCTGGACAGTGTGGACGTTTTAAACATTTACCTGTTAAATGATCTCTATTAGGCAAATATATTGGAATGATTTGTATGGGATTATTTTAATTTGGGATTATTTTAATTCCACATTGCTTTACAATGTCTTCCTTTTCCTTCCTTTTCCTTCCTTTTCCTTCCTTTTCCTTCCTTTTCCTTCCTTTTCCTTCCTTTTCCTTCCTTTTCCTTCCTTTTCCTTCCTTTTCCTTCCTTTTCCTTCCTTTTCCTTCCTTTTCCTTCCTTTTCCTTCCTTTTCCTTCCTTTTCCTTCCTTTTCCTTCCTTTTCCTTCCTTTTCCTTCCTTTTCCTCCCTCCCTCCCTCCCCCTCCCTCTCTTTCTTATCACTTCATAATTTCAAATGAACCGAACATGAGAACTTCAGTGTAGCTGAATATTTGTGCTACTGTAGCTAGTCTGAACTTTGTAGTCAGCTTATGAATAGGTTTATTATACTTACTGTCACATTTTTGTGTTCCTTAGACTTAAATAGTGAATTATCTAATTCAGGGTTGGAGAAAGTGCCTAAAAAATTGTTTTATATCATTCCTGTTGAATAAAGATGACATTGAAGTCCCAGGCCTTCCTAAAAGCACAGTGGCAATTCCTTGGCAAGAAGCTTGGTTGTTGAGGGAACTGGGATGCTTCATTCCCTGATTCAGGATGCTGTGGGATGTGCCTGGTCCTTTCTTTGGTTTGCTTCTGTAAAGAGCCCAACATTCCCTTGTATTCCTTCAGTGTAATGATGTTCTTTTGCATGAGTATGGACAATCTGTTGCTTGTAACTTCACAAAGAGTATAAAGATGAGATTTACTGTTTAAATTTGATTTATTTTTAGCAGCTATTATCAGCAATCCAAATGCTGCTAATGAAAGGGAAGCTTTTGATTTCAAATCTGAAACTCTAGAAAAGCTGAAAAAAGGAGCAACAACTAAAGCAATTTATTTGTAAAGGAGGGAAAGCCATGTTGGATTGGTTGTGTTTTGCAGGCAAGTATTAAATTTGTTCTTTAAGTAGTTGTTCAGTTTTAGGAGTTTTTTGCTTGGTTTGAAATGTTATAAAAGTAAAAAAGTAATGGCCAATTTCAAGGAAAGTGTGTTTTTTGTCTTTTAACTGCTGACATCCTCAGTGCTATATTTTCTCATTTCAAAAAAATAAGCTAAAAGCATTTTTAGGTGGTGGGTAGGGAGGACGTGTTTTCTCCTTGTTTATCCCAGAACTGCTGTCTTATCCGCTGGTGTGCAGTGAACTTTTTTTGAATATTGGCTTTAATTTTGAATGCTTAAGTACTATAATCTGAAAAAAACACATTTGCATAAGGTAACATTAAAATTTAAGGTATCCTCTGAGAAGCTGATCTGTGTGTTGGTAATGAAATGTACCTGAAAGTTTGCTTTTCATTGCACTGAGTTCAAGTGTTCAGAGGCCTGATAGCATATCTGCAGCCTTTCTTGAAAATGTTGACTGTTCATTCATGAATGATTAACAGGTGGTTTTATTTAAAGGCACGTAGCTGCTGCCTACTGTGTCAGTACTGAAAAACCTGTGTGCACAGTCACTTACGTGGAGAATGCTTTCTGTTAATCCGGGAAACTTTGTCCTGCGTGCATTAAACTCTTCTTTTCAATTTCTAATGGTTTACTTCTGGCAATTTTTTCTGTGACACTGGACTTAAATATGCCAGATTTCCAAACTATTAAAATAGAAAAAATTACTGAGCTCAGGGTGAGGTCCTTATATTCATAAAGTTGTCATAGTGCTTATAGGGTGTACAATTTTCATTCAAACTATAGCATCACAGAAATATTTCTGCTTTCTATTTATTCTTTATCACTTTTCTATCCTTAGCTGGAGAAAGCAACCAAATAGTCTGAAATCCATATCAAATAGCAAATGAATGTTGAAATGTTTTGAGTAGAAGGCATTTTGTGTGTGCATGCATGGGCGTGTTGAAGGACATGTTCTTCTGATTCTGATAGCGAGAAGACAAGGAGTCTCTCTTGGTAGATTTAATTCCATGTTTATGAGCTGAAGCTTGGGAGTGAAGTTGTAGCAGAAATTCCTTATGCACTTACAGAGCTGTTTAAGTGTTTAGTATAGATTTATTTTTCCCATAACTGTGTGTGTCTGATTTGGGGAAAAGAGCCATAGAAGGTCTCAGAAACTATTTTAATTTAGGTAATGCTTTATTTATTTGAATTTATACATTGGCAATGAGTAATGGGTTTGGTAAATGAATGAAATACAGTGAAATTAATTTGGGTTTTGTCTTGTAATTCTTAAAGGCTTTTGCTGAGATCCAGTCAGACCTGCCTCTCTGCAGTGCTCTTCCTCCCACGTCATTGGGAAGGGGGAGAGGATTGACCTTCCTGCCAGCAATAACGTAGAAAAATATTTTCAGAACACTTTGAGCTTTACAAAAGCTGCTTTTCTCCTCAATAAATAAGAAATTCTTCCCAAAATCAGCCTCGATAAGGTGCTGTTGACTGAGCATTACTTGTAGACACAACAGCATAACTCATTGCGTGGCTCGAGGTATGAGGAAGTATTATTGTATGCTTACGTGGTTATTTAAAGTAGTTCCTGATAAGAAAATTGTATCCCTCAGATGTACTTATGAGCAAAGTTGTGTGTTGTAGTTAGATTGCTAGTTTTGCATTTTTTTTAATGCTTCACTGAAAGCAGTAACTTACAGCAGGTGCCTTTCAAAAATCTCACAATTCTCCCACCCTCTCCCCTCCCCCTTAGCTCCCTCTTCCACAAGTATCAGAAGAGAGAGCAACAGAGAATGAAAGTAGCCAGAGAGAGGTTGATCTGGCAGGACAGTTGCCTTGTTTGTTGCTCAGAGCAAAAGTTCTGACGTTCCCTTGAAAACCAGATATCAGTATATTGACTATGCAAGTACTAAGCACTTAGAAGAAAAACCCTCATTATGTTTTCATACCATGTTACTGTTTTAAACTTTGCTACTGTACTGCCTGAGCTATGTGGCAGTATGTTGGTGGTGAACTTCCAGTATTAGCTTAGCACAAAACATGCCCTGCAGTTTCATCTGGAGTTTTTCTGGTATAATGCTGAAACCTCAGTGTGAAACCTCTGAGCCATATTCAAATGCCTTGCTTGACAAAATGTTCTAAAAAATGTATCAAGCATTCTGTGTCATAGGCTATTTGGAAAGCAATTGTATTAATATAGAGAACTGTTCATGGCACTTCACTGTCATACTTAAAGCAAAAAAGCAACTGGCAAATGCAGACCAGACAGCAAAGCTTTCTCACTGTCTTGTGTGGAAGAACAATTTTAGGAGGACACATTCAAGTGTTGTGCAAGCCTCCTGTCCCAGCAGTGCTTGGTGCTGCTCCTTTTGCCAGTTCCTTAAAATAGAGGAAGAACCTGAAGGCTTGAGTGTTCCCCAGTGCAGGTGTATGTTCTTGCTTCACATGACAAGCCTGGTTTGCTGGTTTAATGACGGGATGGTTTATGTGGGAATGTGGCTCTGCAGGCCAATGGGGAAGCAACACTGGAAGCTCACAGCCGATTTACTGCCACGGAGCAGTAGGGTAGTGAAGTTTAAAACAGTAACATGATATGAAAGCTTAATGAGGTTGTAGGTCGTTTTTTTTTTTCTGGAGTTGTTCTGGTTATAATACTGAAACCTCAATGTGAAATCTCTGAGTCATGTTCTTTGATGAACAGTAGAAGACTGTTTTTCTACTATCCAAGTCTCCTGTCTCCCCTTCTGGGTGTTTTTTTGTTTTTGTGGTGTGAGGTTTTTTTTGAGGGCTATAGATTGGCTGCCTTTGGTAAAATTGGTCTTGAAAGCACTAATAGGTTAAAGAATGTGACTACGAGTGAAGCCTCACCCTACTTCCGGAGTGATCATCCCAATATCCTAGGGATCCAAGGTTCATCTCTGAAGACAGAATGGGAGAGGGGAGACTTTGTTAGTAGAAAAAACGTCTTTTACTGTTCATCAAATTTTTTATCAGATTTTTTCTCTTTCGCCCCTTTGATTTAGGTAGAGAAGGATACTATTTGGTTCTGGCTCTGATTTTGCCAGTGCTGCAATTTCTCTCCTCCCCCCTCGTGGTTTACCCTAAGACATACTGTACTTGTTATATCTAGTAAGCTGTGTTTTCTCCTTTCAAGGCACACAGAACAAGTTCATGCCCGTTTTAATCTCATTAAGTTCCTCTCTAGCAGTTTCCCCTTCTGGTCGTGGATATTGCCCATATTAGGTTCTAGCTATGGTGCAATCAGTTTATATCTGATTGTGTGGTACAATGTACTGCCTTGCCTGAGCAAACCCCAATAAGTTATGATCAGATGTGGCCTAGATTTAATGTTTAAAAGTGTATTATAAAAGATCTTTTATATACTGCAATATGTTATTTTTTTCCTGTGAAAGAATGGTGTGACATGCACAAGGACCTGCCTCCAGCAAAGTTTCTGACTTGAAACCAAGCAGGGGGAAGGTATGGTATAAATTAGATGATTCCTTTCTTTGGAGTGCCTAAATAATGCCCCCTAAAACACGGAGATGGCAATGCATTACCAGGAAACTAATTTGGTTTAATAACAATCTGCTTTCATAATCATATGATCACAGCTCTCCTGAAAGCACATGTTTTTATATTCTGCATGGTGTGTTTTATATACCTGTATTATACTTTAAAAAGTTGACCATCTGAAAAGTCTGTTCTTCCTAAACACTTTAGTGGCTTGTTTGAAAGTACTCACACTTTCAGTGTGTGCCCTGGACTTCCAGATACACTTCTGCTGGCCTTTGTTAGCAAACTATTACTAATGAGAAATAATCATTAGTGCATTTGTCTTTGTGTAGGTATTTGTTGTTCTACTTGTGTATATGTGTATGAATGAAACCAGGGAGAAAATCTTACCCATTTATTTTCTGTAACGAGTGGTAATCAGAACACTCAGTGATACTGCCTAAAATATTTTTTTTACATAAGCATCTGTTTGGAAAGGTGTACAGGTAAAGCATCCTGGTGTTTTCCAGAGTTTTAGTCACAACACTGTGCTCATCTTTCTGACTGAACTGTATGTTTGGATTTTATTGGGAAGGCAAAAGAACTGCTTTACATTTACCATCATCTGTATCAGCAGTGAGAGGGAAAGGTTGGGGAACCATCCTTGCCTAACAAATGATATCTCATAAATGCTACATTTTGTCTCGAAAAAGACCAAGTTACTTACAGATCCTGACCAATACTTGAATTGTAAAGCTGAATTTTTTCAGCACGGCAAGCATATAATTATTTTGATGATTCCAGTGTATTTCAAATCCACTGTGAAACATAATTGTCATCTGGAGAAATACTGAAAAATTGTTTCAGTATTAAATAAATATAGTTTGTAGTTTGTGATATTTACCTTACAGTTAACAATCTGATGTTTTCATGTCCCAATATCTTGTGGCTGTCCTTTGTACTTTTGTACTTAAAAAAAAAGGGAGTTTGTTGGTTTGTTCTACTGTGTAATATATTCTGATCTGTAAGAGCATTCTAAAATTCATTTGCTCTTTAACAATACATTTCTTCTCTCAATAGCCAACTACTCCACCAAGCCAAGGGAGGCCTGATTCACCAGTTTATGCTAATTTACAAGAATTGAAAATATCTCAGTCTGCACTTCCACCACTACCTACAAGTGCTCCGGTTCAAATAAATGGGGAATGGGAAACGCATAAGGATACAACAGGACGCTGTTATTACTACAACAGAGGATCACAGGAACGAACCTGGAAACCTCCGCGGTGGGCCCGAGATGCAAGCATTAATAAAGGGGATTCCCAGAGCCATGCAGATCATGAGGTAGTTCCTTCTGAGACCACAAGCAATGACATTGTAATGCCTATGAATGCTGTTTTGCTATGGAATTTGTTATTGCTGAGCTTCGAGGTGTCAAGGAGTTTCTTCTGTATTTTTGGGCATGGTATGAAGTTTCAACAGTTTAGCCTGTCAGTCTCTTTTTGGGTACAAGAATGTGTACATGAACTGGTACAAGAGCAGTAAGTTGTAAAAATACCTTACAGTCCCTCAGCAGATAGTGCTGCTTTTCTCTTAAAAGTAAAGGAGAAATAAGGTGTTTTGAAACTCATAGGACTATAAATGACAGTAAAATAAGACTATCATCGTATCCTCTCTGACATGGAGTGTGTTCTCTTTCTTGGTGTACTTGGCACATTCCTGGGGGAGAAGGTGGGGAAAAGGAGCGTGAACAATGCTTCTAGAAGCAGGATTTATGGGGATGCTTTGAAAAAAACCAAGGAGAATTATTTATTTTTATTACTATCAGTTAAATACACAGTAGAACAAAGGCAGGGTTATGCAGGTGTTTGCTACTGCTCGGTTAATTATGTGGCAGTAAACTTAATAGAGATGCTTTTCTTATAGAGAACTATTTTTGTAGGGGTGTTTTGTATGGAGGAATTATGATGGATATAGAGAACTCCAAAGTTCTGGAGTCAAAATCAGACTTGTTTGAGCTGTACAGCACCTCCCATCTGCATCAAAAGTGCTGACACGATTGAAGCTTCTATCAAATTACACTGATTTCTGATTTTGTACTTAGATTTATATTTACTATTAATGCATATTTTTCACCATGCAAACCTGCTGCTTTTGCAAAACCTTTTGCCAAAGTTTCGCCATAGGTCTTGGTTCACTTTCTGTGAAGTTTCCTATGCTAAGAGATGATTTGTAATAACATTTGAGGTGCAGGTGTATTTTGTGGAGCTGTTCACTAGAGAGAGATGGGTAGTGGTATGTGTTTATCTGAACTGTGGTGGTTCAGATAGAGCAAAGGAATAATTTGTAGATGGATATTACTATTTAAATATGCTTAAAATAATGCTCTTGTATTCAAAGACAATACTCAGGTTAATCAGTTTCCTGGCTGAAAGAAAAAGCAAACATTTATCAAGAAATCTTCCATATATTTCACTTTTATATACTCTTTTCAAACATGTATAACTTAGGTGGATTTCTTACTGAGCTATTGTGTTGTTTAGTTTTAAAATTTAGTTGCGGACTGCTAAAAAATTTAAGGTTGTTGAAAGTCCTGTTGTAGAAGCCTCTTTCAGGGCCATTACTGCCAGAAACAGGAGAGAAAAGAAAAAGGGCCCCTTTTATTGCATTTGGCAGTGGCCTTCATAGCAGCCATGACATCCGCAAGCATTTAAAGAGACAAATTTTCTTGTCACAGACTGGTGGCAGAAACAGGTAAACTGGTGAAATGTTTGTGGCTCTCACTTTGGTATGTTTGATGATGGACTATTAGTTTCTCACTGGCTGTCATTTTGCTGAATAAGACTCTGGGTTAGTCTGGATAAGACCATTGCTTTTTTGAGTAGTAACTCTCTCCTTGTAGTAAGTGTAACAATTTCTGTTGTCATTGTTCTTCCTTCTTTTCATGGAAGGACTTCTAATAATTGTTTCCCCCTCTGCAAATGAGTTTTCCCCATATCTCTGTACCACAACTTCAGCACACGGTTGCATGTTCAGAAAGCTTGATTTTTAAATTTTTTTTTTTCCTCATAACTTATTTCAACTTGCTGCTTCTGTTTATTTCTGATGTTTGAAGTATTGCAGATAGACCTTCAGACAACTTTATTTGTCCAGGTTTCAGTCTTTGTAAGGCAAATGAAAGGTGCATGTTTTGATTAATTTTCAACTAGACACAAGTTTGTTTTCAGTATTCCTCAAGTAATTTGTGTCTTCTCTGACTCAGTTATCAAAGTTTGAATGCAGATATATTGCAATCCACTTTCCAGCAGCTGTGTTGATTCTGAAGCTGTTGGGTGTGGTGTGTTTTTTTTTTTTTTGGTTTGGTTTGTTTTTTTTGGTTTTTTTTTTTTTTTTTTGTTTTGTTTGTTTGTTTGTTTGTTGTTTTTCCCCTTCTATTCTGCACTTGGGAAGTGTTCTTCACATTCCACTGTTCATGTTCACCATTTAATTTGACCTCTGAGTACTTAAAGCATAATTCCTTGAGGCTGAGATCCGAGGCGAGGATACAATGAAATATAGTACATATCAAATTTTGTCTGGTTATGAAGACTTTAAGCAAATATGTCTTAATAATTAGTAAGTCCAGATATAATTAATTGAATTGAAGTTAAGTTGGCTTTTACATAGTAGTCTGTTTTTCTCATTTCCTTCAGATTTTGTAGTAAAAGATCATATGCAGGAAAGTTAAGTGCTAGTTGTAGCTCTAGTGATATGTCCTCAGAGGAGCTTGCATTAGCAAAAGAGAAGGGTGACATAAAAATGAGAACTGTGTGTTGTGTAATGTGTTAGAACATGAAATAAATTACAGACGGTCATAGAACTTTGATTAGGAAGTGGAATTTTATTGAATAATTAAAAGCAGGCGGAATTGCACCTGGTTTATCAAAGAAGCTGGTAACAGATGGCACAAAGATAACAGTTGTAAGTTATGGTAGTTATTTGGGTGGGTTGGGGGAATCAGTGAGTTACAATTGGTAGAGTCTCTGGGAAATTGAATAAGATTTTTGAATTACAGATAAAATTTATCAGGTAGTAACTTTCTATATATATTAGAGGAAGATGTAATAGTCACTGGGAGAAATTTGTCAGATAGTAAAGTGGTTTAATTAAAGTGGATTGTAAAAGGAAGTAGATGTCATATCAGAAAATGGCATCAGGATTTCACTTAAATTGAAAACTACATTCCCTGTTTTTTTTTTTTTTGTTTTTTTTTTTTTGCTTGTTTGGTTGTTTTAGAATAAAGAAAGGGTAATGGAGGTGTGCTAGCTTCTCGCATTAGTCAGTATTCTTTCTCACTATGATGTTTTTAGAAGCAGCAGTAACTTCCAAAAATAGACTGGTAAAGGGAGAGAAGAGAGACAGTAATTGTTCCTCTTTTTTATTAATTGCAGCGTGATGAACTGATCTCTCTTCTCAAGAGTTTTCCATGTAAATGGAAAAAAGCCATGACAGTAGAAGCAATGATGTGGAGCACCCTTTCTGTATTTCCCTTTAGTGTCTCAGCACAGGTCTTACAAGGTGTAAGGTTGGGCAGCTGTCCCTTTACAGTGGCTTTACTTAAATGTGGTTTAGTAATCAGGGAGGGGACTGGGATAAAAGCATGGACGATAACTAAAAAGTGTCCAGACAGTTAATACTGACGAGGTGTTAAAAGTTAAATTGCAAGTTGCTGAACATGGTTTGGCCAGTGTTCTCTAACTCCTGTTAATGCAGCTTTAGCAGTTGTTGGTACCAGCCGAGGGAGAGGGAGTAAGTTGAGTTGTGAAGCAAAACTCTTGAGCTGTTACAGAGATTTAAGTCTAGGTATGCAAAAGCCATATGCCTACATTGGATGCACATGAAATTAGTTAAACCTTTAAACATCAGGACTACTGTTTATATGGGTGTCTTACAGATGAAGACATTAACAAAGACATAATTAAGTAATTGTTTCTGAAAACCAGTGTTTTTTCTAGGATAATTTTCATTTTTAAGTCTTCTGTTTGGTTTTACTGTGTATGGTGTTTCCTCAGTGTCAGGAGTTGCATGGAACAGACAAATAGAAATGCATTATGTTTATTTGGTCATAATTCCTGTTAATAGTAATAATAAAAATGTCCGAAGTCTACTACTTTAGTTACATAAATGTCAATGCATTTAATATTAACCATATGGTGTATACACACCATATGTGTATACAATATATCTATCTTATAAAACAGTAGTTCAAATGAGGCCAACAGCACTTGATTATCAACTTCTCAGTTTTAATTCTTCGTGTCATTCCACATGCAAGAGGGGTAGCATTGTTTTAGCTCCTAGTTTAGGTGCTTGCTTTCTGTAAATCGTAAAAGGTACTTAGATTTTTCATATTACTTTATTAATGAGCCTGAAAATTTCTCATGGCTTACGGTGCTGTGCTTGGTGAGATGGCTTGTGTCAGCACAGGGAGTTGTTTTCTACTGCACAACTAATAAAATACTGAGAAGGGTAACACCAAAATCCTTCGTAATAATAATTTCCCAGTATCACTAAACGTGCCTCTAAAAACTCTGACTTTTAGAAATCTGCTAGTTTTAGATAGCTGGATATTTTATAGGTAGGATTTAAGTCTTTCAGGAGAGATCTTTTTCTCATTTGAAACCCAAAATCTGCCTTTCTTGTGCTTTAAAATTTTCCTTAAAACCCTTGCACTGTGCTATTGAACTTCAGTCAGTATTTGACTGTCCATTTCTGTAGGAAGGATGTGTTCCAGTGTAAATGTTATGCCTTCTACTAACCAAGGATCCAAGATAGTGTGAAAGAAAATCTGCTCTGAATTCCCCAAAAGACTGTGGTGTAGAGCTATTGTAGTGGGAGATGAAGACAGGAAGGGTTGTGGTTTTTTGTTGATTTTTTGTTTTTGTTTGGTTGTTTTTTTATGCATGGAGTAGGTGATGCCTTGAATAGGAACTCACATTAGCAAGGAGATGAACAAGGTGTACTAAGGAGTGGAAATTGTCTGGTGTGTGTGTGCAAAATATTTTTTCTACTTTACATGTCAAACTTGTTTGTTACAGTATAATTCATGTCTGCCCTGAGAAATTAATTGTACACCTCAGGCAGCTGTGCCTGCAGTTGGTAGAAAGACTTGGTTTGGGATTGCTCATTATTACACATGATAGAGTTGGAAGGAGCAGAGTGGAAATTCATAATATAGGATGCATTGCACAAGCACTGTAAAGTGCTGGGACTGGAGATTCAAGTTATCATTAACAGTTGTTGTTTTTCCAGATATTATTTGGGAAAGAAAGAAATGGATTTAGTTATGAAAGTTGGGATGTTGCCAGAGAACCAATATAGCAGGTTTCCTGAGCTTTTTTGGGTGATGCAGATTATTAAAGCTAACTTGCTTCATCATTTGATAGTGTAAATCCATGGGAATAAAACTTTGATTTGCAAAGCCATTGCAGTTGAAATTTGAGTTGCTGAAATCTGGTGTGGTAGAATTAAAAATGTTGCATCAATACAAACCAGTTATTCTGAAAATATTTTAAGCAGCCTAGCACGTGTCAAATATTTCTGTACTGTAAATGTGCATCTCTTATTCTCTGATGTAAGATTTATGTGAACTCCCTGCAATCGATTGCTATTCTCTTTCCAGTCAAATAATCTTTGATCTTTCAGATTTTAAAGTGCTTTCATTCTCAAAACTGCCTTGTATGTTTCTGACTACTTGTAGCATCTTTCATCAGAAGAAAACGACCACAGTTCTTGTTACAGCCAGTCAGATAGTCAGTATGGTTCTCCTCCAAAGGGTTGGTCAGAAGAGTTGGATGAACATGGTCAAACCTTATATACCAATGACTATACTAATGAAAAGGTACTTTTTCCTTCTTCTCATCACATTCTAAATCTTCTCCACTATTTCACTGTTAGAACTGCAGATTTCATTTCTAGAAGTGAAAAGCATTCCTCAGCAGTATCTTCTTTTTTTTAAATGTGCACAAAACTTTAGCAACTGAATGGACTTTTTAATTTTCTTATGTATGTTCTTTACTATTAAGAAAAAATGTTTTCTTATTTCCAGTCAAGTATTAAATTATATTAAATGACTATATAATGCATAATTTTTTTTCCAGTTCTGCCCTTTCCCTATCCTCTTGATTATACTTCCGGAATGAACTTTATACCAACCATCTGTTCTTGTCTACTTAGGCTGTCCAGATAGGATAGCTTCAAACTGAAAATAATGCTGCTTTATCAGTTTCATCTGTTATTTTGTTAGAGATTTTCAGTATTGCATTCAGTTATAGAGAAAGTTCTCAATTAAACCACAGCTGTATCAGCAGAGTTATGTTCTGTGCTAAATATCTATTTGCTACTGACAACTAATTGTAATTCTGGGCAAGGCATAAAAAATTCTCCCATGTAGGATAAATGGCAGTATTTGTTTATATTTGTGAACCAGTTCATTTTTCTGATTGTTCATTAAAGTTGAATATTTTTTTTTAACTTCAAAATCTTTTCATTGAAACAGTAGTTTGTTTACTGTATTGTAGCACCACCTCTTTTCCAGTTCATATGTGCAAGTGTTTTTTGAAAGAACTTTTTATAGACTTGTCTTCTACATCAGTTTGGAATTTTTATCCTGCTTAATCTATTTCTACTGAACATCTGTAGAGCACATACCTATGTTTTGGCAAATATGAAAACATTTTTTTTAAATTGCACTGGGACTGATGGAAAACATCAGTTTATTTGAAGGCAAGCTTGTAAATTCTGCTTGACCCAAGAGTCTTGCTGTGAATGTTTCTGTGCATATTTTTGTGCAATGCTCTTGTAGAATTTTGCTCATTACAATTGTTTCATTTCTTCATATCTAGTCACAGTTGTCTTTGGTTGTGAGATTTGTGTCTGTAGGAGTTACAGAAATTATGTATTATCTTCTTCGTGATTTATTTAGGAACTTTATCTCATGTTCCTGTTGATATTTTAAAAATGGAGTTGTTCAAGAAGTGCAGTTACATCTGAAATTATCAGCAGTTGCTGCTTGAGCTTCTTGTAATTATGTAATTTTATTTATAAAATTCTTACACAGACGGTGCAAAGATTGTGCCTCCTTAAACTGGCAATTTAATGTTTGTTAGAGTGAGATATGCTATCTTCAAAAATACCTGTTTATCACATTCTTGTGTGTAATTGCAGGACTCTTTTCTGAGGAGTTACAGAAGGAAAAATATCAGTGACCCAATTCAGGAAGCTGAAAACTCTGCTGCTTTCATTGCTAACTAACCTTGGTTAGTTAATGGAGGCTGTGCACTAGAAGCTGCTAATGTGGATGACACTTTATTAAAAATTAACTTTAAATCCAAAGTATCAAAGATTTACTGTGCTGCCACAGTCACTATAATTATATTTCCTATCATCACATTTCTTTCTACAGTGGCTTAAACATGCAGATGAACAAGGTAGACCATACTACTACAGTGCTGATGGTTCCAGATCAGAATGGGAATTACCTAAGGTAAGTGATGTAAGAAAGAACATCTTCTGTGCCATTTGTGGGCTGGTATGCTATTCCCCTTGTTGATATGAAAATAATCTCATAGTGCTGTTAACAAACTTTCTTTCAAATTAATTACTCATGAGCCATTTGGACAGACTGTACTCTTTAATTCCTTCTTAAAACAGCTGAATCTTGGGTGGCAGCAAATATAAAGTCAACAGGAGTAAAGGAGAAATTGCCTCTTGGATTCATGGTCCAAGAGCCTATCTATTTCAAGAAGTCCTTAGCTTTGAACACTGTGGAATAGATTTTTTCATTTCAGTGATATTATTTGAATTTTTATTTCAAATAAAATATTTCAGCAAAAGGCTTAGCTAATTTATGTAACTGTGTATATGAAGAACAGAGACGTTACCTAGAAGTTACAAGTGTGGTTGAAGATTGGTCTCCCAGAATCTTACTGTAGGTTCCAGAAGGGCTTCAGAGCAAATGGACTGGAAGGACAATACAGACTGCAGAACTACTTTGAAGGGAAAAAAAAATCTATATTGAAAACTTGTCCAAAATTTGTTGTGAAATGACGTGAGGGAATAGTGTGCTATTAGTGTCTGCTAATAAAAGCAGAAAAAAGCAGAAAAAGAAATAAAAAATCATCTAGAGGTTACTGGAAATAGCACATTAGCTGAGCTAGTACTATATAACAAAAATCTTCACTGTCATAGTGATAACTGTAAATGTGAACTTGCTCAGGCATAACAGTACCTGTGTTTATGAAGATATATGGGGGAGGAAATACAAAACAAATTACTTCAGGCAGTCTCATAGAAAGTCCTCCAATCATGTATATTTAAGATAACATTAGGAATAGCTGAATGCCTCTGGCTAAAAATGACATCTCAAATGAAGTAGCTTTGGCAACTGCTGAGAAGTCTGTTAATGCTTATGATGAGTGTGACCCAGCTTTTTTCAGTGGAAGAGAAAAATTCTTTAAATTGAATATTCTTTATATAAATTGAATAACTCTTTAATAATAATACTTAGCTATAATTTGCACTATACCTCCAAAAGACGGGTTTTGCCTATGCATTCTGCTGCATTCAGTTGTTTTAAAAAAATAAACGAAACAGCAAATAAAAACTCATTATTGCATAGAATGCTATGGCAGAGAGTTTATTCCCTGTATATTGAATGAATAATATCTTAATCATGTTGAGAAAGACTACAGCCCTATTCTAGAAACATAGTTTTCTAATAAAGTTTTATAATTTAAGCAAATGAGAAATCTGTGTTAAAAGACCGAAGGGGGAAGTTAAATTAGTCTCAGGAATGAGAATTCCAGTTTCTAAAGTTTAAAAAAAAAGTTAATCTGTCAAAGCAGCCAAAAAAGCGAGGAAAACTATGTAGTAAATAAAGAAAGGGGAGTTTGAGAGGGTAACATCATAAAAATAAGTGATGGTGTCTCAAATTTTAAAATGTGTTCCAAGGCTGATGTCAGCTAACAGCATGATGCTTGCCCATCCTCTGGCTGAGCTCTCTGATCCATCTAAACTTGGAAAGAAAATGTGCTTGCACACTATTGAACTCACAGTTTTGGTTTTAATATCTACAGACTGCGATACTGCAGTTACTCTTCCTCTCCTCTGGAGTTCCTGCAGCACTAGCTCCCCTTGCTGTATCCACAGAGGAAGTGCTAGGCTACAGGAGCTTCATTTTTGTCAGTCTTAATATGACCCGCAGTCTCTTACTTCACTGTCTGAGTGTCGAGTGTGGGCTCAGTTCTGATGCTCAAGTCAATGATTTTCCTACTGCAGACTTGAATGCTGTCAAACAAAACATGCTATCTGAAAAATTACAATAAAACTTGATTCAGGTCATACCAGGAAGATACCATGCCATCAGATGGTGAAAGAAAATAAAATGAAAACATGTAAATGGGGCCTGGTTGTCTTACAGTAAAAATGCCCTGTTCTGAGCTGTGTTGCCTGATTTAAGGCAACTTAGTGTGTTTGCTGGCCCTTAGTGCTGTAAGGCAATGCTCTAAACAGTATCTGCAGCAATAGTGAATCATCTTCACCTTCTTTCATAAAATCTAGGATTGCATGGTAAAAATTGAAACAGTCTCAGCTGATGATGTGAGGATCCAGATGATTTATAAGGACAAAAGAGCAAGTGACATGACAAATCTGAGATAAATATGAGAAGGCAGGCAAAGGTTTATTTTTCTTTAAGTGTATATTTGTACTCAAGAGGCCTGGTCTGGTCTTCCTCATTTGTCCTGGTGTTTGGTGGTTCCCACCCCCATCCCTTCAAAATAAGAAGGAGGAGAGGGGGTAGGTGCCCCCAGCATTTTCTGGGTCATGCAGCAGGGCTGGTGGTAATGTTGACTTGGAGCTCTTTTTCAAAGATCAGCAGTCTTAGTGGTCCCAAGGATTAGGAGAAGCAGTGGATGACCAAAGCAGCAAAGGGAATGGAGTGGGTTGTCCACAGGTGTCTTTCAGTAACTTGCACATTCAAGACCTTGCTGCTTGTCCAGTGCTCTTCATTCTGTGTAGGTTCTGTTCCTTTCAGTGCAGCTACTGACTTCAACTGGTACCACCCAGACATCCTATAGTAGAGAATGAGGAATATTTTTTCCCCAAAGGAAGAATGGGAAGGGTTAGGCATAAAGTCCTCAAAAAGACAAGAATTATCGTTTTATTTATTTATGTGTGCTTAACAGAAACAGTGTCATTGATTTAGTTTATAAGAAAAAGCAAAAGGTTTAACATAGATGTTAAGTTCATCACAACACCAAACAAGTTTATTCAAAGCCAGTGACAGAGGGAGCACTAAAGAGTGGTTTTGTTCTAAACATTTAAATTTCAAAAAAAACAAACCCAAAACAAACTGCCTTTGATTTCAGACAGTCTATTGAGACAACTGCAAATAACATAGCAAGGTATGTAAGATGCTAAAGGTTACTAGGATATCAGAACATTTTAAAATGCTGCTGGTTGGATCTCTGATAGCAAGAAGGTACAGTAAAATACTTAATTTAGGGTCTTTACTAGTTTTCATTGTCTGGTTCATCCCAGTCTTTCCTCCATTCACCCACCCAGTTCCTTTCATCTGCCTGGGAATGTTAATGCAAACCAAGATGAGTCTTTTTTTTTTTTTTCATTCCTTGAAGCTGACAGATCTGTGTCATCTCCATAAGAATGGGGACAACTGCTACAAATAACTCAGAGGTGTTACATTTATTTCAGTGACAATTAGGCTAGGACAGAGCCTTGAGCCATGCCACATACCATGTTAAAATTAAATATAAATCATTCAACCAATTGAGAGGGTTAGAAAAATTTATACTGAGGCAAAGAAAGCTTTTAAGTAGCTGGTGAAGGCACTGAACAAATTCAGCAGTGAAAATAAGTCTATGTGACCTAAATTTACACCACTGTTGTCCTTACCCTGTACTAAGAGCTGTTATAACAAGATGTCTGTGTTATTTGGTGCATGCAGTCATGCATAGAATGAAATGGGGAATAAACTGAGGTGATGTAAACAGAGGGGTTAATGTAATGGGACAAATTTGAGTTTTATGGATGATTTTCAAGGAGAAGTAGTATGTATATTTGGAATTTTGTGCTACCTTATCAAAAGCTTTAGAATTAATAAAATAACATCACACCCTAAGAAGATGGCTATTACAGCACAAGGTGTAGCAGTGATTGTTCTGCCAGGCAATGTGTAGTCTTTAATAGGTCAGTTCTATTATAGTGTAAGGCCCTTGCCTGATCTGTGTCCTTGAGATTAGACCAAGGCTTAGGTATGGAAAACCTGCTTATAGAGTTATGTAAAAATAAGATTTTGTGTGAGGGAAGGAGAGCCCAACCTGGTTGCTTATCATTGCTGATAAACAATGGGACATATGATTGTAGGAGAGAGAACAGCTCTGCAGGTGAGAGTCCTGACAGTGAGTGAATCTGACCTGAAAGTGGTCTGCAAGGCTTTTTGAACTAAGACAGCTGGATGGGGGCAGACTAAAGGGTAGCAGGGGTGATATCATCTGACCTGACGAGGTTACAGCTCTGGCTGCTTATCTCTGGTCAATGATCCCTACCTGTCCTGGAGGATGACTACTTCAGCGGGATAATGCAAAGTCTGAAACAGTATCTGTGACATTGTGACTGTCTTAGCAGATCAGAGATTAATCCATTTAGTTTAAAAGTGGAGGTTTTTCTTGAGCCCAGAAATAAATCAGCTTTTTCTTTCTGGCCTCTCTCTGATTCCCCTCCCCCAGTGTATTCTGCACTTTACAATGAGTAAAACAAACAAAACAAACCCCAAGCAACCAAACATAAACCTGGATGTGTTCCTGAGTTGTTAGCAGTGCTTTTTCAGTCTTCTCTGTTGCTGTGCTTGCTTATTAAATATGTTTGGTAAAACTAGAATTTGGTATTACTTCACAGGTTCTTCTCCTTTGAGATGGGGTTGTCTGTTTAGATAAGTTAACTCCTCATAGCTTGTGGTGGTATTAAAGGCACTTTTTAAATATAGATCACATGTAAATCATATCTTAAGAGTTAACTTAGACACAAATTCAGTATAAAATACTTTAAAATAAGTCTTTGAGTGTTTGAACTTAAATTCCTCGAGTTAGTCAACTGGAAAATACATGGAGGATTTCCTCAAATCTTTACCGTGTCACTGAAGCATATATCTATTTCTGAAATAAATGGTTCTCTTTTATACTAAGTAATATATATTTGAAATTCCTACTTAAATGTGTTAGCACTGCTGCAGGGAATGTGGTTTGTGGTAGCCTTCTGCAATTTAGACATAGTTTTGCTGAAAATTAGCTAGATTTTAGTTGTATTATGGATGGGCAATGCTTGCTGCCACAGGCTGAGCTGAGGAAGCATCTGCAGAGTGTATATTTCCATAACAAGATGATAAGATAGTACTAGATTCCTTGCAACCTGAATGATGGTTCAGCTTTTGGTTTAATAAGGGAACTTATTGAAAGTTGCTTAAACCTCACCATTTTAATGTAGCAGTTGTCATGGGAGTATGAATGTGCTGAACTCAGTGCAAAATCAGTGGAACCTTGGAAGTTAATTTTTGCTGTGACAACTCATACATTTCTGTCTGCACATGAACAACCAAATTTTATTCTCAAGATCCATTCTGCAAGATCCATTCATGTGGAGTATTTCACTACTTTTGTGTGTATTGAAATAACTTTCTGAAATACTGCTGTTACTTGCCTTTTAAGTACTTGCTGATCATGTTGAGCATGAACTGTCTTCATAGTAAAATAAAAAGCAAAGTGTCTGCCATGGCAGTAGTAATGCTGGTTCTTTATTTGGGTAGTAAACATAACTTCATTTTGCAGTTTAGCTTAGATTTAGCGTTTATATTATTTAGGCTAAACCTTCCCATGCTTAGTTGATAGGTGTTCATATAAGTTATTCTGTCTTTGAAGCCTTGAGGCACTGAGCTTCAGTAGGAATCACTAGCCAAACTGTAGATACAGTATGCTTGCAAATACTGTTGATTTAGCCTTTTTAAATAAAAAAGACACTGAATTATCCTTTGTTACTACTTACCTCTTGGATTCTAGTCCTTTACATAGCTCCACAAATGCTGCCTTATGTTTGTTTCTATGTGCAGATTTTAGTCTTCTGATACTTAATAGGAAGAATGAGGTTTTTAATTACTTGAAGAAACATACATTGATTTTGTCTTTTCCTGTTTGTATTTGCAATATTAAACTTTGAAATATTTTTATAATTTTACTGCTATTTCAGTGTTGGTGGTAATGACTTAATATGGCAATGCTACTGATGATAAGTATGCTGCAATGCTGAGATCTAATTAAATGCTGGGTCCTTCTCATGGTCTTCACATTTTCTCAGCCTGTATATCTTTGTATGCTCTTGCATTTATTAGTAAACCTGTAGTACTATAAATACATTCTCTCCATGGCTATTAACAGCTTTGCTGAGTGTTAAAGTTATTTCCTGCTTAATATTTATTTGCCATGCTTATGAACATTCCACACCAGCAAATCTTTTTATAAGAAGCTTGATGTGATTGTTCTACAAAAGCAAGTCCTCACCCTCATGTTTCCTCTTGTAGGCATCCCAGTCCTTTGGGTCAAAGGCAATCATAACTATCAATCTAAGAGGTTTTCCTTTCCTTGCACAAGAGTTTCCTGTTAGTGCAATATGAAGAGTGAATATTGAAATCTTGTCTTTATTCTAATTCCATGGGTCTTCTCAACATGCTGGTGGGTTGCAAAACCAGCAGTAGGCTGTTGCTCAAGAAATCAAATGTCTGCCTGCCAATGGAGAGTATTGTCCCAACGGGACAGGCTGAGTTACTGTCCCAGAGGGGATTACAGCAGAATGGGCAGTTCTGAAGACTAAATGCGACATAAAACCAAGGATATTTTCTTACTCTTGGGTGACAACAGGAATTTGAAAGTTTATACTGTAAAGGTTTATGAATTTTATGTCCAAGTCTGTTTGCATGAATTTGATTCTACTTAAAATTTGATTTTTCTCTTCTTTAGTATAATGCTTCACCACAGCAGCAGAGAGATATAATAAAGAGTAGGAGTCTGGACAGGAGGCTACAAGAACCAATAGTTTTAACAAAATGGAGGCACAGCACAATTGTTTTGGACACCAATGACAAGGTAGGAGCAAATTAAGCAGCAAGTTGGAATACCAGCTGCTTCTGATATGTGAAGTATTTAATCCAACAGAAATGATTATGCATGAATTTCTCAAATACCACTTTTCTTATATTCTGTTGTATCACTGTGTATAACTTTCAGTGAAACCAAGGGCTTTTGTTAACTTTACTATTGTAAATTTAAGTAAGTAGCCCTTTTTTTTGTTATCTTTGAAGTATTTTAACTAGTGTTTTAATTCAGTTTGGTGTGTACAGCAGTTTTACATGTAATAGGAATTATCCCATAGTTTAGGCTATGGAGCATAATTAGGGTTTGAATTCAAGAATTATGGATGTGGGTGAGGCTTTCTTTTAAAGTATAATGATATTTCATGCATGAACGTTTTAATTGTAGGAGACACCAAGTAGTAATACTCCTAAAACTGCAGATGAATAATTGAAATATTCATAGAGTTGAATAGAAGCTGCACTTGCTAAAGTTAAAAATTATGCTTTAAAGATGGAAGTAATGCTTTTAAAGATAGTAGTAGTATTATGTAGTGGATTATCCCTTTAATGACTGTTCCATTGAACTATACTGTAATAGCTCAAGCAAAGAGGAGAAGTTGTGTGTGGTTACAGCAGCGTTGCAATACTGTCACTGGAGAATGAGACAGCACTGAAAGTGCTGAAATACTTGGCTTTGATTCCTTCCAGGGCAGAGCTGGAAGTTGAGTCTGAGAAGAGCTGTGGGTTAGTAAGAATGAAAGCTGTCTTCTGCCCATTCTTAGGGCACATTCTTGATAGTCTGTTCTGGGCTGTGCAGTAATAGTTGCTCTATAAGCCAAGAAAGTTCCTCTGCCTCTTTCCAGTTCAGTTTTTGTCCCAGTCAGTTCTGGGAATGTTGTTATATATTTGGCCTGTTTTTTCCAGTACCTTTTAATGGCTTTCCTTGTTGAAATGGAGTGTAGGACAGTGGGTTGTTTTGAGTTGTTTTGATTTCTTAGAATAGGATTTACTGAATTTGATCTTAAGCACAGTCCACTGCCTCCTCAGCACCATGTATTATTGACAGCTCAAAAGTTTAACTGGAGACTTCAACTGAATGCATTAGTTTAGCTCAAGCAGTTTTGAGATTCTTTTACCCCTTTCCCCTCCCTATTTCTTATTTATCTTTCTGTACTGTGTGTTGTGGTACTTCCATGAGAGACAGCCTAGATCAAGTCTTGATAAATCAAAGCTGAGTCAACACTTTTAGCCTCATGTGCAGTTTGCACTTTATAGGTATGAACAATTCTGTTGGAGATAGCTTAAAATTTTGGCCTTGCTTTAAGAGGAAGACTTATCTTGTTACAAAATGGTTCTATGTCAAAATATAAAAACCTTTTAATAGTGCTGCAATGAATGAGTAAAAGGTTGAATAAGTGTGTCTTTAAGATGCTGTAATCAAACCCAAGACCTTAAAACTAGTGAAGCAAACATGCAAGTGTACAAATGCCTAGTGGCAAAAAGAAACCAAGTGAAACCATGTATGAGCTGCATTTTTAAAGTCTAAGTCAGTAGCTTAAAGTTCTGTTCACATGTTCCTTCAAAACATATGGGCTGCATGCATTGTTTTTTATTGGCAGGGAGACGATGTAGTTCATATAAAGTGCAATGTTAATGCTTTGAAAAAATGAAAAAAATTAATGCATGGTGGAGCAAGAAGCTAACACTTTGCAGAAAGTCAAAAGTTGTTTAGTTCATCCATGCACCCATTTTGTTACCACTGTCAGGCATAGTGTTATATGTTGTGCTTTAAATTAGTATGTGGAAAGGGAATAGTTCATGACCACACATTCTGAGTTTCTTGTTCTAGAGTTGTTTAGTGTATGAAAGCTATCTCAAATTCAGAATGAAATGGAAAGAAAACAAACTGGTATTTTGTTGAGTAGGCATGGCAATCCCAGTTAGTATCTTCCCTAGGAGTCAGGTAAAAAGCTGTGTCCAGCTATGGATCCCTCAACAGAAGGATATGAAACTGTTGGAGCAGGTCCAGAGGAGGGCCACGGAGATGATCAGAAGGCTGGAGCACCTCTCTTATGAAGGCAGGCTGAGAGAGTTGGGGTTGTTCAGCCTGGAGGGGAGAAGGCTCCAGTGAGACATTATAGCTGCCTGTCAGTATCTTGGGGTCTACAAGAAAGCTGGAGAGGGACTGTTTATAAACACATGTAGTGATAGGACAAGGGGCAGTGGTCTTAAAGTAGAGCAGGGTCGATTTAAATTGCATATTTGGGAAGAAGCTATTTATGAGTAGTGAAGCACGGGAACAGGTTGCCTAGAGAGGTGGTGGAGGCCCCATCCCCGGAGACATTCAAGGTTCAGCTTGACTTGGCTCAGAGCAACCTGATCTACTCAAGTGTCTCTGCTCACTGCAGGGGGGTTGGACCAGATGACCTTTAAAAATCCCTTGCAAACCAGCTCATTCTATGATTCTGTTTTCATTTGCTTTCCTTATTTGTTTTTCCAGGAAAAACAAATAGGCAACTCAGTTCCATGAAGATAGGCCAGTCAAAAGAGTGCTTGAAATGTGTCTGAACAAAAGTATAAGTTGCCTTAGCTGCTGAGCATTTGATGATACCAAAAGTACTTGTTAACTATTTTTTGGCTGCAGCTCATATTTTTATATAGCCATCAGCTAAAAAATTTGGTAAGCAGAGAAAAAGTGCCTTCCCGTGAGGGACAACGTTGATTTTCTGACTTTTTTATTTTATTTATTTTTCGCTACCAACATCTAAAAATACGGAGCATTTAGTCAGTTCTTGGAATAGTGGTGTTTTCTGTTATTATACTACTAAATGAACTAGTGTGCCACTTCTGTTTACCAGTGAATTTTAAAGCACTGGTGTGCTGTGTCATGCAATGCTGGAAAAGCAAACTGAATTTGGGAGAGCTGTTGAGGGAATTAAAAAGAGGTAGGGGGAGAAATGTGCTAACAGTAACATAGAACAAGCAATGGTTTTCTTCTGTTTGAAATTCTTTACCAGATTTTCAAGCAGTGTGTTTGTGCAAAATTTGGGAGGAAATGCACTTTCCTTTTTTGGTTCCAGCTGGATGGTTTTTCTGGTTTTCAGAGATCTAGTATATTCTTCTTGTGATCTGTAGTTAACATCTAGTTTAAAACAAAACCTGAATCTCTAGAAATGTTCAGTTCTTGATTATAAGGAAATCAGTGTTTGTGACTTATAAAAATTAATTGAGCTGTTATATGCTTTTCTACATGTATAGCAATTTATTGTAGTAATCTTATATTTGCTAATCACACAGAGGCATGATCTGTTTAAAGTCTTGGTATTATATCGTGCTCTGTAATAAGTAGGTATTATAAATGTTCATAATTTGATAGCAGTCATACCAATAAATCTGCTCCTTAATAAGGATGAAAGCTTTGCTTTAAGCTGATACAGTATGTATTAACATTTTTTTCAAATGGATATGTGCAAATTAACCCAATTTGAGTGTCGTCTGCATATATTGCAAGAATACCTTCTAGTAACCTGGTTTAGAATATCAATTTCTGAGAATATAATGAATGCTTTAAAAAAGTAAACTTTTTATAATGTATAGAGACAGAAGAAGTATCCTTAGGGTTAAAAAAATGTAAGATAATTGTATGAAACATAATAACTTATTTAGACTATTTGATTTTTTTTTTTTTTTTTTAGGAATCAACTGCTTCTAAGGCCAGTTTTTCTGAGAATGAGTCCTCCCCTTCTTCACCAAAGCATCAAGCCACAGTTAGTATGCAAAGTGTTTAAATAGATAAGTAGATGTTGTAGAAATTGGGCTATTCATGATTAGAGAATTGAGGGTAAGCCTGTTATTGAAAAAAGAAAAAAAGGGATAAAACTGTTCAAAGGCTTTACATTTTAAAAGCAATTCATTGCATCCAACAGTGCTTTCAGTAAATCAGATTTCCTTGATTTAAATACAGCTTGGAAATAGAAGATTAAGTTAACTAAATGGAATAAAGTTATGTCAAAATATGTAGAACTCTGTTAGTTCCTACAGCAGTCGTACCTTCTCACCTAGGTACTTGGAAGCTAAAAGAAGATTCAAACTGTGCCTCTTCACAGAATCTCTCACCATCAGTAGTTAGTAGTAGTTTGTAGTATTTTGTATCTTTATTTCTTTCTTGTCTTTCAATTTCCTTGAAAAGACAGAGGACTTTGCATAAGCTATGTATTTTTGATATAGTAGAATAACTGCTGGGAAGAAAACTTAAGCTTGTTAAACTCATGATGTTTAACAGATTTTTTTTTGGTCAGTTTTAATTTTAAATTTGATAATTGATTTTTGAATAGTGGGGAATATTTTTTTTTTTTAATTATGGGACTGTAATACAATAGCCATGTATTCTCATTTCTTTAAATATGGCTCAGATCTTGAATTCTTGAATTTGTATTTTGTAGAAAAATTCATTACTGCTTTAGATAATAGAAAAAAAAACCCCTGTATTATCTTGAGCTGTCCCCAAGGATTAAATAACACAAAGAAAGTTGGTGAATTTTTGTGTATTTTGGTCTTTAACTTTCTGATTCCTTTTCCCTGATTACTGTCCCATTAGTATCCCCTAGTGTTGCTGCTAAGTAGGGCATTAGGATGCCCTTTCTCTGAATAAGTTTTCTTTGGAGCATTCCCACTGGTTCCACCATGGGAATTTATTAAAATGATAATGTGTTTGAGAAAGTGGGTGTGGGGTGCTCAGTCACTGTGAAAGATAGTGATTGTTTCTCTTTGTAAAGTCAAAGGTTTATTAGAAGGGTGCAGTGCATAGGGATGTTAGTGCATGGATCACAAAATGATCTAAAGAATGGGCTGTTCATTTCTTTATTCATTTGTTTGGGTTTTTTGGGGTGGGAGGTGGTGTACGGAGATGGGGGTTTGGGGGAGGGAAGTGGATTATTGCTCTATTGAAAATAGCACTTTTGGAAAACACTGGCTTGGGAAAGTATTCCAGCCCAATGGATATTAGATTGGGTAAAAGCAGCACTTACCATTAGACTGAAATAATGTCTGAACCACCAGCTAAACATCATTATCCTTAGAAACATCTCTCTTGGTTTTTATGTGTTGTGCTTGAAAATGGTAGGTAAAATTTTTAACATCATGAAAACCAGATTTGTTTCTTTGGTAAGAGTGTTGTCATGGAATTACAGCACAGAATTGCTCTTTGTATACTACAGTCATGGTCCACCTAATTTTGAGTTTTAGAGGAGAATGTTGAAGACTATATCTTCTATTTTCATTAGATCTAGAATTGAGGGCATTTTTGTTACGATAAAACTAATTTGGATCCTTTCCCTAGTTGATTGTTTCAACTAATAGGTTAGCTCTTAAATTAGGAAGTGTTACAAGCTGTTACTGAATAGAAATTGATTTAAAAAAAAAAAACAAACCAAATCCTAACTTTCCTTTAGCACTATTCCTTGGTAGGACAAGGCTAGGATGATGGGAGAAAGTGGCAGAATTTGTCACCTATCTTTAGTGTCACAAATGGTACAAATCAATGGTTGTCCTTTTTATCCTAGACTATGTTTTCAGACATTTCTTTCTATTTTATTACTTCTGCAAAGAAACTCCAAATATTGGAAACCTGCAAATGCATTCTTGTTCAGCATTGTTTATTCCACTGTTCATTGAGTGATCTCCAAACTTTTACAGTGGCAGAGCAACAACACAGCTAAGACAGCAACAAGAAATAACTAAGTAGTTTAAAATTCTAGTACCCTGCTTGGGCATAGAATAAAATAAGACATCAAAGAAACATTTCACTCATCTGCTTTTGAAAACATGTTAATATTTTTGTAAATTTTAACAGTGTTTTGTTTAAAATATATAATTATGTTAAAATAACTGGGAAGAATTTATCAGGGAATTTAGGCTGTTTTTCAGCCATCTACTTTTTTTAGAAAAGGACAAAAACACAAATATGCAGTTACACAATCATTATAAATTTGCATTTTAAATTTCCACTGTTTAGTACCACAAATGATTTAGCTTGGCTTGTCCAAAGGGCTTAGACTTTAAAGAAGGAGAGCCTTTTATGTTCTGAATGGTAATGAATACTTTCCCAGAGGAACTGGGATTTTGCTGATCTCTGTATATTTAAATATATTTATGACAGTTTCTTGAAATTATAACATGGGCAAAAGTGGTTCATTGCCAGTAAGTGATGATTTGTGGGCTGAATTCAGTACCTTGATGGCAATAGAAACAGCTTTTTGTGTTATATTTGTTATGTCTTACTCTTGTCTTACAGGGTCAGGAGAAGTATGGGTTATTGAATGTAACAAAAATGACAGAAAACGGCAAGAAAGTCAGGTAAGTCTTCTAGGACTTCTAGAAATACATGTACATTAGGGTTTTGAGTCAGGGATCTGACTTTTGTATTAGGACAGCATACTGGATTTTTAAATTTTTTTTTTTTTTTTTTTTTTTTTTTTTTTTTTTTTTTTTTTTTTTGATTTGCCTTACTGGTTCTCAGTTAGGACACAGTGTTTCCTTAGCCCAAAGTATGTGGCTCTCCCAGTGAGCTTAGGATGGACTTAAGGGAGCCAGAAGCTCATGGATGCCAGGGCTCCCCACAGGGCAGTGATTTCATGAAGATGTACTGATGAGAGGCAGCTTTCTAAAACAGGGTAGATTAACTTATTTAAGAGAAAAAATGTAGGCAGTAGTTTGTCTTACTCCTTGGGTAGAGTTGGTGTAAGATGGGCTTTCAAACTTCCACTTTATCTTTAATTTCCAAGGAGTGTACATGTCTTGTACCCCCTAGTTCTTCCTTCATTCTGCTTGTGAAGAGTTTGACGCAGAATGTATCACCCAACATTTATCTTGCTGTAGGTGATGAATGACCTCATTTCTGGCTTCCTGTCTCTGCCTTGCAGGCAGAAATTTGCATTATAAATCATACTGTATAATCAAGTAATGCTGCCTAACTTACATTGCTAGTGTCCTTCCAAAGAGTCAGTGCTAAATACTTCGCAAGTGTGGCACATCCTCAGATTAAATTTAAGTTTTCTTTTTACTGGTTTTACTTACTATTTTTTAAAATTTAATCTTTTAGATCTAATACTGTGTTATATCTAACTCAGTGTTTCCAACATTTTTGATACATGCTTCATGGTTTTCCAGCACTGTGTTGATATTCAGGGCCACCCTGATCTAGTCCAGTGCATCTGGGCAGCAGATCTGAGCCCTGACTTTGTTCCCCAGAGGTCCTCATAAGAGCTTGGTGGAAGGAAAGGGAGGACAGTGGCTCTGTACTCTGTAAGCTGCTACTGGTACAGTAGCTCTCACATTTATGTTGTATCTATTGGAGTAATTGATCTGGATTCCTCTGCTGCTGTACAGAAAGATGCAACACGTCCATCCTTTCACTTTGAGAGCAGCTGAATAATAATTCATGTTTGGGCAATGGGAATAGGTTGTCAGGGCTTGTCAAGAACTTTATTTTTGTAACCTCAGGAGTACACATACTGAAGCATAAAAGCAACTAGTCAGACATCTGGAACAAGTAATTTGTTCTTTCTATGCACTGTGTAGATATGTAGCAAATATGCTATTGCCAGTGTAAATGAGCTTATTACATAAACGTGAGACATTTGCTTTCCAGGTAGATGTCATCAATCAGTTTCAGAATTATGCAGTACTTTGGCATAATCTCCTAAGTACACAGTAGGCTGGGTGTTCCAGATCAGCCCCTTTGAAATTGTAATTGCATGGTGTTTCTCCTGGTGAACTACTTCCACTACTGATTATCTTTGTTTGATTTAGACTTTGATGGTCAGGCTGGGACTGTTAAACATATGTTCACTTCTACAAATATGATAAAAATTAATACTTACTGATGGCACCACTGACCATTTACACTGTTAAGTATATTAATATACAGGTCATCTGGGCAACAGTGATGGACAGTTTAAATTTCTACTTCCCAAGTCAATTTATCTTACATTTGGTTACAAATATTTACAGGAAGAACTGGATGTCATCGTGGGCAGTGTTACAAGGTTCATCTTTGCTGTTTACTAAAACCCAAGGAAGTGGAACTGGCTGGGTAAGCTCAAGAACAACCCCCACCCTCACTTAAGTGTTAATTACATAGTGCATAAACAGTTAAAACCCTTTTATTTTTAGGGCTTAAATACTAGGATAAATGTGTTAGCAGGAAAGTTAGCAGGAAAATAGCTTAATGTAACAATTATGACATAGAATGAGGAGAACTGGTTGTACTTCCTTTTGTTTCAGAAACATTTCTGTACTCAATAAATATGAAACTGATAAAGAAGTGTTGAGGTGCCCTGTAAGCTTGAAATTTAGGCTTCAGGCCAAATATTTTTGCATGCCTTATAATGTGTTTGTTTAAACAGTTGTCTTACCATTCTCAAATGTTTTTTTGTATACTCCAGGTAATTTTTGAATGTGATACACATAATAAAATAGTCCGAGAGCTGACTTGTTGCACTGGACTATTTAAATAATGTAGTATTGCTGTCTTAACTTTTAATCTTTTTGTTGTTGGATTCCATATTTTGTTTGGTATCTTGGCAAGTATTTGTATCTATTTTGATGTCTGATGAAGACCTAAAGAGAAACTTCACATTGAAGTTATAGCTATGATTTTTATATCATCTCTAATTTAATAGCACTATAATTAAATTTGCTATATTTATCCAGCTGCACTCCCACATTAATAGGTATAGAAGTGGTTCTTTATCTACGGCTCACTTACCTACTTTTTGAGGTCTGACATTATGTGGATCTGCTATAATAACTTAACATAGGTCAGATGCAGTATTCATTATTCAAGTGTATTGTCATGTGAATTTCAGCCAAATTGCATCTTTCAGATGTGTGCTATCTTGCTGTGCTTTGCTTATCCCTTTACTCAGCTCACTTTCTCCTCCTGCACTTCTTTTTGGGTAGTGAATTGGTATTGTCAGTTCTTTTCTAAGGTAGTGAATTTATTTCAGTCCTGTAAACATATTTTTGCCCTTGTGTTCTTGTATGGTGGGTGGCTGGAAAAAAATGGATGAGGACTGATAAATAATAACATTGGGGGTAGAAGAGGATGGGAAGGGTCAACTTGGGCATGATGATCAAGCAGAGGAAAAGAGAAGGGAAAGAAGAAAAGTGGAGATTAAAGTCATGACAGAAGGTGAACTACACTGTCTAACAGGAGGTGGACTTGGTGACTTAGGGAGTTCTGCCCACACTGTATGTGCAGAGGGGAAAACAGGTGATGTGCATCAAAGGACAGAAAAAGGCATAGAAACATATATATGTGTGTGTGCATATGCATGCATACATACACACATGTATGAGCTTTCATTCATAAATATACACACACACCCACACCCCCACACACACACATATTGACTTTTCCACCTGTGAACATTGGGAAACTAGGTAAATGCAACCACGATTATTCATCAATGAAAAAAATAGTGCAGATAATAAACTGGGTTTTTTTAGTGTGACTTTTATAGCAAAGTGTGTTGGAGAAACATTAAATAACCTTAAAAGGTGAGCTTTGAAGCTTTTAATCCCTTTTACTGGGATCTGGAAGGTTATGAAACTCCTCTTACCTTCCTTCATGCCCTTCAGTCATTGTCTGTTGTTCAGTCAAGTACAAGTTTGCCAGCCCTACCTCATAAAAGCAGAAAATTTGCAGCCCTTCTGAGGTGAGCTTTAGTATTTAGTCTTAGTGTGCAAAGAATACCATTATTTCTGCAGTACACTAAAATTAATGGTGGAAACTGATAACTTTTGATTTACTTTCACAGCTACAGATCCAAAAAGTACTTTAATTTTATGTGTATAAATATGCATGTTTGGAAAATGAAACATTTCATCTGAGTAAGTACTCAAGTTCCCAAAACTCATTTGCAGCTGCTAATACTTGTAATTCAAATGTAGCTGTAGATCAAAAAACCATCAACATATTTAACTATATGTTGATATCATTAAATACACAGTGCTGAAGTGAGGTATTGTTCATGAATGTATGATACTGTTATGAATGACTGTGTCCAAATGAATTATCCATAAAAGATAGTCATGCAACTCTACTTATTTCTTATGAATACTAATGTAAGTTGTGTTACACCTTAAGTGTAACACAGGGTACAGTAATTTCATAGAGTTGAAAAAAGGCATAGTTTTTTTTTAAATATTTCAGTGGAGCAAAGATACAGTCACAGTACTTCAGTGTGACTGTCAGGTATGTATCCTGTCAAGTACTGGAGTAGGGTCAGTAAAATAAGTATCAACAGTAAGAACAGAGCAAAGTGAAGCTGGAAATATTAAGGGAGAACAACTTTCAAGGACTGCAGTTGGCATTGTAATATGTAATTAAATATTCAGCACACACTCTTTTTGCTGTGTAGATTTTTTTGAGGGTATCAGAACTTCTACTTCACCTCTCAAACTTTGATCTGCATCAGCATTTTAATAAGGTGAAGTCAAGTCTGACAGTTTGACACATGATAAGAATTACAGTTCTTCTTCATCTCATGAGGAGAATATTTGTTTAGCATTCATCTAGGGATTGATATAATCATATCTTTGTTTTGTGTGTAGTTTTGTGACTTCATCACTTTTCTTCCTTTTTCTCATCAAGTCATTTTGCCAAGGGGGCTCAATTCCTGAGCTCTTGCTTTCGCTGCTTTCTTCTTGGAAAAATGCTCTCAGTCGTCGACCTGCTGTCACCTATGTAAACTCTGACCGAGTTTCAGCTATCACTGTATGTGTTGTTGTTGCATGCCTCTTGTCACTGTAAGGCTATTTGCCACTAATCTTAAAAGTAAATCTGAATTTTTCCAAGTTTTAAGTTTTGTCCCTTCATATAACACCTTGTGTACCCTGTTTTCTGAAAGTCATCCTAGGTGCACATTAACACAAATATATTGCCATAATCCTGTAATTGTTCTAATGGAACAAAGAAGAAAGATTGTCAGGTTTATCAGTGCCAGAATTTTAACCTCAAAATTGTCTACTATTTGAACCACCAGTTTCTCCACTAATAAACAGCATGGTATCATTAGTTTTTAACAGATACTTTATGTCTAATTCTTTCTAACACAACTAATTTAGGATGTTTGTAAGGTGCCTATAGTATCTTTGATGCAATGATGTACATGTTGTTGGTTAATTCTAGCTTTAATTGGAATCCTCAAGAATGTAAATGTTATGCCTAAAAAGCTGAAAGGAAAAGAGCTCAAGGATGTTCTGGGTACATGCCATATACAGAAAGATGATGTAAATTTGTAGGACTCTTTATATATAATTTAACCATCTGTAATTAGCCATGTTTTGAAGTGTAGATGCCAAGCACAGAAGTGCTGCTTATCAGAAACCAATAAAATATTGGAAGTTAATATAGTAGTTTGTTGCTCAAGGTGGATTAGGAGGAATTCAGATAATGATACTAGTGTTAGAAAAAACAAACAGGCTTGACGTGTTGCATCGTAATAGTAGGCTTTTTCAATTAACCCCATGCTAAAAATTATGCAGCTGCCCCTTTTTTGTCTGTCAAATGTATTGCTAGGTATGTGGAAGCTGGGGACAGGTAGTTTGTATTCAATTTGGTATCTTTAAAAATGTTACTTCCTGCAAGGAAATACATAGATTGTAAAAATACTTTTTTAAACAGAAATGTAAATTTTCAACTGTTGAAAGAAGGTATTTAAGGTATTTCCCAACTTTTGGTGTGAATGAGTTGTAATAGTTATTGCCAAATTTTAGCAATGGGGCTTCATAAAACACAGCAAGTGGTAGCTGTTAGAACAACTCCTCTGTCAACCCTCTGTAATAGGCACTTGTCCTCAGTGTAAAGCACAGTGGTGGTAAGCCAAAAGTGGGTAAACAAGGAAGCAACCTTTTCAAGATTCATTTGGTTTACTGTGTTATACCACTGTGTTTATAGACAGGGATGCTGTATGTACATTACAGTTCATTGATATTGCACAGCCAAGCATGCAGGAGTTCAGATGATTGCCATGAAAAGCATTTGGAATGTAAATACTCTTCTGAGTCCAGCTAGGGAAAAAAACTTCCATCATTTTGCTATGTCAATAAGAAATTTTTTTGTTTGTTTGTTTGTTTGTTTTTTGTTTTACTTCCTTCACCAAAGGAGAATCTGTCACCTCAGCTCTTATTTCTGCCAGTGAGGACCTGGAATTAAAATGTTCTACCTAACTCGAAGTAGAAACAGAATTACAAGAATGTCAGGTGTCATTTGTACCTCTGAAGTTTTCCTATCAATAGCATCCTGTTCTGTTTCTAAAGAATGCTGCAATATATCACAGTACAGACCACCTTGTTTTGTGGAGGTTTCCAGGACTTGGAGAAAACTCCTGAAAAGATTGGAAAGACCTTTTGTTTGTCAGCACACATCTTCAAGGCAATCCTTAAGCATCTATCTACAGTGGCTAATGCAAAAAAGCCCCAGCCCCTATTCTTTATAAAAAAAATAGATGTTATCTCTGCCATATAACTAGCATAGGCCCATTCCATGACTATGCTTTTTTTTTTTTGAAAAGGTGCCTGAAGTAACTAGAACAGCAGCACCATGTATAGATCTATCCCTTTTTCTGTCTTTGGTGTCTTCCAAACTTCTCAGACAGCTGAAAAGAGGAATCCAGCAATGATGAGGTGTCTGCTAGTTAGAGCTGAATTTATATCAATTAGTGTTGACTCGCTAGTGCACTCTGTTTTGAGACAGTAGGCTTTGTCTAGGTAGAAGTAGGTGCTAAAGAAAAAGGTTTCTTTTTTTTTTATACTGTTCCCAACAAAACCTGCTTGCTTCAGGAGGGTTCCATTGCCTTTAGCCTACCCTTATATGCAGAGCACCTGAGCAGCCCTGCATGGGACTTGCTCCTGAAAGATTTCTAGGAGGGAAATGAATGTGGGCATCTTGTTTTCACACACCCAGTTAAGAACCTTGATGGGAAAGCTTGTAGGAGAGCCTGCATGCCAAGCTTAAAGTTTTGTGAATTAAAGAGATTTAATTTGTGATGAGTATGAGTACTGCTTGTGCACAGGTATAGGGAAAGACTTCTTTTTTTTACCTGTGAGAAATTTTTGGTTTGTTCTTTTCTGTAATGCTGAAGGCTGTTGGGTCAATAACATGGAAAGAGCGCAAAGGTATTCAAGGTAGTACTGAGACCTGTCGGGTGGGGAGTTCAGCAAGCTAATAATACACTGCAGGGCTGTCCTTTTGTGAAAAGAGCAGGCACTGATATGCTTTTTTTATTATAATGTGTTGATTTTACCTGTAACAGGTCATCTCCTGTGCTTTCAACATCGTCTGCACAGTTTTTTAAACAGCTGGGCCCAGTCCTGCAGAGGATTTTAGCTCTAGGCTTCTGTTCTTTCCAATGCCAAACTCTAGAAATTTCTTTTTTTTCCCCAACATGCAGCAAGATTGTTCTAGGCTGTCAGGAAGTGTGTGGCTGGGACACTTTGGTCATATGTGAATCAGTTATGTGACTCTCTCTTACATAGGCAGCTGCTGCCCATAGTCACCCACAACTGCAGCAGCCATAATGACCCAGATTGCTCCTGTTCCTGTGAACTCCACTGCTGGGCTGAGCCTCTCTCAAAACCTCTGCTAGAATTAATAAGAAACATTCTTGGATGAGACATCTGAAAATTAGTTAGAAAGCAGAAGGTTGTGGCAGGGTTTTGGTTTTTTGTTTTTTTCCCCAAGTGCTTGTTGACATTGGATAAATTAGAAATATTCCCCTATTCTGGTATTTTATAGGTAAAACAAAGTTAGGATGCTGCTTTCCATTCCATTCCAGCATGTAATTGCCCTTAGGACTCAAAGCAGGGAGGATTTCTAGTGGTAAACAGCCTTTCTGAAATACAGTTAGCACTAATTAACATCCATGGGGGGAATTTAATCAGAAGCAGCCAGATTAGTTCTGTTTTCTGAATTGTTTTTTCTCACCTTGGATGTGACTGTTCTTGGTCAGGCTGGAAACCTCATTGTCCTAGGGTATATTGTCCTCCAGTGCTGTCACATCAAAGACTTTTAAAAGGAATAGAATCTTCAAGAAGAACCTTCTTGATGGGTCAGGTGCTACAAGTTTCCCCTAGAAGTATACAGCATTAAATTTCTGTGCTACAAGCCAAGTCACAGCTTTCCCTGTTCCATGCTTTACTTATTTTACTCACAGTTAGAGCCTTTTTGTTTGTGTGGGTCACTGAATTGGTTCATTTGAAGAATGATATTTCAAAACTATGTAGTGTATGTTGAAACACCAGTAAAAGCACTTCATTTTAAAAATTTGGGATACCTAATACAAATGTAAAAATAGTAGGTAAAAATACCTCCCTGATATTTTCCTCCAAATTGTTTGAAGGGCTAGTTGTGGATTATGTGCTTTGTTAGCTCTTTGGTTATTGGCTGTTTGTCCAGTACCTAGATAGTGAAATTGAATTTTGTTTACTTCCTAGGGTATGCTTCTATACTGCAATAGAAGCACTAAAAAAAAAAAGTAAAATCATGTGAAAAGCTTTATTGGATACATGTGTGGGTGTGTGAGTGCAATATAGAGAAAAATGTCAAAACTGAAAGTTTTCTTTCAATGCAGGAGGGATGTGATTCCTGTCTAGCAAAGCTAGTATTTCTGGATTGATTTTTGGTTTTATATGCAACTGTTGATTAACTGACAGAATTTCTTTTTTGTTTGTTTAGTTACTTGCTAACCAGTTTTGTTTAGAGCTTGAGCCTATCTTAAGCTACAGTCAAGTGCCATTGGACTTCTACCCCTTGTGATAGGAAAAAAAATCTCAGCTGGAATCTGATTGGCATGTAAAGTTACAGAATTTTAAGAGCTTTAGGCTGAGCAACGTTTAATCAGCATGCTTAAAGGGTGTTTTCTATGAGGTATTTGTTTTTCTGGCATCATGCCTGTTGATTTGTGGCAAAGTACTGTATTTGGGTTAAGTATTTGGGACTGTAGGTAAGGTATGCTTTATTGGAAGGATTGCAAGACTGTGTACCTGTAAGGGGTTTCTTGGTTTGTTTTGAAGTTTGCCATCATTGTTCCTTTTTTTCCAGAAGTTTGGTGTCAATCAGTCTAAGCCAGAATTTACAGTGGATCTCAAAGGGGCATTGATTGACTGGGCCTCAAAGGACAAATCCAGCAAAAAGAATGTTATTGAGGTAACCTGTTTAATTCAAAACTCAAAAAACCCTCCAACTTATGTGTACCTTAATAACTTAGGAAATTTTCTCTCAACCTAACTTAAAATAAAAAAAAACTTTAATTGAGCTTTCTGTATTTCTTCATGCCATCTTAGTAGATGTATCTTATTACCTGCAAGAAATGTTCATTTTTAATATGTTTGTATGGGACATGCTTTTAAATTCTGAGCAATCTCCTTTTTTGCTGTTTTCACTGTTAAGTTTTCTAGACTGGCTATATATTATCTAACAGTTATGCCAGGTTGAAGTTTGATTTAATTTAGGCAATTTCACTTTTGAATTTTAGTGTGTTTATCAATTCTGATGGTATGTGGTTTTATTTCTTTAAAGCTAAAAACCCGCCAAGGAACTGAGCTCTTAATTCAATCTGATAATGACAGCTTTATTAATGAATGGTATAAGGTTCTTAACTATACCATCAACAATCAGGTATGTGTTTGAATCATGAAGGCTCTGTTTTCAAGCGAATGTTATTTAATAAAATAATCGATGTAACAACAACTAGTGCTTCATGTACATCTTTGTCTCTCAATTTCCTTGAATATTTGTAGGAGGTTGAGGATATGGCAGTTTCTGGTGGTGACAAGGGACATATAATTAATAATGGCAAAGGAAAAAGAATGGTCTGCTGGATTTAGAACCAGGAGATGTGGGCTAACCTCTGGCTTAGAAAAGACCTCTCGTCTGTGGCCAAATATTTGTTGTGTCTCTGTAATCTAAAAGGTTCTGATAGAGAAGAAGTGAAAGGGGGAGGACAGCCAAAGCAGTGCTTCATGACTTGCATCAATCAGCATTTGATACTGCTATTCACTTAATAAGACAGCACCGAAGTGCAGATAAAAAGCTTTGGCAAAATGCTATGTTATCTTTTCTTATCAGACAGCATAATGCCAACTATTTAATCAACAGAAAAGTGATGAAGCATTTGATCTTGATATTGCCAAGAAAAATTTAGCATCCTTGAATTCAGAGGTTTGAGATATTTGGTAAAATATTTCTATTGTATCAAGTTGACTTAATGGGTATTCCTAATTTTTATGGGCACAGGTCTGGCTGCTGTCCATAACCTGCATTTACGTTGTTTTCAGTGCCAGTAGCTTTCATTTCTCTTAGCTCTGATAGTGTTTTCCACCCAAACACAGCAGGCCAATATGCATGGTTTAGTTTCTTTGTGTGCTTATGGTTTAGGCTCCTAATCTTCTGCTCTCTCCTGGTATGAAAATGTCATGACCCTGAATAACCAGGCAAGGCAGTCACTCAGAGATACCCTTCTCCTGTCTGCCCTGTGTAATGTGAGTCCACTTCTCTGCTTATTTAGAAATGAAAATGGAAAGGCTGAGATACAGCTGAGATGAAATCAAGGTATTATCTGTTAGGTTGTGGAAGCGAGTGGTGAAATGGGGAGAGTTTGACAGCACGCTGGAGGAAACAGTGTTATAATACTGATGGAATCTGGTAGCCAAGGGACCTCAGATTACAAGGGAAAAGTTCAAAAAGTACATTATTAAACTACGTGATAATTTGGAGCACCTAAGCTTTGGCTACAAAAATCTGTAAGATCTGAAGCAAACTTATAGTTTTGGAAAATTTATGATAACATTGTTGGTAAGTCTCTTTTCCAGGATGGCTATGGCTAGTTCTAGTGTGATGAGATTTTTTAAAAAAGCAACAAGTTCAGCTTAGATTTTATTTGCTTTGCTCCTTCAAGCTGCTATTGTGGCAATATGGTGTACAAGAGAAATAGGATGCACGGGATGTGGCTGCTCTATTTTACATACAGAAATTTCCAAGTTATTTGATTAGACTTGTCCCATAACACAAACTAGTCTCCTGGCAATTTTTTTCCAAAACTGCTAAGAATTCTAAAATTTATCAGTCCTGAAAAGCTTTGAGGCCTCTTGAAGAGTGCACTGTCCAAATGGTCTTGGTGGCTCAGGGAGCCTTAGCAAAGACATAATTTGGGCTGTTGAATATATTCATCTTTGATATGTAAAAAGAATAACCAAGGCTTTTGGAAAGCAACAAGAAATAATCATAGAATGGTTTGAGTTGGAAGGGACCTTAAAGATCATCTGGCTCCAACCCCTCTGCATGGGCAGGGACACCTTCCATGAGACCAGGTTGCTTAAAGTCCCATCCAGCCTGGATTTGTAAGGAGGTGTTGTAAGGAGGTGTTGCTTGTAAGGAGGTGTTTAAAGCTAGCTCTAGCCTTTCAAGTTGAAGTGCAACTTAAAGAGGCTATGCTTCTGCTTAGTTATTGCAAATTTGCCTTGTTTTTGAAATGTCATTCCTTGTAACAAAAGACACTGTGCAGTGAGATTTTTGAAACCACATAGAAGTGAAGTTTGTTTCAGTAGAAGTGAAGTAAGAAATGAGAGTTTTGGAAGCACGTATGTTGCACTGAGACAAGAGGAATTTTCTTTTTCTATATACTGGTATGTCTGCAGTCATGCACGTAGTGTAGGTATGAAGCTGCAAGTAGGCAGTTTCACAGACTCTGGTATCATTTTCAGACTGAATTCAGTGTATGTTTTGACAGTGATAAAATTTTCCAACTGGTAGTTATATTTTCTATTAAAAATTTAATTAGGGACATCAGAAATAAGATAAGTGGCCTAGAAATTACTCTGTCCAACCACATGTAGCAGACTGTGAAATAGCCAATGTTTGCTTACAGGATTTGAAAAAACAACACATTGCTATTGTTTATTGGTTGATGTAATGAAGTGTTATGAAAGCCTGGTTGTGCTTTGGTGTCCAGCAAAACTTTCTTTATTGGATCTTAAGATCAAAAACTGTTTCTCAAAGTTATTCACTCTGCCGCTGAGAATGGTATCATCTCTGAAGATGCTTTTAGCATTTAGAGTTGAGTTCAGGAGACAACCAACTGAGTATCATAGGGAAAGAAATGCTGTGTTGTAGAACTGTCTACTGGAAATGTGCAAGATAATGCTCAATTCTATGAACTGTCAAACTGATCTCTGTGTGTCTTCTTAAATCTAATAGGTAGTGGAGTCTGACGAAGCATTAGAAGATGAAATACCAGATTCGCCTGGGGTGGAAAAACAAGACAAAGAAAAAGAGAAGGAGAATAAAGACTCTAAGAAACTTCGTTGTGAGTTGAAAATGTTACATTAATTGATTTTGCAATGTCAGCTGTTAATTTTTGCGTCCTCTGTATTATGTGTACTAACACATAGTACAAATTCAAAAGGACAGCTAGAAATGAAACTACACGAGTTCAGAAGCACTTCCATATAATTCATTATACATCCTAATGCCAGTTAGTAGCTTTTTCCCATGTTTTATTAGTCACTCTAGGAAAAAAAAAGAATGGGTTTAGTTCCTGCTTGTCACTGCACGACACATGAAAAATAGGAAGTGATAAACTGGTTTATTTTCAACGTGTTGTCAAATGCACGAACAGAATTTCAGAGTTAAATTTCTTTTAGCTACAGAAATTTCTTCCTATGCACAGAAATATATTAATCAGACAGGCTATTTTCTCTCTTACCTCTAGGCCTTGTATGTAATTCTGAGGGAAGTATTTCTTTCAAAATAGTTAACTCAATGAAAAGTTGCACTGGTTTTAAAACTAGCTATAGCTTTAAAATTCTACACCAATTTCTTAGGCAAGCTAGCATTTAGCTTAGTTTAGCTGGTTTCACAGGCAGCATATGGTTTTAAAAGTTTTTGTTGGTTTTTTTGTGGTGTTCGTGGAGTTCCAAAAAGTGAAGGAAAATAATGTGGGTGCATTGCAAATTCCAATAGGATTTTTTTTTCTTGTGGTTTGGAGCTTAATTTGAAAAAAGAAATGTTGGTTCCTTGGAAGGTAAATGCAGTATTGTTTCTGTGGATACTCATGCTAAATATAATTCTCTTTTCAGCTGTGAAAGCACCCAGCAATGTAGATTCCACAGATCAGAAAAAGACTAAAACGAAGCTGAAGAAGTTTCTTACACGGCGCCCTACATTACAAGCTGTCCGTGAAAAAGGCTACATTAAGGGTAAATGAACCTTTTTAGCAAAGCACATAATCAAAAAGCTGAATTTCATAGTTCATGTGTAAAATGTGGTTAAAATTATCTTGTTTCAGAGTAAGCCACATGTATATGGCTCGTTAAACAAAAGTCTTGGATGTATAGTGGAATGTGTGATTGAAAGCATTTTTCTAAGCGCTGCTGCTACACTTAACTAAAGGAAGTTGTCCTTTCCTTTAGTTTCTTACTGGCAAAACTGCAGTGGAAGCTGAGGATTCAGAAGCCTGTTTGGATCTGGAGTGTATTTTAGCTAGAGGGTACATTTGGTCTGCTCTTCTGAGCCTGAAACTTCAGATAGCTGATGATGATTTGGGCAAACAAAGGAAATGGAGAAGTCCTTTGGGTACAAAGCTGATTGCATGTACTCACCTGTTTCACAAGGGTTATTTTCAACCGTGTGCCATCTCATAAGAAATGAAATATTTAGGCAAACCAGGATAAATGAATCTTAGCTTAAACATATTTTTTTCCCTTTTTTTTTTGAACGTATGCATTTTAAAAATTGTTTTGCAAACAATGACTTATGTATATGCTTACATCAAAATTATGAAAGAATTTCTTTCCATTTGTCAAGGTTATAGAAACTTTGAGAGAATAGTAATTGCACAGGTTTAAGTAAATGTGTTTGTGTAAATTAGTGACATGATACTCACTGTAAAACTTTATTAATTTATTTGTATGCTATAGCAGTACTTGCAGGTGATGTTCTACTAGGGTCACGATAGCATACGGGTAGGCAAATATCAGACCAAATCATAATGTGATTTGCCTAACTACCTACTTTAATAGGTGTGCTTCTGTTGCCTGTGATGTTTGATATATTTGTGTATCTGCAAATATAATTTAACTGTAAATTATGACATTTTTGTATGGGATAAGGAGTCATTATTCCCAGACCTTGATGTTTTGCTCTGTTTAAATCTCAGTATTTATGTCATGGCTGACTGACGTAACCTCTGGCATTAGCAAGAGTGAATGCTATGCCAAGTTTTATTTGTACATAAGCATGCTGATGACTGGATTTTTAATAAAGACATTAAGGAACAGAGAGTTTGTTTTTATTTAAGATGATGTTGTAAAGTTTAAAAGTTGGATCTGTGCTTTACAGTTTAACATTTACTGTATGAGTGAAAAAGACAGAAAACTTTATTAAAAAAGCCCAGTGTACTTTTGTGGCTGCTACAGAAAAAGCTTAATAAGCAGAAAACTGCAAACCCAGTATGAGCAGAAAAAAGTGCTAGAAAAAGCATGCCCTAAACAGAGATGTACATGTGCTAAAGTTTTGTTGTGGAAAAACAAAATAAAAAAAGTTACTTTAAGAAGATGAGAGAAAAAAATATGGTTCCTGTATATGTGGAAGTTATGGAAGTCAGAGGCAGTTGTAGCAAATCAGTTTCTTACATGCTAGTATTGGCTTGTGCCATGCACTCTGCATTGCTTTATGGGCTACAGCTGCATGCTAGCCTGGCTTTATAGTGTGTGGGCTTTTTCAATTCCTTGCTATGTAACTGGCTGCTTAAGTAACAGGACTGAGGTGTTTTGAGGCTCTGCTCTGGCCTTGTACACATACAGCTCAGAATAATGTTACATGACAATTTTCATCCTGTATCATTGGTTTAGTGTGCTGTCTGGAGTCCCTAATGTAATATATGCAAGTGTTGTTAATGAATCTGCTTAAATTACTTATCATCAAAAAGGCACTGGATGCTATGCATGATGAAAATGCAAAAGTTTCTCTTGCATAAACTCTGAAGTATGATCTAGATACTGTGTAATAGCTATTTACATTCCTTATTTAACAGATAAAAAAACCCTAAAACACAGTAAACCTTCCTTTAAGAGCGTGAGCTTTGCCTCTCTATCTCAAGACCCTATTTCAGTCTCATGCATATGAACAGGAGAGGTCATCTTTGATGAAAACCATGGAAATGGGTCGGAGAAGGATTTTGGTGAATACATAATGTGAAAGAAGAGTTAACATGTTGCCAAGAGTCTTTATAAGAATCTTTTCTTCCCAAGATGATTTTAATTTTTTGTTTGAGGATTCTGTAGTTTTTAAAACAAGGCTAAAACCCACCGTTGCCTGTAAATATCTGCATTTAGGTGCCAGCCTCACAGCCGGGTTGTTGAAGCACAGTCATACTTACATCCATTCAGACCTTTGTGATATAAAGGTCGCCACATACAAGTCCATGTCAGAAATAAAAATGCTAGAAGTTAAAGACTCTACATTAAAGTAAATAGTTAGGTAATACTGTTGTTACACAGTAGGTGTGATGAAAGATGAAATATTACAGTTTTTTTCCCCAAAGCAATGCCAGAAGCTTTCACTTTGGTTAATTTCTGTTCAGATTTTTAGTGAAGATTACAGCAAATATATTTTGAACTCAGAACAGGAGTGTAATAGGATATTTGAATCCATTAAATTTCTCATTATAGTAAAGACTGTGTGACTTACAGTTATTTCCTGGTAGCTTAAAATAATTTCATTAGCAGAAGTCCCTTACTCACAGACTCACGTTTAGGTAACTGCTGACACTTTTTCTTACTGGGTGCTGCTTCTTGCTGGGAGTTGTGGAGAGCCCTTTTCAGAACTTCCCAATTTTCACTCTGATACTGTGACAGTTGTTCCCTGTGGTGTTTGCCCTTTCTAGAGGTTTGTTTTAAACTGAACTAGTTCTGTCACTTGAGTCCTGTTCCACTGTACATCAGTCTCTCTGCTTGGTTCCAGATCAAGTGTTCGGTTCCAACCTCACCAGCTTGTGTCAAAGAGAAAACAGCACGGTGCCCAAGTTTGTGAAACTCTGCATTGAGCATGTTGAGGAACATGGTATGGTGAAATTGGTTTTTTTCTAAACCTGTCTTGCTTACCATGCTATCTAATCCTTAGAATGCTGCAGATATCTTTGGGGAAAGTGATGTGAAACCTGTATCTGTAGAGAGCAATGAGCTTTCAAGAGTGGGGGGAGGCAGGTGGGATCCAGAATGGGATGAGGGGATGAAATCTTGTATTTGGGATATTGATCTGCCTTGGTATCTTTCAAGCTGAGGAGAGGGCAAGACAGTCTTCTGGCAGCAAGGCTCCAGGGAAAGGGGGATTACAAGTGGTAGAGCTCAGACTGTCAGCATTTTTGTCAGATCAAGAGACAGAGGGAGACTTTATTTTTTGAAGGTTTTAGCATGCTAAAAATAATTTATATTAAAACTACTTTGAAACAAACTTATGGAAAAAGTTGTGTTCCCATTCTAGATATGCTTTGACTGCCAGAAGACAAAGTTATACTGATTACTATGACAAACTCTGTGCAATTCTAGAGATGGAGTCCATATGTGGACACTGATCATTTTTCTTTGCTTTCATTGAAAATGTCTCTCCTTCCTAATAACTGAGATAATTATATTTTTGAAAGTTATATGTGACATTCTGGGTTGCCTGATGTAAAGGGATGTCTTCATATTTTCGTTGAAAATATGGTAGCTGTTATTTCTGGCTTGGCTGTAGTCTGTCCTGGTTTTCTTGCTTGTTTCTTGCTGTTGCCATTGTCCTTACCTTGGAAAGATAACTGAGAGAGGGTTATGGAATCTCCATAATTGTAATTCAAATACATACCAGTATGTAAATCTGAGAATGCTCTATTGGGAATCAAGGCGTTACAAGGGAATACTACGTGTGAATTCTAAGGCATCTACCATGGGAACTACATTTAGGATTCTGTTGCACCTGTAGTCCTTTCTCAGTTCTGGCCTGGAAGGGGAAAAATAACTGCTTCATTGCCTTCCTCTAGTTGAACAAGCTGCTGCCTTGCTTTTAAGAGCAGACTTTTTTCTGCTTGTGCTATGCAGTTTGTGAGGGGGTATTTTGCTTTTTTTTTTTTGTTATTTTTGGGTTTTTTGTTGTTTTTTTTTGGGGGGGGGGGTTGTTTGTGTTTTGTTTTTTTTTTTTTTAATTTTTGTTTGGTTTTTTGTTGGTTTTTTGTTTTACTTTTTATTTTAAAGACAGGACTAGAGTGATGATAGTGGTGAAGTTTTCCATTTTTAAATACCTGAGGGGAGACTGAAAGAAATGAGTAGCTTTTTCCCCCACTTCTCCAACTCTTCTTTTTACTGCCAGTACACTTCAAATCAGTTCTTTCTCTAAAGGAATGACTAGTGGATTGTGGGGAAAAGGGATATGTCAGATGGTGCTGGTAACTGTGCTGTGTTGCATCAGACAACTACTTGAGGAGCTACAGGGACTGCAGGTATTCTGGCAAGGCTCACTCTCAGTAGCACTGACTCACATGATGCATTCAAGTGGTGTTTCAATTAAATTATTTACCTCCTAATCACTTCTGAGTAACTGCAGCTGCAACCACAGAGACAACAGTTTTCTTCTTTTCTGGTTGAATGTACAATATTGTAAGGGCAAGGGCTGCCCATTTGAGTTTTGTAGGCTGTGGGTAGTGATGAGTGTGCATGCACATCCTTCCTTCTCCATGCAGACCTGGTCACTTGGCAACTTTGAGATGCACTTTATGCATGACTTGATTTTATTTTTCTTAACTAAAACCATACATTAAAAAAATTGAACATCCACAAAATACTTGGTTTGTGCATGTTGGGCTCCCATATACCTGCTGCCCACCTATCACAAGCATCTTAAATGAGACACCTTGTCTCATCAGGGAAACTTGGGAGCTGTTGCCTCACTCCTCACTACTACTGTTCTGCTGTGTAGGAAGCTCTAGAGATCACTGAGCTTGATGCTGCCAAACTTGTGTCAGCAGACTAAAACCTACATATGCCCATCCAAAAAAGCTAGTTTAACCTTTTTTGGGGGGTTGTTTTTTTTTTTTTGTTTGGTTGGTTGGTTGGTTTTTTTAACCAGCTCTTCATTGCTACAAGGTGGGGTTCTTTTGTTGTTAATTTTGCTGAGAAGACCTATAAAGAAGCATCCTAGTGATTTCAGAATTCGTGTATGTATTGAGGTGTTAAAATGGATTTATCCCTTTGTTTTAGGACTAGATATTGATGGCTTATACAGAGTTAGTGGCAATCTTGCAGTGATACAGAAGCTAAGATTTGCTGTCAATCATGGTAAGCTTACTTCAACTATATTACAAATACATGTATTTTCAGATTGCTGTTTGTAGAAAGCAGGAAAAAAATTCTTAATGTGCACCTGCAGTCTTTCATGCAAAATGTTTACCTTCAAAGTAAAATTACTTCAAAATTGCAGAATTTCATGTGTAATATATGTAATTTGAAAAGCCTAGCATCCTGGAGGTTTGGTCTTATGTGGAACATAGAGGCATTGCTAGAACATAATTCTGAAGAATGGTGGTAATAGAATTTGAGGGGAAGGGAATTATTTCAAACAAAATAACTTGATACCTTATATTAGTGGAGGCTTAATATGCTGTTTTTCCATTAAAATTGTGAGTCAACTCTTTTATCAAGATCACTACAGCCCTTTATCATGGGGGTGCTTAGCTTCTCTTCCCTCTACTGTGTGTCCATAACCATTTCATGAGGCTGTATCTTAGTGTTTTGCTCAGTGGAAGAGGACAGTAGCCCATCTACAGTGTGACCTCTCATTTCCTGATTGATGGGGTCTAACAGTAAATTTTGTTATGTCAGCAGCTCCTTTTCCCTTCTGGAAAATGCTCATGGTGTAGGGGGGCTGTGCATAGTGCAGCAGCCTGGCCATCTCTTGAGTGGATGAGTTTTTTTGTATCTCCTTTTACACAGCTACAGCTCTGCATCCCAGCAGAGAATGGGCTGAAATGGAGCAAGAGCATTCATTGCTTTAAAACCAGCAAGTGTGGAAGAGTAATTAAGTTTATACAAAGGGGAAAAAAAACCACAAACGAGCACTTTTAATTATTAACAAATTATTCATTTTTCTCTCTCAGATGAGAAACTGGACTTGAATGACAGTAAATGGGAAGATATACATGTCATCACAGGGGCTCTAAAGATGTTTTTCAGAGAATTGCCAGAGCCACTGTTCACTTATAATCACTTCAATGACTTTGTCAATGCAATCAGTAAGTCTGGAAAATGCACCTGTGCTTTTTGTTTTATTTCTGCTTAATATGTGCAATTCGTTAAATTATTTTGGATGGTAAAAAGAATGTTTTGCTTATGACCATCTGTAGGGCTTGTCTGGAATTGCTTGTCAGCAATGCACAGACTGGCCAGAAGGTGGTAGTATTTTATCTCATATTAACACTGCAAAACTTCTTTTATTCCCAGTCTGTTAACTTTTCTGCTAAAAGTTTCAAAGAAAATGACTGAATTTTTGTTTCTACACCTTACCCTTTTACAGAACAAGAACCAAGGCAGCGTGTCCATGCTGTTAAAGATTTAATCAAACAGTTGCCAAAACCAAATCAGGACACTATGCAGGTACTCTTTAGACACCTGAAGAGGTAAGTAGCAGATGGAAGGAAGGGCTTTGTATCGCTGATCTTCCCTTAAAACTAAATAATCCAATTGAAAGCACTAGGTAACTGTTCCCATTGTTGTTTTTTTTCTTGTCTATATTTGACCTGATGAAAACAATATATCAATCTGTGTTTATACAAGCTTGCAGAGCACCAAATGGACTTTAGACAGCATGTGTCATTGTTGTGGTGTTTACTGCCAAGTTCTTATGTTCCAGGGATTGTGAGAGGATCAGGAATAGCATTTCAAAACAAAACATTACTGTAGAGGGGGGAATCACAGCACTCTTATGTCCTAATTACATTAAATAAATATTGCAAATAATATTTGCTTTAGACTGTATCTTTTTCCTGTCATTCCACTACTGCTAAGTCTGGGTTTTTATTTTTTTTTTTTTTGTTTTGTTTTTTTTTTCAGAGTTGTAGAAAATGGAGAGAAGAACCGAATGACCTATCAAAGTGTAGCAATAGTTTTTGGTCCAACATTATTAAAACCAGAGAAAGAGACTGGTAACATAGCTGTCCATACAGTATATCAAAATCAGATTGTAGAATTAATTCTACTGGAATTGAATTCCATCTTTGGACGCTGACGTTTTTCTTGGAGTAGAAACTGAAAGTGATGGGTTGGCAGCAGTACTCCCATCAGAAGAAAAATCCCTCACTGTACATGGTGTATTATGTTTGTGGACCAAGCAGCAACTTTTTTTTTTTGCACTTTTGGGGGGAGGAGAAACAGGAGAAATGTTTGACCACTTTAATGCAAATTAAAGACAACACTTTAGATTTTGTCAGAAAGCTCAATGTAAGAAGTTAATTGAAAAGTTTATAGTTTGCTTTTTTTAAAGTAGCATTGGAAAAATGTAATATAGGTTCATACACTGGATTTCTTGGAGACTAAAGCTATTAATCTCAAACTGGATAATCTGGAATTTAATCTTAAAATTCTGCCACTTGAAAGGGAGAGGTCCTACCAACTGGTATGGAAAATTCAGTGAAGTTGCATCCTAATCCTGTATATTACAACCTACTCAGATCTGTATGACACTTTTCCAAGGGGTTTCTGCATGCAGTGACTGTCTTAATCTTGTACTAACAGTTCAGTTGAGTTATTCAAATGTAATTTCTCTGGTCCTTTTTTCCCCTTTTTTTTCTAGCTTTCTTTCCTTTTTTTTTTTTTTTCCCCTTTTTTCTTTTTCCCCCCCCAGCAACCTTTCTGGAACTTCTTTGCTGCTTTATACAACAGCACACTATTTGAAACATTGAACTTGTAAGAATATCCAGCAATGGATGTTTGTCTTGTGACACAATAGAAGTAATATTTAATAATCATGTTCATTTATTCAGGGTATTTCCTGAGCTAAGTTTTTGTGTTATACTGATTTAAAGCTACAATCCTAAGTAAATACCAACTGTAACACTGTATTGAGTTTTTGTTATAATGCTGTCCTAGTGGAAGTTTCTTGATGTAAATACAGGCTGTCCTTTTGATTCTTGTATATAATTCAGTTCCTGTATAGTTGTAAGAACACTTTAGTCATACATTTCTAATCATGGGTAGATTAATGACAGTAGCATAATGTTTCCAGTGGATGTCTGAGTTTCAGCAGGGAAACAGGTTATGGGGCTGGGGGAGGGGGGAACCTAACTGTGTGCACTTTTAGATGTTAATTACATTTGCGGGCAAATAACTGTAATGCAAATGGTACTGGAGAAATACTGAGTGTGCTTGCTAAATTGTTAATGCACTACAAGAGGAGCCTTTTAGGTTATTTAATATGTACAGGATACATTACAAAAATGTATTATGAATTCTAACATCTACAAATAGTGAAACTCATTTTTTTGATAGATAGATGTTTGATGGAATCCATGATGCTAAAATTAAGATTTTCTTTTTACATTAATGTAGAATAATTTGTAAAATTGGTTTTGAAAGATTTTGTTACAGGGAGCATGGTCTGCTGAAGACTTTTTTTAAATGTATTTTTCTAGACTAACTGCTGTATCTGACATACTTGTTATGTCTAACATGAATAAAGTAAACCATTAGTTCTTTTAGAGTTTGCTGTTCCCACTTCAGACAACATGAACCCCCTTCAAACAGTAAGACCAATGTATCTTGCTGCTTAGCATGGGTACTACTTGTGGCAAAGAGTTTGCGTGCTGGATTAAAAGACAAATGCTTACTTTTATAACTTGACAATTTTAGGAACTTCCAGTCCCTTGTTTTAACAACTTAAATTCTAACATAAGGTTCAGAGAGGGTAGAAGTAATTTATGGATACAAATTAGCTGTCTTTAAAACAGATCCCAACTTACTCAGAACCTACTCTATGGAAGCAGATATACTGGGGAACTAGTTGTATTCTGCCTCTAATACATTGTAGATCTTTCATAACACAGTTCTGGCTTGCAGCAAAGGGGATGTGTGGTGAAACACTGAGATGTAATCAGATGAATGGTATGAGAATTCTGTGAGCATAGGGCTTGCATGGAAAGTCTTTGGTGATAAAAGAGAAGATGAGTTACCTTGTGGCTTTCTCACTGTCTTCTTGTGGTAATGGTGAAGTCTTGTGGTTTGTTGCAAAGCGACCTGGGTGAGGATTGTGATAGCTCCACCTCAGCATGGTGCCAGCCTCTTGGCACAAGGGAGCAGTGCCCAGCAGCAGGTGTGCTCCAGGCTATAGAATAGATCAACACAGTTGAAATCTCTTGCTGTAGATTATTCAAATCCCAACTTCAGCTGTTAAATTAAAAAAAAGAATTCCCACTGCTATATGAGAGGGCTTTTCCACAGGTCACCTTTTCTTGTACGAGTGTTACGTTTTTTCAAATAATGCCTTTTTAAAAGAATGTGATAGAGGATGTCACGCTTTTCGTTGTATTCCCCCAAAATAAAGCATTTTGTTATTACGACATATAATGTGGCTTTGTGCAGTGAAGTTATGTTTTTATGTTTTAATGTTTTAGGTTTTAGCTGTGAGAGGAGAGAGTATTCTTTTTAATGGAAAGAAGTGTAGCTAAACACTTAAAACACTGAGGAGGAGGCTGTCCAAGCTGATGGTGTGCTTGCCATGTCCAACTTGAAACAGTGTATGTCAGCACACTGGGTTTCTTCACTGTTTAAAATACCTTGTCTTGTCCCTGCAGTTTGCTTTCTTTTAAAAAATCAACAACAAATTTTTGCACGAACACAAAAAGGGAAAGCTATTTCTGTTAGATTAAACATAATTAAATTTATATATTCCTCAGTTTGGGCTCTCAGTCAGATTAGGTCCTGGCTTAAAACAGATTTAAAGACTAGAATATAAACTTTTGCAGCCATGCTACTCACAGATACTGAAGGTCAAATATTATGACCTTTGCTGAAACTTTGTTCCAGCACCAGGAGCTGTGTTCAGCTCTGTAGTTCAGCTGCACAGTGTTAGTACTAAGCAGCTCTCAGATGCACCGATCTGTACTGGCTGCAGGTTTCTTTACTTTAAAGCTTGAGAGAGAAGGGGCCACAAAAAAGACAAGGCAAATATACACAGTCGTTTAATATAAACCATTTTTTAAAAGTCAGAGTAGCATGTAAATGCAGCTTCCTGCATGCAAGCAGATAGGTGATGCTTAATGCCCAGGCTCAGACTTTCCTCCCCGTCTTCACAGAAAACCACAATAAATTCCCTTAGTACTGAACCCATTGTATCCTGGCAAGCAAATCCTCCACTCACCACAGGAGAAAAGGAGTTGACAAGTAATACAGTATCAGTTTATTCCTACATGGAGCCCTGACTTTTTCCCCTTAAAGGGAACAGCTTTATTTAGGCCCAAAATAATGATATTTTGAGAATCAATTGGTTAATTCATAAGCCATAATGTAAGCCAAGCACAGTGCAGCATTCTGCTGGGCGAGGGGGGAGGCACAGAATGTCTAATGAGGCCTTCTGCAACTGCTGGGGACAGGAGAGCTCCTCTGAAGAATCTTAATTAGCCTCCACAATTGCAAAGTTTTGTGGGCAAGCAGCTGGTAGGACTGGATCAGACCTTTACAAAAGTAGCCCTATGTGCCTGTGGGACTTAAATGAACATCCCCCCAGCCCCCCAGCTGGATAGCATTCTTGTACACAGACCACTTGTAAAACAAGATCACACCATGTAACAAACCAACATGAAAGACATTCAGAGGTAACTTGGCCTCTTGGTCCCTTTTATTGCCTCAAGAGTTAAATGGCATATCTGATACTAGTTTCCTACACTTACCCAAATAGATTTGAGTTTGTTAAGGTACTTAGTTACTACTTTCTTTCAGGAACAGAAACCTGTGTTGGCATTCAGCAAACTCAGACCTGCACATTGGGACAAGCAGGAATAGCATCAGGTTTATTTCTCTTAGAATCTCATCTTGCAGCTTATTGCATTGAAATGTGGTTGGCTAGGGAAGGGGAAAGTAGATCCTTAGTGTGGGAGTAAGTAAATGCAAAACACTGAAGGCAAGCAGACAAAGCAGGCGTGATGGACAAGCAAGATAGCAGAGAAACAGTCACTTAGAAAATCTGAAGGAATCCAGGCCAGAGACCTGGAAGAAAGCCAGCCTGCCAAGAGTGTGGGCTTGCTTTTTCCACTGCCTACAGTGCAGATGTAGGCACAGCCTGGCTATGTTTTGTAAGGGCAAGTTGCTCTGTACACAGGTGGAGTTGAAGTGACGTTGCAAAATGGCAGAGCCCACCTTTTTCTAGAGTTTTCCAAAGTGGCCCCTGCATGTCAGCTCCTCAGTGATTGAGCTTGTGTCCAGGTTCACTTGACACAAACAGCTGTGTGCTAATGGTGGTAAAGAACTATGTTCCTTCAATGTAATTGTGAATATACAATCAGCTTGTGTGAGATAGAAAAATAAACCTGTTCTCAGTTTGGCAGCATTCTGGTCACACTGAGTGCCCCAACTGAGATCCAAACCTTAAAAGCACAGGTAGCTGTCTGCTGCAATCTCTGCACAACAGAAGAAAGAAATGTATGGAGCTGAAAAGCGGAAGTTTGAAGAGGAAAAAAAACCCAACCTGTCTTCACAACTGGTTCAGATTTGAATGTATGGTATTAATCTGCTTAAAATAATCTGTTAATTCATAGTGTGAAAGAAACATATGTCCTCTGAAAAATAAACACTGTACTTAAAAGCTGTTGTTTTTCACATCATGCATTGGAAGATAAATGTTAAACATTGGTCAGCGTGTCTAGTTGATCATGTGCTGCAGCCAGATGGCTGGAATCAATCTCCTGGTGCTGTGTCACCTGGCCACCAATGTGCCAGTGCCCTCTGTCTTTTCTTTATCAAGAGGATGATGCTCAGCTGGTGGTGGCTTCTTGGCTTTCTGCATGTGAGTGTCCTGCCTAGCTACTTGTTCCAGTAAAAGGAGGTACCTTATCCAGAGACAGCTTGGAAAACCACTTTTCTCCAATGAAAAAGACTTTCCTACCAGCCTGGACTGGGCAGCACTTTGCAGGCCAGAGCTACCAGCAAACTCACCTGCCCACTGCAGGGATGCTTAGACCTGGGACCCAGCCCGTGCATCAAGTCCCCTGCCCACACACGTGTGACCTGCTCGGCTTCATAGCTTTCTTCCTCACTGAAACGTGGTTGCAGAAGAGGGAGTGTCTCTCCTCTGGCACTCCCTTAAAGCCTTGCATACAACCAAGGATGCCACCATACTTCCAGCTACAAAATAGCTATTTCACAGCAGAGGTCCTGTTCCCGCTGATACACCGGTCCTGCTTTCAGTTTTGTCTCTGAAATCCTAAAGATAAAATGTCTTGCCTTATTAATCTCTCCTTTTCCTGCATCCACCCACCTGCTATTTCTGCTGCTCTGAAAGTCAATCTGACTTGGACTCTTTGCTTCCTTATTTGTACAACAGCCCAGAGCCCGGGGGCTGGAATGTGCTGTGCTTTGCCCAGAGGCTGCTCTGCCTGCTGAGGCTGAGGCACAGGCTGCTCATCCATAGGCACTTCATTAAAAAGCAGTCATAAGCATTAGTGCTAAATGGTAATGTAAAGGAAAAAAGAAAAAAGAAAAAAAAAAAAAAAAAAAAAAAGGCAAAGAGAAAACAAACAAAAACAAACAAAAAAACCCCAACCCACAAACGAGAAGAATTAAAACACATTACTTTCTGGGTAATTGTTACAGCAGGCTGCCTGCTGCCTCCTCTGTTTTGCAGAGTGCCCATTCTGTTTTGCAGAAATCATGGAATCAGAATGATTTGGGTTGGAAGGGACCTTAAAGGTCATCTAGTTCTAACTCCTCTGCATGGGCAGGGAGTAAATGTACAGAAACTAAGCAACTAGGTATTACATTTGGTGAGAAATTGAGGAAGGCAATGTAATTGAGGAAGGCAATGCAACCATTGAATCTCCATCTGTATTATTTGTGTAGGCTGAGCTGTGAGCCAGCTGCCAAGAAGCCTGCACAGTCTTCAAGTTTGCATTAAAACATTGCAGCTACAGCCCAGGATCATACTTGTCCCTTTCTTGTCCCTGAGCTTCCCAGTGCTGCCCCATTTAAATGCATTAAAATAAATAACTTTCTGTTCACCTTTCCTGTTTATGGAGTACAGCTGATCAGTGCTGCAAGCCAAGTGTTCAGGGTGTCCACGGGTACAAGCTTCTTCCCCTGTATATACACAATTTAGCTAAGAGGGGGGGAAGACAGTTTATTATAAACATTGAACAGTGGGTAGCATCATTAGCTCTTCAAAATCATAACTAACTCCCCAGGTGGTTGTCCTAATGTGTTCTGGATTTTCTTTGCATCCATGAGATAAAAAGAAAACCTGAGCACATGAGGGCAGAATTCAGCACAATGAAGCAAACATTGACTGCTGCTGTTGCTGGCAAGACCAGTCTTGGGTGGCAGAAATGATGCCCATGCTGCATGAGCCAGAGGTGGGGACTAGCTCTTTCCTTCCTTCCTTCCTTCCTTCCTGCTGCCTTTTTAATTTGCTCAGCCATGAGCTAAGGCTTGTGGCGTGTTGCAGGCCAGACAGCACAATTATGATGGTACTCTCTGGTTTTAAAGAACCTATGACTGAAGCTGGCATGCAGCCTTCCAATTAGCCTCTGGCTTCCTTGTTCCTACTTGGCCATTCATGCCCTGTACCAAATGAAACCACTTCTGGCCAAAGTTTCATTTATATTTCTCTCCTAAAGTAATCTGCTTAGTTGAGCAAACCTGTCTTGTCACCCACAGCAGCACTTGCAGTCCTGTTGTGCTGGAGTGCTCTGGGGATAGGGATGAGTGGTGTGGTCCCAGGTACTGCCACTGTCCCCGCTGGTGACCTCGAGTTCAAGAAGTGCTCCTTTACTGCTGCCTCAAATACATGAGTTGTGTGCCTGGAGCCACAAGGGCTTCCCTCTTTAAAATGCTTCTCATCAGACACAAAGAAGTCCTCAAAGCCATGGGCTGCTGCCAGCTGGTGTAAGAGCTCAGTTACTGCCACTCTGCCACCGTGCAGCAGAGAGGGGCATGAGGAGGCCCTGGCAGCCCCCACCAGCACGGTCCTGCCATGGGATTGGCACCCAGCACCACAGCCTTTCCCCCAGCCCAACAAAGAAAACCTCTCTGGGAAAAGCAAGGAAAAAGGAGCTGCCAGACAGCCTGCTGAGTGCCCAGCACTCCTGCACAGCCAGCATGGACCATCCCTGGCCATGGGCAGTGGCACCAGGGGCAGCTACGGACACACAGAATCCAAGGCTGGATCCAAGGCTTCTCCCAGGCTCAGCAGCAGTCTGGGCTGCTCTTACAGACCTCCACTGATGAAGAGGGTAGAGTATCCCAGACCCTGAGATGTTTATCTAGCACATAACTCTCTTTGTACTTCAGAAGTTGTGGTTTTGTTTTGTTGGGTTTTTCTTTTTTTATTTCTCACTTCTGAGTAGCTCTTGCTGCAGTTTACTTTCATCTTTTTCCTTACTCTGTTCTTATCTGTTCTGTGATGTATATGGCGACCTATTTTCCCCTGTGTCTCTACACACAGGATAGCAGCCCGTGAAACTACAAAAGGTTATTGTGTCTCAGTTTTCCCTTCTCTAGACTAAGTAAACTCAGTCCTCTTAATCTTTTGTTGGATGTTACACAGCGGTTGATTGGAGCATGGGATAGGAAAGGGTGACTTCAGCCCCCCCCTGCAGGAGAAGACTTCAATGCTCATCTTTTAAATAAAAATAAGTTTCAGAATGGCCAACAGTTCTTCACCCTTTAATGCCTTCCCCTCCAGGCCACTGCTCATCCTTTGCTTTATAGGCTTGTCCAAACCCACTGGCGTGGATTGGAAACTCCCACTGGTGAGAGCCACAGAAGGTCTGGTTTGGATGTCCCTGAATCTCTCTCTGAATCTCTGATTCCTTGACAGTTCTGGAACTACAGACCTTACCTGTGGAAATCCAGGCACATTTTGCTTCTCAAAGCACTCAGCCAGCACTTGGGCACCTATGCCCTGCTTCAGATATAGGTGGGTGGCTTAAGGGCAAGGGCTGTAGCTATTGTGCCTGAGCCTTTGCCACATGCTGGAGGTCTATGTCTGCCCTGATAGGGTTTTGAAGGAGAAAAGTGTAAAAATCAGTCTGTTTCACATCTTTAGGGGCATGTCCTTGGAAGAAGCAAAAGCTCAGATTAAGACCGGATGTATCAAAGTACTCCAGAATTTTCATGCCTACTCAGAAGTGTTGGCAAGAAATCTGGCATTAAGTTACAGGAAGGAAGGTGACAACCATAAGGTGCAGCTGCACCAGGACAATATACTGAAGTGTTTGATCTTATCCTTTCCCAGTACAACAGGTCTGGGTGATATCACACCCCTGTTGACTGCAGCTCTCACTGTCAGTGCAAACAAAAGCTTTGCTGAAGCATCAAGGACCAGAGCAGTGGCAGAAAGTGCTGCTCCAAAGGTTGGGCCAGCATGATGTAGCCTGTAGGAAAAACAGCAACTGCATCCCTGGATGTCACCAAGGCACTGCAAAGGAACTTACTGATCCCCTGGATGTACATGTTGGAGAAGTAACAGAAAGAACTGCTTTCAGAAATTGTCAACAAAAGCAGCAGCCTCAGCACAACCCGCTAATGTTTCTCTCCAAAGCACACAGCAAAGCCCCACAGGCATCCAGGATAGAGCCCATGCCACATTTTGGGGCAGACCCCAAGGTTCCCCTCTTCTGCTGGTTGCCTGCAGCTCAGAAGGTCCTGCAGTCCTCTGTGGCTCCTTGCAGAGACTCCGTGGTACCCACGTGTGCCCTAATCTGTAGCTTCTGTGCATCAGGTTTTCTGGGGCAGAGCGTCCCTGCTGGCAGCACGCCAGGAAAAGCTGGAATTACATTTTGACTCATGATGTGCAAACCAGCATTTGAAGGATGTGTTGTTAGCTACATTGTGGCACCTAGAAGAGGTTTTTTTTGAGACAAATATACTGATTTTATTATAATTTCTCAAGACAAATCTTGTGATAATGAATTATTTAACTGGGAAAGATTCTCAGCATCTTATATTTATGTACAAAAAAATCAAGGCTCTAAACATTAAGAACCAAGATTAAAGAAAACAAGGGTTTTCTAGGAAAACCTGGTTTTCCAGCAGATTGGCTTTGGATGAACAGATTTGTCTGATAAATTAAAAGTAAGTATCTCTGAATTATTCTTTTAACCTTAACCTAGTGATCAACATTACACCTGGGAAGGTGCATCACTGGAAAGACTGGCAAAGCTTGAAAGTCCTTTCATTTCCAGGCATTCATGAAATGCTGCACATGACCAAAAGTCTCTGATTTGAACCTCTGAAAAGAAAATATGGTGAAGCCATGGAGTAGTAATTTGGGGCCCAAGTTCCCTTCCTAACAGATACCTCAATATCTTCAAATTGGAGCTTCCAATCCCCTTTTTATGCACACCAAGTGTTCCCCAGTCAAGTTACAAAACTCTGGGCGAAGTTGGAAGAGCTGGAAATTACAGCCCAGGGCAGAGCAGATGGTGGAGTCACAGTGATTGAGTTACTGGTCCTTTGATACCAACCATCTGGGCCCCCTCCCACCTGCCCTGCAAACAAACTCTGGCAAAATTTTTGCCCTTCCCAAAAGCCCAATTCCCCACCAAGCTGGCCTACAGCACCTTGCACTAATGTACAGGATCACTTTTTATATTTAAAACACTGCAAAGAGAAGGAACATGTAATTAGGAGGACACTAGCCATCTTTTTACAAGCTTAACCCTGCTTCAGTTCAGCCCAGCAGAACAGAACAGGACATTATCCCCGTCACCTTCCCCAGGGATAATGAACTTGAGTCTGTCAGGCTCTTTTCTAGGGAGGTGAAATATCTAACAAATGCTGGCCCCTGTTACTCATTAAGCACAAATCGCTTCAGAATTGCCTTGACCTGGCTGCATCAGTTGTCCTTGGTCCTGGTCATCATCCCCATTACCTCTCTGCAGAGCATACTCATGAATGTTTCCAGGCTGCAGAAATTCCCCCCTTCTTATCTTGCTCCTAGAGCTACACTGGATATGTAGGGCAGGAGCTCCCTGGCTCCTTGCCCAGCCAGACACAACAACCTGTGGTGAGGCTTGGGGGTGGCCCTGGCTCATCCCCCCTGACCCCTGCTCCTGGGGCACAAGCAGGAGGCAATGGCCTGGGGCAAGGGTGGGCTGGATTCTCTGACTGAAGGGAAGATTTAAGAGAAGAGACAGGCGATGCCTGCCAGACCAGGGCCACGCAGGTTTTCCAGGGAAATTTTGTCCAAATCTTCTCCTCACCTGAGACCTCAGACTCCCTTTTTCTGTTTGACTGTTTTGCAGGCCTTGGCTACCAGCAAAACTAAGGTTACAGCTCAGTCTGTTAGAAATACCCATCTATTTATCTATCAGGCCATGTTTATTCTTTTTTTCCTATGTTTTCCAGGCTGCAGGCAGTCCTGGAAGGCACAGGACCACTCACCTTGATGAAGCCAGCCTGTTTGGTTATGTGGTATTTTTATTCTCATCTGTTTTCTCCCCAAAAGTGCTATGCGAGGGCTCTGAACTTCCTCTTAAAGGGGTCTTGTAGTGTTTCCTTTGAGAACACTGAGAGGTCCCCACCATACAGCTCTCTGCTCACAGCATAATTATTCTCCACTAAAGCCTCAGAGACCACAAGGCTCCTGACATTTTTCATTACCCGGAGAAGGGTAATTTTTCATTGCTTTCCTAAGGACTCTTGCACCTCGCAACAGTAATGGAGCATTCAGCTACAGCAAGCTGTAGCCTACAGTTTATTTTTATCTCTTGATGGACATAAGCTGAAGGGCTTCCATCTAAGACTGGGAAAATGGAGAGCTGTAAGCAAACCTATTAAGCAAATTGTTGCAGAAGTTTATAGCAAACCACAGAGTCTTTCATGGTGGATGTAAGATGATTTTGAAATTGTACAGTAACAAGATACACTTTACCAAATCCTAAGCTATAAGTAAAAAGTAGCAGGAGAAAGGATCTCATGTTACACTAAAATAAACTCTCAAATACAATCAGCAACATCATACATGCCTCTAACTTTATCTGTCTCCAGCTACTGATCTATAGGCCAGATTTCTATGGCAGTTGCTATGTGGTTGAGTCAGCTGAGCTTCTGGTGGAGGAAAGGTATCACTTCATCTCTGGGATGCACACTAAAAAACCAGAGCCCAGGAACTGTATTTTGGCAGGATCTGCACATCTCCGGCTAGTTAGTGCATTTTTTTCACATAGTCTGTTTAAAAGAAAGTGATTGCAACAGAAACTGCTACTGCAAGCAGCTGGTAAACAAAGCATAAAGGGCTGAAATTTTAATTCAGATTTGAAATGTTGTTGCATGCAAGAAGTGATTCAAAATACTGTAAATCTAACATGTAATTTAATTTACCTAAACAGATAAGCAACAATATACAAGCCTGAAAAAAAAAAACTTCTTAGTTTTGACAAGCCTTCCTAGTGATTTGCCAATGAATAAGTATTTTAGTTTCAAGATCTTAAAGGGAATTAATTCTGAGAATTAAACTGGAAAGTGAAAAATGGATTCTCTTTTTATATATTTTTCTGGTAGCATTCCCAGTGGTGCTGACAAAAGCCAGGCAGGCTGGGCTGCCTTCTCCCCCTTACAAAGAATTCCAGGGGGGCTGGGGAGCACAAACAGGGCCAGGGAACAGGGCCCTGGGTAGGGCAAATCCCTGCTCCCAAGTGAACCCAATGCCTTTTTGTCCTGCAATTACTTCTCCCTTATATGAGACAATCTGCACTTAGGTCACAGAGTAAAAGTCAGTTGCTTTTCTTTGGCACAGTTTAGGGCAAAAATGAGTATGATGCTGCTTTGCTCCAGACAAGGGGCTTTTTTCTTCTTTATAAACCCAACCCTAAAATTCAAATTAGCCTCCAGCTCAAAGCCTTTACCAACAGGGCATGAATGCTAAATAGCCTGCTCCCAGTCCAATCTGTTCACTGTCTGGCTAATGATTATTCTCCATAGAAACCCTACCAGAGTCAGTTATTATTCTCTCCTCATGCACTTGTATCTCTCTTGTATTTATATAAGATTAAGTAGCCCTGTTAGGTTTTTACCTCTGATTGGAGCTTATTTTAACCTCAATTAAGCCATCAGCCTGACTTTCTGAAGGCAGAGCAATAGCATAGCCATTATCATTCCCTCCACCTTTTGTATAAAAATGATGTTAAGGATTGGTTGCTTTGGGGATTGCTCTGTGGCAGGTAACCAACACCGAGAGTCAGGAGGATAAATGGTGCCAGACTCCCAGAGGTGCCATGGCACTGTGTAATTATTGTTCCAGACAGCTGAAAGCAGCAGGGTTTCTGGTTCCCCTGCTTAGTTTCAGTCTGCCATGATTGCTGGCACAGAAAGATGCTGATTATAAGTAAACATTAATTATGCCCTGGTACCCCACTGCTAGCATTGCTGGGCTTGCAAGCACAGTGCTGTGCTTGGCTCCCACTACTGAAAAATCATCTATACAGATTTCAGTGGCCAGGTTTTCATCTCACTTGGTCATCCTCACATGTAGCTAGAGTTAAGGTTCTTTTTGTAGCACTGCTTATGCGCTGTACTTCAATGTCATTGCTCAAATAATTACTAAAGTATTTATTCTTTGAAGAAGGTGAGTTCTGGTGGTGCAGCAAGCAATTCTGTTATCTGCTCTGAAGCAAAGGAAGCATTTCAGTGTCTTTAAAGAAAAAAAAAACAACAAAAAAACCCCCACCAAATCACCCGAGGCATATAAGAGTTATCAGTCATCCTATAAGTCAAAGTAATTTTTTTCATACAATGTGCTGTTTTTTAAATGGGAGCCTATTCCTCCTTCTTTGTTGTGTGGCTTTGGGATTTCTTTTTTTCTTTGCTACAAGAGGCTTAAATATGCAGAGTCCACAGTGTTGCAGATGGTAAACACTGCTCCTTGAGTCGCATGGACAGTTACAAAGTGATTTCCGTGGCACTTGAAATGCAGCCTCCAATGCTGATGGAATTTCACTGCTCCGTGATTACACCGCACTGCAGTGAAATGGGTTCAATTTGATTATCTGGCTATTCCATTTCGCCTGTATTTACAACCTGCCTGACCTCTGGGGGAAGGGGAGGACAGGCAGCCAATCATGATGGAGACATTTCAAAAGGTCAAAGCAATACAGCCTTTACCACTATAATTCACAGGCTCTACAATTTGGAGAGTGTGCTCTCATGACAAAAATTGGCAGAAGAACATAGTTAATGTGAAATATTTGTCCATTCCCAGAGCAAATACGGAAAACAGAGAAAGTATCAGAAATTCACCTCTTTCTCCTTTTGGCACCCAGAGATGTTCAAGTGCATAAAAGCAGTGTGCAGACACCCCCACATTTTTCAGAAGTTGCCCTTGGATGGTGCCAAAAGGTTCCTGTTTGACTGGCTACCTGGGAGCTTCCCCCCTTGTGTGCAGCCTCAGCTTTGATGTTAACACATTTACAGCCCCACGGGGATGCTTTTGAGTGTGCTGCTGCTGCTGTCGCTGCTCCCAGGTGGGTGTTACCCTCCACATCTCATCTCTGCCATCCCCAGCCAACAGCAAGGGCGTTTGAATTAAACTTCATGTGCAGTCATCCCATTCTGAAGTACAGATTCATTAAGGTCATAAACAATCACTGCCCATTCCAAGTGGTTAACTAATACAATACTCTTGACAGTTCCAAAGCATTATTTTAAAAATCTTATATGTATTTAAAAGGCCCAAAAGTCAGGAAGGAAGAAAAGCGGCTTCGGGTTCATGCAAATCAGTCCAGCTACACAGTTTTGACTTTTCCATCCCTCACAAGTCTGGTCTGTGTGGCCACACAATCTGGATCCACATTTTACACCTCTTGTGTGTTTGTATTTAAACGCTCTCTAGGCTTGAAACTCCACTGAAGTTAGGCTTTCCAGAGCTCCTGGGGCCAGAGGCAATGTGAGTTATAACAGTTTCATTTTGAAAACTCTACTGGTTTTTGTTTGTTTAAAAGTGAACACTTTGTATGACATCTCTTGAGAACTCCCGTCTATCATCTTATATGTTATTGCATTAATACAGGAGAGAGAAGAGTCCAGAAAGCAGCTGTAAGACATACTTACATCTTTTATCTTTGTAGGGAAGATCTATTTGAAAGGCAGCCTTACAGAGCAGACCTGCATCAGCTCCACGAGTCAGCACGGGTCAGTGCAAAGAGGTTCTGTCAGGAAAGCATTTAATTTATATTTTGCATAAAATTCAAAATGGATCACTTGAGGCTCATGGTGCCCCTCCCCACAGCTGCCTTGAGCTCCTGATCCTCTTCTTTGCCCCTGAGAGGTCTCTGGTGACACACTGCCTCTGTGCAGTGCTGAGCAGGTGAGGTTTCTGTCTGGGGCAGAGACAAGCACTGTCTTGACTATTGCTGCTCTGTTTCAGGCAAAAAAACCCCTTCCTTCATGTAGCTGCCTCTACCCCATTCTGCAACACACCACAGTTCCTCCTTCTGCCCAGTCTTAATAGGGATATCTGATGAGACACCAAAGTAACAGCTTGCAGGCAGGGGAAGAAGAGGAAGTAAGACCTGTGTGCTATGAACAGGATAAACCAAAGTGCAAGGAAATAAAAAGGAGTATGACAGAGACCCTTATGGAGCCTTATCAAATCTCTCATGCAGAGCATCTCCCCAGCATCCCAGCTCATGCTCACAGAAGGAAGCACCCAGCTTGGGACAAGGAGCAGATATCTGGTTAGAAGGTGATTGAAGGCAGCTTCTGCTTAAGGCTTAAAATGAGCTTTGCACCAGAGGAGGTGAATAATGCTTTAACATGGCAGCATCTGGCACTGGCTGGGTGTGCTGCAGCACCAGGGAGCATGACAAGGTCAAGTGAGGGTGTTTCAGCCAAGCTCAAACATTAGCACACATTTTGAGTTTTTCATAGATGGAAAAGGCTACAATTTGCCTTCACCTTTCAGTCTCTTAGGTAATTATTGTTTTGCTCCATCTCCATTTTTTTTCCCCCTTGCTCTTCAGGCTTTTTTTCCCATCCTTCAGCAAGAGCCACTCACTTCCTGACACCTCTTTCCTGAAACATCTTAGTATTTATTCTTGTCAGTAGTTCAAGCTGTCCAAAATTGTTTACTCCAAGACTATTTTTCAGTGGATTAGTAAAAAAACACATCAAAAGTAAAAACGTTTAGCAAGATTTGCTGTGTGGGATTTCTGCTGTGGTTCATAATCTTTGAGAGGAGCCATTGCAAAATCTGCCCAGAGAATCCTCAGAAGGAGGTTAGGGAACAACCCTCTGTTGACAGACACCTTGTTAATGAGCAGTAATACATCTGTTGTTTGAGAGAGAAATTTAGAAATCTACTGAGAGATTACCCTCATGTCACCAGGACACCTCACCTCAGTTTTGGGGCTTGGCCAGCTCCACGAGTCCTAATCAAACCTGGCCAAGTTTGAGCCTCTATGAACTTTCAGACTGTGCACAGGTAATAAATGCTGACTGCAGTTTTCCAGCTAATATCTCAGCCCCAAATGTGCTCCCTCTGAGAAGTAGCAAGAGCGTAACCAGGCTCTCCAGACCTCCCCGGGTGGGGCAGAAGCAGTGGGGGCAGTGCCTGGGGTGGCAGCCAGGATGCTGCAATGCTCAGCCAGGGATGGAAATACCTGCTCAAGAGCATCTTCATTTCTCAGCACTGTTTGTTGGTGCCCAAGGTGAATGGGTGCTTATACAGAAGAGATATTATCATGCAGTTAAGTAAGGCTGGATTTGTCAGTAAGTCACCAAATTAAAGTTGTTTTAAGAACCTTAATCCTAGAGTTCATTTTAGTTTAGTGCTCAAGAATCCTACTTTGAGCTGTTTGGATAGACAAAATGAAGAATCCTGCCATAGCTGGGCCACTGGAGAAGTTAATACTCACTGTATTTAATGTATGAAAGAACTAAGGCTTCTGTGAGAAAGCAGATGGCTCGTGGCACCAGAAACATCAGAGGTGTGTCTTTATTGTTTGTCAAAATAATTGTTTAATAGTGCCACACTCCATTGCTGAGATTTACACACCTGTTCAAAGAGCAGGGTTGCTTAAAAGAGCAAGATGGTGTTGTTATAGGAAAACATTGTGTAACAGGTAAAACCTCATCTTGGCTGGGCTCTATCATAAACTGTCCATAATATTAAATTACCAAGATGTGGACGAAAAAGGAGATGAGAGCAACAGCCTAAGACTCAGGGTGGGGAAAGCTGAGAAGGATGAGACCAGCACAGCATCTGCAGAAGCAAGCTTCTCCTCATGAGCAGGCTGAAAACAAAGCACTGCAAAAAACATTGTAAAAGTAAAGAAAGGGGTAAAAATAACAAGGCAAAAACCCCAACCAGAACAAAACCCCAGACAAAATGGAAAACAAAAATACCCACACCAGGAAATAAATGTATCTCCAAGCATGGATGAGAGACTAACTCAGGAAATGTTTCAGCAGATAAGAAAGCTCAGTAAAACAACCCCAGCCCCTCTGCCCTGCAGCTCAGGCATTGATCATAGGAGGATTGCATTTACCTGATATCAGCTGCAGCTAACCCAGGTGAAGGAAGGATGCTGTGTGCTTTTTACATCTTACAGAGACCGTAGCAGCTGCAGAACTTGGCCTGCCAAAGAAGGTCAAGATGCACAAAACTCTGCCAAAGACATTTTCTGCAATGTCAGACACATGCACATCAAGCAGAGCTCATAAAAGGCACCTGAGGAGCAGGTAGCAGAAAGGAGCCAGGTAAAGAAATGCCTACAAGCAGCATGAAGAAACATAATACAAGTAGCAGAAGGTTACTAATAGAAAACCTACAAAGCTAAGAAGCCTGTTGTGCTTCTTGCTAGCAAACCTCTATTCCTAATTTGTTTCTATTTAATTCCAAAAGCAAGCAGAAACAAAAGCTTTAAGAGGACAAACCTCTAATCTCGCACAGAGTCCTTTAGCCCTTTAAAGCCCTCCAAACAGCCAGAGCTACACAGCCTTGACATTCCTGATCTTTTACAACAAACTGGGCACTGAAACAAGATTTTCCGTGTTTGCCTTCTTCATGTTACAAAAATTAGAAAGGAACAAAAAATTACAGGCTGCACCCGAAACACAGAGACCCAGAGGGACATTCCTGAGTGTCTGCCCTCTATCTAACCCCAGGCTGGCATGTTTAACTTGAGTTGCTCTGGAAACACCAGGCACATCAACGGCCATCATGAGTCTTTCATGCCATGGCCCCAACTCCAGCAGCAGGTCAGTGCAAAGTTATGGAAGTGTTACAGGAAACCTATGGTCCACATGGGCAACCAGTGTCACCAAACCTTGGAAGTGACATCATTGGCATAAATGATGTTAGAGTTCCTGGAACTCTGCCCTGCTGGAAACAGAGTAATACACACCAAAGAGTTGAGGTTGGAAAGGACCTTTGGGTGTCATCTGGTCCAGGCCCTGCTCAAGCAGGAACATCTGGAGCAGGCTGCCCAGGACCATGGCCAGACAGCTTTTGAATATCTCCAGAGGTGAAGACTCCAGCACCTCCCTGGACAACCCCTCTCACAGTGGAAAAGTGCTCAGTCACTCTCACAGTGGAAAAGTTCTCCTGATGTTCAAAGGGAACCTCCTGAGTTTCAGTTTGTGCCCAGTGCTTCTGATCCCATTGTGGCATAACACTGAAAAAAGCCTGGCTCTGTTCTCTTTGCACCCTCCCTTCAGGTATTTATATTCATTAATAAGATCCCCCTGAGCCTCCTCCAGGCTGAACAGTCCCAGCCCCCTCAGCCTTTCCTCATATGAGAGATGCTGCTCCAATGCCTTAATCATCTTACTGATGCTTCTTTGGTCTCTCTTCACTATGTACATAACTGTCTGCTACTGGGGAACCCAGAACAACAATCCAGGTCTGGCCTCACTAGTACTGAGTAGAAGGGAAGAAGCACCATCCTTGAGTTGCTGGAAATACTTTGATGCACACCAGAATACCATTGACCTTCTTTGCCACTGGGTATGCTGCTGGCTCCTGCTCAACTTGGTGACCACAACTATCCCCAGGTCATTTCCTGCAAAGCTGCTTTCTAACTGCATGGCTTTCAGCATGTACTGTTGCATGAGGTTGATCCTCTCCCAGTGCAGAATTTTGCACTTCTCCTTGTTGAACTTTATGACACCCCAGGTTGGCCTGAACTGAACCCGTAACTGCATAATCTGACCTGAAGACCCAAACCTGATATTGCCTCTCTCTACTTGCTTTTCCTCAGAAATGCAGTCTAGGAAGCTTTCTCTATACTCAGTTCCAGCCCTTCAGAAAACACTTTGAAAGACCACTTTCCCACCATATAAACTCTTCATGGCAGTATCAGTACTGCTGATACCTCCCTCCTACATACTACATGGCCCCATGGTGTGGATGCTCTCCATTCACAGGCCACATAGCCCATCATCTCTTTCTTCTCATCCCTCCTCTAGATAACCCTAGGGCTCTTCTTCTGGGGCTGGGGCACTTTGGCAGGAGAGTACAGCCACAATGCTGACCTGGAATGAAACAGAGCACAGGGGAGAAATTGTGGCCACCCAGGATGGGTGTTATTTTAATTATAATTTGAACCCCACTTCTTCAACTGATGCTACTCCTACCAGCACCATGTAACTGGAACCATCCTGTCTTCCCCTGGCCAATTCTGGAAAGGGCAGCTTTTTATTTGACCCCATCCTCAGTGACTACTTCAGGAAAAAGTCTGAGCAATGAACTCCTCAAACAGCAGGACCAGTGGCTCTAAGCAATACACCACCTGGGTGCCAGGTCATGCAGTCCACCTTGGATTATCCTTTCTGTGAGGTGCACACACCCACCACAGGAAAAGCAGAGCTCAGCAAGGGCTTTACCTTACAGATGGCTAAGGAGGGGCTGCTGCAAGGAGTGGCATTGCAGCATCCAAAACTTTTAAAGTATTTCAGGTTCTTACAAAGAAGCAGAAGCAGAGGAGAATATGACTCAAACTTCCAGAGGTTGCTTGGTGGCTGACAGGCAGAGTCCCCAGCTGTCTCCTCTCCCATCATAGATTTGTTTACTACTGGAATCATGGCTGTACCTACTGCCAAAACAAAATGAGCGTTCATGCACAAATTGTTAACAGATGTTGGGAACATCTCATAAAATACATAAAGCCCTAAACTGGTCTTTCACAGAGAGATTAATATTATAACATCATCTTGGCACAGTGAAGCTCACAGTAATCTGCCAAGCCAAAGAAAGTAATTAACAAAGTTAAGACTGTGCTGTAAGTCCAAATAAGGGAAGAGGAAGATGGAAGTTTATCTTAAGCTATCCTTAGCTCACCTTACAGTGTCTAGATGTGGCAGGTTGTCAGAGAACTGTCCAAGCACTTTGGGAACAGGTATGCAGCAGGTCAAGTCCTTCAGCTCCTGGCTGACGAAAACATGACCGATGCTTGCAGACTGGAGCTCACTGGGAAATTCATCAAAGCACAGCTGGATTTTATGCCTGTTTTTTTCAGCCTCCTGATGTATTGAGGCAAAAGGTGAATAAAAAAAAAAAAAAAAAACACCACCAAAAAAGCAACCAACCCACCAACAAAAAATGACATAGCAAGTCTTAGGCAGAAAGGCGTGAGACTTTTGCTGCTTTCTCACTGCCTCTTTTGGGCATTTCAGAGGCATCTGACAAACATTTTTCTAGCGACACCTCCATGGAGCATCCTGCTGCCTGTTTTCTGATTGATAAAAAGCAGACAGGTAAGTGTCAGTAACCCATGAAGATTTGCACTAGCTATAATGTAGCACCCTAGACCCCTTGCACATAAACAAAAAACACCCTTAAGAAAGGAAGATGACACTGGGTGAGAGGGCGGAAGATGGGCTGTACATTCAACAGTTTTGATAGGAAACAAACTTATCCAAAGAAAAAGGTTACTCACACTGAACTATTTGCCCTACTGCTTAGCAAAGAGTGATTTAATGGTCTCCCTTGTGCTGGTGCTCTTCAAAATAATGTTGGTGCAACAACATTCTCTTGAGACACATGGATTTTAAAGAAAGAATTGGACAAGTTTTTCCTTACAAATTAGTACCTAAGATGCAACAATTGGAGATCAAGGTGGGCAAGAGCTGGTTACAAAGAAGAAGAAAGGCAAAAGGAAAATGGAGCTGGGAAAGGTCAATAAGCATGATCAGAGAGTGAAGCAGACTATAGCAATTATATTGTCATTTTGCTCTTATGCCAGTACTGTGTTTTGGAAACACAGTGTTTTTCTGTTCCCTGTGGCATATCCCACAAAGTCACAGGCTTGCTGTGCCAAATCCTTCATATTAACATGCTGTATATTTATATCATTAAAGAAACAAGAGGCCACTTCACTCACGGTATTTAAGCATATATATTTAAAGATCTAAACAGGCTTTGAGTGATGAGACTTAATAAGGTTATTCCACAATTACCTACTATGAAATTCCTCTAAAGCTTTTGACCGACTGCTGCTACAGACACATCCTGGCATAGCCAGACTACATTCAGTACAGCAAATTCACCCTACTTCAGGCCTCTGTGTCTGCACACATCCTAATGCTTACCCCATCCCCATTCCTATCTGAGGTCAAAGACTCTGTCTTGTCCTGGTTCACAGCACAGCAGGAGCTGAAACTGGAAATTACATGTTTAGAGTGGTCGTTTAGTACTACCACAGGCTGCATGCATTTCCACTCATCTTGATATTAAACAGGTGTTAAACAGTAGGCAGTTTTTATAAGTTTCTTTAAACTGTCTTGAAAGAAACAAAAACCTCACAGAAGAGGTTTTGTGAAATGTTGGAGGGAAACATCTGTTATTAAAGAATCTAATGGGAGGAAAGAATTCCAGTTAGAAATTTCTCTTTTGCACATTTTTCCCATGCTGGAAAGTGCTCCTCTGGGAGTCTCACTCTTGCCTGCCTGCAGTCTTGCAGGTTGAAGCCTGGCTTGCAAAAGCTTTAGGCTCGAGAGCTGCTAAAGGTTCAGTCAGGATCCAAGCCACCAGGGAGCAGCTGGGCTGAGGCAGCTCGGCAGCACACAACCCTCTCTGGGCACAGGAGGTCATGCAAAGGCTTAGCACCCTTTTACCTCTAATTCGCTGCATTTCCACCAAAACCTGACTTTTTAAGCACCACCAATGCTCACTACATTATGTTGCTTAGGGGAAAAAAGCTGATTTCAGGGCCTGTCCTTTAACTGAAATTTACTGAGGACAAGGAGTACTCCAAATACAGGGAATAGCAGGTAAGAATGAATGATGAGAGCTTGCAGTATAGGCAGATTAATTATATTCCTCCTCTCAGCATCTAGTCTTGTCCAGCAATCACAGTCCACTGGGCAACAGAAACAGGGATTTTTATAAGGGGTAAATTTGAGATGGCCTCCTGAAAAGCAATGATTTCAGTTGCGGGCACAAACCTGGCTGCTCTGCTGGGGCTCAGGGAGGGAAATATGATATTTTTCAGAGCATTATGCAGCTGGTGTTTCAGCCTGCCCTGACATCTTCTCTTTTGCTGCCCCAGCCTCAGGCACAAGGATTCTATGGATTCTCACAGCCTCAGGAACTCAGGCCAAAGCAGTTCATTGGTGACTCAGTGGGTCCTAGGAGAGAGCAAAGGGAAAGCTTCTGTACCTAGACCTGGGGTTTAGGGTATGACCTGAGTCTGATGTTCACTTAGATATTCATATGTAAAACCAGGAGATCTGCAGTAGATTAGCAAGAAAAAAATGAACTCATATTCTACTGTAATTTCTTTATCCTTCAACTAAGCCTGAGAGCAGCAGGGGTTGGTATGCTCCCACATGAGGGCAGAGAGAAACCAGAATAGGTGATGGTCAATGCAGAAAACAAACCCAGTCCTGGGGGACTTCTGTTAGCTTCTTTAGCTTAGGGCAGACTTTCAGAGCTATAGACACTGGTTGTTTACTGCTGTACAGTCAGCTTTAAACTGCTCAGTGTGACTGTTTTGGGTAGAATAAATAGCTTTTGTCTCACTCTTCCACTATCTTTGGCTCCTGCATTTACTGGTTTATTGGATTAAAACACAGAGATTAAGGGGATAAGCTAATCAACAAACAGGCATTGAACTCCACAAGGCTGGAGCAGATGGTGGTGCAGTGCACACTGCCAGCTCAGCCTCGAACCTTGGGAGCACTGGTCCTCCCAGTACACCATCAGTGTAGAGACTGGTTTGCTTTAGCCATTGCTGGGGCATCACACTCACAGGTGAGCACCACAGCACATGCTCAGATGAGAGGTCATATCCAGGTCCTATTTGCTCGGGCTTACCTCCTGCTAGGTTTCTGTAGCCCCATTTGATCTGTGTCTATACCTGCACTGAGATCTCCTGAAATTATTTTAGACCCCAATCAAGTATTTACAACCTTTGTCCTGGCAAAAACCTTGGGTGAACTCAGCCCAGGGCTCGTGACACAAAAAAACCTATAAATAGAGCAGGCAGGCATTTGTTAGCCACACATTTTCGTGGGCCCTATTTAGCCAACAGCAGATGATTGGCACAGGATGGAGCTTACACATGAGGCAAACCCTTACCAGGCATCCCTGCACTGATTTAGTATGGCATGGAGACCATGTGCTAGTGTGTGGGCTGCTGGCAGGCTCAGGGGCACTGGCTGATACATTTTTACAGCTCCCTAACCATTAAATAAAAAACCAAAAGAAAACCCCCAAGCTTTTTGGGGAAAGAGTGACACACGTGCACACATAGGCACTTTCTTGTCCAGACATGGGCTCAACCAGATACTGTGTTTTCCTTTTTCCTCTGACTAATCTCCAGAGACATCATGCTCGATTTGTCCCAGCTCTTTGCACAGCCTCTTTGTTGCTGTGTTACATCCCCACTGTGTTTTCTATAAACTAGGATCCTAAAAGTCTTAGCATGGAGTCCCTTTTAAAAAAGTTATTTGACATTCATCTGCTGCTCAGTTCCAGGGAAGGTTACCTTGGATAAGCTGCAAAGTTATGATGTAGATACATCTAGCTTTACATTACAGAGCTAACTCAGCCCTGCCTAGGGACCCACTGCAGGAAACCCAGCAAATGCCTCTGTAAACCTCCTGTGAAACGCTCCATCATCCCCAGCAGAAGCAAAACTACTATTTTGGCAGTCCATCAAACCCTATACCTTCTGCTTCACAGCTGGTGCAGTGCCACAGCCACCATCTTGCTGCAAGATGCACAATCAAGCCATCTTAACCCCCTTTTCATGTCACCATCACACTCACCCTCTCCTCCCCTCCACCTGCTCCCTCACTGTCCTATTTCCCATGTCCTCCCCTGAACTGCTATGGTTAGTGATACCATTGCACATCCATCCATAATTTGCCTGCATGCTGGTCATAAAAGCAGCACTTCTGATGCGCAGCCATCAGCTCACAAGGCAGGCAGTCGCCTCGAGCACAGTGGATTAACTTTGAGTTACAAAATCAGAATAACCGTCCCATTTTCTTTATTCTTCTAAAAATTCAGAGTGGACCAGGAAACCTGACCTCAGTAATTGCCTTCCTCTCCAAGGCAGAAATCATCTGAAATAAAAAGGAGACAGTGTCTCTCCCAAAGACACACTTTTAACCTCCTATGAACACACAGAATTTTTGCAAAATGCTCATAATTTATCTGCGAAGATCATATTGGGCTGAGACAGTAGAGGCTGACCCAGCTGGGAATAGGTCCTAAAAGCAAATAACATATCCTGAAACTCTAATTCAATATTTGTTCCTATTAGAAATATGGCCAAAGGAGAAATCCTGGATGCACTGATGGACAACTGCCTCACCTTTATGGGAAGTCAAGGATGCAGTTTCCAGTGCCACAGCCACTGGTGCACAACCTAAAAGCCCTAACACATTTCTAACTGTGTGGTGCAAGCTTCCAGTCTCTGCCCTATTTGTCTCCTTTCAATTGCTTTGATTTTGTGAACTGAAACATATGGACACTTACTGCAGAAGCATTTTCCCTTACAAATACCCAAGTCTTGAAGGAAGTCAAGAGTTTGTGTGAATGGCTTAACCTTCACTAATTAGGCACCTTCTTTTTAAGGATATATATTTTTAGGCTATACTGACATCTGCAGGTGCACCATAATGGATTTTGTAAATTAGACATGCTATGATGGAAAAATGAGCCTCCAGGTTTGCAAAGGAAATGATGATTGCACTGCTCTCTGAAGGGAGCAGAGGAGCAGTGCAAGTTCCTATGAGAGGGTGCTATGCATTTCAGAGGCCAAACTCAGCCACCAAACCTGTGCTGATGCACAGCACACTTACTTATTCCTTGTTCATGCCATTGTTCTTAGGTCAGGAAATCAGACCAGGTCAACATATTACAGCACCATATTACAGCAGGTCTTCAGGATAAGCAAGAAGTTGCATTTAGTTGTATTTTTGATGGTATTCAAAACTCTGTTGACCATTGTTGGCCTTAATTTACGTCAAACTAAAGCCAGAAAAATCTACATTTGGAAAAATGCAGAAACTTGTAGACAAGAATGAGGGTAAAATTAACTTAGGTCATGGTTACTTGAGCTTGAACACCCACTGAAATTGTATTCAGCCAGAGTATAATGTGCCTTACAAATGTTCCAAATTTTCTACAGTTCTGCTGTTACAGTGAAGAAGTATTATGCTTTGGCTTGCTTGCAAAGCTGCAGCAAGATGTCATGTGTTCTTCCAAATCAAGAGGGATTCAGTTTCTTGACTTTATTGAAACTGTACACACAAACCCCATGAGAGATGCAACTTGAAGCAGCTGAAAGATAGAGTGAAGCCGAGGCACCAAGACAGGTGGGTGTTTCTGTAGCCAAATCATTCCTGGAAGCTACAGAACTGAAATGAATTGGCTGAAGCTTGTAGTATAACCCTGTTATACTACAGTAGTGTAGTATAACAGTATAAAGGTGAGCTGTTCTTAGGTAATTTCTTCATAAAGTAAACACACGCACAGAATTAGCCTCATTTTCCTCCCAAAGATTTTTCTGGCTTCTAGAAGTATTCTGTTACCAATACGAGATGTTGTGCTTTATCTCACCTTCTAAATATTCGAAGGCATGAGGACTTGGACAGCCCTTGCATTCCTCCTAGGTATTCTTGAAGTATTAAAAAAGAATAAATCAATGAAAACAACACACAGTCCTTACAGTTTCACAAAATGTCAGGGGTTGGTAGGGACCTCTGAAGGTCATTGAGTTCAAACCTCCTGACAGAGCAGGACCAAAACTAGGGCAGGTCACTCAGAAATGCACCCTAATGGGTCTTGAAAGTCTCCAAAGGAGAATCCACAACATCCCTTGGAAGCCTGTTCCAGGACTCTGTAACCCTTATAGTAAAGAAATTCTTCCTCATGTTGAGGTGGACCTTCCCTAGCTCCATCTTGAATCCACTGCCCCTTTTCCTATGAAAGGGCTCAAGTGAAAAAGTGTCCCTTCCTTCTTGATGCCCAGCCCTCATATATTTATACACATTAATTAGATCCCCTCTCAGTATTCTCTTCTCTAGACTAAAAAGCCCCCGGTCTTTCAGCCTTTCTTCATGAGGCAGGTGTTCCTGTCCCTTAATCATCCTTGTTTGTACAAAGAAACTTCCTGTATCTGAGCTGTGATCTGTTTGTCTCCCATTACATTAAAATTCAGGCTCTTTGCCCACTGCCTAATAGACCTCAACAGACACCAAGGCACACCTGAGCACAGGAACCCTCAAAGGAGGGGGCTGGAGGGAGGCAATTTGCCTCTTCTCTCACAAGCTGCCTTTGTGCAGTCTGTGGTCAGGACCTGCATCACTGAGCCCACTGGACACCTTGCAACTCATGCCAGAGGCTGCAGGGACTAATGCTGGAAGCTGCTACTTTTTAAGATGAGATTGGCACGGTTTAGTACCCAGTTATAAAAGGAATTGTGTGCATGCAAATGACCACTGCCAGCTGACACACAGAACAGCAGGAGAAAGCTGGGGATTAAGAAACCCTGTCTCTTATGTCAAAGGCCAGACTCTGCACATTTTGTCTTTTCAGATACTCCCACTGAATCAGAGAAGCCACTGCAGCAAGAGAAGGGAGTTAGACCACGGGTGTGCTAATGTTAGAAGATCTTTTCCCCAACCTTAACCAAGATGCTACATCCAAATGCTTCTCAGTGACAATGTTGGTGCAGAGTTGCCTTTGCACCGCTTCTGAGTCCCAGTCAATCTGGTGGGTGTACAGAGAAGCTGGTGTGGTGCCACCTCCCCTGAGACCAGAACAGGGAAGGACTCACACAAGACTCCTCATGTGCTGAAGACAAAGTGCCCCAATCACAATGTACAAGAGGAGGCACATCAGCAAACTCAGCTGTCATCTGTATCATGCCTGGTTGAAGCTCCCCAGGGTCATCCTGGTGCCTTGGAGCAACTCTCAAAATTTGCAGCAGAGCTTAAAAAATGTTCCCAGCATGCACTAGTACAGAGTGCTAGACAGCTACAGATCAAGAACACATATGAGAACTCTTACCAACACCATGAACTCAGTACACAGGACTAGTTCCACAAAAAAAAAAAAAAAAAAAAAAAAAAAAGGTTTTAAAGTCCCTATCTGCCAACTAGAACCCATCACCCTGACTTACATTTCTCAGCTCTCTGAGACTGAGAGGAGTCAAATGCCTATAGAATGATGAAAACCAAGCTGCAGGGTGAGGAGTTACCCTGCACAGTAGTTTGGAACTCCCCAAGCCAGGTCTGTCTGCCTCCCTGTGTACCCAGAATAAGATACGGAAGCCCTGCAGTAAGAGAAGCAGCTTATTTCCATCTGAGATTCACTGCCTTGGAGCAACAGTGTTTATATCCCTCTAGGCACAGCTCTCTACACCCTTTTATAAATCCTGAACTGGCACACTGACTGATGAGGCAGGAGGCAGAGGTGCAGCTGTTCCACACCTTGATGGCTTGAGGCATCCCCCTCCCAGCCCGGAGTGAGGACCACTCACTTTTTTCCTAGCCTCTCTATAAGGTTTTTCTAGCCTCTCTATAAGGAGTCAACTCCTTTTACAGTGGAAAAACAGGCTTAACAGCTAGAGCCAGAGGTTCAGAGAGACAAAAAAACTCACTCAGAAGATCTTGTCTTATGTGTGAACTGTGGAGCAGCTCAGCAATCATCAGGATGTGTCCTAGAAATCCTTGGCAGCACAGCACCTCCCAGAAGTTCTTCACTCGACCATAGCTTTGCCATGTGGATGTTCATATTTCTTGTAGTGAAATTCAACATACAACAAGCACACCCTCAAATCAAGCAAACTAACCATGAACTCATAATTCCCATCACAGCTTTTTACACCCAACAAATCTCCTCAACTCTTCATTTCCACAAGAGAAGCCCTGGGGCAGGTGAGTTCTGCAGCACACCTGCCATACATTGTGTACAGCACAGCTGACAGCCAGGAACACAATCCAGAGGAGGAGAGGGTGGGACCAGTTCTTAAACTGCCACCCCAGCAATGGTAATGACCTGAGAAAGGGATCAACAGGAGAAAGACCAAGCATCTGTCTGCTTGTTTCTCTGTGTCAAGAGGGTTGTAGTACATACCACCTAGCTGATGGAAATGGAATCATAAAAGCCAGTGTAAGCCTTCCTCTTCTGTTATGAAGACTGGACATTTAATAAAGCAGGCAAAATTCACTGCATGCAGGACATGATGCTCCTGTGCTGAGGACCTTGATCACCTGCAACATGACACAGCCTTAGTTCAGCAGAGAGAAACATGAGATGTGGTAAAATTGTCATTCAAGCCCTATTTGCTCAAAGTGATGGGGACAGAAGAAGGAACACAAACCCGAGCCTGGACCCAGACAGATGCTTTGGTTTGTTTTTTATGATGGTCTAAACCTGAAGTCTGATAAGAGAGCTTCTGAAACACAAGAAATTCAAATTCAGGTCCAGACTTCATACTTGAGTCCATTCCAAGAAAACCAAAAATGACTAAGTCTTCTGTCTGAAGATTAGACACCTTTGTCTGCCAAACTGTCTGTTACCAAACATGAGTTTAGCACAATGTAAAAAAAAAGGAAAAAACAATCAAAACAAAACAAAACCCAAACAAATAAACAAACAAAAAACAGAAAGGGGCAGTGGAATGCATTTATCTGATTTTTAAGCAATGACTAAATAGTCTAAGTCTGAAAATGTCATCTATGAGGAAATAAGACACTGCCTCTGAAACGGAGTTTTCCAACCTATTAAAAAAACATGTAACAAATTGGCAAAACAAGCTACAGATAAACAAGCATCCAACAAATGAAAAATGTGACTGCAAGGGGTGTGATGGCAGTTCTGTTTGCACAATACATTAATTTCAAGGTACTTGAGCATCTGTTATATATTTAGCTCTTTTCTGCTAAAGACAATAAAGCAGGTGAGCTTCACTAACACCTAAGAGACCACATGTTTGTGAGATGCTGGGAGGTGCACTTAGCAGAGAGAAATGCTTTTACTTAATGAGAGAGCAAAGCAGACTGATTTTCTTCTTTGCACAAACTGTTCTTTATTATCATAAAGTTATTAATGCAAATAATCTAAAATTGTGTACACAGAATACAGCACCTGGGCTAAATGTCTCCTCTTCCTGGCTCCAAGACATTAAATGGGTGTCGTGCTTTGGCTTTTGTGTACAAATAGAGAAAGGAAAGTTAAAAGTGGCTGCTTTGCTCTACCTTTTTTGTTGCATCCCCTCCTGACTTGTCAGGAGAGAAAATCTGAAATGAAAAGGTGTGTCCAAAGCAGGTTTCTACTACTAAAAAGAAGCTTCTAGGTGCTTAGGTTAAAGCCGCAGCTTGAGAGAGGGAAGGAAAAGATTATTTTGTTTTAAAAATCCCTATTTATTGTGTCCTCAGACTCAGAAACACAGCAATGGCTGGTTTTGCTCCCACTGTGTGAGGTATGCTTTCATGTTTTGAGGAAGCAACAGACTGAGGAGAGTGATGACTCCACTTTATTCAGCATGTGTGTGGCCATATTGGGACTACTATCTCCAGTTTTGAATTCTCCAGTACAAGACAAAACACTTATATACTGAATTATGCCCAGGAAAGGCCACCAGGGTTGTTGTAGGCTGGTGCATGGGAGAGTAGAGGCAAAGGATCACTGCCAGGGGCCCTAATGCTGTCTGCAACTTGTGGGAGGCAGTAAGGAACAAGGAGACAAACTCGTTTCAGTGGTGCACAGCAAAAAGCAGTGGCCACAAGCTGGAACTTGGGAAAAGCAGTCAGCTAGTAAGTTGGAAGTTATCTGCTGTGAGTGAGGTTTGGGTGAGATCTCCTCCCAAACAATGCCATTCTGCAATTCTAGAATTGGATACTCTCCCATAGAGGAACAACCCACATTCTTCGCACTTTGGGTTTTGATGGGAAATGTAATGAAAGGGAAGAAACCATATGAAAGTAGAGATGCACGATTTATTTGACCGTGTGGCTTCCAGGAAAATTCAGATAGAAGGGCCCAAGTAAAGAAACTCCCAAATTTCTAACTTCTAACAAAGTTTGCCTGGCTCAAAAAACTAAACAGGTGAATGTGTCTAATATTCACTGAGCAATGCACTGCTAAGACTGCCAGGCCTCAGCTCATAGAGATGTTATTAATTTAGAAATTAAATTTAGCTGTGTGCACTAATTGGACAAATGATTTGGTATTGCTGTAGGTGTAAAACTTCAGAGGAGTTTCATTGCAACTGAGGAGGTTAGACAAGCCATAACAAAATATTGCTGTATGTGAAGGTATCCAGACTGCTTGCTGAAAGGTTTTTGAAGTGCTTAGAAAACAAGCAAGACGATGCTTTTCCTTTCCAAGTCTAAGGAATTCAGATGCTACACCATAAATCATGGTTTGCTACAAAGACAGAAAAATCAGCTCTGAAAGACATTCAGAGGGGACTGTGTTTATATGTGGGCATTGAGTACAAGTGTTATGGTGTAACCTTGCATAACAAGTATGTGCAGTGGTAACAGGGGGAAATTCTGAAAAAAAAAAAAAAAAAAAGCCAATGTACTAATTGCTTGAATCAGTTTTGTTTAAAAATAAAACACTGCTATTCCAAATAGTACTTAAATTATTTTTTAAAAAAGTATTAAATAATTTTTTGTTAAGGAATTGTACAGTATTCCCTTGCTGATGTTAATATGGACTGTTGACACTTTCAGTCAATAACTAAGATCTGTATAATGTTTTCTGAAGGGACAGAATTGAAGTTTGTAATTCAGGAAAGGGTTAAACAGAGATCGTGGCTGTTTAGGAGTGCTTCTTTTGCAACCCCAAGCCCTTGGGGACGAGAGGCAGGCAGGTCTGGGAGCTGTTTTTCTGGGCCAAGGGTTTGCTGACCCTTGCCCGGGGCTCTTTCTTTTTTCCCATTACCAGGTGCCCCCAGCAAGGCAGGACCAGTGTCAAGGAGCAGGGACATTGGGGAGACACAGGGCTGCTGGGCTGCTCTCCTCAGGTAGGCCTGCAGGGCTGCTTCAGTAACACATTTCATCAGCCTGGGGCAAGATGGAGAGCAATTTAGCTGTACAAACTCCCCAGTGGAAAGCCAGCCCCAGCCTCCACCATGTCCTCTTGCTTATCTGTCACCTCCTCCTCACAGCCTCCAGCAGCCTAGAGACCCAGAAGCCTCTGCCTGCTGATTTATTTCTCTTGTAAAGATGAGCCCAGAGCATTTCACCTTTCTGCCCTTCCTGCGCCGTCCAGGCAGATAAGGTGAGAGCTGGCAGGATACTCATCAGCCTGGGGGTCCCCCACTACCTTCAGAGAGCCCCCTGCCAGGAGGCTCCAGCTCCAGGGAGGGACCACACTGGCACTGGTAAACATTTAGTGGCTCTGCCATCATTAATCTATATGCTTTTTAAAAATAAAGAACATGAAGCTAGGTAAAATATATAAAAATATCTGGGAACACTGGAGACTTGAAGCAGTATCTTCCCTACACTGAGGGGTTTCCTCCTGCATAAACACAACAATAAATAACAAGTGCTTCAACTAACAGCTATAAATAGCATCCCATGCTCACACTCAGATGATTTACATGCTTGTCCTGGAGTGATTGGGCTGGGATGAGTTGCAGCCTGTTCCTCTTCCTACATGGCAGGAGTTCTCCCATTACCTAAGCTTCATTGTTTTTACACTTTTTATTCCAGGGCTTCGTGCATGGCTTGTTTGCTGCTCCAGTTCCTTCCCCTGTCCAGCTTCCTCTCTTTGCCAGTATTTCCAGGGACGGAGATGACACCTGATGGTGAGCTGATCAATGGCTGGTTTCCTTCCTCTGAACTCACCCCGTCCCACACACACCACAGCCCATCAGCTTCCCAGATGTTCCCTCGTTTTGTTTTCATAGGATATTTGAAAGCATTTCAAATCCAGCAGTGGATGGATTAAAATAATTCAGGCCTCAAGCAACTATGCTGGCTGTAATCACATGTGTCCTGCTGAAGAGGACACACACACACACACACATACTGTACACACCCTTTTCACACGTGTGTGTATACACGTTTGCTGATGCAAACAACTTTTCTTCTACTGCTTACTCTAGGTATGACATGGTATCTTTTGAGACAGAAAATATCACAAGGAGTTTACATTATTTGGATTGTTAATGGCAAAGGCACTGATGGAAATTTCCTTTGGGAATATACACAGCACCTGAGATTTCTCCTTAGGCTAATGAACATATAGAAATAAGCTTTGATTTTATGAACTGGTAATTGAGAAGATACAGCATAATGAACCGGCAATTGAGAAGATACCCTTGCTATCCTGACTTCATAGTTATAGATTTGCATTTGCCTTCTTTAAATCTTTCCTGCCACCTCGGTTAAATGGAGGCCAGCAAAAGGGATCTACTTTCATAAAATACACCATTGTTCCAGAAGGGGTTCACAGATTTTTAATTTGATGTACCAACCCTCAGCCTTTTGAACTGCAGCTCTGGAGATGAATGTCATCTTCTCTGGAACACACATGCTGCTGGAGGTGGTTCAAAAACATATGGAGAGTGAGAGCCTGTTACAAGGAAAAGACAGCACTGCTTCTGCTGAAGGCAGGAAATAAGCCAAATGAGAGCTCGAAATATACAAAGTCAGGACTGTGTTCCTGAGCCCACTGCTCAGTCAGCCTCTGATCTCCTGCAGTCAACTGCAGAGTCACAGCCATCATCGGAGGGCTGCTGCTTTGGTGTTTCTTGTAGGGAGACAAGGAGGCAGAGCTCCTAGTTTATGATAGCCCTCTGAACATTCATGTTTCCCAAGCAGCAGTAACAACTGCAAAGTGGATGTTCCTGTGCTGAGGCCCCACACAGCTGCAGGGTTCTGCAGGAGGGCTGGAGGCACTCCCACTGACAATGATCGTTCGCCTGCAGCTGGATTATGCACATGGTTGCTTCCAATGTCCACAAAAGGTTGAAGAATGCAGAGAAAACAGATCAGACAATTGTTTATTTGTGTTAAAAAAGGAAAAGAAAGAGACTGTCTCAGTGGAGAGCATCAATTCATAGCCAAGCACATATCTTTGAGACTAGAATAAGTGGTGCCTCCACCAAAGGAGATGAAAGGTGATACCTCCTGCCAGGCGGGACCATGATACCACCTCGTGCGTCTGTCTCACCACAAGTGACAAAATAACCTCTCCGAGTCGAGTTCAGCAGAATCAGGGTCTCAATCTCTTTGTGCGTCTGTCAGTAGAGGGCAATGTAGCTACAAATAAGTGACCAGCTCCAGGTCCCCACCCAGCAGAAGGCATAGACCTTACCTCGTATTTTATGTTGCCGTGTGTGACCTAACAGTGTATCCTGCTGTTATGCGCCGTGTTTAACATACCAGTAACACTATGTCATGCAGCTGATACGAGAATTAAGGTCTAGGGTGTTTGTTTGTGAAGGCAGGTTCCCCTGTGCTCTCTGCTGTTTGTGGCAGGGGGAAAGGAGGGGACACAGCACTGGAATGGGTTTCCAGTGGGTGTTTGTTTACTGTACTTCTGATGCACTGGTTTATCAGCCCAGGGAATAAGTTATGGCTTCCCAGCCTGTCTGTCTGGTTACAAATTCCAGTTTATTCCTCCAAGCTGAATATAGAGAGCAGCTGGCTGGAGCTAAATGAATAATACTGCCTCGCAAAACAATAGTACTGGGCTCAACATGTTGCAGAGACATCTATTTTGAGTTTGGATATTTAAAGACTGAGAAGGCATGACAAGCACATTTATGGGGCAGCAATTACCAGCAGCCTGCAGACTGTGCTTTGGATATGAACAAATTAACACCTTCCTCCCTGGGTGCATCAAATACTCGAGTAAGGGGTTCACCTCTACAAGGAAAATGTCTCTGAAGAGCTGATGAGTCCTTCCACCTCTTGTACATCCAGCATGCATACACTGAATAATCTAAAAAAGAAAGTGTCTATGCTAAAATCTCTCCTATCTAGAAAAAAACCCCAAAACAATTAAATAAAATGTCTTTATTTTACTTCATCCTGTACCTTCTATCAGTGGGAAAAGGCAGAAAGAACTAGCAGGCTGCTATTGTTTATAATTTTCTAATTTCAGGGCAAACTCTTTTCTCTGGAGGAATGGAAGCACTGCTAAGAACATCCTTAGCACATAAGGTTCCTCGGTACTTAACAGCAACTATTGCTCTTCAAAAGCTGGTGGACAAGGGATGTTATTTTCTGTTTTTCAAGACATCTAGAGGTAGGATATAAACAGATACATAGGTTGCTTCTGCAGATACTTTTCTTTCTGTTTCACTAGCTGATTACAGCTATGAATTCCTGCATATACCTGTGTGCCAGAAGGAGACTGGATTCATGTTGGGTAGAACCTACTGTCTCTATCTGTTTCAGGTGAAGCTGGACATGTGCAGAAATTAAATTTATATAGCTTTGTGACCTGAGCCTGCAAGTATATACTGTAAAGCATGGCTCTCAGGACACTGTTATGTTTTGAACCACTCTTAGGCAAGGCAGTGCTAGGACAAGGCCTTAAAATTTATTTGTTTTACAACCCATTGCTATAAAACTGGATACAAGCAGTCCTAGGAACTTGCCAGAGCTTTTATATAAGCTCATGATAGCTTCAGGTACTTGAAAGCTCCAAACTTTGACTATTCTCTTCAGCAGGAAGGAAAATGTTCTCGTTTAAATGGTGCTTAAGGGAAAAATTCAGTCTTAACAAGCTCCCTAGCCAGTGACCCTGAGGTTAGAGATAGTTCTGATCATAGTAGGAACTGACTCTATAACCCAGGTTTAGGGGCTAAGATATAAATGAACATAGCATAAGAAGGCTTCTCATCCAGACTTCAGCTAATTAGCAATGTGGACTGGCCTGCAGGTAGCTTGTGCACTGAAGCTTCAGTAGTTTCAGGATAAGTAATTAAAAATACCTAGTAAAGGAAACTGAGTTAGGTTAGAAAAATAATGCTAGAAAATGCAACACTGTTAGGCACACTGGCATGTTCTGTCTCTTCCTAGTTTTGAAACAAGCACAATTCTCACATCTCATCACATAGTTCTGCATGCAGCAAATAACCAGGACAGTGAAAACAACAAGCAGACAGAAAATCCCAGTGCAAAATATAGCACAACTCAGTTCTGACTTTAGTCTGAAGATGGCACGTGATACAAATGCTTTGGTATCACCATTAATGAAGACGAGCATGTGATTAAATGCTTTGCAATGCTATCAGTATTTAACTGAGGCTTTCGGAAAGCTGAGAAAGTAGTATGGAATCATCTGTAAGAAGAAAAAAAGAAAAAGATTTGGGTTTAAGTTGTGATTTCAAGAAAAGGTAGAACAAGTATTCCATCAGAACTAAACATGTCACAAGGCTTATAACAGACAATTAAGGAACATATTCCTGCAATCTAATACTGCATAGCTGTTTGCCTGGATAATCTCCCTAAGGTCTCAGAAAAGAGTGAAAGGCTTTTTTAGTGTGCAAATCAAAGAACCTAACCTGGAACTGTGCTCTAAAGTAACTTGTCAGCTTAACCTGGTCAGTGCTTTGGAGCCAAAAAATAATTTAGGTCAGAAGAGACCTCTGGAGGTCATGTTGTCCAACCCACTGCTCAGAAAAGGGGCATCCACAGCAAGTTGGTCAGTGCTTTGACCAGTTGGGTTTTGCCAGTCTACAAGAATGCAGACTCTACAGCCTCCCAGGGAAACCTGTTGCAGTATCAGAAACTTCCTTTGCCCTCCAGATATACAAGTTTTCCCCACAATCTAGTTGGAATTTCCCATGTTCCATCTGGTGTCTGCTGCCTCTCACCTCATCACTGAACCACTGAAGAGCCTGCCCTTCTGGAGAATGCCTCCTAAGGCCTCCCCCTTCTGCAGACTGAGCAAACCCATCTCTTTTAGCCTCTTCTTGTACATTATCTACTCCTGAGTCCTTACCATCTTAGTCACCTCTCCCAGACTCACTCCAGTTTGTTGATGTACTGTGGAATGCAAAAGTGGGCATACTGCTCCTCCTCTGTGTGGGGAGGAACTCTGTGCCTCAGCCTAGTGCCTCTGGTTATGGGCACACAGCTCCATGAGGAGCTGGCCACCCCTGACATGGGGACACACCACGTTGCTGACTCTTGTCCAACACATGGTCCACCAGGACTTGCAGCTTCTTTTCTGCCAAACTGCTATCTGTCCACTTGGCCTCCACCTGTCCTGCTATACGGTGTTGATACCTCCCAGTGCAGAACTTTCTGTTTGCCTTTGTGGAGTCTCACTAGGTTTTTCTCAGTTCATTTCTCCAGCTTGCTAAGTTACCCCTGAACAGCAGCAGCTCTGCCCTCACATCACTTATCCCCCCATTTTGCTATCATCTGCAAACTGGTATACATACAGGAAAGGCTTAGTGGGACAAAGTGCATCCAGACCCTCCAAAGATGTAATGCTTGAGGTTTTCTCTGCACAACACACACAGCCCTCCCCCAGCTGTGGGGGACAGAAGCTCAGCACCTGGCCTTGCTGGGTCCACCAATGCAAACTATCCTGCTGCTTGCAGACGTCTTTCTGGGTGCCTGTCATGCCTCAGATAACCAGAAATTCAGGACTACAGTGACTGAATGTCTAGGATATGCGTCTTGCTCTATCCAGAGGATTTATTGTTGCAATAATGTAATATTAGGACAGTAAGGGGGAGACAAAATATCATTATGTTTGTTATCAATCCTTTTGCCATCAGCCTGCGCTGCTAAATTTTTAGCAACCTAGGGCATGGGAGGTACCTGAGAATCAGTAATTGAAACAACAGTTTCTACTGATTTCAGCAATTCCCTATCCCACTTTCCATCCTGATTTTAGAGTGCTTTCACTGGGACCAGCTCTGTCCTCTACTGACAAGGTTGGTCCAAATCTGACAGGCTAAATACTCAGTTCCTATCTCTGACAATGTTTTATTGCTCTGGAGACTTTGCCAGAGCCATGTCTCCAATTTGAATTTGATCTAATAAAAGTCACAGCGTCTAGACGGTGAAGCAAACAGCGCAGGGAGCGTTCCCGGCCCGACCTCCGCTCTGGCGCAGCGTGCGGCCGCACAGCTCCTCGCCAAGGCTCCTGCCCGGGCGCTTGGAAATGGCTCTTTGTGTCCGGTGGAAGATACCAAACACCCTTCTGTACCAGGGAGAGCCCTCAAGCAAGAACAAACCACTTCTCCTTACCTCATGCTAATGTTATTCTGGACAAAAGGTTACACAGTTTCCCAGGGATGTGATTACAAAGCCAAGGAGACACGCTTGTGCTGCCTATTAATAGACATTCTGCTAGTCAGACAACTTAAATCTCCTCTCTATATGCAAGGTTGTGGCAGCTCCTGGAACGCAGGGCTCCCGGCTTCACCCTGCACAGTGCTCCCTGACTCCTCGCTCCCACCTGCTGCAAGACCCGAGGAACCACTTGGCGTTGCTTATAAATAACTCACACCTAATCCTAGCGCTAAATTAAATTAGATTTAAAATATTCACACAGTCTACACCTGGTTCCCTGCTAACGGTAGCTAATGGCTACACTGCTAAGTGCTCTTTTCTCTAGCAAAGCTCTCCCCTCTGAGGCAGCTCTGAGAGAGATGATGACTGAGTGGGTGAGTGGGTGAGTGGGTGAGTGAGTGAGTGAGTGAGTGGGTGAGTGAGTGGGTGAGTGAGTGAGTGAGTGAGTGAGTGAGTGAGTGAGTGAGTGAGTGAGTGAGGCTGGGACAAGGGATGTGATCCAGCTCTGACCCTCACTAGTGCAGAGTATGCTGTCCAAAGGGGCCACCTCTGTAAGCCTGCTACCATTTTTTGCCTTCAGCAAGTTCCTAGGTTTGCTATTTTATCATAGTGCACAAAGTACCAGTTCCTTTTAATTTTAAAATATTAAAAATAAAAGGAGAAAAAAAGGCACACCTTGCATTTACAGAGATGTGTACTGGGCACCTCCGAAAATACAAAGCAGTACTTATTCAAGTTGTTTAATAGGTCTTTACCTAAAATCTTTTGTTTTCTCAGTGATACATTGAATACAGAGATTGATGATGTGGCTTTATGGTTTAAGAACTGCTGCATAATATTTTCCATAAAATAATATTATAGAAGGTGCTGCATTTTTAGCACCTAACTTTGACTTAGAAGGCAACTGGCCTGCTAGACTTCCAGGGAACTGCTGCAGGAGTAAACAGCTACTGCTGTACATATGGTTCAACAAGTTGAGTCTGTATCTGAGCAAGTAATGCTTATCCAGGGTACCATGGGTGCCTTTTCCAGGCTGGATGGTTCAGAAATTTGCAAGGTAAGCAAATCTGATAGCAGGTGTGAACAGTAAACTGCATGGGCCAAAGCCTAACAAAAACTGTCTCCCCAAAAGAGGGATAAAACCACAGTAGTTCTGAAAAATATTTTTTTCTATTTAAGAGACCACTTTCCATTAAAATTTTAGTCTTGACTTAGGCTTATCAAAGTGGTAAGTACAGATAATTTAGAAAAAAAAGCCTTTATCTCTGGCCTGAGGAAAGTCTTTGGGAGTTCACTCATTTGTAATAGTTTTGACTGCCAGATAAATACCTCCCCATTATTCATACAGGTCATTTCAGGATCTCTCGGCCCATATGGCAGTCTTTAAGCTTTGACGAGCAAATATCAAATATTTTCTGCAATCTTGGGGTGGGAACAGGAGAGAAAGATTAAGAAGTGTTTATAATTCAGGTTCTGTTTAACCTATGTTAAAAAAAAGTCTTTGAAAGACACCGTGGAGGCAGCATTTAATGGGTTTAACTCAGAACTGTATCTCCTGGCAAGCTGGATCTGAGTGAGAGGCATTAAGAACAGCCTTCACAACCTGTATAAAGCCTTTATATAATTCCTTTCTGCTGGTAGTTATGAGCTTTGTTATTAGTGGTGTGGAAGCCGTGGAAAAAAATTGTATCTCAGTTAACAGGACTTCTCATTTGATCCCTTTGGAAATCAAAATAGCAGGAACACTCAGGGCATCTGAAGAAATGACAGGCAGAGTTATGAATAACAGATATGAAATATTAATTATTTGCAAATTGCCGATTATTTGCTGAGTATTGCATAAAACCAGAGACTGCCTATTTTGACAGAAGTGTGGGCCCTGTATTTTTAACAAGTAGCATGCAGCCAGGCTGCTGTGGCTGAAGCAGTGGCTGATGCTTTCATGTGCACTTTTCACCTGCAGACCTATGCATTAAAAGCTGCCACCTAAACAGGAGAGCCACCCAGGAGGAAGGATGAAAGGGCAATTAGGATTTTGAAAACAGTCTTTCTAGTCCTTGCTTTATTTCAGAGGCAGTAGGCAAGCCAAAGGCTCATGTTCCCCATCTTTAAAAGACTGGTGACAGCATTTTGCTACCTTGCAAGAATGGTGAAGATGTGTATATTTAAGACTGAAACTCTCTGACACTAAAAAGAGAGAAGTGTCCTAGACAGAAACAGAGTAGACAGGCTGCCCTGGAAAGCCCCGAATGAGGAATGTGGCTCAGTATTTTTGCAAATTATAATTGACACTTTTTTTAGGCCTTAATATTTTCTGGCAATGCTAACACTCTCAAAGGAACAGACCCACAGTCTCTCATAAATCACATACTAGAGCTGATGTCATATTTCTGATGCTTTGGTCCATTACATATATTTTTGGAACTCTAAAAACTCCTAAGTCCTCCAAATCTAGATTGAACGCCCTATCTGTGTTGTAACATAAATATGCATAGCTGAAACCCTGGTTACGATTGTCAATACTGACTAGAGAACCCTAATGTGCTTAAATTTAAGCCCACTTAATTTGCAGAAAGCTATTCAGGTGCTCTCAATCAAGCAGGGAATTTGAAGGATATTTAGGTTGTTGATTAAGTACTTAACATTACAGGTTAATGTAAAATTGTCTGTCCTACTTTTCTTGTGGTTGTATGCTGACCTGTATAAATACTGGAGCTCTGCCTCATTCCTTCCACTGCAATTAGATCCACACCACCCCAAATAAGGTAGAACAGAGGAGATGCAAATGTGCATTCCCATGTCAGGCTGCCCACTAGCAGCTCCCTAGTGCCACTCATTTGCTATCACATGGGACATACAGATGTTCAGTAGTTGTGCACATGAGACCCAAATAAGGCAAGAGGAAGAAGTAGCAAGTCCCAAAGCTGTTCCTCTTTCCAGACTTGTAGTTGTGTGGGAAAGGAGAAGGACAGGGCCAGCAAAGGTACAGATGGGAACAAACCCAAAACAGCTTCTATCTGAGAAGATCCTGACCCTGTCATCGTTTTGCACATGAAAGCAGGAAGGTGAAACTCTCTCCCCTCTAGAGGCTGGGGATTTGTGTGCAGGACAGCAGGTCAGCATCACAGAGCAGAACAGAGCCTTCGCACTGCCATTGCCAGAGCTTTCATGGTGAGGCTTTGATTTTTTCTTGAAGTCATAGACTCTGAAACAAGGGTTTAACAGCATGTTTTCTGCATAAAATAAACTAAAATACACACAAAAACTCCCCACCAACTTTTTAAGGAGAAATTCAGAAAAGAAAAACAAACACAATGTTAAATCCTTGTTGTGAGCTACTGTAAAATCTTGTGATTTTAGACAGATGGACATATTGAATGTTGAGGCTGCCAGCACTGCTTTGCTGAGCACCACCAGACCAGGGTGATCCTGTACCTGGCCTTAGAGGTGGAACTAGCCTGGGCAGCATAGCAGAACTAAAATAAACCCCTTATTATGAATTATGCATAGCCAATGGTACCCCAGGAGACCAAACCTGTTCCTTCAGCCACAGTTAGCAATGCTGTGCTACAAAGCTTCTATTCAGGTGTGTTTCTTTCTTGTGAACCTCCTTCAGAGAAGAGGAAGCTGAAGAGTTTAGAGGCCCTCTGTCTTCACAAGTCTCAGTTGATGTGTTTGAGGCCAGGAACAGTTCAGGTCTACCTCGCCTTGATGCTGTTTCAAGAGCTGAAAAAAATCTAGTTTGGGGGTTGAAAATCATTAACTGTTTGGAGCAGAGTTCACCCAGTGGCAATGTCCTCCACCTCCACATACAGCTGCAGAATGCACCTCATCTCCTTCAGCTACTGACATGCTGTCTCCATAGCTGCTGCAATTACTTACTCTTCTATGTGACACCAGGGAAGAGTGTAATTGATTTCTTGCTTGTTTAATGGAGTTTAGCAGCTAGAAGGTAGGTAGAACAAGCACTGCATCATCAGCCAGTTTCCACAAATAGGCACCAAGTGGTCCTCAGGCTGTAAATGGGAAAGCAACTGATAAAAATGACATGTACTGGCACACTCATGGACTCAGTGTGATGAAGGAGTTCCTGGTACTATTCAAGGATTAGGATTTCTGGGATTAGCTACACAAACCTTTGTATTTACTAAGTCAGCTTCTCTGAAGTTAAGGAAATCAGATTATGACCTGCTGATTTGACTACTGTACTGTAGGGATGCAGTGGGTCGTTAATATAATGTATTTTAACAACATAAAAATCCATAGCCTAAAAATCTACGTCTTGTAATAATAACATATGGAATATGTAACTTTTGATTGACTTAGTCCTAAATGTACAGTGAACTGAACCAATATGTTCTTCACTTCAGCATTAAAGAAAATATTAATGACTTATTTCTAAGTGTTTATTCTAGTGTGTGTTCACTTCCCTGGGAGTTAGTTTTTTTAACTATATTCCCAGGGTAGTCAGGATGTTGGTAAATATTCATTGGCAAAAACATCCCCACATGACTGGAATTCACTCCCAGCAGGCATTAAATTGGAACAGAGGAACAAAGGATATGCCAGACTTGATCAGACCACTGGTCTGTCAAGCCTGGTACCCTGCCTCTGGCAGTGGCCCTTTCTTTATGCTGCAGACAAAAGAAAAAAAAAAATAAAATATCATGCACCTGTCTGGAAATGCATCCTAAATACTTAACTCAGACTTACTACCTCACCTTAAGTAGCTGGATTGGAGCTATAGATAATTAAATTACTTTATACAGTATTGTAAGGAATGATTGCATTCACTTAATTTTTGCTGCACTTTATTGATCATTTAATTAGGAGAGACCTTACTTTAATATTTATGTGACTTCCGAGTTTCCCTGACACCACTGAAAATGAGCTGTGGCTTTTGGGGGGTAATTGTGGTGCACAAGTGTCTCAGAAATCAATCATATTTGACTCTGGCAGTTTGACACACAAAAAATGCCTTTCACTTACAGCTCAGTCCATACCAGCTGGACAGTGCCCTGAAGTCAGCAGCCTGGGTGGCCTTTGTAGAATTTTTTGATTTCAACAACTAGGTTATGCTTTTATTATTGTAGTTTATCCTGTATGAAGGCTTTCTTATGCCCCCTACTTGGGATCCTTAGTATAAAGTGGACACGCACAAGTGTATCTTAGATGTGTCACTTCCTGCCCTCAAAGATTTTATGGTACAGAAGAGAAATTGTGTCAAGTGAATCAAACTGGTAAGACAGTAAGGAAGACAGAGGGTGGACAACTATATTCAGCAGTAGAAAATTAACAAGCTTCTCCCACACTGGTACAATGACAGATCTGATCTGTTCATTGATTGTGCTGGGTTAATAGTTGGAATTTATTATCTTAAAGGTCTTTCCCAACCAAAACAATTCCATGTGGTTTTATTGGCAGTGGCAGCAGAAAAGCTGAGATTTCAGTGGCATGGAAGTTGAGCGATACTCTCAGCCCAGATGTATTGCCCTCTGGGACAGGTCTAGAGAATGTTGATGATGCAGGTGCTCAGCTCCCAGGTTTGGGTGGCAAAGAAAGGCTCTTAGAGAAATGTAGAGGTCTCCAATGCTATGTTCTTCATGGGTAAAACATAAATAATACAAATATACTTTGCATGCAGGCCTCTGGGCAAGCAGAGCACCTCTGTTTCCAGATGACAAGAAAAGGTCTTTAGGCATATTTTTCATACTTTGAATCTCCCTGCCTCCGGCCAGTCTCAAGCACTTCATTTGAGAAGTATTTGATCCACACTGCACTATATGGCACAATGGATAAATTGTAACCACATATGTTGGGTGCCAGTGCTGTGTAAAACTAGTGCATGTGAAAACTGATGTTCATGGAAAATGGATGCAGTGAATGCCACTGGCAATAAATGACTGACTGCTAAGGAGGGTGGGCACAGTAAAAGGGACCAATGATTTGACCTTAAAAGCTGTGCTGAGCACATCCAGTCTGTATGGAAAACTCAGTGAAGAATGGGCATCTGTGTTTTCGGTCTGTTAACGTGTATTTGACAGCCTGGGTTTTGGCAGCCTGAAAAAGATTTTTAAAAAAATAAAAATGCAGCCCAGACAAGGCTACCCTTGCACTAACACAGATAGATGTGAGGGGATTAGTGATGGGAGGGAGACTGAGACACCAGACACAGCAGTAGCAGTGGACCCAAAGCTCTGTGAACAGCCCAGTGCTCCCTTTTCCTCTGCTAGTAGCCATTTCTTTGAGGATTTGAGCTGCCTGGCCTCTGTGTGAGGTTTTGCAAAATCCTTGTGTGGAAAACATTTCCATCTGTGTTCCTGCATGCAGCTGCTGGAGGAGAGGATCACAGCCTGGGAGTCCAGCAGCACCCTGCATGCCACATCTCCCTTGGCCATGACCTGGGCTGAGTGGCATTGCTGCTGGTTTCAAGCACTTCCCAGAGCTTTTAGAGGTGGTATAGTTCTTCCTCCTGTCTCTAGGGAGTGTTCAGTCGCTGAAGGTAATTAAAAAGAAGAGCTCACATATCTGACCGCCATGGGGCATAAAATTGAATGAGAAGAAAAACTGTTGAGACTCCAATGGGTAACATAAATGTTTGAGACTGTACTCATGTTCTTATATGCCAATAAAGTCTTTTTGTTCCATTGCCTTAAGAAAGAAATCGAGATTTTTTTCCTGATTGAGCCTGTAACAGGACAGCAGATTTAGAGAAAAGCGTTTGTCAACATTTTGCTGCTAGAAGACTAAATGCCAGGAGATGGATCCAATACCATGCCAAGACATTTATTAACCCTTGCCAATGTTGAGACTGTGTCAAATCAAAATACCCTTCATCACACTGAAGCACCTAATGGAGGTATGCTGATAATAATGATCTGCTAAAGGCAAAAGACTTTGGAGGCATTTTCCATCCTCCAGTAGCAAGAAATAAGAATCCAAGAGCACTTTGCTGTTTGTAGAAATGGTAAAAGGCAATTCTGTGCTTTGAGATACTACTGCTGAATGTCATTCTGAAATATGTCAATCTGGTGGAAGGGGCAACTGTTGTAACACCCAGCAGTGTTGCCTTCTGCTGGTGCTATGAAGGTAGGGGCCAGCTGGAAGGCAAGGGTCTTCAGACTGTGCTGCTCCAGAAACTTAGCCCATAAGTAGCCGAGCTGAACCTTTCAGACCTCTGAGAGCCTGTGACCATTCTAGCTCAGGGTCATTTAGCAATGAAGCCTGACAGGGAGGGCATTTCTTACAAGGTAACATGTGACTGAAGATGTTTTGAAGCTGAAAAATAATCTAGTCAGTAAAGAGCAATAGGAAATTACAGCCTGGTTGGTCATTTCAAGTAAAGCATTTTTTAAAAATTGTGACTGGTAAGAGGGAAGGATTACATTTCCAACATCTGCAATGCTTTTAATGAAGTAAGAAATAGAAAAGCACCATAAAAAACCAGTTCTAATCTCTGTCAAGGACAGAAACACTGAACATTTGGAATTATATTTTATTACTCCTCTAGAACAGCATGCACAGCCCTTATGGAGTGTCCAAGATGCCATGTGGATTGTTCGGGGGAGTTGCAAATGTCTGAGCAGACATATGGTGAGGTGAAGAACCAGCCGGTGCAGGTTGACGCCGACATTGCCAACTCACTTTCTGCTGCTGCTGGGCAATTAAGCACATCAGGAACTCACTAATTTTTTTTTTCTTTCTCTCCATGTTGGAAGTGAAAAGACATAAAATGTCTGCAGGGCTCACACACTTTTCCCCTCCCATTGTCTTCATCTGTGTCATCCCACCCAGCAATCATCAAAAAAAAAAAAGACAAAAATAACACTGTTTGAATTGAACGTATCTCTGTGCAGAGGGATCATGTAATGCCCTCTGCAGTATTCAAACCTTGCCTTGGGACTGCGTATGGCTCATGGGTGAAGCAGCTGCACAAAGAGGCCCGTTGTACTCAACAAGTTCCTTTGGCACAATAAAAGTCTCTGCCATAAGAATAAAGCTCCTTTGTGCAGGCAGCAGAGCCCTTCCAGTGTGTGGCGGTGGAAGGAACACCCCGAGAGACCGGGCAGCATCAGGCGTTTGCCATCGCCCTTGCACAGCACCAGGCATCTTCCTCTGACCTCGCCTTCTCACGGTGAAACACATGGCGGCATTGAGCTCAGAGAAACAAGTCTCAGGGAGAGGCCTTCTCCTGCACCCACCTCTCCCCCCAGGCTGGGGACAAGCCGGGCCAGGTCCATGGCAGTCATGCTGCTGTACAGGGGGGGAGTAGAGCTGAGGCTTCCCTGCCGTGTGGTTGTCTCTGAAAGAGACAGGGTGAAGGGGCTGGGAACTGCTGCCATTGCCTATTCAAATCATCCCAGGACCTCCTGGCAAGGGTGCCAGGAATGGGTGGGACGCCATGATCTTGTAACCCCTTTCTCTAAGCCCTGTAGGGTCAGGCTTGCAGTTCACATGATGGCTGAAGAGCTGGAAATTTGTTCAGAGCCATCTGGTGAGCTGAGGGAGCCCCTGCTGCTGCTCCTTCCCAAATGAAAAGCACTCTGTAAAGGTGGGAGCACTTGTGAGGCCTGTGCTTGAAACTACAGCTGAAAACAGACCACCTGCACAGAACACCAAACCAGACATCAGCTACCTCTAAAACCACATGTGAGGCCTGAGTTTAAGCTGAATCTGCCAAATGTGAATGGCCAAATGGGTGGTGTGACCATGCTTCCTGTTGTCCCCAGGCCAGGGGAGCTGCAGTGCCATGAAGCAGAGCATTCAACCCCAGCAGACCCCTTGGTACCATCACTGCCGGTGATCCTCAGCCCCACTGCTGCTCCATGGTGGGAGAATGGGCAAGGGATAGATTGTCCAATCACTCAAATGCTGAACTGGGAATTGCAGCAAGACCCGATTCCATCTGCTGTCACCAGCGCAGAGCACTTTGGTGTCACTTGAGGTGGACAGGAGAGGTCCCAAGTGAGGGTGGTCTGCAGAGGATCAGGAGCTGTTGGGTCACTAACAGCAGCAGGCTCTGTGGGCTCCTTGGCATCTCATTGAGCAGCACAGAAAATATTTTTGCCTTGATCTAGTTACAGCAGGACCTGTGATGTGTACCTTTCACAGGGGCTTGGGCGATGTAGGCAGAGGCTGTGGGTAGAAGGAAATGGTTCTGGACATCAGGCTTCTGCTTGGTTTGGGAAAGAGGAACTGATGGTGGGAAAGCCAGGCTGAAGAGGTTTCCTGACCCATTGTGATCACTCCTGTTGACATGGCACAAGACACAGCCCAGTCTCCTCCCCTGAGCTGAGGACAAGGCTGATGGCTCACAGGTACCTTCGATGGTGACAGCCAGGGATTTGTCTGTGAGGAGCAGCTGCTCTGTACCACTGGAATGCCTGGGGAATTTGTGCCTTAAAACCCACCCTGGCTCCAGAGCAATCAAGTGCAGGGATGAGAGGGACCAATTAGAAGGACTCGTGGAGAGCGAGAGAGGCTGCAGCACTATTCACTTGCTCTCACTTCAAAAAGATTTTATTTTCTATATGTTTAATATGCAAATATTTAATGGGGTGTATTAGAGCATAAGAGCCATAACTTGAGACCTTTCAGTCAAGATTAAACAGGTGCTGAGTCTTTCTTTTCAAGGTCCTGCACAGCTGCAAGCCTGCCCTCCCCGGTACGTGATTATGGGATGCTGCTGGGGCTTTTTCCCCTTCCCTCCCCCATGATGCCTCGCTCTCACCAGCAAAGACCCTTTTTTTGTGTGTGTGTCTTTCTGCAAGAGACTGTCTTAACCATTCAAAAGGAGCAGGAAAAAAGAGTTGTGATTTATTAGCTCTGGCTTAGAGGGCAAGGTTTTGACCTCAGGTGTGAATCTGAGAAAAATATTATTTTCCTGACAGCCAGCCCTCTCGAAGTGAATTAAAACTGCTATTGTGAGGAAATGGATTAAAGCCATTTCAGCTTTTATGACAATATCAAGGCGGTTACTTTATAGAGCATCTAGGATGTAGACTCGCCCCAAGGTGCTTTATAATCATCGGTTTAAAGGGAGAAAATTTGCCTGCAGAGATGAATCAATGGGTGTATTTTATGAAACATTAATGACTGCTTTTATAGATGTAAATTTGGGGGTATGTGCCTGCATCTCTCCGTGCTGTCCTGCAGCTGCAACTTAAGCTCTTTTGCTGTTAGTGAGGATCATAATCCAGCAGCACAGTTTTGCTGGAGGAGCTTTACATCATCTTCTAATGTAAACAATATTGTAAGAGAGTCCGACAGCCCCACAGGATTTTCATTGAGCGATGATTGATGTGGAAAGGGATGGAACTACAGTGATTCTGCATCAGTCACAGCTCTCGCTTGGCTCTAAAACTGACCCTGTTAGCACAGTCTGACTTGGATCATTTGTCTCAGAAGTACCAAGGGACTTTAAAACAGCTGTGGATTCAACCATTTCAAATGGGAACATATTTTTGGTTTGTGGTAAGAACAACATAAACCGTATGTGTTTCAGAACTTGAGCCTCAGCATTCCTGGCTTGTTTTGTCAGCATGTTTTTGCTCTCCTCGGCAACATTTGCACATGTGGCTCCATGATGGCTGTTTTTCTGTTGTTTTGTTTTTCCATTTCAGGTCTTCCTCCCTTCTTTTTACCTCCTGTCCCCAAAGAAAGACAGAGAGAAAGAAAATACGTCACCTTTGCTTTTTACAGAAAGGTTTACAGAAAGAAATACTTAACCAAAGGAAGTATTTATTTTTCAGCCTTTGATGTATCCCCCATCTGATGTGTTTTCTGCTAAATGCTGTTGAAGATAAGTGTTCACTGGTAAAAGCAAGCACCAGACGCTACGGCAGAGTCTTGTGCAGTAACTCTGTGCTGCCAGCCCTCTCTCTGTATCCAGATGGGTATCCCATTTCACTAATGCAAAATTACCCTGATCTTCTGCTCCTCTCCCCAGCCCTTTCCATCTTTCTTTCCCTTTTCCTCTGGCAGGACTCTTCCCCACTGGCATCTGTTCCAAGGAGTGATGAACTGAGCTTTGGAGCAATTACCACGGTTTGCATTTCCTGAACCAACTTGCGGGGTGCGTGTGAAAAACACCAGCACTAAAAGTCAACAGGGTGTAAAAGGTAACAGTCTCCCACCTCAAAGCTAATGATGTTTTGCTGTGTGAACAAGAGCTGTGGATCTCAATTTGCTGGCTCCTTTCTCATTTGTACAATTTTCAGCTGCTGCCTAACGAAGGCCGCCTGTTTCCCAGAATGGGATATTATATTATTACAATGCTCACGTTAAAGGCCTTATATTTCACCCCGAGCACCTGTGGCCACTCAGCAAGGAGAGAAGCTCTAATGTGCCAACTTGGATTCAGATTTTTGCAACAGGAAAAGCCTGATTTTGAAAATGCTCCTCCGCCTTCCTTGTGGCTGAGCACAGCAGGGGTTGGGGAGCAGGCGGGCTGCTCAGGGTGCGTCTGTCCGAGGCAGGCTCTGTGCCCCAGCCAGCGGCTGGGGATTAATATCACAGAGAGACTGAGAGCCGAGTTATTTCCGCAATCTGTTCACATAATGGATGTGAGTGTCAAGATGCCGCCATCTGAAGTATGAGCACCTTGGAACAAAACAAAAAATTACTGGCGGTGTCAGCTTTCAGGAATGCTTTTCAGAGGTGGTAGAAAGCTCTGCATGCAGCGCTGACTTTCTTCAGCATCTTCCTTTCTGAATAAAGGGTGACCTCGGGACCTCACCTCTTCCTTCACAGGCAGTCACACACAGATCTCTCACAAACTAAACCCTGTGCACACTTACTGCAATGTGAGCAGCTTTTTGGCAGCTTTGGCGGTTTCTCTCTCAGGCATCCTACTCAGGGTGGATTTGTGGCTCCAGTGTGTGTGGATTCTGCCAAAGGTCTGCAAACAGACAAACCCTGTATCTACAAATGACAAAAAAGCTGCATCTACAAACCTTGTCTGAGGTTTTATTCCCCTCTTCACTGCAGACTACCCAGACCTTTTTTCATGTGCTGGTTTGGCAGTGTCCCCTGTAAGAACACCAGCTCTGGGGCTGGAGCTCCGGGACCAAATTGAAGCTGGAGCTGAGTTTAGTGGTAACCAGGAGATGGCTGTAATCACCCTGGTATGGGGTTGTGCTCGTGAGCCTCCTGGCTGGAGGTTTAAGTATTGTCCACATCATCACCATCACGGCAGTTGGTCAGAATAACTTACTCTGACTGTGAGCTCTGATTATACTGGAGAGCTGTCTACTCTGTAGCTGTTAAAGCTTCTGTCTTGATCTGGGAACACAGGTAATGAAAGCTGCATCACATCTCAGCCTTGGGTTGTAGGACTCGAATATGGCATTTGCAGGAAATTTCAACTTGTATTTTCCCTAGAAAAATGGTACTGTGTTTGCAGTGGGTCAGCATGTGGGAGGGCACTACTCCCCATTCAGAAGAATCCCAGCCCAAATCATGTAAGAGCCATGGAGGAAAGACAGGGAATTTTCCTGAGTTCCTGTATTTGGTACCTAAACTACACAGTGACTGATGTCTTGGAAAAGAAATAGCCTGGCTGTTACATCAAAAGAGCTGTGAAAATAATAATTTGCTCCCAAATAGGTAGTCCTGTCCAAAAGTGCTGCCCAAAAATTTTGCCAGTAGAGAACCCTCAAAGACTTGCTCCTTCCCAACACCAAGCTGGAAGTAATGAGACCACCAATACTGAAAATAATAGATACAAAATAAGCATTAAATCCTTGGATAAGACCCCACCTATGGCCTGTCAGGTTATTCAAGGACCAAACAGTATTTCCAGTCTCCCGCCCCATGTCACCAACTTTCCCATCATATGACAAACTTTCATTTCTAACAGAATGGGAGTGCATTCCAATCTGATTGCCTGATTTGAATTCAGATTATTCCATCAACGTAATAACAAGATCTGGAATAATTTAGTAAGCCATGCGAGGTCACTATTGCTTCTTACAAATATGGCTTAGACATAATTTACCTGGCAGTAACTTGACCTGGAAGAGTGAGGTTTATCTTCTTGGCATGCTGTGTCTGGGTAGCTCTACAATCTCTACATAAATCTGAGATCTTTCATTCTCCAGCTGGTTGTTATTACTTATAATCTCTTAATGCAAAAAGTATTCCTTACAGAGGCCCCTTTCCTTGCCTTTCTTACTTTTTTTTTTTTTTTTTTAAAGGATTTATTGCATGTTGTTTTGTCTTAGGATCTCAGGCCCAAGCCCTTGCAGCCATTATAATTCAGCCCTTGCATCAAAAACCTTTGCTATGTTTTAGGTGCTTCTTCACTTCTAAATGTAATGCTACATTAGAACATATGGTTTTCAGGAAACATTGATTAAAGGACCTATGCTGAAAACTTTTTCCTGTGGATGTATCCCACAGCAGTACTTAGAATTCCTTTTGGGGAGAGATTAAAAGCAGAACAGGGGAATTAGAGGATTACAGTAGAAATGGGGAAGAATTGCTTTAGGGCTTCCTTAGGGAGGGCTGAGCATGGCCTCTCTCAGGGTAGTTACTGTGCAGCTCTTTCAGCTGTCTGATGCCAGCAGTGAGGCCCTGTCTGCCCACACTGTGTGAGTGCAGTGCCTTTCTCTGTGTCTTGGGACATACTCCCTATTTCTTGTCCCCTTTCTTGGTGCCAGCAGAGACTAAGCAGATCTTCCACTGCCTCAGCCACCTGCCAGCTGCTTCTTTCTGATGTCTGCAGTGCTGCCCCATCTCTCACACCTACTGCTGCTGTCAGCTGATGGGCTGGGGGATTTCTGCTGCCCTTTGAACTTCTCTGGCTGCTGGAGCATGAAACACCCCCTCAGCATTTCCATGTTCTAGAAAGGGAGGTTTCACTTCCCTTTTGCATTTTTTGGGTTTTCAACCTGAGGAGGGCAGCCCAATGCAGGCTCTGCTTCCTGCTTCTTTACCAGAAAAAGCCAGAGCTGAAGGGCAGCCCCATCTTAGTGACAAAGTCCTGTAAGAAAGCCTGTGCTGCCTTCAGCACCATGAGGGAACAGACAAAGCCCAGATGAAAGCAAGTTGTGCCTCTGGTGTCTGCCCACTCCTAGTGAGACTCATTGTGTGACATGGCTGATGTGTCCCATCTTGGTCACTAATGGTCCCACAGGCACATGGGACCTGTCCCCACCTGAGCAGTGGGGCTTTCCTAGGTGAACCCCAGAAGTATGCCCCACAGCCAGGACATGTGGAGGGTGGGTCCCCAGAGACAAGGATGCTGAGGGGCATTGCAGGGTCAGCTTGCTGTGCTGCGTGGATACAGCCCCTGAGAGCTGGGAGGTGGGAGATTACCAGTGTCTGGGCTCAGATTCACTGCCAGAATAGAGTCAGTTGTCCAGCACCATTAGAAGGCAGCCACCAAAATGCAGTCACCCTAGAAGGCAATATCATCTCTGGAAATGGTACTGTTTGGCAGAACAGCCTGGCCTTCTATAAAATACATGGCAGGGCAAACATCCAGTTTGATATAGCCACTATAGGTGTCTGGATCTATGCTGTCACTCTCACAATCTTCTACCTTCTCTGCTACAATTATCTGGACCCAAATCATTACTAGAGCCTCCTTCCCACAACCGTTGTACCTCATTTAGCAACGTGACAAACAGGGACAGCCTCAGAAATGCCAGTTTTAAAGGGTGACTAAACCCTCACCCACATGTTTAAATTGGGACAGCTGCAAAAGAGCTTTTATGTAAGGTGATGCGGAGGATTACAGCCATCCCCATCAGGACAGGTTTTACTTTTTTTTTTTTTTCTTTTTTTTCTCCTACCTCACCTCAAGACGTTGCAATTTTAGCTTGTAGTTGCTATTTTTCCAGTTCATGACTCTACTTCTGACTGGAAGGCAGAGCCTCTGAGCAGGGCTCTGCTGATGTCTGTAACATTAGTGCAAGACTGTCAGAGAGCAGACGGCATGTGATCAGGAGGAGCTAAAATGGGATGCTGTGATTCAGATAACCGGCTTCCCTATTTCTGGCTTTGCTTCAAGGTCCAGGTTCTGCCACTCCTTATCTTGGAGGTGGGGGTGCAGGGCCACAGTTGCCTGTCATGGCCAGCAGCCAGTGCCCATGAGCACGTAGAAGCAGTCTGTGCATGAAGCAGGGCATCAGCTATGGAAAAGGAACCAGCAAGGGGACTGGTATGGGGTATGGAAATACCCCATGGAACAAACATTTTTACAAATCCTGTTGCAGAAGCTGAAGGATTTCTTGCTTCTCTGGCAGGGAGGAGTGTTTGTCCCTGTGACAGGGAGCTGCTCCATCCCTTCTGGCTCATCTCCCACTGCTTTTGCTTTTACTGCCCATTTCTCAGCAACTCTCCCAGCAGACTGACATCCCTAGATCTTCCTCCCACTGCTTAGTTAAGGGACTGTGATGGATGGGAGGTAGAAGGGGTACTCCTGAGGAATTTATCCAGCAACCTTTGAACTACTCAAACCTGTACAACTTCAGCAAAATTTAAATTTGCCCCCAGAAATTGAAGGTTATTTTTTCTTGAAAGGGAGATTTAATTGAAAATTCAGGGCTATATCTCCTGATGGTGGCTTACTTGTGATGAGTCTAGTCACTAAAAGTGGATTTTATTTTTAAATTACGGGGCATTGTCACAGGAAAGGAACATAATTTCATTCCCATCAGAGAGTTGCCCACACACATCTGAGAGCAATTCTCTTCCTGCACAGCCTGCCAGGGGCCAGTGTCTGAAGTGAATAAACCTACAAGAGGCAGAAAGCAGAAATGAAACCATTGCTCATCAACCTTCACTGGAGGAAGAGATGAGAAAAAAGGATTGGTCTACACAAAACACCTATTTAACTCTTACCTCTCACGGTAAACATTACCAAAACACCTACTTAGGGGTGTTCTGTCATTGCAGATATTATGGCTGATAACAACAAAAGAGTAAGATTAAAGCTCTTCTGGTTTGAGGTTTAGTAGGTGGCTCTGTAAGAAGCAGCTGCTGCTTCATTCCCATAGGTCCATCATAAAAGCTTTAATGTGGCAACAAAGAGTGACAGCCCTTTGCCACAATGCTGGTTGCAGATGGCCTCTCCCTGCCCCAGCCAGAGCCACAGTTCCAGCAGACCATCCTGGCACACTGTTTGCCTGAACTTCACAGCTTCTTTGGCCCAAACCCTCAAACTGAAGCTCTTGCTCAAAGGCCTCATCAGCCCCATCTCCCTACCTAGTCTCCTCTCTGCTGGCCTCATCCTGCTTCTGTGACAGGTCTACCTTCCTTTTATTTCACCTTTCCTTCACAACTTTTGGAATTTCCTTTCTGTCTCCTGCACATCTCTCTTGCTATTTGTGCCCTGCCAGAGGTGTCTTCCCCACAGCATCTTTTCCCTTTTCCTCCATCCCCCTTCTGAAATATATCTGCCCCAGGGAAATGTACCTCTCTGCAGCTGGGCTGCTTCACACCCAGCTCATCAGCTCTGCTCAGCTTCTGCTGGGTCTTCTCTGCCCTGTTGCTTGCCACAAAAAAAAATCCAGGCCCATGACTGCCTCCCTGTATCTGCATTTTCGTCAGAGAATTCTTCTGTTTCCTAGTAGCAACATTAGACTCAAGAGGACTCAAGGGAAAGTGAAGCTCTAGGCATCACTCCTCTGTCAGAGATGGGAAGAAGCTTCTTAGCTTGACCTGCAAGGACCTCACTATTGCCTTCACTCATGGACAATTGCCCTGGTTGCTCACCTAGCAGAAATGGCTTTTTTTCCTGACTCCTTCTCCTTCTTGCCCTCTTCAGTTGTGCCCTTTGCCTATGTTTTCTCATATTCTTCCACAGCATCACCCTACCCACCAGCCATTTCCCCACTGAATGGTCATCATATGTCTTGACAGTGACAACATCAATTGCATCTCCACCTGTCAGTCACAGTCATGCTGTGCCCAGACTGTCCTCTGCACCTGCATGGCATTGCCCCATACCTGACATGCACACATTTGCCTCCTGCTGTCACTCTTTGACTCAGACCAGCCACCCATCAAGGTGGCAGAATACTGCCAGGAAAACAGGTGGAAGAAATTACCCTTAGCCTCCTCTTTGCCAGGTTTTTCCCCCCTACCTCCTTTCTCTCCATCACAGATTTTGTGTGTTAAATTGCCCCATTTTGATTTTTTTTTTCCAGTCCTCTCCCAGAGGCAGCAGTTCAGTCCATTTCTTGATCAGGACTGACTTCATTTTCTCAGAAAGTTTAGTCACCTTTTTAGAAACCTCTTCAGGTTTCTCCAGCTAGTGCTTTCCTCTCTGCCCCTGCTCCTGCTTCTCAAAGGACCCCTCCCATATATTCTTTTTCCTCCCTCTTGCATCTTATGCTCAAAGGCATGTTTAGACTAGAGGAACTGGGGAAGCCTGTGCTTTTTAAGTCTCAGCAATGCTCTGGTTTTGGCAGATTTCTGTGATGTTGTAACATTAATCTATTGCCAGGGAAACCAAAGCGCCCCACCTGCATCCTGCCCTCAGCACTGACACACACTTGGACTCAGCCACGTTTGATGTAATTATTCCTTCAGTATGTCTCTCTGGGCTTATTATTTATCCCATGTAAAATCTACTCTTACCTTTTTATTTCTGACACTGACCATATCCCTCCTGCCACACTTTCTCTCCCTTACCCCTGCATCAGCAGAACATTCAAATACCTGAAAGGAGTTTGTATTTAGAGTGGGGTTGGTCTCTTCTCACTGGTGACAGATGACAGGACAAGGGGAAATGGCTTCAAGTTGCATCAGAGGAGATTTAGGTTGGAAATCAGGAGAAACTTCTTTACAGAAAGGGTTGCTAGGCACTGGAACAGGCTCCCCAGAGGAGTGGTTGAGTCTCCATCCCTGAATGTGTTTAAAAATCATCTGGATGTGGTGTTTGGGGACATGGTTTATTGGCGGGTCATCGGGGATTGGGAAATAGGGCTAGGACAAGGCTGGACTCGGTGATCTTGAAGGTCTTTTCCAGCCTGAGCAATTCTATCATTCTATGACTCTAGTCCATTTCTTAGCAAAAATTATAGGTCTTCATAAGACTCTACAATTATGCTTCTCTTTCCAGTCAAAAGAAAACAGAGGTGAAATGAAACTGATTTTTTTTTGTGTTTTCCTCAGCATAGCTGTAAGCTCACCCTGAAGAGCTGTTCAAAACAGTTACAGAAGACCTTGTGATGACCAGTAAAAGGCTGTCATGCTCATTTAATAATATAGTCTTAGGAAAGAAATTGCCACTGTCAAGAAAATTTATCAAACCCTCAAAACACTAAGCATCCTGATGTAAGATACCAGCTCATCTTTTCTGTCACCTGCTGCTCTGTAACCTGGATTATACACAGCACATCCATGTATGTGAATCTTTTTTTCTTCAGAAACAATGTTTTGCCACACTATTCATGAAGAACAACCCATTTCAGGAGCTTTTCTCCAACAATATTTGGTGGTGGCAGTTTCAGAGGAATGTCTAAGCTTCACTTGCATGAAATAAGGCAAATTTTTCCTGCCTGTAACTGGAAATGAAGTTACAGGCTTAAGGAGAAAGATTGCCTCTTGTCCAGTCTTATAATCCCTAAGTGTAACTACAGGTATAAACCTTACTGTTACCAGTACATAGACTCTGCACTTCTGACTTGTCTGTTGAAGAAAACCACTAAAGCCTTATCTGAATAGGAAGCTTTGTCTTGTCCCTACAGTTTTGGGTGCTTTCTTTCATCTTATTCCCTTTCCCTGCACAGTGAGAACTGGGGGCAAGCCAGGCATGCCCAGCCATTCCTGCAGGTCAGAAAAAAAATTTTTAATTCATCTTTCAGCAGTGCAGTGGTGAAGAGTCAGCTGAAGCTGTATGAGGAAACTCACTGATTTTACATGCCATGACTCTGGAGGAGAAACATCTGCTGCAGCAATTACAGGGTCTAAAATTATAATAGACACTAGGGGGAAATAAAAGCATGCCAGTGGGTGGACTGTTAAGCCCACACAGCCAAATCCTGAGAGGTCCTAAATCCTCACGAGCAACTCCTGTTGGCTTCAAGAGGGCTTCAGGTGCTCATGTCCCCTTAGCATCTGGCCACAGGGTTTGTACTTCATGAACAAGTCTCCACTAACTGGGTGGAGAGGGAAATGTTTTTGAACACAACAAAATTATTTAGCTGGATTTGAGGAGCAGGCAGCATGGCTTAGGGTTTCTAATGGTGGTGCATGTTCCCCTGGAAATGGTGGTCATGATTTCTGGTTCTGGGAATTCCTTGCTGCTTCTGGACTGGCTACCACAAAACAGTGCCTAAAATGGGGAAAAAAAGCTGCTGTCAGAATGGCTCGTAGGTAGCTTATGCCTTTGTGGCTCTCTGGTGGGAGCCACATTAATTCTCTGGTGGGAAAATCCATTAATTCAGATGGCTTTAGGCTTCTGACTCTTCAACAAACTGCATATTGTACAAAACAAAACTTATATTAGGACAGAACAGACTTCTTCATTTCCACACAGAATGGAGGGAGGCCCATATGACTCTTCCCAGAGATGCAAAGCTACTTATAATAAACAGGGTTTCTGTGCTTGTACATCCCACAAAAGGCAAATTCTTTACCATATAGCTACATTATTGTTGTTGTTGTTGTTGTTGTTGTTATTATTATTATTTAAAGACAGTGAACAGAAGTGCATTAACTCAAAATATTATTTTCAGTAGTTCCAAGACTGACTTGAGCACACCTGCTCTTTGTGGTCATTTCAAGCCAGCTCCTGCTTTGTTGTTATTGGCTCTGTACCAAGAGCCAGCAAAGCAAAAAATTTTTCACTTAAGCCCAAACTTACTGTTCTCCTGTCAGCTTCCCCATAATGTATTACTTCACCATATCCTTTGACCTCTTGCATTTCTTTGTAGAGAAATATAATTAATTATGAGCCATAGCTTAGCTCTGGGGGTTCAGAACAGTTTCATGTGTTTACTCAAAACATTAACTGTTTTTTCCTTCTTTTAAAATTTCCAAGCAGAAAAGGTGACAAGGGTTAAACAAAGCATCGCTCCTTTCAAGAGCTCCAAACCCCAGCAGGGCTGGAAGGAGCTGATGGGAGGGGGGCGGGTGGGAAGGATGGACAAGAGGCTTTCTCAGCCAGACCCCCAGCAGCCAGAGCTGTGCCTGGGAGCTCAGGTGCAGGAAGAAAAGAAGGACACCTCTACCATCCAAACAGCCTCAGCCTCAACAAAAAGGGAAAGAAGATGTTCTAGAAAAAAACCAAAACTGGAACCGTGGTCATCTAGTACATAACTACCCAGGCTCTTAAAGGGGGATGGGTATAACATTGCAGTCCTGCAGAAAGCTCTCACCATGGACAGTGTGGTCTGAGATGCTGCCAAGACAGCCACAGGAAACCATCCATGATGTGCAGTGAGAGGCAGCTCCGTGGGTTAGGTATATGGTGGCAGCAGCTCATTACACAACCTTTGCCTTCTGGCTCCAGAGGGATGCAAGCAGGACACCCAAGACAAAGCTTGCAATAGAATAACCTTAAATTTATACTGTGCAGTTCGAGTGTAAACATCATCATGGGTTTCTGTGCCAGCCTGGGCAGCTGGCAGCTGGGGGATGGGGCAGTCAAGGGCTGGGATAAGGCTGCTGCATCCAAACTGCTGACTTTCCCTTTCTTAGCACTGTGGGGGTGTAGGTGCTGGTGGATCTCTGCAGATCTTTCCATGTTTTGAGGGCACATATTAAGCAATGCCATCACTTGCCCTTCTTGAGTGGTCTCCCTCATGAGGAGAGGTCAGCTAACACAACTACGTGTCCCAGGGAGCCAGACCAAGACCAGTATCTTGCTTTTCACTGAAGAGGTGTGAATGAGACCTGCCACTTGCCTTATTTGCACATTAATCCACGAGGATTTGTCATACGAAGGATGACAAACTTCATCACTGGAGAAAGGTCTTATTTACTCATCACATCGACAGCATCTCTGTAGCAGCACTACAGTACTGTAAAAATCCTGCTTCATTTGTGGATTATTGACAAGAGGACCCAAGGCGTTTCTAGAAACTTTGAAGGACTGAAGGACTTTGAAGTTAAGCTACTTTTCCCACCATCCTTCTGATGCAGAATCGTTTCCTATGTTACAGGACATTCTCACAGCCCATCTGAGGGCAGCTGCTGCAAATCCAACATGTGAGAGTGCTTTAAATCCCACAGGAATTTTCTTAGGAAATGGAGAGGCAAGGGAAGTTGCAGGTAGATACAAGAATAAACAAGAATCCTCATAAAGCTTCAGCATAATTCTATTTTTCAGAGCCATGCAGCACCATAAGCAAGCAGTAGCTGGGAAGTGAGATATTCAGTAGTTATATGCTTGGAGTTGTCATTTCAAAGGGATGTGAAATTTCTAGTCCTTATAAATTTAACAGTAGTTGCCTAGCTGATACTTCCCAGAAAGCCCTGATAACCCTTTGCAAGCCCAGTCAGCACCTTTGAAGTCAATGCCATCGCCACAGTAAGAGCTCTTTAGAGCTATGTTGGCTCTTATGTTGCTGAAAGACCCATCTATTTTGTACCACTCCAGTTCTTTGAACTACTAGCACTCCCCAGGCTTACACCATCTGACACATATACCATCAAGCTTCTTTACTTCTTTCTTACTGCTTTTTCCAAGAAAGCTCCCCTATAACTTACTTTTTTTTAAAATTGCTTGAAATAGAAAAAAAAAGCTGGCTCCACAATAAACTCAATGTCTAACTTTGCAGGATTGTTACACAAACAGCCCTGCTGGGATTCAAGCAGCAACCAGCTGCTGGAGAGCTGTGTTTGTGCGTCCTCTTACTTTAAATCCTTTCCCTTAAAGCAATGTTGAAAACAATCTTGCATAAAAACTAGCAAGGAAAAGGTCTAGATTGATTATCAAGAAAGACACAAAACTACATTTAAAAGAGAATGTAGATTATTATTTTTTAAAAAAATCAACATTTCATTGTCATAGTGTGAGGATTAAGTAATGCCTCAACAAGGTTGGTCAAAAATCTGGAGCAAAGTAGGCAATGGCAATGGCCAAAGACTATCATAAAAGCCATAGCTGGCATGTAGCACCATGCATCAGCTAAGAAAGCATGAAATCTCACAGCACAACTCTGGTCTAATCATGATACGTTTGACATTTTGAAGCCAGAAAGTTCTTTGCAGCCCACTTAATAACACAATGGAGAATCCAACTGGCAGCCTGAAACCCTGCCCAGATCTGGCATGGTGCACTCAGCCTCAAGTCTATGGCATGAGCCAAATAATCAGTGTTAATTCATGACACTTCCCACAAGGAGGGTGTAGTGACTGTATAAGATTGCATGCCCAAGGGTGCTCTTGCCCTGCAGTGTTTTCTGTGTGCATGATGGGAGGCATCGTGCTCAGGCCTGGGCACTGCACAGGATCCCACTGCCCCTGGGCTACTGGTCACCACCTACCAAACTCCCCCAGTAACCTGAATTACAAACCCAGTATTGAGCTGATCTGTGAGGCCACTTCACTTCTAGCCCTTAGCAGGAGTGGAATAAAATCCAGTTCTGGAGTAACTGGATGTAGACAAGGACCAGGAGGAGCAGCAAACAGCATGAACAAGTTTTTATATCTGAGAATTACCTGTTAAACATCCAAATCATTTGGATATCTAATAATTTGTTTGAAGTCTTATGGTCTTTTGGGTAAAGTAATTTTCTCTGTCTCTCAAGTAGAAGTCCATACAGCTAGTGAAGATTGGCTGTTCTTTTAGAACTCAAACTAGAGATAAATGATCATCTTGTCCATGAGTCATTCATACCATTTCCCACAGGAATACAAGGTTTGAATTCAAATTGATCCTGAAAAGCACAAAGGAATGGACGAAGATCATACAGATTACAGAAAAAAAACACTTAAGAGGAAAATGTCAAGCAAAAGTCCCCAACAAACCCAACCTGTGGCACCTGTCAGTCAGCAGAGTGCAGACATTCAGAAACCGTGGGTCTTGTCTGCCTGTAACACAAGAAAAGGCAAATGTCATCCTGGGACACACCTGCAAGGTGTTTTATGTAAGACACAGAAGAAATTATTGTGCTCTACTTGGCACAGATGCAGTCTCAGCTGTAGTTTGGTGCCCAGTTCTCAGCATCATTTAAGGAAAATGAAAGTTTAACAGGTCCAAAGGAGCTCCTCTGAAAGACAAAAGGATTAGAAAATACATCCTGAGACAAAAGACTGATGAAGTGGACGTCTTCTATGTGGAAGTGGGAAAACGAGGGAAACTTAGCAACACTTGGCTGTCAGGCAGAAACATGAATTCTCTCTGCCCTTTATGAACTGCTGAAATGTATCTGTTCTGCTCTCTGTTTCTGTTTGGTGGGCTTGGTAGAGCAGCACTGCTTTTGCAGTGTAAATTTAGACCTCCTGTTAGAGCATTTTCAGGCCTTTAGTATGTTCTTAGAGGAAACAGAACTTCCTCAGATCAAAGTCCCTCAAGATACTCTCAGGATCTGATTGTGGGGCTGGCATTCATCACGACCAGCTGGCTTTGAACACATCATCTGGGTGATTTCTATGGCTTAGTCCTGCCTAAGCTGAGACAGACTTTAGGACACAATGGTTCTTCCTGCACAGTGTTAGTGGAACACGACATGGACACACAGGGCTTGAGTGCTTTCCAGCACCATCTCCAGTGGTGCAACTGCCAGGGCTGGCAGGTACAACACAGAACCTACAGCAGACCTGCATGTTTCTGGACCAGCAGTTGGACTCAGGTGACACTTCCTAGGGGAAATGGCAGCTAGCCTGTGCCCACTGCCTGAGCAGAGGAATGAGCATGGGAACAGCAGTGTGTTGATAACATTACATATATCAGAGGCACCCAGTGCATGGAGAAAGAATAACACCATGTTGCAGTGACACTACTGGGAAGCTGATGGGGTTTCTGTTCATCCTACAACAGAGTCTCCCAGACTGAATCCTGTAGCACCCACAAACACAATTTGTCCAAAGACCAAGTGTAATGCAGTGCCCAGCAGAGCTGGCAGTGGAGTGCAGATGTGAAAGCCAAGGAAGGCAGCAGGACAAGGGGAATGGCTGGGATCAGAGCTATTTCCCCAGCACATTTTTGCAGCCACATGTGCATGTGGGCACTGCCTCCTCTTCCCTTGCTGGACCCATTATTCTCAAACCCTCTGATTACCTGGGATGTGGGGCTGGCACAGACCCACATCAGCCCCAGACCCTGTTTCTGGGCCACGCTGACCAAGAGTGCAATCATGCACACTTCCTTCCACATTTATGCAGAAAGCATCCACCCCACATGTATTTCCACTGTGTATTCTTGGCAAAAGTGGATGGATTTTGCCCAGAATACACAATTTAGTGCTAATTATCTCTTCCTGCTGGGCTTTAGAGCACAGAGCTTTCAGTTCAAGAACAACAGCTACAAGAGCTAATGGATTGCTCTGTTACCAGGAAGCAAACCCTTTACAGAGAGCAGGGGATCCTGCCCCACTGCAGGTCCCAGGGAAAATCCACAACAATAGAAGGATGGAATTCATTAGCTCTTCAGGGAAGGCAAGAGCAATGCCAAGCATCGTAATTGCCTTCCACTGATGCTGCTGGGGAGAACACCCCAACACAAAAGAGCATCTCTCTCCTCAAAAGACATAGCAAATTATGTTCTGAAAGTGAAGAAAACTCCCCTCATCAGGCCAGTGAGAGGCTGTGGGAGAGAAAAGGAAGGAAAAACTGTGGCTGAGATTCATTGTCTTCCATGTCACATATAGTAAATGTCTGTACTTTCTGCTCTCCCTTGGGGTTAGTGCATAGCACATGGACTGAACTGCTCCTTTCTGATCCACACTTCACACATGCATTTACCCAAATCAAGTGTGGTCTCTGGGCCTCTCTGCTGGGGGTCCTCTGACAAACCACTTCTTTTTTTTGGTGATACTCCCTGAGATGAGAAAGACCTCTGCTGGCAATTCAGCTGCAGGTACTGAATTAATAGCATATGGGAGAGACACTCAGAGCCAATAATAATTTAATTCACCTTCAGTGGCACTTAACCATCTAGCAATACCAGTTGCAGGGCTGCTCTCTGCCCAGTTGATTTAGAAGCGTTATAGACTTACATGTGATGATCCTTTAATTCTAATGCTGACATGTTACTTGAAGGAGAGTCCAAAGTACATCCTATCATAGCAAATATTTTGGTTGCTGGTTTCCATATCTTAGCTTCTCCTCCAAATGCAGTCTTTTAGGTATAGATGCTGACCTACTTGAATATTCTTACAAATGTTAGAAATAAAATAATGAAATATAGAGCAGATGCTTCAGTACCTTGGGCTAGATCCATTATTGACACAGGACAAAAATTACAGCCTTGTCAAAGATACTTTCTCACTTGCTCATATGGTGCACAGATGCATGCTGCTAGCAACAATCTAAGGCTATGTGGGCAGCTTCCAGATTTTCAGCTCCCCTTTGTCTCCATTTCTTGTGCACGGTTCTGGACAGTTTATTCTCCTTTGGGTCTCTCTACTTACCACACTAAAATGTCTCATTATTGCTGTATTTTTGCTCTCTCCTGAAAACAGGGTAAGGAAAACACTGCTAGAAGAATGGAACAACACTTAGCTCTGGAGATGAGGGATGGTGTCCATCCCTGGCAGCATTACTGCAGGCTCCTGAGGTAATTCTGTGACCTGACTGCCAACATGCAGAGGTTTTAGTGGCAGCTCCTCTAGAGAGTTTGTTACTACCAATGGTAGAAGTCTTCATGATGTGGAATAACAACTATCAGCATCAAGTACTACAAGACTGTAAAGACTGAGACTCTGTCTTCCTGAGTCAGCTGAGGAAACAGCTGTACAAAGCCTGACTCCCCTTTGCTGAGACAATCTCAAGCATCCTCCATCATGTTCAGACACAGTTTCCTGTCTCTAGAACAAGTTGTCCAGTGCTGGCTCACTGTGGGACACCAGAAGAAAAAAAAAAAAAAAAAAAAAAGAGAAAAACCAGATTTATTCCAGGTAAGATTTTCTTCTGTGAAACCAAGGCAAATAATTCTGCTGCTTTATGACTTGTGGCTTTACTGCCAGGAATTGCACAACAGGCTTAAATAATGCTGAAGTATGACTGCCTCCACTTTTATCTGGCTATAAAGTTTCTCCTTAGTGCACTGCATCCTGGAGAAAAAAAACCTTTCAGGGCTGCAGTCTGCTTGCATATGAACCCTTCTCATCCAACAGCAGTATTAAGAATGTGAAGTACATATTGAAGTGAGTCTACATAATGTTTTGTCTCATAACATTTGAAACTGAAGTAAGATTTTAGCTTTTACAAATAAACACTGAGTGAATTAATAAATGTAATAAACATTGAACATTAATAAACATAAATCAAAACTATAAATTTTGGTGAATAAAAGGCAGAATGTACTCTTCCTATCCCACATGTGGACAGCCCTGGTTTCCAGCATGAGCAGCCACCACAGGGGAAATCAAAGCAACAGGACACCCTGTCCCCCAGCTCCAGGGAGCCCCCATCTCCCCTATCTCCCTGCCTTGTTGTCCAGTCTCCATTTCTTGCACATTTTCAGCAGGGTTGGCCATGTTTCTTTTCTGGATGGATGGTCTCATATAATATCGAGTTTGCTCCACCAACACCTTTCCCACTCATCTCCTCAAAGGGTAAGACACTTGGCTTCTCTTCCTTACTTCTTCTTTTCTCTTTTGGTAAAAATACTCAAATGAAAACCTAACTTGAGAGGCAAGTACCCACATGGAAAATAGTGCTTTTGCAAAAATAATAAGTAGCTTGAAGCAGATTTAGCTGGAGGAGAGTAAGATAGTCTGGTCAAACTGTAAACATTAAGCAGGACCAGAGATGCACATCTGCTTTTATACCATCTCTTTGAGCCCAGTGCTCTGGGTGTGCTGTGGACATGGGGCAGCTGCATGATACAAGAGGTATTTAACATGTTGTAGCCAAAGTGCAGGCAAGCTTGGGCCTGTCTTGTCCTCCTGTGAGGCTGGAGCAGTAAGTACAGGACAGCCCACACTGCACAGGGCTTCTGGTGACTGACTGCCAGGACACCTTCCTACCACAGGTGATGCTCCAATTCCATCTACAGCTCCTACACTTGACCAGCTGGGCACTACCCAAATTAGCTCCCACAGCATGCCTGCTTTCCTCTAAAGGTAGGGACCTCTATTTATCTGTCACCTAAAGGCAGGGACCCTGCAGAAGAGATGGGCATATTTTCCTGCTGTTGAGATGTTTCAATTATTTTCATCCTTAAATATGACATTGGGGATTTTGGATTTCTGCCTCCCATCTCACTTGGTCCTTACTTGAGGTAGGATGCAGGCACCTGGCTGTCCTCCTTGGGCAGCTCTGCCACCTGCCTTTGACAGAAAAGGAAAACATAAGGCAGGAAGAGCTATTTGGACCCCCACAAAAAAAAATTTGGTTCATTTTTTTTCAGGAGGGCAGCACATGGCTTGCACAGGGGTAGGGAAAACAGGGCCAGTCTTTGGAAATTTTATTGAATCTTTGCTGACTGTCAGCTGGATGGCTATAAAAATACTTGCATGGGATCCTGTTTGAAAACACTGGGGGTCATCCTCTTCACTGAGGATGGAGACCGGTTGAAAACCAGGGAGGCAATGGATATGGATGCATTTCTTGTTTCATTGTCACAGCTGGTAGAAAGAGCTGGTTTCTGTATTCACTGACATGATGTAGATAGCAAAGTCTAGATCTAATGTAGCTACCTGTAAGAGCCCTTGGCAGGCACCCAGAGATCTCTGCTGACCTTTGTGAGACACAGACAGAGCTGGTGTTCTAAAGCTTTGGTGGAGGAGGCAACTTACCCTTATGCAGCAGCTTGTAGCAAGAGCACTCACCAAGTACACGTCCTGGTGCTTGACATCTCCAACTCCACCACGGTGGCTGAAGCACAGACTGATCCATGGGACACAGTAATCAGCACAAGGACATTGTCTCCACCAAGGGACTGCTCTTCCCATGGCACCAGAGAGACGTTCCCTCTGGTGCCTGTGCTTTTGTATGGTCCTTATCCCTTTTTCTCCACCATCTCCTTTCACCCAAGGCCTGAAATACTGCCTAAAGAAGAAAGATTGCCTAAAAGGAAAGGTGCCCAGCCCTGCTCTGAAGTAGCCTGTGTCTGCTCAGTTACAATTTTCAGTCATTGATGAAAAAATGATGAGTGGGCTAAATGGGATGTTGGGTTCCCCCTCCTGACACTAATGATTTTATTGTTTGGATATGGGCAGAAGTGGGGTTTGAAGTAAGTCCCGTCCAGTGCAGGTCCTGGAAAGATGCAGACTCTAGAGAGAAATCCATGTTTTGGAGCATGTGTGGACAGCACAACTTAAGTGGATCCCTGAGCCAAGGCAGTGCCAGTTGATTTGCATCACATTTTGGTGCACACAATTTTTCCTTTGCATTGTGTAGCTTCCCAACACATATCCATGGATTTTATTCCAGAGTCATGTCCCTTAATTCTTTCCTTATGTCTGGCCTGTAGTCTCAGCACGATGACAACGCTGCTGCCAGTGGCTCCTTTGTAAGCAAGGGAAAAAACATCCCATTCTAATTTTGAATATGCTAAATGACTAATAGAGCTAATTGTGGCCTCTGCTCTTGTCAGCTTGGAAGTGAGAAAGAGATGCTGATGCAATAGGGCAAAGGACATTTTCTAGCTCTGGCAATAGCTTGGCAGCCCAGACTAAAGCAGCCCTGTGCAGAGAGGGCTCCATGCTGCCAGCAGCCCCTTTGCACTGGCATCCTGCTCACCTTTGAAATCTACTTCAGATTTTGGTCATCAGTACAATCTTAAGCATCATCACTCTTGGCTTCATCCTGGTACCTACCAGAACATACAGAAACCCTGTGATGGATAAAGCAAACCCAGAAGTGTAAAATACCTGAATTTCATATTTGTTTGGCTAGAGAGTGAAAAAATAAATGTGATTCTTAGGCTGTGATGGAGATGAGGGGGTCAGTGACGCTGGCAGTGTCCCATGTGAGTAACAGCCAGACAGTGTATTTAGTGCCATAATTCAAGTCTCCTTTTTATACGGGAGTGCACTAGTCAGCCTCTAATTAGAAATTCATACTTGTTCTTGTCTATTATTTTCTCTCTTGTGTTCTCAAATAACAACATTAACAAGAGAGCAACCAAAGTAATGAAACCCTCTGTCACCTTTGCTACTTCTCTTGGCTGGACAAGCAATGTCATCTGCCAGGGGTGGTTCAGAACCACCTTTAGGATAATAAGGGGTAGAATAATACTTCCTTTTGCCCACCAAGGGCAGTTGTTTGATCTGCACTGAGTAGCCAGGCTTGACAGGTCATGCAAGGACCTCACATCTTTGACACATCACCTCCCCCAAGAATAGTTACCAGGTCAAAATGTTTTGTGAGATGAGAAAAGGGAACTTGCAGCACACGCTCACAAATCCCATTACTTAGGAGACCAAGGCCAAAACCAAGGTAGGTGGTTACATGGTATTTATAGCAAGGGAATGGTATTTTGCAAGGATACTTAAATTGCTGTTATTTACTGAGAAAGTGCTTGCTTTGCCAGCAGCAAAGACACTCACCAGAGCACTGTCACAACACGAAGAGAATCTCACTTGCCTACAGCAGTCACAAGAGGTGCCCACGTGTTTGGTTGACAGCCTACAGGGCAGAAATGAGAGCAACTGCACAGAGAGAAGGCAGCAGGAGCAGCAGACAGCAGACTTGGACAGTGCTTTTAAAGATAGTTTAACAAACCCTTTAAGTCTTTGGTCATGTATAGGTCAGAGACTTTATACATGGTTCTGGTCATAAAATATTTCCATTTTTTTTTTGTGCATCAGATTCTACAGATATTTTCAATTATTTTTAGATAAAGAGCTGAACAGATTCAGATTTCACTAAATCAAATGCATTTCCATTATCAGAGAATAAGCAACAGGGTATTGCCATTCCCAAACAGAGATGTTGGGGCCACACTTTGATCAAATGCTCCAATAAACTACACTAGAGCAGGAGTTAAGTTTTTGTTTTCCCTAAATTTTTAAAAATATGTATTTTAACTTCAAAGGTGAAAAAGCATACCCTACAATGATTTTACTTGGATAAGTACTCATGAGTTCAGCAATTCTGTAAGGAAGGATTATTCATTAATAAACAATCTGCTGCACTGAGGTGGAGGTTTTTCTCCTGGGGGTTACAGCTGGAGCCCCCACTGGGGAGCCATCAGAGCCCAGGCAATATGTCCCTGACAGGTGGCCTCCAGATTAAAAAAAAACTAACTACAAGAAGGAAGATGATGTATTTCACCAGCAGGAGCCATAGAGAATGAGCAAAGTTTTTCTTTTCCCCTCCACAAAAGACAGCAGCAGAACTTGAACTCCCCAGAGCTGCCAGCACACTCACACTTGGGCTGCAGCAGCGATTCCTTCATCAGCCTCTACAGGGAACAATGGGGCACCAAGGTTGTGGGTTTCTGGGAACAGTTCTGGAAGTAAATTGCTAGTAGCAGCCAACCACCTGGCTGAATGTCCCACCCACCATTTTTTGGCATCTACTGGCCCTGAATAAGGTGCTGCTAATGTATACTAACTCTAAGAGCTTGCTGCTTGAGCTGAAGAACTGTCCTCTTGACTGCAGAGGAACAGTATAAGCTTGTCAAGCGGCACAGCTGCTCAAGGGTGAGTTCCACTGTGCTGCTGAAAACTGCAGAAATTCTCCATTTGCCATATTCCTTCAGAACTGTATGTTGAAATAAAAGGCAGATGGTTTGGTCAGGGCAGAGACCCCTCAGTTCTGTTCCCAGCTCTGCCTGAGTAGCCCTGTGCAAGCTATATTATCAATTATCAGTTAATTTTTTAACCTGTTTGGTTTGTTTTGGTCTTTTTATCTTTTATCTTTAACCTTTTTCTTTTTTCCTCCCCTCATTTAGGAGAAATGGCCTTATAGAAATGATGGAAACACTCATCACAAGTGCAGATGTCAGAAGTTCTTGTTCCTTGGCTTATAAAAAGCCTCTCACTAAGCTTCAGGACCTTTTAAGAGCACTTAACACACCTTCTTGGAGACCAAAGTGTCAATATGAAGAACCCTGTCTAAAAAGATTCTGAAGACACCGCCATGCTTTGGGGAACATGAGCTGCTACTGCCAAGAATTTATAATCTACAGACCCAGGGGTGGCTGTTTTCTTGACTTGGGTGGTGCAGGTTGGCAGCTCCTCCAAAGCATGGTTTTTAGGAAAAAAGCTGACTCCAGGTAAACTTAGTCAGCTTGACTTGACTACAGTCCCTGTTACCTCCACAACCACAGCTGATACAACTTGTCCTGGTCAGGCTGTAACCATGGCCACCTCAAACACTACCCAGCTGCTATGTGGTAGCAGCAGCTCATGGAAAGGTGCTGCTGTCACCACAACCAGACCCAGCCATCAGGAAGGTTAAACTTTCCTCCCTCTTGCTCACATACTTTTTGCTCACAAGGACTCAAAATGAGGTATGTAGAAGTGAGACAGCTATTCAGCTCCTGGCTTGGAGGAGACCAGTGACAGCACTACAGTCAGCCTGAGCAAAAGAAATTGAGGACTGCTGTCCATGTAAGTGTTATCCCATTATTGGGATTGGGAATTGATTTGATTGAAGGAGGGTGAAAAGAATACAAGTACCATTTCTCTTTATAGTGACAGGTTTCTCTAGGAAGACTTTGTTATTTTCCACTGAACTTACTCTTGAATATTATGGTCCAGCTTTGAACAATTTGGTCCAAAAGGTTTTACTTTTGAGCACTGAAATGAGCAAAATGTAAAGGTAAAAGAGGAACAGAAACTCATGAGGAATGACACAAAATCAATGTAGGTGTATTTCAGATTTTTTTTAGCATTTAACACATTTATCCCCTTAGCTCCTGATATAACATGCAATGCAAATCTCATGATTATGACACAAACCACAGACTATGCAAAGATGAGTGAAACCAAAGGACAGTCCCCAATAAAGAAAGGTTAAAATCTAAAAGCAGGTCTCTGAGAACTTGAGATTCACCAGAAAACCAAAGGAAATACAAAACTAGATTTCTCAATATATTTATTTTAAAGATTACTTCCAATTATGCTCGTAATTTTTATTATCTTTTTGGGGATCTGCTAACGTAGAGGTATGGCCTTGGAGAACTTTACCTAAATCTGGGTTAATACTACATGACTTTCACATTCAGCATGCTGCTAGCACATACTCTGCCAAACTCATGCCACTCTGCTCCTGACATCAGCACATTTCATGTGTAATCCCAAATATCAGTTTATTTTCTAATTATGGTTTAAAAGAAGAGCATATTTTTTTTTTTTGTGACACTATGAAATAAAATATATTGTTTCCTCGAGAGACAACATACATAAAGAGTGTATGATAGGCACACGATTAGGAAGATTGTGTGACAGATTAGTGACCTGAGGTCACAAAAGACCAGAGTAGTTAAACACAAGTTGTAAACATTTGATCATTTTTAACAGTTAATTTGATCATCATAAGCCTTTTGTATTTTTTTTTTGTGACAGTCTGTGTAAATATCATTACAACAACTGGCCAACAATATGAAAAATAAAAGATAAAATACAGACTCAAAAGTAATTTTAGTAATTAATTTCCACTACGAAATTTAGAGATTATTCTAGTGACAAATAGACCAGCTAATCCGCCAAGGAAAGTGAAAAAAACCCCTCAAAATAAGTGTGTAAGTACCAGAATGTAAACAATTATGCGCAGACTCGTACACCGCTAGTAAATAAATTAAAAAAACCCCACCCCTCCAAGAGGTGCTCAGGAGAGCACATACCAAGATCTTTCCTCTTACCTCCTCTTCTGCTCAAAACCCACCCTCTAACCTCAGTGCAGCTTCCATGAGCAAACTGGAGTGTTTCATCCTCGAACCATCACCTTCACTTCTAATGATCCTCTGTACACTTGGGAGTATCTTCATTTCTCGGCTATAAACCTCTACATTGGTTTAGAGTGTGTACACCTGACCTTTCATTGTCTTGATGGTACAACCTCCACTGTAAAAAACTGTTTTTTTTTTTCATGCATAATACTTACTTTCTCGTAAGCAGCTTTGCTTTCCAATTTCCACTCAGGTGTGTGGCCACCACCATCCCAGGTACACTTTGCAAGTACAAACATCAGTAAAGGGCTCCTTGTACAGACACTGGCTGTGGGTTTCCTGGCAATAACTGCCTTAGAATAATTTAATTCAATGATGTGACCACAATGTTTGTTGCCATCTTAACTGATTCTCACTCAATCTGTGAAGAACAGTGCCTTTTAGGCAACTATATTGTGTTCTGGGTTGATATTCCATGGTGCACCCCTTTTCTACTAAAATTTAAGGTTACTGTTGAATCACACTGGCTCTCTGAGATCAGCCAAACTGATTCCTAATCCTGATTTCTTATTTAGTATCTAATAATTTATCTGATTATTTTTAATTCAATATAATTAAAAAAAAAAAACCCAAACCACTTCCCTAGCTCATATACACAGCATTGCTGAGCATTCCTGTGTTACCAATTACACACAAGGATAGGGTTGGCTGGTCCAGAAAACCTGAATGAAGACAGAAATGTGGCTATGAAGAATTCGAGAATGCCACCAGAATCACTCCTGGGATGCCACCTGAATACTACTGAGAGAGGAGAAAGAAGTCACTTCAACATATCTTCTAGTTTTTTCTGTAGCCTTAAATACCTTTCTGCTCCTGTTTTCTCAGGATCTCAGAAGGGCATTCCACATCCCACAGCATGAAACAGTATTTACTTCTGTTAACATTCTTCCTACAGTTGTTTTGCAGTGTTTTTCCTGTTCTCAAATTACTTGATAAAAAAATACATATCACTGTCACAGTTTTGAAACTCAAAATGATTTTGTAATGCAGCAGTAAGTATATTCTGGAGTCACAGAATGGGTCAGTAGTAGAGCCAAAACCAGAACTCAGGGCTCAGGTCAGCACTCTGCCCCATGCTGCATTCAAAGGACACTTTTCTTTTTGCCGGTCTGGACTGGTGACTGTCTCCTGATTACGAGCATGAGGAAGAAGCCCCCACAGAAAACAGCCTGGGAACACAGGGCAACTGATTTAATTTTCATCTTCACATCAAAGAAGAGGTCACAGGACAGTGGCTTTTTAATAAAACTACACTCTATTTTTACTGCTCTTTTACAACTTTTATTTTTCTTTAAGGGCTAGAATGTAAGGGCTTTACAGCTTTGCTATCACTTTTTTTCATGTGTGAAACTTACTCTCCTTGAAACCGCTTTCTCACTAGGTTAGAGAGAAGGTGCACACGGCTGCAGGACTTTCTGGTACCTTGGTGGATGGACAACTTCACAGCTGCCTGGGCTTCTCTAGACCACACTCCTATGGGCACTGCAGGCATCTCACTGATGGGGATGGGAATAAACCCTGCGTCTCCTAAGCACCTCTGTGTTCCAGCTGAGTTTACTCTGTTAAATGAAGATGCATCACAGTTTTTGTGCTTTTCAAATGGATAATAAATGATGTTATAAGGTCACAAACATCAGAGGCATTGCCCAGCTTAACAGATGCAAAATTCAATACACCAATCAATTTTGAAGATAAAAATGTTAATAAGGGTTTCTAGGTAATGAATATAAATTTTGTTCCCCCAGACTGATGACATTTTCTAAATATAAATTGCTTGGTCTTTGCTCTCTATCCAAGCCGAGTTTTCTCCAGCTTCATTTAAGGTTTTGGAAATTGTAGTTACTGGCCTTTCACATGAAGCTGTCACTTGTGTGACTAACCTTGGATTTAATCAAATTCTTTGTTCCGTTACTAAAGACAGCAAAATTTTCCCATTTCAACTAATGTCTCACTGGGTTTATTACTACAGACAAGTAAGATGTTCCTGGAATATGAAAAATGTGAAACATCTTAAAATACTTTCAAAAAGGTACATTTCATTACCTGGAACAAGGCAGAGCCAGTTTCACCTGTGAGAAATCCTGAACTACCTGATCAGTTCTGTAATGATAGCAATTACAAGGCAACGTTATTGATTCAATAAAGATGGTTATTTTTTTCACAACAGCTCTCTCATGTTTACCTCAATGATACTACTTGAAAGTGCAATATTTGATATACTGTAGAGCAAAATACAGACAAAGAAAAACAATATATGGGATAAATATTTTGCATTAATGTTGAGATAATAAGATTAAGAATGATTAGAAAACTTAGATATGTGAATATAAAAAAACCTACATGATGATCATGTAAAAAAACCCCAAAATTAAGAAATGAAATTCCCTTTTAAGGATGGTTAAACAACAGCGCTTTGCTTAAAGAACAGTCTCTAAAATTTGCTTCCATTGCAAAATATTGTAAATGTTTATATCTAACACAACTTCCAAGCTTTCATACTTACAGTACTGAAATTTAACGTATATGTAGTGCTGGCTTAATATCTTTGGAAAGTTCAGCAGCAATATATACACCAACCTTTTCACTAGCTTACTGCTAAATCAAGAAACCAGTTACAGACTTACTTCCTTTAAAAGCAGTCTTACTGAAAGAGAGCATTAAACTGTATATTAGATAGAAGAGAAAAAAAATCACAAAACCACATGGGTCATTTTGAAAAGTCATCCTAGTAACATTGTTAAATCAATAAACTAATGTAGCAATCCCTTTGCCTGCACACAGTCAATCCTTCCTTTCACTTATGTGCTACTTACACACAATTGAAACTGAGTATTGACGCTGAAGTAGGAGCTGTGTCTGAATAACATCTCATAGAAAAAATTTAAAACAATTTTTAAAATTACCAGAATAATGACAGTAAGTCAGACTTGTTGACGCATTTTATTGTGAGATGGGGAGTCTGGTAAAAAACTAGAAAATGACCATGATGTAACAAGGAACTTAAAAATGAAGTTTCAGGTTTGTAACATACATACATGAATAAAGGAACAAATTGGCACAAAAATGTTAAACATTGTTCCCAACACTGTTTATAAGATTATTCTAATTTGGCTTACTAAGGAAATGAGAGTTTCATGGTTAGACTAATCTCTTAATAAAACTGCAGAGCATCATGCTATTAGTCACACAGTGAATTTCAAAATTTAAGAGCTTTATATTAAAAACTGGGTAAAGGTAAAATGAATTGATTGCAATTGTAAAATTAATACATTCCCATTTTAATTCTTCTGTTCTACAGTCCAAGGCAAGTATAAATGTTAACATAACACTGTTAAATCAAATCTCAATGCAAGAGAACCGACTGCATCTCTACTTTAAATCTTATCAACTTTCCAAATTTTCATACTAAAATATATTATTGTATTAATACAAACTACAGTATTATACACTACACTGTGTAATAAATAAAGAAATATAAAAATAAGACACATAAATATAAAAGTTTTCTAAAACTAAAAAGGTACATATGTCAGTAAGAAGGGTATTAATACTGCCAGGTTTGAAGACATACAGTACAAAATGTTGCACAGATCTATAAACTAAAAGAAATAAAATAATACTGATAGGTAAAAATCAGCTAACATTGTTAATAAATGGGGTCCATAATAACTAACATTTGAAAATACTTATGAGCCAGATAACATGTCATGTATGTGTCTGAAATTAAAGTAAACCAATAAAGTAATAAAGCAGATTAGAAAATTTCCCTTGTAATTATTGTAGAGAAATTCTGCAAGTCAGGTATTAACCCAAAATACCACCAAATAATTAAATAATGAAATATACCAGTGTTCTTAATTCTCTGATGGCTGAGTGTTCTTTTTCCCCACAATTAGTTTAGAAGTTTGATACAAATCAACAAATGCTAGTTATTGTAGGCCACATATGGGATAAAGGCTGCTTAGAGCCTTTATAATACTGATAAATGGCACTTACAGCACACAGGTCTTGCATAAGGCCAGAGGAGATACAAAGCTTCATATCATATCCTTCATATTGTTACTACATACTCAAAACACAATTACAAACACTGATTTTGACGACTTTGCTGTCCTTACCAGTATTAACACTGTTAGTCCCTGCAATCAGAACCCAACGACAATCTTCTCAACTACATTTTTTATCACATGAGTAAGAAACTTCATTTCTTCTATCATCTGCTTTCTTAAGGCTAACAATACACTTTAAATGATAATATGCTCTACTACAACATCTAATGTCATAAACTGCTACCTTCTAGGTTGAATTTACAAAGGTAGCCAAGCACTGTTTGCAACTGCATTACAGGTTTCTGCAAAAGGGAATTTTTGTAGTGCAGAATCTCACATTTTAAAACATAAGAAAATACTGAAGTGGATTTAGGAAATGTTTTACCATAAAAAAAAATATTCATATAAATCTCTCCCAATTGTACAGCTTAAAAATTAATCAACTTAAGAATGAAAATTAATACTGATAAAACAAACAATGCCAGATGTTTGTCTAATAAGTCAGGTTTTCTACAACCCGATAAATCTTTGCTTTCAGAGTCACTGTATTTTTCTAATCTGCTTCATGTTATAAACTTGTTCCTAACTTTGAAAACTGTGTGAAAAATTACTAAGTTTGAGGTTCAGGCACACCTGGATTTCTTTTTTTTTTTTTTCTTTTTCTTTTTTTTTATATATATATTTTTTTACACAGTAGTGAACAGGAATCACAGTATGCAGGCTACTGTGTTTCCATGAAAAGCATGTATAATATAGAATCAACTTCATTACCAATTTTTTTTTCCTTATAGAAAAACTATCCTTTAAGCTTTATTCATTTTTTTCTTCTGACACCTGCCCATTATTCTGTATAATTTCTGGTTCTGCACTGCTTGCTTGATTTACAGCCTCACCATTCTTGTTACCTTCAGTTTTCGCTTCTTCTTCTTCTTCTTCTGCTTCTTCTTCATCCTCTCCTTCATGTAGTTTTCTACATTCTTTTCCTTCCTGCAGTCCTTCCACCTCTTTTTCTTCCTCCTCCTCTTCCTCTTTCTCACTGTCTTCCTCTTCTTCCCTGGTTAGACTCTCTCTCTCATCTGAGTCGATCTGAGATGGAGATGCCCTGGCGCCAGCGTGCTCGTTCCCCAGTGCCTCCTGGCCTGTCTCCTCCTGCTCCGTGCTGTCTCTCTCCTCTGCCTCTCGTTTGCAATAGGAGTAGCGATGATTCATGTGCTGAGAGTAAGACCCCGAGTGTGAAAACCTCTTTCCACATTTGTCACATTGGTAGGGTTTTTCCCCAGAATGCAGTCGCATGTGTTCGATCAAATGGTGTTTGTGTTTAAATGCTTTCTTACAGATTCCACACTCATGAGGCCTTTTACCTACAAAATAAAAGCACAAACCTTTGGTCATCCTGTAAATGGAATTTTTAAAAAGTATTATGTTTTCTTCATCAGAAAATGCTACTGGTGAGCCTATTAATAATTTTATTAATAATAATAAATTAAGTCAATAACTTTATTTAACAAGACCTTCAACTCCTGTGCATTCTCAGCCTTGGCTGCTCACCTGAGCCCAAAGGAGAAGGGTGCAGTGGTACAGTGGCACCATTGCAAGGGTCATTTCTAAGCTTTTTAGGAAAGCTGAACATAGAAGGACAGAGAGGTTCTGAGGTGTAACTTCTAGCACAAAAAAGATGCAAATGTAAGTAAATTAAAAAAGGAGACATTTTTATTGCAGTAAACATTATTTCTACTCAAAACCATTTTAACTTTTCTACATTGGTGACATTTTAAAATCAACTAAGCTTTTATGTTGCTTCTGTGTGTGTGTGTGTACAAAGTCCTTCCTCCATGGAAAAAAAAAAAAAAAAGGTAATAGATAAAAGGAAAATAATTCTAAATTCTAGGTTGGCACAAATAAGTGCCATAGGCACAGAACATGCTGACTACACATATATTAACAAGAAAAATCTGCTTTGTTTCACTTAGTTCTCTTTCTGCTCTGTTTTCCATCGTTCTACTTTGTTGCCTTGTTTTTAGAGTCTCATAAACACAGCGTGAGCCTGGTAATGTTCTTTTGATTTCAACACTCAAGGTTGTTAGGCAAAACCCCTTTGTACAGTCTTAACCCAGACATATAAGACACAGACAAAAAGAAAGCAGTTTTCTTGTCAATTATATAGAAGATCAACATCTCCGTGTCAGCTCATGCCAAAGGAGCAGCAAGGTGGGTGTTGGTTTCTTCTCCCAAGCAACAAATGATAGGATGAGAGGAAATGGCCTCAGATTGAACCAGGGGAGGTTTAGAAAATTCTTCACAGAAAGGGTTGTCAAGCACTGGAACAGGCTGCCCAGGGAAGTGGTTGAGTCACCATCCCTGGATGTATTTAAAAGATGTGTAGAGAAGGTGCTTAGGGATATGATTTGGTGGTGGACTTGGCAGTGTCAGGTTTGTGGTTGGACTCAATGACCTGAAGGGTCTTTTCCATCCTGAAACCTTCATTTCTGATGATTCTTCGAGTCTATGATGGTGTTGAACAAACAATGGTGTCATGAAAAGGAGTTTTAAAAGTCTCAGGACAGGGAATGTATGGAAATAGGTAGTCTTAAAGTATACATCTTGAGAAGTGGTAATGATAAGAGGGAATTTTTAATCTTTTAGATTTTGTATGTGCTATAAAATTAAAACAATAATATGCAGAAATATAATAAAGACACCCAGCCGCTAAAAAAATTTTTTTTAAGATATCACAGAAAAAATAAGAGAGGAACAGTTATTAAAAAAAAAAGACTGAAGATACTAGAGATGGAGCCAAAAGGAACAACTATGAGAAATTAAAAATAATAATCAAAGCCAAAAGGTTGTTCTTCTGGGCTTGCATTACATGTCTAGTGCTCTTAATTTCAGGTAAGTACAAATGTGGCCTAATTTGAAAATCTTTCATGCTGAATAGATGCACTCATGCTCCATACACACATACACAATCCTTGTCCCTTAATTTATATATATATATATATATATATATATATATATATATATATATTAAGATTTATAACCAGGCAAGATAAATTAGAATTAATACATCCTTGACTGAAGGTTGTTTCCATGAGTCAGATGGAAGAAACTCCCCTTTTTCTATTAATTCTCACAAATTTACAGAAACATAGAACTGCAGTTCTGCCAAGCAAATAAAGAAAACACAGGTTTCCAAAGAAAACTGATAACAAGCATTAAGGACTATTACACTTACCTGCACTTCCTGAGAACTGGATTCCAGTTGGGATGATCACTTACACACTGCCACTCAATAATGATCTGAAACTGCTTTTCCTAGTACATACCTGTGTGTTCATACTTGTGTCTCAATAATGAGCTGCTCTTCTGGAATATTTTGTCACATAAATCACATGCATACATCCCATTTTCTGTCTTTCTCATCTTTTTCTTTGGGGGTGTTGAATCAGAATCATTTTGATCTTCTACATTCGATACTCCTTCTGAGCTAGTGTCTTGCCTTTCATCCTTAAGAAAAATTATTAAAAAGGTTGGTTTCAACAAAAAGAATTGCACAGATGCAGCACGTAATTTATAAAATGTAAGCTGAAGCTACACTGTTATTCTCATTCAATGCCATAAGCATCCAAACAAAATTATTTAGACTTAAAAAGTCAAAAAGATCTTGGACTGACTGCATCACTCTGCTTTGCAGTCCTTGCCACCATACAGATACAGAATTCTGGCAAGGTCTGAGCTACACTGACAGACCATGTCTTAGGGCCCATAAAATAAATCCAGTGTTAGGAAGGAAAAGCAGAATTACAGGCCTATAAAGCACCTCAGAATAAATTGGAAAAGCAAATTAAATAGCTAACTGCATCTTAAAAACAATGTTTTTCACCTACATTTTGCTACCTTGGATTTTATGGAAGTTAAGACTGTACTTTTTGATGAAATTTTCACAAAGAGGTATTTAAGTTACAATTCAAATTTGCATATTTTGCAAATTTCTCGTCTTCCTCATAAAACTACCACAAATACTATTTAACCCCAAAATTGGGGGCTTTAGATTTTTCATTAATTAAAAGTTTAAAAAAATGTCAGAACGATTGCCTATTTCTAAGCATTTCAAGCTCTGAAGCTCACCTGCAAGAAGCACAGTATTTTCTTCTGATATCAGCAGTATCACTGCACACAGAATTAATTTTGTCCTATATTATAAAATTTGGGTATATAAATGTACACATTAACTACCTCTAATGCTGTATAAGCATTAACATACAAGAAATCTTGTAACTCTTCACAGCTGCTCAGTCTCTGGCAATACAGAAGCCTGCATAAAATGCTAAGCAGATGATTTCTAAGATTTAATTAGAAATGCTCAGTCTTTACATGAGCCACTTCTGTGCTCTGGCTCTGCCCCTACCACAACGTGCATGGGTGTTTCTCAGGAGGACTGACTCTGAGTACATCACATCTGGATGTACCCAGCAAGGGACAGAGGAGCATACAGGAATGACAGATGAAGACGACAAATACCTGCCTGACTTTCAATTGAGAACAAATCTGAATTTTGACTTTGTTAAAGTGCCATTATGGTGCAGGAAGAATTCAGGTACTTGACAAGAAAGCAGAGCAACATGCGGGGAGTAGCCAGAAGTTCTAAATGGTTTCTTTTGTGTGGGGAAAGAGGAGGTATGGAGCCAGCAAGAAACACAAGCCATGGCCTTACTTTCCTCTTTGATCAGCAGAATTAGAATGACTTTAAAATACTGAGCACAAATATCCTAGAAGACACTTCTGAACAATTGAATATGGTGAAAAACTCACTTGTCCATGCACAGAACTCTGTATTTTCTGTCAGTCTGGGCTCAAGATGCCTGAGCTAACTGGCTCTGCAGGAGGCTTAACAGTAACATCTATTACCCATTAAAAAAAACCTCAATGAGGCTCTACAACCACGGGGCTTTGAACAACCTGGTGCAATGTGTCCCTGCCTATGGCAGCGGTGTTGGCATCAGATGTTCTTTAAGGCCCTTTCCAACCCAAGCCAATCAATTATTCTTTGATCAACAATGGAGCCAAATAAACTGATAACTTGTATTCACATTTCTTTGATTTATCTGGACAGTTTTCTGTTACTTCAGTATGGATACCGCATGACCACATCACACACAACACAAGGCATACAGGGAATGAAGTACCTGATTTCCATTGGCTTGGGCCTGTTTTGGTGGTGTTTCCTGAACTGCAGGACTAACTGTAGAGTATGTATAAGCCACCTGTGGAATCAAAATGGTTTGCTTATTGGCAGCAAGAGCTCTCAAGCATGGAACACTGTTCTGGTCAGCAATGGCAACAATTGTAGGTAACTGGGCAGTGACTGTAGGTATAGCGATATTTATGGGATTGGCACTTGGTGGGATTACATTTACAATAGGATCAGAGTCTGTAACACTGTTGTCCTTTTGTGGTTCTTTTTTTGCACAAGTTAAGTTCAAAGGTTCTTCTTGGACAGAATAAACACTGTTCTGGTAAACACTAGTTATGGTAGATCTCTCCAATGGTTCTCCATGTTGCTTTGGTAGTGAAAGGTCAAGAGGTTCAATTTGTGGCTCTTCTTGTACACCCTCTCCTGTGTACGTATAACCCTGTGAATTTCTTGATGAGGAAAGGTTCAGTGGCGATGGGGATGGCGTGCTGCTGCGTGAACCATTCTGAGCTGATCCCCCTGGTAAAGTCTGAGACTTTGTTGTACTGACAGGATTTTGTGAGCTATTTGTGCTGTTCTGGGGTCCACTTACATCTGTAGTTGCTGCTTGATCATCATTATCTGTGGGACTGCCTACTTTAACTTGTTCAGGTGAAGATGGTCCAGAAGACTGCAGAGAAATTTGTCCAGCTTGCATTTTTTCAAACCACTTTTTTACCACATCTAGTGGTAGGTTTACTGAATCTGCTATTTTTGAAAGCTCTTCTGCGCTTGGTTGTGCATTTAATGCATAATAAGCTTTAAGAAGTGATAAAAGGTTCTTTAAGGGTGGCTGACCAGGAGATAAGTTGTTCTCCCCAGTTTCTGATGGGACAGGGGAGTTGGGCTTCTCAGCTTCTGTTCCACTGGGCTGAGGAAGCTGAGGAGGATTTTTTGTTTCATAGTGCTTTAATTCTTGAAGTGCATTAAGATCTCCGGGACAGTCATCACAAAGAAGACAAGTGCTATCATTGGTCTCTCCTTCAAAGTTCTTATCTTTCTCAGACTTCACTGTAAGATCTTCTGGTAATTTTTCATTTTTGCAGCTATTTGTAGGAACAGAGTTTTCTTTTTTTAGATTTTGTGGAACAACCTGAAGTTGACTTGGTTGCTCCAAGCTGTAGTTGATGATAATTTTGGTTGTCCCATCTTGGTCAACCAAAGGAAGACTGATAGCTGAAATGAGGGAATGGCCAGCTTGCTGTATAGATGCATTGCTGATTGTTTCTTGTTCTTTGGATGCAAGATTAGCGTGATTGTTTTCCAATACTTGCCTGATAACATTACCATCCACTGCCACTTTAAGTACATTTTGAATGTCACTTAAGTTGATGCTTATGGGAGACACCAGACCTACTGTTGGTAGAACAACAGCTTGCACCACACCCTGAGGAGAACTGGTTGCCTGCAATGGGCTACCACCACTAAAAACCCCATTCTGCAAAGGGGCTGAACAATTAATTCCTGAAGCAACCACTATGGGCTTGAATTCATAATCCACAGGTTCAGTTTTAATTTGGTTAACAGGAAGTTGCTCTTGCAAGGGTTTATTTTCTATCTTTTGCCGTATCTGTGGTCTTGCTGGGCTATCTGGTGATGCAGAAAGAGAAGGGGAGGAGCACTGAGACGTCTTGAGCCCTGACCGGGCTCGACCATTCACGGGCATCAAACCAATACACTTCTTACTGCTTATGTGTGAACTGTATGAACCAGAATGGGAAAAACGTTTCTTGCAGTTTGGGCACTCATATGGCTTCTCTCCTAAAGGAAAAGAAAAAAAAAAAAAAAAGAAAAAAGAAAAAAAAAGAAAAAAGGCATATGCAACACCTTACTACATTACAGTGTAACTTCAACAGGCAATAGTAACTAGAAAAGAATACACCATAATGACATCTCAGAGAGTCCTAAGGAGAAAAAATAATTCTATACAGTAAGCTGAACAGTAAGAGTCTGACCCTACTTTGTGATCCACTAGCAGGTACAGGACAGAGGCCACGCAATCATGATATGTTCCAGTATTTCCCAAAAATTGTGTACATATCACATAAATTAACCCATATAATACTTGCAGATTTCATTAAGCTCCATTCAAATAGTACCACTACTAACTTCAGAAGCTGCATAAACTACTTCAGAATGGAAAAAAATAGTGAATATGACTAACGAAAGAAAAAATGCCATAAATGCAAAACATAATTGTATAAGGAGTTAAGCACATTTTACTGCAGCAAGCTCAAATACAATTTATCTGTATCTTCCTACAGTATTGATCAGCTGAAAACCAGGCAGAGTTTAAGTAAAGGGAGATGAGACACATGTAGAAGACAGATGTATATTTGCCTTCAGAGATGAACGTCAGGTTAAATTGCCAGGAAGTGGCACACAACCATGCAATCACTACACCCCCAGTAAGAGTTGGATTTTCAGGGGCTGGGTGCTACAGAGGAAAAGGGAAGAGCTGAAACAGCTGGCTTGCTCCAAACTGACAAGTACATTGGCTGAGGCTTTCCCACTTGCAATGCCCCCACCCTCTGGAAAAGAAATTAAGATGACGTTTGCTAAGTGAGGTGCACTTCACTGCTATTATCATGGCTGAATAACTGGTAAGAAAGGAAAAGAAGGCCTAAAACCTTGTTCCCAGACTTCCTGTCAATTGGTAAATCTGGGTAAAGACAGAAATCGATACACTCGTTCAAGTGACAAAATTGAATGTATATATATTAAAATATATTTCTACATATTAAATTTCTTATAAACTGAAACTGTTGTTGTGTCAGTGTATCACAATCCTAGACCCAGGCCCTGAGGTTGTTTTAATATGAATAGCCTTGAATGATCACAATCACAGCCACAGTAGGAAGCATACCAGTTAAAATCTTCTGTCAAGGCTCACAACATTCTGAATTATCTGCAAACACTGAGAAAAACAGGACAAACGAAAAAGGACCAGAAGGATGCCCCCATTTCTTCCACCACAAGTGATGTTTTCCTTAACTATCAGAGCTTAGCTGCCACTGTAAATCCTTTTGAGTTATTCTACATACTCCCTGCACAGCTGAAGGCTGCAGAGCTTACAGAGTGCCAGAGGAAAAAAAGAAAGAAAAACACCAGTACTTTAAACTTCAACTTACAAGACTGATATCACATCAAAGTTACAGAGCAGAAATGGCAACATTAGTAACACAATTCAGTGCTTGGTTTATTTACCACTGTGGATTCGTAGGTGTTCCTTTAGGTGATGTTTATACTTAAAAGCTTTTCCACATTCAGTGCACTTGAATTTTCGATTACCACTGGACTGTGTCACATGTCTCTGTAAGAAAGAATTTGTAATTACTGCATCCAGCAGCATGTCGGAAATACATTTTCTATTTTCACATTGTAACAGAGAAAATGCAATACAAAACTGAAAAGAATCAATCATAATTTTAAAAGATTGAAGGTGGTATGCATTATGCATGAAAAAGAAACAAATTAGAAGTCATGTTAAAATTGGGCTATGTATATCTCCTGAGTAGATCTTGTACAGTAAAAAACCAGACACCAGACAAAGCAACCCCAAACTATATTTGCCCATTCTCCCAACTTCAGGTGAAGCTTGCACTAACATGTTCAGAGAGCAAGAAGTTCCAGGATGCATGCTAATTCTATGTGTGAAAGCAAAAAACCAAAGAAAAAACCCAAACCCACCACCCACAGAATGTCACACAGGATAGAGAAAACATGAAAGCATATAAAAGCCTGTTTAAAGTTTAATCAGTTGACTTGATTTTTCCATTTACATGCTTCCAGCTCTTACTGTTGGGCTTGGATTCCTCTATGTAATGATGCCACAGGATTGCTCAAGAGAAGATGGCTCAGTGACAACAAAGGCATTCTCAGTCACAATTAATTCTCAAAACAAATGCAAAAACCTAAATTAAAATAAATAACAATCTGGAGGGATTTCCCAATAACACAACATCAAACCTCTCCATTATTTCCAGTGAAGCTCTGTGGTTATTTTTGTCATATTTTGCTTTGTGAGAGCTTTTATTGTTAAGCTTGAAATTATTTTTAACTTATCTTTACCGTTACACTGGTTTAAAAAAAAAAGCAAAAGCTAAGACAAACATGGAAATATACATAGTATACTTGTGACATGTTTATGCAATATAGATAATTTGATCACAAACTGTATAAATCTATGAGCTATGTTTTAATAGACAATACATTTTATAAGTTGGAGCAGCTTAATTACCAACACAAAATGTAGGAATTAGACATTTTTCTGTTCAAACAAACTGTTTATTAAAAAAAAAAAAATCCAGTGGCTGCTTTTTAAGTAAAGTTCAATTTGCGAAAAGATACTTTATCACCATTTAGATGCAGCTGCAGAGTTTTGGTAACCAGGGCAAGTATTTTCATAAACTCATTAACAGAGCTATTCCTGTACTGTGGGGAACAGCCTGCCTCTGGGCTGGGGAGCACTAACTGGCTCTGCTGGGAAACCCAGACAGGCTCTGCTGGGGAGCTCCTATGCCTGGCTCTGCTCCCTGCACTGGGAGCAGAGCATCCCCGAGCAAGGCAGCTACTCCCAGGCCTGGGCAGGGCAACTGGGGCCCAGGATGAAGCAGCAGGGCTGAATAAAAAGGCAGGACAATGCTCCTGCTTTGATTTATGCCCATAGATTTGAAGAACCCACAGCTGTGGAAGTTTGCTGGACAAAAGCCTGAGCACTCTGCTATGAGATCTGCTGTCCGAATTACCAACCCTTCCTGTTCTACACCCTATCCTCCTTTGTCCTGCACAGATGCTAACAGAAGACAAATTGAAACAAGATAATCTAAATTGCTTCCAAGCACTCTACTTTGCCAGCTCCCTTGGGATAAGCACTTGGTTAAGCTGCAGTTTGCACCTCTCAGCAGATACTGCTCCCACTCTCCTTGGGGTGGGCTCCTTCCCACCTCCTCCCTGGCTCTGCAGTGAGGTCTGCACTGACTTATCCTGATTAGCACTTGACCCTTATTCCTCGGTTTGGCAGCTGTCTTTTGCTAGTCCACATGGCTTTTCAGCTTTGTTTAACTAAGTGCCTTGAAGATGATGTTCTAGATGATTATGTCTGGCTCACTGCATTTCACTATAATGATCCGACTTCACTGAATCTAGAGGACCGTGGCAGGATTTACTTAAGCCTGTGGAGAATCAGTTACTATTGCTTAATTTGAGATTATTCAAGTTTAAGGATCTCGGTGTATATACAGCTCCCGCAGATGCTGGAATACTTGAATATTAATATCAAACATTAGAGCACGTATTAGATCTGTCAGAAATGTTTCTGCTTCAGTCTTTAAAACTCAATAGTCTGCTTCCAACTCCAAGTCATTCCCTCTCCAAGCTGGTGGTGGAAAATCTGTCTCTTTTTTTCTTAGATGATTACTGACTATTGCACTGAGTTTCAGTTGGTTCCTGTGCCTCAGAGGGCCTTCGATAAGCTATGGAAGCATGTAATTGGAAAGGATGAGAGGAAAACGGTGGGAATAAAAGAAAAGAAAAAAAGGGAGAGGGGAACAAAACCTCAGGACCTTACATAGTGACGAGATGGGTAACTCATGGATGGTGTTTCAAGTAACCATGCCCTCAGGTCACCTCATGAACCACAAAAAACAAGCTCAGAATATCTTCAGCCCTTTTTGTTGCTTTATTTATTATTAAAACATTGTATTTCATGCACAAATTATTTGCATATTGTCTGATAGCATGGATTGCATTAAAAAACTGCATTTCACAGTTCAAGCAAATGAATCAACATGATTTTTTTCTTAAGGGCAAAAATGGGTGCAGTAAATTTTGAAGTAGCCAAACAGAATTTATAAAAGAAAAATTTAAATGTTTCACTAAAGATTTGAGATTAGATTTGAGTCACCTTTTTGTGTAACGTTAAGTCAACAAACAGAAAAAACCTAATTACCTATATGTGTAATAAAGCACTTCTGAAAATTAAAATTTAAACCCATGTCTAGATAAATGAAGGCATGGGAATTCAAATTTCACCCTTTGAGAGCTACAGAAAAATCCTGGCTTCAGCAACAAGCCTAAGAGCATGCTGCAGGACTGGGCTTTCAGCATGTGGGTAATCTGACATGAACAGCTTACTTGGTCTGTACATTCTTGCTCACTTAACAAACCACAGCACTGTAACAGAAGAAAATAAAACCTAAATTCAAATGCCACTTACTTGATCTCTTCCTGATTTGTGTGATGTCATGTGGCGGTCAAGCTGTGTTCTGTAGGCAAATGTGTAACTGCATAAGGAGCAACTAAAGTTATCTTCATTTTTTTCATGGCGATATTTGATGTGTTCCTTCAGAGAGGTAAAGCGCTTGTACCCTCGATCACAATATGGGCAAGTAAGCAGTTGGGAAAATGCATCAGGTGTTCCTACACAGGAAAGACAATAGACCCTATTTAAATAAAAGCAAGCTGCAAACTTATTATCATCAACAAACAAGCTTTATATTTACATAAATTACTGTAAATAAGCATGCAGCTGCTGGTTTTCGAAAGGATTTTTTCCCCCACAGGCTTTACATTACTAACTACAGTATGGAACAGTTGTCCCAGTGTGACTGGAGATAGTTGGTACAACACACTTGCCCAAATTCACACCTCTCATTCAGAGTCTGTTGGACTTCCCAATACAGCAACAGAACTTCTCTATACACGTTTGTGTTTAAAAGTGATCAGAAAGTTCTATTAATCTTTGTAGCTCAATCACAGGTAATACTCAAATCCTGTTTACAATTTTAAGTCTGTCACTGAAATACGGAATGGTCATCCTGTTTTCAGCTTCTAAGAAATACATAATATTCACAAGCTGCTGAGTTTTTTCTTTCTTTTTACCTAACACAGAATTGTAAGGGAAAACAGATCTGAAAAAAAAATTATCAGAAATGTGGTTTATAATTCTCATACCTGGACCTGGTCCAGAGGAAGGCCACAAAAATTATTAGAGGGGATGGAACACCTCCCCTTTGAGGAAAGGCTGAGAGAGTTGGGGTTGTTTAGCCTGGAAAAGAGAAGGCTTTGGGAAGACCTTATTGTGGATAATTGTGGGTAATGGTTTTAAATTAAAGGGGGGTGGATTAAGACTAGATTAAAAAAAGACATTTTTTATGATGAGGCTTGTGAACCACTGGAAATAGTTGCCAGTAAGGGTTATAGATGCCCCATCCCTGGAAGTGTTCAAGGCCAGGTTGGATGGGGCTCTGAGCAACCTGATCCAGTTGAAGATGCCCCTGCCCACCACATTGGGGTTGGTACCAGATGACCTTTAAAGTCTCTTCCCACAAAAAACATTCTGTGATTCTATGATACACAGACATGTATCTCTTAGTAGAACTTACTGTCTGAAGGACAGAAAGGAGAGAAATCAAATGTGAAGTGACAAGTGTGGTTCTCATGTTATCTATGGAATCTATTCTGCTGGTTTTCATAAAATTACTTCTGTATTAGTACAGGATTAACTGAAATCAGATTGAACCTAAATATTAGGTTCACAAGTCTATTTCTGAGAAGTCAGCATTTATGAAGTTTTCACTCCATCTCTTATTAGAATATATTTATCCCCCATACATAGTAACTTATTAAAAAAAAATTCTTAAGGCATAAAGGATCAAAAAATATATCATTTTTTAATAGACTGATAGAATTGTGCTTAAACAAATTTAGGGTTTACTGTATTTGATTAGTGACCATACTACCCCTCCATGCTTCAAGGGAAATGGGAAGCAAATTTTGCAAGGACCTACCCACTGTGCTGAACGAGAGCAGGAGAGGAAGGGGGAAGGTCTTTACTGGTTATCATTTCATGCTCTGAAGCACTAGTGGTAAATTTGTACACACTTGTCACTTTAAGGTGCAGAACTGTGAGCATTATTAATACTCGTAAAATTAACCAGTCCTTTAGAAAATACTTCTGAATTATTTATCTGCATGACCTCTTCCAGCATTTATCTCCATAGATTGATTATATGCTCTATAAAGTAGCAATTTGTTCCATTATGTGGAATTTACTGTCTTTATTTTTACTGAACATGCCATTGTTCTTGCAACAGTGGAAAAAGAATCAGACCAGTTTTTATTATTACTAAAAACACTAAGCTCTTTGTCACACAGGTTCTTTTAAACTTGTTTTTATAACAGATAAGGAAATGCTCCTGTAGTTCTGGTTTTCCTGTTCTACCCTGTTCTACTTTTCCTGGATTACCAGACTGTCCAGAGATAAACCTGACCCCACATGTGTAGACAAAGTATGCTCCCCTTCAGTTCTTGTTTTTCCACCTACAGTTCAGCTCACCTGACTTAAGAATACTCCATTGCAGCACAAATGCAACACGGTGGAAATGTCACAACCATATTAACTTAAATTCTGTTTCTTTTGCAGCAAGTGGTGAAAAGGTAATGGATTCCCAAAGCCGACAAAGATTCCAGTTCTGTCTGTTCTCTTGTACAGTTCCCCAGTCTTGAAGCTTTTATCTTTAGCAAATACCACTATATTTTTTTTTTGCATTTTCTGTTCTAATTGAATGAAATGCTTAACATCATTGTTCAGCATCAAGAATTTCAGAATGCTTCTCTGTGAAATTAATGGGCTAGGTCCAATTTAAATTATTAATAAAACATGTTATTTTTAATGATTACATGAAAATCACATTGCAAGCCTGTAAAACTAACTTAACAACCTGTGCCACTACAATCAAGGATTAAAATCTTAAATTAATGACATTGTAATTTTTAAGATGTTACTCTAAAGCATATATTGTACTTGAATTTTCCAAAGCTTTAAAGTAAACAACAAAGTATTAGTAATTCAGGTCCTATTTCTGTATACAAATAGGCACAAACACATTTAAATTTCTCCAGTATTTTAATTTACCTACTTTATTTCAAAAATGTCTAATAACATTACATTTCTCTAACTGCAGAAAAAAATTCTTAGCATTTTTCTTGTCTATCCTTAGACTCCAGAATAGTACTACAGCTACCAGGACATTTTTTTGTTCAACTATGTACATTTTAAGAAACACCACAACTCCTAACCCTTTATGCAGGTTGTTCCTTTCCTTTGCACATCTTAAATACTCCAATAAAGGAACACCACCTTGTTGAAGCTGTAGTCTTCACAGGTTATGGAAGCAGAATAGTTCAGAAAGCAGCAGAGAATGCAAAAACAATCTGAACATGCTTTTTCTTCACATATTTCATGATGAAGCTGCTTCCAATGTTTCATGATGAAAAAGTAAACAAAGTATGACTTCTAGTCTTACTCCAAAGAACTTTCCTCATTTAAATATGAAATAATACAGACTTTCCAATAAGCTATGAAAATATTTCTTAACTGGCTTAAGAAATATGCCAGTGAAAAGAAACATGACAACAGGTCATTATTTTATTTCACATAAGCATTTTTTTATCAATGATGTTACATTTTTCTCCCTAAGCCTGTCATAAACTGGCTGTCCACTAAAAGAATTTCTGTCCAATAGACTACTTTGGGGGATTTATTTAGAAAGGTATAATAAAAAAAAGTTGTAACTCCTCACACATTACTATACATACAATCACATTCTCTTGCTTCATTCCCATTATAATTAACAAATGTTTGTTCTGTTCTTTTGTATAATGCTAGTGAGTGGACTTTTGAGAGCTTGAATTTTTCTTTCCAGTTCCTGAAGGTTATAATTCAGGTACACATACAACTGAGCCTCAGTGCAACGTTGTCTTCTAATATACAACAGAACTTTTGGGTCAAGTAGTTACTACAATTTACTTTGTAAGAATGGAACTTATGACATATTTACCATTTTCATCCTGACCGCTAGCTTCTGGTGTGCCTTGTCTCTGGTCCTCCTCAGGTGCTTCAGGGTAGATAACAGCTGTATCTTCTTGTTGAAGGAATTCTTCAACATTAGGGTCATGGTTTTGTTCATTTTCTGCATCAGAATCACATTCATCTTCTTTTACTAAGAGTGAAAAACATGATACAAGATAGGAAATGATGATTTTAAAAAGAACATAAATGAGATTCAGGAACATATTTTCAAAACATTCCCTTTCCAATTATTTCAAAACTCTTTTCCATTATGGCATAGGTAAAGCCATTCATATTGCAGGAATATGCCAAGTTTTAAAACTGAGACACAGTGGCATAATGACATTTGAAAATTTGACTAAAACCACTGTTTGCTTCTTTGACTCAGAGCATTTTTATAATTTTAGATTTAGCTAGCTAATTTTAGATTTTCCCCTGAGCTTCACTAAAAGTCTTCACAAAAATTGCAACATTAATTATGAATTAGTTCTTGTAATTTTAAGGTCAACTTACAGTCTTGGCTCTTGTGTTTGCAAAAGTAAATTTGTTGACTTGAAGGAATAATTTTTAATATTATTTAAGAGTTGTTCATCAGCATAAATGCATACGTGAATAACAAGCTGATTGGCTGAAATGCAACAAACTTTGAGTGTTTTGTTCTCTGGAAATGGCTATCAAAAATGTTTCAGATTTAGTTAACATCCTTCAACATTTTCCAGTTTAAAATTTAAGGAAACAATCAATTAACTGCAATTCAAAGTTAACAAATAGCAAATCAAGAATTTACTTAATGTTTGTTGGATAAATACCTGCTACCAAGCATTCGCCTACATAATTAATTGAGAGAGTTCACTCATGGTGGAACATTCTGTGAGTTTTTCCTGCAGCACACTTAACAATGACAGATCTCCTCTACTATTAATAATTTGAGCTATATTTTTAGCAGGGAGAGGAAGTTTTACAATTCATCTCACAGTGTGAAGTCACAGACTCAATTTACAATTTGACTCAATCTTTTAATGACATGAGACAGTCTTTCTTCTCTATAGACTGTAATGTAATATATCATGTAGTTCTTCATACTTACCTGGGAAGACCTGATCTTACAGCAAACAAAAAGAATGCATGAATCCACAGTTTGAAATTATCTATGTTTAGGCTGCATCTTGTTTAATAAGCTTTACACTAATAATATGTAACTACTTAGTGTTAAAACACCTAAAAATAACATAAAATCTTTTTAAAAGCTGGATGGGCTATATGTTAATATTTTTGTCAACCAGACAAAATGGTATATCCATCATTAGTTTAAAACACTGTCTGTTGACCTGTACTTTTATACTATACAACTATGCATAAGATCAATGCTATTCCTCATCTTGCTCTTGTTCCTGAAGTCCCCAGGAGCCAGGGTGCTGAAGCATCACTGGGCACAGCCCTCCTGTGAGGGCTCTGCTCTGGGGCACTGCTCAGCACCCTCTGCACCCAGGACACCCAAAAGGAGGACTGTTCTTTCCAGCTGTTCACAGTTTAAGACCTTCACCACTTATGTGCAAAACTGTTTACAAAGAGGGGTGGGAGAACTTCAAAGATTTCAGAAGGTTACTCACATAGCCAAAACTCAGTAACACCTCATGAAAAAACAAATACCTGTACATCCAACTTCATCTGTCTGAGCTTCAGGCCCCAGGACTTCTTTTGTTTCTTTTCCAGCTGAAATAGTACATTTCACAAAAAGACGAAAAAATATTAAGAAACCACAACAAAGCAAGGCCACACACACAAGAACTTTATATATTGAGTTATTTCTTCAGCAATCTTTCCCATTTCTGCATTATTTAGAAGAACGGCATTTAAATACATTTTTTTCAAAAATATGGATTCCACATTATTTTAATATTATTTTATTATTTTAATAATGTGGAATCAGTTGAACCACAAGGATATTACATAACTAAAGAAATAAAATCTCAAAAGAAAGCAATACTAAACAGCAAACATTATGTGGAGAGGCAAAGACAGGGCCATTTTGTTCCTCCAAGTAAAGACAGCTACTTAAGTAATCCTATCTACAAATGCAGCTATCTGGAGAATACCAGAGTATCATAAACCAAAGACATTTACATTATATTTTCCACTTAACAGTATTTGGAAATGATTGATGATTTGCTGGTAACGTCTGCAAACAACTACTTATTGTGCTCTCCTTTGACTGGAAACCACTTATAGGCTGTTGTTGTTTAAACAAACAAGGGCTTTAAACACATGCTCCCCACTTCAGATCAACTGTGCACTATAAAAAAGCTCCATATATCAATTCTGATATCAAGTATGAGTGTGCAGGTGCTGGCCATCTGTAGAAGTGAAGTCACGGAGCCTACCTGCCTCCAAAGCTCCATCAGCTCCTGCTCAGCTAGAGCATTTAAGGATGGAAGCTTTAGCTAAATACAGGTTGTTGGTTCAAACCAATAAATGGCCCAAGTTGTTTCTAATAGCTGTTTCTAAAGTTGTTGTGTAGCCTGAATCAGAAAGTTCCTTCTGGCTGCTGCCATTGCTGTCAGTCACTGGCTTACAGCAGGAGTGAACAGGAAAACTGTTGGGTATTTTTTGCTCCTTTATCAGTAGTATGCTATGTTAATATATGTGAAATTAAAGCATTATTTAATATTTTTTTAATGGAAACCTTTGATGCTTCAGAGCTACACTGCAGAAAAAGACTCCTACATGATAGGAACAGACTAACAACTTCTGTGATCTGAAAATGGCAACTGCCACACTTTTATTTACCTTGCTTCACTCTACTTCAGTGACAATCCTTTGGTTTTGCTAGTCAGAACCCCAGAACAACCCCAGCTTTTTCATTACAGGAGAAGCCAATTTCTCCTCTATATGGAAGATGATAAATTCTAGGAGAACTTCAAGATTTAAGATAAAACCTGCTTCTTTAAAATAATAAAAAAATAATTCTGAAAAGAAAAAAATAGTTTATTCTGTCTGCTTTGATACAACCCCCAGATATGTGGAATCTGCAGATAGTCACAAATAAGAAATATTTAATATTTAAAGGGAAATACAAGACTTATACCTTGCTTTAATCGTAATCTAGAAAAACCTCCAAACGAGTCTGCATTTTCCTGGTAAGTATTAGATTGTGAACTAATTATGGTTGTGTCTCATGATACCACAGACTTGGTTCAGAATTTGTAAGATGGATGATTGCATTCAATGCATATGTAATTCCAAAATTTAATTTCTTAAAAACAATCATGATGCAAACCCACTATTTTTCTTTAAAAAGAGCTTTGTGATTTTTCTCCATTATGAAATAAGCTTTATGGATGAGGGGGAATATCAGTAAGTTATTACTTAGGGAAATTTATAGCTGTCTCCAGCAAATTCCATTGACTTCAGTAAAAGATATGCTTCCCAAGGGAATGTCAAGGAGTTTATGGCATTACAGATTAATCTCAGGGAAGTTAAAAACCCTCTCAATTCTAGTAATCGTGAGCACTGTTTGATACTGTCTCTTCCCAATAGCTACAAGTGGTGTATAAGTCAGGGAGGGTAATTTCCACAGAGGGTGAACTTTGTTAATGCTGTAGGAACAATTAACAATTTGAAAAATGTTGCCATAAAGTTAGCTATGATTGGCCAGCATAAGAAGGCAACTTCACAATTCTGCCCTCAAGAAGCCCCGTTACCATGTGGGAAACACAGCTGCTGGGAGGCAATGGGAAGGGATGTCAGGATGAGAGAACAGATCTCACAATATTGTTACAGCAAGAAGTCGAAGCTCTGAATCCCATGAGAAATTTGAGCTACCTGCTGAATGACTGCTTAAACACAGGTCTCCACAAATAGCATCCAGGGCGTGAATATCCATCTTGGCATTACGTCTGGACAGGCCAGATAATTGTAAAACGTGTCCTTGGGCTTCTGTATCTCATCATTGCTTATGAGAAGCTTCTTAGAGATAGGGTGGGACTTCCCGGGGTCAAATGCTGATGATTTTCAGATCACAGGCAATAGCGTGTACTGGCAGTAAAATTGCCTGACACTATCACTGTGACTGTAAAGATCTCTGCATGGGTAAGATAACTGATCAAATTTAAAGCACTAGCAAAATGGAAATTTTGGTTGTAGGTAGAAAGGCAAAGTTTACTGAAGTTTCCACTGCAGTCTTATCTTCAGAGAAGAGAACAAATTCTAAAGCCCATTAAAAAAAATTTCTAATTTAAATTCTTTGGAGCTTATTTTCTGATATGCTTGTAGAAAGCACTGTTTACAGCTTACAGTATTGCCTGGTTGTTTGCTTCTGTAAAGTAAAAACTTGATCAAAAAGATGTCACAGTTCTTTAGCCTTCCTCCCAAATTAAATTAACACTAAATAGCACAGCAACCTTCCTCAGCAACACATGCCCAGAGAAGAACACAAACCATCCTACATTACATAAGCTCAACCTAAATTTTTATCAGTTAAAGGAATTTTTTAGTTTCAGGAGGAGTTTAAGCAGAAAGCATGATTTCATTGATTTTTTAACAGGCTATTTCAAGGTCTGGACAACTTTTTTTTATTTACAATTTTTAAATACTATCTTAGTTCCTGATCCAAGATTACTAGATTTCCTAAATAGTTAAACTTAACACACTTAAAAAATATCATTATGTATTAAAATAAGAAGACAATAATTTTAACCTTTCTTTTTTAAATTGTAGCATAGGCTTTACTGTAAACTAAAGCAAAAAAAAGGTCATATTACAGAATCATTGCACACATGAGAGCTGGCACACTGACAATAACTTGTGCAGGATACACATGGTTCACTTTTTCAAACCCATATGACTGTTTCAGTTAAACCTCTTGAGATACACACCTTATATATAAAACACCTGTTCCAAAAGCCTTTTAGAAATTCAGTTAGAATGACTGGAAACGGAAGGAAACTAATCTGATAAGGAAATGGTACGTGTGTCAGTTCTGTTCTTGGGCATTTGTGAACTGATTAAATATGTAAAAAACTCATTTTGTCAAGTTCAACTAAAACCAGCAACTTTCAGTACTACTTCATCAATGAAACACAACTTACTTAGTGTAGGTTTTCTAAAAATAAATATGCAGTCCTGAAGATATTAATAGTGTTCCAAGGACACCTACCCCAGTAACTTTCCTTGTATGAGAGAGATTGTGTGTTCGATACCTCCCTGTTCACATTTCTAATGTGCAGCCAAGGCCGATATGATTACCAGATCACACCTTTCCTTCTAGAAAAACTGTAGAGAAGTAAATGCTACTTTACCATAGCAAATCAAAGCTCCATAAAACCTAATGTAGCCTTCATTTCCTCACGTAGTCATCTACAGAAATTTGAGAAATTCAGTTTATTTTAAAAAAAACAACCAACCTTACTATCAAAAAAGCTTCAGAATACTTGGTTTTGACAGAAGAAATTTGTGCTCATTTGAGTAACCCTTTATGGTAATTGTTTAATTTTTTGTTGGTCTAAGCACCGATGAGAATTTAGTTCAAACCCTCCTTTTAGAAAACAAATGTTAAAAAGAAAAAATATTACATTTTAATAAGGAGTGAAAAAAGATCCCACGTGTCTAGAGCTCTGGAGCACCACAGAAGGTTGGCTGAGACAAGATGCTTTGTCATGACTGGCTGTCATACACCTCCAGGAAACGTTCAGCCCAAAGGGTCTTGACTCAGCACTTCTGCAGGACAGTGCTCTTCTTCGTTCCATATTTCAGGTTTCCTACACCTGTCTGAAGGGTTTAAGAAACAGCCTACACACAGCCCATTTTTATGTAACTGCCATTCCTGATAGGTAGAGCCGTAGCAGAGCAAAAGACACTATAGGAGAACTAAGAAAATCACCTCCCTAATAATTTAGCTCCAAAATACTCATTTCCCTGCACAGCATACCTTGGCAAGAGCAACCACATAAAACAGGCTGAGTTGATGCTATTCTCTGAACCCTCAGCTGCTCTCTCCCAGCTGGATTGCAGTTAGGGACCATATGAGCACTTCCCGTTTATTTAGATGTGAGGTCATGCAATGTGTCTTAAACCAACAGATCAAGCAAGGTGGATGCTAAAGAACTGTGTTCAGACAGAAACAGCGATACGCCGAAAAATATTCTTTATCTTTCAGGGGCTTAAGGCCAAATTTTGTTATAAATTCCACTAATTTATGCATTTATCCCAGTTTGGCTCCAATGTAAGCATGCTGTGTGATATTATGAAACTCAGTATCTGATTCCACAGAAAAAAGGCCCATTTCTTGATAACTTCACATTTTCAGCTTCCAAAGCTGCTGTACACCATTTACTTCCTTCCAGTGTTTTCAAAATACAGATTAATTATGAGTAAGATAGCCAGTCAAAAAACTAATAATCAAAAAAAAATTTTTTTCTGGCTATATTTTGGGGAGGGAAAAGGTATAAGAGGCTCACAGGCAGGAATTCACATCTGAATATTATTTTGTTCTGTGCTTTTGGCTTCCTGCTTACTCCTCAAGATAAGCAAACCCTGACCTTATTGGGAGCTATGGCAGAGACCTGCCGTTCAAAAAGACTTGGAAAAACTAAAAGCAAGTTTACCAGTCTCTCATCACCCTCTCATCACACAGAATGCTGTTTCCACAGATTTGAAACTCCTGTTTAACAATGTCAAAGGACTGAATGCACCACTAAATCTGCTTCACATATTAAGAGGATAAAATACACTACAATATATACATCACAAGACCTTTGGTTTTTTTATCTGTGAACATTATATGTTATTTCAGCAGAGTGACTAAAAACATTCTAGTAAGCTTTCATTTTAAAAGCTTTCTCTACACACCATAACCAGTGAAAATGGACATACCTTCATCTTCCCAGCAACTGTTTGTACTCCCTTCTCTTTCACTGTTTTCTGGTAACACTGCATGGTCTGTTGGCAAGTCATCTTCTGGCACACTAGCATCACAGTCTGCTGCATCAGTTTCATCTTCCACTATATGCAATTTATCTTCATCATCTGAATCTGAGTTCGCTTCTACCACATTATTGTAATTGGTGACTGTGGACAGAAAAAAAGCGAAATACTGATCAATATGCTCTTAATTTACAGCATGAAGGGGCAAAATGTCCCGTACTGTGGTCAGATGCTATATCTGGGGCATCTCTATGGACTCACATTATCATTTTTTCCTTCCACATGGGGATGGCAGTGGCTTGTGAGCAACCTGGGCATAATGGCTGCACACAAGGAGCCATCTGACAGCTGCTGGGCTTTCAGCACTGCTGGGAAAACATGAAACCTCTCACTTCTGCACATCCAGCTTCAGGCTGCCCCAGAAAAGTCAGCAGACAACTCCAAAGTTTTCTTTTGGCCCACACTGAAGCATCAGGCTTCCAACTGGGTCACTCCATTTTGGATACCACAATTACTTTAAGTTTCCTTTAAGAATATCATGGCTTGCTCAATAGTCTGGGAGACACTGAACATTCATAGACAACATTTTGTTACAGACAGACATGTATAATGAAGAGAGGCTGTATGTCTATAGCAATCAGTGGGGCAGAGCAGGAATAAAACCATAGAGAACCAAGTGTATGGAAGCCCAAGTGAGCCCAGGCTGAGCAGCACCAGAGAGGGTCCCTCAGGCAGCCCTGCCCATCCCCACTGAGCAAGCCCCTGCTCTCTGGCTCTGCTCACCCTCTCCATCTTGCCTGCTCTTCCTCTACCTGATGCCCCCCACGCTCCAAATATGTGAATCAAGCAGCAACAAACAGGAACAAGAGGGAGATTTGATCCAGAAGGGCTAAAGTGCTCCTGATCTAAGCTAAAATGCTCTTCTACTTAAACCCAAAGTTTAAGTAGAATAATCTCAAGAGGTGACTTATAAATGAAATCTTGCATAACATTCTCCCTGGCTACAACAAAAAGGTAATGCCTCTTTTTCAGCCTGCAGATCATATCATGAGAGTCTTGTGGACTATGGATTACATAATAAATATGTTTTTGTCAGATGGAAGCAGATTATTATTAAAATAGTCTTAATCTATAAGCACAGAAGATCAGCTAGGGTCATCTCAATGTCAACTGTAAGGATTATGTAGTAAGAAAAAAAAATCACTTTCCCAATATTTTGAAATGTTACTCATACAGAATTTAAACTATTAAACATTTATGGAAGATCTATATGTGTACTACTCTACTGACACATTTGAACTTCTTACTCAAATGATTCAAAATAGACTTTAAGAAAGGAAATAAATTTATCAAAGAATAAACTAACAAGACTTGTCTTGGTATTCCTTTGGTAGTTATCAGAATTGTACCTGTGAGGCACATAACCACGCTGCTTCATGATACCTGTGGACTGCTGCTGTTAGCACATGAGAAGCCAAGCTGATTCTTTCATGTGAAATCCTGCTTATTAAGGTAGATAAATAGCAAAGTGTTCTCCTGCTCTTCTGAGGTTATTTTTTTTTTTCGTTTTTTTTTCTTCTTCTTTTTTTTTTTTTTTTTTTAAAGCAGATATTCTAGTAATTTAAAAATACATTTAAGCAGGGAAAGTGAGTAGCATTAAAAATTGACAAGCTACTACTAAATTTCTTCCCAATGCAGGAAAGAAATGTTTTAACTGAACCATGCAGAAGAATGATGAAAGAGCTTTCTGATATTAAAACAGTCACTCCATGTTTCCATAGTTCATACACATAGCATCGTCTGAAGAATGTAGTTCACCCCACTACTGATACTATTGACATCTTCTCAGACAACAACTTTAAGCAAATTGCCTAAATACTTGTATCTGTTCCATGTAAATCAATAAATTGATATTCACTTTGTATTCTGTAATTGATTTTGCAACCAAGGTACAGGTACTATAAGGAATGCTGTAACAAACGAAAGAGAAAACAGACATGTTCTCCCTTACCAAAGTAAAAGAGATTTGTGAATTTATTCACACAAGAAGGCATTTTGTTGATTTTATTCCATTTATTTGATTTTTTAAAAACAAATTTCCTGTTTAGTTTGGGAAATCAAGTGGGATCCCTTACGGTAGATTTAGAGTGTTGTTTGGTTTATTTTTATGGAAAATTAAAAAATAATTAGATAGTTTGTCCTTAAGAATTACACTTGCATAGAAAATGTGTTTCTTCTTTTCCTCATCATTTATATTTTAATGTTTAATATAATCTACTCATGATGGTTCTATTTTTTTGGTATATTCTCACTACACAGTCTCACATGCTAACTCAGCAAAATTTAAAATCTTTTCCTCCACACAAACTGAGGAAGAAATGGTATTTGGGATTTTGATTCCCTCCATTGAAGATCAGTTGTCAACAAGACAACACCACAAAATCAGCAAGTAATCTGGCTCTAAAATTTCTCTTTTCTTTTTATGGAGAGCTTTGGGTAATCTGGGGGAAATAAACTGCCAAACCTTCGCCTAAAAGGGCTTGGCAGGCAACCCACACACCAAAAGCAGCACAAAGTTAAGCCCTTAAATTGATGGCAACATCCATATAGCTACAGGTAAGTCTAACTGATGATTATATGCAGTTTTCCCTCCACAGGATCCTTGCTTCATCTGGTGCAGTAATGGCAAATCTGCAGTGAATGCTCAGTTTTATGGAATGAATTAAGTGTGGGGTCCTGCCTCATTTTTTCAGACTGCAAAGTGATTATACATTCTTTTTATCCCCGTCAGCATTCCTAAGCCTCATTTATAGGATGTTAGCCAAAATGGGATTTCTCATTATAAGTCATCTATTATATGATACTGTTTACAATATATATATTTTTATCCAATATATTATAACTATATATTGTATAATTATATGATTGTTTATATTCTATGTAATTTCCCTACATGGCTCTCAGCAGAAATGCTTCAAAACATGTAATTAACTGAACTGTAGTAGGAAAATCGTATCTCTATTTTACAAAGAAGAAACTGGTTACTTAAAAACCAGAGGATTCTTTTGGCAATCCTGGCATTGCCACGTAGGTCTAAAGTATTTCAGGCCTTACTTTTCAGAGGACTTTGCATTTTTTCAGCATTTCACATATTCAAAGCACATGCATTCATTCCAAAAGCAGCTGTGCTCAGAGCCCAGGTACCTCAGCCTGTGTGCCACAGCAACTCGAAAGACAGAGATCACCTCCAAAATAAGTGACCTTGAAGAATCATAAAAACCCCTTGAAAAAGAGAAGAAAATCCAGTTTTTCAGGGGAACTTTTCAAATGCTTTTGATTCCTGCAGTCCTCTATTTAAATTACTACCATTTCCAACAGTTAAGACAAAGGTTCTGGAGACAACAGCTTCCTTTAATAAAGGATTCATTCTCTGGGCACTATTTCTCCTTTGAAAAAAATATGTGCTCACATAATTAAAGATCCTATCATTATGCACACATCCAAGGGGCAAATTAAAACAGTTTGAACAATCTTCATACTGACATTTTCCAACTTTTTTGAATGCTCAACTTTCAAAGTCAAGAGTTTGATTTCAAAGAATATAACAATATTCTTTAGTAGAAATTATGGTTAAAAAAAAAACAACCCATAATATACTTTATTTTTAGCTGATTAAAATCCCATTACATGGTATGATACTGATGCCTGCCAGGCTTCAAAGCTTAGTTTTAGCAATCCAGATCTGCTTCAGGTGCCCTACAAGACCTAAGTGGTGGCCAGTGGCAGGCTGCAATCTTCAATCACTTCAAATACATTTTGGCAACATGTTTCACAGATCCATGGTACCTCTTGCAAGGGTAATTGTCCTCCCTTTCTCTCTTCTCCAGTTCAGTTCTAGAGTCAAATTTAGACCTTCCTTATATGCATAACATTTTGTGTGTTGTCTCCTCTCATCCTCAATGTTTCCTCAGAACAATCACCACTTAAAGAAGAGAACAACAGGCTCGCTTTATACCTGGCACCTCTTCAACTGCTGAATTTGTGAGGAATACATTAATTAAACCTTTTTGGATAGAGATTTAAATATACGTAATAAAAAAACAGTATGTAGAAACCACTGCTTAAAACCTCTGAAAGAAATTTGAGTGTGTGTAAGTGATGACTGCAAGTGGCTTCTAATTTGCCCAAATATTCCATGCAGCAAATAAAACACACAGGGAAAACCTCATTCAGAAGAACAGTTTCAGCTTTCCAGTAAAGTTACTACAAATATTCCAAACTTCATTAATAGTTACTTCTAGTTAATTTCATTTAAAAGTAGCATCTACCTAAACAAAATAATTCAGCCTGGATCACAGAGCACTGGCACTAAGAGCAGCCAATGTCTGCACACTGTGCAAAGCAAGGACAGACAGAGAGGTTACGTCACCCACAGCCACCACGGCTCCAGGGACAGCCATCAGCAGCAGAACTCAGAGGTAATCTTATCTTCTACTGTAAAAGCTACGTCTGACTCAGATCATGAACCATGGCTGTAAGCCTCTGCAAACAGGTCACCAGACAAGCACATATGATGCTTAATAGACATATGAGCCTATTTTTTCCACCTTGCAGTGTGAAACAGTATAAAAATATGTATTATTAAACAGTTTCATTATTAATTTCAGCTTTACTTTCACAGATGAAAAGCTCCATTTTCAATATATATGTATTACAAATGACTCGGAAGACTAAATATTTATTCATTGAAATATTTTTATATCATTACTATATGCTTCTGAAATAAAGACGAAATACTCATTAAAAACCAATACATTAAAAAAACTTTTTATGAATTGTAATTACTTATTTTCCTGTTGCTTGCTTGCTAGAGTACCCTGATTCTTAGAGAATAAATGAGTATCTCTAGTTGAAGGTGCTGTTGTTCTAACAGTAAATGACTGCAAAATGAATTGCAGAAAATGACCTTTTCTTTCTGGATTTTGAGAGTCCTACATGCAAAGAAGACATATGATGTTGCATAATTCTAATTAAAAAAGAAATATGTTTAAACAGGATAGTAATTATAGTGCTAAAACAGAGAAATAAATGATTTTCCTGGTTAAATACAGCTGGGAAACCACAATATGTATCTTTAGTCAAATTCAAATATGGTGTTTAAAAGGAAAGCAATCTCTAGCTCTCTGATTTAGTGAACCCAGGAATTTTAAGATGAAGACTAACATTGTGGCGATGAAATGATTTTGGGTTTACTGTTTCCACAGCCTATACTATTATAGGAGAGTCCCCAGAAAGGTGAGAAACCTGATAATTTAGCATTCAGTATTTTATATTTACATTTTGGTGTATAATTTCAGTACTGAATACTTCTCCCTCTGCACTGATTAGCTGCCCAGTATCATTAGTAAAAGTTAGACCTTTCTGTTATTTTCTTGTTTTTCCTCACAGTTTAATACATATATTTGAAAATAATAAGTAACTTCTATGCAATAATATATACAGAACCACATTACCATTTGAAGTAGAAACCCAGGCAACAGCTTAAGGAAAGGGAAGGCATATGTTGATGCTTCTCCTAAAATTCTCCACCTGTTTCCAGTAGTTTTTGGCTCCTGCAACTCCTATATGTGATGTGTTGTCTTCACGCCTGATAGCCTCTTTCTGTGAATTTGTCTCATTAAATTTTGAATTTGTGAAATTTTTGGTATTCAGATTATCCTGGGAAAAGGAGTTTCACAGCTATTTGTTGTGGCAAGAATGAGCTTCCTATGTTGGTTTTGATCCTGCACTGCGCTAGATTCAGGGACTGTCCCTTAGATCTTCCCCACTTTTGTCCCCCAAGCTGTTCATGATTTTACACACTTCCTTGCACAGTCCTCCTTTCCAGTGTGAGAAGCCCTTGTCCACTTGCTACTCATACAGTTTTTCCATTGATCACTTTTGCTGCACCTCTCTGGACCTGTGCCCCTCCTGCTCTGCATCACTGTGTTTTGGGATGCACACCCATCATGGATTAGAACAACATGCTGGTTTTTTCTCTACCCCTTTCCAATAACACAAGTCATATTTTACGACTTTTCTTGACTGCTACAAATAATTAACCTGACACTACTACAGGTTTATTTTCTGTCCCCAGAACTGCTGTTCCTGAATGGTATCTATCAGTTCAGAATGCATGACAGGACCCAGCTCCTCACTCCAAATACACTGCTTTACTTTTATCTACCTAGAATTTTATCTGCCTTACTACTGCTTGGCTGTCTGGAAATGCTGTCATTATGTCCCAAAAAAGTACAAGAAACCCTTAGTAAAAATACTTGCTGCTTCCCAATCATGCCATAAGGCAGCAGGGTGACTTCCCGTGGTCTGACAGCCAGCAGCACTGCAGAGGGGAGAGGAGGCAGCAGAACACATCACATCAGGCAGCTTGTTGAACTCAGTAAAAATACACAACAAGAACTCATTATATGAAAAGTATGAGGAAACCATATTGTACTCTTAAATAAATAAATCAAGGAAAAAGAAGAATATCCTGTCAGAGAATTGTTCAAAAAAAAAAAAAAAAAAAGTAAGTTTAATTAAGAAACATAGTTCAGAAAAGTAATTCTGCTTTTAAGAACAATGTAAGTGCTATAAATTAATAGAACTAAATTTTATATATAAGAGGTTGACTCACTGTTTATTTAGACATGTATGTGCTCACACATGGAAAAGGGGAACTGAATTCAGTACTTCCTCTGCCTGAAGGGATCAAAGCTACATCTCCCACATGTGTTTATATAAATAAATGAATAGCTGTAAAAACCTAAACCTAAATATTTACAAGTACAAAGTACTTTTCTGATAATTTTGTTTAACTAATAAAAATATCTTGCAAAATGTTTTTAGACCTCTTAAATGAATACTGATATCCAGTCAAATGCAGCTTCCCATGTTTTCATTGAATATTTCAACACAATAAAACCCATAAAATCCAACAATCTTAATATGCACTATGGCATATAAATAATCTGAATACATACACACTGGATTATTGGGTCTTCTGGTAAACTCAAAGAAACTTGGTATTTAAAATAAATGCTTTGCAAGTGGGCTGAATCTTAAAATCTGCTCTAAATGCTGTACCAAAAAGTGAGACTGAATGTTTGGCTTACACAACACACATTAAAATAAACAGAGCAAACACAATTTTTCTGCTTGTTAATTTCAAAACATGGTTTAAAAATCAGATAATATTTAATATTAAAAACACACCAATCCTTGGTATTGAATTTTTCTATTCAAATGGGGAAATCAGAGGTAAAGCCTGATGATTTAAATCAGGACCAGTTCCCCAGCTGCTGTTGCCACCTCCTCCCACTGCTCTGGCGAGGGCAGCTGGAGAACCTCTGCAGCTTTGGCTGCTCCTGGCAGGCAGCTGCTTGAGCCAGCTTCTTGCTTGGCCTGGGACTAACATGAGTTCTGGGCAGAATAATATACATATTCACTCCACCCTGCCCTATTCTATTCAAACTACGTGTGTAAGATAGCAGATTTTACTTCTGTATCATTTCTGGAATGCTGAGCCCAACACTAATGCAGGACAGGGATCCAAAACCAAGTTCCTCAGTTCTGCTGATGGAAGGATTTGTAAGAGCTGCTGGTTCTGAAGGCAAGGACAGCGAGTTTGTACCCACACTAACAGGCAAGGTAGAGGAAGAGAAACAGAAATATATGGTGAAGCTGCTGACACTGAGGACCTCATGTTCACATTCCATGTTTCAGAGCAATCTCTAGTCTGTTCTTCTGGAGTAAATTTTTATTCGTGGCTGCAACACACTCCCAGAACATTTAGTTTAAAGAGAAGCCATGGTCTCAAAGCAAAGCACAGTAAGTGAGGACAGGCAGGAGATTCACTTAAAAAATGCAGCCCTGACCTGAACTGAGACAGTGAAGGATATGCACCTGCAGCCAAACACCTCTGGAAAGGATACACACTTTTTGCCTGCAGTCTGAAGGATAAAACTTTCCATCACTCATTCCATTATAAAAATTATTAACTGTGGGCATGAAAATCTAAGCCTGTAGACAGCAGGAGCCTTTTGGGTCATATATCCTGTTCCTCCCTCTTGTAAGCAACCAGTTCATACAATCCCTTTCAAAATATGAGAGATGAATCAAACATTTGACAGACTCTTGAATTCAGAACATACTTGCGATTGAAAGGAAAGCTACACATGGTCTCTACAGACAGCCAAGAGCCTGTTATGACAGATGCCAGCAAAAACCAGTAACCACCATCTGAGGTGGAAGTGGATGAGGTTGTGTGACTATTTCTATGGATTGAATCCTGTACTCCTCAAAAGTGTGAACCTGTACTGCTAACAAACATCCTCATCCAACAGCAACACAGGAAAGCTTGAAAAGCACCACTGGGAAACAGGAGAGGGATGGCACAGAAGACACGGATGCCAGTGAGTAACCAGATCACTCCTCACTGCAGTGCAGGTTTAAGGATGAGTGAATGGCAATGGAGCTCTATGACTGGTAACAACTTGACATATGCAGTACATACAGTCCAGTAAAAGCAAAATCACCACCACCTCCTCCCTTTGGGTTGCCTGTTGAGTGAAAACCTTTCTTCCACTAGGCATGGCTGTTCCCATCTGCAGTACTGATCAGCATCACCTCTGAACATTGACAAATATCACCTAGTAAGATGACCTGACCACAGCAACCCTAAGTGTTCAGGTAACTGGAGATACTGGTTTCACAATCATTAGACAGGATCACCAAAACTATGCAGGCAGACCTCTCAGCAAGAGGCCTTAGTACAGAGGACCTTTGGATCACCAAGTGGGAGCTCCTAAGGTAGCCCACATGCTTCATTGTTTTAACCATCCATCACCTGAGCAAGATAATCACAGCAGTTGTACACTGGGATCCTGTAGCAGCTTTTCCTAGAATCACTCTAAAGCAGCCTCCAAATGTATGCTGCTTTGAATGGCTTTCCAGATGCTGTAATGGTGCCTTAATGCTACATTTTAAAAATTTATAGAACTTACAAGGGAGGGAAACAACTTTAAAATCAACTCCAGCACTCATATGAGAATTTACGTGCATGTACAATTGACACAAGTCCAGAGCCAAGTAGAGAGTACACAGAGAAGTATTTCAAGTATTTAGCCTTGGTCCAATAATAATTTTAAAACACAGGAAAATGTACATTGATGTATATATACATACATATAATTACATATATATTTCCAGGCTTGATAACCTAAAATTAGATTTGGAAATGTATACCTATACCATCATACAAAAATAATATCATCTTGAAATATTTCTCCTATTAGTGCTACTTCAGAAAAGTAGCTTTAATGTAATTTTCAGCACACTGCTTTGAGACTCTTCATTATTCTGCAGCTCTTCCATGCTAAAAATGGAATCTTTATAGCTTTGCAAAATGGAAGATTTCAGTCTTTAAGTGAGACAGAGGGACTTTCCATAGTAATTTCTCTACTGGATTTGCAAATGATGGTCCTTTTTCTGATGCAAAAGCCAACTATTGTCTGAATATTCTCTCCTAGTCTCTGGATTGATGTAAATTCTACATGCAAATATGAAAATTCTCAGAGGCAGCAAGATTTGAAAAATGTTATTATTACAAGGTACTTACACATTTGGAAATATTAAAAATGGTCTCACAAGAAAAAAAATTAACATTCAGAAACAAGACAGCCAAAGGTATGTGAGAAAATTAACTGTACCCTTTGCCTGTTATCACCATTGTACAAGGCAAGCTTGCAGAGACTTCTACAAATGAGAACTTAACTGCATCTGTGTACTTCCATTTCAACTGCTGCTGTCAGGAACTTTTATAAAAATTTAAAGCGAGTTTAATACTTAAGGAAGTATTTGCAAGAACTTAGTGTACAGAAAGAACCATATCCCTTCCTTAGCATTTTTTTAATCTACTGGGGAAAAAAAATAATTTCAATAAATATCACTGTAGCTTTAAACATTTGGCAAGTGGAAAACCACACCTTGGTGCATTTTCCCCTCTCACAGCTCCCCCATGTTATATCCTGTCCTTCAGGTAGTCTCATGAAACAGAGAAAAGTGTTCATTCACCATAACTGACAAAACTTCTATGCAACATGGAAGTTTTTGCAAGTATTCATATTTGTTAATGTATGTGGATAAAATAAATACCAAATAGAAGGTGGGGATAGCCACGTAAGAGGCAGGAACTTCTGATTATTCTGCTCTTTGCCCATTTTTCTCTTTCGAAAGAACACACATAATTTCCCCATAAAATTATACTGACATAAATATAAAACAGACAAAGTCCTGATGTTTATGATTTTTAAAAATAGAGATTTTCAAAGAATATACTCTGGGGACCAATTCTGGGCAGGTGGCAATGATCTAGTTATTACATGCTCCAAATTACGGAGGCAAAAAGTAGAAACCTTTCCCTCGTGTCCTATTTCATCCCAGGTAAGTTTGCATTTCTGTCACCAGTATTAGTTTTATAGTCTATCATTTTACTCAGAAGACTGGAAAAACCAATCTCCACATCTGCCTGGTGTCCCTCACAGTTGAGTACAGTCTGACAGCCACAATGGTTTATAGCCTCTGAGACACCTGAGCATGGTGCTCGTAAAAATTAAGCATGAGATGTATAAATATCTGAGAAGCCTTCATCTTTTTAGTACCTCCAATTACTGAACAACTGGAAACAGTAAACTAAACTGTGGAAAGGCTGAGAGGAAAAAGTATTTCCATGTGTTACCTAGTCTGTTTTCTTATGCAAAAATTATCTAACCACTGGTGACTGTACCACGTTGCTGTACATTCAAAATGCTCTATTTACATAACCACATTGTTTCTACACAGTTCACTCCAGATGCTTGACATTTTTTTCCATTATAAAACTTCTCATATATTAAAAAGTTAGCTAAGAGAAGCATGATAAAGGCAAGATCATGAATTACTTTCTCAGACAGATTTTTAAAAATGGATTACCACACGAAAGCTTTACCCTTGGCACACAGATAAATGTCATGAAGTTTAAGAAGGCACATAGAAAACTGCCATATTAATATAAACATATAAATATAAAATTAAATATAAATATGTCTCTTGAAAGAGAGAGAGTTTGTCAAATGCATAATGGTCACCTCTTTATTCTGACTACAGGTTTAAACATTCCATTATTTTAAGAACTCCTTGGCCTATCTCCTGCTTATGACACAGGAGCATTTTTTTTTTTTTTAATTTGTCTTTTATATCCTATCAAAGAGTCTTATCATTGAATGGCTTGGGTTGGAAGGGAGCTTAAATCTCATCTACTTTCAACTCCCCTGCATGGGCAGTGACACCTCCCAGTAAGACCAGGTTGCTCCAAGCTTCATCCAACCTGGCCTTGAACACATCCAGGGAGGGGGCAGCCAAAGCTTCCCTGGGCAACCTGTGCCAGTGTCTCACCACCCTCACAGTGAAGAATTTCTTCCTTATGTCTAACCTAAATCTAACAAGCTACATTTTGGCTTCACTTTGATTTTGCATAATAACAGAACATTTTTAATGGTGCTCTAGGCTTTGGTATTCAAAATGTGGGTCCTGACTTTGGATTCAGGGTAACTAATTTGCAGAGGTTATATGTTATTATCACAACAGATTGCTGTCTCCAGCATGCCTAATTCACTTTTCCTGAAAATAAAGATTACAAAGAAATGTAAGAACAAGTAAATGTAGATGAACACAATTCTAGTATGTAATGTGGATGATCTGGTTTGCTTCATGTAGCCTTGCATCTTGAATAATATGAGTTTATTATGCATATTCATATATGACATGAACATAATTTTTTGCATTTATATTCAGAGCTAATCAACAAAAAAACTGGCAGTAGAAAATTACTGTCTGGGAGTCATATGACAAGTTCCAAGTCTCTCTAATTTTTAATTATCTATTGCATTTTTACAATACTCATTTTTATATTTTTCACATTACTTATTTTCAATTATTTTAAAATATTAAATCACTGACCATTTATATAATTTATTTGTGTGAAGTGGGAAATAAAATACCATTTAAATTCTAAGTGTCATTTGTTCATTTTGCAAGATAATGAATATCTATCATTCCCAGAAACCTTCTGCAGTGTTGGAGCATGAATACAGACAGTCAAAAAGCATGCAGTGGACTTACAGTGTTTTACTGAATTTCAAGGGTAGATATAGTGTTCTATTTAAACAGGTGGATATGTGAGATTATGAAAGGTCCCGTTTATCCTGTTTAAATAGAAGCTTAAGGAACAGTTTAGTTTTCAAAGGATGCATTCCATAAGGATAATATATATAATTAAAACAACATTGTGAAATGGTACATTAGTGAATTTTTACACATTTAACTGAAACTTTGTACATTTACACAGCCCAGAATCAAGCCTAATGGATATGCTAGGCATTATATTAAGGAAATAACCATGTTTAGCCATACTAAACTCTGTTTCAAAAGGCTGTGAGTATAGTCCACAATACATTTTAGTAAGATCTTATTTTTCTCTTTATTAATCTCTAATTTATGATAGATGCTTCCAAAGGCAGGGGTTTTAAATTCTTTAAAACTGCAATCTGGATTTGCAGTTTCATTCCTGTAAACAAAACCTTCACATACATCTACTGAATCTCCCTGTGAAGGCAATTAAACCCAGATTTTTGGACTGAGAACTGGGCAAACCAGCTCATCAGCCTCTATATTGAAGCTTATGCCTCATCTAGCCATTACAATATTTCACTGACATATTTAGCACATGCTTCAAAAGATGTCAGGTTGATGGAGAAGGTATGAGAAGAGAATGCATGAGCTTCCAGGTTTGCTGACTCTGTGACACTACAGCTGCTCCCCGTCACAGAGATGAAGATTCAAACCAGCACTGTACAAGTTCTGACGAGGAAAGTATAACAGAATTTCTTGATGAAATACAGATTCATGAAGGCACTCTTACACAAAGAAATACTAAACTTAGGCACTAGCCTATATTAGAAAAAAAACCCAACTTATTCACTTCTCAATATATGCTATTAGATGTACTGTTTCAGACTACTATCTGTCTATAGCCTATCTATCAAAACAATGTTAATGAATAAGAAAGTATCTTGCAAAGCCAGGAACTTCAGAACAGATATAACACGACGACAGGATATTATCTCTGCCTGAACTTACGTAGCAGAAAATGCCATTATTGAGGAAAAAAAGCTCTTACAATCTTAAAGCTAATTGACTACTGAAAACATTGAGTATACATATGATCCCTAGTAAAAGCATTTTTTCAAACCACTCATCTAATTCAATAGCTAGATAGATAGATACAGAAAAAATCATGCCACAGGAGAGCACAGGGTTCTGCTTTAATACTGTTAATGTCTGAGCACCTGCCTGGACACCTCATCATCACTTCTCATGGCCAAATCAAGTGCAGCCCTTCTCCTCTCCAAACAGATATACACATCTTTAGATAGCAAAGAACATGCTTTCAGACTTTGATGATCTGTCAATGAGTATGAACTTGATATCTGACAGGTTCAATTCTTTGGGCCTAAGCAGTATAGGAGAGAACAAGAGACAAGGGGAAGTGGCCAGGTGGCCACCAATGAGAGAGCCACAGCCCTGAACACTGGCTGCATGCACCAGCCAGGCTCCTGCTCTTCCCTGCTTCCCTTTCCAAGCATTAATTCACTTTCTGAATGGAAACCCTTGCCTTCAAGCTTGATTCCGGTTCACTCTTGTATTTCTTAATTCTACCAGCAACTGAAGCTATTATCAACAACTGAAAATTTGCATATTAATCAATGACATAAAAGAAGTCTCAGTGTCCCTTAGGAGAGGCATGGATTTCACAAGCAAAGCCAGCACAGGAAGAAAAGGTTATAATTGGCACAAGAGCAAGGATTTCCAAAATATTATTTAATTGTACCGAATATTAAAAAATTACGTACTTTAAAGAAGCAACAGTCAAGAAAGCATTTTTCCTATCAGAGGAGAAATAGCTTTCCTTACTGAACAGAAGTACAGTAATTGGTTCTATAATGTGACTTAGTTTCAGAAAAACCCTCCTGTCCATCATTCTCTGCAGAGCCTCAGGAGAAGCTCCCTCAGCTGCTTTGCTTCCTTCAGCCTCGCATTTTTTTCTTTACGAACTCCAAAGGGAATTATTCCTTAAACTATTTCAGATTTTCCTGTCACAGAAAAAGCCCCACAGGTAAAAATATTTCTAATCTTTCATTACTTTGTTGCTGCCTTTTTTTTCTTTTTTTTTTTTTTTTCTTTTTTCCATGTAAAAGAGAGATTGATGTTTATCTATAATTACTATTTGGAAGGGTAAATGGAGGGAGAAACAAAAGCTTTTTGATGTTCTTCATTTAGTGTAACACGCTGTATGTTGTGTATATATATGTATATATGTGTATATATATATATATATATAACTATACATGAGCAGAAGCTAATAAGCTGATACTGTAACTTTTCCTAAATATTTCTGATTACTTTTTACAGTGTGCATCTCTATGATACACTGAATTTCCAAGAAAGCATGCACTCCTGTTTGTACAGCATCAACACACATCTTGTAAAAGGTTCCCCAACAAATAAATAATTAAAAAGAGAATCCTGAAAAGGAAGATTATTTAAAATACCAGTCTATAAAAGATGACTGTGAGATTTTAACTATGATATTGGAATGTACTGTACAACTATGTTCCAAGACTTCTTAATGGTGATGAATAACTGCATTCAATTTAGTCCAACACCTTCAAACTCTGTTAATGTTTTGAGACTTTAATTTAAAGAGCGTATCTGTTCCACTTGACATTGAAGTTCACATGCAAGGGGAATGAACAGCAATAAAGAAAAATCTAACAAAGGATCAACTATGGGGTAGCTTAAATAGAAAGACCAATTTACAAAAAAAAAAAAAAAACCAAAAAAAAAGCCAAACAAAAACCACAGAAAGAGAGAGAGAGAGAGAGAGAGAAACAGAAACTCCATATTTATTAATGTAAATTACCTGACATGCATTACAGGCGTTCTTACATTTAATTTTGCCAACCTTTTGTAAATTGAAATCAGACATGTCTGATTTCAGATGAAAACTGAGAAGGGCAGTAAGAAACACCTGTCAGTCACTTCAAGGCAGAGACTTTCTCTTTGCAAAGGCTACTGCAAAACCAGCTTGAGCATGACCAAACTGTGATGGGAGCATTTGACTTAAAAATAAAACCATTTTGTTTAGGAGGGAAATTATTTTCAAGCTTTCTGTAGCAAATCTTAAAAAGTGCTCTACCTGCTTAAGAATTTGCTCAGATCAGTCCAACTGCAATTTACTGACATGCTACAAAAAAAGGATGACAGCAGTAACAAGATTTAACCTAGTTACTCCTTTTATGAATCTTATTAATGGTTAGCTGGCTGTTAATATCTCCAATATTAAACACGTCTAAGCTTACAATCCCTTATTCTCTAAGTGAAAAAGAAAAAAGAAATACAGAATTTGAAGGAAAATAAAGCAATAGTTTGATCAGACCTGATTGTGGATCTTCTGAAATGAGAAATATGTTTTCAAAGCTTGAATATTTTTTCCAAGGAGATACCCAAGCCCAGTTTTAATCTATCTAATCTTCCATTTCTCCTAAAAAACAGTTGAGACACCTTTATGATTACAGAGATGCAACTAAAATGATCACGATCTCCTGAAATTACAAGGATCATGGAAGGGGGCAATTCAACCCATGATTAATTCTGGAGGGGAATTGAGTTTTTTGAAAAGAAAACTGTGATGCTCTTAGAGAAAGGGAGGGGTAGGGAAGTGTGTGGAGGTTCACAACACAAGCACAGTCAGTGAGCAGGAGGCTACTGACTGAGAAGTCATGGAATCAATATGTTTATGAGAGACAAATGGCTAAAAAGAACATGGAAGGATGAGATAAGCAATGCTTAAAAAGAACCCACACAACTCTGCAAAGAAGCCTGACAGAAATAGCACTTATGGGAAAGGCAGAAGCACAGGGAAAAAGATCTCCTTCCACCGTGCTGAGGACCACCAAAAGATTACATCAAATGATCTGCCTTTCCAGCAGGTGTGATAGCCAGTCTGAAGCACTGCTTGCAAAAATTAAAACTAAACAGTTTAAAATGTTTTAGTATGTACCAGTAATATTCAAATACATCCATACTGCTCTTAGTAGCCAAAGTCAGATCAACATTTTTTCTCAACTCCTGAACTGCTAACAAAGAGAAAAACTAGGATGAACTTCTGTGGCTAAGAAGCTTGAGACATATGTCGTGGATTGCTAAAAACTAAGTGAGATACCCAGGAAATCTCTTTCCACTTTTTTTTTTAAGCCTAGCACAAGACTTATAAGGTGAAATAAAAATTCCACCCTGAAAATACGAGTCAGTAAATTTACCCTTTCCTTCAGAACACCCATTTTCTTGCAAGCTGATATAAATGAAATATTTGTTCTTTTTGAAGAACAAGAAAACAAGAGAGATAAAGAACAAATATTAAGAACAAATTCACAAAGCTTCACATTACAGTTTAAACATTACTTGACTTTAAAAAACTCTTCAATATAAAAGTGAAAATCAACTTTGTTTATAAGCTAAATTTAGGTCAATTAGAAGTCACTGTACATGTAGGAAGTAACTGGTTTTGGCCACTGCAGGTAATCACTGTGTGCTGGAACCCAGCAGTTGTACAAGGTACTGTAACAACAGATCATCTGGCCCACTTAAGAAGTCTGTTGATTAACAAACTCAAGGCCCCACACGTGTTCAGTAAGGAAAGGGAAAAAAAAAAAAAAAAAAAAAAAAAAAAAGGGTAGGTAATTAAAATTTCCAACCTCAGCATTTCTACACAGTGCAGAGAAACATGTGTGAACGTTCCCCACGTGGACTTCAGTCCAGGTTCCCCCACTGAGTTACTGCATCATATTACCACACATACCAACTTAAAGCCATTAAAAACTGTAAAACCTTCCTGAACACAAAAATTGATTTAGACTCCCTGTGACTAGGAGTTTTAAACAATGACAGGTAACGTTTGAGACAAAAAAACTTTCATACTGGCCAGGGTGATGAAGAATTTAAGATAACTCCACTCAACAGTCAAATTATAATGTGCTTGCTGATCATGAAAAGAGTACAGCAAAGAGAATAGTACTGCATTCCCAAGTAACACAGAAGTGAGATTAAACACTTAAGAAGGTCAGATAAGTAAGGAGCCTTGAAGAAATAAAAAGATAAGACATGAGAGTACATAGCAAAGCCTATCCTATGACGTTCAGCTCAACAGCAAGTTCAGGTAATAATGTTTTCAATGAAAAAGTATAATCTTAGGGTGTTTTTATTCAAATAAGACAGAAATAAGAAAATTTAAATGCAACATAAAGCATTTTAAATACCTATAAAAACTTACATGGCTTGAGAACTATATTCAGAGTATTTTTAATATTCAGAGTATTTTTTTTAAAAAGAGGAAATTCTGTCTATTTTGGAAAGCTACATAATTTTTTTCAAGCCATATTATAGTCAGATTCCCTTTTACAGGAAAATTCCCAGGCATTTTGACTGACTGCTTACAATGGAAACACTCAGTGCTACAGACCAGCCAACTCCCAAGTGGAAAGCCACATTTATTTTGGGCCAGCAGTGCTTTGAGGAAGCTGAGTGAAGAGTGTTCTTATCAGTTAGACTGACTGAAAGTCTATATTGTCATAATTTGAACAAACCTAGGAAACAGCATCCCTGCTCTGTAAAAAGCACAATCTAGTTCCTGAGAACAGAAGGAATGCAGGTTACTTTAATAATCTATTTATTTAAACAATATCTAGACATTACAGCAGTCCATTAACTTGGTGCACTCAGAATACTAATTCTACATTCTCTCATTTTAGTGTCTTACAGGGTAAAATTTATGAGCTAGCACTTATGGAGAAATATTCCATAAGACATTTTGTTAGCAGCCACTCATTCTACTAAGAACTGTTAAAGGATCTAGCAAAATTCTAATTTTTAAAAATAATTCTACTCTGATTTGTACCATTAGATATGACAGTGCTGTAATATCAGTAACATGTTTTTAGTAATGTCAGTACAAAAATATGAAACAATGAATTTCTGCACAATTTATTAAACGCTTTGAATAAACAGTTCTGACATGCACAGTAAGAGATAATGTATGTTTGGATCACTGCTAAAAGAAATCTCTGTCATGAAAAAAACCCAAACAAACTGATTTTGGGTTGCAAGAAACTCGTGCCCATGAAAATCTTTGCAAATTTCTGACATACGCTCTCCAAGATAATTGGAATGCCTTGGGTTTTACACTGTCACCTCGGGTGTGCAGTCCTACTATGAACTTTTTATTGCCAAAAGGCAATACACAAGAGTGAATAGGGGTTTTAACTACTGTTCATCTTTAAAATGGGTCCACTAGGTCAAACGAGATAGTAGTAAAAGCAAAGAGTAAGGTATGAAATTATTTGTCCTTACCAGCTGTATGGATAAACACTATTATCTGATTACCATTCTTACCTACAAGATCATTGATATCTACATATGTTGTTACAAAAAAATTAATTAGTTCAACAAGACTTGGAACTACATAAGTTACAGCCCTTTTCCCCTTGATGCTTTTTTTTTTGAATAGCAATGAACCAAGTACTTGATTGCCTTCCTGGAGGTAGAGATATTTAGAATCCTAACCTAAGATTAAAAATATCAGAGACCAGTCTATGAAGTATTACTCTCAGTAGAAAGCCTGATATCTGACTTCTTGACCAAACCGGTTGGAGCTCCTATTTCTATTCAGGAAAAACATCTGATTTTTCCGAGTAAAAATGGATTTGTTCACTCTCATTTTACTATTACACCATAGACCATCAGACACAGGATAAGCAAATAATTACCCTCACACAGTTAAAGAAATAAAAAAAATTGATTTTTTAAAAAAGTAAAAATACCAGCTACATATACCTGTTCTGTGCACTTGTCAAAATGCAGCTTCCCCTCAGAAAAATGAGGTACAACTGAGCAGCATAAACGTTCTAACAGCAGTTTAGCAAACAAGGAGCTGTCAACTTCCAATAAGCTATTATTCACACCTCTTTAATCACTGCCACAGAGTCGATTATAAATAGCCTCATACATTTTTAAATAAGGTCATTCTGAAATGAAACAACAAAGAGGGTAGTAAATATTCCAGTACATAAGCAATTTAAATTCTACAGCACCACAGAACCATGCATTCTCAAATATTCAGTTTAAAGAAAGCCAACAAAACCATTTATTAACTGGTGCAAAGTGTCAGATGCATAATCTCTGTGAGATCAATAAACCAGCCCAATTATGTGATAGTTTGCAAACAGATCTGAAAGAAATGAAATTATTAAACTTAAACATAAAATCCAGCTCCAACACCATTATTTACAAATATGCAGTAATACAAATAAAGTTAATATCATACACGCATTGTATAAGTAAATCTACTATGCAAAGATTTTACATTAACATGAAACAGCTCCTCTTGCTTTCCCAGAAGCAGAACACAGATAAACAGTTTGTGTAGAATCCTCATTCATAGGAGACCCTGTTTTCTACTTCTCTTGACATTTTAAATAATTAGAATTACATACAAAAAGGAAAACCAGAAAAGAACTGCACAAGTAGGAGTGATTTCTTATTCTTTCTCTCTTCCCCAATTTTTCTCGGATTCAAGAATACTCGATAAAAAGATATTACAAAATAATATCAAATCTTTACAAGTTAGCTTAGGGAAAAAATTTAAAAATTAGAAAGATTTACAATTTTTGTCAGAAACATTATTATAAATTGCAAATGTTAAGATGGCATCAATTCAAAGAATTTAATTTAGCATTGCCGGAAAAAGAACGAATTCAAAGATAGAAGACCCCCCTATTGAGTTGTTACTGTGGTAAGTACTGGAATGTTCTTTCCTATTACACTTCTTATTTTTCTAATGATGCTCATCTTTGTAGACAGACTCTTACCTGTGGTTTTTCAAAATCACAAAAGAAACTCCTACTGATACTTGGTCCTGTGTCTGCTCAAGTATCAATAGTCTCTACTGAGGGCAGTTCACTCCAGGAATCAGGTTCCAAGATTAGAGGGCCCCTGTATTCCCTGTGCCCTCTCCCCCCTCTACCTTGGGGTATGATATATATTCTGAGGAATGATTCTATGATTCTATTTGATTCCGTTATAATTTAAGCTTCGCTTAGATTTAGCTCAAAGGCTTTTAGAGTGGGATGCTGCTGTGCATCCAGTTCTTAAGAAACTTAACATTTCACCTGAGCAACAAAAACGCCTAAATCTTCCTGGCTGGAAACATACCTCACACACGGCAATGTCATGTTTAAGTATTCTTGCACTGGCACAGGAGCTGTGAGTTTATTGTGCCTGTGCTCAGAGCTGGCCATGCCCAGAGCCTGCATCCCCACCCTGCCTAATGCAGCAGCCCTGCTGCATCTTCTTGCCTTTTCATGTTCTCACCATAAAGCAAGAGTGAGAAGGGACATTCAGATCCATTAAGATCTTCGTTAATTACCGAAACTTTTGCCTACACCTATGAACACCCTAGAAATCAGTGTAAATGATCCACTGGCAGTTTGTTCACAGTCTTTTCCCACAGAAAGGCAGAACTGCTGTTCCACTCAGCTATACCTAATAACTGGATTCCCATGTCCTAAACAAAGCACATTATAGCAGCTTACACAGTGAACAGAGAAAATTGCAGCTGACCACACCAAGACCTACATAAAAGCAAGGCATGACTTCAAGGAACAAAACTTTGCTATTTCAGTTCCCAGATAATTCAGAAGTAGAAAAGGGGCTCAAATGTCTACAGGCACCTCAGAACATGTTCATTTTCACATGTTACTGTTTCATGTCATTACCCTCACAATAGCCCTTTTGCTGAATACTTAGAAAAGTAAAGGCACCAACAAGAAGTTGGAAAACAGCTTACACAAAGAAACACTTCTTCTAAGCCATAACATTACCAAATGCTGGTTCTTGCCCCAAAGGCTGAAAACTCAGTTTTCTAAAATGTACGCCCTCTATCTACCTCAAGTTCCATAATTTCCTTCTAATAGCTAGGACAATATTAATTCCCCTTTTTAAAAATTTCATCAGCGAAATTGATTAATGTCTGAATAGTAATCCATATAGTTTAAGTATGTTATGTTCTGGTTTTGTGCATTCACTGATAAACCACCCCTGATTCTTCCTTTTGCTCTTCTGAAGACAGTTTTTCTATATTCCATTCTAACAACTTTTGGTATTGACAAAATCTCTCAGATGCAGTTTATGATATATTTACAACTAGAGCCTACTGAAAGAAACACTGAGTCAACTATACATGACTTCGTATTTGTAGAAGCACTTTGGGAGGGGAAGTTTCAAGTTCATCTTAATATTGAGAGGACATCTTCACTGAACTATCTGCAACAAACTAGAAACCTTTCTTTTCATTCAATATAGAAACATGTTTATATCCTGGTAATTGTGAGGTCTGGTGTACAACAACTTCAGTGGTTGCTGTTGAATCTCACAATTGTTTGCTTTCAGCTGCTTCACAGCCTTGGAGAAGCCACGTTCTGATAAATACTCTGAAGAGTATTACGTTCTGATAAACAAAGGAAAGAATTTTGTGACACGTTTCCCACCACAGTGAGGAAAGTACTGTTCGGATCCACAAAGCACAACAAATTGCAGAGGTGACAAGTCTGAAGTGTGAAGATCTTTCAGGACAAAGCTACTCAGCAAAATCAAGAAAACTGCAGACCCACAGAGGCACTTCAAGAGAAAGTATTAAAGGATCATGTAAATGAAAGTGATCAAACCCCACAACCTTTGGGTACCAATAATGATGCTACACAATACTGGAAAAACCACATGCACCCCTAAGAGTCTAGAGTGTAATCAGCCCCCAAACCAACAAAAAGTGGTAAGGACATAAAACATCATAAAATTACACCTATTTGTATTCACTTCTATGAGATGACCTCTATGAAGGGCAAAAAAAGAAAAATATGGTTTGAGTTTTATGAAACATTTACAAAGAATAGACATGTACATACATATTTTCAAATGCATATATGCATATAAATAACTATAATTATTTAGGAAGTGCCTAACATTCTTGAAAAGTGATAGTCAGGGACTATCTATCTATCTATTATCTATAAGGGACACAATATCACTGCAAATCTTGCAAGGAGGACCCCTTCCTCCTTCCTCGTGTGTTTGTCCTCTAACCATTTCTGCTGTGGAAAAGTGGACAAGGAAACAGAAAAGATGTAACTGGAATAAGAACCAAGACTTAAAAAGAAACCCAACTCTCATATTATAGAAGAATATTACTATGGTAGAGATACGACACATTAAGTGGAGAAGAATGTGATACACATGCACAGGTGAAAGTAGCACAATCAGTATGCCTATATGAACTGTAAAGTATTAAGAAAATACAACACTTACACTGTAAAACCTGAAAAAAATAGCAGGTAGGCTGCCCATAACAAGATGAAATCTCATCTAACTCAATTCAAGTTAAGAGATAGCATTGCAAAGAATATCTTGGGGCACATGCTAACAGAAATCTGCGCATGAACACGAGTTCAGTGCAACAGGAACACTGCCAAAACCGTATCTCTCTCTTTTTATCATACTACAATAAAATTAATTTTAACTAAATAAACCAATGCTACTAAGTTACCCCAAGCTATTCAAGAAAAACTGAAAAGCCACAGCAGCTGGACTGCTGATGTCCTTATGAAAATCCCTGCTTCATTATCACTCTCTTCAAACACTTCTTAGACATCAGCTCATAGCACAGTTCAAGCCAAACTGTTATTATCAATAACATTTATGCCTTGCTAAATGCCTGTCTGCTTTACTATAACTCATTTGATATAGCTTAAAAGGTATACTAATGCAAATTACATTGAATTAAAAAGTTTAAGGACAGGTATATGGCTCTCAGTCATGATGCAATACCTGGCCTGAAAGTTTGTTTTCAATTACACCTTAACACATTCATGCTCCATTGGGTATGGCATCAGAGAAATCAGTAGTAAACAATATCTAAAATTATTTGTTGTTTTATTTCCCTATTCGGTAGCTATGCAAACAGGGAATTTCACATTTTTTTTACTAGAATAAAACTGGTGCTTCCAATGGATGCCTAGCATACTCTGACAACCATCCATGTCAGGAGAGGGGGGTTACCCTGTAGAAACACTTATTTTTCTTCAAGGTAAGTGGAATCAAGGTAGCAGGATTAGCTGAGATTTCACTATCTGAAATCCTGATGGCTAATTAGCACATCTGACTCTGGCCAGCATGGCAAGGTGCTTAAGGAAGAACACACTCGGGAGAAGTTACCAAGCAATCACCTGAAAGGAAACAGACATGTTTAGGATTAAAGTGTACTTAAACCTCCACCCTGGAGTTTGTAGGTAAACAATGTGTATTAACAAACAGAGATAACTTCCCTTGCACAAAATCCATTCAGCTTTCAGTTTTACCTCTAGTCTTCTCTAACATTCTAATTTAAATTTGGGAAGAGATGCCTGAACTTCCCTAATTGTTGAGAAATTCAGACTCTCACCCCAGAAAATATGAAAGAGGAGAGCAACACAGGAGAATAATTCCAGACAAGCTTAACTCATTAGGAGCTACAACAAAAAAGGGCTGACAGCATTACCATCACTGAACTAGCCTTGCAGAACACAAAGTCTGTACTCTGTATTTGTATACAGACTTTTTGGCAACCAGAAAGCTGGTTGCAGCTCCAATTTAGCCTGAGAGAAGCCAACATAAAAGAAAAATCTCATGGGTGTGTTGTAGCACTGTGCCAGGCAGAAGCCATCCCACCTTGCTATTTAGCCTGCTCATTAGCACAGATGTGTTGCCCAGGAGATACAGATCACCTGTTTCAAGCCAACTCAGAGCAGCAATGCAAGCAAATTGGAACAACAACAAAAAAATTAACTAAGAATAAGCTTAAGGGGGAAAATAAAAATAGTCGGGTTCTCCTGGTTTTTTGGTTGGTTGGTTGGTTGGTTGGGTTTTGTTGGCTGGGACTTTTTTTTGCTGCAGGTGTCATTTCCTGGGCAGCGATGTCTCTTGGTAAGCCAGGATTTGCCACTCCAAACCCTCTTCAGACAAATTTACAGTCTGAAGGAAATGAAACCAGTGTCAGGAGAGTGTTCAGACTTATTTCTTTCAAAAAATGATTGTCAGTGTAGGAGGAAGATTAATTTTGTCCAGCATTTGTACCTCCACCATCCTTTGTGAGTATACTAATGATTGGGTCCCTAACGCAGACATGAACTGATAGAACAGAAACAGTGGGAGAAACAACAAAAGACCTAAAGCACATTTAAAATTGAAAAAACTTCTGAGCATCTTCACATGAGTGTAGTACAAGACACCACTTTTCTCATGTTTCTTCCCTGATGTTGTAGAACTAGAATGTAGAACTAGAATGAAGATTTTGAAAGAAAATTTTTATTTAGAAATTATGACACTGATGAGAAATAACATTTTATAAAGCCATTTTCCTCAATTTGACAAGATCACTCATATATCAGTTTTACAATCCTATTACACTTCCTCAAATTGTGAAAATGCTCTTTAAAAACACAAGCCTTGTTTTTAGCTTCTAGCTAAAGTAAAAGCAGAAAATAGATGTTCGGAAGCTTTAATTTAGGTGAGCCTTTGGTCAAGGTATGGTTCACAAGATCTCTGTTAAACAAACTTGCATGGACCTGTGACCATAAATTAGCTTTTCCTACACGTGTAAAAGGTTCTCTTCTTTACCAGTGGTTGTCACACAACACTTCTCTTCAGGAATCCTGAAGCAGTTGCCCTCTTACTGCATTTTGCATCAGTGATTCCAGGAGCACTTGCATATAGCAACAGCTACTGATGTGAGCAAACACAGTGTGATGAAGCTGAAGACCTAAGTAGTGCATCAGCAAAGGGATCCTTCTAAACCTCAAAATACCACCTTAATCACAATTTCTTCCTTTCTAAAATGAAATTTGCTTGATTTCAGTGTTCCCTTTTGCAAGTAAGTAGTGCTCAGATTCCTTCTGAATTTAAAACTTGCTGCTTCCTTTGCTTTTGTGTCTACAGTGCTGATGCCAGATGAAACAGCAAGTACAGTGGATGCTTCATCAAATCCCTGCAGAAATGAATCAGGATAACAAAATGATACATTTATTTGATAACTTGAGGCTGGCGCTAGGTACCGCAAAACAAAAAGGTGGCACAAAATTCTCAGTTCTGAGCTTTGCTCTTCTACAGAAGATTAACTTCTAAGCAGAATCTGATCTGGGCTGCCTAGAAGCCATCCTGCACAACTGGCAGCGTTGTTCATGTCAGCCCACATTCAGCTGTCCTGTCACAAAGAGCACATCTTCTCCCAGCTTACCAGCAGGGAATTGCTGAGAGAATTTGTAGTTTACCCTGCTGAGCAAAGGAATTAAAACGATGAAGAAGGGATCAGTGACAGAATGGCTTAATGTGGTTCTTGCCAATAATGTGAAAAGATGAGCCAGTTGTCAGAAAGTATCTCTGGAAAGGTCCATTTTGCTTTCTGAAGTAATTTTGAATTAGCACACTGGTGCAACTGGTTGGTCTGTTGAGAAGGAATATGACAGGACAGGTTTTTTTCTACTCCATATCTTAGAAGTTATGTATACTCAGGTCCATGTTTCAATTATTCTCAATGCCTAAGATGAAAATACATCAAAGGGTGACTTCTATGCCCATTTTCATTTTTTAACCTCTTTATTCCCTCATACATTTAAGACAGGCTACAAAAACTTTATAATTAGTAGTGAAATGTCAGTGAATTAATACAATAACCTCAGATGTAAGAACACAGAGCTCAAGAAAACCCGGGAGAGGTGGAGATGACAGTGTCAGACAGAATTGTGTGGGGAAAAAACCTTCTGGAACTCATGTCCAAAAATGCTTAATTTATTTTGTTTTGTACACATTTGGTATCCTTGTTTAATCAGACTAAAAATTGTTCCTAAGACTATCCTTTTACTTCCTCTAGTTGATCTTTTAAGGAATTAGTTACACGGCAATTGAAGTTGGTTGACCAAATATGTGTACAAAATACACTCATTTAAAATGTTCTCTAATAGCAAACATCAAATAGTCATACTAAAGGAAATGACAAATAGACAGGTTTGAAGGTGAAAAAAAAGAAAAATCCCATAAAATAAAGTCAACTTTAAACTTGAAACCAAGAACTGACCTTAGAGATCAGAAAAGAGGAAGTGGAAAGGTAAAGGGGAAGTTATTTTTCAGGGTAACATGAAATTAAAGCTTTCATTTAGAAATGCTTATACATTAACTTTAGGTCTTAAAACCCAATTATTTTCTAACTCAGAGAGCTTCTAAAATAGATTAATGATAAAAAAATGGCACCAAATAGATTCTTCCAGAATCAGTGACAAGAACCTAACAGGTCATCAGCCAGAAAAGTGCCACTGCAAGCTGTGCCAATTTGATTATTCCCAGTACACTCTATCCCCCAACCATTAGATCTATTTTATTTGATCTTTGTATAGTATCTCAATAACACATTATAATCAAAAGTCAGCATCAAATATGATTTACTATAGAAATGCATTAATGTTCTAGATACTTATTGAAAGAAAAATCCTGTATCCACTTGCTATGCTGTAGCCATTAGGTAGCAAGCTGTACCTCAGAAAGACATTAGGTGGTCTGAAAGTTCAGAAGCTAAAAATAGGTGGCAGCTTCACACAAAACCCAAATGAATGTTATTAAACAATTTTTAGCATGTGAAGAAAAACCTGTGATGTCTGGAAACAAATATTCTAATTTTGATACTATATTAAATTCCCACAGTTAAAAAGACATGACAAGGCATAACTGTTAACTCCGAGATGAAAAGCAGAAAATCAACCATGTGAAAGGAAAATAAAGTTAAAACAGTTCTGGTTTGGCTTTAGTTTTTTTTTTCCATTGGCTTTTTTTTTTAAGACTTGAAATCTACCTTTAAAGAACTTTTGCTTTGGTCAGTGCATCATGACTTTAGAAGCTGATTGTCTGAGCTTTTCTGCAGGACAGATTAAACTACTGTTTTCAATTAAGGAGAACTACGTTGCTAAAAGGGTACAGTTTGTGGGGTGTATAGGATGGAAACAGGACAATTAGGAGTAAAGCCATTAGTTTTTATTTTACAGATCAATAATATATTTTAAAGAATTCTGCTAGCAGTATCCAGGAAAATGTATTAATGAACCTGAATTCATCATACTGTCAATCTGCACCATCCTCTCAGAAGTTTTAGGATCTGTAAATTGAACACTGAAAGCCTCTGGCAGATACCCCATGGTCGGCATGTGACACATCAGTGTTCTGAATAAAGCACAGTTGTGGGGATTAACCTGAAAAGCATTGAGACTTGTAGAAGAGGTAAGAGCAGCCTCACCATATAAGAAAACCGCAGCATAAAGTTCATAAAAAAATTATTGGAAGTTGAGCAAAGGAGACTGCACAGCTGAGGGGGAAAATAATGGCTTCTTCTGCAGCCCCAGGCTGAGATGTGATGGAAAGTACATAGCTATAATTCAAGACCATTACTGTCCCAAGTATGGAGTGGCCACACTTCACATTTTACACGTGATCTGGTAAGATCTCTTGGATCCTGCCTGCTCTGTGCAGCAACTCAGACTGGATCTCCAAGTTACACCTTTCCAGTCTTCTTAACGCTGTGGGTAATGTTGGCAATTTTATTTTGGCTCTCACCAATTTCCAGTCAGAGACCTGAAATAATTTGCATTGCCATATTAAAAAAGACACTATTAGTTTCTCAAGAGAGATGTGAATGAAAGTAAAACTTTGAAAGACAAACCTCCACCAGCACAGAATTCTCTGGTACCTTACCAGCCCCTGAAAATACTTATGCTCCTCCTGTCCACCCAAGCTTGGCTGATACCAGCCCTGGCAAGGAGCCACAGCCTGCTCCTTGATTGTTTCCTTACAGCCTTCTCTTCCCTATTGGTTAATTTGTAGGTTTCCTTTTCACAGTTCCTTTTCATTTTAACCCACAGAATTCAAAGAAGTTAACGTAACTGCAAAATTAGAAAAGTAATATGAGAATTACAGAGAGTATTATATCAAATTAAAAACACTATGTCATGCCTTTCCTCATGTGTGTGCATCACTGGCCCAAATTACAGTTTTACAGATAGTTTTCCCACAATTTAAAAAATCCTTTTATTGTTTTTATTGTTAATTTGTTTGGGAGTTTTGGGTGGGGTTTTTTTGTGTTTTGGTTTGGGGTTTTTTTTAGATATATCCAAGATTATAAGCAGTTAGGGAAATGAAGTGGAGCTACACTCACCTCACAGGGTCAGCAGCAAAATCTTGCTGAGTAGAGTGGTTTTTCAGCCATGGATTCAATTTAAGAGATACTAAGGACACCTAAACCAAATCACTTTGGGGACTCCTGTAATTATAGGAAGTATTATGATAAGTAGCAAAAAAATTGTATTATTTCACTACTCAAGATGGAACATATCTTACTTAACAACTCTCAAATGATAACACATTCTTAACAGTGAGCATTTATAAACTGCACTTGAGGATCCTGAACTCCAAATACAGCAACCTTAGGGGCACATTACTAACTATATTAGAAACTTCTTCCCTGACCTTGAATCTGCCATCCCTTTCTAACATAAGGTATCCACTTTTCAGTAAAAAAGCAAATCCTTAACAAAACCTTATAAAACATTGCATAAACATGAGCCTAAAACAAATAATTTGCTCAAATTCCATTTCATCACACATTGTGAGGTTGCTTCATAGCAAAAAGGAATTTTTAAGAGACATGCACACTAGAGTGGAAATGTAGCACAAACTCCACCACAAATGATTAAGTTTTCCTAATGCAATAAGGAACCAAAAAAAAAGATTTTTTTTTTCTAAATCTTGCTTTTACAAGGTAAAGTGTTAACCAGGTGCTGCATACATATAATACATATTTTAAACTACTAGTCAGATGTTGGTTCTAAGATTGAATTTCAGAGTCTGGAACTGTCATCATGAGGAAAAGCTGGTGAAGCAGATGTTTAAGAATTGAAAAGAACAGATGAGGGCAGTATAGATTTTTGTCAATTGAGACTTTAGAAGATAAGGAAATATTTACAGTTATTTTTAGCCACTGCTTCCTGCTGTTTTCCAGACTTATGTTTAAATCAAAGTGCCACTTGCAGGGTAAAGCTGCAACTTTGCAACTATAGCTGCAACTACAGAAACAGCTGAAACTGTTCCAAGAAAAGGGAAAGGAAAAAAAAAAGTCCAAACAGGATCCTTTTAATTCCTCTTGCCTAACTAACCTGTGCCATATCAGCTTATGTTAGCCAGGAAGGATCTCAAAAGGTCCTGGTTTTAGTGCTGAAATAAAAAACTCAACACTGAAAAAACAGGGGAAAGAGACTTATCAACCTCCCCAGCCTAACGAGGAGCAAACAAAAAGGAAGAAATAAGGAGTCAAGAAAAAATATAGTAGCAAGATTTCCAAGCAGAACAGAGTAAGATGAGTAGTCACCACACTACTTAGTTAAAAGTGATCTACATTTTGTCTAAGGAAGTGCACTTATATTTATATAAATATAAAATATATTATAAAATTATTATAAAATATAATATACAATATAGAAAATATTTATATGTAGAAATGTGTATACAGTTTTACATGTGTACCTGATTTTAAACACCATGAAACTGATAAATAGGCAAAATAAAACAACTGATTTCCTTAAGACTTTGTTACTCCAGTTTTTACATCCAATTCCAGCTTGCATGTCATGCTAGGAAATCTAATGACTTTACTATCAAGACATTTTTTTTCCTCTTAGATTAACTGAGACTAGAAATACAAACATATATTTTTGTACAGTCTTAAGAAAGAGACAAAGCCAGAAAAAGAACAATTCTTAAATATTAAAGGCAAAAGATAGAAAGTTTTGCCAAAGTATTTTCTAAGTAATGCTGTGTTACGTTTTTTTCCTCTGTCAGTTTTACTTACTCAAATTAGGTATTTAAGAAGTTGTAATTATAAAAAAATTAAATATGCACCTAGAAATACTTATGCATCTCTGCATTTAGGGGGATAAAAAATAATTAAAAAAAAATCAGTGCTCTGAAATAATAAACTAGTTTTACACATAGTGAAACCTGGTTAGAATCAAGCATAATTCCAATAGGGTTATATAGAAACAACATCATCAAATCCCTTCAGATACTGCTGCGAGCTGATGGTAAAAAACTATGCTAATGAGGTTCCTAAAAAAAAAAAGGTTAAATATGGAAATCAACTTTCACACACCCACATTAATACAGATTATGAAAATCTTTGCAAGCAGTGCATCATCAGTGTTTAATTCACTGAGAATGCTTTCAGTGCATTTCATAATAGCTGTTTCACATTTACAGAGCTCTAACTCAAAACAGATGTAAAAATCACTGCTTACTCTAACACACTAAACAAAACAATTATGAAGTTTGTGACAGTTCAAATAGAAATACTGGTTGCTATCCATTAAAAAAAAGTTAATGGCATTTCAGGTAATTTAGTACTATACAAAATAGCTGTTATTATTGTTTGTTTGCCACTACAAAATCTCTCCCTACAATCAAAACCTGACAATTTAGAAAAAAGCAGAGTAAAATGCAGAGAGAAAAACGTAAGATCTAAACAGAAAGGCAGCACCTTTATGCAGGGATGATGAGAAAGCTTCAGAGAGTGAAAAAATACAGCATACTGAGCAAACAGAAGATGTTCTATAGAGCTGAGATACATAAATCCTTCTAGCCTGACTTCTAATGTATGCAGAGATCTGCATTCAGGAAGTTACTGGAGCCACACACTGCTGAATTTGGATGGTTTCCTATTTTCCTTTTTTCATATTGTGACATTAGCATCTGTTATTAATCCCTATCTTTCATGTTTTTCTCCATTTATGGTTGGGTATTAGCCTTACTCTAGCAAAATCAAACAGTCCCACTGACACAGAGAAACAATATATTAAACAACTGGCATGGTTTGGAGGATGAAAGAACTAGAAATGGATGAAAGAGCTAGAAAGGGTTAGTAAGCTGAGCAGCCCTTCCTACACCCTGTGATCCTTGAAAGTGCCCAAGGAGATTGTAGATGATGCCCAGTGGTGCTCTGCCCAGAAATGCAAGTCTGGGGGGACTTGCTTGAGAAAGAAGATTATGAGATGTAAGGTAACCTTCAACTTCTGCAGCTGAGGGAGATGCTGCAGACAAGCAGCATGGGAACTCCCAAGCCTTGCTTAACACAGTCTATGAGTGACCTAGCCTCGGTGGTACCTGCCAGAATGAGCCTATGGTGTGGGAAGGGGGCCTTCAGGCCAGTATGCAGGGGTGGGGATTGTGCAGTAGGTTCTCAGCAAGGTTTCTCCCCAGTGTCTTGATGACCAGGGGGGATCCAGTTGCTCTGAGAAGCTTTCAGGCTCTGAAGTAGTTTTGGTGAAAGACCGTCAGCTCTGCGTAGTCTTGGGAAAGATCTTTTGATACAAGGGTAAAGAGCTGTCATATTGGAGCCCTTAGACTTGATGAAGGAAAGCCCATACCAGAATGCTCATGCAGAAACCCAGGAACCTTTGTGGAGCCTGGAAGCAAAAGGTATAACCTGAATGCAGATGCAGACCAGGTACTTCCATCCAAGGAGGACCACAAAAACTATACAGAGAACCAGCACAGGATACTCTCTAACTAGAGCCTTAATCTGACTTAGTGCAGACAGCCCTTATAATCAGATTTGATAACTGAGTTGCAGAAAAAGAGGTAACAGTTTTGATGAGTACTTTTAATCTTAGCAGGCACTAAAAATCTGACTCCAAGACTACTAGAGTTTGGCTCTGCTTGAATTGTGCTCTCACCACTAAGGGTGGAAGAACAAAGGGACAGATGAGGTCAAGAGGCAGAAGAGAGTCTTTAATTATTTTATCATCGTGGTTGAAGGATAGCTCTCTCTTCTAACAGATCAGGAGGGAACAAAAGCATTTGTTGTTTTTCCAAAAGAACTGTTTAAAATTATGCAGGATAGAATGAAATTTAAAAATTGCTCAATACTCAAGTTGCCAGAATACTGGATTTTCACTTGCTTAGAAACAAACATCAGCCAACTTTGTTACAGTTTTGATGTTTCACCTACTTTGAAGCAAATACTCAACATAGAGCTTATCAGTCATAAAAGAGCTCCAACAATTTTCAAGAAAATTGGATAAAGGAAAGACTTTAAAGCCTGAGCAAAATTCATGTACACACACAGAGAGATCTCATCTTCGAGCATGATGCCACCTCTACATTTAGCAGAAGGAACTTGCTGTTCCTTTCTACTTTTGCACAAAGTATAATTTTGCGCAAAGTGCAGAGTAGGAATTTGCTTGTTACTGTTTTTGTACCCCGGAGTTGGCCTAACATACATCTTCCAAGGCACTTTGGGGACAGGAAATTTGTACACACTAATGACATTAAAAAAAAAAAAAAAGCTGAGATCCACAACACCACATACCAAGTGTCTTAGGAGCTTTTTTCAACTATACTAGCTGGGATTAAACTGTGAGCACCTTCCAATACTGTCAGGGGGTCTCCATGCTCCACTTTCTCTGTAGTAAAAGTTTCCAACTTACAACACCCAAATGGTTTTGTACAGTACACAGCCACAGCTGGAAGAACACTGCCACAGTGGCACCAGAAAAAGTTTTGGAACTTTACCAAGAAAAAACTCATAATCTGTCTTTAACAAATATGACTTCAAGGATAAAACAGGTCTATTTAGAAATGGATTTTCCCCACAGTTTTATCCCTTTGCTTAGGTAAGCACCGAAAACACAATCTAGAAGCCAGAAAGTTTCTCCTATGCTTTCAACTACTCTGTGCTGACACCTAGGCAACCTAGAAAGGAAAATGTGACTAGAATGCAAAGGGCATGAATGAAGAGAGGAAAAGGAAAAAAGTAGATTGCAACAGATCTGGTGAGTGGGAAGCTGCGGGATGCTGGCAAGGGAAGATTTGAGCCTACTTGGCAAAGCCAGTGGGAACTGGAGGGAGGGTCAGTGGAAAGCCAAATTATTTGGGCATAGAAGATGGAAGACAGAAAAGGCGACCGACTAACAGTAAGAAAAATGGTAGACAAAGGACCAGTAAGCAGTTAGATGAAAAGTAAAAATGGGGACAGTGAGAAGGCAGGAGAATTCTGGGAAAAGAAGGAAAGGCGTAAGTAGGGACAATTACAAGAGCTGGAAAACTCTGGGAATGCAAGAGCAAGGACAGAGAGACACTAGCACTAGTGCTAAAAAGCAGCAGAAAGAAGACAGATTGATGTATCTCTTCCACAGTTCTCCTAGTAATGGCCAGGTGAGGTGGGGGCACCATAAGAAATAAAAGATCAAAAAGAGGGAAAAAATTAAAATGGAAGAAAGAGGTCGAAGGAAAGAATTAAAGAGTGACAGTCAGAAAAAGGGAGAAGGGAACCAGGTAAGCTTTCCTGAAGATACTGATATAGACTGAACAAAGAGAATGTGTTCGATACAGGAACCCTGAATAATGCAGTTAGGTGTCATGCACATAACTAAGACAAGCACCCAAAGATGCAGCAGGGCTAGGGGGTGAAAGCAAGATATAAGTGAGAAATTTTCATGCTCAGAGCCACAGGAAAGGAAGCAGAACTGTTTGTGCTTTATAGTAAGGCTCCTCCAAAGCTTCTACTGGGTCACATAACTCTTCAGATGTTTTCTTTCTTAGCAAACACTATATACAGCTTTCCAGCAAACCATGCCTTCTGCTACCTGGGTAAATGTAGTTAGTAACAATAGCCCAACTGGTATTGAGGAATTTAAAGGCTTACAGTCTTCTCACAAACTGCATACAAGGTGACAGAATGAAACTGAAAGTGAAAAGGTACCAGTTGAGGCTGTTAAACTCCATTTCTCCTAACCAAGGAAAAATAAATATGAAAACATTATTTATATGGCCCATCTCACCAAAACTATATTACTAGCCTCTGTAGAAGATCCACTTCCACTGGGAAAGAGTGAGGACTGTACGTGACTTCAACATCTTTGGCTCCCTTATTGCAGAATTTGCTAAGGTGTGAGTGACACAAGGATTGCAGTAAGATGGGCTCTTAGCTGATATAACCACATGCTATTCTCATCTTTGTTACAGAGTCTCTGTTAACACCAAGCAGGACATTCTTATCCAATTTCTTAGATCTTATTAATTAGGATACTTCCTCAGTTTTTCAGATATTCAACTTGTTTCTAAAACAGCCACTAAATAACCAGCTGCAGCTACAGCCAGTGGGAGCTGTTCTTGGTATTGCACAGTTAAGTATTTCTGTGCTTGGGTCACAAGCTAGGGAGGTTTAAGCATTGAAGTATTTAAGAATGCAAAAAGTCACCCCCAACTGGTGGAAAAATGTCCTTTTTCGAACGAAGTCAACTTCAGAACAGCAGTACTTCAGAGCAGCAGTAACCATTATACTGTAAAACACAAAGCAATATATGGAACAATAAGGTGTAAACCATCGTGAATAGTTTTCTATTAATATACACCACACATCTGCATTGAAACCAGAGTTCTGTGGAAAAAGTGCAAATGATCAGAAAACAAACTGGAATTAAACATGCACATACATTCACTGAAGATTACATGCATCTTTGTTTGGAGAAGAAAGAACAGAGGGGAAAAGTAGTGAGATAAAAATTAACTGTGTAGTTTAAGACATAAGAGAATGTAGATCAAGGAAAGGAATTAAGAGAGGTCTTGCTTCAAGGAGTCTCTTTTCTTTTTAATAGAACATGGCTCTCAAGTCCCAGAATACAGTCTCCAGGTACTCTTATTTGCTGCCATGCTTCTTTCAAAGCAAATTACATTTGACAGATTTGGATATCAACAATTAATTAAACTCAAAGTGGTAAATTATGTTCACAGCCCACTTAAAACATCAAAAGCTTCTTCTGCTGCTAAAGTTTAATAAGTAAAATTACCAGGGAAAAGTCACCAATATTTAAAGCAATCCTTTTCTGGTTGGATGCAAAAGATTTTTCTTGGGGAGAATGTCCAAAAGCTCACATTCCAAAAGCTGAGAAGAAACTAATGCTACACAGGGAAAAGGTCATCTCCTCTACCTCTACACTGTGAATAAAGTATGGGTCATGGTGACTCACTTTATACGCATATCAAAGGCATGACTAAGGATGAATCGCTCTGTAAATATAGTAACCTTTTATCCAAAACAAACTTCAACACCTGTCAATGATTTCTAGAGAATAAATCTAAATTAATGGAATTGCTGACATGTTCTCACCTTTCCTACACGGATTCTCCTGAGTTGCATTGGAAAAGCTTTGTCTTAAAGATTTGAACTATGACTGAAAAAAAAAAAAAAAACGGTGAAGGATTGCGATCCAACATGCAGTAGATATTTAGAGTGGGTGTGCTTCATTTGAAACAAAAATTACCACTCCTGCAGTCTAAGACTGAACAGAGGACATATTTTAAAAGAAGTCTTCTCATCTAAAACAGAAAAAGGAATGCTGAAGAATGGTATGCCTCATATGACTCTTGAAAAAGAAAGAATTTATGGAAACTAGATGGACTCTCTGGAGGGTGCAGCACTCTCTGGTTCAGATAAAGAGTCGCTAAAAATCCACTGTTCCCATTTCTAATGTTATGTGTAGTCTTAAGGGGAAAATCTGATTTGACAGTGAATTAATCTGTTCTTCTGGCTCTTACAAGGGAAGTAATTCTGTCATAGCAGCAATGGTACTGCAGGAATTTTCTTCCTTCTTGAATTACACTTGCCTCTTGGATTGTAATTTTTCCTTTTATTGTTCTTTCCCCTTCTGCAGTGGTTTTTGTATCATACTCATGCTAAATTAGATTATACTAGCTACAGACTTAATGAAATATTATTGATATTTTTCATTTTATGCAGTTTGGCAAACATTGTAATCTGACAGATAATTAATCATAAAAACCTTTCCAGTGATCCAATATAAAAATTTTGGTTTAGTTTCATTGTGTGTTATGGGATTCATACCCTTAAAGTGGGAGACTAATCACAACTGTACAAATCAGAACCATTTGCCCCAAGTAAATTTTTGAAACATAAATCAAAATGGAGAAGTCAGGAGTTGCCCAGCCAGGATTTCTACCATGTTTCACCCCAGTTCCCTCTCTGCAGTTCTCACTTTCTGTATTTCTTCTTAACACTAGCAACAGCTCTATGGTTTACATCAGTTGATTTTGTACTTTTGAAAAATAGATTTTAAATACATGATCTCACAATCAGCTGTTAGAATGCAGTAATATTTAGTTTCAAGTTTAGAGCAGAAAACAACTTTGACAAAAGGGCAATTTCACTTGGGTTTAAGTGAACTGTCTTCCAATTTTGCTTTCTCCTTCTGCAGTCTGCACCTATACTCCATTTGCCATTTTGAAACTTCAGATTGTTGTTCCACCTCTTTCAAACTGCGATTCTACTTCTTATACCCTTCTTAAAACAGTGGCTAATTTGTAAGAGGCAAAGAACCCCAGACTTTCAGCAGTACTATTTTTAATATTTATTTTCTTGATTCAGCTGCTACAGCACTTGATTCCTTTTAGTTAATGAACATCTGTTCAAAATATGTTATTTATCATCTTAGATTTTAGTCTCTCTGAAAGATGAAACAACTGTGCATTCTTTTGATGAATCAAGGATCAGCTACTTGTCCTTCACAGTAGGACAAATACTCAGCTTCAGTGTTGGAGTTTTTAAGTACACTGAATTAAATTTGTCCAGTTTGCCTTTCTAGTATGAAACCTCTGTGACTTCTCTGGAAAAAGCAGGAGTGTGCCATCAAGACTAATGGTCTGGAGCTCTCTGGAAGCAGTCCTGGGCAATATGTTATATGCTACAGACAGCTCAGCCATTTCATTCTCACATCATTCACAAGGAAGAGCACATTTGATCTGAAGAATTTGTTGTTCATTTTGCTCACTGCCCTCATTTTATCAAACTCTTAACCTGTTTGAAGGTAGTGTCCTTTTCCAAAGGAGCAGAGCTGGACAGAAGTGAACCTGCCCAACCTCCTACAATGTGAACAGGGTTACCTAAGCCCATTATTTTTTTGTTTGGTCACCTTATTTTTTCCAAGTGCCACTTCTAGACATTAATCAGTTTCTAGTAATACAGCAAGCTTATTGTTTCTGACACCTGAAAAACAGGCTTAAAATATTTTTCAGGCACCTGGTAAATTGTTCCCAAAACTCTTGCTTGCTATTCCCTAATATGCTTTCTACTCCCTAGGCTGTACACCATTTCGACTTTATGACAGAAGGCTGTCTCCTTTCTGTAGCTCCATCCGTATCACCATCTAATTGTACAAACTCTCTTGACCTTTCACAAGTCAGCCGCTTGCAGGTTACATGGAGATTTCAGGGCTTCAAGAAAAATTACACTGCTTGCAGTTGCCCCTTTTCAATTATCTTTAGGGTTAAGGAATTTTCTTACAGACTTCACAGTTGGGGGGGCTTCCACACAACTACAAAGGACTTGTTTTGGACAACTGGAACATCCCTGCAGGAATGAAGTGTGATCGCTCTTAGTACAATTCCTCAATAGCAGCATTTCCAGTATCTTAACTCAAGTTCAGCACAGTTTAGAACAAGTAAAAACCAGTTTTTCCTGTAAGCTTTCCAATAATCTAGTCCTTCCTGTCTGGATGAAGTGCCAAGCTGTATAACTGGAACACCAACTTCTTGCACAAATATATTACCTTCTCTAAAAAGAGGACCAAGAGTGTGGTCTTCCTGGAATCTGACAGTCTTACAATGTAATTTCAAAGGCAGCTCCAGATCCTTCAAACGATATTATCCATGAATAAAATCACTGTGGCAATGATTTTATTGTGACCTTGGGGGGATAACAAAGTTCAGCTGGGGATGATGTTATTGTGTGTTTTTGCATATATTTACATATTAATGCCAGAGTATGACAGTTGCTTGAACTGAAAGCTATCACCCCCCTTCAGCAATCACAGCTTTTATTTTTTCAGTCCTGCAGTTCACTTGTATGCTGCATTCTCCACTGTAAGTATCTAATTAAATACAGGATAATTTTTCCCTACTGTATACTGTGCTAAAAGATTTTTCAGTTTGTGAGAATGCAGTAATGTTTACAACCTTATTGAATATTCCTTTTGAACACAAATTGTTGGGCTAAATTTGAGCATTAATAAAATTATTTTTATTTAATAAAAGTACAGAAAACATATATATGAATAAGATGACTCTTATTCAGGTATCTTAATACTGCATTTAATTTTTATTTTTTTTTAATCATGTCTCTTATTGAGACATGCAGTTAGAATTAGCTTTTGTATCAGAAAAGGTTGGGAAAGTTCATCTGCGTTCAATGCTGTCCAGGTCAGTACTGACTGTTGGGAAGTCACAATGACTGAGACCAAAATTTTGGAAGTAATAAGCTCTTTACACCAATGACACTAAGTGATTTCAAGATGAGTACATTGCAGACATATTTAACCTGAATCATATAAGTATCAAGCAACACTGTCAAAAGATGTATAAGGTCATGGAACCTGGCAGAGATGATATGCAAGTCTCCATGTACATGTAAAAAGAATTCCTTGAAGACACCATCTAGAACAAAAATGCATACCAATAGTCATAGTCATAAAACAAGAATTAATTTTATGCTGGAGTGTGTCCAGAGAAGGGCCACGAGGATGATCAGAGGGCTGGAGCATCACTCTTATGAGGACAGACTGAGAGAGTTGGGGTTATTCAGTCTGTAGAGGAGAAGGCTCTGAGGAGACCTTATTGTAGCCTTCAGTATCTGAAGGGGGCTACAAGAAAGCTGTGAGGGACTTTTTAGCATGTCAGGTAGTGACAGGACTAAGGGGAATGGATTCCAACTAGAGGAGGGTAGATTTAGATTGGAAGTTAGGAAGAAGTTCTTCACCATGAGGGAGATGAGACACTGGAACAGGTTGCCCAGAGAGGTGGTGGAAGCCCCATCCCTGGAGGTTTTTAAGGCCAGGCTGGACAGGGCTCTGAGCAACCTGATCTAGTGGGAGGTGTCCCTGCCCATGGCAGGGGTGTAGGAACAGGATGATCTTAAAGGTCCCTTCCAACCCTGAAAATTCTATGATTTTAGCAGTGCTTACTGAGATTAAACAGTAACTAATATAGCCTGCCAGCTTTTCATAGAAGTTTAAAGAGTAGGTAAAAAAAAAATCTCCTGTAATTTTTACAGAACTTCATTTTCAGACTTAGATATTCATATGCTTTTAACAATTTTGTTTTCTTCAAGCCATGAGGTAAAATTTAAAGGATTACTAGCATCCAAAAAACCAAAACAAAAAAAGCCCCACTCAAAGCAATTTTAAGACAAATTGACAGTAAAATGAAAGCTATTCACAGCCAGATCTTGAAGTTTGTTATACACAAAAGGTAATAAACATAAGAATGTTTCATATTCATTTTGACAAGATATTTTGAAGAAACCTGAATTTCTTATTTTAAAATATATGAAACATCAAGGCTTGAATACTGTATACTGAACTCACAGGTAAATATTGTCAGTAGCTATATGAATGTATAAATAAGAAGAAGTACAACATATTCTTTGAGCCCCACAACCCTTATGAGCACTACGATTCACCAGTCCCATACTAGCAACAGGGAATGTTTACCATACAGAAAACTCTAACCTGATTTCAAAATGAAGAAAAGTATATTCTTGATTAACTTATAAACAAGACAGGAGAACAGCTTCATTGGAAATTATAGATGCTCTACAGTCATGAAAATTAGAGAGAAGCTTCAGAGAGAAGAAAAAAGTTTAAAAGTTGACCCAATTTTATCTATTTTGTTGTACATCATTAATTCCTTTTGAAGGATCTCATCACTAATGTATCTTTGTCTTTTCCTATCAGGATAAAGGCTTTTCTTTTTTTTTTTTTTTAATTTTTTTTTCCTTTTTAGACTAATGTTTTAACCTGAGTTTACCATGCATGACTTAAACATGATATGCAAGAGCTCTACAGCTACTGCAGTGAGGAATCAGAAACACTGCCAAAGGCTGGTTCACTTTACTAAGCATTGGTCCAGGGGGCAGGAATGGGAAGGACAAGAGCTCCATGTAAGATAAGGGAAAAGTCTCAGTGGTTAGTTAATTAGTAGAGGCAAAGTTGCTGCAGAGCACAGACCAATGGGAGTCACTCTGACACAGCAAAGTGGTATCAGGACAAGAAGACAGTGGAGAACTTTTGGCCATGTCCAAGGTCTTGCCACAAGTCCTATACACAGCCATCTTCATGCACTTCATGCACAAATTATAAGATCCCAGCTCTGAGGTTTTGAACACAGGCCATGGGACATTTGATATGGTACTAAGAATAAATGAAACTATTTATTACACCCACACCCTCAAAAAACAAACCACAACAAAAAAACAACCCCCCAAAACCTACAAGACTGTACCCGATTGATGCACACAAGAGGGTTAGAGCTTGTAGCTTAGGGCATAAGACTGAAGGCCTGTTAATTACTGATTGGCTTACACATAGAATTTAGCACAGTTTAAAAATAGAAATAGACAAGAATATAAATTGAAATTTAGCATAGAAGAGTAAAGATTACAGGCAGTTTATGTTAACTTCACTGTGTTTCAGGGGTTAAGTAACAAGGAGAGAGCAGAGACATAGGACAAAAGTTGAAATTTTCTGATTTTCATTCCCATATACTAGCCAAGTAACTGTATAAAGTCATGCCATCAGAAAATTCATACAATATATGCCTCAGCTTTATTGTACTGTTCTTTACTATTCATTATATTGGTGCATGTTCTGACACCTCTATCTACTGTTTAAAGAGAGACATATTTAGTAATACTTCTTTACCTACTGCCATCAACAACCAGCCTTTTGAAAACGTTTCCTGAATGCTCTTGGTTTCTATCTAAACATCTGGAAGCCATACCCATGACATAGCTGTGCAAAATTACTTATCATCTTTAATCTGAAAACAGGGAGGAAATAAAAACACTGACGTTAAAATCAATATTGTTAGTTCTCAGGAGTTGCTCTGGAATAATTCAAATGAGGAAAAAGAGAAAGAATGATGCTTTTCCATGAGCCAGGGGGTTTCCCTTTCAACTTGTATGTAAGGAACAGAGATCTTTTCCAGTATAAAAAGCAGTAGCAGGACATTTTATAAAACCATTTTTGAAGATTATAAAAACAAGTTAATAATAGAAACATATTTAAAACCAGAGGTTAGGAACAGGGGCACAGGAAGGGGGGAATGGTAAGAATTAAAATAAGAAATGCTTTCAAAAAATGCACTTTGCTGGGAGAACCAAAAAAACAACTAAATGCTCAGTGGCATCCGCATCTTCATAAGGGCATGACAGGATTTTTGATGGGCTAGCATTCTTTACCTGTGAAGTAGGGTAAGTGCCTTCTACCAGACCTTTCTGATTTCCTTTGAATTGCCTTACTTATCTTTCTATAGCCTCTGCACAAAAATGTTTGTAGAGAAAGTATGTAGGTCACACAAAGATACTGATGTGCAACTTCAGTATTCAAATAGTGAAGAATTTGAAGTACCATTTTTTTACTTGTCTTTAATAATAAAAATTTAGACAATTAACACATCAGTACATATATACATGCATTTCTCCTAAAGGACCGTTTATTTGGTATCTGTAACACAAACAAAGCAAGAATTCACAGGAAAACCAGAATACAAAAAGTATTTTAAAGCAAGCAGTGTCTACAGAGCTCAACATGCAGAACCAAACCTGCAATAATTATTAGTTTTCTAGAAATCTGGAGAAAGTATATATATATATATATATATATATATATATATATATATATATACCTCTGATATCCCAGTTATAACATGGCAGTTATTACTCACGGAGGTGTAACATCTGCATACCACCACCATAAGGTATATTTACATTAGGTATTGGTCTCGACAGCTTAGCTCTTGAAACTCAATTATTCAAACAATGTCATGTGTATTTCCAGAAGGCTGAACTCTTAAAAAGAAAACAGGTATTTTAGTTTTAGTATTTTAAAATTAAAGCTCAGCCTGGGCCTGCTCAGCTTGAATGCTTTTCCAATATGACTATTCAAGGTTGCTTAATTACCTAGGATAAACAACATCTGCTTAAAGAATTGCCTTACTTATACCTAATAAATACCACTGCTGCTTAAGTGTATAATTCCCAGCTCTTAAGCATTTCATACTGCTCACAGAGTCAAAACTGTAAAATGATCCCATCACTCAAGTTCTCAAAGGAATAAGAGTCATTAAAGATTCAGACAACTAGTTTAGCATAACGGAAGAGACAGACATTTACTTTTAAACCTGAAACCACTTTCAGGAAGAAAACCAACAAATCTTTAAAAAAAGAAAATAATTTTCCCAGCATGCAATTATAAGGGCCAACCTGAGGAAGACACCTTCTCAAGGGTGACATCAGAGTCCCACAAAGCAGTGCCCAGATACAGTGACAAGCACATACAATTACAAACATTGTTATATCTCTGCATAGGCTGAGTAAAGACTTGCATAAATATTTCCATAGGATTCTCCAAGTAGGTCAAGCAGTAGAGTTATGCACAACTATTCTTTGAAACAGCTTAAAACTTCCCGAAGAATCAAAATTAACTTTTTCGAGCACCTTAAAACAATGAACACAGTTTGCACCCAAAGAAAATTAAAAAAACACAAATCTGAAAGTAAGCTACAAATGCTTAAGATAGTTACATACAAATAAGATGTATTCCCAAAAGCCACAGAAGCACCAGAATTTCTCCTTCAGTGTAAGATTAGCATGTAAATAACTCTACAGCTTTGAATCTGATGAAAAGAGCTGTTATCTCTCCCCCTACCCTGTAAGCCTGTACTTTACTAATGACTTACTGTAAAGATAAACAGAAAGACTACAACATTTGAAGGTTAAAAAGACTATTTACCAAACAAACAAAAAAAAAACCAACAAAACAAACCCCAAAACCAAACCAACCCTTCCCCTGAGAATTTATTTAGGAGATAACCCTGGACTGTTTTCAGGGATGAAGCTTTCATTCTTGAAGAGATGTCTAAGGTATCAAGCAATACAAATTTTAAATTTGTCTTAAAAAAAAGTTTTCTAACAACCCCCACTGGCCCCCCCAAAAAAGTACAATCCATGCAGATAAACCAATGTGTGAAACAAAGAGCTACAAGGTTTGTCTTGAAGTATGCATTTGGTTGAGGGTAGGTTGTGGGACTGGTGAGCATGAGAGCACAAGAGATGTTATTTTAACGTCAATACTATTATTGAATTTGAATCAGACAAAAATATCAGTAGATCAGTAAAATGATCAGTAAAAAGAAAACACTGCTTAAAATGGGTGAAGTAGAAAACCAGTATCATACTTCAGAAGCTCTTAGGTTGCAAGGGGCATTGCTTGGTGTTTATTCCAGTTTTGATTATTCTTCCCAAGCCCTGGCTGTGGGTTCTTGACTGGATCAAGTTTGTCGCTTTCAATTAAAACTTGTAATAAAATGGATTATGAAGCTGCAAAGACACTTATTTATGAAGTAAAATGAAAATGAATTAGGATTTTCTCACAGATAAAAAGATTTTAAATACTAGACACCAAAACATGTAATGATGGGAGACATGGGTAGATGGATGGATGACACACACAAGCACTTATCAACTTGTTCTGAGTAAAGTATAGATTCTTTTCACAAAATCTTCCTGTTCTTTGATAATGAGGATTCTCATTATTCAAAGCTAGGATGGGAAAAGCACTATACCTCCATTTAAATGATATCCCAAAACACTATTCCTTCATCTAAAGCTTATCTCTCAGTAATTTCCCTATATCAGGGAAAACAGAGAAAATCAAGAACAATATTCTGTGCAACTCCAGGAGAAATTCCAGTTCACAATCACTGACAACCTTGCTTTGCACTGAACAGCAATGCCATCAGCTTCTTACAACACCTACACACTGCTGAAATTTAGTACATACATAGGACTTCCTAAAATGACAAGTCTTCTCAGTTTTATTTACTCAAGCTTAGACAGGTCTTAGGAAAAAAACCAAAAACAAACAAAAAAACCCCAAATGAAAACAGCAAAAAAAAAAACCCACCCAACAACCCAAACAAAAAAAACCCCAAAACCCCAGCAAAAAGACTTCTTTTAATGGGTAAGTGTATGTATGGGGGGATTAAAAAAAAAATAAAATAAATCCACACCAGGCAACCTGCATCAGTACAAATGGCAAACCACAGAAATCACAGGTTTTGTACCTCCTAACACACCCCACAAGAAACACTACTTTTCAGTTTAGTTTGGTTCTTATAGCCACAGAGATAGAAAACAGCTGCAGGGAAAAGTCTGTGAGGAGAGCATCTTGTTTTCAATTTCTGCTATCAAGATGCCCACAGACTGGTAACTTCTACATTAAGCATACAAAATTCTTTCACAAGAAGGTTTTATCCAGAAAAATATGGCAGACACCTAATGTTTTATGGCTCCTTTTCAGACAGCTGAGTATTACGACATAGTATTTAGGGAAAATTCATATTCCCTTGCAAGACATCACAGATCAAGTGACCAAATGAGAAAAACAAGAACTAATTCTAAAAAATTTACATTGACAGCTTGGAACAGAAAGACCTCCCCTGAGTCTGGCAAGTTTATGACCTCTGAGAAGCCAATCTAGGCAAAACCTGAGCCTAAACCTCTAAATCAGAAAATCAGTCCTCTCCCATCCTGTGTCCTGTCCCATCATCCCCCCTCCACCTTCTAGCTTCATGCAGTTCTGACTATTCTGTTTATTACATTTTTATATGAACTTTATATATTTTAAATCTTCTCATGTTCAGTAATCTCTCTATCCATACATTCACTGACTTTATTATCTCTCCTACAGAGGACAAGCCCACCCCCCCAAACCCTAAATCCTTGTAAGACATATGGAAGAAATTCCTTCAAGTAACAGTTTTATTTTAATTTTTCTTATAAATCCATTAGACTTCATGAGAGAATACTTATACATACACACAGAAGTACATATATACATGCGCATATATACACATCAGCAAGTGTATGGGTCTGTTGTTTAGGTTGCAAGTTATTATTCTATTATTATATTATTCTGTGAGGAAAGGTTGAATGACTATATGCACACACTTTGCACTATGATCCAAACTGCAGACTGAATGAAATGCTCATCTGGGTTTTTTTTACCTCTTCCATGCAGCAGCAGAACACTAGGAGACAAGAGAGAAGGTGTGAACCCATCATTCAGAACTTATGCACATTCCCCCAAACAGAACCTGAGCTGAAGCAGGTGTCTATCACCCCTCACATTTATTTTTATATTACGGTATAACTATTTCTGGCTACACAGTGAGACATCACTGAATGTTTAATGTTCTTAAGGAAAGCTGCATGGCTTAATAGCAGCAACGTAACAGAAGGTCCATCCTCAATGACTTGGGCATTGCTGCTACTGACACACTGTCCTTTGACCAGAAACATTTATTAGGATTCAGAAGATGTAACTGTAACACCATAAATGGGAGGAAAAAAGAAGAGGGACCTCCAGATTCAGAACCTGTAACACCTAACAATGATCCTGGTCTTTTTTGTGGTAACTGCCTAACCAAACAACCCAAAATTTTAATCATAAATAATCCTGGTTCCCAGCTTTTTATAAACCCCTAGAATTACCAATTAAGGGTGCTGGAGTTGGGGGGAAATGGCAAGCCTTCAACAACAATTCTACTACAAAAAACTCTTGTGGAATTATGGTTTTAAGTATAGCCCATTTGGCTCAAAGTGTTCAATATGCAGAGCCATCAGGATCACAAAACATGGAAGTTATCTTCTTGATCCACTCCGTGTAACTGTGCATTCCATACAGGCACAAGAACAACAAAAGGAGTCAAGCCCTCCCTTTGACAAGGACTCTGGCTCATTTCATATTTGTTAGCAGGCTCAATAAATATCTGAAATGGGACTGGAAAGCCATGCTAAGTCTGACATTCTTCCCCACCCTTTCGTCCCTCCCAAACAGAGCAGATTGGCAGGGTTTATTGTTGCTCTGCACAGAGTAGCAGGAATTAATGCCATCATTGCTCTGGACTTGGAACAACTTCATTTCAACACACTTTTTAACATCATATGACAACAGCATTGCAGAATCTCTAACTTAATGTATAAAACTTTAGCCAAACATTCTTGTTTTTACTATTTTTTATTTTTAAACTATGAACCATTAAAGTCATAGATATAAACTTTATTAACAGTGACTTTAGAACATACTTAGCTTTCTATTAAGAGATTATGCATTTTAAACATTTCTACATGCCAATCACTACTACAATAACTGCACCCCAGCTTGTTGCATAGAAGAATGGTTTATGACAAGTGTTAACAAGTTCAATTCAAAATACATACATTTTAAAAATTCACTATGTTGATGGCAGTCTGAATTTGAGAGCATCTAGAGTAACGTGTTCAGCTGTATGTGTGCTCCATTCCCTGACAATGGCAACAAATTATAAACACAAATGCATCAACCTTCTTCTGTGGAAGTCCTGCAGCAATGGAGAGATTACAGAGCAAAACCTATGACCTGCTGTGCCAGGTTGTGTAGTGCAAAAACAATGATGCAGCAGTTTCCATTAGCACCAATGCTTGCACACATCTTGCAAGAGCAGAGCCTCTTTAAATAGGTTCTAAGAAGGGCATTCTGTAACTTGTTCAGCAACTGAGACACATCCAGCTTCCTCTCCTCCTTCCTCCTGCTCTTCTACATGCTGACAAGGGAGGTGCAAGAAAAAAATGGAAGAGCCAATACAAGGACAGTAGTTTACACTAAGAAATACACCCCTCTCTGCCAGCAAGTGTCTAGGGTCATTATAAACAAAAGAATTTCAGTAAAAGGTGCTGTTATTAATGCCCTCCCTGTTGGAAGCATGATTCAGGCTAATGGGAGGCAGCATTAGTCTTGCTGGGAGGTTTTTTCCTTAACAGAATCCCTGCAATAGAGTGATAGTCCTGTCAGTATTGCTTAAAGTCAGGCCCTTCCTCACTTCAAACTTTCCTTAAGGAAAGCCACAAGATACAGGGACAAAATAATTTAACTTTCACAGGGGAGCTATTTTCCCAGAACACAAAGATCCTCTAAACATATTAAGACACAGACTACTGTGATTAGTTCAGCAACCTTTTTGCCCTCTCAGAACAGGGGACACAGCTTATTTGTCTTGCTTCCCAACTCCACTCCCATCCGAGATGAATAATCACTTACATCCTCTTTCTACCTCTTCAGTTAATAAGACTACCCCTTACACTGGAGAAAACACTACTTTGGCTGCTTTTCACCTAAGAGTTCAAAAGCAGGCTCCCAAGAGCAACTGCAAGCTCAGTGACCATAAGACCAGCTGGTAGAAATACAGAAATACCATGGATTAGTTTCAAACCTTCATGTATTGAAGTACCTTAGGATGGTACTTGAAAGCTTGACAAACACAAACTATTACAGCTTGAAAAACTTAGATAAGGTATTTCTTGTAACTTTCTGAACACCACCACTGCCTAGCTTCCAATGACCTTTACATGTACTAAAAGCTTCATAGCTGACAGACTTAATAGCACAAGTATCTAATTCATTGTTAGAGATACCTACCTACCTTAGAGATAGGTTACCTAAATCAAGAAGAAACCCAAGTAGATGAAAAGCAACAAACTTTACATCTGTAAGCCCATAATAAATCCCTCCCCCCTTCTTGCCCTTGCCCCTCGCCCCCCCCAATTCAGCATTATTATTTCAGTAATCTGTCTGCTTGGATATACTGTCATTATTTGTCATCCTGCACATCCTGTGACAAGAGGTTATTAATGCAAACACATTAAAAAGGCTCATACATTTCTGTATGTGCCTATTTTGATACTACTCAAGTCAAAGCATTTTCTGGATGTGGTGTCTCCATGAAGGTCTCGATTTAAAATCTTGGCAGGCATTATTTAGGTATATTAATACCATATAAGCCTTAAATATACTGACAAAAGCTGTCTTTCAAATTTATTTTGTTCAGGAAATACTGTAACATACACTAACAAATTATTGTTTTGTTAATATAAACTGAATTTAATTTAGATGTGTCTGCATTTGTTAATAACACCATTTCTACTTAAAACCCCAGTGTACACTTGTTCTCCATCAACAGTATTACTCTGAGTTACACAATACTTCACAAAACATCTGCAAAACTTTCAGAGAAACTCACTCCAGCTCAGTGTTTACCCAAATAATGAAAGTCGTTTTGACTTCTCTTCTGAAACTGCATTCATAGAGTTTGTTGATGGATGTTCTGATAACTTGTGCCCTTGTTATATCTGGCATCTCTAGATATGTCACAGTTGGATTTGATACTAATAAAAATTATAATTCTTATTTTGTGTTTCATTTGGTAAAAAGCTTGGTTCAAGACAAACATAAATTTTTTAGGTAAACAAAAACTAAGAATAGTCTTGGCAAAAAGCTTAAAATAATTATAATCAATTTTCAAAATAATTTTGCTTGTGGGATTGCTCTCCACAGCTCCAGTCTATCACAACCCTTACATAAACAAAGTTTAATTTCCCCATCACTTTATGGCAGCTTGAGTTGAACTTAACAGTACATTTACTGTATGCAGTTAGCACTTTCTCTACAGCTTGGGATGATTTTACCATCTCTTGCATATGCTCCCTTTCGTAGATTAAAGTTGTAATATGTACTACAACTTTTCTCTGAACTTTCAACAAGGATACATATACATATATATATATATATAAATATATAAATATATATATATATAAAATAAATATATAAATATATATATAAAAGCAATCAGGTTAGCGCAGAAAACTCAGTTCGCCAAAACCAGGTTTTAACTTGTGATCCTGTGTTTATCTGAAAGAAACCTGAAGTCAGAAGAGGCATCAGGAGCTAAATTCTGCTAAGAAGCTTCTAACAATTTCAGAGTCTCAGGTTGGAAAGTCATTTGGTCCACACTACTGCTAAAAATGGCAATCCTAATGTTTGTTCTCATTACAACCCCTGGAACAAGCAGTGTAGGCAAAGCAGAGAGCTACTTATGTGGATAGTAATTGAACTGCAAGTCAGTGTGTGGGGACTAACAATAAGTGAAGCACCTTTGGAGCAAGACTTGGAAGAGCTGTCCATATAATTCTGAAGGAAATCATTAAATTTCACCTTAAATAGACACACTGAACTTCCTCAATCATCTACTCTACTGCAAGAAGCTGGTGACTGCTTTTGCTTACCAACAAAGCAAGCAGGTGATTCCACATAAACCTACATAGTACTTCTAAAGATTATGTAACAATGGCAATTAAAAGCAGCAAGTAATATCCTAAACATTAGTCAGGTATGTTCTTGATAAGTACAGAAAGGAGATTATCACTATTGTACAGAATTTTTCCAAGTAACCTAATGCCTGACAGGTATCTCCTTCAAGGGCTTGGATGCTGCTGACAACACTCAGGGGTTGCAAATTAACTAAAGGACTCTAAGTTACAGTTATACTGAAAGGCACAGTAAGTAGGAGATGCTCTACATAAATTATCAGTCAAATTAAAAACAAAGAAAAAACCCCACAATAAACAACAAAACCCCAGACAATCAAGCCCAAACATACACTCTTTGCTCTTCACTCACCAAGAAACCTCAAAGGTAGTATCTACCATTTTGTTGAAAAATTATTAATTCAGAAAAGGAAGGGACCAGAGGTAGAAAGCACCAAAACTGAACACAGCTACTTTGAATGTGGTGACAGCACAGAAGCCAAAGACACTAGGGAAAAATGAAGATGAGATTTATTTTTCCTCCACAGGGTGGATATATTCTTCTTCACTGCTGTTCTTTCAGGGTAGCAAGTGTGTAATTTATGAGGAAACATTGAGAGTTTATTACCAAACCTCCAAATGCTTCAAACTACAACCAAGGTTAAAAGCAGTCACCTCTTTCACTTTGCCAGCAAGTTCTTAACCCATACCTGTACACTAGCAGAGAAAGAAAGAAAAAAAAAAGACTACTAACAGAAACAGCAGAAACAGTAGTGAAATTCAGTGTGGAAATACTGAAGTGATTAGCTAGAAAGACTTTCTTAGTCTTTTTCTTAGACTTTTTCTTAGAAAAAGTTGCACTCACCTTCTGCACCCTGTGAAGTTTGTTGAAGAGTATAATGAGTCAGGAATTAATTTCTTTGACCAGGTAGATAAAAGTTATTAAAGATAGGTTGGTTATCATTACTTTAAAAGAACACTTATCCTTTAATACAACACTTATCCTTCAATATCCTGAGGCAGTATTATGTAAGAAGAAAAAACCACCTGACTTTAAGTCCTCCTTATGATTTGACCATGCATTACACATTTAATGGTATCAGAAAACTCTGTTCCTGGTATGCTTCATCCTTTTACTAACAGTTCAGTTTTCATAGTTCAATATTAAGTAAGCCATGAATTACTCTTTTTCAACATCAAAACCACAACTTTCTTCTTTCAACCTGAGAACAAAGGTAACTTAATTGAGTATTTTCTGAGACATAGCTATTTCTTTCATCTATCCTTGCTCCAGATGCAAGGGCTGCTCTGCTTAATGCACTTGAAAAAAGCCACTGTAAACTTAAACTCAGGTTTGAGTAAGCTACTGAAATGTAAATTACAGTGTGAATAGCTGTCTAGCTGAACTGAGACAGGCTTCTAACCCAAGTCAGCTTGAATGACCACAGCTATCTCAGAGCAACACAGAGATTAAAGCACTCCCATTCCTTCCTAAACACACATACACAAACAAAAATGTTCACATACAACCTCATCACTTGCAGGTCCATGCATTAAGACAGGTAACATAAATCCCCCTCACGCTACAATTACTCAGTCCCTTAAGCACCCCATGGACACAGTAGTACGGGAGGACCACCACAAAAACTCCAGGAAAAAACGTAAGTATCATTTCAGTCTGCCATCAAAGACTGAGACCTTCAGCACACCTGGAACAGGCTGAAAGTTGCTTCAACAGGTATTGAAATGCTGTATGTTCTACAGGTCTTACATCTTGTTCAATAGTGATAAACAATATAAACAAAGAGATACACAGCGTATTTAAATTATTTACTGAAAATATCTGTCTAATCCAAAGACAGTTAAAACACACTACATGAACAGTTCACCTGATTGCTTAAGATGTTTTTCACCTTCCACAGCCATGCAGAAGTTCTGGACAGAGTGTGCCCCTTTAATTCCACAGGAAAGCCCATTCAACACACATACACTGCACAGAGAATTCCCATTCTGCAAACATATCCATGCAGTTTGTGTGCACATGCTACCTCATCTTGTATGGAAAACAGATAAAAGACAAAACTCTGTTCTTGTTCCTAAAACTTACTGATTCAGGAACCCAAGTTAAATATTTAAGTGAAAAGAAAAATTACTAGTAGGTTAAATATTGTAATTAGTACATGAAAAGGTACAGATAAAATTCTATGTAACTCATATTGAAATACAAACCTAATGGTTAAATATAGATATTTTTAGATTCAGAAGAAAACATTATCACCTTTCTTCTGATGAGAAATAGAAATTCATACAGAAACAAGCAAACAAAAACCAACAAGGAAGCTTAACTCCAGTTGTCTGAAGATGCTGGTCTCTGTCCACCAGATAGAAGTTCCTAAGCTAAATTTCTTCCTCCAATGAGTTCATTTAGATTAATTCCATGAGATGAGGATGTAGTTAACATGCAAAAAGACAAAAGTTTAATTGTTTCCGGATTCCCTATTCATGACCTCCTGTGAAACTTTAAACAAGGCCATTTCTTCAGGAAATGGTGCAACAACCCAACATGTGCAAAAGTGATTCTGAACACATCCTACCCCATTGCTGTTCCAAAGTAAAAAGCTTTCAGAAAGGAGTGAGTAATCAATGATCCCACTAAAGGTTTCTAACAGAAAATGGATACATCAATGACAGTCAAAAAAGCCTATCAAATAGCCTCTCAAATCTCGTTTTTATATAAAAGTCAGAAATACTCTGAGACTTTACAATCTTCCCTGTATTTATCTATTGAAGTCAGAGAACACTCCACTTTTCCCAAGTCTGTGTCATGGTTTTTAGATCTTAAGTGATAGAAAAATATACTAAAAACTGTAAACAAGTCTCAACTTCCACAAAGTGTGACACTATCTTAAATTTCCCTCTTTAACCTGAAAATATTAATCTTCTGAGTTTAAAGCACAGAGAGGGCAAGGAAAAAATAGTGTTAAATGGCTTCCTACTATTCTCTTGGGGTAATCCATATAACAGGCTGACATCACAGAAATTATCTCCTTGTAATGAAATTCTAAGAGTCTCACAATTAGTTTCCTCCTGTGCCTCTTACTTCCAAACTCTTAAGATACTTTGCATGGCTTTGTTCACAGTGATAACAAAAAAGTCATTACTCCTTAGCATACATGGAGAGCCATGCTCTTCCGGAGCCTGAACCTCTAGGCTTCTGTAAAGCAGACAAGAGTTTAAGATGCAAGATGAGGCCTTGCACCATTCCCTGGGAGAGAACAAAGGCTTCAACGTGAAGTCTATCACAAGCCCAACAGAATGATTACAGTAGTGAAGACTCACAAGGAGTACAAATACCCCATATACTTAATTTTCCCATCATGATTTGTTTGCTATACAAGGATCCTCAGTGCAATAGAAAATACAAAAGGCCTTTGTGCAGAGGGCAAGTGTAGCTGAAACAGTGCCAAAAAGACTGACGTGCTTTTTGCTCCATCTGCCTGCTAAAAGACCACAGGAGCAATCAGCCAGCTGTCTCTACTGTTGATCTCTAATATACAGAAGTTCCTGAAAGACACAGAAAAGTCAGCAAACCCCTAACCACACGGAAAACCACAGCAAAGAAAATGTAATGCTGTTCTGCAGAAGAGACTTGAAGACACAGGAATCAACCAGGAAGACTGCAAGAAACTCAAGCAACTATTTTTTGCTTGTTTAGTGAGGTTTAGAGGGATCTTTACATCATGTTACAGCAGCATGTACATGTTACAGTAATGGTCACAGCAATAATTCAGCGTTTGCCTAGTAGTGGCAGCATTCTTACAATCAATGAGATTCAGCATAACTCAAGCATGACATTAAGAAAATGATACATGGAAGCAGGTGTTTTAAAAAGCAGTCATCTCATGGGTAAATTCTGCCACTTTTCCAGCAACCCCCAAAACAAAAAACATTACACCGGGTGGGGGGGGGAGATGCCCACAACAAAAACACTACTGCCACCTTTTCGTTTTGCAATACAATGGGGCATTAAATAGAACAAAGCCTAAACAGACACAAACTTCACAGAAGTCTTACAAACATATATAGTTCTGCCTCTACAAAACCATATTAATCCACACTGTTTTCATCTGCATAAGTGAAAGATACACTTAGCCACTGGAGGGCTCTTAAATCATTATTACTTTTTCAGATTAGAGAAGCACAAACTGTGACCCTTCAGCATTTACTTAATGATATTATTACACTTCCATCTCAAACTTACATACATGATTTGCTTTAAAATTAGTTTCATTCCTTACCACATAAAAATTTCATAGTTGTATGTCACAGAATGAAGGTTATCACGGTTTTTTTATTAAGATAGTAGTAGAAAAGTGATCCAGGGTGCTGAATACTAATGAAGCTGGAATTATGTCTAAGGGCTTTGGAAAAACAAATAGCTGTACTTATTCTGAACTTACATTCAGCTCTTGGCAGAACAACATTTAAGAAAGAACACCAGTATAACCCAGTCTGTTCTTTTCATTGCCTCAGGTTCCTTATTTTTCAGCTGTAGGGGCTTCAGAATCTTTCTTCGCCACCCAGTTCCTAGAAATCAGATTTCTTCTTGCCAGCATGTGCCACAACTGCATGTTTCAACACATAAGGTGGTGCAAGGTTGCCCACTATCCTAGTGATTAGAACCCACTCTCCAATATTTAACATACACAGACAGCTAAGGAAAGCTTCACAAGAAGCTCTGTTCTCAATTATATGTTCTAAACAGGCATTGAAACAGGGGAAGGAAGACTTCAGATGACCTTGATATTGATTCTAAAAGTAATTTTCAGGCATTCATTAGGCAAAAGATGGCCCAGAAGAATGACAGTTTTAGATAAATAAATAAATAGATAAAGAAATAAAGATAAAGATTTTAGATAAAGAAGTGCTCCTGAAATGTTATGCATGACTTGTAAAGCTGATAAGAAATAAAAACCCAACATAAAAGTTAAAGTCAAACATTAAAAAAATTAAAAAAAATTTTAAAAACAGAAACCCATCAACTGCAATTTCAAGTTTGGTAGTAATACTTTATTTATTTTTGTTACAAATTAAGCTTCTTTATACCACTAGATGTGATGAAAACCTTCTCTCACCTAAGGAACAGCACATCCCAGCTATCTAAGGTACTCCACAGTTTTATTCTCATTCTTTTTTTAAGTTCTCTGCTTAAGACATGGGGTTTTTTAAGGGGAGACACATACTCAGTTAGGATCCACTTAGCAAATAATTTAAAAGTTCATAATAATCTTCAGAAGACTTAACTTCCATAGGTGAGTTATTCAACAGTTAAAGAGACATTTTAAAATCATGTTTAAATGAGTCAAAGTGGAACTTATTCAGATTCATGACTTTGGAACAAATATAGGTAACTAAACCCTTTTCCTAAAAACCATGTCAGTAATGCAGCAGTATAGACAGTCAATATAATACTAAGTTTATAGTTTAAACCTTCTAACTTTAGAGTATGAATGAAAACTTTATTTGGACACAAATTCCAAAGCAGAACTGTATTTGGTTCTGCCCTGAAACTCAGAATCCTAGAACAATTTTGTTTGGAAGGGGCCTTTAAAGGTCAAACTTCCACATGTGCTGCTACTGCCAGCCCTCCCATGGTAGAATATAATAAAGTATTTTATTGTGACTGGCTGCAACTGAGAAAAAGGATGAATAAAATAAGCAAGATAAGTAGAGGGTGTTGGTTCCATACTTCTGATGCAGAGGAATTTTTTTTTAGGTGGACTGAAGTCTAACAGAAGAAGTTTAGTTCTTGAAGTGTTGAGTTGGTTTTTGGTTTGGGTTTTTTTTTTTTTGGTGTGTGTGTGTGTCTGTGTGTGTGTGTGTTCAAAGTCAAAACCCACAAGTTGCTTACAGTAAGCATGGAGTGTTAATTGGTTTTAAACAGGTCATAAAAGAGTCATAGTTCACATAAAAAGTAACTTAACCATTCACTAAAATCCTATTCAATAGGCAATGAAGCTAAACAAACTGCTTCTTCCAGAGGTCTAGCAAAGACAAGTTCCAAACACTACTGAAGTGAAAATGTACACATTGACCTTTGTTAGCAAAACACATCCAACATGGAACTCACAGCCAAACTGATTTCCCTTCTTTGGCTGTCCCTCCTTCCCCCAGCAAACAGAGCATTAAAAAATCACTGTCAGAAAACTTAAGTGAATTTTTCCACAAGTTGCCCAACCATGAAATGTATTTTCAGGAGAAGGAAGCCATCATTAACAGGTAACATTTACAAGACGTTACTGCAAATCTATGGGTATTAAGCCCCTCTTAGATCCATAAAAGTCATGTAACACCTCCCTCCCCTAAAAAAGGGGAAGCAAATGGATGGAAGATGAAAGGATTAGAGTACAGAAGACACGGAGAGACTCCGTTGAACATAATAGCTAGTTCTTAGATTTTTGAATCATATAAATCCAGTTGCTTTCATACATCTGTGAGTTCTGGTAAGTCTTAAATTTGCCTGCTTGCTGAAAATCTCATATTAATATTTTATTCTGTTACATAACGCTTCCTCCACACAAAGCTGTTCCAGCACCTTACACCTTTATGTAACAGAGAACTTAAAATCTGTCTCCACAACCTTCTCCCACATTTCACATTAAATTGCAGCGAAAGCAATGCACCCCATCCCTCATTCCCCAGGACAGAGCCTGCCATATCTCCTTTCATGCCTGTTCCTTGTGCACCCCTCCCACTGAACCCCACTTTCCTAGAATGGGTGCAGTAGCTCTGAAACACAACCCAAGGCCACTCCTGGCTGAATCTATCCCAAACACTGGGCAACATTCCTGGTTTTCTTCTTCACCTGCAGTATGATGCAGAAGGAGACAAACAGTTGAGAAGGCCCACTGTGGATGGTAGGGAATGGGCTTAAAGCAAATCAATAGAAACACCTTCAGCACGGGTCAATGAAAGGGAAATGGTTGTAAAATGCACACAACAAATGTTTCTGAGAACATGGCACCTTCTTCAAGTGCGTTTCTTGTCACATCCTAATAAAGTCATCTGCTTTGCTGCTCTTTGATTAGCACAGTTGCAAACAAGGCTGTGAGAGGAACACAGAAACTTCACTAAAACCTATAGCCTCCTCACAAGGCCATTTATTGACAGTTAATACATAGTTTCCTTTAGGAATTTTATGTTGCCATAATGACTGAGATAATTTCTTCAACCCATCATGGAGGCAGGAGGTGTTTACAAGACACTGAAGAGCATGAACCTGCTTGGCTTAAAATTCATCTTACTATTAGCTGACAACAAATTAGAGTATTCAAACGCATTGAGGTTTACAAAGGGAAAAATACAAAAACAAGTTGGACCAAGAAGCGGGAAACATCTTATTCCAAAGCGTTCAATTCTTGCTGAGGGTTTTTCTTCCATATTCAGGCTTTATAGTGTATGTTCAAATATGTTGTAAGTCCCCCCATTTGCAAAGGAAAGTTTTCGCTATTCCCACAGAAAAGCGCCACAACAACCACCTGTACTTAAAAGTATGATTTCTGATACTTCTTCCTGTTTCTCTTAAGCTCCTTCTAAAAGACAACTTAGAACTAACTTTCTTGAATTAAAACACAGCCTTAAGTCACATCAGCTCTCCAGTCACGAGGCTGGTTCCCAGGAGCCTAAGGCTTCAGGCCTGGGACACCTCAACTCCACAAACCCACAGACCCCCTTGTATTAGCTACATCTGCCAGCTGCTCTTCTCTTTTTATATATAAAATAATCTTTAAACAACATATGGCCTTGACTATGCGTGTAAGTTCTGGCAGGTTCAGCCTAAAAGGGTTACAGGCCATTTGTCAAGCTATATCACATTTCCTCCACACCCTTCCTCTAGTGAGTAACCCAATGCCGCTCACAGCCAGAGCCAGACGCAGGAGCGCGGCCATGACCGAGGGAAGGATATTTATTATATGAACCAAGCAAAATATGCTGGTGCACATGTAGTGAATCACTGCTATGAAAATAAAGGGCATGACACAGCAAATTTAAATTGATGAGAAATTAATGGTTAATCAGGCTTGAGGAGAAAAGCCTGGCTCTCCAGTTTTTATTGGGGTACAGCCCTCAGTTCTTGCATTTGGCCAGTGGGCCAGACAGCTGCTGGAACCACCATATGCTAGCACAAAAGGGAGGTTGTGCTACATCATCCTTCAGACTCACAAGGCAAGGTCTACGTGCTCAAGAATACTGTTTCACTCTGTGAAGCACAAGATTTGTTATATAAAGACTTTGCCAGAATAATTGAACCAGCCAAGTGATGACCCGCACAGTCTGCTAAAGGACAGTTCTAATAACATTTATTGGCTTATCTTAGTATCTCCAAACATATTACAGGAAAAATCAGAGTTTTGTCACTATATACTCCTATGTGATTTAGGGAACTTTCACTATTATGTGATGTATCAGTCACAAGTCACACTTCTTATCACCAACACTGAAACCACTAAGCAGGATGACTGTTCAGTACACTACTATATTGGCTTTGGTGTCTTATTTTCTTTGTGGTACAGTAGTGATTTGGGACAAAGTATCAATGGAGGTATCAACTTCATTGCCTCCATCCACAGCTTCATAGACAAATTTTCTGTACTTTATAATTAAATCCATCTATTGAGCCAAACTTTTCCCCCTCTAAATAGTTAATTTAAATTGCATTAACTGCATATAAAAGCAGAAATACCTTTCCTTATTCAAAACTAGCACAATAAATCTTTATATTAAGAGAACAGGGATGAAAATCATGAGATCACACCAAAAGGTTTGGCAAGAGAATAATTCTGTTTCACATAGATCAGTGAACTGGTACTTTACAATAAGTAATTCAGTATCAATATAAGGACTTCTTCCACAACTAGACCAGGCACCTTTGATGAAAAACAATAAAATACTTCTTAGTATATTTAATGATGGTTAAGGTAAGCCTGTGGATGCTGCTAAACTGTGGAAAAGCTAGTGAGTTTCAGATCTTGCAAGGCACAGGTATTGCAACAGTACAGGAATAAGGAAATCCATCTTGTTTACTTAATGCCTCTGGATTTTATTATTCCTAGATGCCCTAGAGGAACTTTGACCAAATCTTAGTTCATCATAACAGTTAGGCACTACACACTTCAAGAATATGCTATATAACTCTGCTTAGATATTTACATGGGTAAATATGAAATAACTTGTTTCATAATGAAAATTGTGATCACATGGCTGTGTTTCTAAGGTTTTTGTTCAAAAACACTGGTGATCTAATGCTCGAGAAACAGCAAAAATCCTCCATTTTGAAAACCTTTAGAACACACACCTGTTAAAGGCACATACAGCATATGGCAATATACATGCTATAAATGAGACATATCAGCATACAGCAATAGATTCTGGATTTACAACCTATTCTACCAACCCCATCCTTATTTTTCTTTCAAGTGACTACATAACACTACTTGGACAATGAGAAGGTATCACGCTTTCTATATTCCTGATCTTGGTGAAAGTTCTAAGATGCCTTAAAAGCAGGCAGTCCTCTTGTGACACAAGACCAAGCAATTACCTGTAGGAAACACCCTCACGTTTGGACATATGACTCCATGAATTGCTTACCTTATTTCTAATGGAAAGATTTGAGCTTAAATAACAGATGCAAATTACAATACTTGGCTTCTGAAGATATTTCTGTGCAGAAAGTTGGTCACAAATTGTTAAGTATGTCATTAAAAGCATTTAGAACATAGTAGGAGAACCACAGGAATGCCCACTCAAGATAAGGCTAAGTACCACTCCTATATCTCAAGAAGTTAAGAGTTCAACAGCTAAAGCAGACGTAACTTCACTTCCCTGCAGATTTCCCCCCCATTCATAAAAGTGGAGTAAACTGGGAGAAAAGCAGGTAACAGCTAATAGGTCACCCACTTCTAGATTAGTATTATCTGGTAAATACAATCCTTAGGCACTTTTGTGTAAGGGGAAGAGGCACCTTTATAAAGTAGATCTACATACTACAGAAGTGCCAAAACGTAAGATCAACTTCATAAGACAGCAATTAGCACTGCAGGAGTCCTCCTATGAAGACTACTGATGGCATAGTACCATAGAAGACAATTACTGATTTTGCCTGCCTCACTCTATGGGTAAACTGAAAGGGACAGAGGCAGCACCGTGTACTTATATAGTGCAATAACACAGGAGTATCACAACATTTCAAAAGGTTTGGCCATTTTAAATATGATTTATTAGCAAGATGCAGTACAATCCCCCAAAGGCTCCTAACTCAAGGTAACAGCTTTCATGTTTGGACCACTGAAAGTACAGCAACAAAGTTGTGTTCTCCAGTTCAAAACACAAGCTGAGGTCTTCATTTATAGCTCACCTCCTTTGATAATGGTGAAAGCCATTCATAGTGCCTTTTACCATATATCTCATTGGCTCTGCTATCTACTAATAGCATGTGGCAACCTTGAATCAGAAATAGCAAAACTCATACCAGTGACATTTCTTTCTAAATGTGAATACCTAGATTCTGAAACCCAGAGCTACTGAATTGGAGTCTCAACAGCTTCTTTCCCACAGCCAATGGTACACGTTTTGCCTGGAAGTGAGACTATCAGACATTTTGCATTAGTTTGCTTCATCATTGTTTTCATACACCCCAATCAGGTTTTCAATTGCATTTTTGTGTGTTTGTTTGAACTCAAAGCTACAGAACACTTTTTACGGGACTTCCCTGAAATTCCTGCACATTGCAGCCCTGGTGCAAAAACTGTGTTCCATGCTTCTCACAGGGGCTGAATCTATGGTAGTTAACAGTTTTAGGGTTAGAAATTCCTGTCTGAATAGAACTTTTCTTCTTTTTTTCTTCTCCCTCTATATTTATTACCTTTCCAAACCATGCCTAAGAGTTGCTTTGTCTGCTTTCCATCCTGAACAACTATTAAAGTTCAGGGTACCAAAAACATTTTTAAGCTTTTAAAAAAAAAGCCTTATGGGTCCTTTTCAGAATTTGCTCATCAGGAAATGCTTCAGACCTACTCAAAACTGGTTCTATTCATTTAAAACTGCTTCACTTGATTAATCAGCTCTACTAAAGTCACTGCAGATCACACAGATTTTAAATGGTCCCTTATCATGTAACTAATGTTTTGGTGGTTCAAAACATCCACTGGAAAACAGTGACCACCTGTCCAGACTCCAGTAGACACTACAGCAGGGGCCCTTCTGCACCAACATTGCTTGATATACCTAAAAGGAAATCACTGACAGATACGATAATGTCATTAGTAATTAACCCAGTCACAGGACAAGAGATGCCTATCAGTTATCAAGACTGTTACTTAATATTTTATCTTGATTCTACAGCAGCAGGAACTTTCTGCTGTTACTTGGCAGCAAGGAAACTACAAAAACACTGAAGTTGTGAGCAACAGGTTTGTGTTTTACTTTAAAAGCAACATACATTTTCCTGACCTGTTCAAACTACTGAAAGGTACTTAACTAGTTCAAAGAAACTCCTTGTTCCTACCCTGTCATACAGAAATACAATCTAATTCTACATGATCATTACAGGACTGTTACCAGTCATTTAGTAATCTTACTGAAAATGTTAAATATGTAACTCCTGAGCACCATCCTTAACCAAAATCAAGGCTAGATTTTGTATAGTGTCATTGGTATATTCATCACATGTAGCATTTTATAGAGCTCTTCCTACACTTACATAGCTGGCAGGAGCTTTTTCATTACCTAAACAGAAACCTGTGAAAGTGTGTAAGCAAAAAAAAAAAAAAAAAAAAAGAAAGAAAGAAAGAAAAAAAAGACAATGAACAGTTAGTTAGAAGAGAATGGGACAAAACAGACACAGTCTGGTCTAAGCTGAAAAGGTAAGAGAACACTCCCAAAATAATAATACTCAAGTAGGATACACTTCTTACAGAGATTCCAACTTAAACAAGTTGCAGTCATGGGAAGCCTGTGGTGCATATTGTATGCACTAGACCAGACCTTAATAAATTGTTCAAGATTTTATCAAATTAGGAAAGAAACAGACCTCCTGAACCAAAGTAACTATAACTGTGTTGCTTGCAAAGTAATTTGCAGTGGTGCAACCAAGAATTGGGATGGTAACTCTTCACTGACTTCTGTGAAGAGCTACATTCTACATTGGACAGAGCTGCACTGCTTGTGAATATTCCTCATCAGGTACATCTTTGTCCCAAAGAGCTCTTGTGCTGTTACATTTACAGGAGGGCATTATTAAGTAAAGTTATGAAATATTACTTGTTCATATCCAGCAAAGCAGATGTTGGCTGATGCACGAAGAGTAATTTCATACAGTATTACTGTCACCAGGCAGAGTTCCCCAGACAACTCCTGCACAATACAGAAAGCAGACAGGCTGCTGGGGCTGGCAACATTTCAAAGCTGATCCTGGCCAACATCAGTGCCATTTGCCAGCTGTGCAGTTCAGGGTCTGGCTGGGCTGCGCTTCCAAAAGTCCAGACACCTTAGGTATGCTGAAGCATAGGGTACACAACCAAAGAGCACACACATTCATCAGAAAAACAGCTCAGAGCAAACATGTTGGATCTGCACTGCAGGTTATATCAGTTCATACTGGCTAACAACTGCTCAAGCAAGAGCCTATAGAAAATTGCATTCAAGAGAGGAATGGGAAAAAGATGATTATTTCACATTATCATTGCCACTTTGCAAAATCACTAGTGACTACAGAGTTGCAAGGATTCCAGTTACCAACATAGTTCCTTTCTCCTTACTGATCCATGTGAAGCACATCAACTCCCCTTCCAGAAGATGTAATATCTAACTGCCAGTAGGTGAGGAGAGGGGGGCAAGGTACTGGTGTTGGCTTTAAAATCAGAAGTTCTGGATCTGCACAGTGTGAAATTGCAGAAGAGTAAAATTGCAGCCTTTCTTTGTAATCACAGAGGCCTAAGATGCATTGCTACACAAGCAAAGATCAAGTAATCACCTTCAGTTATTCCACTCAATAAACAGCAAAAAATAAGGTATGCAGTATTAGCAATGTATGCTCCAGTCAACAGCATGTTGACTGGAAGCATAGTTAAAGCCAGCTTTAAAAAAATACTTGGGACATCTTGAGAGGAAAAAAATAATCTCGTAACAGTGATGTTAGCAATACACTCACTCCTTGATGAGTTTTTAGCAGCCAACAGCAACTAATACAATTTACAGTGACACTTTCTTTTTCTTCCCAACAATCTGGTTGAAAGACATCTGGAATACCATGCGCAGACCAAAAGCATCTCCTGCTTCCTGCTGGCAGCCTGCTCTACGTGTGACTAAGAAAGTGAAACCAGCAGCACGCAGCCTTCAGAGAAAGGATGGCTGGGTGCATTATTAAAAAAACCTCAGAAGTCTGATATTTAAACAGATAAATAATGCAAATAATCCAGTGTTACCTGAGTAGAACTTATATCAAGTAAAACTCCAGGAATCCCAACACCTTCCTACAACCTTTCAGACATCAAACACAACTCAGTAGTGGAAGTGGTGTAAGAGTCAGCTGTTAGTTCACTTGCCAGTTTGTCTGTTGGGGCAAATAACACTGGGACCACCCAGATTCCCTCCCAGTATAGAAAAGCCATCACAGGTACCAGTGCTACTTCAGCAACTCTTTCACAGCACTGTACTTCTGCCAGGGGAGAGGGATGCAGGAATATTCACTTTAAGCAAAGACATAGCACAGAAGACACACAGCCAAGCAATCATCTTAAAGAATATTTCAGGAAAAGGCTGCATTTTCTCCAAACTTACAAATGCATTGCACGCATGTTATTTTTACTAAACTGCATCTGAATATGCTTTTCTTGACTTCTAAAGAAAACAGTATTTAGAAAAGTTTATCAGAACACAAATACTGGAAATTCTGTATCTAGTTTGTATTTCGTTCACACATGTGTGAAGACCTGTGCTCCTCCATCCTTGGTTTAAAACCAGATGCCAGCATGATGATTTTGTCTGACATCTTGAGTAGCATAAATCACAGAAGTTACACCTGTCAACCTGAGAAGTCTACAGTTTCTGGTTAATCTGGAACTCACTACTTAGAAAGGCTTTTTAAGCCCATGTAAGAAATTTGGTTATGGACATCACAAGACAACTTCTGGTAAATTCCCCAGTTTAAAATTCCTTTTCAGACCTGGCACAGAGAGGCAGAAGCTATGCTTAAAGTAACTGCTGAGAATAAACGGGTATCTACCTTCGTCTGCTAGAACTACCCAACTTCAGCTTTCACATCTTCCTTCCTTTGAGCTATGAGACTTACCACAACACTACCTACCCTTCTTTTGGGTAAACCCAAACTAAACTTCTTCATTCTCAGCATGAATATTTTTACTGCAATTCTCATAAGGCTTTTTTTAGTGGTAGTGGTTTTGTGTCTTTTTGTTGTTCGGTTGGTTTTGGTTTTATTATGAACACAGACACAATCTTTCCTGTATATCATGCTACGCTGGCAATCATTCTGTCTGCACACACTCAAAGCCATGAGCAACTACAGTCCAAATAACTTTATAATGTTTTCTATAATTACACTCTAGCTAAAGCTAGCTATTCAAGACTGAAATCCTCATAGGGTCAATATAAAAAGTTAGTGACTGAAGATTCCTTCTGAGTAGATAATCTCCCTTATTTACTGCTACATATTGGACAAATTCTTTTCAGACCACCAGTTTATTTTATATTACATTTCATAAGTTTAGCTATTCAAAAATACATTTTTGAAAAACCATAAAGCATTTCCTAAAGATTCTTTAAAATTTACACTAACAAAAAGGATCAGAAGAGAACACTGCATAGACCATTTTCACTCAAACATCACATCCTCAGACTACTGAAGTAATGCAGTGACTTTTAACAGATCTTCTTGTATGAATTTAAAAGATTTTGTTTTCTACAGAAATAGATTAATACACTATTTAGTCCACCAAATTATACAAGTTCTTTTCAGCGGCAATTTGGAGAAACTAAAACTTCTAGTATAGCTGCGTGAATAGACTTGGCTCCTTTGTAACTTTAAATTACTTGCCAATTCTCTAGTAAAAGGTACCACCAGAAACAGATACAAACCACTGTTTCAAAGTAGACAGATACTGCTGTGATACAGTTATGGGCAGAAATAGAAGTAAACACAAAAGATACTTGTCAAGCTGTATGAGTTTGCATCTGCTGAACAAGACACTGAAAAACACAGTATGAAGTCTGAGAGAGAAGGGAGTTACAGCCTCTTCTTAGTCTCCTTCTGGGAAATCTACACCTGAAGAGATGCTTCCAACAATTCCATCACTTGAACTCAGAATTTGAGATTTCACAAGAGATGGTTACAAAGGGAATTCCTACAGGATCTCTACTCTGAGTTTCACCTGTCCACTGATTTATTGCAATGGTGCAAATTTCCTCCTGTTCTAACATGTCTCTTCATCTCCATAAATAAAGTCAAAAAGACTGTAAAAAAAATCACTAAACAGTGTGAACATTAGAAGACAGAGGAATTTCAGTTACAGCTTTACACAATGTGGAAGACTTAACTAAAACAATCTATTTGTTTAAGAACCATTCTTCAGGTTCTTGTCTCTGTCCCTCCCCTCCACTTACTTCAACAATTAAGTAGAGAATGTATCCTGTGGTTTGAGAGCATTCTCAATAGTGAGGATGTAGCAAATTTCAAGCTGCTTGAATATCCAGAGACATGCTCTCTGGCTATGAAGAAACCTTTAAAAATAAAGTTTTAGTACAGTAAGAAGAACAAGAGAGTAAAAAAATTACACTTCTGTGTCTATGTTTCTCAGTTACACAGTTTATTCTTCTTTGATCTGAAACAACTAGCAATTACTCTAGCCAGAGTGAACTCAAGGCCATTGCACTGAAAAATTCACTGCTATTAAAAAAAAAAAAAAAAAGCAAAAAAAGGTAAATAAAATACTTCTTCATAGTAACATCTCACACTTCAAAGCAGCTTTTCCCATAGCCAAGTGTCCCCACTCCAATGCCCCACACATCAGTTTCACTTGTCAATTCACTTTTCAGTGCACAAAAGCACTAAGTACCCATCAGATACTAACATTTTTAAGGTAGTTCTGACAAACTGACAGCACATGCAGCTGAGTAACAAACAGAACTTCAGTGCTGTTCCCTAACAAGACTTAAAGATAGCACACTGATTGCAAGAAGCTCACTTGTTTCTCATTACAAGATAACAGAAACCTCACTTGAGTCAGATGGGTCCAGCTACAGCTACCAGCACCTTCTGAAGGGAGGGGCAGGGGGAAGGCAGGATGCTTGCTTCCCACCTGAACTGAGACAGTCTGTGAGTCCCAGAGAACTGACAGATACTTAGATCAGCCTACTTGAGAAAGCATTGAAACAGGTATCATCTTCAAGATGTAGCTTTCAGCACTTGGGAATTTCAACCATGATTATAATTTTCAAAAGAAAGTAACACAGGAGAGTAGTCACGGGGCAGTTTAAATAGCAAAAATAGCAAACAGTTTTTCAGTGGTTAGAGATAAAACCAGCATTAAGGTAAGATATAGCTCACAGATAACAAAACCTAGATTTATGACTTTATATATCAGCTAGCTGCCCGAGTTCCTACTACAATCAATGGTACCTAAAGAACTGCTCTGCTTATCCTAAAGCAGATACCTATGTCCTGTCAGTAAACAGCTCTTCAAATCCACTGACTAGGTCTCTGCAGACTATAATGGGAGTGCAGGCAATGAGCTCACACCCTGGCATCTAAATTTAGGTGCTCTAGTCTGTGAGCCAGCCCTACAGTTTATACAGCCAAAGCACATGGGCATGCTGATAGGCCAAACATACACATGCTGTAAGCAACTGCTAAGAGAATGGTCCCTTAAAAAAAACTCTTTTCTGAACAGGGATTCTGATGAGAAAATGTGATCCAGTATAATAAGAAAGCCTACTAATAGAAGATGACTTGAATTCCTGAACTACGTTTCATACAGGTTTCAGTCTGCATGAAAAGCAAATGGTTTCTAGATACACAGAAGAAGGGAGAGATTCTGCCCTACAGAAGTCGTCTTCAAAAATAGCAACACATCTGAACCATATCCAGCACACAACTGGTCAGGGAAAATACCTCTCATTCATGAACTGAGTGAGCAGGGAAGGGCTGACAAGGATTTCTCTTTTTAATGAGCACGCATTATAGTTGTGCCACGTTTTTTACCAGCTGCTACATATATGTTCATACTCCTGGACTTACAAACTATAAGACTGAATAAAACAAAGGCTGAGTGAAAAAAAATCCTAAGAATAAAAATAAAAATATAAATATTAAAAACGTGTATCACAGAAGCCAGGAAAAATTGAGTTCAGGCATGCTCAGCACAACAACATGACAACAAAGTACCACTTCTCTGAATTGCTGTAAATTGACCACTTGCTCTTAATCTGTCCCAACTGTAAGATAAAATAAACACAGAGGATAATTTCTGCATCCTGTGCCTTCCATAAATCCACTTGTTGCCAAAGCCAAGAACCATATCAATTGCTTGCCCATAGAACAGTGCTGGGGCCATGTGTTCAACAGTTATGCAGGGTAACACCCTTCCATCAGTCCCTCAATATCACAGCTGTAGAAAAGGACTAAGAACAAAAGCACAGGCTACTTTCTTGACCCTTGAGATGCCAACAGTTGGCTTACTGAGGTGTTCACCTGCACCCACCTTTCTTGGTGACCTGGATTCTCCAGGATAGAGGATGACTGAGACCTCTTTCTACAGCTCATTAGATCTTTCTTCCTTGGATTGCCTTACATCTTGACTGGGACCATGATGCAAAAGCATTAATTCAAGCAGCACTTAGAGCAAGATTTGAACAAAATATTTCTGTAAATAACATGACATTGATTCTTCATTATTCTACCTACTTCAGATCTCAGAAGTTGTCATTTCCACACTTTGACTAAGATTTCATCATGTCCACCAGTGCTGATGCTTTCCCTAAACCTTTGCCTAATGGAATTTTATTTCTTTCATTTAATACTTTGTCAAGTCATTCCCAGTAGCAACCTGTTAGCTTGCCTGAGCACATAAATTAATAATTATTTTGATTGTCCTGTTTTCCAGCTTAGCTACCGGGATTGAATTGTCCCCAAGAAAAAACAAGCAACAACAAAAAAAAACCAAAACAAAAAAACCACAACAAAACAATGAACAAATAAAACCCCCAGAAAAAAGTTTCCACAATACCAGAAGTGCTTTTAGCTCACTTGACATACTTACTACTTTCTATTTAAATAGATCAGAATTGGTTCTAAATTAACAGATGAGGTAATTTCTAGTTTTTCTTTTGGAATGAAGTATTCTATAGCATAACCAAATGATAATATTTAGCTAACGTTCAAAGTAGGAACAAAAACCTTGGAGCTGTCAGTAACCAGACATGCTGGAGGGCTTCACTCCACCATTCCCTGGCAGAGGGAAACCTGGGGCCAAACCCACTTCTTTCACATTTTAAGATGAGGCTGTTTGCATGTTCAACACACCAACATTCTTGAAGAGCTCAAACTATAGCACAGCATAGTGGCTTACCATGAATGTAGATTTTGGTACGGTTTGAAAGAAAGCTTTACACCAGTGGGCTCCAGGCCTCGGAAGGCTGACTTCCCAAATTAGCAAGAAGATTCTGCAGTGTGGCAAGTAGCAGAGGCAGCTGAGCTGAAGGATCACCACATGGCAGGCTGCTGCTCAGCTATTCTGCCAGAAACCGTGGCTTTGAATGCACTTTTGCCCATGCTTTTACAGTGTAAACCATCCCAAATCAGACAGCCTTCAACACACAAGAGAGTTCATTTTTTTTCCCCAGAGATTTGTGTTTAGAACAGGGGAAAAAAGTGAGATCAGACATGTAAAGCTCACATTCCTGAACTACCAACTGCTGATATTAAAAGCTGCCTCTTTAAAACTAAACTCTATTTGTGATCAACTGTGAAATTTAATCAGCAGCACACAGCTAAATTGTTTTACTGTTTCAGTGATGGATTTTTTAGAAGCTGTAAAAACAAGAGTTCTGTTCCCTCCTTAAAATTCACATCACTTAAAAGAAATGCTGCTTAATAGCAGGTTTGACTGGCTGTTCCATGCTCTGCCACTCATTTACTCCTTTGGTTCCTCTCTCTATTGCAGGTCTTCCCACCTGAATCTGGCAGAAAGAGAACAGTTATTTTGACCTCTTGGAAGCCTAAGAGCAACTAGAACTTTGCTACAAAATTTCAAATAGGTTTGTTTCTTCATTGCTCCTCCAGTTCAGCCTTTTCACTTCACAGCTAGCAAAGCGCTTCACCAAATCCCATCATTAGAAGCTAAAAAAACCAAAACATGGTAACACAGACTTGGCAGGCCATGGACTAGCCATGGAAGCATTAGTTACTAGAAAACCTCCCTTAACATCTCAAGACTGAAACAGTCTTGAAAATGAGAACATAAAGAACTTTTACAGAGCACACACAGCATGTAGTTTCATAGCCTCACAGAAGAGAAGGGAGGCAGAAATAAGAGAAGAAAAGCTATTATATAATAGTATAAGTGACATTTTAAGAAAAGGAGGTTTGATTTACCAGTTTAAAAAAATTTGACATTACAAAAGTAAACATTTGACTGTTACTTTTTAGTTCTGAATAATAAAAACAAAGAATTTTCTGGAACTATTTACAAGTACCCAAAATTAGTAGATGAGAGGTCATAAAGCCAATCTGAAAAACATGTATCAGTTTCACTCAACTAAGGTGGAATTGCTTAGAGTTTTTCTGTACTGTGAAACAGTTAACCCCGTTGTATGTATTTGCAGGTGGATAGTCTAAGTTTAACTAGCCAGCCTGCAAGAGCAAGGGAGTTCTAAGATCCAAGTTCTTGCTGTGACTAATGCTCTGCAATAAAACTAAGCATGCAGCAAAGACACATGTTGGATACAAAGGCTTCTGGTTACAGGTTGGTGACACTCAGGTATGCAAATACAACATCCAAAGCAGAACATGGCAGGTTGCAATGAGAATGGGGGTAGGGGACAACCCCACATGAAGAAGCACACCATGCTACTCATCCTGTCTGAGATATTGAGCAAAATTTTCTTGGCGTTGTTGAACGAAGGTACCAAACATTTCTTAAAGCAGCAAGAGACGATGATTACAGTAGGTACCCCAGAGTTACTCTCCTAGAGTAGCCATTGGTAGCAAGACTGGAGGAGAAAAATGCCTCTCTCCAAAACATGCAAAACTGGAAAGGATGCAGCTAACAAGGTATAAAAAGCCATTCCTGACACCCTAGAAGACTGATTTCTAACCCAAATTGCCTCTTTTGCCCTCCTGCCAGTGGCTACTGCCTCCATAGCACAGACACCTAACGTGGGCATAGGTCTGGGCCTCTACTACTTAATTTTAAAATTAATCTGCTGGGCTGTGGCCTGTTAATTCCACCTTATGTGCCAGGCTGTGAGTTGTGAGGCTGAGTATTCCTTCAGTTGCTTCTGTGACGGAAGCAGGAGCCTGCTCTGGGTGTTCAGGTCTAGCAGAGGAGCAGGGCAGATGCTCCACTTCTACCACCCCAGCTCGTCTGAGCTGGGCAAAAGCAGCAGAGCTCTGTTGTCCCCAGAGTATTCATTCTCCTCTCTTCAAAGGTGGACAAAGAACTCAATTTTCCCTTTAAAACAAACAAACCTGAAACCCATCCAGCTCATCAGCAAGTCTTTTCATGAAAGTGTTTCCAATCTGAAAATTGGGTGCTGAGTGAAGTATATTTGTTTTCAAGCACTTTTTCAATAAGCTCTGAAAAGAGAAAGTCAACAGTGAAAGGCACGGAAGAAGCTGAAGGGAACAGCAGATTTAACACAGAGAACAAGTTTCAAAATTACTTTAAAAAAATTAAAAAGCACCCTCACAGTTTCAGAATTACTCTTACTAGGTTTAGTTGAAATAAACACAAGATTTGTTTTAACCTCTGAAGTTAACAAGTGCAAGTTATTGCCTAGTTTGGAAGCCCTGTAAAGCAATAAAACACGCCATCTTCTCCCCCCCCCCCTTTTTTTTTTTTTTTTTTTGCTTAAAAATAAACTTTGCAAAGTTTTACTTAAAAATAAACAGAAAACCCCAAACAAGTGGACATGAGGTGGAAATACTGGCTGAAATGTCAGATTAGGAAGTGCTCACCCTGCAAGGTGTGTGTGTGTGGGGGGGGATTCAGAAGACATGTTAAGCACTTTTGGGCAAAGCCTCAGAAGGCGCAGGGTAAATCTATACAAGCTGAGAACCCACAAGTCAGAGAGAAATTTCCCACAAGCCTGTGTGAAAGACTGCCTCCTTATAGTCAAGTCTTTGAATAGTGCTTTTCTTCTGAAACAAAGTGCATGAGGTACAGCGAACAAACTGTAAAGGTAACTGGGCCTTTTGTCATATAGTTCCTCCACCCACTTGTACTTTACCACACAATAGCTCGTTTACAGATTCAGACCACTCCAGCTCCACACAGAAACAATCCTGTATTGTGAAGTGAATCTATCATAGGAGTAAAATCTAAAAATACTGCAAAAGGTCTATAACAATAATTTTGTAGAACACCATGGTTCTTCCCCTAAAGACAAAGCCTTTCCCAATCTGAATAGGTAATAACAGACTTAGTCACTCCTTACTTGAGTATGACTAATAGCTTGCAACAGCAAAAAAATACTTATGTACCATACAGCATATGAAGCTGTTCATCTCTTAAAATAAAAAGATGATTTTTCACTGAAGCAGAAGTAGTTGTAGTATAGAAACATGTTATTTCCTCTCCCACCCACAGTGGAGAACAAAGCACTGTGTAACACAGACCTATCTCTTCCCATGCTGCCCAGGACAAGCTACTCCTGTTTGTTTACATCAGCAGATAGGTGCAGCAACTACAAAATAGCATTGCTTAGAACAAATAGGAGATCACAGGGATTGACCAGCAAACTGACTAGTCATCCATACATTAATGCAAGTAAATCATGAGAGACCAGTTAAGTTGTTGGGAAAGCCTGGAAGAAAAGACGGATAGCCTACCTACACTCTACTTGCACTTTCACCTCATGGAGAATAGTTACTCCATCCCCCACAAGCCACTATAATAGAATGAAGATAAACGCAGGGATTATGCCAAGTTGACCCCAGGCTTTGTTCTTTCCCTCCAAGCACATTCAGTGAAAAGGTCTAAACACACATCTGATTTGACAAGCATTCAGATTCACAAAGAACGTGGTGAAAGTGAAATCATACTTGGGGCATTCATGGGTCCCTATGTCAAAGGTCATTCAGCAGTGTTTCAGCTGCTGCTTGCTAGGATTTAAAATGAACTACTTTAAATCCCCATCACCACAGCCACTGACATAGTTTGTGCCAGACAAGAATATTTCATAGCATGTTCAGCAAAATTTACCTCAGAGATAATATAATTTCTGGACAAACACTTAATCCTCCCAACTGGTACTGTCTCATTTAGAAGAGACAAATCATTTTACTTTTTAGCCAAATTCTTGATATTAACCCACATTTTTTCATTTGCAGAATTTTGAATTATTATTAGAAAGAAGGCCTGAAGAAAGCATTTATATGCCTTCCCCCTTGAAAAGAAAATAGCATTTTTCATACTTAATTACAGGTTGATCGTTTGATTCAAGGAGAAAAAAAAAAAGAAAAAAAAAAAAAAAAAGGAGTTGTGTTTAAATCACTTAGCTAAACCAGAGAGCTCAAAAACCTTTATTAAATAACTTTTCATTGATTTTCTCAAGTTTATCAAACATTACTCAAGTCCTCCAACCTCCATGAGGGATGTTTAAAGAATGTGCATTAGAAACTAACTTGAAACAGCAGCAGGCTGGGAAGCTTCAGGGCTACAAAAAGTTGGGAAGCAACAACTGAAAACCTGCTGAGAAATAACATCAGTGCAGGAAAACAAATGTATTCTTCTAAAGCCTTTGTGAAGCCCACTCTTAGCTACAGGCAGCACAGTGATAAACCCAGCTGTCAATTCAGCAAGCTGCAAGACTGTCATTCCAAAACAGGTCACAGTTCAGCAAACAAGTTATTTGTTTTTACTGCAGATGAAGAGGCCTACTCACTAAAAAGTGGCATTTCTGAGGCAATGTTTTCCAAGGAACAACTATATGCCTTTATGTATTACATACAATAACAGCATGTCACCACCAGTAGACTTCTTCACTGGAAACAATCTCAAACTCCACTTTTTTACAGGCGGTGTTCCACAGGAGGATGCTGGTTTGCCATAGCTGGGAAGATGACACACTTCTGTCACTTCATTAGCCACCCAGACTTGAACAGTAAGGCATTCATAGCTCCTGTGCAGAGATATTTTGAGTACACCAAATGTCATACAATTTGATAATGACAGACCCAAGACCCACAACTGACTGCTTCTCAAGAAAGTAGCAAGAGAGACCACGTGTAGTGGAGACACTACATCAACCAACAAGAATTAGTTGCATTACATGCAACTCTTACACTCAGGTATCAGTTTAAATAACCTTTTGGGCAGAAAACAGCATTTATCCTTTTGACAAGAGGAAGGGGGAAAAAAAATCCTCTCAGGTAGCACAGAATGTGCTTGTTCTTTTTGGCTAAGGAAATAGGCCCTCTCAAACCTTCACATGCTCAGTGTGTCTTGTTCATCTGTGCCTTTTCCCCATTAATAACTAAGAATCCAATTTAAATAGGCGACTGGCATCATCTCAAAGAATACTTTCTTCTAGAGTCCTCCTGCTTAAGTGGAAACCCGTATGTATGGTTTCCAGGAGTGTCCTTCCTGCAGAAATGGACAAAACCATAAAAAATACACAGTTCTAACAGGTTTGGAGCAGGAAAGATGACTAAAAAAACCCCCTTGATCTTCCTCATGCAGACACCACAAGGCAAGGCAGGTCTTGCTTCTCTCCAGACCCCTTATGTCCCCCAGTGGGAACAGGCCACACTGCTTTCCCAGTGACTGGCGAGTCCTGTTTAGGATAGCATGGAAACCCCTCATACTATATCATGCTGCTAAGCAAACAGATCTGTCATGTTGGTGTAGGTGCATACTGATTTTAGGATATTCTGAGTTTTGTAGATGGCTGCTATGGCTACTAGATACATGAGGAATCTATTTGGTACAGAGCAATAAGATTCAATTAAAAAAAAAACAACAAACAAACAAAAAGCCTCAAGACAAAGCATCAGAAATATTTATTAGATATCATAATAGCATGTCAGGGAGTAATATCGACATGCTTTTGGCTGCATGATTTTCTGTAACACCCTTACAAATCAAAAGGAAATCTAAAGGCAAGCCCATGTGAATGAACCTGAAAGATTCTAAATACGTGGTTCCTTCAAAACAGAGCATGACAGTCCTTGTTCTCACACACAACAGGTTGATCTGCTGAGAATTACATTTCAGTCTTTGCCCAGATACCCAAATTTAAGAGCTCTGCCTGTAACAGTGTCCACTGAAGCACTCTGCAATAGTCACATAGGTTTTGCAGAATTGCATGAATTATCCCAAGAAACCTAAACAGCTTAGTATTACATCAGAGATAACCATAAACCTTATATGAACTCTGAAACACTGAAAACTGGAGTCACTGGGATTCACATAGGGTCTACAACACATAGAAGAGATGGCAGCAAACAATGGCTCAGTCAGACAACAAAACCACATACTCTACATCTACTGCATTTCTATTCTACCTATGACAACCAGCTGATAAATAAAACTGAGGTAGCTACATGGGTAAGGGCTGAACTGGACATCAAGAGTAAATAACCATGAAACTGATGAACTTCCACATGTTAAGAGCACTGTGTTTCTGAAAGTTTAAGACAAGGGTTGACCTTCAGATTCAGAAAAGCAAAACTGGGGGGAGGACACAGGAAGGCATCTTCCATGTCTGCATGCTCCAGGCATCTCTTTTTGCATCATGCATTACACTTTCATTTGCACAAGGGCTTCAGAAATTTCATAGTTTATACATTAGATAGTTTACAAAGAAGACATTAAGATCTTGTCTTCTCCTCACATTAGCAAAAGATGATTTGTCCACAGGAAGTTTTAAAATACTTTCTACTTCCAGTTAAATCTAGTAATAGATATTCTGAATTGGTTACATTTAAAAGCCGAAAATATGGATTTCCAGGTTTGAAATTTCCCCCTCACACCACCTCAGGCTTTCCATGGCTCTGTGGCTCATGGCCATAATAACTGTATCCTAAACTCAGGAATCCAATTCTGCCATGCTAGTACTTGCTAGCAAGAATCAACAAAGTGATTTTAAGTATTAACCCAAAAACTGTTAAAATTGAAAGACTGTCCTGTTTAGAAGTACTAGGGCTATATTTTACTAGTGTACTTTTAAATACAGAACCTCAACCACATTAGTCAACTAAACATTTATTTTCAAACTAACAGGCACAACACCCATTTAAAGCTTTCAAAAAATCCTGGTTGCAGTGAATTTGTCTGAAAGAGAGATTTGGAAAGGGTGTACAGTTTGGTCAGATTGACAAAGCATATTACTTGCCACTGATTAAAAGCAATCACGTAACCATAGGAGGTGAGAACATTAAGTTCCCCTCCCTCCTCCCAAACTCCCACCACGTATACCCCATCACAAGAGTTTTTATGAACAATTTAGCAAAGAAACTTTTATACTTGCAAGCTTCACTCATGCATGGTATTTCAGCCAGCAATGTCACTGTTGTAGTCTTATACCACAGAAAACACCAAGTAAAACTATACGCCAAAAAAATGTTTCTCCATTTCCTAAATGCCTTTATAATAACAAAAACTGTATTTGCCACATTTCCTTCTGGCTGAGCTTTCAACTGTTTTACCACTCTGTCTCTGGTATTCTGCAGCTTCCCAAATCTTCCCTGAAAACCAGCTGTGGCATAACAATGTAGCTATGTCAGACCAGATCAGTTCAAGGCAGCAACACCTTTCTCAGTATGATGTGCAATTATAAAAATCACAAAAGATGGGAATAGTTCTAGCTTTTTAAAATCCATATTCATTTATTCAGTTTCCCTAAGCTGCATTAATGAGCAGCATACTACTTTCAGCCCTGCCAATTAAGTTACAGATGTTGAAAGATTTGTAAAATATGTAGCTACCTCCTTCCCCATTAAGAGTTTACTTTTGTATTTTCACTCAAATGTCTTTGCAATGCCTACCAGTGATTACCTCCCTTTTCTACCTGTGACTACAGGAACTAGTGGCTTCTTACTGTAAACCCCAGCAATCACTTGGGGCAAGGTAAGAAGAGAAAAACCTCACAGATCCTTTCTTATTAAACTAACCTGGAACATGTTTTAGTTGTCATCATCTACAGACTACCCACCATTTGAGACAATGAACTAAGCTTTTGTTTTATCACCAGCTTCCTTCATAAGCAGCTACAGTCTTCAGCACCATAAAAATCTTGTGTGATCATAGAAACAATTCCAAACTGCAAAATAAGAATGCATGTAAACTGAATTAATATTGCTGTCAAGGGAGCAACATCTGCAGAGCTCTGTGGTATAACCAGTCTCAATGTAACTCTCAGCTGTTTCCTTTCCATTTGAAGGAGAGGACCTCACGGTGGATGAAGAAGGGAGCAAAAGAAATGCACGTGCTGAGGAAAGGTTTTCCCTTATGGAAAATCAATTCAAGAGCTGGTGTGTAAAGTAAAGTGCAGCTAAAAGGAGAACTTCAAGGGGCACAGTTCGTATAACAGATAGAATATACCTCCCAAATAGCCACGAGACCTGGTCGCAGCTGACAGAATGAGAAAAATGAACACAAAGGTTACTCAAACATTTTTTTTTATTATTATAAGTTACAATTTGTGCATTTTTGCTGCTAAAGCATAGGCTTCCAGAGTCCACTTCGGCTCTATCTACAATGACATACTGAACAGATTCCAGAGAGACAGACTAAAGCAAACATGAGTCAAGAGTTTTCTTTAAAATTAGGCATTTTAGGATTAGTTTTGTATGCTTTGACAATTCACCCATATTCTATATACCAAGTTGTTTTTATGCTGACTTGCCCATTAGTTTGAAAGCCAACGTTTGTCAGAAGCTGTCTTTACTTGCTGGACAAATGAAACCCAGGAAGATCCTCATTTAGCGTAAATGAAAGTAGGCACTTTTTTGTTACAGTTGGTTTTGGGGGGAGAGAACAACTTCTGAAGTTTGCATGCCATAAAACAAACAAACAAAAAAAATCTTGAAAACTGGAAGTTAAGAGGGCAAGAGTGGCCACAAATGCTTATGGACACAGTAAACATAGAAAAGTGAAAGGCAGGTTGTTTGGGTTTGGTTTGTTGTTTTTGGTTTGGTTTGTCAGTTTTGTTTGGTTTTTTGGTTTTGTTCTTTGTGTGGTTGCTTTGGCTTTTTGGTTTTGTTTGGTTTGTTTGGGGTTTGGTTGGTTTTTTATTTTAGTTTGGTTTGTTTGGGGGGTTTTGTTGTTTTTTGTTTGGTTTGGTTTTTTCATTTTTGTTTGTTTTTTAAACACCAGATTCTTATAGTGGGTAAGTATAGCTGTCAAAAACTTTGATAGGAATCCTAGTTATTTTTCCTGCTACTGTGTTTCTGCTTGATCCAACACACTACCACTTTGTATTTTATATACGTCAACATCTGGATTCCCTCTGTCCCATTCAGACATATTTCTGGCTAAATTTCCTTCATATCTGTATAAGGATGTCTTCCAGAAGACTTATTAAACCTAAAACATTTATGCAAGGCAGATTATGTAAACCTGTAAACTACCCAAAACTGTAGAAATAAAAATTAAAAAATTAAAAGGAAAAAAAATGATGAAAATGAAACTGAACCATCATGCTATTCCTCCCTTCCTTCCCCCACACATAAATAGCAATCAGGAATAGCAAGTAGTCCATCATCCATTTAGCTCATTGGTATTTCCCTGGTAGAAGGATCTTCAGCACTAACCTGTAAAGGACCAAGGAATACTTTTGACAGTTGAAAAAAATTAATTTTATTTTAAACCCATTTAAATGATCATAAACCAAAGGCTACTCTCTCCATCTCCCCAACACAGATATCCTCCATGGCAAGCTTGTCATTTCTTGCTTTATCATGCAGTAATTTTATTCTATGCAAGAAGCCTCAGGCATTTGTGCAGCTCATTACTCTTTGCTGCCCACAGTCAGATGGCTAATCTGCCATCAGCCAGAAGCTTGACAGACAAAAGGAAAAGGCAGGAAAACAGCACACATGGTTGCATGTGCACACATGCACACTTCAGCTACACAGTGATTTGACAGTAGATCCAAGAACCAACAAGACATATTTGATCCCAGTCCTACTTAATGACTCTGTGACTGAAGGAAAACATAAGGTTTTTAAAGATAGATAGGCTGGGGAGACATTTTTTTAAAAAATAGCAAAGCCTTACGTAGGATGCCTACTAAGACACATTAAGATACAAACCCGGAAGGCTTTACCCAGTAAGTAAGTATTGTGGAACCTGAAAAGTCACAAATGTCTTAAAATAAGGGCTAAACATAAGCAATTGTAAACTATTAGAACAAGACATTTGGTAAGCTTTCAGTTTCAGCACTTCTGCTTTCTTACCTGCTCAGAAAATAACAGATTATTGAAACAAGTTACATAGTCTCTCCAGTATCCCAAACCACTGTGACACCATACATAAGCAAAAACAAATGCAGGGAAATTATTTGTATATCATACTGCATAACAAGGAGCTTTTAAACTTTTTAAAGAAATAAGAGGTTGTGGTAATTAAATGGAGAGCCTTACCACATCATATCAAAATAAAATACCTCTTTTCCTGGGACTTATCTACCTTACTTATTATGTTTCTGAAGGAAAACAGAGTCAGAGGCATTTTACAAAAATATTTTTTGAGCACTGGATCTACAGGCAACAGTTTGCATCAAATACCTGGTAAGAATTTTCTGTCAAGATTATATAACTTGTGTGTCACAGGTTTTATTCAGCTAAGTCTATTTGTATCCTTTGCAGCTGGAAAGCTAAAACTGTCCCTCTTCTGTGAAATGGCTTTGTTCACAGAAACAGAAAGTCTGCCTCTGGTTTTAGCCACCAACATGCTGAGGTACAAATCTGGCTCATCCTTTTAAGAAGTCCCTCTCTGTCATGTAACTACCACATTAGTTATGCAGGCTGATCCCTGAAGGCATGATTAATCACGTGGTGAAATACAGAGAACTATGGCATGTTATACTGCGTTATGTGTCACTGAACTATTTCCCTTTTCCTTTGCTACAACTGCCAATTCATTTTTTCTTCTCATTTCTGCTCAAGTTATTTTTCCACTTTTGTGCAGAAAGACTCTCTCAGCGTTTTATTGCAATATAGAACCAATTCCATCTTACTTCCACTATTTGTTGCAAGATGTATTTAGGGTTTCAGGAATGCAGTATGCCGGTAGTTTAAAATCTGGAAAAAGTACAGGGCAAGTCTTACCACAACAGAGCAGAAGCTGTCAGGCTAGACTTTTCCATAGAATTAGACTCTGTAGCTTAAATATCATTACAACACTGTTGTGAATGACAGAACTTTATCTGGTGTTCCTACATTCAAGCCAGCTTAACAGACTAAATTATTTGATATAATAATGACACATATGTATATCTACAAAATAAATTCCTATTGTAAATGCAAATTCAGTCCCAGCATCAATATCTAGAATGTATGAAAACAGGTTATTATAATATCATCCAACAATCTACTCCTATCTAAAGTTTAAAGTTGTGAAGAATAGTGCTTTCTTATTGCCTCTAGGTCACAAAAGTTCTGAAATTCCCCCATCAGTCTTGTCCTGTAGGAACAGGATTTCTGTGGCCATCGGCAGCACCTCCTGAACAGCAGCACCATCCCTAGCGGTACTCTACAACCTTATCTTTCTCTCCCACATGTACAAGGTAAGAAGGGAAAAAAAATTACTACATTTGCATATGTAATTATGGTGTAGCTCAGCAGTGAGCAAAAAATTACTGGAAGTTGAGAACAGATATGCCCAATGACCACACCTTAGTTTTTCAAATGAAAACACTTTGCAAGGAAGGGGAAGGGACAGCAACAGGGAAGGAAGCCAGCCACTACAGCTCCCAATCTGCTTCAGTCTTATTCACCACCTCATGCTCTCTGCAGAGTTAACTGTACCTATGTCCTTCCTGTGAATAATAATCTAAGAATGAATCCAAGTAGTATGCGACAGGTTCTGTTTTGCTTGAATTTTCCAAATAGTTGTACCAGGAATACCAGGACAAAAAGGAAAGGCTATAGAAAGACAAACAGAACAGAATGGAAGACTAAACAGGTTACACGTTCTGAATCCTCCTTTTCCAGTCTAGAACTTCACATGGTTTATAGTGGACTTAAAACAGGAACCTAAAAAAAAAAAAAAAAAAAAAAGAAAAAAAAAAGAAAAAAAGAAAGAAAGATCTAGAAGGAGGGAAAACAGAAAATATGATGTATACCTGAAAAGGACACAAGGCAGAAATTCCTCGAGGCATTGAGAAAAACTGTTTAAAAACAGTGTATGGGTCAGTTAATCTCATATTTCAGGGCATTAAGAAAAATGTTATGCTATACTGGGGAAGGGGGAAGGTGTTAGGAAAACAAACAAAACCTCAACCTGCTTCTTTAGGTCAAATCTACCAGTCTGGCAAAAAGCAACACAATCCCCATAGTAAAGGTCTGATTTTTCTGTTCTTTAATTTTCACTTTTTCAAGATAATTTCCCCAGGCCTTTTTCAATCGTTCCACATTTGTGATGTTTTGTAATTCCACTTTGCTTTCTCCCATATACACTCTGCGGACAGATGTCTCTACAAAATGGAACAGAAAACTGCCCTCAGTGTCTGTCAGACAGAATTTGAAAGGGGATGTTTGCTGAAATAATGAAAACATTTCATACCGTAATAACTGAAGGTGCTCCTTAGCATCACTGGCCCAAATAACATTTGATCCTAACAAGGACAGGCACACTTGTTCACAGGTAAAAATATTCTCTACCAAATCAGAGTTGTTTAACCCCTTTCTTTCAAGTCTCATCCATGAATGTCCCTCTCAGGATCACAGTGAAAGGCCATGTTTATAATCCATTTATCTGCAGAACTCCCGCTGGCTCCTCCAACGTTCCATACCTTCTGTTACACTCCAATATCATAGTGTTCTTCGTGTTTAAAGAAGTAATTCTACACATTTTCTTTTTTAATTTCTCTTCTCAGTAATAGTTGACCACCCTAACACATCCAGAATAATATATTGCTCATTACACGTTTTCATTTGCTTTTTTTTGTTCTCCAAAAATAGGATAGGTGTAACACATTGAAGGCAGAGCAATGAGGGAGATGCCACCAAACAGAAAGTAAACATTTGTAAGGGAAGCAAAGGAAACCAACTTTCAGTTTTTAACCTTTGGGTGACAGCAGTTGTTAACCAAACTGCTTTGCAACAACAGGAGTAAAGTCCTCACATCAAGGAGATTGTGGCAGCTGGGAATGACAGCTGAAAAGGAGAGAACTGAAACAGGCTGCTTTCAAACAGTACTGACTTCTCAAAGATGAGAGCATATTTTTAGTTAACTTCTGTTGCTCTGAAAAAGCATGTTAAACGATACAATTATATTACAGAAATGGCACCAGAAACAAGTACAGAGCCAAGCAAACTAAAATTCCTCCATTCTTTCCTCTTTGGGAACAAATGTACAGGCCTAAAGAACCCTGGTTATTATGTTCAGCACTAACCATCTGAAACATTTGAATCACTGCCTGACTGTTCCACACAAAGACAAACTTAACAAGTTTCTCCTTCCTGCTCTACCACCACCTAGCCCCCTAATATGTGAATTTAAGCTGTCAGGTACTCAGACAAGAATTAGATGTATAGGAAGAGAAGACTCAGTACATATATTTTACTGCCTGAAAGGTGCTTACATAGTGAGGTGATGAGGGTAGTATTTTTCTCAGGAGTACTGAAACAGATTTAATAAGCTATGCTGCATCTAATTGTAGGCAGTATTTTATCCATCAAGTCTTGCTCCTCCTGACTGGACTTCCTACTTTCCTCAACTGCCACACTGGAATTCTCCTTACCTGTACACAAGAGTGAAAAACAGATTTTTAAATAAACATTTGCTCAACACAAAAGGAAAACTGAAAATAACCCTAATCCTTCTTTAAAAGATGAGGGCAAGCAAAGACTAAATAGCTGCAGCTGTGAAGAGTTTTTAAAAATACCAAACTTCTGTTATTCTTTCTAATATCTTAAAAACAAGACACTAGGAATTAGACAAAAAAGCAAAGCAAGACTGTGAGGAATACCCTTGAAATGCTGATTAGTTTTAGAAATTGACTTGATCAGAATACTAGAGGCAAGGGCTTAGTAAGAGGTTTCAAAAACTTGCCAACATGGAAGCAGAAAGCAAGGTATATAACAACACAAACAAAACTCTCTACAGAATCCCGCAACAGTTCCAGTGTTTCAGTGCAGCAGTCAGCTGAGCTCAAAGCTGTTTCCCACTGATGATCTCATGCAGTCAGCCAGGGCCCAGATTCACTGCACCCAGGAAAGCCACCAAGGTGCATCAGAAATAAGGTATTAAAACCTTCAGTGATCAGCAGATGACTCCCTTCCCTATTGCACCTTCACTCCTCACACGCATCCCTTGCCTTGCCACCCATCTGCCTCTGCCCACTCATACATGCATCCCTACACTCTCCACAGTGTGTTTGTGGGTTTGGGTTTTTTTTTTTTCCATTACTAAGGACTTCACACAACATTTCCTTCAAGAATCCCTATCATAACTGATCTACTGCACTTCCTTATGACTAGAGCTAAACACACATCTTCACTAAGGTACAAGACTGCTCTCCACACCTGCCTTGCCTCTCTCTGCCCAGATCCCCCAAGCAGGAGCAGCACCCACCTGCACACGTAGCCACTTCCCAAATAGCTCCCCCTTAGCAGCAGCAGCACCAACCTACCCACTGACTAATGGCACCAGTGGTAAAACCTGGATTTGGCACATGTTTGTCCCAGTCCAATAGATTTTCCAGGCCTGATGTTTATTTAGACATTTCTTTGGACTTTTTGTTTTAAGGAGAATATGCACTATTTTATTTATCTAGAAATTGTTTCCAAATATTAGAAATACCAGCTACATGCTGAGACTCTTTTTTAGCCATAACTGTCCCAACAAAACCAATATCCAATTAAATAATCTCTGCGAGATTTAACCTCTAAGAAAACAGGCTTCAAAACATCCCACACATTAGTGTAGGGATGCTGGTGTTAGGAGTGTAGGTCTTAAGCCAATTCCATCCTGCCGTGTTTGCTTTCCTCTGCCTACACATCACTGAACATAAGATTTGGGGATACAAAAAACACCAGTAGACAAAATTCTATTTCTCCAGCACTACATTACATCGACATTGACTACAGAGACAAGGAAGCATCACCAGTGAAGACACTATCTTAATATCATCTAAAGATCACTAAGGCAAAAATTGAGTTTTGTATATTGCCACTTGTTTGCTGATAGTACAAGTATTTCAAGACAATAAATATGAAAGAGTTCAAATAGTTGAACTGAAAGGAACAGCAACAGCTAAATGATAAATCTCTCTTTAAGGATCTAGATCGAGTCAAAAGGAAGGGTAGTCCCAAGGATTAAAAATGGATTGAGACTGAGTCTTGCTACAGACTTCCTTCACGACCTTGGGTAAGTCACTTGAGAATTCAGTTCTCAAAAATAACAGGCCCATTATAGCTGCCAGAATGAAGCACCAAAATTTCTGAGACCACAGATGCAAGCCAAGTCCTGCTTACTTGCCTATACCAGATAAGATCCTACCCGGAGATCCATTTTGAAATATATAGGTAAGTATAGCCAGAATTTCAGGAATACTTATTTTGCATACTTGAAAGTTCATCTGGACCTGTGTTTTGAAAACTGGTATGAAAGCCTACATAATACCAGAATTAGTTCTGTTTTTCAAGCTCTTGTTTTCTGAATTTGTGTCAAACCTATCATGAGTAGAATCTTTACGATCTCCAAAGATGCAGTATGTACTTTTAAATACTTCATTTACAGTCAACAAAACACATCGTATTCTAATCAGCTTGCAATATCAACTAGTTGAGTTTTTGAAATTACTATAAACAGCTAATGAGCTGAATGCAATGATCATATATTTTTTGTAAATAATAATGACTGAATTCATAAGCAGGGATTCTTAAGAGACATTTGTCTAGATACTGTAGTTCCTGCAGTTTACCTGCCACAGTGAGTAGTTCCTCAAAAATCAGTTAAAAAAAATAAAAATCCACAACCCAGGTTTCACAGAAGCTGGTTTTATTTCTTTAACATAGCAATAGAGTTCCATGTGCATTAAAAATGTCTGACATCCCTCACTGGCATTTTAAACCCTACTAAAGCAGATGTTTTCACATGAAGAAAGGCATTGCACTGGTATCTTTACTAGTTTACTCCAGCTTCTCCTCCCCGTTGTAAAGCTTCTTAATAGAAGAAATAGTAGGTTAATACCACCTCTGACTCCCAGTGGGCTAGGAGGCAGAGGATGGCTGTCACACCCCTTTCCCTGCACAGAGACAGAGGAGCTTGCTCAGAGAAAGCAAGGGCCTAGCTGAAGTCAGTAATGCTGCTATTAATGGCATCCTTAATCAAGCCCAAAGTTGACCAAAAGCCTCAGTGAGGAGGGATATCTGATATAACGGAAAACATTCAACAAAAAATTTGGGCTGAGTTCACAGAAGTCAAATCGTCAGACTTTTAACAAAAAAATGTCATCTGACTGATTTCTATGATAGGGAAGCCTGTGTCAGAGCAGAAGTTTCATCTACTTGCTACTTTTCATTAACTGTTTTAACAGCATGTTTACTAGAGTCCTATAAGCAAAGAAAACTGTTTCAGGCAAGTAACCATCATCAAAAAAACCCTGATAATACCCTGTCTTAGGTAGCTAATTACTTTAAAACAACCTGCCTTCACAACTGTTCAAATAACAAGCAAAGATCCTGAGATACAGGAAGAGATAAGGACATTTTAAAGTGTATTCCTATTATATTTCATTCACCTAACATTAAAACAGAAGTATTACTTGTTTATATGAGAGAAGATTTCCCTGGACTCAAACAGTTAATTCAGTTGTCCATGTAGACCTCTTCACTGTGCCTGGAATTTGAAATCAGGCTACATTCCTCAATTCCCAAATTGCAAACTTAAATTAATGCTGAAGTGAAAACATGATACCTAGTGAAAAAGAAAGGAAGGGGGCAAAAGAAGAAAGGCAGGACAAGGAATGTTATATCCCAAGCTTCACTAACACCTGACATCCTGCCAGTAGTTAACACCTTGGAGCTAACAGAAATACGTCATCCTTTTGCCTTATTCAAAGGCATTTGTGATCTTCTTGCAGTCCTTAAATTTGTAAGAAAACTTTATATGAATTATTATATAATAAAAACAAAGAGAGGAAATCCAACTGTAAAGCAACTAAAATAGCACTCTAGCAAGTCAGTCTACATAACCTTTTAGAAATGAAAGTACTGCTACCAGGGAGTTAAAAAAAAAAAAAAGCAGCACCCATCGCATACCTTCTCCTCACATATACCTGAGAGCATGCAGAATTTACTTATTTCATAGATTCTTCTTTTTACCAATAAACATGTATCAAAAGACTTAAAGGTATATCTACATTATTTTCAGAACATCTATATAGAAGTTTGGTATCTTTTTAACTCTCCAGTAAGGGAAGTTTTAAATGTTTTACTTGTCTCACAGCATCACTGAAAAACAAGAGGTATTACTTTTAGCTTTGCTGTTTAATAAGAATTATGACAGTCCTACAATATACAGAAGAAATGCTGAGAAAGTAACTAATCCTGATCCTGCAAGCCAACTTGGAATAAGAAAACCTTTGCTGACACTGAATCTATTTAAAGTCCACACAGGATTCGCAATAGTATAGCAAGGCTGAAGACTGGCAAGAATTACATCCCTCTTTTCTCCTCCCCATTTCTCTATCAAAAGAGGGGTAGAGCAGGAAAAGGCAGATAGGAAGAGTGACTCCCAACCAGCTCTATGTTCATGCTTCATCAGAGGGAAATGGCAGATAGGAAGAGTGACTCCCAACCAGCTCTATGTTCCTGCTTCATCAGAATGGTGCTGTTCTCCCAACACTTCACTAACTCCTCTGCTGTAGTGGACTTCTTTGTGTTCTGGCTATATGTAAGGACAATGACACAGGACAGCTTTCTTCAGGTATGAGGCACCAGACTTCCTTGTAAGTGGAGGCCTTGATGGCAGCTCCAATATGCTCTTTTGCTGATTTCCTGTAGAGGCCAATAAAGAAGGTAGAAAAGGAACCAGCTCTAGAGTGAAGAACATGAGACTGTCTTTCCGGCTACAGTTAATGCATCAGGATGGCAGCTATAAATTCTGGTTCCCATATACAGAGAGAAGAAAAGAAAAAAACCACAAAAGTTTACAGCACAAAAGTAGCTGTATTAAGTTTATCACAAATAAACAAAAGGAAAACTTAAAGCTTATGTTACAACAAATTGATGCCATATCCAATTATTAACTGGTATACTGTATGCCAATTGCAATCTCTAATAATCTCACATTCTGTGTGAAAGTGGGAGGAAAATGGTAACTGAAACAGCATAAAACTGATTTTGTGGATACCCTGAACAAGCCCATTGCTGAAGCACCTCCTGGTATGCTGATCTCTCATTAACAGAAGTGAATTTAGAAATTCAGAAGAAAAATAAGTCTCATGCCTTTCTATTTTAAAGGTTAAAGGGTTAACAGTTTTCTAGCCATTTTCTTTAGTATGTTTGCAAGTGAGACATAAACCCAATCCTGAAAAATCTCTATTATCCTGAAACTACTGTGCTAACTGATCCTGATGCTTCAAAGCACAATGACTTAAGTTGGTTTTAATTTCAAAAAAAAAAAAAAAAAAAAAAAAAAAAAAAGGAACGAAAACATAGTATGGTTCTACCTTGCAGAACTAGTTGATAGAGACTCAGAGGCTTTTTGTAATAAAAGGGGTGCTGTGATGAGGTCCAAAAGGGATGAAGATGAAAGATACCTGGACTGATACCACATCTTATACACCTTTTGTTTTCTGCAAGTGATACATTCTGCAGACAAAACGTTTCATGCTAAACAGCCTCAGATCTGGTTTTCTAATATTAAGCACAAAGGAAAAACACTGACAGCAAGCGTGGTAAATAAATCCCTCCCTTGAGAACGAAAGCAGCAGACAGGAGGGGGCTGACATGCATGCAGGAGAAAACTAAACACCATCTTTTTTTCTACCTGCACAAGTTGCCATTTGCTGCAGCGATCAAGAATGTCTTTTCCCTGTTGATTTCAAAAGCTAGGTTTTCAGAAAATTTCTCTCTCAAGTCATCTGTTGATATGCTCTAGGAGCGAGACATCCATATCACTCGATCTTTAAGAGAAAAATCCATTTTCTTTCCTGTTCAGGTAAACATGTTTACAGCTCCTGCACAGACACTGGGTGGTTCAGACTCACATGTCACACACATGTCGTCAGCAACAAGAAAAGCCCCTTTCTCTGATCATCAACATTTTTAATTAGGTAAAGAGAAAAGCACTTTCCAAACTTACCTTCAGCACAGTCAAATCATGAGCTAAATATAAATATTTACACTAGGACAAGGAATAACGTGAGCGTGCAAACAAAAATACTTGCTAGAAAACGCGCACAGAAAAAATAAGAAAACCCTTCTAAGTTCAAAGCAATCAAATCAACTCGTTAGCCCCTGGAAAGGCCATTATTTGCCACCACGTTATTCCCAGAACAGTCGGGATTAGAGAGGAGAAGCACCGATCGTGACTCTGATCTATTTCAGAGTCCGTTCACTGCGTATGAAAACATCTCGGATCGCAGGCGAAAGCCTTCCTATCTGTGACCCTGCACAGGAAATGCCACATAAAACCTAAAATTGCCAAGGAAGGTTACAAAATCACTTGCTTTACATTCTGTTGCGAAGAGTCGCTACGAGAACAGAACTACTTCTCTATTTCCAGAAAATAAGTACAGAGTGGGTGTTACGAGCGTTTATTGCCCCCGCCGTGGACCTTCCAAATGCATCTTAAAGTCACACACGTACCGAAGGGGGGTGGGGGGAACAACAAACCACCAACCCAGCCCCACAGCAGCCCTCAAGTCTGAAATGTAAATGTAATTCCTTATATAGACTGCAGCAGTTGGTCACATACGCACGGAGTGCGGAGCGGGGGCCCCCGGCCAAACCGTTACCACCCATTATTATACAAACAGGTACCTCCGAAGCCAGAGGGAAGGGAAGAAACTTCGCCGCCCGCCCCCGCCGCCCTCCCTTCCCTTCCCTTTCCCACCGCCCCAGCGGGACCCGGGGCAGGGAGAGAGCGCTGCCGTGGGGCGCCGCCGAGGACCAACTCTCGGCGGGGAGGCGCAGGCGAAAGCGGCGAGCGGGGGCGCCGGCCCCGGCCCCCTCCCGCCGGCCCGGGGCGGCCGCACAGCGATGCCCCCGCACGAATCGCTGTCGGCCGCGGCGACGGTGCCTCCCCCGCCGCGCTCCCCGGGTGTGCCCCCGGCCCCTCCCGCTCCCCCCTTCCCCTACCCCCCCTCCCACCCTCCGGTGACGGCCGGCGTCCCCCACCGCCGCCCCCCGAGAGGCGAACGCCAGCCCGCCCCACGGCGCCGGCCGGGAGCGAGGAACCGGCCCGCTGCCGGGCGAGCGAAGGGAACTCAGGCGGGTAGCGGAGAGGCGCTCCCGGGCGGGCGGCGGGGCGATCCCCCCCGTGGGCCCGGAGGTGGAGGGGGGAGTCGAGCGGGAGGGGAGGCCCCGCTCCGCCGGGGCGCGCAGGTAACAAGTTTCGGAGTTGGAGCTGCCGAGGCCGGCCGGCCGGCGCAGGCGCCCCCGCCACTCCCCGCCGGGGCTCGGCGTCCCCGCCCGGGCCGGAGGGCGGCGGCGCGGCCGGGGGGGCCCCCAGCCCGCTCCCCGCAGCGGCGGCGGGGCGGTCGCGGGGCGTGTGGGGGAAGGCAGCGTGTAACGGTCCCGGACTGGCGGCGGAGTGCGGAGGCACCGCTAGGCGGAGGAGGGAGGCAAGCGGCGAGGGGAGGGAGGCACCAGGTAGCGGATATAACGGTGCGGAGGGAGCCGGGCTCCCGGCGAGGAGCGGCGGGGGAATTACTTTCGCGCCCGCCCGACCTCCCCCCTCCGCGCTCGGGACGGCTCTGCCCGGCCCCCGCCCCGGCCCCGCCGCCGCCCCGGAGCGGCCGGGCCGCTGCCCCGCGGGCTGACTGACCGTTATTGCGCCTCGGGTTCGCCTGCTTCCTGCGCTTACACCTGGGGCCATCCGCCATGATCCTCTCGCTTGTGTCTAAATGCTCCAGTCACCTCCTCCCCCGCCCTCCCCCCTCCCTCCCCTCCCCTCCCCCCCGGACCTGGTTTACGACACTGGGTGGTTTTACTTTTACATCACCTTCCTACACCTAGTGCTCGGCCGGAACCTTGTTGCCAGGGGAGACGGGCGCTTTACGGCAGGACGTTTGAACGGCGGCGGGGGAAAAGTTACTGCCGCAGGTACCGGGAGCGGCGGCTGTAGCCGGGGGGTGCTCGCGGAGCGGCTGTGGCGCCGACCGGGGGACCCCTGGGCCCGCTGGGGGGGGGGGGGGGGGGGTGTGTGCATCCCCCCGGCCCTTCGCCGGCGGCAGCAGGGGGGGATCCCCGCGGGGCGGGGCGGGACGAGGGGGCGGGAGCACTGTGAGGGTGGGGGCGCGGTGGGCTCCGGTCCCCGCGGCGGCGGGGGATCCCCGGCGGCGGCACCGCTCCCGGGGGAGATCAGCCCGCCCCGCGTCCGCCGCCGGCATCTCCGCGACGAGGGACCGTCTCGCCGCTTGCCTCCTGCCCCGGGCGGGCCGCCCCGCTGCCAGGTGCCTCCCACCCCGGTGCCCTGCGGCCTGCTCGGCGCCAGCCACCGGCAAGCCGCCCCCAGGTGCGGCGGGGGCGGGCGGGCCTGGCGGAGCTGAGCCTGCGCCGGCCCCGCTTCCCCTCGCCCCGCGCTCGCACCTGCCCCCGGCGTTGGGGCAGCGACGGAGCTGTCACCGCGTAGAGCCGCTCGTCGCCCCCCCTTCGGCTCCCTCACCGTAACCCGGGCGAGGAGGGGAGCGCGGCGGTGATAGCATGGGCTGGGAGACATCGTGACGGTGCTTTTGCGTTACAGGTGTAACCAAGAGACAAACGGCTGCTGCAGGAGAGGGATGCTGTTCCCACCGATGTGAAATCTGCCATTCTTGGGCTTTCTTTTATCTTAGTTCCCACTTTACGCAGAGGAGAAGAGGTATAAAATTTTATGCCCTAAAAAATAAAAAAGAAAGGCAAGGGAGACATTTTTTACAGATAATAATAACTTTGTTTTGGCTTAATAAACATTTAATGTATTAACAATGAAAACAGTACCATCAAACACTCCTAATATTTATTTACTCTTGCCTTTTACGCTTCACTTCAGGCAATAAAATAATTTATTAAGCTTCCATTTGTTTCTAGGCTTTTTCAAATCCATTTTTTAATCTTTCCTGGGGTGGTTCTGTAGAATTTATAGTTCTGCGCTACTGGGAGATACTTTCATCCAAACTAATTAGATTTCAGTGATAGCATTTCTGTTAATGGAATACTTTGAATAACTAGTTGATACACTACTGAATTTGAGGCCTTTAGCTGTCCTACCTTGTCTCACATGTATACATTCACATGCTGTAATGTATTACCTCATCTCATGGAAGCAGCATAACATGTCTCTAGAAAATGAACTGGTGAACACTTGCATTTTTGTTGAAATAACTTGTATCTGAAGCTTCCCTTGAAGTCAGTACAGTCAAAAATGCTTAGAAAAGAGGTACAGGACTAATATGGATACAGAACTAGGTAAAGATCTAGAGGTATTTTTTTTAATTAATTGTTCTCTCTAAAATGTACATGAATCATGGATCTGGGTGTGCACATTAAAACAGTTCTTGCCCTTTTTTACAAGTACAAGTCATTTCTCTGATTTACAAAAAATTTGGTAAATTTAAGTGTAGTGTTTTTTGTCTTTACCCACTGTGAACTGGGTGCTTCAAAAATTTAACAAGATTCTACCAGAGAGTTGTTAAAGTCCTTTGGAATTCTTCTGGATTTTATCATTCTGTTGATGAATCGAACCAAAATATTGTGTACAGGTTTTCATGTCAAGTTTTCAGTTCCTGGAAAGTTGTCATGTTTTGGAAAATAGTTAAAAAAATAAAAATAATAACACATCCGCAAATGGATTTGTAGATTTGTAACAATATTCCTCTGCATCCCCCACAAATTTCCAGGCCCTTTCACGTAGCTTGTTTGCACTGAGTTTGGTCAGTTTTCACCTCTGGATAAGAATTCTTCTGTCATTTTGAACAAGTAATGTTTTCTAACAGAATGAGCAGAGAAACAGTCTCCTGTTGTTTGTTACTGCTCTTATTCAAATAGCCAGAGTCTGCGGATTAGTCTCAAGATTTCCAAGAAACTAGGAGAAACTTTTGACAACTCTTCTGCCACTTAGTTTCTGAAGAGCAGGCCTGAAACTTGGAAAGAACATTTCTAGCTTTACACTGCTAGGGTTTTGATAAATGAGGAGAGAAATCCAAAGCCATCTTTGTATCTGTTGTCGTTGATACCAAGGAGTTCTATAAAACAAAAAAGCAGAGGATAGAGTTTTGCATCATTATTGATTACACCAATCACTTTTCATTGTGGAAAGCATCATATTCACAACTTCCAAATAGTTATATGGATGGGAACTTTTTGGGGGTTCATTGTTTTTCTCAGTTTCATCTAAGCATTTAATCAAAGCAATTGGCCACTTCGTATCTTCATATGCAAGTTTCCCATTATTTACTGGGTTAAAAGGCATCACAATTCAGGATGCAGCTACTGTCAAAGTGTTTGGACCTAATGTGTTTATCTAATCCTGGATGCAAACTCACTAGTTAAAATTCCTCTATCTTTGTAGTGCTGAATATACGAGTACATTGTATATGTAATAACTGGTTTGTGCTGCAAGTATGAATGAAAAGTCCTGAATTTTCAGTCAAGGATGCAAGAATTAATGTACTATTTTGAAATCTCAGCAAAGCAGTATATTTTCTGCACCCTAAGTGTGGAAAGCTTGTTTCTTTAAAGAAGGAATTTTAAGACAGCGGTCATCCATAACAGCTAGTTTGTTTTTCTTGACATAATTTGTGTGGGAATTTAGGCAATCTAAATAGGCATAATGTAGTTGTAATATCAATTTGTATGGCTGCTGTACTTCACCGTTTTTGAAATTTATTTCCATTGTCTGAAGACAGCAATTAAAATACTTCTAGACACACTGGAGTATGGATGCTTGAAAAACAGTTAATGATTATTACAGACATTTTTTGCTATTTTAAAACTAGTCACGTTTGTTGTGTTATCATTTATGGTCTCTTGAGTGCATTATTAAATAAAAGCAATCAGTCTTCTGTTTGTATCCCTACTCCTTATTCACTTTTATGAAATGAAGTTTCAGATCGTAACTCGACTATTCTAGATTTGATGGTGTTCATTTAGTTGAATGAATTTAGAAGTACAGTGGAAAATGACTCAGTGAATTGTTTCTTGTTTCATTTCTGGTTTGTGGAGATTCTTTTTATTATTTATTTGCTTTTGTTGTTTTTATTTTACTCAGCAATATGGAGCTTGACTGCAGCTAGCTGAGGAACTGTTCTTGAATAAAATGTGGATTTTGGAGATTTCAGCATACGGTTTTAGTGCCTTTCCAGATGGTCTTTCAGTCTCTTTTTTTGCTTCCAAGTGAATCTAGTAAGTTTCGACGGTGTACCCTGAGATATTGTACAGTCTCAAAAAATGGTAAAGCCACTTGAAATTTGCACATTCACTTAGAGTGGAGTTTGTAAATATTTATGAAGAGAAATTACCTTTCTTCACTTCCCTCAGCTTCTAATTTCTGTTTCTGTACTTCATCAGAAATTTATTTGTTCATTTAAAGCTTGAAACAAACTGGCATGTCTTGCACAACTTGAGAAGGCTGTATCTGCTTGGAAGATTTCAGAGGAAGGATGTAAAGTGCCAGAAATCATTGATGGGTACATAGCTCTGTATAGCTATAATGAATTGCATTGATGCAACTGACGTTTCAGAAATCTCCTTATGAAGAAGTAGTGCTTGTGAAGATCACAAAGGCCTTCAAAACCACTTTGCTTCTCTTGCTTTTCTTTTGCCCTACTTGTTGCATATTATTTCGCTTGTGAAAGCAATTAACCTGTGCTGATACCTGTGTCATGTTGGTATGCGGTTTAAAAAAATGGTATGAAAACATAACTGGGGTCTGCAATTCCATTCTTATGCTAATTTTAACTTTAGATGTGATCTCTGTTTCAGAACCTTCACACAAGAAAAGAATTATTTTAGAAAAGGAAAAAAATTGAAAAGGTCGTTCCACATTCTTCATGGAAGAGACAAATCTTGCGTGTTCAAAATGGAATTGGAATGCAAATTTCAGGACAAGTTATAATTTGTTTGTTTTCAGAGTACCTCAAACTTAGTTGAGAATGTCTGCTTCAATACTTTCTTTTCTACTACTAGATGCAGTAGCAAAATACTTTATCAAAATATTATTTTTTGTTTTAAATTACATCTGAGCTTGTGACTGATCAAATTACAGTTGTAGTGCAGTTAGATCACCCAGTTTTATTAGTAGCACATTTTCCATTCATCTTTGTTTATGATGACTCTGTGTAAGTGTCCTTATCCATTATATTATCTAATTAAACACTAATGTTTTGTGAATATTTTCCCATATGGTTCATGTTTGTTTCCTTCTGTAACTTACACTCTGTTTCTGATTTAATTCTGCTACCCAGCCCTCTTGCTGTTTGCTGTCTCACAGTTCTGTGCAATTGCTCATTTGGCTCTCGTTTGGAGTGACGCTCTTTGTTATGGTATCTGTACAGCTGGCTCACTCAGCTCTTTAAATCTCAGCTTAAAATGGATTTCTTAATTATTGCATATTCTTCTCATTTATATTCTTTTTTTTTTTAAGTTCTGGAACACATTCTAATGTTAGATGTTATTCATCTGTTATCTCTCATTTGTCATTTTTTTTCTCACTGAGAAGCGCATAATACAGAAAATATCTGTTAATACAGCAAGGAAAGCTGTTGTTTTGTAGATGCAATAATTTTGGAGCTTGCAGTATGTATTCTGAAATATAGAATTAATAGAAAACCAGGGAAAAAAAGGCTATGAAAGTCTACCAGAATAAACAAATACAATTAAAAGTCTAATTCTGCTCAAGAGACCTCAACAAATCATTGGTCAGTGCCATAAGGAGAAATACAGATACTGTAATGGTTATTTTCTGAGATGTGAACTGAAGCTTTGGTGCACTTTGCATAGTTGGTCCAATTCTCCTATTTGGTTAGGTAAGCTGTCTGATAGATACAGACATATGATATTAAAATGGGCAATAACCTGTTTGAAACCCAGGTGCACAGACCAAATTTGTTGGCACTATAAAGTTGTGTAAAACTAGTGTAATTATACCTGAGTTCTGCTTATTGGAGCAGGGCACAGCAGTTCAGTGCAAGAATGATCGTGTGTTGCTAAAGAACTGGAAAGGTATTACGATTCTCATGTAAGGCTCTGCATATCAGGAATTTCTGGTTACAAGATCAAGCAAGGGAAGCCTTGTTTGGATCCATCAAAAATATTTTTTCCCAGTGGAAAAATTTTGTGTGATGTGTGATTACTTTCTGCTCTAACTTTTACTGAGAAGTTTTAGAATTTGTTGCCTTTTCTGCAAGTGGATCTTTTTTGCTGAGTAGCTTCAGACACAGTCCCCTGATAAGCCATACCAACTCTGGTTTTTCACTTAATGTGCCATATATTACACAACACCAATGGAAGTGAAGGTATTTGTTATGCCACGAAAAAAAAAAAAAAAGCATTTTAAATGACAATATTGGTAATCCTGTCAGATGTTTATAAAACATTTGGGCAGTCTTAGTGTAGGGAGGCTGTGAAAACCTCATTCTACAAAGATGTGTAATTCAAAAGCCTTAAGTTCCTGCAACCAGCTGTGCTTGCATTGGGATTCATCATTGCAGTATCTTAAAGAGGAGGACAGAAGAAATTTGCTTAATTGTTATTAATAATAGTACTTTGCTGTCATACCATTTAATCTAAATAACCTTAAAAACTTAATGGGATTCATTGCTAATTTAAGATGTAAGATTAATTTGCAAAATGGAAAAACTCCTCACTACAACTGCATTCTTTACCATGAGACCAGGGCTATACTTGCATGCTTCGCCTTACACTGCTTTTCTTTAGTTGGTGATTGCTTTATAAAGAGTGCTCTGCTCCTAAATAGTATTTATATGTTCAGTGACATTTTTATCTTAACATTGTTGCTTGCTTAAGTATTTATTCCAGTTCTGAAAAATTATGTTTACAACTACTGTTAATTTCCCTGATGAAAGGTAGCTTATGCATAACTATATTTCAGAGACTATTTTGAGATATAGTAACTACAGTCTAGTCTTAATCTGAGTCAGACTAAATCACAGTCACATTTTCTCTTTAATAGTAATGCACCACATTAGGTTTACAGCCTGTGAAACTTCATTTTAATGACATATGTATTGCTTAGGTCTCTTTTCTCCTTAAACTGATGCATACTGAGACAAATCCTAAGCAAACGGTTTTGGTGGTGTTTTCCCACCCCTTTTCCTATTGTATAGTGATGGAAAATCTTTCTTGTTGACATGAGCAAGACTGAAGAAAAAAACCCAAACAGACAGACCTGTCCATTGCTGTGACTACCAGGACTTAAATGCCAAATTCAGCAAACAGGCCATTAGAAGAAAATCCTAGAAAGAGTATCCAGTGAGCCAGGGATCACCAAGTGTGCTAGAGAGAAACCCATGGCTCAACTGAAACAGAAATATTTTATGTAAATTCATCTATCTGTGTGCTCTTTTTCTTGCTTGCTACTCAGTGTTGTCTCATGTCATAGTGCAGAAGACATCAGGGTGCCTTTCCTCACCAGCTTTTCCTACCTTTCAGACTTAAAAAATATGCAAAGCAATTTTCAATAACATTTATGGTGTGTATTTGTTATTACATTATATCTGTGTGTATACACACATGCATAAAGCTATTTTTAAAGATTAGGAAGGTCACAAAGTCATGGGCTTGGCCTAGATGCATGATCCCTGGGTTATGCATCTGCCTGCCCCATCTCTCCCCAAGAGATTACTTCCATCATATCCAAGGCTGCTGTTCAAATCCCCGTGTATTAGCAAACTGAAAACAAGGGTAGTTCAAATTAAAAGCACTGTGCTGGACCAGCAGCTGCAGGCTGAGTCTTTATCTTTTTTATTTGAAGTGACTGAAGAGGTTTCCATTTCCAGTTGCATGGTCTGTGTTTTTTTCAGCTGCTCAAGCTACATCCAGCATGGATGGCAGCATTACAGAATGGAAATATTAATTTCAGTCATAAAGTGTTAATTTTTTATCCCAGATTACATTAGCTATATTGCCCCATCTCTTCCTGCACCTTGTGAAGATGTGTCACTCAGCAATGCATAAATATATCTTGCCTCCTTGTTTCAAAATAATTCCCAAGTACTTAAATGTGTAACCTTACTTGTGCAGGTTATGCAACCTCACTCTGAAGACAATCTTGGAATTTCCATGCAAGACAGTTCCAGGCAGATACTTATATTTTATTTTGACTATGATATGAAATATATGGAAGGTCATACATCATTTTGGGCAGGATTCATTCATCAGAGTTCCTCAAATCACTACATAGGAAATTCCATAACCAAGATGTGTGTCTGAGGATTCAAATCTCCTGCTGGGAAAGATTCAGATTTCTTGAAACCTTTTGCTCTTTCCCATCAGAATCTCAACAAGCTCCTCAAGAAGCTCTTATTTTCTCAATTAAAAGATTGTCAAAGACATTGAAGGTCTTTTCCAACCAAGGTAGTTCAGTGATCCTTTAGCAATTTTACCTAGATCTAAATCTGCATTTGATGTTTCATGCTATGCACAGTTCTAGAAGATGTAGGCTCTGTGACCTTACAAATAGGTACTATGTTAAGTGATATCTAATTTTAGAAGATGCCATATGGCTCTCTCTGTGTTTTCCTAGATCGTTTATGAAAGATAAGTATGCTGTTTCCTTACAGAGATCCATCATTTCCTGAACTCATGGTTAGTCCTCAAGAGCATCCAGTGCTCCTTGGACTGGAGTCCATCACTAGACAATGTAGAGCCCTTTCTATCTCCTTGTTACAGGTGTGATCTAAAAAAGAAAATATAGGGATTAATTACTATTGGGACTTTGATCTGGAGCCTGAGAATATTTTCCTGATGATGATGTACCAGTCACTTCTGTATTTTTCCCATTAGGAGATGCCGTTTGATTATAGGAACTGGTTATCTCCAATTGTTAAGTTACTATTCATTTCAGTGTAAGAGACTTCTATTATCTGACCATCTGGGATCCTTTAATAAGAAAAACATAATTCCAGTATTAGAAAGACTATTTCAGACTATTTCATATTTAATCAGAACATACTGAAGCAAGATGCAAAGCAGGGACAGATGAAAACTAAACTCCTTTGTTAGATGCTAAGTGAGTATCACCTTCCTGTCTAAAGAGAGTCAAAGAATTTAAGAAATTACTGGCTTAGTGTTATGCAGAAAATAAGGAACAATTATTTAATAATAATGACATAGTTAAAGATAGTAATAAAACATACAAAGGTTGAGACATGTTTATTATGATGCATGTTAAGACATCTTAGGGGTTAAGACAGGTGTTGAAGACAGTGTCAGGTTAGTCTCCATGCCTCTGCCATTAGGAATTAGATCACATTCTGCTAGGTTAAAGGTAATTCCCTTGTTATGATTTTCCATTATGAAATATTCAGTGCTGCTCTGTCAAGATGTAGCCACGTGTTCCCTAAACAAAGTCCATCTGATCACCAGTTGCACTCTTGCAGCTGGTGCATCACTCACTCCCAGCATGTTCTCCTCTCACCTGAGAGAGCTGCTGATTCAACTATTCCCAAAGTAGGAATCTACAGAGGGCACTTAAAGGAGGGAGAGAGGAGGCTGTTCCCCAGAAAGCAGCACTCTTTGAGATGAAAACAAGGAGGTTTTTGGCTGGTGCCTCACCACATTCTGCTGAGTCAAGTCAGCATTAAGTGAATACAAGTTTTCCCTTGGGAGTCCTAATTGCAGCTGAAGATCTGAGGAAGTTCTGGAAGGAAACAGGTGTTCTGGAGTGCTTTCATAGCCTCTTCTTTTGAACATCCAGGAAAATAACAAGGGGAGACCATGGCCCACAGCATCTGAGAGCTGCAATTGCAGGCCATACCCAGCTTCACCCCTGTGATTTCATTGGCAGAAATCCAACTGGAAAAGGATTTTTGGGGTGATCAGTTAATCAGTAGCAAGTCCCTACAGAGCTGTCTGTAGTGATCATTACTGTAAGATTTCCCACCACCGGTGCTGCATCTTCTACACACAGCTCCTGGTGCTTAGTGTCCATTTATCCTTGCTCAGATTGATATACATGGCATTTGATTTTTTTTTTCAGTGTATTTAGTATTTTGTAACCATTTATAACATTATGAGAGTGCTTCAATGCAACTTGTTGAGAGTAGTCAGTCTGTAGTTGTCCTTCATTCATCTAAGGGCAGTAAAAAGTAAATAGTTATAGTCTGTTCTTGGAGTGACACAGCTGTGATAAATCCATACCCAAAAGCTTAATGGTAGGCAATATTGTCTTGAGTTGGCTATGGAGATGGAAGGAGGGATGGCTGGAAGTGGGTCTCACTGGCATACAGCCTGCAGAGCTCCTCATGAACAGGCAGAGAGAAGAAACAAGAGGAGAAGTAAAAACGTGCTGTGGGGAGAAAGCCCAGCAAAAGAAATTTTTTGCAAATGCTGGCGAAAAGCAGGCTTGAAATGGCAAGCAAAGAGCCTGCCTTCAAGTGTTTAATTCCTTCTTGGTTAGAGAAGCCATAAACCAGAGGTTTCTGAAAACTCTTCTGATTAGCATTTGGCAGCCAACAGGTTCAAGGAATCGGGGCAGAGAGGTTTGGATCAGGCCCTGCCTGATGCTCCTGCCCGGCTCCGCCCCGGCCCGCGGGGACACCGCTCAGCGCAGCCTGGGAAAGCACCCATTAGCGCCCTGCTCAGCGGGGTAAAGAATCAAGGAGACCGCCTAAAGCATTCGGTAGTAATTAGGTATCGCCAATTAGGAAGAGCCTTGAGGCAGGATGGTGACCCATTTCTGGGAAGAAAACGTTGGTCTTTAAGTCGGTATCTGTTTTTTCACTGTTTTGTGAGGCTCGGTTGGTTGGGTTTTGGTCGGATTTTTTTGTGTGGGTGTGTGTTTTGTTTTGTTTTCTCTTAAATACCTTTACTTTATATTTCTAAGTGGTTTAGAGTGAGATGTTCCACAATAGTGAAGCACAGACTACAGAATTTTCAAATATTTGAACTCGTATTAACCCCCAGAATTTTGAGTATGAATTTTTGATACACAGGCTTACAAAAAACAAAACAAAACAAAACAAAGCTACCTGTACTGGGACATCAGGGAGACCTAGAAAATTCTCTGAAAATGAGCAGTGTCTCGAATATGTCATATTGCAGGTCCGAAAGATAATGATCTTCATTTTCTGGCACAAACTGCCTTGCTTTCAGCTATTTTTTACACCTCGTTTTTGCCCATCCACTTGCAGATGTACCTAATCTCCCCCGAGTAGTGATTCCAACATTGCCGCAGAAACTGTCCCACTGCACAGTCCGCAGAAAAAAGTACACCATACAGGTTATATTTAACAAGGAAAAGAGGAATAGAAAGTGGTACATCTGCACAATGAATATAATATAGCATTGACTTGGAATTTCCTGACTTCAGCAGTGCCTCCAAAATAATAATGCATTAATAGAATTACGCTTAGCTTTCTGCTTTTTAAATGAAAATATTTGAAAGCAAAAGTCTTTTCATCTTCCAAGTTCTTCTGGCTCTGTGTGTGAGATAGTGGAAATAATACAGGACTGTGTAACCACAGCAAACAAGTGGGGTGGGAATTCTATAGCTGCTCAGCTGGCCCAAAGCAGAGTGGTAGTGAAGGAACAGCCTGGATTTTGGATTTAATAGCTGGATTTTTCCTCCCCCTAAACTCCATTCATTTCTATGGATGAAAATTACTCTGTTGTAGGCAGAACTGGTGGTGACCTATAATTAAGGATGTCTGACATTTCCATTATAACAGGCTGGTTTTAGTTGGCTATAATTTCAGCTGTTGTTTAGTTTAAATTTTAACTGATTAGGCAGGGGTTTCCTTTTCAGGATATCTCCTGCAATCTGACTTTTTTTGAGAGGGGTGCAATGGAGAAATAGCGAGAAGATTAGCAAATTGTTCCTCAGTATCTATAAAACAATTAAGCAAACTTAGATTATATTGACCAGATAGAGAACCTCTAAACTCATTACATAAAATTTGGTAAAGAAGCCACCCTGTAGTTTTCATGTCTTTGCTGCTTTCTGCAGAAAATCTGAGCTGATACATGAGCAGTAGAAATTTGTTCTAATTTAGCACATGGATGTGCAAAAATAAATAAATAAATCCATCTCTTCCGAGCATGCTCCAAACCAGGGACAGAATTAACTCACTGAGGTCTCTTGATTGATCCACCAGTAAAAATGCTGAAAGGCAGCAAAATCATGGATATATTTAAATTCTCTTTAACTTTAATGGGGCTTAGCTGGTGGAATGTATAAATGCTTCTCTGTTTTACCAGTAGAATTCCCTAATACAGACAACATTTCTGAAATGCACACTTTATCCTCTTTCTTGTAAAGGAATGTTGTCTTTAGCATCACTTTAAAAACAAAAAATATGACCTCCTTACTCACTGACTTCTTCCTAGGCATTTTTCTGGATGGAATTTCCAAATGGTCTTTGGGAACTGACATTTTTAATTGTATCAATACAAATACCTATGACGTGTGAAGATGACATAATTTGGGGATCTTGGACAGTGTCTTAGTTGCATTCTCCATTAAGTCCAGTTTTGATATCCAGCCTGTTGCTTCCAAATAGAGATATTATTGGTGTGCTACAGTCAGAGGCTCTAGTTCTGAAGCTTCCTCAGATATCCACCAAAAATCCGTTCTGCTCTTCATTTGCCATGTATCCTCTCCATGTTTTTGGTTTTTTTTCTCTCATCAATAACATCTAAGAAATAAAAAGGTGTAGAACCTTCATTACTACTGGCTAAAAAAGGCCTTTCTATCACTTGCAGAAGCAGTGCCAATCTTCTGTTTTCTTGAAAAGAGAGCAAATGTGTTTGTTTTCCTTCACAGGTTACTCTGCGTGTCAATAATTTAAGATATTTGGTTTTGACACTTCAATGGTTTCCTGTGGGAGTATTTGGAGATAAGCTCACAAACCAACAGGTTTTAAATGAGACACATTGCTCCTGTTTTGCTGGGTGTACAGTACAATGAATGCCAAGGGGCCTGACTGAGGGGCCAATACCATCATTGCCGAGACTCCCTGAGATGCTGGTGGATACTGGGTCAGGCTCTAGAAGTTACCTGTCTTCTTCCATTTAACTGTAGGCTTAGAGCAAGCCTGAGCAGCTTTTCCTGCAGTGAGCTTAAGTGTGGGATCAGTGCAAACACATATGTTCTTCTGGCTCCGTTGGACCTAGAAAATCCAGTGGGAGTAAGTAGGCAACTTATTTGTGATTGCTGCAAGCTGTGAGCATGACAAGGGACACTGCAGAGCTTCAAAACCTTGTTGAAGGCTGTGTTACAGTTCATGACACTGGATATGCAACTGATCCACAGTGTGCTGAAAGCATCCCCCCTGCATGAGATTTAGAAGAATAAACAACATGAACTGAGACTTTTGTGATGGGCAACATTGCTGCATTCTAAAATTATTCAGTAATTAAAAATCACAGTATGTAGAGTGTTTACATATTCTAGAAGCTAAAGCAGGGATTTGTCTACCAATTACCTGGTATCTACTTACTGCATGTCCTATTATTTAGCTTAAGGGCACAAAAGTGTGCTGGTATTATATTTTTCTATTTGTTCCATTACCTCTCATACTAAGCTTGTAGAAAGCTCGAAGCTGACTAAACAGGTCGCAGTCAAATGGGTAGGGTTGATTTTCATGCATTCTCTAAATCAAAAGTTTTAATTTTTTTTTTTCCCAGTTTGTTTTCTAATTAGAAAACGGGTCCACAATGTGGTATCTATCTTCTTTCGTTTGAATCAATAAACAGAGAAGTCATGAGAAAGGGACCTCTTCCCTTCAGGGAGTCCTTTCTTGTTAATGTTGACTCAGGTTGTTAGTGCTTATTCTTGTCTTCTTTCCTCTTCTTCCTACTTCTCGGTCTTTTCTCTTTCAGTTCCCCTACTTGTTTTCCAATGTTAGATCTGCTGCCTTACACAGAGCATGTATGCATTTGCCCTTTCTATTTATATGCTGCGTTGTGAGTGCACAGCATTTTTCAGTCTGTGTTGGGAAAGCAAGCTCTTCCACCCAGCTGAATTATGTTTTCAAAATTAATAAAATTTTCAAATATGAGTTTCATTGAAGGTGAAACAAGAGTCATACTTCAGCTATAAGTAATGGATATGGACTGTTAAATAACTTGTGGGACTTGGCTAGAGTTATCCCAAAGGTTTGCCTCCCGTTTGAAAATCGCCATGCTGGTGGAGAAATTAATTCATGTGCTTGCAACTTGATTAGTTCAGACTTCACTAAATGATCTCAATTTTCAGCTTGCTCTGTGTTTTGGATGGCATGACCAGTTTCTTTAACTTCTCTTTTATGGTTAACCAAGTCCAATTCCTGCAAAGACTTAGCATGTATATTTGACTTTATCATGGTTAACTCTCTTTAAAGTTAGTCAGAAGAAACTGATTAGTTTCTTCCCTGCTGAAAAGACAGCTGTAAATTTCAATAGGGAAACAGAAAAGTCCCCTAACAAGTTTTAAGGAAGTTTTTAAAACAAAAATTTGAGGATGTATTATTTAAAGTGAATTGCATCAGATACAGGGTCATTTTGAAATAAAAGATGTCAGAATAACAGTAACTTGCTTTTTGTGTGTACAGGCTTGCCACTGCACAGTAGGAAATTATGAAACTATTTCTAAAGGAGTGAATAATCAGAAATTTAAAAAAAAAAAACCAAACAAACAAAACCCCAAATACTGTGGGATCTGAGGGCTGCAATTTCCACGCATTTCACCCTGAATGCAGGGTCTACTGGAGCCCTGCATACTTTGTTTGTACTCCATATTGCTCCTGTATGTCACCTCTGAGGGGCTTCTTGATCTGAAAATAAAGGTCAGTTAAAACAAATATCATAAAAGGACAGGGTAGTATTTTTCAAATTTTTGAGACTTTATCTATCTTCAAATCCCCTTGCTAGACCGACATTAAAATAATGATCACAATCCAAATATAGAACATTTGAACTGTCCTTTTCCAGGCCAGATGTGCTATGTTATGTAATGCCATTTTAGGGTGATTGCTGGAGCTTGGAGTAAAAGGGAAATGAACATATTGTAGATACTGTTTCAAAGAGCAAATGTCATAAAAAATGTTATAAAACTCAAGGCCTTGAGCAAAAAATTCTAGCACTCACGAGGTCTGCACAGAGCCTTGGCTACACACAGGCTGAAAACTCCAGCACAGTGCAATCCAGTCACAGGCTCCAGCGGTCCCAATAAAATGACAGCCCGAATACACGTCCCTACACCAGCACACTTCACCTAGATACAAAAGCATTGTAACTCCTAAAAGCTTATTCCTCCAGGCACAGAACATTCTGAGTTAAATGCACCACAGCAGAAATTTTCTCCATATGCTTTTCTAAACCTTATTAAATAAAAACCATCCAAGCAAGTAGTTGTTGATATGTGTGTGCAACAGGCTTCCCAGAAATTCTTTGTAAATAGAGCATCAATGTTTTCCACTGTTCGCAGGGAGGAAATCTGCTGAGTTCAGACCGCTCTAATCAAATCCACATTGCAAAGTCACAAATAGAGACACAAAGGACAATCACTATCCATTTTTTGCACTGCTGATTCATTAATCAGACTCCTTTTCTTCACTGCTTTGGATTTCATTCTCAGAGTGATGTGCCAGGCTCCTTCCTCCATTGGATATGTAGCTGTCCCCTCCGTCACTGCAGCCCGAGCTGGGGCAGCACACACACCTCTTGAAGCATTTCATGTTTGTGATCCCAAGCAAATGACCAACACCTACACAGCACATTAGAGAGACAGATATACCAGGAGGAAGGCCTGGAGCATCTACATTGAATGTTTACAACGAGAGTTACCCAGCTTACTCAACACAGGGAGCATTTCTTCTCTTTCAAATCTCTTTTCAAATATTCTTCTTTTTGAAGCCTTCTCCAGCAAGAGCAAAAATAGGAACCCTATTTGCCTCTCTGCAGGGAGGTGAGAGCTGCTGAGGACAGAGGGTGCTGTGGTTATGCCTGGGGCACAACCTGTGCAGGAACTCACTGTCCCCAACAAGAAACATGACCTTCCATGACTGCTTTGTTCTCGGAGGGGGTGGCTCCTTGCAGCTCCACTCTGCACAGAACATCAGGGGGGGCTGTATCTGGGCTGTTACCTGAGGGGCTAAGCCTTGGGGTGTTTATTTTTAGGCACGGTTCACTCTTTAACTCCTTGTAGACTCATCATGTAAGGAGGATAAATATTCTTTTTACAGGGCAGGTTCAAGAAAAAACCTTCTTCCCCTGGAAAAGGAACTCAGCAGTAAATGGGAAGCATTTCTAGACTATTAATGTACCTTCATGGCTTCAGATTTTTTTTAAGACTGACTTAGGGGTAGGAACAGGCCAAGATAGGCAGGTAGGTTGGTCACAGTAGATGCCAGTAACCTGCTTCTTTTGCCATACACTGTCTCTAAACTCTGCTAACTGGGCCTCTCTGCACCCAGTCAGAGATCTCTACCTCTTCCCCAGGAGAGCTGGTGTGCCCGCACAGCCCTCAAACATTGCTCAAAAAAGCCAGTGTAGGTTTTCAGACCCATTTAGTTCTGCAAAAGTGTTTCATTGCTACAGTATTTCCAGATCTGTGCCCATTTTTTCCCGTAGCATCAATAACATCAACATGAGAGAATTAAAGTGCAATCATTTCTTCTCTTTGGCGTTATTTAGCAGGTTTTTTTAGTCACCTATGGTAGTTTACTCATAAAATAAACTGCTTAACCTTATAATCTTCCTCTGCACCTATCCCATTTTGACTTTGTCTCTTCTGGATATGAGCAACCCAGTTGTTCAAAAGATTTCAGGAGGTCTCACCAATGTCTTGGACAAGAGCTTTAATTCTCTATGCAGTGTTCCCTAAGAGTACTTTTTTTTGTATCCTTTGATTGACTTTTGCATCCTATGATGATGTTTGTAGTTTCTCAGGACCACACTGGCTGGTATCCTGCTCTAATTCTGTGGCTGACCAGTACATTCATGTTTATCTGCCTCCTCTGTTGTTTCCATTTTGTTGTTGGTGGTTGAAACCCTTGATCTCAAGTTCCAGCTCATTTCTGTTACCTCACTTCCTTTTTCTGATTTTGAAAAAAATGTGCCATATTGATGATTCCCCCTTATCCTCATTATTATCTATTAATTGTCTTCATTTTCTTCTAGTATTTTATGTAAAATAACAATGTAAAAGTCTAAATAGGAGAACCAGGAAGCCTTGCTTATTTTGGATTGCACCAGTTCAGATAATCTTAGATACCATGACAATCTTAGACACTTAGACCCACTTCACTGGGGCCCGTAGCTTGTGGAAAGCAAGTGTTAGAGTAGCTGGCAAAGCCCACAGACTCTGCAGCTTCCAGGGAATCACTGAAGGGTTTTTATGCAATTGATTAAATGATATTGTGCACAGTCATCAAGAATGAAGCTTCGCAATATATGTAATGATGTGCTTTGTTCTAGTCTTTGCCTGCATAATACCAGAGGAACATCTATTTCTAGATAAAATGAACGTGAATGGATATAACTGAGCCTGACAAAGTTATCAGACTTTGCTGTTGCTGGAGGTAAAATGAGAGAATATAATTTCCCTGTCCTGTTCACAATAAAATATTGAAGAAACTCAAAAGTGGAAGGTGTGCTGCTTTAGGGGGCTGGTACAGCAGGGCTCTGTGTGGTCAAACAGCAGAAGCAGCAAAGATCTGCACGTCCTGCAAAGGTGGGGTTGACAAAGTGGTAGAGATTTTATAGTTGCTGAAATAAAAATAAAGGAGAACGACAAATTTCTGAGGATGAGTCAGCCGAGAGGTGAATGCATTTTCTCATAAGTGGGCTGGTTTGTAGATCACACTGAGACTTAGAAATGAAGATAAGGCTGCAGAGTCTGCTTGAACTTTTTAGAAATCCTTGATTAATTGCTAGAGGATGACATTAAAATGGCCCTGCTCCTTTCTTTCTTTATTTTATTCAGCTCAAATTTCTTTAGCTTTCTGTTCTCCTGCCTTTTCCTTTTTGACTTTAATTTTTTTCCTGTAATTAAATATAAATAAAAGGGACTGCATGTTCTGTGCTGTCACATACAATATATAGCTTCTCACCAGCAATCCCAGATTCAGTAGTGATTTTAACTGACAGATTGTAATTAAATAAAGATAGAAGGTTTACAGGCTTCAACTGCATATCAGCATTTCTTGTCTTCTGGGTGGTTTTTGCAAACATAACAGTGTGTAATCAGATTTTTTTTTTACGTGTGTACATGTATAAATATTTCTGCTTCTATATCTGATCAGATTAGTAATATTTAGGTCACATCTAGTCAAGAAAGCTGTGCTAATATAGCATATCAGCTAGGGGAGTGACCGGGGCATGGTTTTTTGTGTTGTTTTTGGTTTTGCTTTTTTTTTTTTTTTCTTTTTTTGTTCTTTTTTTTCTTTTTGACTGGGGAAAATCTGAGTTTAATGTGCAGCAACACTAGATAAATACCCACAAGGACAAAGCAGAAAAAAATTTTTTTCCTTTTTCTTTTTTTTTCTGGGAGATCTTATTTTCCTTTTTTGTTGTTGTTGTTTTTTGGTTTTTTGTCTTCTTTTTCCCCCCCTTTTCCAGCCCTTCTACGCTGGTCCTAAGCGAGGCAAGGCTGCCAGCATGGCTGCTGCAGCGCGGATCTGTCAGCAAACTTCCTGCCAGAGCCTGAGCCGACCCCCACTTCTCTGGAGCAGCACTACCACGGGTGGACTTTCGGTGTGAGCTGGATCGATCCTTCCACCGCCACTCGGGCTGAAGCGGTGGGTCGGCCGGGGGTGAGCAGAGGAGCGGCAGGATCAGACCCTCCGGAGTGCCCTGGGACGCTCAGGACCCCCGGCAGCCCCCCTGGCTCCCGGGCAGCATCCATCCCATCCTTGGCGGTCACCGAGCCGATGTGTTTCCCCACGTCCTGCCAGCTCCGGGCAGACAGACCGGCTGCGAGAACAGCTGCAGAGCAGGAAGAGAACCCAGAAAGAGCTGAAAACGGATTTAGAGCAGCGTCGGTGGGGCCGGAGGATGCGTGATGCCACCCTGCTCCCTCGCCTCTGCCACGGGTTCCCAGTGGGACCCTGCAAGCACCGTGACGGCAGCTGCAGCCCTCCTGCAGCAACACTTCTGTGCTAAACCTCGGGAAGAAAACCTCAATGCATTCACCTACACTCGAACAGGCAAAAAACACTCGGGGCACTTCATGTTATTTTTAAAAATATAATACTATAATTTTCACTCTAATATCTGGTGATCTGAAGGTAAAATTATTTTCTTCTTTAGCCTTGCAGTGAGTAGGCTTTTGGAGGAGAGGCCTCTTTTTTATTATCATTCTTCAGTGAGATTGCTGGGATTTCTTGACAGTGGTGATCTGCATTTGCCTTCTCTGGAGACCTAAACCGATGACCCCCAGTTCTGCTTGGGAAGCCATGCCCCGAGGCAATCTTAGCTCCAGGTACACTTTCCATGGAAGAGGGTGCTGTGAAACAGGAAAATCTCTTCCATCCTGTGCCCACTCACATCTGACTTGTGGATCCCAATTCCTGTTAGCAGGAGTACTAAGACTGGGAAAACTTAGTTTATGCTGTCCTGCTACAGAGCTCACTGCAGGCTTCCAGTTTTGACTGTCTTTACTCCCTTTTAGTATCAGTACAGTTCACTGAGAATTTGTTATGAAGCAAAAGCCTTAAATGCAAACCACTTCCCAGGCCAGTAAGAAATATTTAAACACTTCAGGCATTCAGTCTGTGATTCAGAGATTTATTTATAAAACTGTTGATTTTGGGACACTAAACTATTGCATTTAAACTGCAGAAGTGAGTCATATTTGTGGGAGGTAATTACTACCAGAAAGTACAACTAAGTTTTGTAGGTTTCTCTGTAAAATGTCCACTTATGATCTGCAACTGCTAAAAATAACACGCTTTGTTGAATTTCAGCACAAGTTATCTTTACAGAATTATGTGGCTTTCTGCATATATTCTGTTTTCCTGACATATGATAAAATAAATGACTCACATGCCTGAGAATTTATTTGGGTGTTTTATGTGGACTGTCCTGACCAGGTAACTTGTTCAGTTTATATACTTTTCATTAAAGCCAAAGACTTTGTGTTACCTACTAGAGAAAAGTCATTTAATATGGAAACAATGATTGTAGCTAGTACTTACAAAAAGTGTTTTTTCAAAAGAAATGTCTCTGGATTTCTTGTATCATCCAAAACCACAATAATCTCTGCAATCTCTTTTCTTCTCTGTGGCTAACAGATTTTGGGGCCTGAGGGAGTTCCAGATGTCCAACACCTGCAGAAGCTACTTTCAGTGCAGGAGGGAACTTTCCTCATTATCCCTCAGTCATGACTGAGGAATTCAAGTTTATTTAACTTGTGGTCACTTAGCAGCACTCCCAGCAGCAGATGAGTCAGATGCTATGCCACCTATTCCAAGAGAATACCCAGTGACTGGGTTCAGAAAAAAATAGTGTCATCCATCCTAGAATATTAGGCTTCAAAAAGTTTTTCTCAGGGAGAACTTAAGGTGCACCATAAAACCAAGTAGCCTTTCAATGCTAGCAGACCAGGAATCAGTGCTAGCAGACAAAAAATGGAGTTATTCTCTGGAATTTAAACTACAGACCTAGGAATATCTTCATCCCTTTCAAAATGTGTAGTTATAGAAGAGATCTTTCTTTACAAACTGCAATTACCTGTGCCAGCAATTTGCTGTGAACCAGTTAGTCTCTGCTTACAGGTCCCATCTTCAGGACCAGATCATGGTCAGGAAGTCTTTCCCCCATTCTTCCTGCTTCTTTAAAGTTAATACAGCTCCTGCCAGATGCAGAGCTTCCATGAGATGATGGGGACTGGGAGGACGAGACTTGCACTTGCCTTTCCATTGCTTTCAAAGGAAGAGAACTAAACAATCCCATCCTAAACTATGCCTCTTCGAGTACCTCCACCTGAGAGTCTACCTACGGTTCTTGGCCAAACTAACACTTAGTTTATTTCTCCTGGCATTTTTTTTTTTTTTTTTTTTTTTTTCCCCTAAAATGAGGTTTTCTTTATTGACCACATTAAAAGTTGCTGGGATGTCACTCTGATGTGCCCACTCAGGAGGAAGACTGAGTGAGGGCCAGTCTATACTTCGAGGCAGCACAAATAGCAGGATGTCAGCTGGAGGTCAGGGAAGGTCAGGAATGTCCCTCATCAGCATTCAAGTAGACTCAGATACACTTTACATTGTTAAAAAATGGGTCTTTGAGGTGTTATATCAGGACTTCTTGCTACAGAGAAGGGTTGGACAGCAATTTATCTTTTCCCTTGAATTCATTCTATGGGAAAGTCTTCAGCTATGGAACAAGAGTCTCCAAGCATTAAAGAAAGAGATAAAACCTGGCAATAAATATATAATATGATGCTTTTTTTTTTTTTCCGTGGAAGAAGAGCACAAATATCCTCTTGTGATAGCTTCTTTGGTGGCTTTAAAAAGGAAACAGTTGCATTCCAAACAAAATGTAGCAATGGCCTTGAAATCAGAAAAATATTTACCAGTACAACTATATGTTATGGCCATTATTTCACAGGACTGTCACTTTCAAAGGTGGCTAAAGACAGAGCTAAGTATAAGTTTTTTCTGTTTCCACAGACATTTTAGAGTTTTCTGCATTTGCACTGCTTGGAAAACCAGACAGTCCTTACCATACATATGACAAAGGGGTCTGATGGTTGTGAGCTTTTACCAACCAGTATATTAAGGATTTGGTGGTCATGGGTAGTAAGATTAAATGCACTTGCACCAAAATGAAGCATTTCTTATACGTAACTTAATTTTATAATCTCAAATCCCATAATATTTGCCAGTAATTTTTAAACTTTCTGATTTGAAAAGTTAAGTGTGACTTCACGTTTTTCACGTTTTGATGAGGAGGTCTCTTAATTTCCTAGCACTTCCTCAAGCCATTCAGAAACCCTCCAAATGGCTGCAAGCTTTTAGGAAAGCCAGTGATTTCCATTAAGTGTTCAGCTGACTGGGAGCTGAACACTTCTAAGCAGATTCTGTGTTTATTAAAGTGCATCTGCTTTTATGACTCAGTGAAAGAACAGCATATTCTGCTTCACTTATTCATTTAGATCTGCCCAGCAATTGCCTGGAGTTCCCATATTTGCAAAATACTGTTTTCCTTGCACTGGATCGTGGTGAGTGTTCACCTGGAAGAGCTGTGTCCCAGTCACACCTCCTGTAATGCTTCCATACCATATTGTCCGTTTTTTGCTATTACTGCACAGAAGGGAGAAATATGACAGAAGAGGGTAATTTTAAAATTGTTCATGCTTCTTGAAACTGATGCACATCCCATTAAAACACATTTCTGTATTATAGTTACTCAGGCTTCTTCATAATCACAACAGAAACACTGCTGAGACTGTCAGGAACAGTGAGGTGAAACACATTTTCTGGGGGATGTTTGCTAAAGTATCAGGTTTGGGTCCCACCTTAAACAGGAGAATGCTAAACCAGGCCAGCAGAGCTCCTGCTGTCTCTGTCCAGGCAAATAAAAAGCAGGATCATTCTGGGAGGACTTGTTTGCCAGCCGCAAGGGCTTGGCTAGAGGGCTTGAAGGGGTAAAATGGTGCCCCACCCCTGGCATGGGACTGGTGCTGCTCAACCCAGCAACTCCTTGCACCAGCAGCCCCTGTTCTCCTTACTACCAGTAGTAAAGGGCTTTACCTGCTCCGCATCTCACCTGGCCTTACAATACGGCCTCTTTCTTTTTTCCTTCCTCTAGTTGCAAGCCATTGCTCTGGGTTAAGATGAGTGTCCTCCTGGGCTTTGCTCCTGTGGTGCTTCCCCTGGGCCCACTATTTTTAGGTACAGTTAGTTGGTGCAGAATCCTACAAGTAGAAACTCCTTTATGGTATGTCTTCTTGTCTAATAAGGAGAACTGATCTGGTCAGTGTTCTTGCCAGAACACTGAGATGACCAAGCCCAGACATTGCACCAGGAGAGATTTATTATGTGCATTCTTGCTTAGCTGCCCTTCTGACTTTGGTAAGGATTCTGTCTTGTAGCTTCTGCCTAGACATTTTTGCTTGGTATGGAGAAATACAAAAAAGGCTGCCCACAGACTGACAGATAGACAGAATGATAACTGCATTTTTGTACAGAGCTTGGGCTCTGCAGTCTCTGGTTTAAGTGTCTGTAAGGGGATTCAAGCCAGTAGCTTCCAGTATTCACCTTCAGGGGACCTAGAAGTATAGTGGGCAGTGTGTAGACGAAGACTGGTCATAGATTACTCCTAAGAATAAAGAAATTTTAGTAGAACAATTTTAATGCTAGCTGACAATTTTTTTTTGCCAAGTTTTAGTTCAGTAGAGGTGAAATGGCCAAGTTTTTAATGCCAACAATTGAGGTTTTGTAAAGGAAATACCAAACCAACCTTGGCGGAAAAAGAGGTGGACATTAAATTACAGAGCAGAGACTGCATTTGCTTTGTAGGTGGAGAAGTAAACATGTTACAAAAATGAAAATGAGTTGAAGTTTTTCAGTTTGAGTCTTGTGCCTAAGCAAAAAGGGACTGAAGCAGGAAAGTGTAAGATTTACCAGAAGGGGCTGAACTCAAACAAATGCTCAGCGAGTTGTACAGAACTGTTGGCAGGGAAGGGGACCAATACTGGCAGCTGCTGCAAAAATGCTCAGAAATTGTTGCTCAGTGTCATCATGTAAAGACTTTAGGAGAGACCAAACCACAAATTCTCGACTGTTCTTATTATAGCAAGAGCCAAAAAGACACATTCTGTAGCTCATACACTGTTTTTTTCTTGGATACAGTGTCGAAAATATACACTTGTCATTGGACATTTATATAATTTTTCCTGTATAATTTGTAACAGTGTGCCTCTGAATTCCTGCAGCAGCAGCAGGCCAGCTAAATCCACCGTGAGCCCTATCTTCCATCCAAATGGCATTCCATTGAACTTGGAGAAGCTATTCACAGCATGGGGACTGCCAAGGCAGACTGGAGCAAGGATAGCAAAATCTTCCCCTGAAATATTATTTCAGTCACCTCAGTTTTATAAAGGACAAAAGAAAACATTACATATTGCATATTGCATAGGTAGGCTTATTTGTTCACTCTATAAGGCTGAATGTATTTCATCCAGGAGTGACAGCAGTGCCTGAAAAACCACTTCTCAGAATTAGCAGATCTATTTTGTGGTGCAGCTTGCCAAGCTCAGGTTTCCCGACTCAGTAGGTCACAATACAGAAGTCCCAAAGCACAGGCATTGGTTCTTGTGCAGGACCAAAGTAGAGAAAACTTGATCAAACAAATTCTGCACCATGTAGATCCCTAACACACGTGCTGTTGCGTGTTAGTGGCAGCGACTGGCAGTCAGCAGACATAATTTCCAGACCTCTTTCTTCAGACTACCCACCTACTTCAGACCATCCTTCTGTTTGAAACTTTCTAGCTCAATGCAATTTGTTCCTCTTCAGTTAAGCAGATGTCATGATACAACAGAGTATTTCTAGGATTTCTGCTGTAAATTATTCATACCCGGAAAAAAAGCAGCACCAGCTAATATTTGGGCACTCAATCACATCCAGCAGACACTTATACATCCCTTTTGTAATGGCTGCAGTCATTTGTAATAAGCTGTTGCAGTTTTGCTCACTCTGTGCTATGCTCTTCTGTTCTGTCACAGTTGTCCTTTACTATAAAATCATGTTTGATACATTTTAAGTAAATGCAGGAGTACTTCATTTTGTGTGAATCTATAAATATTCCAATGCACAGGAATATACAGACTATAGCTACTCTTCCTTAATCGATGCACAAAATTTGTAGTTTTAACCTACCAAATAAAATCAGAGGTAAGTTTTATTGATTAAATGATCCATAACAACAGGAATGCATTATTTAGTTTTCCTTATATGCTCCTTGCTAGAGATAAATAAGATATCACTGCAATACTGTTCACTCTGTTACAACTCTGGCTGTGTCAGCATTTATGTTACAAACCTCTTCTTCCAGGGGTTTATAACTCAGCCATAGAATGTACTCCAGTCTGAAACTTGGCACACGGGGTCTCAGTTTGGCAAAGGCTTTATTTTACAAGAAGTGAGAACTATGCAATATCTGTTTGGCCGTATCCAAGTTAGAGTTGTTTAGGTTCCTAGCGACAGAGTGGCCTACACAGAGAAGCCCACGAAGTATCCATCTGCCCGACACATCCTCCAGATTCACCCTTTTAAGGTCACTATCACATCCAACTGTGTCAAAGCTTAAAATGTTTCACAAAGTTTTGCACGCTGCAGTAAGTTTAATTCAAGAGGTGAAGTTTCAGAAGTGGTGTGCATTGCACTTCTCCAGGCAGTGCTCCCACTCTGAGCAGAGCTCCTCTGAGCTTCCTGGTGCCTTTTCATAATGCATGATTCTGATGGTGAGGAATAATGCCTGTTTCATTACACTTGCACATTCACTTCCCAGAGCGTGAGCCTTGCCCCTGCCATGGCCTGACTCTTTTCTTCCAGGCACTTCTTGTGCCACAGCAGGAGCCTGGGCATCCCTTTAGACACTGCTCCCTGCATCCCTGGGCCATGCAGAGAGCCAGGCTGCCTTCCTCACTCGGGGGGTCAGGAGCCATGGCCAGACTATGTATTCCTGTCAGTCACGTAAGAAAAGGTCCCATAAACAGTGTAGATATTAGTCATTGGATTTCATGTTCAGAGGCTGAATTTCCCACATCCTCCCCTTGGGTTTGTTGAGAGTTTATAGTGGTACTGCCCCCCAGGCCAGGTGTCCTTCCTCAGCCCCAGCCCTTGGCCAGCCATGGGTAGCAGAGCCTCTGTCATGCAGCCACAAACCTCCTCCTCCACAAGCCTTATCTACCCAAAGTCCCCAACCAAAGTTTCCACGAGGCTTCCAGAGTTACTGTAAGGCTTTCTTCTCCTAATAGTACTGAACTTTAACTTAGGGAGCTCTACATCCTTGAGTTAGCCACAAAATTAAATTTCCAGAGACATTACTGTGTTAGAAGGTGAATACTATTAGAAGAGCAGGTACAGGACATTTTTATGAAGCTCATCTACTCCCTGCTCTTCCTTCATGCCACACCTCAGGCTTTCTCCTGCAGTTTCAAGGATGTGTTTTTACTCTCTTCTCATCCCTTGATGAACTGAAAAACTGACTTAGCACTGGCTGAGTTTGCCAGGTTTGATATACACTCACCAACCAGCAATTATAAAAACCATTTAGAGCATATAACATATAATAATAGATTCTGAGCAATACTGGTATTAACCATTAAAGAACATGCTTCATTATAATAAAAATAGAAATGCTGATGAGATTTTATCTAGAATCTATCTTTAAGACAAACATGTGAGACGTAGCTTCCAAAGATTAATTCACTCTCATCTTATGATAACTCTTTTTGGAAAGCCTCAGCCCTCCAGATTCTCCCTGTTTCTGCACTGCAGAAGGTTCAAGATTGTGATAATGATTGCATGTGTTTAAAAATGAACCATTTGCTGCTGTACCTTTAATCCAAATAATACAAGAGTACACTTAGGAAAAGAAAAAACGTGAATGTGGTTTTGAGCACACGCATGCAAAAGCATAATATTAATAATGCCATCGTCTGACAGTATAACTCAAATAGGCACTTAGTATTCTATAAAGATCAGCCTAAAGAAAACCAGACACAGTGTTCTGACTTGCTTAAGCCAAAGTTTGCATTGGATGTACATTTGAGGCAGCTTTCCTGTATTGTTCAACTATTTATGTAATTTGGAAAGAGATTATTTCCAGTATCCAGCAATGTATCTGATCTTTCAGACTCACTGAAAATCTCTATCAGAGAAATGGAATCCCAGAAATTAGGAGATTAAGTCACTGACACAACCAATTAAATTCAATATTTGGACTTGGATTTAAAATTTCTTAGCTGATTTTCCAGCTGTCTTTGGGGAACATTAAGAAATGGGAAGGCAATAAATCTTAATATGAAAATATGCAAGCTGTCATAACAAGGATTTTGAGAAAAAATAGGCAAATTTAAAAATTAATTAAAATTTGTAAAAAATGAGACAAAACTGTACATTGCACACTTAAAGAACTCAGTAGAGTTACAGTGATGTACAGCTTCCCTCCTGAAGACAGGAAAAGGCCAGGGAAGGCATATGCATTTCTCCAGCATAGTAAAGGCACACATTGCCCTTACATCAGAAAAGCAGTTCTTTCTGCAGTGACACTTTTTATAAAAACATCACACATACCTAAACTGTCTATTATCACCAACTTCCATTCCTGAAGGAAAAAAGATAGCAGAAGCATCCACCTAGCAGGTAGTGTCTGATATGTTTTTAGCAGAATGTCATTAACAGAAATGTTAAACCTGTGAATCTCAATAAGAAAATACTTTTAGGGCAGCAAAACCAAATCAGAAATTTTTAACAGATTAGCTACAATAAATGTTAGACTGAGTATGAAATTGGAAGAGGTATCTCTTTTGTTGTGATACTATTTGTTTGTGGTTATGGAGACAAGATGTGCTGAAACCCTTGAAATGACTGGCAAAATTCAAAGAATGAAAATATAGGTCTCAAGTGACAAATCATATAAAAAATTCTCATCAGCTTTCTTGGAAATTTTTATTTGAACATCTGAGTTCAGGAATTAGTCTGACATTTTGAAGAAAACAGACTAGACAATATTTTTTTTTGTCTACCTAAGTCCTTTCCTGAACAGGACTTAGTAGTTATATAAAACTGCTGGAAAGGGCATGCTGAGAGAGGTTTTTCTGCCTGTCCACCACGCAGCTGCAGTGGGTACCCAGCCTTTTTCTCCCTGTCCTACAAGCAGTGCATCCGCTCCAAGCTGGAGAACCAGTGTCATCAGAATAAAGCCTTGAGGCTCTTATGGCCTAATAAATCCTTGGTTTTATCCAGTCACCCAAAGGAAAGCCATCTGGGCTATCCTAGTTGCAATTTGCACACTTGTATTTGTGCATGCCAGCAGATGAGCACCACCACCAGCTAGGAAACACTTCTGATTGCTACCAGTCCTGAATATATTAAGGTTTTATCCACGAAGTCATTCAACGGAGCTGCTGAAGTGAGTCCAGAGGAGAGCCAAGAGGATGATCAGAGTACTGGAGCACTTCTGTGAAGACACGCTGAGAGAGTTGGGGTTGTTCAGCCTAGAGAAGAGAAGGCTCTGGAGAGAACTTATTACAGCCTTCCAGTACATGAAGGGGCTACAAAAAAGGTGGAGAGGAACATTTTTATAAGGCAATGTAGTGGTAGGAGGGAATGGTTTTAAACAGGAAGAGGGAAACTTCGATTAGATACTAGCAAGAAATTCTTCACTGTGGGAGTGGTGAAACACTGGCACAGGTTGCCCAGGGGAATTATGGATGCCCCCTTGTTGGAAGTGTTCAAGCCAGGTTGGATAGGACATTCAGAAACCTGAAGTCTAGTGGGAGGTGTCCCTGCCCATGGCAGGCAGTTTGGAACCAGATGATCTTTAAGGTCCCTTCTAATCCAAACAATTCTATGGTTCTTCTTTGTCTTTGGCCCTATTTGTAGGTGATACATGTAAATTATCTTGAGGTTGGCTCTCTCTGTAACATCTGCAGAACCAGTTTAACACCTTGAAAATAAATGTTGATAAGCTCCCAGAAAGTGCCTCTATGAAGATCAAAAGCTATCAGAATTTGGTAACACAGTTTCATTCATCACCTTTGTATGATCCCCCATTTGCTTTGTGGTCCATGGTTTCTGGGAAGTTTATTTCTCACAGAACTGCTATCTGAACCATAGTCCAACCTCACAAATCCAAACATGGGTCAGAGAAGGGAGAAGAGCTTCTAATTACTATTTGCAAAATTTACAAGCAGCTTTGAAGTCTAAGTTGGCAAATTTCTATTTCAAAGGCAGCCTCAGCTAAAGATTGCGTTGTGTTAATGTTTGAAACAAACCTAAGCAGACACTTTGTGATATGGATCATGAAGATCCTTGGCATGTTCCTTGAACAAGCTGGGCCATCAGCTAGGTGAAGGGAGTAAGTAACTGTCAAAAAGATATCCTCATCATAGTTCACTGATCTTCAGACAAGAGTGAATGAAGTTTGAACACAAATCTCTCATGAAGGGTAGTGTTTACATCTCCAACAATCAGGTTTGGTGGGGTGGGCTTCCTCTGTGCTCCTTCCTCACAACTCCAAGCTCACAATGACTGTAGTCTGTAAATTCACATTTCCACCGTGAAGATGTTCACATGGTTGCATACTGAGTGGTCACCTGCCCACAGATCTCTTAAGAATTCAGAAAGTAGCAAATTGGATCAGACCCAGTCCCTTCAGCCCCTGTGCTGTCCCTGATGTGTTTAAGAGCCATGTTAGAGCCCCATGGACAACGAAGCAACTACAGAATGAGCCTCCTCAGTACTGTCCCAGTTTTTAACAGTCAGTAGTTTAAGGAATTTACAATAGGAAGTTCAGCCTGGACCAGTGGGATAATCACACATAGATAGGCATATCCTCCATTATAATGTTTAACTACAAATCACAAATCACTTTTTTGCTATCTGCTATACTTTTGGCCATATTTCCTCACAATAACTTTTGGGCAATTACTATGAACTGCAAGAAAAAGGACTTTTAAAAATGGTTTTAACATTACAGTTGAATAAGCCCACTGGCAGCCTCCCATTCTGTGGTGACACATAGTACCTAATTGTCCTTTTTTTTTTCCCCCAAAAAACCATTTGTAATTCATGGATTTACATCAGAATCTTATGAAAGAGGAGTCACCTGATTTATGAAATTGAAAGTCCTAGCCACTGCAAGTGCCCTACACAAATGTGCTTTCATACTTCTAATCCTTATCATAAATCCTTTATCCTTTGGAGTTCTGTCTAAAAGAAGATAATGGGACCTTCATGCAGTACTTAAGAATCAGAAGCACCAAGGACTGAGGCAGTGGCATGCTGTTCCCTGGTCAGCTTGCTGTTTGTCTCCTAATAATTCTTCCAGAGCCTTCTTCTTGTCTTTTTGGTTGTAGCAAAGCATTATGATGCCATGTTCAGACCCGGCTGTCTCAGAGAGACATCCCTGGTTTTGAGAGACATGGGCCAAGTTTTTGTAGAATGTGGTGAGATTTCTGCTTGTGGATCTGCCTTTAAACTTGCTGTGATTGATAATTTCAACCAAAAAGCATGGGGCCAGAGTATGGCTGCAGATACAACTCTCTTGTTATGTTGAGACTTCTTCCTAATATAGTCAGAGGTGCAATACAGGAGTGACACAAGTGCCGTGCACTAGCAAGTAGCTCTGACCTCCTGTCTGGGATGGGAAGGTACACAGCAGAGAAGAAAGCCAAAGGAAAAGTCCATTTATAACTTCTATCTCAGTTTTCATTGTAAAGCAAGTGTGTTATAGTTCTTACTTCCTTTCATGAGTAAAAGTGTTTTCTGGGAGAAATGGTTTCAGATTACCATGAGAATCCAATCCTATGAAAATGTTTTATTACTTTTATTTGTTCAGCCAGCTTTGGAAAGGTGATGGAGCCTGTATTCTTGGCTGAATCAGACTATCACTAACCAAATTTAACCCTTCACCCCAGTAAAAAAAGAAAGGGTAATGTAAATATTACTTAGTCTCATTTTCCATATTCCTAGTGTTTTTATTTCAGTGTCACATGGTCCCTCCACATATATTTAAAGCACGTATGCTGAGAGGAGCCTTTTGACTCTGCCCTTTTTGTTATTTCAATGTCCAGGAATGAAATACACTGTTTATGTGACTCCAGGATTTGCACTTGTTCATATGCTATATATACCATTCATAAGCTGGGTTTACAAAAAGGAATGACCTCAGTTGCCTGGTTTTCAACCTTCAGGTCCAGATGTTGACACAAATCCTTCAGTCTGAAGATCATTTCTTTCTTTAGAATATTGATATTTTTAAATTTTAATTTAGCTTTTTTTTTCTTGCTACTTAGAACAATACATAATTAAAATAAAAGAAACTCAGTATCCAGCTTTATCTACTTAACTTAAACTTTAAAACTTCCTTGGGGGCTGGAGTTTCTTCCTTCCTTGCTTATTTACTTTTCAAAAATATGCTTCTAAGAAGTTGTGATTTCTCCTCATTGCATAAGACAGAACTCTATGAGTTCAAGATACCAGCATGATTCTGCCCTAATTCAAAACCTGGAACACATTTGGAGTGGGACCTTCAAGCACGTTTGTTATCATGCTGGAGAGAACAGAAGAGCCTAGTGGATGTAACTTTTACTCTATAAAATGCTTTATACTTACAAAGTCCAGATTTCATGATGTCCCAGAATTACACCCCTGCCCACCTTCCACCTCCCCACCCCTAGTTAGGCAACGTTGTTATCCTTCTTGTATATTAAAATGATTATACTATGACAGTTGCTCTTAGCTTGGGATGAACCATAAATCAGAAATGTCTGACTTTGTATGAGACCATGTGAGACTTTCTCTCTCTTGTCTGCTTTTGTATCACTATATAGGAATAAAATATTCTTTGCCTCTTTCTTATCATTTGCTTTTATTCAAATAAATCTTTTTTTTTTTTTTTTTTTTTCTTCTGAGAAAAGAGTTGCACTTCCAGAATTTTTTGTTCCCTGTTTGTGAAATATACACAAAACTACCTTGGAGAAATATTTTAATAAAATGAGTGATTTCAAGGTAGGAGGTCATGCTGGTAGGAGGTCTTGAGTTAGAGTCTGGTTATATGAACCTGCACGGAAGCTGGGGGAGGAAAACAGCCTGCAAGACAGAGCGTTTTGGAGAAGGCAGTAAAAGGTCAATCCATGTGCACATGGCTTGGTGTTTGCCACAGGTGCAATGTCTTTGTATATCATCACCTATATTTTCACAGCTTTGGGCCAAGCACTTGATACATGCTGTTAGCAGGCTGTGGGATTAACAAGCAGACTCCAGGAGTAGTTAAAGCAATATAAATTGGCAGAACTAAAGGCAGGACAGACTAGTGCTAGATTTTCAGGCAAAAGACAATTTGAATAGGGGGTAAGCGAATGCAAAACCTGAGTGCTCATACAGAGACATGGCCGTAGTAATGAAAAGAAGAAATCAAAGGTAAAGCTTTTTGATTTATTTCCTTTCTCTTTCTCTTGCTGTCAACACACACATAAAATTACAAGTAGTGAGTATGAATTCCACAAAGGACAATGCCTGAAGCACAGAAAGAGTGGATAACAGTGTTGGATTAATAGCCTGTTTCAAGGCTGCCCAAGAGGAAAATAGAGATATATTCTACCCAGATGAAAAATCTGGCATCCTCTATGAATTTGGGGACACTAAAAATTCCTCAGTTAATGATAGAATCATTTCTGAGACATGGTTCCAGCTTGCAGCAGTGATTGGCAAAAGCAGCATTTCTAAACCATAGATAAATGCCTTGAAATTCTGAGGGCCACTAAAATGTCCTAGGAAAAAAAATTGAAGACACAAGAGCACAATAGATACAGAACACCAGAGAAAGCTGTCTGTCCTCTCCTGCACAGTCTGAAAAAACATTGCTTTCAGTTGTGGCTGAAGCAGACTGAATGTGGCACTGCTGAGCAGCAGAGTTAAATGGAGAAAAGCCACCAAGATCTGGGTTGTACAGCAGATCCATTCTGTGGCTGTCAAGGAGATGCAGGAGGTTGCTTGGACCTCTAAAGCCAGAGCTATTGTCACCAGGAGCAGCCCCCTCTCCTGCCAGAGCAAAGAAGCTGGGGGGATTGCTGGGCAGCATCAACGCAATCCTCCTGTGGGGGACCCTTGGGAACTGCAGCCACTGAGAGCCTAGGATGTGGCTGGAGTTAGCAAGAGTCTGCCCTGCCCTGCTCTGCAGGGTGCACCCCGGACTGACAAGTATTTATTTTGGCAAGACAGTGATAAAGGACAGGCAGGTCTGCAAAAACAGCCATAATTCAGCCTCTATTCCCAGTGCAGAGTGGTTCTGCCTGTGCCTGGGAGAAAACGGGCAGGTAGGGAAAGCATCTGCACCAGCTGAAAGCAATTAAACTGAATATTGAAAAGAATTATTAATGGCTGAGGAAATGCTACCTCATAGTGTATAGAATATTATGTGCACCACTTGCAGCACAGTGAGGTGTCCTGGCTGCCCGAGACAGATGAGCCATTCAGCCACCTACCAACGCTGGGCACAGCTTCTGGCAAGGAGCACTTGGCAGGAATGCCCCTGGGCACCAGGCCAGGAGGAGAGGGGTGCAGCATGAACTGACCTGCACTGGTGACTCCCAGGCATCACCCGGCTCTTACAGACAGAGCCACATGCCAGAGGAAACAGGCAGGAATGTATCACTGCACCCTGCAATCTCAGTGAAAAGGTCAGAAGGAGAATATTAGGGCAAAATTAGCCCAATGCAAATCCTCTACATCTGATGATTTCTGAAGAACATTGATTAACAAGCCCCAATCAAAAGAAGAAATCTGGCCATTTGTGCAGCCAGGAAGCTGTCTTTCTATGCTCTTGAAAGCTCAGGAACAAGCTAAAGGGAGGCCTCAGGTGCCTCCTCAATGAACCTTCAGCCTGCTGCTTCAGGACAGCTGTGAATAAGGCCGAGCAAAATCCAGAAGCCCTGGCCATTTGCTAGCAGAATCCCAGCATACCTAAACAAGAGAGCAAGAACAAGACAATGGTTTCTGTCCTCTATTTTCTAGTTCAGCTTTGAGTTTTGGATTATCACTAGTATCCAGAGAGCTCCTGGTAGCTCATGTAATCACACCAAGAAACTACATGAACTAGTACTACAGTGAAAAATAAAGGTGTTGTCTATACAGCAACAGTCAAACTGAATTTCTCTGAGGAAACTGAATAGAATTAACACGTGATGGCACTATATGGGGAATGTCTAGGTATCTACCAAAGGACTGAAGAACTCTAGATGCCATAGAGATCAAGGCAGCTCATGGACACTTGTAAGGAGATAGTGCCAAAGAAACTACCACTGTGGCTTGGTAAGAGCCCATCTGTGCTCAAAGCAATTGGCAGAGGTGTAGTCCCAACAGACTGACATCAGGAGAAGGACATGCAGGCAAGGCAGTGAGTATCTCTGCCAGCCAGACTGGGATGCTCAGCTGATGTACATCTGCAAGTTATGTGAGCATTCAATGACCAGGGCAGGAAAATACCAGCCCTAAACCAGCCAGAACTAACTGGTTCCATTTTAAAGACAGGAACTACTTGGCCGTATTAAATTGTTACTTCTTCTTAAAAATGGGTGATGTGGAAGGCACTCAAGCAAGAACTGAGACAATGAAATTCAAGGTACATTTTCTCAAACACTAGGTTGTACTGCACTGCAGCAAAATTCAAATGATTCAGTACCATGGGACTTTGAGCACAAAACTTCTTCCCCTGGGTATCCAAAAACAAGTGAAAGGCAGGAATGAGTGTAAAGAGCCAGGAGCAAAAACTGCACAGACAAGAGGCGATGTCTACTTGGAAATGCTGTTCTCTTGCATCAACTCTCCCAGGGACTAAACACCAGCTCAGCAAGAGGCCGATTAGTAGTAAAATCAAAACCCTGGGGTAAGCTGACATACAGGCTGTCAGCAGCCACTGGGAGAGACCAGCAACTGGCAGCAATAACAAGAGTCAAGGGTAAAGCCATGACAAGGCAGAGACTGAATGGAAGATCTGCCCTCGGGCAGAAGGCAACAGTGTGATGTGCAGAGATGTGGGGCATAGTCAGTACTCAGGGCAGCACTGGAGATAAAACTGAAGAGAGATCAGCAGAAGGCAGCTGGCAAATACACATAAGAACAAGGAAGACATACATAACAAGATCTGAGGAATTAACTCGTTTGACACAGAAGTGCTGGGGAAATGAGTGGCCCAGGAAGCCAGAGGGGAGGCACAGCACCTGCCAGCAGGACCCCGGTAGCCAAAGACGCCTGTAAAGCTCCATCGGTAGCAGGGACACAAACAAGATGTATAAAGATGAAGTGAGGGGGAGCACGCTTGAAATTCAACAAGGCTTGAGGTACTGCTGGGCCACAGCAGTAAAAGTCAGGGCCTGTTTCAGGCTATGCAGAGGTAACTGTGTGCTCAGCAATAGCCGCCAACAGAGCAACAATAAACAGCTAAGAAGAGAGATTAACGACCTTGACGAGCCTTGGAAGGAGCATGCGTGGCTGCATCAAGGGCCTTGAAGGGGGCACCAGGAACTACATCTGCATTTGCTTGGCTCAAATGGTTGCAGCAGTTCAGGTTTTACAAGTATGGAGCCCTTTCATGTTGTTGTCCAGCACCCAGAACATGAAACACTTGAGGTGAAATCCTGCCTCCCCCCCCTTAAGTTAATGGGAATTTTGTCTTGAGTCTGGTTTCTCTCTGCTCACACTATCTGGTATAAGGAGAGACAACAGATCCCACCTCAAGAGAGAGGGAGGAGGGAAAAAGGAGGCAAAGAAAAGCATTTGTGCAGCTTTGCTCGTGAGACTATGCTGAGGACGGGGGGACAGGGTTGGTGTCCCATAGCTCTGGCAATTGAGGCAGGCCCAGGGCTTGCTGAGCTGAACAGAGACAGAGAACAGGGCTGAGAAGGCAAAAAGGAAGCAGATGAAGGGGGTAGGTGGCAGGAGAAAAAAAGAGCAAACTCAATTAAAAGCTTCAGCAAGTAGCTCCCAAATCACAAAGGGGGACCATCCTCATAGGGCAGGGGAATTGGCAGGAACAGGCCACCCAACAGAATTGGGAAAACCCTGGTGACAGGTTTCCTGCGATGCCTGGCTTGTTTCCTAGTTTTGCTGTTGCATCAGCAAGGCAAAACACACTCTTTTTATACTGCCAGGTTGGGTAACTTCAGGGTTTTGAAAAGTGGGAAATGGTTAAGTATATCTCTTCATGGTGACCATGGGTGAAGGGTACCAAAAATACCATCAGGTTTCTGTATTTCAGCAGGAGACCTGAATCCTATGGGTTAGTAAAAAACAAGTGACAGAAGCAAGAAGATAAGAAGATCACACACCAAAAGTAGTTCAGTACCTGGAAGATGTCTAAGACACCACTAGGGAAAAAGTAGAAGCTGCATGGATCTGAACTATGTCAATTCCTTTGGCTTGAGCAGGTAGATCTCATTATGCCTTCAGAAGAGAGACACAATGAAAGACCTTACAGAAGAGGACCTTTCCTTCATCTGAAAGCCACAGTTGTGATACATACAATTCCTGATTGTCACAGTGCTGAAAGTGCTACAAAAAAATTCAGAGAGAAAGGAAATTCCCACAGCAGAGCTGCCAGTGAAAGATGAAAGCAGTGCTGAGAAAGGTAGAAAGAGAGCCAGAGCAAGAGAAGTCCACAGGCAGGCTTGCTCAGGGCTGTTTTGGTTTGGTTTTTTTTTTTCTCTTCCCATTAGCTGAAACGTTTTCCGATGGGAAATGTCCACTTGACTGTATCAACATTTCCTTTTTTCATTTCTATAAGAATGCATATGGGAAGCTGGTCGCTTGCCTAGAAGCCTCTTGTCCCTCTCTGGCCAAAATGGACCTGAGTTTCCCAGGAGGCTGCAATGACCAAATCCAGCACTTCAGTCCTACAGGACCTGGCAGAGGTGCCAGGGGCCCCCGTCTCACCACCCCACAGCACCAGCACTGGGACAAGGAGCTGGGCTGGGCCTCCACAAACTCTTGGCAGAGGGACTGGGCAGGCAATGAGGAAGCAGAAACCTTTTAGTTTTCACCCTCCTCATTCATGTGGAAATCAGTTTCTGGGAAAAAAGTCTGGCTTCTGTGCTCCTTCCTCCTAGGCATAAGGGGGCAGCCTCTGGTGCAGACCCTGCTCCTGGCTCCTCAGGGCCACTGGGCTACTTCGTGTCTCGCTAAGTAGCCTGAACCCTGCCTATTTCCACACAGCCTTAGCTCATCCCTCTGCGCCACCCCGGGGGGTTGTTCCCAGCTCGTCAGGCTGTTGCATGGCCTAATTACTGACTGTTTATGAAGAACCTCATTCATTAGAGGAGCTTGAGCTCTATAAGTGCATATTATCACTTAGGATACTTAAGATGAAAGGCACTTAAGAGCTTGACAAACTGAGAAAGCAAATGTATACAGGGATCATGCTATTTGCCTCTGAAATGAAGCATCTGGGCTGAGACTTAACAACTGTTTCAGGCAGCAGCAGGAGGAGAGAATGGGAAACCCCTGAGGTTCAGCTAAAAGTCCTGAAGCAGCAGCAGTGCCAGTGCTTGGGGGTTGTCTGGGGTGGGGGACTTCCAGAGGGACCCCTGCTCTAGGGGTTGTCCCTGTATAGGGAATCTGAGCTGAGGAGCCCAGTGGCTCTGGCTGGCTGCTGCTGGGTCATTGGGCGCCCACTGGAGGCTTGCACATCTTGAAGGATGTGGCCAGCAGGTTTGGAGCTGAAAGCTTCTTCTTCTCTGGGAGAAGAAGGGAGGAGGACAGGGATGGGAGAGGTTGTGTGCTGCATGTCTGTGCCAGAGCAGGTCACTGAGCTGGGGCACTGCAAGTTCAGGGCAGGGAAGATTCATCAAGCCACCTTTTCTATGGCTACTTTGCATGCATAACTTTGAGGTAACATAAATACCAGTGGATGATTTAAGTCCCCTCCAGCATGTCCTGTAGCCTTTCAGAGGTGTTAGCAGTATGCCTCCAATAAGCAGTGCTCTGTTTTTCCATGATAAATCCATGCTACACCATCCCTCCCATGTACACAAGTACTCAATTTCTGCAGGAAGTGGAGATAGCAATGAAGAGGCCTGGATGGAAACCAGAAGGTAGATTACTGAGTAATATAGACCATTTAAAACACATGCTGTAGTGAGAAAGAATCTCTTTAGAGTGTCTTCACAAGCAAAATGCTTGGTTTTGCTTTGCCCAAGCTAGAAGTCTAGAAAAGCATATGATTGATTAGTAGCATTTTTGCCAAGCTCCTAAGAAGCATAGGATTAGTACATATTGTTAAATTTCCTTTTCTTGGTCAGTTTCCTAAACTGTGTACAACATTAATATCAAAGCACTGAGTGAAAAATATACTGATCTATGTTTTGATGAGTCCTTAGATGGAAAAAAAAAGCTGAAGGAAGACTTCTTAGGTACTTTCTAAATTGCTGATCCCTCAAGAATATGTGGTGGAACCAAAGGATTCCACTCATCTGACTTGTTTATTCTGAATTGTTAAGATATGTGACAAACTGCTCCACTTTTGTAACCTATTAATCATGGGGGTCTTTATTTCCCTAATGCCAGTGCTCAAATTTATGTTGTTATCCAATTTATGCTAAGTTATCAATTTTTCTCTCACTCACTGAAGTCTCAGATATCTTATCCTTTGCAGTGTAATCCTGTGCATGACTGCTCAATTTTGCATTCTCTTCTCTCCTTTCCCCTCCTATCAACCTCTTGGTCGAGTTACATTATTACCATAACTTCTAAGAATATACATGGTCACATCCAAAACCCTTCATTGGCCATTTCTGGCCAGGCTATGACGTGTTCTGGGTTGTATTTCTATTTTACTTATTTCACTAAATCTTTATCTCTCAGGAAGAGCAGATGTAACTGATAAAAAAACATTTGCTAGGGTCTAGCCCAATTCTTTCGGTTTGTGAAATATCAATAAACAAATCCTACTGACAACACTTTGTAAGACCTTGAGGAGGCTTTCATCTTTTAACAAACCCCAGACTGTGCCAGTACCACACAACCAAGCCTATGCTGAGCTAAGTCTGTGGTGAGAGGAGAGAGCCCAGGGATCACACCCTGCCATGCAGAACTGTAGGGTCTCCTCCCACCTCCTGCCAGACACCAAAATCAGCCTCTGACTGTCCTGTCCCCCCAGTTTATCATCCCTGTGGCATCCTCTGCTGCCTCTGACATGCTCTCACAGCCATTGCTGTTATCTTCCTCTGTAGATGTAGCACACAGGGGCTCTGTTTATGCTTTGTGCAGGCAGGGGCCAAGGCCGTTGGTTATCTACAGGGCCATGCATCAGAGAGACCACAGCTGCCTGCAGGTGGCCTTGCCTCTCACCAGCCAGACAGAGCTTAAGCCCAAATAATTGTTAACTTTTGCTGGCATCTGTGGTCTGCTTACATCCATCTGTCTTGAAAGAGACCCTCAACTGGTAGTCTTAAGAGTCACTGAGTCCTTGTACTGCTCCATCTGATTCCCAGGGGAGATATTTTGCTCTGCACCTCTAAAAGTGAAACTGTTCTTATGTACATTGCTGCATTTAGGACAAAATTGTTGGCCTGTGCTGATAGAGACACATTGAGCTGTTCTGATGATGCCATGACAGTAAAAATAACAGTAAGAAATCTGTATTACTGAATGTCACTTTCATGTGAATTTAAGGTTGCAGAAAATATAACTCAACCTTATGTTGTGCTATATCAAATCAGATTATGATTATCATTTATTATATCAGATATATCATTATATCAGATTATCATAACAAGTGTAGCATAACACAAGGAGGCAGAGTGTTGTCTAACTCATGCAAGCATATGGATGACTTTCTTTACTATTTTATTCATATTTTCTAATGAAAAATCAGTTATTTAGAGGATTTATGATAGGATCCTGTGATGCAACTAGGACCTTCATCTCCCTGGGGCAGAGCTGCAGCATCTCTCCCAGCAATGCTTTACCCAGGTGGGGACCTGTTCTTAAGAAGGCTGAGCTCCATTCATCATCATAGAAATCTAGCTTAATTCAGCAGGATACTCAGGTAAAGTTAAATGTAAGCAATGTAGGACTTCTTGAAGACCAAGACTGAGGCTTTCAAGAGCTCCATCATCATGTAGAACAGTTCAACAACATGTACATAGAGGAAATATGATGCCCCCCTCACATATGCAGACATTAGCAAGCAGTGTCTGTGAATAAGGAAGAAAGTGGAGGAAGAAATGGTGGGAGAAAATCAGACCACAGGCAAAGACCAGGCAAGATAATAAGGCCAAAGCAAATTCATAGTTAGTATATGATGCAGCATTTAACCCCAAAAGCTCTGTAAAGTCCTGAAAGTATACAGCTGAAGGCACCATTTGAGTGGTCTCTTGGTAGCACTGCTGAAGCTGGAGGATGTCTAGCTCAGCCCTGAAGTGTTGACTGTTCTGAATGGAGATGTGAGAAACACACTTTATCTAACACAGAGCTTGATCTGTTGTGCCAGCTTCAAAAGAACAGCTGCTCCTAGTGTGTTTCCCAAGGGCTGATTAAACATTGGAAGGAAATTTCCAGAGTCAGAATTTACATTGTGGAGAAGTAACTTTAAAAACAAAACACAGCCTAAGTTTAACAGAATGTTTCTGTACCAGCTGCTTCTGGAAACAGTCACTCCAGTGCAGAAAATCTCTCTTAATAATATGTTGTGCTGGTGCATCAGAGCAGGAGAGAGATATTAAGTAGGCAGAAAGTCAAAATGAAGTAGTCTCTTTTTCTTTACCCAACTTCACAGATACACAGGAGGAGAACAGGCACCAAAAATTGCTAATACGTGAATGAAACATTAGAAATTTTTCTTCAGTGGTAAAAAAAATGAAGAAGGGAGGTGGTGAATATCAAATCCACTCTACATCCCTTGGGGACATTGAGAGAAACCCAGAAATGGCAATAGGGCTAGGTGTGCTGGAGAGGGCAGGGAGGTGTCATGTCATGGTGACAAGGGATGGAGAAGGGCCTTCAGCCTGCTGTGGCCTCTAAAGTCTCTCTCCTTTGTCAGGACCAAGACTTGTAGGACAAATTCATATATAAGTTGGTGGAAGTTGCATTCTTTTCTGTGTCTCCGTCACTCTACCTCCACTTTCTTTACTTTACATGGATTTAAAAGTGTATATGTCTTACAGGTTAAAAGTCTGAAAGGTGGTACAAACCAAATCATGTAAAACGCAGTAATTAATTTTCTTTTTGTCAGGTGAGCCCAAGAAGTAAAGAGGAGTTTAATGTAATTTAACTGGGAGTCTCATTTAATTCAATGGGGTCTAAGCTAGAGTGCTGTCATACAGAATTGGTGTAAATCTGCCCAATATTTCTCCAACTAGAGCTGGTCCAAATGCTCCTTGGGCACATCTGCTCAGCACAACCAGGACTGGTATCTCTTAAAAGTAGCAGAAAGAGACACTTTTCCTTAAGAAAAGGACTTTTAACCTGTACATAGCATTAGAAAATCTGTGAAAACTTTCAATGAAAACAGGAGTTAGAAGCCAGCTCCCCTTTAACCTGCATGAGACTCTTTGGCAATAGATAAACAGAGGAGTTTGCCTTTCTACCGAAGGGGCAGAGCTAGTCAGCTCATTATAGAGTGACTCCAGGAAATCAGACCTTCCTGCTTTACACACACAGATTTGGGGGGAAAAAAATCAAAAAGGGGAAAAAAAATTACATTCATCAGGCTATCCTGAGGAGACATTTTCCATGCCACAGCTTCATTCTGTGCTGCAAGCACATGGAATGTTTGGTCCCAGCAGAGAATTGTCAGAGGCAGGAGGAGGACTGGCAGGGCTTGTTCTTCCCCTCCCAGGGAGAAAAGGAGATTTTTCCAGGGACACTTTGTGGGCAGGGCGAGCTGTTCCCACTCACTGGAAAGCAGTCAGTGCTGAGTTCCCATTCGAGGTGCTCCACCATTCGAAGACTCCACCTTCCACCTTCCACATACCCCCGGGCTCCCGGGGCCCCTCTCCCACCACCCCTGAGCCCCCTGCCCTGGGCAGCTGGTGCAGGCAGCACGGGGTAGAGGAAGGAGCTTTAGCAGCTGCTCCTGAGGCAGGCAGCAAATTTTAATTGTTTGGAGTCTATCAGTGGAGCCCCTTCAGCATTATGTGGGAAACAGCTACAAAGGAAATGTTTTGGGAAGCCCAGTTTGCAGATCAGTGGGTTCATCCTCAGTTTGTGAAGCTGAGAAAATGTGTGGGATAAACTACTACTAGTCATGGTATAAACTACTCCTTCAGGAAAACACTGGGAGTTTTTCTGTCTTTATGGGAAGAAGTTTAGGACATGTGTTGAGCCCCCCCCTATATGAAGTCCATCCCTTTGTTTTTATGACAAAAGGAAAAAACCTGTCTGAGTCTGATTCTTCAGTTAAAGAGCACTAGGAATATTTACCACACAGAAGATGCCTTTAGCATCACAATTGATTAGGTTCAAATACTTTAAAATTTTCAAAGATTAATAAAAAGCTTTGCACTCTATTCTTTTCATACTTAGTTGAGGTGTGAATAAAAGTAGCTTCATTAAAGTCAGTGAATTACAACAGTTACCAGTATGGGAGGAGGATGGACTCTCTGGATAGACTCCAAGGTTTCATCATACTGGTTTGCAGTCTGTTTTCTCACTATGATCCCCTTTTTTGTTCTTTTGTCAGGTCAGGCTAAAAGAGATTAAATCTGAGCTCCAATAACTGTTCAATAGTTTAAGGTCTATAAAATATTTATGCAGTCAGCAGTTTGCTTCTGCATAATGACTTGCAAAGATTGACAATGTTCCATCTTTGAGGTTTTCTACTAACGGTGTCAACTTTTAACATGCATCTACACACTGCCCCTAAAGCTTTCCTTCTCTTTGTCTGCCTCCAGCCCAGCAGAGCCCTTGTCACTGGCACATGGCAAGGAGAAGTGGAAAGTGTGTTGAGGAAAGAGCTCAGGAGGGATGTGCAGCTGAAAGGAACCTTTCTTGCTGCTGCCATTTGGGTCACTAATAAGCTGGAATCCCAGCACCAGCCTAACCTGAAGTGCCATGGATGTGGGGTCTGCTCCCAGAGGACAGCAGTCCACCTGCTGCCAGAGATGGCTGCCAGCTCTGGCAAGGCTGGGAAAGTGAGCGTGAGATTTTCCTTTTGCTTGACAAGCCTCTGGCCCCTGCAGTTTCAGAGCCCTCCCCTGTGTCTCCTTTCACATTTGGGAACAAATCAGCATCGTGTCTGGGAAAAAAACACAGTCGTGAAAAGAAGAGAACCCCTATTTTGACAGAAACGACCCAACAATGGGCTCAGCAAGCCATTTGTGGTCTGCTTGGCAGGACCCAGATCGCTTTTCTTCCCCAGCTCCACACAATGATGGAAGCAGGGCTGCAGCACTTAAGACCTTGGCACCGTCATCTCAGCTGGGATTTGGAGTTATTCCAGGAGGCCCAAGAAACCTGCACCTCAGGCCAAAAACTGGAGGCTGGGAGTGCATGGGGCTGTTCTGGATGCTGGATGATTTAAGGTAGATAGCAGCACTTTGAAAACTCCTATTGCCTGGCTATTCCTTCATCCTGAAAAAATGTTTGTGGATGGCTCCAAGGTTTCAGCTGCTGCAACAATGAGGTTTCTTCTCTTTAAGAGTCTTTTTTTCCCCTGAAAACATTTCTACCTACAGAAAGCTTAAAGGGAAAAATCAGTGAATTCAAAGGAAGATCTGCAGATGCATTTGACTCTCAGTGAAGAAGGAGCATGAAAGTTCCTCACTCAGTTAATATATCCTGAGAAATTAATTGTATTGGTTATTTCCCAATTTCATGTTGGGATAATGACAAGATCAATAAAGGGAAGGAATGTCTTCGACCTGTTTCCAAGAACAAAGCATATAAAGCTTGGCTATGTCCTTGGACTCACACAAGTATCATCTCTGGTTTGTTGTAGTGGTTTCATGATCATGACAGAGTAAACTGGATGAGATTCAAGGAAGTGTTTAACCTCAAGTGGCAACTAGCAAAACTGCTGTGCTTCAGGTATTTGCCCATTCTAATTACTCAGTCTTGGGTTACTTACTCTCAGAAAATTATGAATCATTATGGGTCACTTTGCATTCTGCACATCCACTTCTAGAATAGACTATTGTTTTTTTTAATAAAGTGGTGGTGTAGAGCAACATCATCCTGGTGGTTTCTATGAGAAAACAACCACACTATTAGATGTATTCTTCAAGCAGTAAGTAAACTGACCTGCCATAGAAAGTTCCCACTGCTGCTGTAATTTCCAAATAATCCCCAGCACTTGGAGGACCATGGAAAAGTCTTCAAGATTAAGGGAGTCACGACTTTACATGTGAAACCGAAATTCTGAAAACTGCACTGTCCTACTTGTAAACCATATTCACAATGTCTTGAACCCATACTTGTCCCATACATGAGAAAAGCAGTGAAGGTATCCCAAGATATTCCCTGCCTGAGTCTGACATGTTCTGCTGGTGCTGATTATGAAAAGCTCAAATCTGAAGTCTGCCACATAGATAAGTTAATCTTAAATGAAATTCTTAAGATATTTAAGATGGAGAAATGTGTTAGTATTCCCCTAATGGACAATGGAGGAAAATTTAAATCTCCCTATACCCGTGCAGTGTTGATGTTTGAAGATGGAAGCAGAGAGGTTATGGAATCAAGATGTGGTGTAAAGGGAAGGTGTAGCACATGTTGGGAGTTCTGAAACTAAGGCTGCAGCACTCACATGCTCACAGTGAAGACCCTGATGTCTGGAGCTGCCTGCTTAGTCCATCATCTCTTCTGCTTGCATTCACACATTCAGGGCAAATCCTGCATTGCCAGTGCTCTGCAGATATCACATTGAGGGCTTTAACTGTGAGATAAGGGTGGTGGTCTTCAGATACAAAATATGGCATGATACTGATGAAGGTGCCTGGAAGGGAAAGAGCTAAGGATGGTGTTTGGTAGAGCTCACACAGATAGTGCCAATGTGCAGAAATCCAGCTCTAGTACTAGGAGGAGGAGATCTATATCTCAGCCCAAATGGCTTTGGGGTTATGTGTTACCAGGGATATTTTTAGTTGCAGTGAGTGGCTGTTCATTAAAGAGACTGCCAGTCTCTCACAGCAAGCTCTGTGTCCATCTTCTTCCACCATGGCACTCATGGTCAGTGATCAGCAAATCAGAAGCTTTTCCTGCCTGTTTTCAGTCCTACATTTTTATAGTTCTGGGCAATTTCTAGACTCTCAGTTACGATGTTATAATTTTTTTGACATTCACTATGAATGTGTGTGCATAAGAGAAAAACGCAGGACAGGAAATATTTCTCTTCTGGCAACACTGCCCTGCTACTCCCCATCAAAAAAGGGAACATTCATTATGTTTGCAAGTCAGAGCTCTTATAAATGTCTTATTTTATGTACCATAAGGAAAAATAAATCTATATTATTTCAATAATAACATTCCTACTGAATTCAAGGGTGCGGAATCATCCTCTGGAAAGGAAAAATCTCTTGAAGTTTTTGCGGGTAAATGAAAAAGAAAATTGTGTTCAGCATAACACATTAACAGGTATTGGAAAAATAATAGTCTTTAGAGAATTGCTTTATTAATTTCAGGGTTAGCATTTGGACAAGTTGCTAATGTTCAGAAAATACCTCTTTAGAACAACAGGACTGTGCATCAGTGGGAAACGTGCTCCACTCCCACAGGGACACTGCAAACATATGTTCATCCAGAGCAATGATTGTACCCACCTAGCAGAGGTTTTCTTCAAGTGACTCTCATGGCTCTCAGCAAATTGTGCTTTTTAAATCCTACCAGACTCCTCTATGAGCTTTATTTTCAGCCACAGATTCTCTAAGGATTTCATACAATATTTGAAGGTATAAACCTCAGCAGACTGTTGCTTTCAGGAGACTTGTACAGAAACAACTCTGCTGGACTCTGGAAAGCCTCCTGGAAGGATGGTTAAAGTGAAAAGTATCATCACCTCTTCATGTGACCCTCATAGTCAAAAGAGCATTACCTGAAGCCCAAGGAAGAGATACATGCTCATCCACAAAAGCTGTTTAACACAAACCAGACACTTACTGCATTGAGATTCCTGCAGCTGTAATTAAAGTGCGTAACTCTGTTTCAAATAATCTGCAAGTAAGTAGAGGAGCTGAGTTTTTACATGACAGATGAAACACTGGTAGATGCAAAAGGCTATGGGGCTCAGTGATGACTTACAGTACCACCCAAAAAAAGCCATTTTAGTTGCCTCCAATTTGGGCAACACTTTAAAATAAGGTGATGGGAACCAGGAAGAGGATGTAGAAGTAAGTGTGAGATCTACCCTACTTACAGGCTGGAGAGTATGTGGCAGGGCTAGGTCCCCAGAAAACCCTGGCTGTGGCTGAGGGAGGTACCTAGAACAAGGCAATAGAAAATAGCAGAGGTGACGCTACTCTCTAGGAGTTACAGCTGGTTCAGAGCTCCATGTCACTAGTTTCTGCCCAGGCATACTCCACTTTAGATTTACCCCTAAATCACAAAGAGCCATGGTTCGGGGAAGGTTTTTTAATATGTTTTTCTCTTAGCAGAATTATCTCTCCAGTTGTATGGGTTTGAACAAATAGGAATCTGGGCTTGTGGCACTGAGAGATTGTTCCCTGCAGGATCCGTTCTGGAACTAATGCAATTTTCCTGCATGTTTGAATGAGACATTATTAACATGTATTGACTGCTCACTTAGCAGTAATTGTATCTACTTCATTACTAGTGACAGCAATGTTGCCATTCAGAAATTTTATTTAAAATTTGCAGCTTAGAGGGGATCTCCAGTTAAATACTGGATTCCTATTAGCAGATCTTAGATCAGAGATCAATGGTTCTTGAAGGCAGTGGAGGGAGCTGGATGTTTGCAAGTCATTAGCATTCAAAAATCCCATTTAGACTGCTGTAATGATTGATCCTTCCAACAATGCAGAGCTAGGGTAGAGCCAAAACTCTTTGCAATCCTATGTATTGCCTTGACTGATCCACAGAGCTCCATCTAAATTGCAGATCAAGGGTACTTCCTGCCTTTCACATCTGGGTGCACAGCTTGTTAAAATCCCAAAATTATATAGGGGGGAGACCTAGAGGCACTCTTTGACTGCTGTGGTTTCTGAAGAAAAGCAAAAGTATATTCTAGTATAAAAGGAAAAGGAAAATGTCTCTCTGTGCACTGGATGATAGGTCATGAGCGCACTAAGGAGCATGTGTGCCTGGTCTAGATGTAGCCATCAAAGGCTGCAGCTGCTGAGGTCTTTAGATGTGGGTTCAGCCTTCTAAGTGAGACATCAAAATGTTAGTCTGCTACTCATAATTTTCCAGGTCTAAATGGTCATGTGTGTCTTGTGTGTGTGATCACAAGAAGCAAAACACATCGACTCCTGCCAGATTATTCTTGGAAGATAAGTTATTTTCTTTACTGGTTCTTCTTTGGAAGAGTTTTGCTACAGTGTTCAGTGGCCAAACCAGCAGGAAGGTGCTTCTAAGGGTCTGCGTGGCCCTTTCTACAAATGGTGGCCAGTCCCACATGAATTTTGTGGCCTTCCACCCTTCAAATAGCATCTACTGTCCTGCTAATTTCTCTTGCTGACAGGCACTCACAATGTGATCTGAAATTTTAACTCACATCTCACACGCCTATTACTCTCTTGACAAATCAAATAAATTAATGGTGAAATGAAATCTTGTGCCATAAGTGGATGGGCCTTGTAAGGCTTAACTCAGCAACAATACATTGAGATATCATTCAGGAAGGCATTGCCAGGATAGCAGGGGACTTTCTAATAGGATTTTTCTCACTCTTCACAGTTTCCTCCAACAGTGGAGTAAGCATTTTATTGGTCTTGCTGACTCACACCTTTAATTAGGAAAGAGCAATATTTTCTGTTCTCTGAATAATATGCTTAAAGAAAATGTTACAGGTACTCAAACGTATTAAAATATTTAACAAAATATTCCATAATTTAATGTCATATATATTTCTTGGCAGCAGTGAACTCCAAGAGCCTGAAGCTGTAATTGTACAATAAATTTAAACCGTGATTTCAGTCCATGTATTATAGATGTGTTTGGGGTCTTTACCAAGCTCCTTGCTGATACCATGTCATCAGAATTCCTGTTCTTCAAACAAACTCTCTTTGTGCATTTTTTTAGACATGTTTTAGTATTGCATTGGTAATGTCTGCGAATTTATATTTTACTGTAATTCTGAGGTCTTAACATGTGGAAATTGAATAAAGCTATGATGCCCTTTCCTTCAAATCTGAGAAATATTCACTAAATTTATTTTTCTGACCTGAGAGATTTTTGGGTAGGTTATTTTCTGACTTCTAACAAATACCTTGATACTTTATTCACATAAAGAATTGGCCCCCTGCACAACTTTCTAGAACTTGGTATTTGCAACATTTACCTTTTCAACCCTGCAGAGATCTTTACTGCTTATCGAATCAGATTTGATCATTACAGATGCTCTGCAATGATTATTGAAAATACTATTCAGTAGCTATTCAACAAGCTAAAAGAAGGCTCCTTTTCCTCTATCCTGCTATGTGTTAAGGCCCAAATTCTGTCTCTGTGCTGGATCTATAGCCAAGTCAATCCAAACTGCCTCCATTCAATTTATGCAAAGTATGTCCCAGGGAAATACATTTGTTATTTTGCAAACTTGTATGCTTAGGTCTGCATTCAATTGCTTGGCTCTGTGGTGGCAGAGCAATATGGCAGTGGAACAAATTCAGTCTGCTTCTGCTTATGTTTTGGCTACAGCTTCTCCTTGAGGTTTTGCAAGGGCCTCAAGAGAAATTGCTCTGCAAAACATTATCTGTGCCCATGCCCTCCGTGGCACATGAAAACTGACCAAAAAAAAAGTGCCAAGCAATGAAGGTTTCCACGTTCAAATTTGGGGAAAAAATACAGCTACTGCTATTTTTTACTGAGGGATCTGGGAGAGCTCTGCTCCAAAACCATTCCCTTGAGGTTGACCATCTGTTGTTACTGAACTTGCTCCAAACCCCCTGTTCCTGAGCATGACTGTCGAGAAACTTGTGGTAAGACAGTCCTTGCAGCCTGGATGCCTGATTTCCTGGTGCCCAGCCCGTGAGTGGTGACAGGTGACAGTCCAGCTTGTGTAGCCAGCAATGACTGGAAGGTACCTGCCAGCATGGGGGATCTGGTGGCCATACCTGTTGTGTGTTTGAGGCTGTGATTCACAGGAGGTTTTTATGGAGGTGCTGCTGAGGGCTGCCTGTTCACTCAGGAGCAGTGTGTCATATGTTACCTCCTCTTGATTTTCCTGTGCAATGTGAATTTTGACCCAGAAAAGGACTGATATTTGATGTCTATCCGCTGTATGTTCCATAATTTAAGGGTCGTTTAGTCAATCAGAATTAGATAACCTCTGTGCTAGGATGATCTGACAGAGCAAATTCCTTAGTTCATGCTTAGTTCGAACCTTTTGTTCCCAAGTGAATGAGCTAATTTTTGGTAATATAGGATTTCATATCTTCCCTTTACTTAGCCCCAAGGGTCATTTACTTCTTTTTGTATAGTATTCTGCTACTCCTCTGTACTCATGCTGTTCCTTAATGTTAGGTCACCAGCTAATATATCAACACAGTTTTAATGGTTTTGACAAGGTCATTATCAAAATATTAAGGCTTTGGAGTCTTGCCTAGTAACCTCCCTCCAACCACATAGTTCTTGCAGGATTACTCATTGCCTCCCTTTCCTTCCACGCTCCTACTGTAAGCCAGTTTCTTACTCACCTTTCATTTTTCTAACTGACCCCAGATTTTCCCCTTTAAAGAAAGGATTTCTATATGCAAAAATCCTACTGAAGTCCAGTGAGTTTTACTAACACATTTTCTTTATTAGATGTATTTCATGTCTTATCAAAGGCAATCTGGCAGAAGCTACTTCAAAATTACTCCTGTTGTGTTTTATCACATTTTCCCTATACATTCATGTCTTTAATTACTATTTTCTTCAGAATCTGTTTCAAAAACCTGAGTACTTCTGGGACACAATAATGAGTCTAGACTTGATCTGAGTTCTTTGTTTTCTTTCTGAAGCACCCATCTTGCCATTTTTTGTGCCAGTTTTTTTCAGAATGCTGAGATGAGATCATCTAGTTCTCTGAATCAAGTGCATCAAAGTCCTTAAGTTTTCTTTCCACCATGATTTCCAGCTCTTGTTCCCACTGTCCGTCTTTTGCTCTCATGATTAAGCTTGTCACCCTTGAGAGAAATTGAGAAAAAGTCAATCCACAGGGACTCACTGCTATTTCCCCTTTGGTTTATTCTGCTAAAGAACTTTTTGTCTTGTGCCTCAAGCTTTGTGAGATCAATCTCACTTTTCCTTTGGCAGTACTCAGATGGGTTCTGTCCCTCTCTTTTTGCATATTGGTCCTCTTTGTGCAGATTTGTTGTCTTTCTAAAGGCTCTCACTACAGTCTGGGATCACATTTTACCCTGTCTGTGAGTTCTCATCCAATGTTCTAACATGCTTGTCCTCAAAGTATTTCCATCTCCTGCGTGTTCAGGATGCATCCTGAAAGCCCAGCCTGTTGAACTGCTGGTGGCTGTGGGATGCAGCTGCAGCTGACACTGGTTTGTGTTTCAGCTCTGCTGAATACCCTCATTTCTCTGTCAGGGCTGCAGACTGCAGGCTGGAGGATCATGGGCAATAGCTGGAGAATGAGGCAATTGCTGCAGGTACCTGCTGGAGAAACCAGCCCTTGCTGTGACCCTGTGTCCCTGGTGCACATGCACTATCCCAGTCAGTCCTTTGCTTTGAAATTAATGCAGAAGCCCTGGCAGAGTATTTTTCCAGCCATTAGTGTTCTGTATTTAGACATGAGAGATTGTGAGAACAGGGCAGAGAACACAAGGTTCACCTACCTGTGGGCATGAGACACAGAACAGCCATGAGCCAGGCTTTTATCTTACACAGTCTGCAAGGTTTATTGCTGATGGTCACCTGAAGGTTCCTGACAGGCAAAACACCAGGAGTTCATGCCAAACCACCACTCCATAGGCTGCAGGCCAAAGCTCAGCAATGCCTCCAGCGTAGCTCAGGATGAGGAGAAAATTTATGGACTGGTGCCATTTTTGATGTATGTAAAAGTAATCCTGAGATTCTTACTCCTGCTTTGGACATTCCAAGGCCTGTGATAGGAGCAGGACACTGGAGAGATTGTAAATACATGCTCAGTACCTCTTTTTCTTAAAAATCATCCTCAGTTTAGAATGGAATATAGAGCTTTTCCCACTAAATAACTCCCTTTTTGAAGGAAGTCCTGGGGAGATTAAAGATGAGTTTCCCCCAAGAAAGCAGCACAAGCTATCCTAGTGGTGTGATGGATATGAGCATTTTCTGTAATTTTGTTTCAGTATTTGAGTCGTTGATGCCACAGCTGAGTGCTGGGATCACTTTAGTTCTGGGGTTTTGGTCTGTCTGGGTGTCTAGCAGTGCATGGTAAATGAGTGGCAGAGGGAGGCTGCCTCTGCTTTGGTGGTGCCAGGCAGCTGGCACTGTGCTGGGCTCTGCAGTCAGCACCTGCCATTCCCTCACTGCAGCCCTTGTTCGTTTACACATGAAAAATGGTTTCCCATTGAAGGAGGGATACTTGAGCACACAGGAACTTTTGCAGAATCACTGGTTGTGTCACTTGGCAGAAGCACAGCTTTACTAGGCCTTTACTAGAGCTTCACATTGTCAGGTCATCCTTGTGCTGCAGAGGGGGTGTGTTGTAGGTGCTGGTTGGTGTGCTCTGTCCCTGCACTATCAGTCCCAGCTGGTGTGCCCTGATTCTGCACATGCACAAAAGAGCCACACCTGAACAAAGAAGAAAATTCATATGCATGGAGCAAGGCAAATAATTCCCAGGAATGAGGCTTAGATACTTTCTGATAAGTGACTCCTGAGAAAGCAAAACTACGGTATCAGTGCAGCCCTGCAGAGGTCTTTCTGTTAGTGATCACTGTGGTGGCAACATCTGTTCTGTAGACAACACATTTGTGTTTCAAGATCAAGGACTTCAGAAACATTCAGATACACCATAAAACTAGAAGGATTTCTAATCTGTAGACCAATGTACAGAACAGAGATCTCATTAAAGCAATAGAAGCTGAAGTCCCAAATGATAAGAAGTGGCACAGAGTTAGTGGGGCCATGCTGACCTATCCCAGGTCATGATTTGACCTTAAAAACAGGTGGCTGCATCTATACCTGGGAACCATGAAGCACTGAACACTTCTTTCTTTGTATCAATTTTTTTTTGGGGGGGGGGGGAGGGAAAGGCATCTTTCTGCAAATTCAGTATTGCCAAAAGGAATGAAAAAGTACAGCATCCCATACTTTACCAAGAAAATCTTACACTATGCCCTTAGAATGTTTCCATGTCTTCTGTGATCTTTGGATGCATATTGATTGATAGATAGGGTAGTTCTCAGTCCATTGCTGCTCTGATGGAAAGTTAGTTGTTTTTTTGGTTTTGTTTTTTGCTTTTTTTTTTTCTTTATTAAAGCATCTGTATTTTATTTCAGCAAATGAAACTTTATGTGTGGCATTGGTATGTTTTGATTACAGAATCATTTTTGTAACAGTGGAAAATATGAGATTTTTTAATCTGAAAAAAAAGCCAACTAACAAAATCTCTTTTTATATAAGAGCGAAAACTTAACCCCACAGCAGTGTCTTATATAAAGTAGCAGCAGGAAATTCCATGACAGTTTCCCTGAGAGGGAGAAGTGAAAAAAAATCCAGTTGCATAAAGCTGTTTTGCTGTTTATTAGGTTATTATTTCTTTGTCTAGTGCAATAGCAGGCTCTGTTTGATAACTAACATAGACTGATATCTGTGAAAATGACAGTGTAAATTCTCTGAAATAAAAAACAAATAAAATTCTTTAGTTATTCAGAGTCATTGGACTAGAACGTGATAGTACAGAATATTACATTCTATCACAATTTATCAACCTTTTAAGCAAATTTATTGTTCTGTTAATGGAAAAAAAATCAAGTCCTCTGCTTGTCTTATTTGATCATACACTGCATTCTTTAATGCCAAATGCATTGCTGTGAGTGCCTGTAATTTGCCATCATCCCTGGAGATGTTCTTGAAAATGAGATGTTTCATCTCAGTGGTCATACCCAGCTGACATTTTTTAAATAAATAAATTATCAGGTCTGCAGTGCTGCTGTCAAGATTTAAGAAGAATTTACATAGAATGCTATGCTTCTGTGGGAATTGTCAAATCTTAATCTTCCAGTAAGCTACAAAACTATTATTAACATATCTCTAGGTAATGTTGTCTAGTGTTAATACTCAGTGGAATATACTTTTCATTAAAATATGAAAGCAGTCCAAGTATGTTTTACCCTCAAGCAAAATACTAGCTATACAGTTTCTTGTAATGACTGCAATATAGAAATTAGTCCAGTCTTACTTCAGATGACTATTGTGTCACTGTAGAGAATTTGGATACTTTTCTGCATCTCAAGATGAGTCAAGATGGGTGGAAAAAACCTGGCAAAGGAAGCCAACAAAAATGAGTATTAAAGCCAGAATTTTCAAAGCACTGTAGTCTTCCCTGTGTTGTGCAGTGCAGCTCTTCTGCTCTCCATGGCACATTTCATCTGACCTAGAGTTGCTCATGAATACATCCTGTTTGGTGAAGGTTTAGCTCAGCCTCATCAGATGAATGAGCTGTAAGTGTATAAATATGAAGCTCAAATTGGTTCTGGGACATGGGAGGGCGATTCCCACTGTGAGAAGAGCAGGGACCATACTTGGCAGAGTATGAACACAAACTCCAGGGCTGGGTCCCCGCAGCTCCCTCCACCAGGTGGCTAAGCAGAAAGACTGAACAGGTTGTTGAAGCCATCCAGGTATCCTTTAGAAAATGGAGTCCCTCCATGTATCCACAAGAAGAAATGCAGACAGTCTCATATTTAAAAATACAGTAAATAAGTGAAGAAGCAATTGAGTGTGTTTGCAGCAAAAGCAGATCTGAAATAATAACAGTAATTAAAAAAAACAAAAAACCAAAGAAAAATGGAAAGAAAATGTGGAGTTTTTTCAGTTTGTTGGCAACAGGTTGCCTTCAAGAGATTCAGTGAATTCATTTGGGAAGTGAACACCATCACTTACTACCATGTGTATAGGAAAGAGAAAAATTACAATATAATGACGCTCTAAATTATAAAAAGTTTCTTCCTAGCTCAGAGTTTTATCAGTGCAAAACTTATGTGTGTGAATTCACTCTAAGCAAAAATAACAAACGAGACTAAATAGTTAGTTTTCCCCTGTACAGAAATGTAACTGTTGGGTTCAATCAAAATACTGTTTTAGAAAAAGGGATGGTTGAAATGTGCGTTCATGATGTGATTGGAGAGACAGCAGAAAATAAAAGGTAGGCAGGGTGCAGAAGAGATAGCAAGGAGTGTTTAATGTCTCAGGATGGTTCATGGGCAGCCCTGCAGAAGACAAAAGTTGATGCCAGTAAACAAAATGCTGAGTAGATTTAACAGGAGACTCATTGCTGAGCTGTAAAAGCACCATAACCAGTCAGAAAATAAGGCCTGGGGTGAGGGCGAAACGGAAATGACAAAATCTTTGTAGGAAGAGAAATTATGCAGAGAAACATGATTTTGAGTGTGCTGAAACTATTTGTAAGTTCAGCAGCTTTGGGTGCTTCTATTTTTTTTTTTTTTTTTTTTTTTTTTTGGCAAGAAGAAGCCAGAAGGGGAGGTGCCATTTTCATTTCATTCTCTTTTCCTGTTTTATCTTCTACCTCACCTTTGCCTTTTTCTGGAACATGGGAGACTGATCTCTAAATCTTCTCTCCTGAAAGGACCAGTCCTCACAGAAATATCAAAAAAGATGGCTGGAAAGTACTCAGGGAATTTCAAATTCTTGCATTGGAAAGTCAATGGGACTGAGGCCTCAATTGTGTGTCCTCCCACACTGCCTCTGTGATGACTGAAAACTTTTGTACAAAGCAGAACTGTTTCCATACCACAGGAGGTTACAGGCCACAAGGTAGGAGACCTCATTAACATTTCTCATTTAGATCAGGCCATGATCTGAGCTGATGCAAATCTTCCTCCTGTCCTGTGACCCCTCTGCTCCCAGGTAATGGCTGAGACAGGATGGTCTCACCACCTCAAGTTACTTCTTTCCTTCTGCACAAAACAGTGAGAGGACACCCTAGTGCCCATCACCTTCCAGAAAGAGCTTATTTGTGCATGGCTGGAAATGGTGCAAGAGATATTGTTTGTCTTTCTAAAACTGCACATGGGAAGTTTATGTAACTAAGTAATACATTCAGTCAGAAAGAGAACTAGGATGGCCAAGGTGACTGCTCTGAGAAAAGTCCAACCAGAAGTGACTGGACATGCCTGGAGGGAGCACCTGAGGCTCAGGGTCAGGGTAGCTCTGGGTCTGTTGTACCAGAGACAGCTGGGGCACTGCAGCTCTTCAATTTCTGACACTTTAGTGCTGTTGGGCATTTTTCTATGGAGTGGGTACTCAGAACCCAGGTGTACATCAGAACTGCCCAATGATTGCCTTGGCAGTGGGGGTCTGGTAAGAAACCGCTTTATGTTGCATGGGGAAAAAGTGCATTTCTGCAGCAAAGAAAAAAATAGGGTTTTTTTGTCTGAGGGCTGACTTGTGCCCCAGCCTCTCAAAGGTGCAGTTTCTCATGCAGACTAGTTTTCATCACAGTCTTTGGGAAGATCATTATCTTCAGATCTTGATCAATGTGTTTCTGAAACTAGCCTGAAAGACAAATTAAATATTTGAGAAAAAGAAAATACCAGACTTCCTTTTTCCTTGTTTTTTCTCTACTGCTCTGAGTGAACACTTTCAGCTTTTCATTTTAAATCTCACAGCCTACAGCATGAAGCAATAGCTCATTCATTATTCAAGTACCTGTTTCTGTAACTGGGTTAATAATAGTCTTCATATCTAAGTATAGTAGTAAAGCTGGTAGAGTTAAAGTTTCCACAGAGCTTTTGTTTTCTTCAGTTTGCCATAACATTTCCAGTGAAGTCGTTCATGAAAATGACTGTGCCACAGCAGCTTGTGAATAATACCCAATGAATTATTATAGCAAGATTTATTTAAACTATGGAGAACATTTGTAGTAAAATAGTTATTTGTAAATTATCTTTAAAAAGTATTGTTGAAAGATCTCACTTCAAAGCTATGCTGTTTTCTGTTCTGCAGTCAGTTCCAAGAGCTGACCAGTTTACAGTAGTATCTGAAAGAAGATTGTGATTAAAAAGCTGAGAGAAGCTTCCCTCATATGAAGCATACACAAGAGCCATCAACACAAGTTGAAGTGCTCAGTATGGAGCCCACATGTCAAAGAGAAGGTAAAGATAATTTTTTAACCTAACACTTCACTGTGAAGAAAATTGAGAAAATCATTAGGGTAGTAAAGGACAAGGATCTTTATAATTCGATTAGGACATATTAGTGTGACATACATAAAAGTAAATTACACTTCTCCTAAACTCCTCGAATTCTTTCAGGTAAAAAATTAGTACATTAAGGCAAGATGATGGATATAATTTATTTAGAGTGCTGAAAAGCTTTCAATAGGATTCTGCCCATGAGACTATGAAAGAAGTCTGGTAACAAAAATGTAAGGTAAAATCTTGTCCTTTATTAACAACTGCTGAAGAGACAAGCTGGCAGTGGGAAAAAATATCTGAAGCCCGGGGCTGAAAAACATTAAGAGTGACATGCCCGAAAGATGTATATATAGACTATTTTTATCTATACATGTGCAGGTGACTATGTTGTACAAATATTACATTGATTTTCTTCAGTTCCTGTTTACAATAGATGGGAGACAAACAGGGAGTTGAAAGTAAGTAAGGTACTCATTAGGCATTTAAGAGATATTTACAATTATTTCCTATGTCTTAAGGCTACAATCATAGTTTCTGTGGATTTGTGAAATACTGCATTTCCTACTAACACTAAAAATTAGATGAACAATGAAATGTCAAAACGTGCTGCTGATCAAAGCTTGATCAGAAAGAAAAAGCTGAAAAGATCGCTTGAAACACCAGACAACTCTAATACCACCAGCAGTTGTCCTAACATGATGGCAGATGAACTTGAACTAAAAGGTAATGCATTTGAAAGAAATAATTTAAACTACTCTGACACACTGATGGCTTCTGAATTAACTGTAATCTCTGGGGAAAAGAACTGAGCATTACAGTGAATAGCTCAGTGAAGATACTAAGCAGCAGCAGCAACAAAAAAATGTGCCTGAGATCCTGAAAGGGGGATGCATTAAGAAAAAAATAAGAACACAACTACCCTGGTATGCAGATCTGGCTGCACATGTAGCCACATGTGCACACAGAGGGGTGGCTCAGCAGCCTCCTTACTGCATGTGACTTCAGATACCACATGTAGAATGCAAGCTTGGCAAAAGAATATCTGAATAATTCACATTTCCCAAGTGAGTAAATGGGCTGAGGATGATGAAGTTGGTCGCTTGAATCTAGGAGCCAGCCAGTCTCTCTGGCAATGCACCAAAATTTGGGAGCCTGAAAAGATTTGGATTGCCATAAGGGGTGCTTGAGCTCTCAGACTCTTCATTAGCATTGGCCCTGGTGCTCCCTTTCAGGATATTTCCAATTTCTTCTGCCAAAGTTTCCCTCTCTGTTGTTTTCCAATCAGGATCATGGTCTGTCTTGTTTCTTATATTAATTAATTATTGACATACATGTGAGAAGGTGAAACCATGTTTGCCAGGGCTCATGAAGGAACCATGCAAGGAAGGGCTGAGGGAATGAGCTGGAGGAGACAAGTGTCAGTGAGGAATAAGGAGCAGAGAGGAGGCAGATGGAAGAACTATGTGGTAACCTCCATGCAGGCTGGACCAACCTCTCAGACAACCTCACTTCAGTGAAGTTTTTCTCTGTCTCCAGGTCTGTGGTGCACAAACATCCCTTACACATCGTTTTACAGTTAACTCTTTTTTTAAGATAAATAAGCTCTTAACTCCACAGCTTAGTTGAAGTTTCTCTGGCTTTGACACAACACGATATCCTCTGCAAAATGCAAACTGAAGCATGGTTATCTTTGCAACCAGAAGGGCTAAACACTTCATTAGCTTTTTAAATGAAAGCTTAGGTTCTGGAGAACACAGTAAAATCTGCGGGAAGGACCTAATTCCTCCCACATTTTCATGAGCACAGAGGATCAACATCTTTGCCAGTCAGATACTCATGTTCTGCCTGTCCCAGAAAACAAGGAAAAGGGGATGCTTGCATTTACAAGGCGACACATTTAAAGCAGATAAAGAGAACCATGGATAAGTAAGGTAGAGCAAACCTGTAGAATTCACTGATGAAAGTTTTTACTGGAATCTGCAGGATTAGAAAGGCACCAGACATTTATGCAGAAGACGTTTGCATCTGCACTTGTTACAGTTTTGTAACTTCCCTTGGAAGCAGCACAGGCCTGCTCTGACCTGGTCTGGTGGGCTGGGTTCAATTAAAACTGAGAGGGGGAAAAGGGGAAGGGGAGATACATACAATCTAGGACATACAATCTGCTGTGTGACCCTCCTCATTTATTATGAAGCTCATACCAAGTTTGTTTGTTGTGGAGTTTCTCAGTGGCTGTAATACTGTGTGAAAATCAGTTTTAAGTTAAAGAAAGAAGTGAATTGATTTTTTTCATAGCTGTAGAAGTTAGGTTAAAAATCTGACTCCCAAAGCCTGAGCAAAACAAAGAGAAACTTTGGTCAAATATGCACTTGTTTGGTTTTGATAGGTCATATGTGAGTGGTTGGTGTCAGCAATATTCAGAATAACTCTGGCACTGATGAGAGCTGTGAGGAGTGTTTTAGCAGGCAATAATAAAAATATCTGAATAGCAGAAAAAAGAAGTCACTAGCCAAGTTACCATAATAAGAACATGATTATGTCAAGGTTGTGAGCTCTCTCTTCAAGAACTGTCACACAGGAATAATCCATATGTGTTTTTTCATTACTGGTGTAAATGACAGGAGGCTGGTGGAAGCAGTGTGGTATATTAGAAGGCCCTATGTCTCCATGGGTCATCCACAATGATATCTGAGATCTTTGAAATCTGAAATATCATAAATCAGGAGCTGGATGCATGGATGTTCTTCAGCAAAAACCTAATGAGAAATTGACATAGGACCTCATTTTGAAATATGACTGAGTTAAAACCCTGTAATTTAAGCTGAGTCAATGGGAAATGTCACACTGGCTTTCAGAATGCAAACCATGCACCTGTCTCTATAATGCTATATCCCACCAGAAGATACAGTTGGGAGTCTGTTAATGAGCCAACATCACACAGCCACAATGCTGCTGGATTTGCTGCACAAGGTGTCAGCATCCTGCCAGACTTATTCCCTGAACGGGCATGGCTGATGTTTCCAGGAGCTGTAAGACATCTAGGACAATAGCCAACAGGAAACAAAACCAATGCTGCCAGTAGCAGGATGGGGTAGTGCCAAATTAGTACAGAAGTTCCTGTTTGTGCCAAATAGCTTTCTAATTGCATTGTGATCAGCAAGACAAAACTGTGCCTCTTCAAAAACATATGCCTGTATTCACAGTGGGTCTTCAATGCAGAAGGGAAATTTAGTGGCAAAATGGCAGAAAAGAAAGGCTTGTTTGTTTTCAGATGTGTCTGTGTTTCCAGGATCCCAGTCCGTGGGACTGAGCCCCTTTACTCAAGGGAGAGGATGTGAGAGAACAAAGAAAAGGTGGGATACAGCAGATTAGAAAATGGTAGGATTAATTCATTGTATGGGAACACATTGAAACGTATGTGACTGGGAGGTACCTTCTCGCTTCACATAGAACAAAACCATCTAGGGTTCTATCCAGCTGCTTTTAGGTTGAATAGCATCTTATTCCAAACACAGCACTGGAGCAGTGGGCCCAGTTCTTTTTGCACTTTTGTTTTCGGTGTTGATTTCTTCCCAAGTGAATTTAAAACATATTCATAAGAGTTGGGTTGCAGTAGACCAAACTTGAATAAGCTGGTCCAGATTGCAAGGATGCATCTGATACTCATTAAAAGGAGGATACAACAGCTTTTGGAACAGATAGTAGACTCCTAGGAGTACAGAATGGAGAAACTTGCGAAGAATGAAAAGTGAATCACATTGCTCTAGAAATAATTATTCAAATATGTGGTCAGTAAAATTTCATCTGGATCCTTTTTACTCTCTCAGACCGTACTTGATCTCCTTTTATGGGTAATGAAGCCACTATGCAACAGAGTGGTGATGGGGGTGACATGCACATGGGCTTAAATATCTCCTCTCTTCCTTAGCCCATTTCCTCTGGGGCCAGTGCATTTTTTTATCTAAAACAAAAAAAATTAGGAGCAGAAGAAATGTGAAATTATTGACTGATCTGTTGATTTGGTGGGTGGCTATATTGTTCTCAGCTTGGGGAGATTAAGGTACAGTGAGCTATGGTGTAGATCTATGCTGGAATAGCTACACTTATTCCTTTGCCACACTCCTTGAAGTCTCACCAAGGCAGAACAGTTTTCCCCTCTTTCAGAGCCCCTTGTGGGGCTGTGGCATGGTCAAGCATGTGCAGGTGGGTAGCTGCTCCTGCCCCATGAACCTCCATGGTTTTTGGGTGGTATGGGCCATCCATGGGCACTCCATTGAGATGATCATGCAGGTTCCCTCTGTGAATATGAGTCCTTTGAGAATCATCAGTACCTAAGTTTGTTGAAGCTTCAGCTCTTTAATACCTCTGAGTATTAAACACCCAAGTGTGGAATGAACAATAGTGAGTTTTTAAAGAAAAACAATATTAGAAAAAACATAAACAATATTAGAAAAAACACTAATAAATGTATTCACTATAGCCATTGCTATCTCTGGCCATACTGGTTTGTATAGGACTGCCAAGATGCAGGTATCCTTTACCATACCTAAAGTTTCTGAGCTGTAGGTATGAACTTCTCCAGTTCTCAGTGTGCTCCTTATTGTGAAAGATATCTATGAAGATCCAGGACCTTGCAGCAGATCCATGCATACAAAATAACAGACAGTTTAGGTTTTTTAATTTACTTTTTGTGAGCTTTTTCAAATTTATCACTAAGAGCTAATATGACCCTGCAGTACAAAATTCTGGATCCTCCACAGAGACGGCTAATTCAGCAGGTCACCACTCTCCAGACCCAATGGGTCTGGAGCCCCAGTGTGTAGTGCTCTGGTAACCTTTTTTCTTTAAAATTTCAGGCTTCCCAATATTTTTTACCGTTTATTATAGAAGTCTTCTGGCTTCTGTTTGAGAAAAAAAAAAACAAGTTTCTTCAACAGGAGATAGTCCCTTATGAGATATATCCAGCTGGCCACAGCAGGGGCTGGCCTTGTAGTCTTTAGAAGCAGGATATTTTCACATGCCAAAGTCAGCAGTAACAAAATAGATGACACATCCACAGTCTGAAGGTTTGTATTCCCAACAAACCCAAGCAGAAATAAGACAGGATGGGGAGACAGGTCCAAATCAAGCATTTAGTTCAAACATTTACATGCCTGAGATCAAACTCTTGGATTACGGATTAAATCCATAAAATGTGTAGGAAGGCAGAAGCTGCCTGTAAATTGTCTCTTTGACGTTCCTGGGGATGCTTTGTGACATCTGTTGTACAAGCTTGAGTTTGTAAAACCCACATGCAAAACAGCAGGTTTAGGCCAAACTGCTGATGTCTGAAATTTTCACTCTGCTTGATATGAGGCACTGCCAAGCCTCCAGCAGCATCTGTGTCTGAAACACTTTTTCTTCTCATCCCACACACCTTGAGGTGACTGCTACTTACGTAACCTCTTGCTCTTGATACTTTGGGAGCCATATATCAAGGAAGAGATCTATTTGGGAAGAGAAAAGTGATTCTGTCTGCTCTCTGATCCTTAATACGATTTTCAGCTTGAGGTGATTGAAGTGTTCAAAAATCTGACATCAGTCATGCACTCTCAGCCATGTCAGGTTACTCGAAGTTTACAGTCTTATCTTGTGTGACCATTCAGTTTGAAGGAGTTTTGTTATAGTGACCTTTATTGCTGTGGTTTCAGGATACTTCAGCTTACTCTGGTTATTAGGATTTGGTGTCTCACCATCTTCATGCAGAAAGCAGAAGAGCAATGTCATTCAGTAGCACTGTGCAATGCTGCCAGGATCTGGAGGTGAAAGTGCTACGAAGCACCAAGCCACCTAAGTCTTATCCTGATTTAATTCAATCTGGAGCATGTTTCTCATGGGTAATTTCAGAATTTCTATTAAAGTTTCTTGCAACTTTGTGACATGAAGCCTAGAGCAATGACCAGAGAAAACCCATGTGAGGCTCACTCCTACCAATGGGTGTCTGATTTAGGGCATGTCCCAACCCTTCCTCTGGCCCCCACACAGCTCGAGAGCCACAGCCCTAAGGGTGAAAAACCACAGAGTGCTGGAAGGAGAGAGTTGCTTTCAGCGGCACCTGGAGAAGCCAAAGGTATCTGAAAATCACTACTAAAGGCACTTCTGTTCTTTCTGTTCTGAACTAACCAGAGAGGACTTTCTCTTTTACCACATAGTTTGGTTTGAGATGGAGCCAGTGTCAGCAGCTCTCCATCACTGAGAAGCAGAAAGCGACAGATCAGGCCCTAAAATGGACCTCTGTGTGAGCCTGGTATTTCAGCTCTGAACTGAATGGAGAACAATTCAGACCTTCTCTATACTCAGGGAAATATAATGCAAAAGAAGGTGTCCTAGCCAGGCCACTTCATCTGCAAACCTTATTTGAAAACTGTCTAGAGGAGGGTTGATACCTCTTAGATCAGTTACAAACCTTTGGGTGTTCTTGAGTGATACAGTCCAGAGGGAAGAAGGTAGTTTACCAATATTGTTGGGGTACTGGGGTAAGGCTGCTTGTGACAGTCATGAAAGATAAGTCCATGCTATGCTGCTGCAGACAGCTCTCTCACTACATAAACTCACTGAAAACAAGGGTACTTGGGGCTTGGAGCTGCTGAGGTACATGGACACCATTTTCGTTGTGTTTACATTTAGCGGTCAGGGAGAAGCAAAGGAGAGAGAACAGAATTGTTTTCTGCTACTGCCCCTCACGCTCCCAAGGGAAAATAAAAGGGGAATAAGGAAGGGACACTTCAATGTTGGAAGTTAAAACTAGAACAAATTTAACAGAACAGGGAAGGGATGGTAACATGTGGTATAATAACAAAAAATATATGATACACAAAACCCAATTTGAATGGTCGCTGATAAAGATGCCAAAAAGTCATTTGTGTGTCCTGGTTTGAGCTGGGAAAGAACCAGTTTTCTTTTCTAGTAATTTCATTTTTCGGTTAAGTCTTTGCTAAGTAACTGCACTTTCTGAAATTAAGAGCATATTTTTCAGTCAGTGTCTGCTTCTAGGTCTGATAATACTTGATATTCATAGTTACTGCTGGGGAGTGGTATGCAGTACTAAGGCAACTTCTTGGTCCCTCTAAACTTCTTATGCACCAGAAGCAAAAGGGAGGAAAAGTCATCACCCCCTGTGACCCTCCACAGGGAGGACTGGAATGGAACCATGACCCAAAATTGATCATACACATCATACCCGGTATAAGTCTGAAGGATGATAAAGGCCAAGCTCTCTTCATTCATGGCCAGCATCCTGGGAGGACTGGATCTGTTCTTCTGCCTTTGATCCTGATCTGTGCATACTTGAATCTGTGCATTCCTGAATCCAGTTCCTGTCTGCTGCTGATTACAGGAGCCCAGTCCTGGACTTTCCCAAGGCTGGCCCTGCAGCTTTGGTGGTGACATGAGCATTACTGGGGGAAGTGAAATATTGGTTTTGTATATATTTCTTTATTTTCTTTTTCATCTTTATTATTTTCATTACAGCTGTGCAGTTTAGTTTTCAACCCATAATTCCCTCTCTTTCCCTTTCTGGGAAGGCACAGGAATTAGTAGAGTGCATCTGTCATTTAATTTATTTAATTAATTCTTAGCCCAGCATTGAACCTTGACATTTGTGGCAGAGCCACGTGGTGAGTAGGAGGTAAAAAGCACGAGTCTTTCTCCAAGATGCTGGCTGGATGAGTGAAGGGAGGAAGGAAGGAGGAAGGGATGGACTTTCCCACCCTCCTGGCTTTTATAGGGTACAGCAGGAAATGGGAGGGAATACTGACCCCGTTTTGTTCTGCCCTCTGTATCCCTTGGGGTTCTAAATAATTCCCTCTCTCTAGGTCCTCGTATTGATACCATAAAACTAGCCCATGCCCCTTCAAACTGTAACACATTGCTTGGAAATTAAAAGACTGTTGTTTAAGGGGATCTACTTTACAAGTTTCTGACATGTTTCCAAGTATTTGTTAACACTTTTGCCTTCAGATTAGTTAATAAAACCTCTTCTCTGAATTGCTCCCCGAATCTATGTAATTATACCCCTCCTTGACTTGAAAGAGCTCCAGAACACCATCCTACAGAGAACTTGCTGTACAACATGTGTCTGTGTGTATATAAATGTCTATATCTAGTGGATGTGACATCCTCTATAAAGGACTATATATATTAGCAGTGTTTAGCACCAGCATGACCTTGGGAAACAGATGTTCTATACATCTGTGATTTAATCTTCCCCTCTCCTTTTGATCAGAGACTAAATAGAAATTGTTCATTTGAGCAAAGTTCATTCCTGTTGGATCAGTTCTTTACTTTGGGGGTGCCTGAGCTGCAAGTAGCAGCTCAAACCTGAGGCTGCTGTAACATGTGCAAGACAGCCAAAATTCCAGACCAGGAGCTCTGGGTGTTGAGCTCCAGTGGAAGTAGAGGAAGTTGGCTGAGGCTGTACATAGAGCTGTGCTGGCACCACCAGTGGCTGAGTGTTGCTTGGGCTGGTGGACTGTAGGCCTGCAGCCAATAGCAAATTTAATGAAGGGTGAATTCTCAATGTGCACATCTCATATCTAACGTTTTTTTGAAGGCTTATGACTATTTCCAGCTCTGTTATTGCTTTCTGTCACCCTCCCTTTTCCTTTCCCAGTCTTCTGAAGTTTCTCCCAACTTCACAGCAGATGGAAGCAGCCAGTTCCTGCATTTGCTCCATGGTCACCCAGAGGTATGTGAGGCTGGGTCTGAGCTCAGAGCCCTGACTCAGCTGAGCTGCACGGAGCTGGCTCAAGCATGGGATTCAGCTTATCTGCCAATGGAGAAGCCACCCATGGATAATGGAAAGTAACTGTAGCAATGGAACCTATTACAAAAGTCTTGACTTCATGGGAGCCGGCAGGCAGAAATCACTGTGTTCTTACACTAGAGAAGTAATCTGGGACAGTAAATTAATCTCAGCAGTCCTAGCTTCAGGGTTTCTTGAAGCTATTTTGTGCAGTTTTAGTTTGCATGGATTTGGTCTCTACTAAGTTCATAAAGATGAAGCCAAACTGCCAAGCTGTGCTTTGTTTTGGGATTTTCAGAAAAACAGACAAAGCCAGAATTTTGTCTGACTCCCACCTGAAAGCATAAATTGGTCCACTTCTGCTGAAAGGCTTGTGACTCTGCAAACTTCAGTCAAACTTGGCCTGGGATCTCTAACTTTGTCCACTGGGCTTCATGTCTCATTACGGAAGATCCATGCAAACGTAGCTCAGGGGTAGAACAAGCCAAGCCTCATGTATGAGCTGGACCACCTGTGATATTGGTTGAGTAAAAATGCAAAAATGAGAACCATAATTGCAGCAAATAGTGGCTATTCTGTTTTCTTCTTTAAGAAGAAATGTGTGGAATCCAGAGGGGGGAAGAGCAGTATGCAGGAACACATATTTACTCATTTTATTATTTGCATTTAAAAAAAAGGTCCAGCAAAGCACCTCCAGGGAAGATCAGATTTGAGTCCAGAGCCATGTTAGTATTCCATTTTTGAATGTCAGTGGAACATAAACCAGTGTTTTTCTTTTCAAGTTGAATTTCCAGCTGTGGTGCCTTGTGGTGCAACTCTGTGATGAGCTGTGGATTATCAGGCAGTATGGGGAGGAAGCAGATAAATGTTCTTCATAAGGGTGTCTGGGCATGGGGGAAATGGTTTCCCCTCCATGGGTGCAAGGGCTGTCTCGACTGCAGCATTAGCTGCTTCTTAAGAGTTGTCCCTCACCTCCTTCCTCTCTATCCACACAAACCTCCTCTAGTCTGTCAGGGAATACAGGCTACAGAGAAGATGCTGCTCTTCTTCTACTCTGCCTGCTGCAGGGAGTAGTGCAGCCCCTTGCAGGTGGATGCCTGGCAGGAGATTCTCCTAGAAATGCCAATGTCACAGGTGGGGACCACAGCCACAGCAGGAACACCATCACATAGGTGGGATGCTGCTGGGGCAGACTGAAGTTACTTGAGATAACTCTGCTCTTGAGCTGCATCCTGGTGGACAACACCACAGCAGAGAAGGGGTACATGTCACTTGTCTGAGTGCCTGGAAAATGAGCCAATGAAGTCAGAGGTCTCTTCCTCTGCCCCCATTCACCTCTGTGTGCTGCCAGATTGAAGACCACCCCACTCCCTTGGGGTCACCAGGAGCCCTTCGGCATTCAGGAATGCAGCTCTTGAGTGACCTAATGAAGAAACAACAAATTTGCGACACCTGTTTCATATTTTTATTGGCACTTGAACTTCTGTGACAGGAGAAAGGGAAGGTCATATCTTTTAAGAAACAGAGAAGTGAAGAATGTACTCACATAACATCACTGGTAACAGTGGAAGATGACCACAGGGAGGGTCCTCACTTACTATGTAGCAGACCTGTAACTTGTAGAGGAAACAAAACACGCTCTGCTGAAAGTATGCTTACACATGAGAACTAGCAGCCAGGCAAATATGACACTGTCAGGTCTGCTCTTACCTTGATATAGGCAAAAGCTCTATTGGTTATAGAATTAAGGGTAGGTTTTGGATTGCTTTTCTTAAAGTACCCTTTTCCCCTCCTACTTTCTTCACTGCTTATGGGATGGTGTTGCTGGTTGGATGTGCCTACAGCAACAACCATAAATGTGTGTAACATTGTGTGAGCTGGGACACTTTCTTTTCCCTTCAAAGGTTCCAGGAGCTGATGCTCAGTGGCTTCCTCTCTGTATTCCTGTGCCAGTGAGTCATTTCCCTGTCTACCTTCTGTCTACACAGAGTCCAGGTGCTGACTGCTTCACTGGGATGTTGAGCACGAAACTATGAAACCAAAGTGATTTGCTGAATCAAGACTCTATTAAATAAAGTACTTCCTTTTTGTTGACTTTTTCAAAGATTTCCCTTCCTTCTTTTTTTTTTTTTTCCCCCCTTTTTTTTTTCTTTTTTTTTCTTTTCCCCTCTTCATTCTCCTGTACTGTAATCACTTATACAAATCAGTTTGGCATGCAGACCATATTTCGATTCTTCAATTTCTTTTCCATTGATGGTCAGGTCAACAAGAGATTTTTCTCCCTCTCTCCAGTGAAAGAGAGTGACATTAGCTGAGGACCAGCAGGACTATGTGCAAATTGTTGCAGGGAAGACAAGGTAGGCACTTATTTAATTGAGGCTACAAAGAGGAATCAAAAACTGAGGTTTAGAAACATGCTCTTGTGAGGTCTGTGCATTTAAATGGAGGATCCAAAGGAACAGTGACAGTCCAATGTAAGGTCCAACGTTAACCGCTTTGATGTCTCTACCTCAGCATCTTGGTTTGTACTAGGAGCCAACTTTCAAACCCCACTTGTCCCCACTTATTGTGCTTCCTTTTGACTTGTGGAACAGATCTGGAAGAGATGAAACCAACGCTTGAAAACATGTTCTAGGAGCCCACCTTGTGCACTCCATGTACAAATATCCATATTTAGTAGATGTTATGCTTCAGGTAGCATGTCATTCCCCTGTGACAGCTGATGATGGGCCTGAATTTTAGGCTTAGAATAACAAAAAAACAAACCTTCAACAAGAACAAAGGAAGAGTAGCCCCTGCTCCACTGTGCATAATACACAGAAAACGTAATGATATTTGGGAATAAGATAATCTGTGGCCAATAACCATTTAGAGAAATGTTTGTGAAGTGACAGGTCACTCATGAGAGAGTTGACAGTGTGAACAGAGCTGTTTAAAAGATGGTATATATACTGCTAATTGCATATGAAGACTTTTTACACACCTTAGAACCCATTTTAGTCCCCATGAAAAACATATATTAATATTTACGTAATAGATAACAAGTAATATATATATTTATATAGATAGATATATATTTAGGTAGACACACATAAAATAGTCTCCCTGCATATGTTGTGATTTTTAACATTTGTTAAAATGTGTATTTACTCTACTTTTGCTAATCCTTCTAAGGGAATACATAGGTTCTTTACCACACTGTTTTGTCCCAGTCCTTCCTTGTATACAGAAACTCTCTAAAATTACTGATGTATGACCTGAAAGCAAGTAAGTCTTAATATCTGAAACATAAACTTTGTTGCTGCTGCTGTTTTTGCTCTACAGGATATAAGGATCACGAAAAGCAGTTATAGTAGGTAAAGCTTAATTATTCTTTATTAATCACTGGCTGAAATAAATGTCAAGAGTATCTGTAGTAAAAAAATTACATAATATGTATGATATAATTAAATACACAAAACTGTGTTTAAATATCTGAAAGCATCTGGCTAAACCAAATCAATCAACAAGTTCAAAGAAAATATTGACAAAGGCCCTTACATTACATTGCTGTGAATAGAAGTTTGCCACAGGAATTGTGTTAGTCTTAATAATGAATTTTCTGGTATGTTGAGATTTCTATTTTTATGGTTATTCCTTTTACTTCTGTGGTAATAAAAGCCACTAAAAATATTAAATTGAATAGTTGGCATGTTTGGGAGGGGAAGATAAAAATGAATTAATCAAATATTACCCTGTTATATAGATAGCTACACAGATACATTATGTAAGGGCTCTGGGAGGAGCTATCTAAATCTGTAGCATGACTGCTACCAAGTTTTGTGTCTTCAGCGATTTTGACCTCATGTGATCACAACAAAATGTCTTAAATTGACTGTTCTTGATGTCAGCTTAACCAGAAAATGTTCATGCACTCTGACTAAGGTGTATGAAAGCCTGCAGCCAAGCAGGAATTTGCAGTGGTTCCAGGGGTAAGTTTGATGATGAGCTGGAGCTTCTTCCTGCAGCTCCAGAGAATCTCTGTGTTCTGTTAGCTGACAAATTTTATCCTAAGTTTCAGCATGAAGCAGACGTTACCTACATTAACAGAGGAACTTACACAGCATAAATGCTGACAAAGACCAAACAGGAGCAGCATGAGTGGTTACTGTAATGAAAATCTTTAAAAGAAATGTCATAATCCCCCATTATCTAATACTATGAGCCTTGATTAACTTATACTACCCATTTGCATATTTAAATTTAATATCAGGTTTTGTCTGCTGATTTGAGATAAGGAAGCTCAGCCACCCCAGCTCTTTGGCTGAGGGTGCTGTGGCAGAAAGGCAGCAGTGCTGGTGTGTCCAGCAGCACTTGGGAGCAGGCTGGCTGTGGGTAATCTTTGTTCCTTTGTTCTCCCTGGCCCCACTTCCCTGTTCAGACCAACCTCCGCATAGTCTGGTCGTGGCTTTGCTTCCCCCCCCCCCCCCCCCTCCCTTGCTCACCTGCAGTCTCTGTTCATATTGTTTTATGGTACTTTAGAAAACGTTTTTTAACAGCTAAACATAAAAGCCACTGAGAGCATAAACAGGAAACTTGTGTTTAGGTGGGAGTGCCTAGGAATGCTGACCACAGAGGCCATGGGAGAGAGGAAATAGGAAAAACACTGTAAATACCTGGGTGACTAATGACTTCTGCTGCTCATATGGCTTTTCAGAACATGAAAGGTTCAGCCTCTTCCAGGCAAAAAAGTTCAGGGCAGGCATGGTTTCTGAAGATGATGCACTCCGTGCCCGTCTGCTGCCTATTTCCCTACTCAACTCCCACCACAGAAAGTGCCTCGCTCCTGTGAAGTCAGAGCCAGCAGTAAGATGTCACCTGGCCCTTGAGGCCGTGCACGCTGATGGCGGAGGGAAGGAGTGCAACCCGTGAGGGTGTGCGCCCGCTCTCCGCATTTGCAAGGCCTAAGAGGATTTAGATGAAAGAAACCAAATCTGCACCCTCCTGTTTTGTGCTGAGGCAGCAGCTGTAGTTTGGGGGCAGCGTGCGGCTTTGTCCGGCTGGCTGTCACCAGCTCCCAAAAGGATTGCCATTGTTCCTGAGGGGCCTCCGCGGGGACGCTCCCGCGCCCGCTCCCTTTCATCGCCAGCCACATGGCTTGCGAGAGGGTTTTGTCTTTTGCTGACGGCAGCAGATTTGGCCGATCGGCTTCTCCCACGCGACGGCTCCGGGGCGGGGTTTCCAAGTTGGCCATCTGCGCAGGGGGACTGATGGAGCAGGGAGGGCGTTCGGGGGGCCGGAGGGTTCCCCTCCCAGGGCCGGCACTGCTGCTGAGGCCGCGACATCTGCTCACCTTCACCGGGAGCGCGGGGTCTGGTTTCACTCCAAAGCCGGGGCGGTTTCTCACATTGAGACCGTGACCCAGCTGAGGAGGGGTGAAAACAAATAAGGAGGCTTCCTGAGTGTCATGTTTCTATGGGTGAAAGCAGCAGCCCCTGGGGAAGGCACCAAGGCCAGGTCCTTCAGCTGGGGTGGGGGCACGAGTGCAGCCCCCCGGGGCTGCAGGGCCACCTGCAGCTGGGCAGCACAGCCCCAAGGGTTGGTACTGCAGGCAGGGGGAGCCTCCTTGGGGTCCTTTATTCAGTCCTTGTTGCTTCTGTGTCCCACAGCACAAAATCTGATACAGAATACTAGTTTGCTTGTCATCAAGCTCCCATAAAAACCCCAATAGCTTGCAAGTAATACAGATATGCCCAAGCTGCTGCAGAGGAGGACCAGGGGTGCAGGAATTGGAGTACTGGTTCAACAACTGGGTCTTGCTGAAATCAGACATGTTACTAAGCAGGGGTGGAGCTCCACTCATGGAAAGCTAAGCACATCTGTAAGCATTTCTCTGAATCCAGGCTGGGGGTTCATCCATAATGAACTTGTTCGGTTGCTGAAGTGATACAATAGGCTATGGCAATGTTTGGCAGGGAGCTGAGGAGGAGAGCTGTGTTAATATCCAGGCATGATCACTTCCAGACTGTACAAACCCCACAGTTTTATTGATACAGATGTATGTATACACTTGTGTGTGTACACTATTTGTATGTATGCTTCTATCTATAGGTTATATAGATGCAGGTGTAGATACAAATTGACTCAGTCTATAATAACATAGCTATTTTTTTCAATGCAGTTATAAAAATATACAGGAGAAAGTTGCTGTGAACACAAAGCTGGAGGCCAAACATCTACTGTAAGGCTTCTTCATTTTTTCATGAACATTGTAGCAATGAAAGATGCTGGGCTCTCTAAATTTAGTCTCCTCTTTTCCTAAGGACAAGTGCAGCCCAAGAATACAGCAGTACAAGCTGACTAAAGCAATGTTTCCATGCCAGTATGAGATGATCCACTCAGACTGTCTTCCCGTCAGGCAGTGCCTCACCTGAAGTTAAGTACACAGCCTCACCACTTTTGAAGGAAATCACTAAACACTTGCCAGGCAGGTGGAAAATGACATTGCTGAAGGACAGCCCCAGTGCAAACATCACTGATGTATTGGTACCGTGGTGGTGAAGGTTTAACTCCCCACCCCAGCTGTGCAATGCGGGGGCCTTGTTTTCCTTTCTCATCACCTGGAGGGGATGGCAGTGTCTGGGGGGGAGTGAAGCAAACACAGCAGGGCTCTGCCCACAGCCGTCTGCAGGAGATGGGCTGCATGGCTCAGTCCGGGTGGGAAGGACATCGCTCCTTCCGTCCCTGCGTGCCTGAGGCAGCGCTCATACACCGACCCTGTCTCTGTGCCTAGAAGACTCAAGTGGCCAAAGCCTTTCCTGAGTTTTACATCTAAATCCCTTCACCTGCATAATTCTGAAAAAAGGCTGTGACTCAAGACTCTCCTCGGTTAAACACCCAAGATGCCAAGCTCCAGATTTCAGGGATTCCTTTTGAAACGCTTCCACTTTGTACAAAGTGATTAAATATTCATTGGCACGGGGACTAGGAGCCAGCCTCCTGGATGAACACCCCCACCCGAAGCCGCAGAGCCCTTTTCACTCCCATCTTCTGAATATTTAATCAGCTCATACAAAGCAGAGCGGCTTCAGCAGGGGAGCCTGGGAGGGAGACGGGCAGCAAGACCCACTGATCACAGTACACAGCAGAAGGACCTGATCCCAAGGTCCCTGCTGCAAAACAGGCAGAGGAAGGATTTAAGAATTCAGCTTAGTCTGGCTGGGAGAATGTTAGCTATTAAGAATGGGAGATGTGATACTTTCTTCTTCTCTTCCTCTTCCTCTTCCTCTTCCTCTTCCTCTTCCTCTTCCTCTTCCTCTTCCTCTTCCTCTTCCTCGTTCCATTCCATCTTCCATGCACACTAGATGTGGTTTAACTCCCGTAGAGTCCAGCAGGAGAAGACAGATAGAGGAATGCTTCATTTGTGTCCTGAAAACTGTACAAAATGAATGGATGAAAATTTGATGAGAAGTTTTTCAGACATTCAAGCACTTCTCTCAATAATTCAGATGTTTGATTTTCTTCTTTAGTGTGCAGTATGGATTAATGCACTTTGGACATTCTATAGAAGCTTTAATTTTCAGAAAACATAAAAAGATTTTTTAAAAAAATCCCATCTAGGAGTACAGCAGTGTTATATGAGCTTCTATCCTCCTGATTTTCTTAACTGGTGACTGGCACAGGCTTTGTCCTAAAATGTCAGCACAGAGAGATCTCTTGCAGCCACCCTCTATTAAACAAAGTTCACAGCAGAAATGCTGACAGGCTGTGATCAAAGCAGCACCCTCAGGTGTTGCTGTGATATACTGCTTGCTTACTAAAACACAGCAGTTCAAACAGCCTGGCTGTATTTAATTGGGATATACAGTATTTCCAACTCAGGGAGCTCAACACCAAAGAGAGTTCTTTTAGATATTTCATTCTGCCATTGTTCTGCTATTTGCTCAGAAGAAAGAAATTTACAATGCCAAATTTTTGGTTTTCATCTGGAAAAAGGACTCTAGGACTATCAATAACATTGCCTTGAGTTTTACAGGAGGCTTCCCTGTGAGCACTCATCTGCTGTTCCCACTCAGAAGACCAAAATCTCCTCTTCACAGCTGTATGGAAGAGCCCTTCCCCAGTGTTGGCTGAACATCTTTACTTCAGTCACAGCAAATGTAAAAAACCTGACACTAACAGTACACCATAATATAACTTTGGTGTCTTTAAAGTATTACAACAAAGAAGGAGAAAAAACACATGGACAATGAATCCTTGGAATGAGCAACACAAGCTCTATCAGTCACCATTCAGAACTTGCTTAAAGATGGGATGTATGGGATGTATAGGTGCCAAAATAAAAATGTCTCTACTGAGCATGGGCAAAGCAGGTATTCTAATTAGACCTTAAAGAGAGACTTCTATTAAAAAAGCAATAAGAATTTCACAACTAAAAAGACCACTCTGACTCCACTCCTGCATTTTGAGTCATGGCAACAAAACTCTGAGAAATGAGACCTTTTTGAAAAGCAGTTTGTTAGCATTTTTTGTAGATTGAACAAACCAAAATGTTTTCCCAATTTCTGTTCTCAGAATCCAATAAATGTTTTGACAATTTTTTTTTTCTAAAAATTCAGCCTTAGGCATACACCTGGAATATAAAATATCAGCCCAAATGGTTAAAGTTTGAGAAAGTCTCAAAATGTGGTTTTATAAATAGGAAATATTAAGCAAACTTCATACTATGCACTATTAGCCCCGCCTATTAAAAATATTTCCTTATGTGTATCACAGAGCTTTATACAAACTAGAATTTGCAGATGGAGTCACAATTTCCTTGTGTGCAATAGTTTAGTAATCTTGACTTTTGCAAAAGTACTGAGTGCAACAGGACAATGTTAATGGAATAATTCCTTCTTTTTTTTTTTCTTTTTTTTTTTTAAATAAAAGCTTTCTTTGAATTATTGTGAAGAAAAATGAATCTTTGAATCAACCAATTTCTAATTTCATGGATATTAGTTAAAACCAGCTGAATGGACTTTTTATTTTTTAATTGTGAAAATTCTCTCCGAGGTTGAACTTTTCTATGCCAAGTTTCTGTGCCGAGCACATTTTTATGGTCTAGTTATAAACCCTAGAAAAACAACGTTTATAGGAAATGTTGACACAACCTTAACTAAAGTGGTGCTAGCTGACACCTCTATATTTTCAATTTGGGGATTTCTACTGGGAAAATATAAACGCTAATGCAGTAAAGGAAGCCAACTATAATAAAACCCTCATAGTCTTCCTGTTCACCTCATGAAGACCTACTTCAAAAAGCACCAACTCAGACTGGAGATGAGTTGAAGTTAACTGCATTCCTCTGAGGGTACTAAAAATTACCTGCAGGTAGTTCAGCCTTACAGTTACTTGGAAGACTTCAGTTTGGTCACTGCCACATGAATATCTATTAAAAAATCCTGAAAAGAAAATGAGAATGTGTGTAAGTTTTAAAAAGAGTGCAAGTCCATTTATATCCTTCCTAGCACAACGTAAAAAGAGGAAACCAGACTTTGTAGATTCTAATGAAACAAATGTAAGAACACACAGGAAAAATACGAAGTCGGAAGGTGGAAAGTGAAGTTAGCTTTCCCACCTGTATCTTTTAAGTCTGGCTAGCATAAATGATTTAATTAAGGAAGAGCTGGGGCCTCTGCTTAGCCTTCATTTTAAAGGTATTTGCACAGATTCATGAGCCAAGTAAGATTAGGATGATTGGCGGGACAGCTTCTGAGTGTTGGTGAGGGAGAGCTGAAAGTCTTTGGCAGCTGATACTGCCCCAAGAATGAAAACTGATCATGTTAGTGATATACTAGAAATGATAGATAGTGAGATAGTGTAGCAGGGAGAGTGCTGGAAAAGGTGCTATGCCCAGCATTTAAATATGAAATTCAGAATGAAAAAGAAATCATACTGTTTAAGGGCAAATTATGCTGAACAAGCCTGATTATATTCTGTGATGAGATGACTGGCTCATGAGGAGAGTACAATGGATGGTATTTTCCTTGATTTTTAGCAAAATTTTTTTATCATTTTCCATAGCATCCTTGTAACCAAGCTAGGGAGATATGGATTGGATAGATGGACTTGAAGATGTGTGGTAGACTTGCTGAATCATCAAGCTCAAAGGACAGCAGCCAGTGGTTCACAGTCTAACTGGTAACCAGTAGAGTGGTTTCCTGAACCTAGCAGTGAAGCTGATCCTGTTCATTGTCTATAATCTATAATGCACTCTCAGCAAATTTGCAGATGATATCAAACTGGGGAGAGTGATCAACATGCTGGAAGGCAGAGCTTCCATCCAGGAGGACCTTGACAAGCTGGAGATAGGGGCCATGAGGACACTTTTGAAGCTCAGTAATGGGAAATGCAAGTCATGCACCTGGGCTGAATTAACCTAATGCAGCAGGACAGGCTGGAGTCAGCTGGCTTGGTGCTGACTCACCAGAAAAGGAGATGGAAGTCTTGGTGACCATGTTGAACATCTCAGTAGTGTCCTTTATTGCCACAACAAAGGGCTCTCTGCATCCTGGGCTGTATTGAGAAGACTAAAGCCAGAAGGTCAAAGGAAGTGATTATTCTCCTCCCCTTGACACTAATGATACCTTGTATGAACCGACATGTCCTGTTTGGGGCTCCCTGGTATAACAGAGACATTGATAAATGGCAGAGAGCCCAGAAGTAACCAGTGCTCAAGGGGCTGGAGCACAAAGCACATAAGGTGAAGCTGAGAGAATCAGGTTTGCTGAGCTTGGGCAACAGAAGGATACAGAGAAATCTTAACATTGTCTTCAATTGCATAAAGAATGGTTGCAGAGAAGATGCTGCTGAGTCTTTTTGGAGCTGCACTGCAGAAGGTTAAGAGGTAGGACAAACAGCAGAATGGGAAATTCCAATCAGAAATTTCAGGTGTCGCTGAGGAGTCAAAATCTCAGAATAGTTGAACAGTGACTAGGTTGCCTGGAGAGGTTGTGATAACTGTCCTCAGGGATACTCAAAACTCAGTGGGACAAGTTAAGCCTGGACTGAAGAGCAGTGTACACAAAGTGACCTCCAGAAGAACTTTAAAACCAAAATGGTTCTATTTCTATTTGCTACTTAGAAACCATCTAAAAAACCAACCAACCAACCAAACAAGCAAACCAAGAGCTGGGTGGGGAAACAAAGACTTTTTAATGTTACTTGTGTTTACTTGCTCAGCAGAAAAGGAGCAAGTGGGATTATGGCACTCAGAACTGCATCCTGCTGTGCTTCAGATGACGTTCAGATTCCTCCTTTAGACAGACTGGGTGCTGATAGAGCTGGATACTCACCAGCCTCTGAGTCCAGTCTTCTCTGTTTTTAAAGAAAGTCATGCTGAACTCTCTAGCAACACTAGAAATTATTGGCCTGACTTTTTCTCTAGTTAATATCATACATAATCTTCACCTCTTCAGAGGCAAATACTAAAAAGTTATGTAAAAAGTGAAAGTGAGTCATCCCAGTAAACAAATGCAAAACAAACTGACCTTGTCTTAGACCAGTATGACCTACTCTTACACAGCTGTAACCCACTCCATTTCACACTGCTAACAAACTGTAATCCTTTGATTCATTGCAACACTTGCTGCTTTTACCATTACTTTTGTGTTAAGTCTAATTATCTATTAAGGAGGTAATTTCGGTTACACCCCAATTAAAGTCAGACATTCCTAACCTTCTGCAGCTCCCAAGAGACCTTTCACTATGGTGTATCTACATGCAGAAGAGCTTCAGATGATATTTTTTTTTTAACCTTGCCAACATTTCAGCTGTGCTGACAGCAATTCATATAGTTTCTGCCCAATATCTCTGTTTTCTGTTTCCTCAAAAGGTTTCACAAGATATCACAGTAACCTTGGCAAAAACATGAAGCCTACTTTAAGGTTAATTTTAAACTTCTGTATTACATTATTTTAAGTTTTAAAAGAAAGAAGAGTTCCAGTGTGCACCTGTCAGTACTAAATGATTGTTATTTCCTGTGAATTGGGAATAAAGCAATAACATGCATCTGGCAAGCTAAGACACATCGTTGCTTATTTCTTTTTCTTCTCTGAGCCTTATCCTTTACCAGCTGTGGGACATCACCAGGCAGAATCTCCAAATACCTTTGAGGAAAGTTAAAACAAAGGAACAGAGGGCTGGAAGGGATCCCAGGTGCCTTGGAGTCCATTCCCCATTGAGTGCCAGGCCCCACCACACAATGCCTTTCAGCAGATGCTCACACTCCATCTGACAAACTTTTTTGTGCCCCCATACTAGCATTGGAAGTCTGCTATCTCTAGTGTTGATTGCTCAGCTGGCTGGGTAATGTCTCTCAGTTTCCAGTTAAAATGCAATCATGGGCAGTTTACGTCCATTTGTTCTTGTGCCAATACTTTACTTTATCTTCAAGAGATCTTTTCCTTCCTTGATATTTAACCTTTTGTTGTATTTATAGTGAGCAATGACTTTCCTTATCAGCTTTTGTTTTGTTACACTAAAATCAAGCTCCTCATAAAGTAGGTTGTCCTTTTCCCATCATCACTGTACCTCTTTGTTGCCCTTGTTCCCAGATCATCTTTGACCCAAGGGGCTATTCCTGGACACAATGTTCCAGATAAGGTATTACCAACTTATTTTATTAGTTGCTAACCATTTTCTCGTGTGAAGCATGCCAGCAGATGACGTGCTAAAAGGATATACATCACCAAATGTACTAAATACATTGAGAAAAATCCAATTATAAACCTCCTTCCCTTCTTTAATATAATATTTCTGAATTTTAGGTGCTTGTGGGCTTTGCAAGACAGTGGAGTTTTGATGATGGATCCTGAAGCACACATTAGAGCCTAGAAAAGAAGGCTGAGGTAGGAAAACAACAACCATGGAAACACAGTGACCAGAATGAAAAGAATCCAAGGGAAAGGTGAAGTAAGATTTATTACTGCACTGCAATGGATGATGAAGAAGGTGATTAGAAATTAGCTGTCAAATTCAATTATTTATACTCTCCTGGAATGAAAAACACTTGAAATATAGTGATACATATTTGCATGAATAAGAATCTCAGCCTGTGACATTTTCACAGCATCTTGCATTTGAAAGCATTAAGATGGAAAGTGAAATTTACTTTATGCTATAAATACTGTTTACTTCCTGCATATCTCCAAGTCAGAACAATAGAAAAATAAAGCCATCATGATTAAGTGGCAAAAATAGCTTTTACATTTTTCTCCATGCACACTCTGTCTACTTGCCTCTTCAGCCAACTTAATGTAAAAGTTTAAATTTTATATTCTCATTGTTAATTTTGGAGGCCTGACTTGACAAAAATGCACTGAAAAATATGGTCCTCTTAAATGAATATTAGTATATTGTCTTTTATGGAATAAAATTTAAGTGTATACATTTTTAATTATGACAATAAAATAACAAATTTCTTCTGCCTTTCACAGCAGTTCCAGAAAGTAAGAGTCTCTTTCATGTTTCCTGCCAGCACTGAGCTATGCTTCAGTAGAGTAATTTTCCTTAGTATCATAACCACATAAATTTCATAGTTTTACCTGATGGTAATAAATCTTAGAGGCAAATAGTTCTTTTCTAGCCTTATCGTATTATATTCCTAAAAGTATGAGGGCAGCTTGAATCATTAACCATTTAACCAAAGGCAGCATTTGGAAGAGACTGGAATGGGGACCTCCCCACAGGAAAAAAAGTGATGTTCTCCTTGTAGAAACTTGGCTGCTCACAGCTCAACTGCTCTGTCAGTTCCCAGGGAGAAGAAATTGTGGTTCATGCAATTCTACTTCATGTAAGAAGCAGATTTCCATTTATTGTCCAGATGTAGTTGCATTAGGCAAAGTCTTTGAACCTTTTCTGCCCTTTGTGGTTCTCTAGAAACGGAAGTGTTGCCTTTCTCAATGTAAATCTCTGTGTTTTGAAGATACTTTTCCTCTGTGGCCTGCCTACTGGACTACCTATGGCTCAGATTACAGTGGTTTTCGATGGACATTAAGCACATGCTGGTACTTTTTTCAGGCAGGAATGACCTCTTGAATTCAGAGCTGTAAAATGCAGCTACTGTGTTTACTCAGTTGAGGGACAAATCGTGCTTCACAGGTCTCATATTCTCAGGTTGGTCGTAAACCTTTTTGTTTTGCTTATACTAGGTTCTGGGACTCAAATTTCTCACCCTCTTGGGGTTGCTGCCTGTACAAGACTCTCTTGAAAAACAGGACTGGTTCAGTCCTAATTCAGTGTCAGTCACACATCCAAATCCCTCTATCAGGTTAAGTATAACGCCCAATAATGGAGAAAATTCAGCTGCACTGAAATCAAGTTGCCACATGGGATTGTCTTTTTTATTCAAATATCTTCAAATCAGGCTATTTCAGGAATGGAGAATAATTCTCTCTGAGCAACAAAGTTTATATAGCCAACATAAACAAACCTATGCCTGCTTCATGCCAGGGGAGGAGAGGAGGGGATGGTATTTCTTTTGCTACTAATGTAGGCTCTTTTGCTTGAATAGTATTTTTGGCAGATGCTACCGTATTTAACTTCCCACAATGGCACTGTTTATTTAAGGCCAATATAAAACATCCCAGGCCCTTCTCTTAGATTTTTCAGTCTGGTGGTTGACTTTCATGTATCCTTTTAAGCACATTTTTCGATGCCTCTGGAATCACTACTCAGTGCCTTTAAATGAAATACAAGCAATGAGAAGTCCATCTTAGCAGGGCAAGGAAATAGGCTGTACTGGTGGCACCAATGCTCATGGATTGCACTGCTTTCTGTACACCCTGTTCTCACAAGTAGTTCAGAGGAACAAAATAGCTGCCAGACCAGAGGTCTTCCAAGCCAAGTATGTTGTCACCACCAAAGATCTGTTGTGATTATTTAGAGAAGAGAGTAAAAAAAGTATAGAGGTGCTTTCCTAATAGGTACTTGAACTTCTAGTGCTCATTTTGCCAAAGGCTGGACTGTTTTGTTTTATCAGACTGAACTATGAGAAATGTACTTCTGCATTTTGCTCTCTGCATTTTTGTGGTATAGAAAAATGTATTTGCAACTATTAATCTTTCCTAGTTTTGCCTCTGATTTAAAATCAGATTCCTGTTGCAGCAAAAATAAGCTTCAAATCCCAATGGGCACTTTACTAGGTTCTTACAGATATTGCTCGACGGTCAGCCAACTAATTCAGCCTCAGCTTTCTACAGAACATTGTTATTTTTCACCCATTATTTCAGGCTGAGCTCTCTTTCTCTATGTCAGTACATTGACTCTATTTCTACACTTACCCTTTATGAGCAAGTAGTTGGTCTCTGGCTTTGCATGTGCTGGAGTAAAACTGTGCTCCAGTCAATGCCACTGCCTGATAATATCCAGATGCTCTGCAAGTTGCCGCTGCTCCTGGTGAGTAACCGTGTGCTGCCCCTGTCACTGTGTCCACAGTCACAGGACATCTCTGACAGGGAGCACCCTGTGGGTTTGAGGCTGCACAGCTCAAGCAGCCAGCACTTTACCTTTCCAATCTACTGCTAAACAGCATTTACCATTGGTATTTAGGTAAAGCTTTGGCTTTAGAAGCTCAGAGCTTCTGATTATACTCTTCTGTCGTTTTTCCCAGGTAAAAATGCCACCTCTTACTTCAGTATCTGCACCACCAACTCTGCTTTTTTCCTTTATTTTCCTGTGAAACACTGTGGATGCCAAACACAACCAAAGCAGCCATCTGCAGAACCAGTGTCTCCCAGAGGAGGTGCAGAATGTGTGCAAACATGTGCACTGTTTTCTTAAGGACACCTGCCAGAGTCCTGCTGGTGAATCAAGCATAGGAAAATATTTGGCACAAGCGGTGTCTCCAAAGATTTTCCTCCTTGTCAGTAGTGGAAAATACTCCTTTTTAGCGCACTTATTTCTTTTTTTTTTTTCTTTTTTTTTTTTTTTGGTTCTCTTTATATAAGTGAATGCATCTCTCTTTCCTTGCTGCAGTGTCAAATAAGCACAGCCACTCATGGTTTCTCACATCTCTCAGAGCACTTATCCCATCCCATTTTAGTTCCTGCCTCAAGGTGAGTGGTGTGAACTGTTGTAATGCTGCACTCTATCTGCTCTGTCCTGTGGTTCTGAGAGTTTACTTTGCCTCTAGAATACTTCTCCTAATTATTTTTTCATTTTTTAAATCCTTGGGCTTTCCAACAAATGCATCTTATATAGCTTAAGAAATTTTAACCCATTGATGGGTACTGCTTTCACCTGTATACTCACAAATTGTGCTGAGGTGGTGGCATGACATGCCTAGGATATTAATGAAAAAAGCATTAGCTCACTCAAGAAGGACTGGCAAGATTAGATGGGATGAGATATACCACTCTGCATTCAGTGGTTCTCGTGTGCTGGGAAATCCAGAATGCGCAGGAAGTTACAGTTTCTGAGAGGGCAAAGGGGGAAAAGAATATGAGTGTTTTGATTGCAAAGATCTCAGAATATCAAACAAGGAAGACCTGAGGCTTTTTGTGTCCAAAAAGCAGAATCAGCCAAAGGATGGGAATTTATATTAATCAGGGATTTCAACAATCAGATAGTCAGTAGTGAAAGAATGCATCAGTACACCAATGTTCACTGAGTTCCTGGAATTACTGGCTATGCTGTTTAAAAAAGTGGAGGAAAGAGTTAGAAAATGGTCTTGTCTATATTTGATGCTAAGCAGTAAAGAAATACGTAAGAGTGTAAAGGTGAAAGATAACATTGGAGTCATGAGGTAACTTTGGAGTCACAAGGTGTATGGTCCTTGGAAAGGAAATGAAGAGCACAAAAAGGTGATGGTCTGGAAGTGTGGAGGCTTCAATAACTCCTAGAAACCTGATAGCTAAGGGAACATAGCTATATGTATTAAAGACAGCTGTAAATTTCTCAAAGATAGGTTTCTAGAAACAGTAATATACATTATTCCACATCAGAGAAACTATGGACAGTTAGAAAAGAGACCAAACTGGTTAAGCTATAATCATTCATAATACATGCTAAAAGGCAGTAAAATGAAACCAACACAGGTTACTCAGGCCATTGAGAAAAAAGTAGCCTCACCATGTAGGATCAAATCTGTGCTTTGTCAGAATTTCTGATTCTGTTTTTTCTGATCCAAAATTAGATTCAAAGAGAATGAGATATGAGGCCAGCATGTTCAGCATTAATGAGGGTGGATCCAAGAAAAGTGGTGGTTTCTACTAAAAAATGAAAGGAAGCTATAAAGCCAAGAAGGCTGAAGTAGATAATTTTTTATCAGTTTTCACCAAAATGATCATCTCTGAGCAGCTGTGCTGCACAGTTAAGACTAACAGGTGCAGGGATTAAAAAAGAGAATAGCTAAAGAAATTCTTAGACAACATTAGATCCTTTCAGATCAGTTGCACGTGCTTGATAAACTCCATCTGTGGATGGCACAAAACCTTGGTTAGAAAACTACCCACAAAAAGAAATATCTATCAGCAGTTCTCTGTTACAGTACAGGTATATTTTGGGAAGACTTCCACAGATATCTCTTCTGGATCATTTTCTGCTTGATGTCTTTTCTGAGGTCCTGTTTAATGCAATACGTTTAATAACTATGTAGCTGGAGGGACTGCAGATGGACTGCCCAATGGGATTAGAAATCAAAATTAGCTTGAAGAAGTTTATTGAATAAATTACCTGAAAAAAAATCCAACAAAACAAAAAAAGCAGAACCAAGCAACCAACCAAACAAAAAAAAACCAAAAAAAAACCCCCCCAAAAAAACCCAAAACCAACACAAACAAAAAACCCAAGCCAAAACAAAAAATCCCTCAACCAACCAACCAACAAAAAAAAAATCAGAAAGAAAATTAATAGGAACCAGTGCAAAACACTGTGCCTGGGCAAGGATGATCACCTGAGCAAATACGTGTTGCAGAGGCACCTGGCAACCTGTCAGCTCTTCAGATAGGAGTCTGGAGTTGTAGTGGGTCCCAAGGTGAGCAGGACTCAACACAGCCGTGATGTTTCAAGAGGCAGAGTCAATACTGGATTGTGTAAATTGGAGCATAAGTTAGAAGTCACAGGAAAGTTTTTGCCAGCTCTATTCAGCCTTGCTAGGGCACCATCTGGAACAACATACACAGTTTTAACCAATGTCCACCAAAAAGCTCTGAAACTAGTGAAGAACAATCCAACAGAGACCAACATGAAGTATTAGTTTTAGGAAACACCACCTGGGAGGAAAGTCTAAGAGAAATGTGCTTGCTCAGCCTAATCAACATGGATAGAAGATAGAGGGTAAAGGAAATATACACAATAACTGTTCTCAAATAGATAGAGATATATATAAATATGTATGTGTAAATATTTATATACATAAAGAAATTTTTGTTGGCTTAGATTATAGCATTTTTAAATTTTAGCATTAGGTAAAACTTGCTAGTGGTAAAGTAGTAGAGAGATAGATCAGATTGTCTGTGAGTAGGGAAATTACAGAATTTCCATCACTGGAGGTTTTTAGGAACAGCTGAGACAGACAGCCATTGACTGAGAAGTAGTTTTTCCCACTACTGAATGAAGAGGTGAGTTACATGATCTCTTGACTACCTTTTAAGACATATGTTTAATTTTATGGAACTGTGCTCCATTTATCATTCAATTTTTCAATTTGTTCACATGTTCGCTGTTGGAGGAGTTCATTATTCATAGACTCAAATCTGACTTGTTTATCACTTCCTTTCTGTGGATTTTTAGTGCTAAAAATCACAATGGTTCTGCTTTGCCTAGTACACTACTGTGGTCCTTAAGATTTGAAACTATACCACCTGGTTTTGGGTTTATAGCCCCTGCATTTTTTATGGCAGCATTTTTCACTGATCCTGGGGAAAAAAAAAAATCCTCTGAACTGGAAGTGCTGTTATTGCCCTTTTCATTCCTGCTGGGCACGCTTTCCTGACACTTGGAAACTCTTACACAGTGGTGCTGTCCTTTTGGTCTTGCATCTTATTCCATGGATCAGTATTATTTTCCATATATTTTCACAGAATACAGTTCCATAGACTATTTTTAGGGACGCTAATTCTTAGCATCAGTCTAGACTATGTAACTTCTTTTACATGGTCAAACCTGTTGTAATTAATAAGTACAATTAGGAAGGATGGACTGGGTCACTGCTTCTATCTCAACCTATGCTGCCATTCCCAGATAGATTATATTGAAAAAGTACTTGAGAAAAAAACAGAGTATTTTGAAACAAGATTAATAGTAAGCACATTCAAAATTTTAAGGTGATGGGTGTTTGTCCTTCAAAATATAAAGAGGACTGTTATTAGAATGATGAAGGGTAGTGGCAGGAGTACACAGCTTGGATGCAGATTCATGGTACAGGGACAGATTTTCTTCAACTTTAAAATTTTCATTGCAGTTAAGTTGCAAGGTAAGAAAGAGAATCAGTAGGATTTGATGACTGAAGCCAGCTCCTCCTTTTTTCCTTTACTCCACTCTTCTTAGCAATTCATTCTTAGGGATTTTGACTGGTGCTCAATTTCCCTAGCAGCAGAGTTCATATGTACTTGATTACTTACACGTGAGACAATTTAACCATGCAAACCTCATATGTGAGAGATTAGCTGAGGGCAAAGTAGGGCTCTTAAACTCTTAATGTAAGTATGGTCATGACAGTCCAGTTTGATTAAATTGGAACTTTTCACTTAGAAAAATACAGATTTAATTCTAATAATTTTAAATGTGTCAAAAAAGAAAGGGTACTCATTTCACTCAGCACATACTGTCTGCACATTTGTCTCCCTGAGGGGAACAATGAACAAACCCTGCATGGAAAAAAATAAACTATTACCTTTTCTGTACATCATTCATCTTCTGATACTTGCAACTGTTATGGATACATCTGCATGATTTCTACAAATCTTATTATACCTCCTCTAGAGAAATGAGGTTAGAGATACCAAGTTTTATTTGAGAGGCAAGACATGCTGTTTGTCTGTATTAAGATAAAATATATTTAGAAGTGTTAGAAGTTCTTTTATTTCCTGAAAACATAAAAAATAACAATAGTAACATCATGCAAATGTTCTTCAAGATACTTTGCCATCTTTTTCATGTTGTAACAGCTTCTCCAATGACCATGGTTTTCATGCTTAATTTTTATGTTTATCATCAGTCATGCAGTTCCAATTGACGTATGATTTGATTTTTCTGCTACATAAACCAATTTTACATCAGTGTAGTTCCAGTAACTGGGGTTACTCACACCATAAGAAAATCACAAAGTCCCTTTTTATTTCCTTCAATTTTTCTTTCCTGAAGTTCTCAGGCCAGATTCTTGGCTTATTTTATTATTCTTTGTGGTATTCAGTCCAGCTCTGTTGACACTATATTGGCAAAATTTGCTCTTCATTGTTACAAGTTAACTTTGAAATGGGTCAGTTCAAATTTCTGCTGTTCTACTTTTACTGAAATTTTTCCTCTGGGTTGGACACTCTGAGTTCTTCCTGCCTTTGTGGGCAGCCATTTGTTTTGATAAAATAACTTATGTGAAATCTCAGGCCTAACCAGCAAGATTGCTCCCTAAAAAGAGTTTCCTTGAAATCAATGGCAGGTCTTAAGAAATCTGGTTTATACATTTTATGTGATGTGATAAATTACCACTGCACTGTATTAAGAGTTTATACTGAGGGTGATTCAGTTGGATGGTATCAAATGCTCTACCCACGAGCTACAAATCCTTTCTCTTCTGCCTCACTTCTGCCTCACACACAGGGGAAAAAAGCAAAGTAGATTCCTGACCAGTTCTGACTTCAGTAACACAGAGAACAGCCCCACAGGTGTGTACAGAGAACGAGAAAGTGTGCAACCATCACTCCTTTACAATTGCTTACAATTTAAAGGCCAGTCAGCAGGAGGAACAGGAAGAGAAAAGGTCACAAGAGGACAGAGTCCATGGCCAGCATCAGGTTTCAGTGTAGGGACCATAAGAGAGAAAATGAAAAACATTTGGACTTAATTAAGGCACTAATCTGGAAAAATGAGGAACAGTTGAAAGCTGCAGAGTTGGGGCATTGTACAAACTTCTTCTCTTGATTACAAAGTAACCTCTCAGTAGCTTCTGCTACTAAGAATAAGGAAGGAAGGGGCTGGTAGAAACTATGGCTCCAAGGTCTACCCTGGGGCACCGTTTCTTTTTTTTATAGTGCAGTAGCATCAATAAAGGCAGAGGAGAGAGTACAATATGAAAGGGGTCTGGGAGAAAAAGGCATCCATTGCTTAGAGCTTTGCTCCCCAGTGGATAGTGCTTTCACATCTTTGACAATATGTATTTCTCCCTAGAAGTAGCTTTTCAGATGTCATCTTAAATTTTCTGCTAGAAACTTCTCCTTATGCTTATATATAGTATATAAATAGCAGGTAAATCTTGAGTTATATAAAATAACATTTGGGGTAATACACACATATATACGTATGTTTGCTCTTATTTATCTAAAAAAAAAAAAAAAAAAAAAAAAGTGGTGAGGACAGATGCACAAAATGAGAGGAAAGAAAGTAAGATGCTGGAGTCCCTTCTATCCTTAGTGAATCTGCACTACAGCTTTAATTATCTAAAGGCAGGGGTATCTGAGTTAGTTCCAGTACTTTGTCTGGGTAAGACAGTGCTGAAAAACAAAAACTGTGGACTTTGTTACACTCAGTGGCCTGCCCGTACTTCAACATGAAAAGCACACTAGGAAAAAACTATAGTTCTGGGAATCCCAGACAGGCAGACACTGAAGATGCTCAGCCTCAAAGACTTTCAGCTGCTGTGAATAGGTGTAGCTATTCATCCAAGTAATGCTGTGCTGCTCAGTATAGCATTGGCATCAATTTATCCATGAGAAACCACATAGATGTGTATGAGAATGTTGAATAAACAGGATTTCCAGTTAGATTGGGGTTAAAATGGATGCTGAATGTGTCCAAATGCACAACTTAGTTTTTGTCTTTATATCTAAAAGAAAGATCAAGAAAAGTATATCTTGTTCATCTGCAGGGATTAAAACATTTGCTATAGGACTGGGTAAGCATGTCTTATACAAAGGTTTCTATGGAAAGGCAGATTTCTAGCTCAGGATTCAGGACAGAGGGATGAATGCTTGTGAGGAGGGAAAGGGGGACACAACAATTACTATTTTACATCAGCTGTCTTCTGCCTTTTAGAATCACATTTCATGTGACAATTAATTTTCAGTATAGTCATATTAAAAGCCAGATGTTAAACTCTTTGTCCCGTTCTAGTTGCCATCTGCAATTTAGCAGTTTAAGGAGCTCTATGGCCACATCCCTAGCTACAGAAAGTTGGCTCCACTAAGGAAAGAATAATGACTTATATGCTATAGGGGTATGGCCCTCAGGCCATGTATGTCCCCAGCTCAGTGTGGGCCCTGATTCCCCCATGCATTGCTTTCTGTGCAGGTGCCTGGCAAAGCAGTTGCAAACTGTACACAGAAAGTTGCTCAAGTACCTGATAGTATCTTGCATCTATGTAGCATTATAAGTATAATACTTAAAGACAAGGTAGTGCAAAATCAAAGCAACTTCTTGCTCCCTCACATAACATACAGGAAAAGGATGGAGCACTGATGTTTAGTGAAGTAAATAATTATGTAATAACATGATATTATTAATTGAGAAAAATTATAGATTATTTTTGATGGAAAGATGTATTATTTGTTAAGGAGACTTAGAAGTCTGTGGGTCTCACAAGGTTCTTTTAAAATTACATTTTGTGGCAATTCTTTCTTAAAATGGCTGTGGCATGCAGCAAATAGTACAGTTACTCCTTTCAAAAAAAACCTGTGTCTGCAGTGGTATGGAAATAAAATCCCACATTAAAGAGTACAGCACAAGTTAGCTCTGACCCACAGACAAAGGATATTTATGCAAGGATGTGTGTGGAGTTTCTCCTAAGCAATGCTTTCCCATTTGTTTCTTTTTGAATTGCAAGTATTTTCTCAACTCCTGTTTTCCCATCACTGGTGAAATATGTTCCTTTTCAACCTTAGCAGAGTACTGCTCAGATGAACTGAAAGCCCCAACCTTGCAGTTGAAGGGTGTAGCAGACAGTGCTTTAATCACCTTGCATGGTTCACTAGAAGCTGGTAGAGCTTATTCTGGTATCATTTAATCCAGATTTATGCCAATGGAGCACCTGTAGGTAAAATCCAGGTCTTCTGAACTCAGGGCCAAGGCTGACTCCAAGGATGGCCAAATGAAATCACTTTACAGAGAAAACATTGGAAATACCAATGTTATTTACACATTTGACCTAGGCCAAGTGATTTAATTGTTGATGAATGTCAGTAAAGTGCATCCCATCTCATGCCATTAAAATCAACCAAGTTAATCTTGTTTTACACATGTAGCATTGAGATCAGTATTTTTCTAAAGATTCTTTTTATTCAATTAGGTATAAAAAAGTGAAATTAGTATTCTTATTTGCAGCTCAATAAGGACATAAAACCAAGGGTAGATGTGGAGAGAAAGGAGGATTACAGTGACATTCTCCAGTGTCCAGCCTACTGGGGAGCAGCTTCTGGTGCCACTGCCTCTGCCAGCCTGTATATTTATGTTTCTTTTCCAAGTCTCATCAAGGAAGCTTCTGACATTTACTATGCCATTTACTTCTGCCAGTTACAGAAAAATACCAAATGGATTTTCTACTGATTTTTAGCTCTTGAAAGGGTTGGCAATATTTTAATGTTTGCAAGTGGCACCTGTGCCAGCTAGGGAATTCCTTGTTGTTTTTTTTAACTTCTACTGTTGTCTGAAGTAAATCTAGCCATAGGTACCAGGCAGTTATCATTAATTCCCTACCATGCAGCATGTGGACTGCTGCAGAGGGTCTGGGCTCAGTCCTGTCCTTCAGAAGTAGTGCTTTAAGTTCTATCTAAGAGCCACTGAACACAAACATACAGAAGGCACTGTTGGAGCAAATGAAGCAGAAAAGGTGCTCCCAAAAATCAGTGGACACAAATATCTCTCCTCTGCTTTCTGAAGAGATGCCAGTTCCTCCTGTGTATACACCTGGCAGAGCAGCACAGCTCAAAGAAACATCTCAATCTTCCATGGCAACAAGCCCAGAAGTTGATTTGCCAGCCCCAGCCTGGTTAACTAGCAGGCAGTAAATGGGAGTAGCCAGCTTCCCAAAGAGCAAGACCAATCTAACTTTTCTGCACTGTGCACAACTTTCCCATTGCTCTTGTGGTGCTGCAACTCCTAGGTGACTTCTAGGACAATAATTTCTAGGAAATATAATTTGCCTTTCTGAAAATCTGTTAGGAGGCCCAGTCATCCTGGTTTTGCTTCACCACCTATCCCAGAAGCCCTGCTAGCTGGCTGAGTCTACACGGATGCCTCATGCCATGTGCAGTGATTCCAGAAAAACAGCCTTCACCTTCCTGCTCCTTCTCCATTAAGGATATTCCCTTGTCCTCAGAAGCCCTATGAAATAGCACTGCCAAATCAGACTGCTTGCATGCCTGCCAGTGCATGGATACTCTGATAGACACACTTGTGGCACTCAGCAGGATCTCCTACACTGCCTGTATGTGGGTCAAAAGAGGCACTGGCAAAATCATTAGGTGCTAGCAGAAGAATCATGGCAGTTGTTAGTTTTAAGCCCAGTCTCTAAATTCCTGTAATTTCTGGTAGGCATCCTAGAAATCACCATTGGAATACTGAAGGATTTATTCCTACCGATGTAGAGTTGTAGACACTATATGATTAACAAAAAAAGCAACTTGACTGTGGGAAAAAAAAAAAAGTGGTATCAGTACACTTCTGTTTTACACACTTTAAGTGCTGCACTTTCCATGAATGAATAAACTTAACCAATGGAGCAACCCCAAGAAGATTCACCCAGGAATTTCCCACAGATGTCCCCCATGGCACACCCACTCTTCGCATCTTTCCTGCCTACTGTTTAGTAAAAAGGACTTCTAATTTTGTACTCTTTGTTCTTCAGATTATTTCAGTTAAGAGTGCCCCTACAAAAACTTTGTTTCTTTCCCTCTTCTGCTGAGAGAAAAATCAAAACTGTCCTTTTCCCATGTTCTGATTTTGTATTATGTATATTCTGGCATCCTGAATTTCACCAATGCAAATTCAGAGACATGTTCTCGCTGCATGGGGGAAAGATGTAGTGATTTATAAATAGTATGGATCATGCTTTAGTGTATGTCCCTAGCTAAATATATTAAAAATGACAGCTACCAACGCAACAACATCTCCTGAAAAATTAACATACTCTATTCTGTGACATATTTCATTATCCACCTTCATTTGGCTTAGTATGCTATGCACAAAAGCATCAGATCCAGCATCGTTAGTGACAGTAACTAAGCTTCAGCTTTTACCTCCAGTTCCTAAGGTTGGTTGGTTGGTTTTTATTTCAACAGAAATCTGAATAAATTTTCAAGCCACTTCATCTATCTAGGACTACAGTTACGTCTTAAAAGCTGAAAATCTTGTACCCAGTGTCAATATCAATTAATTAGTGATTCTTTAAATAACCTTTTTGTGTGACATATGGGAAAAAAACTGACATTAGCAAAACTTACACTTTCTCCTTGTTCATTCCAGCTGAAAAATCAAACTTTGACTCCCTCACACTCAGCCTGTCTTTCAGATGTGTAACTTACACCCATTACATTTCATCTCTACATATGATGCTCTGACTCACAGTTGCATGTCACTGAAATGATCTAATGTGCATGCCCATGAATTAGAAGATAGCTCTTGCTTTTTAAAAATTAAACAGTGGGAAAATGTTATCATCATCATCAAAAAGAGCTCTACTGAATTGTTCCTTTGACTGTAGTATGAAATGTCCAACTTTAAATATCAGTAGCTCAAGCACGAACAATGGTCCTAATAAAACACTTTTTCTGACCAAAGTTACACCCATTGCAGTGTCCTATCTCCTAATAGATACATAGGGAAAAGTATTACAAGAAAAGCATATTTCAGTAATTCTTTGGAACACTCTCCCACCTTCCACAGTTTGTCGCCCTGGGACTACTTTTTTTAAAAAAAATATATTGTATATATTGATATGGTGATATTAATATCACATCATATCATACCATCATAGAATCATAGAAAATTAGGGGTTGGAAGGGATCTCAAAAGATCACCTAGTCCCCTGCCAGAGTAGGGTCACCTACAGGAGGTTGCACAGGAATGTGTCCAGGTGGGTTTTTAATGTCTCCAGGGAAGAAGACTCCACAAGCTCCCTGAGCAGCCTGTTCCAGTGCTCTGTCTCCCTCACAGTGAAAAAATTCTTCCTGATACTTATATGCAAACACCTATGCTCCAGTTCATAACCATTGCCCCTTGTCCTACTGTTAGTCATCCCTGAGAAAAGGTGGACTCCATCCTCCTGGCACTCACCCCTTACATATTTATAAACATTAATAAGGTATACAACATGGTATGATATGATATAATATAATTTAATATACAATATGTACTATATGTATTATTATGTATGTTATATACTGTGTACAAGTCATTATTAGGATATCAAATTTCTTTAGCTTTACTCCATGAGCTGGAAATTCTAGCCAGATTGCTTGTGCCAAACCAATGTGCTCTCCTCACTCTTTTCCCTGATGGACTCTGCTGCTCTGGAACATGGCACAGAGGGAAGCAGCTGCAGGAGACTTCACGTCACACCAAGCGCCAAGTACAAAAATAATCCCAGTAGCTTTCAAATGGAATGGATCATCACATCACTGTTGCATAACGGCTAAGATCACTCTTCCTCCTTTGCTGTCCTCTTTACCAGAGTTATCAGGAGGTTCCTGAGACCAGGCTTCTCCTTTATTTTCCCTTACATATTCTAAGTAATTCAGTGAGTCTACTAAATCTCCTTTCATTGGTGTTCTCATTACTATGTGGACCATAACTGGAAGGAATTTCCTAGGATATCCTGCATTCTTCTTGTGATATATTTTGCCCTGAACCCAGGAGATAAGTTGCCAAAATGGTTTCATTTCTTTCTCTTCAGGACACAGATGTCTTGACACAGGATCTGCACTGAAGAAGCACAGCTCAGTATTACTGGTCTTTTCCTTCCTCTCGCTGCTTGTTGCTCATGGCCAAGAGCAGGACTGTCACAGGCCTTGTAAGTGTCCTTTTTTAACCTGGCTGCTGACGGAAATGAGCTATTTCCAACGCTGCTTTTCATTTACTTGGTTTTTGGGTTTGTTTTTTGTTGTTGTTGTTTTTTGCTTTGGTTTGGTTTGGTTTTTTTCTGCTTGTTAGTGCCCCGGTAGTCACACAGGAATCCACAGAGGAACTTTGCCTGAAACTTACCTGAAAGAGATAAAGTCTCAAAGAAAATTACATTTTTACTGGGTTTGCTGAAATAAGCAAGCAGAGGAGAATAGCAAGCAAAAACAGTGCCATTGTGGGGGATTCCTGGACACAAATTGTAATTTTGATTTGGTAGTGGCTGGATGATGAGCCAGCAAGCTCAGAACATCGTAGCCAAAGGATTAGTGTCCCTAACAAGATTGGGAACACCAGGGTGGTGCTGATGGAGATGGACTGATGTATAGGAAATCAAGGTCCAGGAATTTTAAAGACCACTGGAACAACTTCTTTTCTTGCCTTATGCTATCCTTCTAAGAAGATACCATTCATGGTTTTAAACCTACAGTCAGGTTTTGTGTTTGTATAACTTTTCTATTTGAGGATTAAAATGCATTATATGAGCACTAAAGTATTTTACACACACACAAATTAGGCACTCACTGTATTAATAAATAAACCGTGTAAACTGGCTTTGGTAATTTAAAGTACAGCTCCAGCTTTTTCTTTAACATTATTCACCAATACCTTTTTAATATACCTGTGTACAAACACTACATATGAACAATAAAAGTAATTGTGTCAATTATATAAAATAGTCAGATAATCTGAAAATTATTAGGCTTATTCACCACTGATTTAAAAATACAATCGTTGGCTTCATACATATGTATGATATGAATCCTGAAAAGACCAAGTATGTAGAATAACAAGAGATTTTGAATGTTTTTAAACATACTCATTTTCTGGGGATTTCAGAGGACAGATTTTTGTTTAATCATATTTCTGGGCTGTTGTCAGGATGTCACTATTCCCTAGAGCTGAATCTTTGGACATCAGAGACATTCTCCCCTGGAGCTGCATCTATAGATATTAAAGATTCAGGGTCATTACATTACCCTAAGTTACCTTAAGCTAGGAAAGACAAGACACTAGGTCCTAATTACAGCTTATGCCCATTTAAGGTTCTGTAAGTGTAATGCAGAAGCCTTGATGCAAACAAAAATCAGTCCTCAATCACTTTAAAAGTACTCACAAATAAAGGTTAAAATTTTGTTTAAGTTCCTCTTCTTATCAAATTTTGGAAAAGGAGAGCCTTTTCACAACCAGTGAGGAACTGCATGTTTTATTTGAAGTCTGCCATTTAAAAAGGTTGATTTATTTTTCCACATTAAGTGCAAAATACCACTCTTGCACACATACCTGCTAGCAACAAAGCAGCTCACTATTGAAATCAAAATGGGATTTCTGGGTTTTAACTGTAGGACTTCCAGGGCTCAATTCCTGTGTCCCTGTCTTAAATTAAGAGCCAGAAATTATTTCCTCATGAGACTTCCAGTTAGATCTTTGCCAAGGCCACGGGTCACCTGATTGTATCCAGAAGTTTACTCTAAACTTAGCTGGTGATGTGTCAATGTGATGAGGTTTCAGCACATGAGACTTCATAGTGACTGAAGCTGGTTCCCAGGATTTTTTAATTCAGTTGGGGAATAGGATTACATAAAATCTGAATACAATTTTCAGGTCTTCATTCTATGTTTCATTTTCCAGAAACACAAGCATTTATGAGGACCTTTGATTTCTCACTTCTATCTGTAGGCCACAGAGTTACTAATGGGAATTAAAAATAAAACTGCCATGTAGATGCATTGCAGTGAAAAAAAAAAAACTAATTAAATGTGGTGTAAGTGACTATGATAAAATGTCTTGGGAACATGCCTGGCCACTGTGGACAAGAGGTCATGCTTCACATGCCAAGAATGACAGTGTGATGCTACAGGGGTTTGAGAACCAGTTGGAGAGTCAGTTCCCTAGTTCAGTGACCTCTCTTCAATTGAAACTGTATAAACACAGAAGTCAACCAAATAATGTAGCTGTATGTATAATTCTCTTGTGTAGTATGCTAAAGACAAAGGATATAGAAATTACAGATTGCCAGTAATGGTAAAAGAAAACTACAATAAGCACAACTTTAAATATGTGTTATATAGAGCAGACAAGGGGAAAAAACAAAACAAAACAAAACAAATTTTCCAGAGAATCCTGCCAATAGCAGGATTTTCCATACCAGGGTCCTTTTCTATCTGGTTCACCTCCAAACAGAACCTCCATCCTTCTTAACAGTCTGGGCAGAAGAGACTGTCTGGGGTCCTCTGAGAAAACTTGCAATAACATTAAGTTCTCTTGCTCAGCGGACATCATACAGAGAAAATATTTAAATTATTTCTCTAAAATGAAGGAAAGGAAGTATGAAGAACTGCTTTAAGTGGTATTAAAGAACTATTTTAGATTTCTTGAGGTTAAAATGAAGAAAATTCTTTGCAGTCCATTCTCCCACACATCTCGCTCCTATAGATCTTGCAAAGACCCACAAGAGGATGTAAAACAAATTCAGAAGCAACATGGTAAACTGAAGTTTTCATTAAAAGCATTGATTTATCTTGTGATTCAAGAGCAATTATCTCTCCTTCAGCTCTGTGAGACAGTGCTGCTTCTACACCACCTTTGCACTCCCCATATGTCCTGTGCAAACTCTGTCCTGGGACACTCACCTGCAAGACATGAAGGCTCAACAAGCAAGTCTTCTGCATTACAAAACTGAAATAAAAGGATATTTTCTTGTTTTACAGCTCAGACATATTGCAAAACCACACACAAATTAAGATTTTTATGAAAATGTGTAATAAACCATCCGGAAAACCAGTAGTGGGGCCTTGCCACGGATCATCAGGTGTAAAAAGGAGGGCTATCTGAGCAGGATTCCTGCTCTGGTCACTGCCTTGAAGTGTTCTCTGAGAGCTGCGATCTTCATTCACAGGTTTATTTTCATGAAGCATCTGTTCACCACCAGAGCAACAGCTTCATGAACTGAGTCAAAATTCTAAGGAAAAACAATTTAATCCTTCAGCCTCCAAAGCACAACATCATCTATTACTATACAGCTTTTTAAAAACAAGATATATAGTGTTAAAGTATTATTCCCTGGACTGCAGTTGCAAAGGGCATTCTGTATTCAAAGGGCATTTTTCCTTTGGAAAAAGAGGCCATGTTTGAATTTTTTTAATCTTCTAGTATTTGTTCCTCTTTTCAGGCTTCAGTGACAGTGCTACAGGAAGTTTCATAGCAAATGCCTTTCATCCCCTAGGATGCTCAGCAGCTGCGCTGGCTGACGGACTTACAACTCTGCACATTTTTCAAATGTTTCTTTAACTGCTTTTTAGGAACAGCCATTTTTATAAACTTTTTTTTACTCCAAAGTTGTCCAACATTTGTGGAAATATCTTTCCAGATTACACAAAACAGTTTCTTCAATACTTCTGAATTATTTATTTCTGTTCTTCCCATTTATCTTGCAGGGCTAATATTTATTCATTTTCAGTTTCCTTTCCCCTCTTTTTATTTTCTTCATGAAAGCTTATTTTTCCATGTTTTTAATGTTTTTTTCACCCTCCCATTTAAAAATATTTTTAATTATATAATTAAATCTTTTTCAGCTCTTTCAGTTTCAAAAAAGTTCTGCTTTTTAAAATTTTTTTTCCCTTCACATTGCTACAGTTCTTTGTAGAGGCCTTTTAGTCAACAGCAGTAGTAAAAAATATTTTGTGGTGCTGAGAAGTGAGTTTACTTCTTTCTGCTTGCATGCCTGCAGGTTTTCTCTCAGTCATGTGGGTTTCCTTGGCTTCTCATTAAGAAAAACAAAACAAAAAAAAAGACAAGAACTATGTGTTCTTGTCACAGTATTTCATTACCTTGAAAGACAGAGATCAACTTGTTGGGCATAAAATGAAAACTTTAGAACAAGCAGCTTGTTGTTTTTTTTTTAAATCATTCTTATTTGTCATCACCAGTCAAGCCTTTCATGTTGCTGAAATCTATTGCTGTCTTTGAAAAATCAGTCATCCTAAGCTGGTATAAAATCAGTTCAAAGAGAGGTTTTTCTTACTTTATGATTTCTTAGCAGCTTTTGAAAGTGTCAGCTCAAAAGAAGGATAATAAATACTTAAAATATCTTCCTGCTCTCTTCTATGAAGCAGTAATAATGGATATAAATTCTGGCCTTCCACATATCACAACACCAAAGCTATGTTAAAAGAATATAAGGAGGTTGAGAAATCATATCCTGAGAAGTTAGGAAATGCCAACCAGAATTATTTTTTGGTTTTTACACACTTATGTATTATGACACAGTCCTTTTTAAAAAAAAAAAAAAAAGAAACGAAACCACAAAACAAACAAAAATAGAACAAAAGGTTCACTAATTGAGCAACTCTATATTTGCTTGCTCTTTATGGCTAGGTGTGACCCATCATACAGACCTCCCTTGGTTTGGCTTCTAGAGTAAGCACCAGCAATGCTGGAGTCTCACGTTCTGTGCAAATGAAGTTATGTGGTTTTGACCTTTAGTCTGCAAGCATATGTTATAATCAGGGGAAATAGGAAAATCAAGCATTTTGAGTCATTCCAGGATTTGGAATGAAACTTGGTGTGTACAAATCAATTCTATTTGAGGTAGTTGCTGTAGGCTCAGCTTTTAGTCAGGGGAGGAGATACAGGAACTTCGGGGCAGTAGTGATGCATTTGAGACTTAAGGAGATGAACTGCTGCCCAGCATTCTCTTACACATTGTCTCAGCACCCATTCACTATAAATTTTATGCAAAGTTGTTTCTTTTTAACATAGTAACAGTCCTTCCAATTGCTAGCAGCATTTGTTTGAGGTTTTCTTCTCATTTTCTGATCTGTATCTTCTTATATGATCTCTGTTCCTTGGATTTTTCTCTGCATTTATTTTACTTGCTTGTTCTGCTTAGTTGATCCAGATCTTAGCCTCCTTATTATCTTAGTTGGCATTTCTCAGGGGTTTTTTTTTTGGTTTTTTTTTGGGGTTTTTTTTGGGGGTTTTTTTTTGGTTTTTTTTTTTTTTTTTTTTGGTTGGTTGGTTGGTTGGTTTTGGTTTTGGGTTTTTTTTCCCCCCCAAAAGCAGTGTTTCAGCATTTAAAAGGTTTGACAGGTTAATGATGACAAAAAGGAATATACTTAAACCTCATTATATTTTTCAACTTCAAAGACTTTTGCTCATATTTATTAATGTATTTTCACAATATTTAAGGCAGAATTATCACTGCTGTTCCAAAGCTGGGGGAACTGAGGTGCAGACACTAAAGCCTCACTGGCTTACATATTTAACAGGTACAAATAGCCAGCAGGAGGCCTAATCTGTGGGAAGCAGGAGAAGACTGATACTTAAGAGGTTTTTCAAAGCTTTTGTTTGGTGTTGTCCAACTTCCCCAAATTCTTTGAGTCTCTGCTCTAGGTTCAGTGAATTTAATTACCTTAAAAATCTTTAAAAAAGCATTATATTCTCCAAAGCTGTTAATCGTATTCTGAACTTAACTACCTAAACCCAAACTAACCTAAACCATTTTCTACCTGCTCTAGATCAAATTAGTACTATGCAATAATACCTTACTGCATGTGGGTGGATTTTATCTAAATATGATATAAAATTCCTCCATGTACACTAATGTGCAAGAGAGAGTATCAAACAAACAATTACTGCTCTAAAACATTGTGGATTATGAGAGGGAGGGATGTTGTTAAGAGTTGCCTGTTCCAGCTGCTCTCTCCATAAAGGCCTCAGTTCAAAGCACTACAGAAGGCAGTGGTTCACCTCTCTATGACAATGTATTGGCATTTTCACTGATATTATGGCAAAAGCATCACTGTGCAAACATTGCTATTGATTCAGTTCTGGAAATATACTAAATAGGAAAAAAATAATGTGGGCTTTAATACCATGAATTTCTTTTTAGCCAGTTTATTATCCTTAACTACTAAGACTCTTGTAAGTCGATCCAATTAATGCTGTACATCATAAAATTCTTAATCATGTAGATATAATCTTTGGTTTACTCTATGTAGTAGTCCACTATCACTCTCATAATTTACAGATTATGATGAATGTTCTCTACATAGTATTTATTCTAAATCACTACCAATACAATCTTTAATTTGGTATCTTTGTCTGTTCTAAGGTTGTAAAAAGAGAAAGTAGCATTGTCATAAAGCAGCATAGCTTTCATTTCATTTTCTGGTATTTTATTGTTCCTTGGTTACTAGGTTTTAAGAAGGTTACACTGCTTTTAAGAAAAACTCATTCACCTGTGAAATAGGATTGCAATCACTGATATGCTTTTCCATAAAATATTCAAGACATTGTACTTCAGGATATCCACACAAAATTTTATCTTCAACAAGTTACTTAATTTTTCCAGTGATGTTCTAAAACATGATATTTCAGGCTGACATCAGTTACTGCTGCTACAAAGATTTTACAATTTATCGTGAGGTGAGGTTTAAGGAAAATTAATATACTCTGTAAGAAATAACTGATCTTTTCAGTGAATACTGAAAACAGTTTGTAATGGAAGTTTATATTATCATCAGATCTTTTTACTTTTTCATCACCAACAGATAAAGCTATCATAACATTTGATTACATTTTAAACAAAAATAGCTGGTAAAGGCACAAATACACATTAGAATGAATACTCTGTGTCTCTCTAAGTGGCATATAATTTATCAAGAAACACTGTTTGCTAATTATGCCTCATTTGTGTTCATAAGGGCAGTACACATACTGAATATAGTCAAGGCTCTGCTTAAGTATCAGTTAGGACTTGTATGACTTCAAAAGAAACTAAAAGTATTTCAGACCATATGGAGGATCCAACTTCGAATTCACTGTATTGCACAGGTTCTGGAACTGCAGAACACTTCAGCTTTAGTAGGTGCACACAGGTGGAGAATAAGTATGTTTAAACTTCAGTTCCTGTTGGAATTACAAATTGCTTCTAAATGAAGTATTCTGATGCACAGAACATTTATTTCAGATACAGATTCTCCAAGTGGAACAGGCAACTGAAGGATACCGTATCCTAAAAGCACCTTGGTTCTGAAATGCCTTTGAGCCTGTTTTATCACCACACATTTTATTTGCCAATATGAAATTACTGTATTCATAAGATTGTGTTTATGTTCAAAATACCGAATCCTAACTCACATATATTTTATTGAAATCTGAGTTCAAAAGGGCCTAAATTTTTAGTTTCTTTTTATTGCTTGGCTACTCTGGGGAAACACTTTTCAGGGTGAAAGTCTCGGGATATCTGCTTCTCAGCTGCCATTTTGCAGGGAACTGCAGAAACAGATTTCTGAGAAAACTGCACATATATTTTAAATATCTTTCTAATAGTTATCATACTGTGTACACCTACACAGTTCAGTTTCAGCCTTAAGTGCATATTGAGAAAAGTGGTCATTTGGAATACACTCCATATTCCTCATACCTTCTCCCACATTGACTTTTTTTTTTTTTTTTTTTTTTTTTTTTTTGTCATTTTGGTGCTTTTGGACTTATACCACAGCATCCTCATTATTCTAAGCACATGATAGCAGAAGACATTAGAATTAAAGGCTTAGTCTAACCCCATTGTCCCCATTTCTCTTGCTCCTACTTCCTAGGAGCTATGCCAATGCTACTTCACAGATCCTTCGTTTGTGGCTGAGGGTCATGCCCCTTTCCCAGGAAAGGGCTGCAGCAAAACAGAACAGAACAGCTGTGCTGAGTGCAAGTTTACAGGAGACAGGGGTGTCCTGGCAGAGCACATGTGAGAGGAGATTGTGAAGATGGAGGGAGTCTGGCATCACAGCACGACACTGGGAAAGGAGATGGCCTCAGTACATATTATTCTTTGAAATCCTGCAGGCAGAAGTCCTTTCCTTCCCCACAAGAATCAGCTTTGTTGAGTAACAGATGGTTAGATGGAAAAACAAAAAAAGGTTCCTTTTCCCCATGTTTCCCTTCACTTTTCTCACCTATATAATCTAAGCTTCCCTTCTTTTTTTTTTTTTTTTTTTCCCCTGCCCCTTCACACCTCTCTTCTGCCTTCAGCCTTCCCTTAAATCCTCTTTTATCCTATTTCTGTAGTTCATTTATTTTTTTTCTCAGGATCACAGGATCATTGAGTCCAACTGTCAATCGAACACTGCCAAGTCCACAACCAAACCATTTCTGACACAAGCCAAGATGCTGCTGGCCACCTTGCCCCCCCCGGGCACAATGCCGGCTCCTATTCAACTGGCTGGGATCTCCGTTGCACTCCGGTGCAGTGCCCTCGCTCCCATTTCCCAGAACAGTTCCTGTACTGTCACACTCTTTTCCAACCTGCCTCACGGAAATCACCAGTCCCACCGGCCCTGACCCGCAGCAAGATGATTCCTGCTGGGCCCGGCCGGGAACCCGTCCGCTCCCCTACCCGCTGCTGCTTGGGAAGCGAAAGCCTCACCCCAAGCACAAGCGCTGCCCGGAGCCCGGAGCCCGGAGCCCGGAGCCCGGAGCCCGGAGCCCGGAGCCCGGAGCCCGGAGCCCGGAGCCCGGAGCCCGGAGCCCGGAGCCCGGAGCCCGGAGCCCGGAGCCCGGAGCCCGCCCCCTGCCCTCTCCGGGCGGCAGCGACTGCGCGGCGGGCGGGACAGGGGGAAGGCGGGGAGGGGGTGGCATGGGGGGGGGGGGGAGAGTCCGCCCACACGCCCAGCGTTTTCCCGTAGGGTGTGACGTCACACTGCTTCGTCCCCGTGACGTTGTGGCGGCGTGACGCAGGCACGCAGAGGGGCGCGCTTGTAAGTTCCCTTCCCCCCGTGTCGGTGGGGGCCGCGCCCCGGGTTGGGCGGGGGCGGGCGGGAGGCTCTGGGGATGGCGCGGGTGCAGCCGCGCCCTCCACCCCGGGCGGCAGCAGCGGCGGCGCGGGGCCGGGAGGCTGCCCCGCTGGCAGCCGGGAAGCAGGAAGCGGCGGAGCAGCGGCTCCCGGCGGCAGCGTTGTGCGGAGGTGGGCGTCTTTCCCGGCCCTGCCCGCGGCGAGCCGCAGGAGCCCCTCTGCCGGGCTGTGCCTTTGAGGCTCCGCGACCGTGGGTCCGCCCAGTCCCGGAACGCAGGTGCTGAGCCCGCCATCCTGCCGCGCCCGTGGCCGGCGGAGGGAAGGAGGGAGGGAGGGATCGCCGCCGGAGCCCGAAAGCGGCGGTGCGCGGCCTGCAGGACTCGGCCGGGCCGAGCTGGGCCAGCGCGCTGGTAAGGCGGCCCCCCGGGCTCCCGGTTGGGGTGTGACTGCACTGATCTGAGGCGATTTCACAATAAAGATCCGCAGAAAGGCAGCGCATTCCCAGTTTCTGCGAGTTACGGGAGTTAGTTCCACCCTGTATTTACACTTCTCTTAGTACACGTGGCCATAAAATGTTGCATATTGAGGGCCGGCGGTAGATGCCTGAGCCCTGTAACCGTGTGTCCGGTGTGAAATCCCCTCACCAGTGGGAGCCCGAGCTGAGCTCCGGGCTCTCAGACCTGAGTGTGCTTTGGAAACCTTCCTGCACCTCCCGTAAAAGCACAAATGCTACGTGCAGTCTCCTCGGGCTCCTCGGTTTTTGGAAGGAACCCAAGAGACAAAGGGTTCTTGTTTGTTCTGTGGCTGCAGAAGTGAACGCTGGAATGGATGTAGTGTTCCTGCAGAAGGTACCGAGGCCTGACTGAGGCTTGTTGGGACTTCTTGTTGTAATAATGACGTAAAGAATATATCCCATGTTCTAAGTGATCTGACATAGTGGGGTAGGCAAAATAAGGAGGGAAGTGTTTTTAAGAAGCATAAGAATTTTGGGAAGACTGCAGGGATGTCTGCAGTGTGGTGGATTTGAAAGAGTGTGAGTGTTGCTTGAATGTTTTGCCCAGAAGTCATACTTTGGCAACAGACTTACCTTAGCTCCCTTACTGAATTAAAAGTGATCTGATACATCTTACCTTTTATTTGCATTCTTTTACTCTTCAATTCACATTGCCTTGTGCTCAGTTCCTTTTTTTTTTTTTTTTTTTTTTTTTTTTTTTTTTTTTTTTTTGTTCTTCTTAAGTACATCTCTTTGAATCCTTTTAATTTGTCTTGGAGTTTCAGTCAACAGTCCAGCCCTTAAATGCTGTGTAGTTTAGCTGGCTTAATTTAAAATTTGAATTTGTACCTACTTTTTTTAACCAGTAATATGCTATTAAAAGTGGTCTTACAGATTAATATGCCATAATAAGAATGAAAGAGGAGGACAACATATGGTAAATGCACAGCTCCCTTGGATCAGAGTAGTTACCCTGTGCAGTTTCCGTGGTTTTTTCTCACAGGACCATTCAGCAAGCATTTTTTTTTTAGTAACCTTATTGTAGCTAGCTATTTTTAGTAACAGTAATTTTGGAAAGATATTTAAATGAAAAAACATGTTTCAAGGATGACTGCGTAATTTTTCTGCTTTAATAACTGCGAGAATAGGATTTTCCCTTTTTTTTCAAATTTAAAATTAGAAAGGAAAAGGAAGGAAAAAACTTCATGATAGTTGATATATATATATAAGTATTTTTGTGTAATAATTTGATAAAATGTTTATTCAAAGTTATTCTTGGGTAATGAGAACTTGGAGGATCGGAAGAAAACTAGCACTGTGGGTGGTTCGGATGGTTTTTTACTTTTGGGCAGGCTGTTAATAGGTTGTAGGGTAACTAAAATTTTGTAGTTAAAATATTTTTCAAAGCATTCATGAAGGAAATACTAGCTTCTTGTGTGTCCTCTTACTTGTCTCAATATCAGAACTAGCAATGACACTGATAGCATATGATGAGGTGTTTCTGATTTTCTTATGAACCTTTAGATGTCTGTAGTGATTGTCATACATATGTTTTTTTATGTACAGATTCAATGATTATGCTGCTTTAGATGGAAGGAGTGCTCATCTGTGACTTGGGGCATATCAAGGATTTTTATGTGCAGAGGTAATAGTTATGGAAGTGGTTCAGTGTCTTAAGTGTCTGTATGAAACTGGTGATGGTTTCATGAGTTTATTTGCATCTAGTGAGGGATAGGTCAAAGTGAAATGGTGAAAGTACGGTTTTGATCTGAAGTTACTGCATTTACAGTTACAGAAACTTAATGAGTTCTATAAGTATGTGGTCAAGTCAGGCATGTGTGAACTTTTATCAGTTAGCAATGCTTATTAAAATATTTATTATTGCATCGTCTAATCTGAAATACTGTTAATGCATGGTAAGCCTCAGTGGAGATGCCACTGTATTGAAAGTGAATATGTTCTTGTAGAATTCTGTTTTATTTGCCACTTTCTAAAATGTATGCCACTGTTTTTTATTTGATACGATTTTCTGTTCTTTGCTAAATACATTTTCTAAGATATTGGGACTTTGTTTTTTGTTTTCCTTGAAATAGGAATTGAGATGTAAGAAATATTTTATTGGCCATAGCAGCAGCAGGATGTATAAGGTGGGTATGCTGAAAAAACATGGTTAATATCCTTGCAGAATAATTTAGGTTTTTATTCTGTCTGGATGCAAAGAAATGATGTACAGTAAGCGAGGTTTCCCAGTGGTAGGTGTAGGTAGTTTACCTGGTTTTGATTGTGGTAGGCTGCTACATGTTTACCACAAGGTAAGGGTGTAGGTGCAAACAGTTTTATGTAGATTATATATTTGTAAGTTTAAATGCTTTTTTGTCTAAAGCTGGACTGAGAAAATACCATCTAGTGTTTTGGAATCTTTTTTTTTTTTTTTTTCTTTCTTGATCCCATTTAACCCAAACACGAAAACCAATTCAGTACTTCCCTTCTGACATAGACAGTTTTTTGTCTCTATGTTTTAGTTGCTGCTTATTGGTTTATTTGGTTGCTTTTAAAATCTTTAAAGACACCGAGGGTATACTCCAGTGAAATGAATTGTTTTCAGAGTTTTCTTAAAATATAGTAGTGATTCAGCAGCAATAGAAGATATTTTGATACTCATCCTTATTTGCAGTGAAATTAAGATTTTGTCCTTATCTCCTTAGACCTAGTGCTTCACATTTATCATTTTAATTCACTTACTGAGATCCAGAACATGTTTTTAAAAATATATATTCATGTTTTAAATTTTAATTTTAAAAGATTTTTACAAGACTGACATTGGCAAATAAGAGAATAGCAATGCTTGAATAGTAGTTGATCAGTTTCTAATGAAGTTTTTTGCATGTTGTTATCAAAGTTGAATGAAATGCCAACTTCACAGTATATTGATTAAAAGAATATATATGGTTTAGATACTAATTATTGACTTTTTAATTTTGAAATTAAAAAGTTATGATATTTTTTTTTTTGTTTCCGTGCTTTTCTTGCTGATGTATCAAAGAGATTTCTTACTGTCAGCTTAAAATGGCATTTGGAGAATGCTGTCATTTTTGTATTGTATTTGCTTTACATTACTATGGGTCTTGTCACCCTTCATGAAAACCCACAGAACAGCTGGGTAGAAACCATCCGATTCTGCATGTTGTATTTTCTAATTAATATGTCTTTGACTTAATATAGTATCATATTTGCAAGTATTGACTTGTCATTATTAAGTCGACTACGCCTAGTGTAAGTAATATTCAAGCTCTTTTATTTTTAAGGACTGATTTGGTGGATATTTATAGTGTAATTAGATGTAGGAAATGCCATCATGGTTTGTGGAGCAATACATCTTAATCTGATAATTCTTCCTAATTAATACAAAAAATGTAATCAAAACACCATAAACCTAACTGCTAGAACTGCACTGTATATTAAACAAGGGTACGAAAGTGCATAAATTAAAGAGAGACTTTCTTCATTTTGTAACTTCAGAATTCACTATTTTAGGTAAGAGCTACTTCCTCACCTAAACTGTGAACTATTGTTTGTGTCGTTGGTTCTTTCTTTCGTGGCTTTGAAGGGCATTCAGTACTGAACACCTTGCCTGAAGAGAGTCCAGCTGGTGTCCTGGTACCAGAACAGGCTTGGTACTGAGCTGTACATTATGCTTTTCAGATATTGCACAAATGCAAGGGAAAGAGTATAACATATAGCTCAGTGCCTCAGAGTTGTAATGCATTGTGGTTAAGGTTTTTAACAACAAAAACAAACTAATGTTTTTTGTAGAACAGTGTTTTGGTTTTTTGTGGGTTTTTTCCATGGAATCAAATAAAGAGTAGAATTATGCAGTATTGCATAATGAATATGTATATTTTCTAGTGTGAGACTTTTAGAGGCTGCCATAGAATATTAATTTCTGGGAATGCATCCTATAATTTCATTCTGTGTCTTAGTCCTTAACTGTTTTTCAGAAAGTTTAATCTCAAGATTGTTGGTTTAGGAAAGGTATCATGGTTAGTGCCAAGAAGGAATCATGTGCTGAGGTGAGCTTCACAGCTGGGCTGTCCCAGCCCCGCTGAAATGCCTCTGTCACCCCAAGTCACTGGGGAAGCAGAGAGGTAGGAGAGGTTTTGTGGCTTGGTTGGGTAATTGCCAAGAGAAGCAGATGCAAGAGATGGAAAAGCAGCCCAGAAAATTTGTTTCATCCAAGTAGGTATAGGAATTGTAGGGGAAAGGAACCACTCCTATCTGACTTCCTAGGACCTATCAGTGATACTGACTTGGGATGATGAGTGCCTCCTAAGTTGTTGTTTTATTAAGAATTTTTGCTCTTAGTTTTAGTTTGAATGGCAGATGAGTCAGAGCAGTGTTTACATACTCAGTCTTATGCATGAAGCCCTGTGTTATGGTCAGCTGAAGGCTGGAATATATTTAATGATTCTACCTGATCCAAAAGCATAAACTAAACCAAACAAACCCTTAAAGGTGTGTTGCCTTACTTCTTGTTGCATTGTTCATGTATTGTAAGCATCAATTGCAAGGGACTCTTTCATCTCTTGTCAGGACAACATTCTGAAAATGATGCATGGCAACAAATTGCAGCTTAGGCTGATATGATTTGTGTTGCACCCATGCTGCTTTGCCACTTTATGTATGTATATATGTGGTTCTTTTGAATGAATCAAAAAAATAGGGATATCCCTGTTACTGGTTTGCAGAGTTTTGAGCACATCTCAACTTTCTGCCTATGATTGATTTTACATAATAATACAGACCCCAGTTTTGGTGGATGTTTTGGCTGTCCTTGACTGGATAGCCTCCCTAAGTGAGATTATAGTCTTACAAGTTTTCTGTGAGTACCTGTAACCTCAGATCTGTATCAGGCTGCTGCTCCAATGATGTAGTTCTACATACACCAAGACATCAGTTTCTGACAGATTTTGGCATCGGTTACTGCTAATAATACACACTATCCTAAAGGTACAAGGATTTGAATCCCAAATATACTGCCAGGTAATAAAAAAGGATCAGCCCATAAAAACCTGCATAGTTCTTTTGTTTATGTAGGTATGCTCAGTGTGTGATGAATCCAGCACTCTGAAATTACCAGTCTATTAATAAAGTGTCCTGAACTGATACTATGGATGTTCAGTGCATTTTATTGGTTTTGTCATCAGCAAATTCTGAGGCTTTATTGAAGAAAAAAACAAAATTGGTTTTGGATTTAGAAAGAAGGAACTGTTCTCTATTACAGGGCTAAAACTAAGACCACCCAATGCCTTCAGCTGTTTTTTGTTATTTTCACAAATAGTTTGTTCTTTTAGCAGTGTTTAAGAAGAGAGAGTCGGTTTTATCACTCTATTACTCTTTTCCCTAAATGGCAATATGAAACAAACTACAATACTGTTCATGATTGAGAAAAAAAATCTTAGATTTTTTTTTTTGTTCCTTCTGTTTTCAGCTTCCAGAGTACAATAGGCACTTCTGGTTTCAGCTCTTCAAATGCACCTTTCTGTTGGAAATTTTTGTAAAGTTTGGCTAGATATGTACTTCTTCAGGGTCAGTATTGTTTCTATCCTATGATATTTTAGTAAATTAATTCAGGAATGTTACATGCTTTCCATATTTCTTGTAGGGCAAGAGGATGTAGAATGTTTTTGTCAGCCAGGTATACATGTGTTACCTTTTCTACTGGACTTGTAATTTTTCAGAGGGCAGGTTTGCTGTACTATGTTGCAGACTTGTTCTTAGGCTGAAACATACTTGGTGCCTATTTGGAGGCCTAAGTGTGAAAAGTCCACATCTGCAGCATAAAGCAGTTACCCTTGCACAGTCTGTGTTTATGTTCTCTTGTAAGCCAGTGGTTTTCTTTTTGGGAAGATACCCTGATGGGCATATGAAAAATATTTGTTGACTGTAATGTGTGAGATAGGAGGAAGAAATTATGCTGAAAGACAAAAATTGAACCAGAATAATTCAAATATTCAGATTATGAGGATTTATGTTAAGAATCTTGCTTCTGAGAACTCTGTTAACTTCTGATACCTCTGTGTATATTTCCAATCAGAATAAACAAAGCGTGATGAAGAGTAACATGGGGAATAAAATGCTATGGTAAAAATCAATCTCTTACTGTCATATAGGATGCCATCACAGTGTTTGTATTGCTGGATGCCTTCTCTAAAAAGGGAGGTAGAGAGGAGATTCAGAGAAAAGGCTAAAAGAATGATCTGTGGGGATGGACATTTGCTTGTATAAAGAGAAACTGGAAAAAAAGGTGTCTTTGAAAAGCAATGAATTTCATGAAATATACCACAAGTACATAGAATAATGGTGTGAAAAAAGTAATTCAGGAGCTTTTGTTGGTTCATTCTGTAAGAGTAAGGGTCCATTCTGTGAAATCAGGGACACAAATTGAGAAAGGAAACTCGAGGCAGGCTACATTTTTTAATACATTACTAAGACAGTGAGGTCTAGGAATAATTTTAATTTAGGAAATTTCTAATGGAAGTTGGATAATTTAGACTGTAAGAATACTTACATATGCTCACATTACATTTTTCCCTATAAGAATATAACCCCTCAGCTTTTTGTCATAAGGTTATTTTTTCCATTATGATTTTTTCTAAGCTCATTTGAAAACTATGTGTTGATTGTAGGAGTAAAGGAACTAAATTTGTCCTTAGTTTGTTTACAGGGGAAAGGGTTATAGCCTCTCATGAATTTCTGTGCTGTCTATCCCTGTATTAGGTTATATCTAGGTCACATACCTACTAGGTACTATGCCTGCTCTTGATTTACTGATTTACTTTGGTTTTCTTGAAAGTGGAGACACTGAGGAACATGTTTTGAGCAGTAATATCAGGGTCCTCATCAACTTAGAATTTTTGTAGGGCAGTTGTTTTTCTAACTTGCCACTAGTGAGACACTCTTCTGCTCAGCTTCCATTTTTCTGTTGCCTGGGCTTGTGCATTAAGTTGGTGTTCCTGCAGTTTTTTAGTCCAAGTCAGTTTGTTTTGTACCTAGAGCAATGGAATATTTAGGGAGGGTGAGATGAGCTAAGACTGGCCTTCTGTGTCATCCAGCCAACTTTCAGCAAGTATGCAAAAAGTAATAAAAAATAGCAGTGGGGGTATCTTAATTAAATGAGCATGCTTGTCACTCTGCCAGTCTTCTCTCTTGGCATGGTTCAAGTCCTGGAAACTGTTTGCTTTCAGTCTCTATCAAACTCAAATACAAAACTCTGTGATAAAAGCATCAAAAGCAGTGTTCAGCAGGAAAAGACTACAGAATCAAGTTTTGCTTATTCCCACGGAAATGGCCTTTTCATTCCTTTTAATGGAGGCTGCAGTTTTTACTTTTGGTGTGTTTAGCAACAGATTGACTTAAATTTGTTGTATTTGGCTCTAGAGCAGCAAAGAGCAGATGTCAGGGTGGTGCCGTGACAGGAATAAAACGATTCAGAAGGCTTGTGGGAATTTGAGGGGTGAGGGGGAAAATCTTCCTCCTATTTTTTCCCTGCTGTAATCCATATTATGATGTTTAGAGTTGGCATCCAATTCTAAACTCACCATGCTGCAAGGGTTGGTGCACTGAAGCAGGCATTCTTTTCCACAGCTGAAATTGTGGAAACAGAGTTTATTTATAAAATAAAATATGCCTGTGAAGTTATAATTGATACCTTAATTATGGAGAGCATGCCTTGAAAGATGGTAGCTTAGTGACCTGCAGGACATTTTTCTGGCTTAGAATTGCCAAGATTTATACTGAAATATTTTCTCTGTATGAATGTTAAAAGCAGAATTCCCCTGTCAAGGCAGAAAAACTTGAGCAACTGAGAGGTACTTTGTCAGGGATGATAAGCCTTAAATAATGGTCAGCTTTTAAACATTATTTAGGGTAGGAACATCTAAATTGGAAGCTTTGCTATTTGGAGATAGTGACTGTTTAAAAAATACAGCCTTAAAAGCCACCACTGCATATTGTGGGTTCTTTGCATAAGCAGGTGGGTGCCAGATGTACTTGGGATCCTGGAGAAGTTTGCTGCTTTGGTTTATTTCTTTTCACTTTTGTTGTGAGCAGAATGCTTCAAAAAATAGTGTCTGCTTTTTGTTTGTTGGTGTGGTTTTCTTTGGTGATTTTTTTTTTGTGGGTTTTTTTTGTTTGTTTTTTTCAAGGCTGGAAGTATAGTTTATAGATTATTAAAATAGTTGTGATTTAGTTTGCAGTAATTTTGATTGTAGGATGCAAAATTTTAAATTTGTGACAGTTCTCATCTTGTAGGTATAGTGATGAGTATAATGCTTTGCGGAGGTGATGAATATTTTGTTTTTCCTGTGCTGAAAAAGTGTTACTTACTCAAAAATCTGAGGGGAAAGATGGTTATAAATCTTCTGCTTTTCCTTGATGATGCTCCTTAATCTTGTGTTGGTATTTTAGAAAACCATGTTGCCTCCTGCTTTGGGTCTTTGTATTCTGGTGGTGATTATAGTAGCTCTTACCATTTTCTGGAGGGATGGGATCTGAAACAGAAGGAGTGTATCTTACTGTATACTTAATCAAAATATAATGAAAAAGTTCTGCTTTTTTTTTTTTTTTTTTTTTTTTTAAGTTAGTATGGTGGGGTTGTCAAAAGCGTATGTACAATAAATGTACTGTACATGCCCTGTTTTCAGGTCTTAGTCATGATTGTAGTATGCAGTTCAGATTTGAGAACGTTTTTTTCCTGAACAAGGTAAAATGTGCTGTTGTTGTTTTGTTTGTTTTTTCTTTTGAAAATGGGACAAGCTCACTTGCCTGTTAGCTGTGGTGTGTTGAGTTTTTTGGTTAGGTGGCTAATTTCAGCAGCTTGAAAGTGACCACCCCTGTGGTCAGAGCTGCTACAAGAGGACTGAGTGGAAGTCTTTTTCATCTCCTAAATGTAAAGGAAGCCACATTTGATCACCAGCTGCTATCAGGGTTATTCAGTGAGAAAGTCCAGTCCAGTCCAGTCTTACACTTCTGACCAGTTTAGGTTATGTTCTTTAGCTTAAGGTCAGGTAGTGAAACTGCAACGGAGTTCATTGTGTTTGATTAGCATGATTTATGTCTGTCCTGTACTTCATTTCTTCCAGGTATTTTTCACCTGACTGTCAATTTCCTGCACTGTGACACTTAAAAAATGTTAGAAGAACGGATAAATTATGGAATCTGTATTTAAAGACTTTTATATTATTTAATCACAAGTATTTGCAAGGTTTCTTCTACATTGTAAGAGTATGAAACTGGAGAGTGCATTTAGGCTAGATTAAGATCTGTAAGGATCATACCTGTTTAATTTTTTTCATTATTTTGTGCATGTGTTAAACCTGTATTTATATACTATCAGCTGTGAAGATAGCTGTGTATTGCAAGGAGAGCTGGTGGCTGTACCTCATCTGTCACCAAAGCTGAACAGAGTCTGGGTAAGTTTTTTCTGGGTTGTTACGATGCTGTCCCAAGACCAGAGCTACTGTTTGATGTACTGCTTCTCATAGTGGGGTTCTGCAGACCAGATTGCCCTAATTTCCCCTCTACAGAGTTAAACCTCGGAGGTGTCTCCAGTGGTATGTTCTGGAAATCCCACTCACTTATAAGCATTCTGGTTTCTGTCCAGAACAGAGTACCTGTGTGTGGAAAACCAGTTCAGTATCCTCATACTGCAGAGGCATACACATAGTAAAACTTAAATTATGCTCATTGGACTTTGTAGTCTGATGCAAGTACATTTATTTCTCATGGAAGATGCATGTAATTAGCAAAATTGTAAAAAATGCCTAGTATTAATCAAAAGTTATGGGACTAGTCATCAAATAAACTCTAGATGTTCCCAAAAGGGGAAGTTTTAAATGTCTGTTGAAGTCTAGTTGTATTACTAATAGCTGTATTTAGAAGCTTGATAATTTTCAGAACCTACTGACTTTGGGATTCAGTTTTTCATTCTGAAGTAGGTCCACAGGTCCAGAATATGGCCTTCTTTGCTCTCAGGTTTTTAAAGTTAATTATATTTGTTCCTGGAAATAGATGAATGTTAGTAACTTCTCTGTTCAAAATCATCACTAGTACTGGAATGCTACTAGTTTTCAGATATAAATTCTAAAGAGGTTCTGTAAAGAACAGAAGTGACCAGGTGGAATTTTTTGTTATTTGCAAAGGATTCTTATATTAGCAGTACACGCTGTTGTAAGCCACAGTGTTGCTTCAAGGTCCAGCAGTTAAATCAGTTAAAAAATTATGTTTGGAAAGGAATGGTCAGCTTCTGATGTGTTGCCTGCATTTGAGAGTTACAAGCACTTGCAAGTGCTGTTGTCATTGATTCATTTGCATCCTAAGAGTTCTTGTAGTTAGCTCATCCCTTTTAACACACTTAAAACCAACCAATTCACCTTGCTGTGGTTTTATTCACATTGGAGCTGTCATAGCTCACTGAAAAAGCAATAGCAGTATAATTTGAAGTGGTTTTACTTTAAATGTAGAAGTCTTGAAGACAGAATATCTTGCAACAACGTGGAAATATTTTTCTGTCAGGCCTATGGTGTTATGTGCTGTGGATAGATTTGCATCAAGTTTTTACCCATTGAAAATTTAGTTACTAGTCTGCTGTTGTGGTTTTTTGGATGACATTTTTTATGGATATTGTATGGCAGAATATTTAGTCTACTGTGGAGACAGACAAATTTAGGAGAAGTTACTTTCATCTCAGAATAAGGTGTATGAAGTGGGAGAATTAGTTCAGTTTGTTTTTGCAAATCACCAACCCTTAGAAGTGGGATTAAGTTTAGTTCAGGAGAAAATGAAATTTTTGTTTAGAAACCTTTGTTTCCAGTATGAGGTAATGGTGTTTATCTCTCTTCAGTTTCCATCTCAGTAAAGTAGAAAATACATTTTTTTCATATTTCAGTGTTACCTCCTGAAAAACAGGATTTAGTTACTTGTGCAGGCCATAATTTGAGAGGTAACCTTTTGGTCGTCTTGATTGTTATTTTTTACTGCACCATGTCTGCCCTGTTTATATGCCCATACTCAAGATTTCTTTTGGATTTTCTTTTCTTCATTTCTTCAGCTCTTTTTATTCAGTGACTCCATTGTACAGGTAGCCTTCAGGCAAGTAGACTTCAGTCACGCACGATCTGGTTGTGGATGTGACAGTGGTGATGACAAAGTCTTGTGTTAAATGTGAAGGGAAGGAAAAGGAAACAAACCAAAATACAACAGAACAGGTGAGAGAAAGAAGATTGGTATTAAGGAAGGTGGAGAGGAACACCTGAGTGACAAAGTGAAAGAAAATAAAGGGCTGGTGTGGAGATGCATTGTAAACGTAATGTGTGATGATGCTTTTCTGGTTTGTAATTTTAAGAACAACCGTGTTCTTTAAAAGGGTAAGATAATTTATTGAACTTTTTCATCAGAAAAGAATCTTTACCACTTTTTGTTAGATCAGATGCACACTAATACTGATTTTATGGGAGTTTATTTTCAGTGAGAATGTGTTCATAGTTTTTATCAGCATAGTAATAAAAACATTAGTATTTTGCTTGCTATATTGCTTATTTTTCCTCTCATCAGGGCTATGTGCTAAATCTTAGCAGCATTTTCTGTTGGTAGATATAAAGGAATACAATATTCTTAGTGGGGTGCTTAGAAGAATTGTCTTGCTACAGTAAAATTGTTCCAAGGTGTATGTGAAGAGCATGCATGTATGATTGCTCTTTACCTTCCAAAATGGCATTTGAAGGCTTTGTAACTAGATTGAACTACAGCCAGCTTACTCAGATTCCCTCGAGAACATGCAGGGTAGTTTGAGCCCATTCTGTTGAGCTGTGGGGTTTATTTCAGAATTTTGGAGATTCGTTTTTATGGAATAGATACTGAGAGAGTTTGCATTCTTGCTTGGACAATGTACTGTTTATTTTGGAAGGAAGTTTCCCAGGACTAAATAAGAACAAGCTGTTTGACCACCTTCTAGGGAGGAGACTGTTTGGTCAGCATAAAGTTAAAAGAAAAATCTCAGAAGATACAACTGACCATTCTTATGTGCTGTTTGAAACGTTTTCATGTTTCTTCAGGGCTTTAATTACATTGCATATACATGGCAACAAGAAAGACCAGAGATTTGTTCTTTTCTTGGAAGTACAGCTTTATCACATTGTTGGGAATTTATAGCCTAGTAATACATAGTACTTTTTCCATTCCTGCATTTTGCAATTGGTTTGTACAGCCGCATAGCTTGGCAGCCAAGAGCTCACTTTTTCATGATTTTTTTTGGCATGAAAGGGTTACTGTTCACATTTCCTGTGCAATTCTTTCTGATCTTGCTGGGCTGTAATTACTTTCTTGATGTTAAACATTCCCAGGCTCCTATAACCTTCTAGCCCGCTTGCACTGGCCAAGTTTTTCCCAGGTGATCATGTGGGCGAACCTCCTGTTTTGAGGATAAAAATCTCTCCTTCCTGTTCAAGATAGGCTACATACTCATTCCTTTGCTGTGCATCCCAAGAGAAATCTTTTTAAAAATAATAATAAGGTAACACATCACTCTTTTGGAGTCAGCTTTAGCAGCCAAATAGATGACAAATAAAGTGTGTGGGTTTAGAATTTGCTGAATCTTCACTGAATGACTGCAAGTTCACATTTAAGATTATTCTTAATACATTTGGAAAAAAGGTTATGATATAAAAAAGACGGATTTTGACTGCAGCTTCTTACTTTTGACCATACAATTGGCAAATCATTTTAAGCTTGCTTGAATGTAGAACTACTTAGTTGAGCCTTCAGGATTTTTTTTCTTTTGAGTTCTTTGCAGTTCAGAGAATGCTGCATATCTTATAAAAAATGTGAGACTATTACTCCGTTCTTTTATTTTCTATGTAGTTCAGTTATCCAGCGTTTCTCCTGGTTTTAAGTTTGTGGTATAGAAGCAATAAACACAAGGTACATATTTTTTAAAAATAGAAGTAACTGCATACTGCTGAAAAATGCTGGCTTTAGAGGTGTGAGAACTGAAGTGCTCTGTTCTGCCAAGTTACTGAAAGGTCCTACATGCCCCTGCTCATCTGTTCTTCAGCTTTAATCTGGAGGAGCCATGTCTAAGAATGCAAGTGAAGTTTGCTTTCTATGATCTTCATGCTGTTTTCTCGCTGCACCAAGAAAGATGCAATGTGGTGATGGTAGGGGTGTTCTTAGGCTGTGAGGAATTATTGTGCTGATGGATGCATTGGCAGTGGTGGGTGGTTTGTGTTTTGTTACTGATGATATCAGAGCAAATAGCTGAGGATTCTGTGCACTGTTGGTTCAAATAGCCCAAATTTTGATGCTTCATTCAAGAGCAATCTCATTAGCTTATTTTCCTGTTAGAGATAATTTGTGATTGTAATCCTAGTCTTACTGCCTCCTGCATTTAATTGGCAGCTGTGTGAAATTCTCAGGCTGCAAGTTCTAGTTCTAGTTTGTTTACCTGTGGTATTGTGGTTGCTACTCCAATACTCCGAAGTTTTCCCAGTAACTGGCTGACTGAAGCCTTGTGAGTGCATAACTGGGTTTGAGTTCAGTGAAGTTATACTGGAACTTGTTATATATGGAAGCAAATGTTACATGGGTGATAAGTTGCAGCAGTTTAGTTCTCATACATACTGTATGAGAAAAGCCTGTACTGTATAAATAGAAGTTTGAGCAGTTGGTGTGCATGCTGTTAACTGTGCTAGTGAAGAATAGGAAGAATACGTTTTAATGAAAATGTCTCTTTAATTGTTATCAGGAACTCATCTTGAATTTGATGGCTTAGTTATAATTGGAATATGGTCAGTGTCCTGCCCAGTTCTTGATAGCATATTCTGTCATATAATTGGGAACATGGCTGTCAGATATGCCTATTTTTGTTGTTGAACACAGAGGTTCTTATTGGTACATTGTTTAACACAAAGAAAACAAATCCTGGCGCATATGTATATATACACATATATATAATAGTCACTATATAATATATATATAGTATATATATATATATGTGTGTGTGTGTGTATATATATATATACACATATATAATAGTCACTATAAAAAACCTGACCATGAAGCACAAAGTGAGTATAATTGAACAGACAGAAGTTACTGCTGATATCTTGAAATCAGACCTTTCCTCTGTGAGTTTGTAATGGCCTGCATGTGATTTCCAAGTACCTGAGATTTTGTAGGAAACTTCGTATGAAGAGAGCATACAAAAACATACCCACTTGGGTGTGTGTTAAACACATTGGAAGCATTCTGTTCTAGGGTTTCCATGTGACAAAGTGCAGTGGGTTAGTGCTTTGGCTAAAGTTTTCATTTTTCAAAAAAGCCTGCTTTTGACTTTTAAGTTATGGAAACACTGGATTAACAGTTAAAGTAAATACAACTGTATTGAGGCATGCTTTCTGTCTAATAAGGCGTACAGATTTTCTTAGCTTTCTCTTTTCCTGTTTAATTTTGCTTTGCTCAGGTGAAGACAGTCAGAATCATGTGCTATATTGTAATGAAGGTAATCTGGTTTGAAATTACTTTGTAAAGTACTTACAATATATTTGACCTGTCTCTCCATTATAAATTTCACCTTTGCAGTGGAACATACCCTGAGTGGTAATGACTTCTTTTTTCTATGAAAAATGTGTGTTTTCAGAGTCCTGTACAAATTACCTTCTGCTTTTTGTGTAGATGGGATTGCTACAGGAGGTAACCTGGTGCTGTTGATCTTCTAGTGGTTTTACTTAAAGCTTTTTTGGATTAAGATGTATCTAATGTGCTGCAGGCAAGGTGATGCATGTAGTGGTAGTGCAGGGAAGAACTAAACCTCATCTTAAGTGTATTTAGAGCAGAGAAGGAAGCTGTTTTGTTTTAACAAGCTGCTATAGAATTAGGGAGTAATTTGAATTAGGTGGGTATTTAGGCAGACAATGTACATTCAGACAGTGTAGTCAACTGTACTTGTACTTTATTCCACAAATTTTCTTCTTGCGAAGACATGTAAATTACTGTTATGACAAAATGCATAAATATGTCTAGGATTTGATAGTAATTAATTGATTTCACTTATCTAAGGCAATATTAAGTGCCTCGCTTTGAAATTGGCTATAAAATGTAACGTGGAAGCAAATGTGATACATTCTCAGGTGTAATAGCATTTCGTGGAACTGTAGATGCTTTGTTTTTAAATGCAGTAGTTTCTAATTTTCAATGTTCACAAACAGGATTAGTCACAGAGTGCCTCTTGACTAGATTTTTTTAATGGCAGTTTTTATGTTCTTGGCTTTCTTGAGTGACTTGAAGTACATACAAGCAAGGTTGTTGTTTTTCAGTATCTTTTTTTCTGGATCCTGGATTTGATGGGCTACTTACCCGAGAGTTCCACAACATTAACTTCAAAGTAATTTGTTTCACATCAGCTTTTTTGTTGTCAACATTCCATCTTGGGTTCTTTGTATTTACATACGCATTACTTACATATGTGTTTATATGTAAATACAGTAATACTGATATTTCAGGAGGAATTGGCTCTAGTCTTCATTCTTGTATGAAGCGTGCATACGATCTTTAAATTATGGCAGTCCTGTGTACACTGACTGTGTATGTACTGCATTTTAATTCCACCTGTCTGCTTTCTGTATGTTTAGTAATGCTTACTGACTTGATGCACATATTTTTTCTGTTATTTGTTCTTTAATTTATTTACATATTTTCATTCCTAGAGTTCTGTATTGATGTTTTAGGAGGAAAGAGAGGTGAAACACAAAAGAGTGACAAAAGGGGAGAAAGCATGAGGTTACGGGGATAGCACAGTAAGAGGTTTTAGAATCAGTAATGTCAAAGTGAATTTGAATCATATTTTTTTTGGTGAGGTTCATTATTTAACAGGCAGATATGTTGGAAAGCAAAATTAGGAAGTTAAAAAGGTATGTGCCAAGAGTAAATCTGCACTTGTGGGTTCACATTGTGGAATCATAGGAAAAACTATTTTGGAAAGGACCACCAGAAGTCATCCACATAAATACCCAGCTCAGATTAGGGTTACCTTTGTAATTAGGTGAGGTTGTCCAAGGTCTTGTTCAGTTGAGTCTTGGTCATCTTTGTGGACAGATACTACACAGCCTCTGGGCCCCTCTTCTAGTGTTTAACCACTTTCACTGTGAACTTTTTTCTAATATCGTGATTTCCCATATTGCAACTTGTCTCTCTAGACTCCTCTCCTGTTAAGCAGCCTAAAGGACAGTCTGCCTTCATTTTCCATACACCCTCCTATTTTAGGTACAACAAGACAGCAACAAGACTCCTGCTATGGCTTTCTCTTCCTTCAGCTGAACTCAGGGATGTCTGTGGGGAACCCCTTGCTACTTGCAATTCCAAATGCTCTTTGGTTTGCTAATACTGTGTTTGTGCCTCCAGGCAATGTTTCTGTATTCTTGTTAGCTTCTTCCTTTTCTACCTTGTATGCTTTTTTTCTCATGGAGCTCAGTTAGGAGCTATGTTAATCTGTGTTGACTTCCTCCACACCTGCTGCTTGTCAAAATGCTGGACCACTTTTGTACTTTCAAAGAGGCTGACCTTGAATATCAACCCTTTCTCCAGGGCTCCCTTAAGTTCCAGGGAAAGCCTTTCAAAGGGGTCAGTCACACCAACTAGCTTGCTGAACAAGCTCAAGTCTAGGACTGCAATTTTGTTATTAGTCTTGATTGCTTTTCTCAGGGTCTTAAGATTTCCTCCAGCTAAGGCTGCCATTGATTTTCACATTCCTGACCAGCTCTTTCTTTATATTTCCCCTGTCGCTTTGGAAGACTGTGTTAAATCATCACCATGTTTTCCCTCTGAAAACATTAAAGCCTTATTATAAAATACTGGCAACATATAGTAGGATAGAATAATCCTGTTCCTGGTTGGAAATAAGGTCTTTTTATGACCCAAATGTTAGACGAATTAAATACTCTCCTGCCTGTTGCCTGAAAATGAAAATGTTTGGCATAGAAGCTTGAAAATGTTATTGAAATGTTAATGGAAACAATTTTATTAGGTTGTCACAAGACATATTTTTAAAAAGAGAACAATTGAAGAGTTTGTCAGACTTTATTGATGCTACTTGAGACAGAAATCTTTTTTGTTACATTGTCCATGTAGACTGTCTCGGTTTGAGCATTGCTTACAAGGGGAAAAACAGGTATCCTGGGTAAAACTGCCATCTTTCACTGAAAAACTGAAATGGGCATGATTTCTGTATCTTAAAATTAGATCATGCATAGCTGACAAAAGCAGCTGTGCATGAAGCTTTTGGCACTGAAAATAGTAGTTTCAGATAAGATGAGAATCCCTACCACTGTAATAAGTTTATGGACTGCTGTCTTGGACTTGTTGATATTCAAAAACTCTTTTGGTTTCTGATTCCTATCAATTGAGAAGAAAATTGTTGTGTATCTGGTACAATTTAAACCAGTGTGTGTGTGCATATCTGTTAATGACTTCAGGTGATGCTGTTTTATTGGAAATTGGAAAAAAACAGGTTGTGGTGCTGAGGTTATTTTCCTCCTTATAACTAATATTTTAAAATTTCCTTTATTTCTGGACTCTTCATATATTTTTTTGAAGTATCTCTTTTCAAAGTTCACATAACATGCATTGCAGCCTTTACTTATTCACTGGATTTTTACTAAATAAGCAGTTATTTCTGAAGAGAAGACGACCGTAAACACCCTTGCTCTCTGCAATTTATTCGTGTTTACAGTAGTGCAAGAATCAAGATCCCAGGTGGCTATTATTTCTGACCATTTACAGAAAGCAAACTAGTCCAATAATGGAAATATTTGAGCTTATTTGCAGCTCTTACTGACTAGTTAAAACACTTTCTGTCCCCCATAGATAAATGTAGGAACAAAAGATCCCTGATACGTTAAGTTTTACTGCCCAGTTTACCACATTTAGAGGCCAGTGTTTAGCAATCGAAGAAAAGTGAATCAAGTATAGTGATAGATATGCTGGCATTTTTTCTGTGCTAAGAGAAAATGAAGCATCACTGTAATTTAAGCATTTGAGATGAACTACCTGCACAATTTTTTGCAGTTCTTTCTGTGTTTTTAAGGTATTTTAATTGTATAGGTTTAGATGAGCAGTCATGAAAATAGATTACTTTAAAAGGTACTTTACAATTTGGAAGGTATAAAATGACTGGGATTTCTAGTCTGTGGATTTTCATCATCTTTAAATGCAATAGATATTCAAGTTATGGTGCTGGACAGTTTTGCAAGTACTTACTAATGATGTATTCATGTAGCCTGAAATATTGAAAGATGAGTTCCCTATTTATCTGTTGAACAAAACAGACATCAATGAAAATACCTGTGTTTTTTTTTTTTTTAGATTAATCAACTAACTGTGAGCTGGTATGGAATATTTTGTCATTGCCATTACATATTTCTTTTTTAAGGTTAAATCAATTGTAGTGTGATCGTTGGCATTTACATGATATGGATCATGAGGCCTGCAGTAAGTGAATTCACACAGATCAGAAATCTGCAGAAGAGTGGGAAATGTCTTTGGCTGTTATCACCATTAGTTTTTGCTCCCCTCTCCTCCATTCCAGTTCTGAATAAAATAGTCATTATTCTGGGTGTATGAATTTTGATACAGAAGGAGATGCAGGTTGTTGACATGCATCAAATATCTGTATAAAAATTACGAAGTTTACAACCGATCTTAAGTTATTTCACTATTAATGAAGAGCAACTGGACTACAGAGAGAAAATGAATGTGTTAGAAATAATATCCAGAGTTTTTTTTGTTTGCTGCAAGAGAAGCGTTGATTTTTATTTTTACATGAAATGCATTCATTTGATGTTCTTTTCTTTTCTTAAGAACTCTTATCTAACTCTTATTGTGTTCTTTGTCCAGACTTGTATATAATGCTATTTAGTGCTAACTTTTTGAAATAAAGCAAAATGATAGATTAGAAGAAAAAAAACCCCACAAGTTTGTAATGAAAATTAAAGCAAACCCAAATAACTTGTATGTTCATGTTGTGGCAACAAAATCTTGAAGACTTTTCTATGGTCTTCTATATTAAACTTTCTGTTGCCTTCTTTAAGAGTTCTCACAATTCAGAAGACAAGTAGACTGGTGTTGTGCCAGTGTTTTAACTGGCAAAATACATGTAGTTCAGATCCTGGAAACAAGAGTGGTTCCTTAAAATACAGTCTATATTAAATAAGGGAAAATTAGGAGAATGTTGCATAGATGTGGAGTTTGTGATTATAAATCACAATATAAAGTGGCCACTGATTAGTTTCTGAAGTTTCTAAAATACTTGTTCATACAAATACGTATGACTGTTTCCTAGCCAATAAAAGCCCCATTATTCTGGTTAATTCTAATCAGGTTTTCTTTCTGACGCTGTATAGTAGTGCAGATGTTCTAGGAAGTGTGACCTAACTTTGCATGTTAGAAGCCAGGAACAAGTTCTGCATGCACATATCTCCTGTTTTAATCTTTAAAACAAGAACAGATTTTAAAAGCAAGGGATACTGAAAAGTAAGAGTCTGAATAATTTGATGATTTCTTGTTCATTTAGATCCTCCCAGAGTAGTTCTTCTGTAAGGGAATGTGATTTGTTTGGTTGAAATAAGGTAAGAAGTGGAGTAAATTTAACAATACAGTCTAAAGAATGGGGAGCTGATGATGGCAAGCAGTCCATGGCTTGGAGACAGCTAAGGAGGTAAAGATATTAATAAAAATCTAGGCAGTAGAGTACAATAGAGTTCTTTAAATATAGACTGTTCTTGAAGGGTACAAAAGCCTTGTAATGATAGAAGTCCAATAACGGGCAAGGATGATAAATTGCTGTGCAGAAAATGGCATAAATATTCAATAAATATTATGTTCTGTATTCAGAAAGAGGCTGGATTATGCTTTTACATCACACCTCCTCCATCATTAATGATGGAAAGAACATATTATCACTGTGCCAGCAACTATTAACATTAAATGTTTTTAAATTTGCTGCACTGACACCTACAGATACCTAAAAAAGAAGCTTAGAACTGAATGAATTATTAATTTTGAGTTTTAACAAGTCATGGAGCAGTGGAGAAATTCTAGAAGGCTGGAGGGGAAGGGGAACTAATGTGCCCAAATTTAGAAAGTATAATATGAGCACCTTGAAAAGGCAGATAGTAGTAGGCTGTCAGTGAAGATTTAAAGAAGAATTGCATAATTAATGCTGGTCAGAGTGGGTGAGTCTGCCCCCAGCTCATACTGCTGCATCAGATTACTCCATGGGAAGGCACTTGCATTTCCCTTCACTCTTGAATTTCACAGATTCCTGAGAGCTCTTTCCTCCAGCCTGCCTGGGTGCTTCTGAAAAGAGGCCCTACCCTCCAGCTCACAATTCCATGTCACATGCAAGGGGTGCAGTGTGTTGCATTATCCAGATCATTAATAAAGATGTCAAACAGCATTGTCCCCAGGATAGATCCCAAAGGCTTCCCCCAGGAAACTGGTTGCCAGTTGAATTTATACCACTGATCTGCACAGTTTTTAGCCTGACAGTCCAGATAGCTCTCCAAGTGCCTTAACATCCACTTTCCAGTAGATCTCTTACCAATTTGGCTATGAGGATACTGTGAGAGACCGTGTCAAAGAGCTTCATGAAGTCAAGATGAAAAATACCCATTGTCCTCCTTTTATCTACAACATTAGTCACCACAGAAAGTAAAGTTAGTCTGGCAAGATTTACCCATGGTGCCCATGACTGGCTGTTCCAAGCCTTCTCTCGCTATTCCTCAGATGGCTGAAAAACACTCCTAGAAGGCTTTGGTCCCTAATCTTTCTATGGACTGAGATTAGGCTGACTGACCTGTAGTTCCCTTGGTCATCTCGCCTGCCTTCAAGATGGGTGTGCTGTGTGGTATTTTACAGACTTTGAGAATCTCCCTTGATGCCTTAATTTTTAAAAGATGTGAACATCCTTGCAGTGACAGTCACTTTCTCCCTTACCACTCCTGGGTACATCCTGATCCTATGCATTTGTATCTCCAGTTGTCTGAAGCATTGTCTTACTGAATTGCACTGCTGGTAACATTATGTTAGTACCTCAACCTTTTCCATGCCTTCTGTCACTTGGTCCCCTTTGTTAGGCATTAGGCCCACATATTTCCTTAGCTTTTCTTCTGTTACAGAAGCCATTCCTGTCACCTTTCCCACCCCTTGCATGTTTCCGCTCCAGGTGAGCTTTGTCTTTCCTAACTCTGTGCATGCTTGTACAGTGGCTCAATTAGTTAAACTCTACCAAAATTTAGGGGCATTGAATGTAACTACAAAAATTTGAATTTGGCCATAAGGTATGAATTAGAGGCAGTATTCAAAAAAGTAGATGTTTGGTTATTGAATTACACTGAATGAACAGAATCTCGGTGTTAGTATTTGAAGACTTGACATGTCTCCAGCAGTATAGGTGTCTCACAGAATGCTTTTTTATGGGAAATATGAAAAGGTACTGTGTGTCAAACCACAAAAGCCTAGTTGCTTTAAAAGCTTGGTCATGCTTAGTTGTTTTTCTCTTGAAATACCAATTCAGTTTGGTCTTGCTTAGTTTGAGATTTAGCTGAATGAATCAGGAATACAAATACCCTGAGGAACAGAAGGCAAAGCTGGAGGGCCATAGAGAAAGAAGAATGTTCCCAGGGTTAACATAGTCTGCACACCACAGCTGGTTGCTGGACAGTGGCCAGGAATAATTTTGACGTGTTTATTTCACATTTTTGCTCCGTGAACATGTTTTGAGGACACTTCATTAAGTATGTCTGATAGTCTTTGAAGCTCTGTGCCTTTAACATTTTTCAAACAACAAACAGGGTGGTAGATACAAAAATGAAAATTATATTGGCAGGGACTATTTTCACCATTAAAATAACACAAGATAAGTGAGTGAAGGCAGTGAAGTAAGACATGTTGGACTTTGCTTTATTTTTTTGGTATGTTTATCTGTATGAAAGATTTTTGTAATAAGAATATATGTTTCATCAGTAACGTAGTGGTGACATAAAGTAATAAATCCTGCAAAAAAGGTATCATTTAAGTAAATAATGGAATATGGATATACACTTTGTCTTGTAAATGTTGTCCTGTATACTGCTTGGCAAATGGCTTACCAGTTTGAAAAACAGCTGCTATTTTGTGTTGCTTCTGGATGCTAATAATTCAAGTAATGTCACCAAATCCAGATAAGCCTGTGGAATATTTGTGTTTATCTTAATTTTATGATTGGTATTAAGAAATTTATTTATACCAGACTGACTAAAAATATTACTCTGTTTTGTTCTGATTGTTCTTAAAATAAATTATATATCAGTCACTTTGGCCCAGCAGTTGCTTTTTCTGTTGGGTCAGACCTCTGGGAGCTCCCAACCAGGGAACTGGGGCATTTCCACACTGGAGAATCCATCTTTCCCAGAAAGTGGAAGGGATATGACTGTTTGATCAAAGAATGTGGGCAAACAGCTGAACTCCTCTGCTGGGGAGGAGTTGAAAATAGTTTGGGCAGAGCAGTAGTTTGAATAGTTTGAAATAGTTTGGGCAGAGCAGTAGCAAGGAGGGAGGATGCTGCCTCCTCTGCAGGTGCTCAGCACACAGCTGGATGATTGCTGCTTTGGTGCAGGGGCTGTGTAGCTGCAGTCCACTTCTTTGTGGAAGTTCAACTGCCCTTAGTTTGCATGATGATTTTGATTATGTCAGCTGTGTGTTGGAAGTTCTTTTTATCTACAAATAAAAAATTAATGCAGTATTCTGTGATGCTTGAGATACATACTGTCACATAACATAAAACGTGACCTTTAAATTTTATGCACTTAAAACTCCGTGTATAGTGAGGGGGTTTCAGTGAGATTATGTTTTAATATGTAAACTTAATTTTTTTTATTTTTCCAATGTAGAATGGTATACTATAAGCTTAGGAGGCAGTAAAGGTAGACGTCATATAGGTTTAAAGTTGCTTGCACCAGTCAGAATTTTATGGATTTTTTATGTGTGATCTGTTAAGCACACTTTCCATTCTGGTGAGTAGGATCATGTTTGGGAAACACAGGATATTAATTCATAGTTGGGTAATGTTCTTAATGTCCTGCATAATTAAAAAAAATCAACAATTGTATTTACACTTCTGGTTTTAAGAGTATATACGTTCTTAAAAGTGTTCTGGGCACTCAGCTACTCATAAAAAAGGTCCTTAGCCTAGAAACACAGGTAGGTTAGCAATGTTACATGGAAGTTTGGAGACAGAATCACTGCAGCACCAAAACAGTCAGAAAAGTAGAACATCTGATTAGTCATCTGGTATGTATTTCGGTACAGGCAGTCTGCAAGGACCAGCTGTGCATCACAACTGTTACACATCCTCAAGTGACTTCTTTTTCTGTAGAATTTAAAAGCCATTTTTGAGTTCAGCTGAGGAAAATAGGCCTTTGGTTTGCGTTCTCAGTTTGTCCTACTGCCAAGTAATGGTAATTTCCCCCCCCCCCCCAAGTTCCTGAGTGTTTGTTTCACTTCAGTCTGCAAATAAGACACGCTGAAGTTAATTTTTAAAGTGCAGTGTATTTTTTGTATAGGGGATATTGCTGCAAAAGCATGAATGTCAGGAGGTAGCTTTCTGACTGAAAGCTGTATAGCTGGCTTTTTAAGAAACTCCGTAACAGAAATTCTTATAGAAAAAACTACAGATGATTCTCACTTTACTTATTTAGTACCATGACAAAATTTATGCTCAGTGCTCAAGTTTGCAGCTGTAAAGTCAGAAATAACTGAACTGTTTCAGTCAGAATTAAAGAGTTGCAAGGGCAATTCACCATGCAAAGTCTGGAGCGGGGTTTTTTTTGCTTTTTGTCAGCTGTTGTTTACCTTCTAAGTAGAACATTACCAGGGTGTCCAGACTTTATTAAAATAATAAAACCTCTGTACAAATTCCTCCACGAATGACACAATGAGTGTTATCTTACTTTTGTACTCTGAAGGATCCAGGTTAGTGTCCAAGAAACACAAAATGCCATATGCAGAATAGAAATGGTTAAGAGATTGATTGTTTCTTGTTTAACCTTTACATAATTTAAGGATTGGCTATAATACTGCAAAGAATTTAGTGCCACATTTCAAGCTTAAGTCAGTCAGATTGTGCAGGTGAATTTGTCAGTCTGTAAATTATTAAAGGAATTTTAGAGGCTGTGTTATACGAGCCATTAAAATACATTTTGAATATGTGCAAATAACTTTTGAGGTATCAAATATTTCTAAGATATGTTAGAAATACCAAATTGAAACAGGAAACTTGCTCTCCTTTCAGCATTGCAGTCATGACTGGCTATTTCCATACTCTAAATTGATAATTAACAGAATTAAAACTTCATTTTCTCTAGGAAGTTGTTGTTACACTACTGGTAATAGCTTATTCCTCAAATGTCAAAGTTGAGGAAGATGCAAAAAAGCAAGTAATATACAAGTAATGTTTTTATGCAGTTTGAATTTTAAAATACATTCTAGAGTATTCATTGCCAAGTAAGAATGCCAGATCTTTCTGCTTCTTGATTTTCTTAAAATACCAAATTAATTGGAATTTAAGTTATAAGAAGTATTGACAGCATTGATTTCATGTAGTATCTCATAATAATTGAGTAGTTTGTATTTTCCAGAACTGTTGCTTCCAACTGTCCTAAGACTCACAAACAAAATGTAGCAATTTATACTGATTCATCATTTCAGTTGCTTTCACAATAAGATCCAAGAGTGCATTTGAAATCAGCTTTCACCTTTTAATACGGAATTAAGGCAAAGATGTCTAATGAAGATGTGCAGCTTACACAGGGCTCAAGTTCATGTCAGTCAAAGCAGCATTATGCAGAAAATATTTACAGAGAAATAAAGAAAATGTGAAATTACAGTCTCTAATTGTAAATTGAGAATTTGGAAAAGCAGCTGTTACTTTTTGACATTTTATGAGTTGTCTAATATTAGGCATAAAAGCATCCATGCTCTTCCTTGCCTTTCTTTTTTAGTTTTTCAGAATGCCACAGTTGGAGTTGGAGTTTTTTACAGTTGTAAAAACTGTTCACTTACAATTTATTTAATACACATATTTTGTAAAATGAAGAACTGTCGTTTCTCAATCTTTAAGCCTTCTCTTCCTCCAGGTGTCCTTTTGAGAAGCTTAAATTTTATCCATTTTTTTTCTTAGGTCCTCGAATTTTCTCTCTCAGGAATAGTTATAGTTGTAAAATAAGAATTACTGAGACTGTAGGCTGGGCTGTCTGCAGTAGTAGAAAATGTGTGAAGTATCCTAATTTCTTGTAGTATACGTACGAGTTTTCTTCATATAACTGAAAAAACTTCGAAGTTATTTTCAGTAGATTTATCTCTTCAAGAAATGCAGTCACTTTTCATTTGCTTTTTATTTTAAGACAAAGGTAGAAGTTGAGCTGTGTTGTTTCAGAAATAGGCTTTTATTGTCACCAGCATGTTATCAAAAGTAGCATAGAACCTGTCATGTAGGCACAGTTCCACTCTGACAGATGGGCATGGTGTCAGCGTGCCAGCCAACCATTCTATACATCACCTAACAGATGATGAAGGGAAGAATTTCTGTTCAGGATTGCCACTGTGGCATTCAGTGCATGTAAGGCTCAGCCTTCAGGAAGTGTGCTAAGAATGGGCCATTTCACAGGATGACCAAAAATTTAAAAATAGCTTGGGTTTTAGGTTTTGCTGGGTTTGGACCAGGAAATGGAGCCAGTTGCATTGAGGCTTCTGTTTCTTTTTGGCTATCTGCTGAGGTCACCTAATGGGCACAATCAAAAGAATTCTGCCATGGACACACATTTTTCCCTGATTAATTACCTAAGCATGGAAGCATAAGCACTGTGTAATTTCTCCTGTAAGGAAGCTGTTGTTTGTGACTAGGTGTATTATCTCTTTCGATATAGAATCGGTGGATGAGGATCTACTGTTGTGGGATGAAATGCAAGAGTGATTAATATGATTTAAAAAAGAAAATTTTGAGTAAGAGTAGCTCAGACTTCTACAGCTGAAGATTGGCAGTGAAATGCAGAACGTTATTGCAGGTTTTCAGAAATACAAATCAGCTATTTCTTGGTTATTGGGGTTTGGCATTTTGGAGGGGGTTTCTATTTTTTTAAAAAATGGCTTAATGCCTTGTCCATGATTTTATAAGGTAGCCAAGCACTGCAGGCTTCTGGCAAATACATTTGCTTGAACAAATGCTTTTGTGTGTTACATTATTTTATTTTTATGCCATTTTTACTTTCCTTGATATTTTTGCATAGCTTCAATGTTTTAATCTTTTATTTTAAATGTAGCCTGGCCTTACCAGAAGATTTTGCTGACTTTCAAAGAAGTTAAGCTGATATGATTCGTTCTTGCTTTTTGGGGAACTTAATTTCATTTGAAAAGTTTCTATGTTTTGCAAAATAATTGTTGCATGGCACTGCCAGTTCCAGGATAGCAAAGGATGTGAAGGAAAAGGTGTGAATAAAAGTACTTTTGAAGTATTTCAAAGTACATTTCATGGGCTCCTGCTAGGAGAACATCTTTTCTAAATTTTACTAGGTATTTAATATTACTTTTTAGCAGAGTGCTTTTCTGCTAAATTCAGTTACATAATATTTAACTGACACTTCGTTACATGCCTACTTTTAAATTAAAATTCCTAATTAATCTTAATATGAAATCATAGAGTTGACTTAATGCTTGCCTCCAGTACCTGAACTAGTGTTTGCTGCATTAGAAGGTGCAGTCATCATTGAGATGCTTTGTTCTTTTAACAAAGGTACCAAAAATTAATTCAGATAGGGTCACAGTGGTCTAGTTTAATACTGTTATGATAATAAGCACTGTAATTACTTTCAGATAGTTCTTCCTTCCCAGAGGATGAGGTTTCTAGTTTTGATGCCTGCTTAAAGCATGAGAATGACAGTAAAATTAATGTCATAACCTTTACAGCCTATTTACGTTTTCTGTGTAGTATCCTAAAGGATTTAGTGTAACATCTAAAATAAATGTCTTAGTATGGGCAAGCATCAAATTAGGTTAATTGGGTTCACCTGATATTCAGATTCAGTCTGTCTATCAGGACACCAATTTAATATAAAAGACCTGTGGGTAACTTTCTGTGAAAATTGCTTTTAAATTATTGTATGTCTAAGTTCTGTTTCCTTTGATTGTTAAAGACCAATTTACAGTGTAGGGGTTTTTATTCAGTTTATTCAATATCTTGCTTCTTCTGACTGAAAAATCATTTATCCTTTCATTCTGTGGTAATATAAGGAGTAGTATAGGCATGATAGAGCTTATTTTGTGGCATTAAGATGAATTTTACTTTTTAATTCTGACCAGCTTATGTCCACTTCACTTGAAATACTTGTAATAGATTTCCTTTCATCTCTGACCAGTCAGCAGCAGATTCCAAGAGAACTATGTTTCATTCAGTACTTGCAACTTGACTGATTTTCTTCAGTGTGACGTGATAATTACAAACCGTGAACAAAACTGATTTTGAGATTATTTAATATTTTAAAAGTTTTATCATTGCAGTAGTTTCCTAGGTGGAGAGAAATTCATGATAATATCAGTCAGAAAACTCAGTATCATTCTGTTTTTTGAAAGAAACAGTACTGGACTCAAATGTGCCCAGTCAAGACTGTAATAATATTTGCCTCCTTAATATGCAATAAAAACCATGGTACATTTTGAATTACCAGTGATGGCCAACCTAAAATTTGTTCTACACGTAGATGTGTAAAACAAATATAAAATTTAGTAAATAATTTTATTTCTAAGGTTGGCTTTTTTGAACACATACAAAGTTATATGGGTTGCTGTGTAAACTATGTTTGTATTCAAAGAAAGCATGTGTTAGTACAGTCATACCTGTAATGATGGACAGAATAATTTGAAGGGATGATAAAAAGAATCTTGCCCTGAGTTTAAAATCTTGAGCTGTTCAGTATTTGAAAAAGGAAGGTTACCTGATTAAATACCTGCAATAGAAAAGGGCTGTGAAAGGTTCTTCACTATAATGACAATAAAACAAGTGTTCCTGAATGGCTGGATGATGAAAATTTGATATTGAAAGACATATTAAAAATTTGAGAAAAGTATATTATAAGTTTTTTTATTGGCCAGTGTAGTGGTCTGTCAAATATTTTCCAGATTTTCTAGATCAGGACCATTATCTTACTGAAGTTAGGGCTGAATTCAAATCAGAGACGCCTATACAAAATGTTTGGATTTATATGGTCCAGTTTTTGCCCAACTTTGTGAATGCTTGGAAGAAGACGTGGAGCTCGTATTTGCACATGGAATTGTAAGAATTATTGATACGTATCTGGTCTGGCTTGTTTGCTATAATTCTAACAGGAGTAGTAACTGTAAGTGGGGCACCTTCTCAAATGATTTAATGCTTCCTACAACTGGAAGGGACCATGAAAACCTATAAGTATGTGACTTCAGAATAGTAACTTTGAGAACCTTCATGTGAGCATCATTTCTTACATTTTTTTTTTACAAAAGCATACATAGCTGTAACTACTTCAGTATGTTTTCAAGTGTTGGAAATCCTAAAGTTAAACAACTGGACTTGGTTCTGTTAAAAAGGTTGTGTTGAGCAATAAAGCCTTAAAGAAGAATATCTTACACTGTGAGTGACAAGTTGAATGTCCACGCTGCTTCCTAGAAGTGTTTTGCTGTTTCAAGATTACATCATCTGGGCTGTTCCATTCCTGTAGGTTATGAGGGAGCTCGTATATATAACTGTGTTGTGAAACTACATTAAGGGTGAGCACCATATGTTTGTATATTGGGTCTGAGACATCTGAGGTGAACTCATCAAGTTTCACGGACAGAGGCTCCTTGTGGCAGCTGGGGCCCTGCTGATCCTCATCTGCAAAGCTGTGCCAGGAGGGGCTGGTTGGCCCACACAAGCTTTTTACTAAATATGGCTCAGCACAGAAAATACTGGGACCAAAGAACCTCACCTCTTTGCTGTCTGAGAGGGCTCCTCACCAGCCATGCTCAGTTGTCTTTTATGCATTAGGATTTGAACTTCCTGGAAATGGAACTGGGTTTGCCTCTTCTATACTGTACTTCAGCCCACAGAACCATCTCCTGGAATCTCACTACTGGGTTTTGGAGTCAATTGCATGATAGTAAAGAAATATATTGCAGACTTGTTTTTGTGTTTGGTAATTACATCACAATTTGTCCTAACTATTTTTGTATGTATCCGAAAATAATCTTCTGGTACGTGTGCTCAGAAGAGGGCTCTTGAGTGCACGTCTGGAATGATCTTTATGTAAGAGTCTACTGGCTGTTAAATTGGCCAGGAAAATAAGCAAACTTCACATCCGCACAGCTGGCTCTGCTCATGGGAAATAGAGATATGCACTGGTATGAAAGTCTAGATCCAAGTAAACCCCCAAGTAGTTGGAGTTCCATCTGTGTCTGTCAATGGACTTGTCTGTTACCTTCCCAAAGCCTTCAGTTGTATCAGGAGAACATGGGTTTTATACTCTGTGTGGCTTTGAACGTGTTAGCAGTGTTCAGCTGAACCAAGCTGTTACTCAAGCATTCCAAAGGCTAGAACATTCCAAGTGGATGATAACATATTGTCATTATGTTATGTCTTGATTACTTGGCTGTTGAATCACACTTAACCAAAGCATGAACAACAAACTTGAACTGCACTGGAAAGAAATAGCCAGCCCAAGTTATTGAGTTGGCCACTTGAGGTAATGCTATTTTGTGTCAAACATCATGCATCAGATTTGTGATAAGTGCCAACGTGGAATTCAGCAGAGATGGCTGTGTTACTGCTTTGCAAATGAAACTCATACCTTCACTGTAGCATCTGTGGAGGATTCTGCTTGTCAGTCAGTTATATGGGATCCATGCAGATGTTTGATGGAAAATGATAGCTTAAAGCTACATTGTCTGTGATTGTTTAGAATGCATTGTTACATTGGAATTCAGGACATGTCCTTTTTTTCTGGCTTAAATTGAGATTTTCAGTTACAGGAAGGTTAAGTTAGTTGTACCCAGTGTCGAAAGATGGAGAGTGGATGTAAGGGTATGTGTGATCCAGAGAAACCCTTGGTTTAAAACTCTGTTGGTGTTTTGCATGAGGTATGAACACACTGGGATCCATTCTGGAATTTAATTTTGGAAAAATATTGCCATTGTCTTACTTTTTTTTTTTTTTTGTAGTTTCTGAAAAATTATCAGAACTTCTAAGCATCTGTATTTCTTCTTTCTAGGCACGTTGTTTTAACTATTAAAGAGCATAATGCAGAATCCTTTAACTTTTTCTGCAGGTATAGTATACTTTCTATACTTTTTTTGAGAAACTAAATGCTTATGATTCAAAATGTGGAAGAAATATCATTAATCACTGTGTAGCTCATATCTGCTATATTCTATCCTGATATGTTTTGATTTGGTTTGTTTTTTTAAACAAGCCTTTATAGTGCAGCATTCATCTCTTTAAACAATTGCAATAGCTAAAATTATTGTCTTCTGTAGGACATTTCTAATTAACCATCTGTAGTTGAAAGTTGAAATGTATAAATCTGCTTCTTGTTTGATTAAGCAAAACGAGTGTTCAGGGCTTATTACATTTTAAAAATTCTCATCTGTTTGAAAATCATTGTCATGTTTTACCCCCATATAATTGGGGGTCAAATCTATTTGCAAGTTATGGTACAAGACTAGCATAAACAAGAAGATAAATATTTTCTAAATATAATCTTAGATTTTTAAATTGTAGGTCCCTTTTCTCAGATTTCTCTCCTACTAATAGTTCTTGTGTTTAACTATATTTCTTCTATATTTTGTGTCTTCAGAGTCATCTTTTATTGATACAGTTTTCAGTAGGGGTAGTGAATTTTTACCCTTGTTATTAGTAAGGATATTTATACTGTAAATGTGTATTCCCAAGCCTCTAAATGTGCAGCCATAACTTTAATTTCCTTTTCCTTTTGATCTGTGTCACAGTGCTAATATTTAAATATGATTTCTAACTTGAATGTCATTTTTAATTATACTTCTTAAATGTGAGTGAATGTTTGATGGATGTGACATAAGCTCTAATGGACCTTTCAGAACCTTGCAGGTTGTCAGTTAAGTTTTCATTGTTAGTAGCTATTTTAATTAAGGAAAGCACTATATACTACTTAACTTGAAACCCTGAGCTTTAACTGTCACATAAGTTTATATTTTACCTGTTTTTTGAAGACAGTGTTTTCATGATTCTGTAAGAATTCTGAGGAAGGTGTTCCAGGAGTATGTCACACAAATTGATGAGTTCTTTGTCTAATGGGCCTGTTCTTCCAAGGGAGATGGTACTTACTGTTGTGTAAAGACATCCACCCTGCAGTGTGCCCTACAGCTGTATGCTTATGACTGGAGTGCTTCATTCTAATACTTAAAAGCCTTAATTTATTTTTACCATTAAAATAAGAATTTGACCACTGTTGTAGTCAAATTGAATGTGTTACCCTTATGTTAAGCCACTTCTGAATAACGGGAGGAGAACTTCGACTGTGAAGCTGTTTGCAAATTTGAAACTGATGAATAAGATTTTTTGGAAGACTTTTTTTCCTAAACAAAAATCCATTCCAGTCAGTATTGTATTATCAGCTTGCACCCATAGTGAATCATAAGAGCCATTTTGTAAACTTTTGGAAGTGAGGTTTAATGTTAGAAATATAACCAGATCAAGGGCTATAGAAGCGTGAAGTCATGATATTCTAAAAATGTACTAGGTTCAGCATATTTTTCTTTTACTGTCCCTCTTTCTTGTCCTGATATCAAACATCACTTTTGTTTCTTAAATGTGTTACAATACTTTGAAAATATTGAGGCTATTACCAATTTATGATGATTTATGTACAACTATATTGTTAGTACATTTCTTATACAGAAAACATCTGAAAATAAATGGTATTGGAAATAGGACGTATCCATCAGTTACAGTTACTATAGCATTTTTGTCAGTCTTTCTGTACTTAGAAAGTGCTACTTGAGGATGGAAGTAATGGTTAGTGCAGGTTCTTCGAGTGATAATAAAAGCCTTTCACAGCTACCATTTGTGAAGTAATAACAGGAGTTCTGCAACTTGCACCCCATGACAATTATTTTTTTCTCAATTTGAAATATTTTATAAGAAAGATGATTATCATTTATATAACAAGCAATTGTAACTCCATGTTCAAACATATGCATTTTTCTGAAAAATTATAAATATTTCATTTCCAGGATTTAATTTTTTCCTAGGAATTATGAAATTATAATTGAAGGGTCATTCTGTCATTCACACTCATGTTAATATTTGCTGTTGAGCAAGGGCTTCATGATCACATAAAATACCAGTGTGCCTTAGAGAACTGAAATACCTTTGGCATTGCCAGATTCAAAAAATGTTATTATTAAATTACTCTAACATGAAAGAATTGTGTGTCTTATGCAATTATTGTGCAAAATGGAAGTCTGTCCCGGTTTATCTAGGAATTTATTTAATAAATGTTTGTCTTTTTAAAATGTACATTAGAAAAGTATATCATAAAATCATAGAATCATAGAATTGTCCCTTCACCAGCCCAGTTGCCCTCCTTTGGACCTGCTCCAGGACCTCGATATCCTTCCTGAACTGAGGGGCCCAGAACTGGACACAGGACTCGAGGTGTGGCCTCACCAGTGCTGAGTACAGGGGCAGAATCACTTCCTTGGACCTGCTGGCCACGCTGTTCCTGATCCAGGCCAGGATGCCATTGGCCTTCTTGGCTACCTGGGCACACTGCTGGCTCATGTTCAGCTTCCTGTCAATCCAGACTCCCAGGTCCCTCTCTGTCTGGCTGCTCTCCAACCACTCTGTCCCCAGCCTGGAGCTCCCCATGGGGTTGTTGTGGCCAAAGTGCAGGACCCGGCACTTGGCCTTGTTGAACCTCATCCCGTTGGAATCAGCCCAACTCTCCAGTCTGTCCAGGTTCCTCTGCAGAGCCCTCCTGCCTTCCAGCTGATCGACACTCCCCCCCAGCTTAGTGTCATCTGCAAACTTGCTGATGATGGACTCACTCCCCTCATCTAAATCGTCAATAAAGATAATAAATAGAACTGGTCCCAACACTGATCCCTGGGGGACACCACTAGTGACCGGCCGCCAACTGGATGCAGCACCGTTCAGCACCACTCTCTGGGCCCGGCCCTCCAGCCAGTTCCTAACCCAGCACAGATGCCCCTGTCCAAGCTGTGGGCTGACAGCTTTTTCAGGAGAATGCTGTGGGTGACAGTGTCAAAGGCCTTGCTGAAGTCCAGGTAGACCACATCCACAGCCCTCCCCTCATCCACGAGGCGGGTCACCCGATCATAAAAGGAGATCAGGTTGGTCAGACAGGACCTGCCCTTCCTAAACCTGTGCTGGCTGCGTCTAATCCCTTGCCCATCCTGCAGGTGCTGTGTGATTACACTGAGGATGATTTGTTCCATAACCCTGCCAGGCACTGAGGTCAGGCTGACGGGCCTGTAGTTTTCCCGGTTCTCCTTCCAGCCCTTTTTGTGGATTGGCGTGACATTCGCCAACTTCCAATCATCTGGGATGTCCCCAGTGAGCCAGGACTGTTGGTAGATGATAGAGAGGGGCTTGGCGAGCTCTTCTGCCAGGTTTCTCATCACCCTTGGGTGGATCCCATCTGGTCCCATAGACTTGTGGGGATCCAAGCAGTTCAATAGGTTACTGACTGTTTTCCTTCTGGATTACAGGGCGGCTGTTTAGATTCTTGTCACCTTCTATAAGCTCCAGAAACCAGCTGTCCTCAGGATAACCTGTCTTACTGTTGAAAACTGAGGCAAAGAAGGTGTTAAATACCTCAGCCTTTTCTTCATCTTTGACAACTATATTCCCACCCATGTCACAGGTTGAAATAATAGTTTTGCTCTTAGGCTATGTTTATTTTATTTTTTAAAAAATCATATAATTTGTTAAGAAGTCATTGTAGAGCTTGGTACATTTTTTATCTGTGTTAGTATGGTCATCTGGTGCTTGGAGATCTCAGACTTCAATTAGCCATGTAAATGTGTTTCTTAGCATCAACTCTCACTTTGCTGGAACCCCTGCTGCCTTTATATCATTAACATAAATGCAGGTGCAAATAGCATTTATGTACTTTGATAGAAAGCAGTTGGAGACATTTCACTGTGGGACACAGCACTTTCAGATTGTGTACATCTGTTCAAATAATGTATCCAAGCCAGTGACATGAATGCAAGGATAGAAACATCTGCCCCTGAGACCATTTGCCATACAGCAGATGCTTACATCTTTATTTATGCAGATGGTTTGTGTGATGAGCTGAGCAATGATGAAAGCAAGAAAGTTTGACAAAGATTTCAGGGTATTGCTTGGGATGGGAATATATGCTGGTAACAGGGCTTCATTTTCAGATGTCTACCAAAAGAACATCTGTTTTAAATACTGTTGGTTTTAGTAACATGGACCTGTTATTTGGGATTTTAATGCGATTCGCATAAAATCGGTAATGGATTATTTAAAAAAGAAGAAATAATTATTGCAGAAAAAGTTGTCCTGCAGTTGCAGGATACCGAGGAGTTTAACAGAAGTGATTACTTTAAGCAGAAAGGCCCAACTGCTTTGCTTCCAGGTGTTCACAAGCTCACACAGAGCACAGGGCTGACTCGTGGGGCTGTGCTGGAATCGCGGTGCAGGAGCTGCTGGGGGTTGTGTGTGGTGCAGGCGGCACTTGGGGCTTCCGCAATAGACGCCGCGTTACAGCATCACCAGGTAGCTTAACCTAATTATTGTTAGGAAACGTGCGTGGCAGGGTCTAACCTGGGCTGGCACCGAAGTTAAGGAGCAGAAAGTGTCCCGGGGTGGCCGGAGGCAGCGGTGATGGGCGCCCGACTCCCCCTGCTGGGGGATCCTCGGTCTGCCCGCCCACCCCAGGGGCCCGGCGGGGCGAGCAGGGCTGGACCGGCATCGCAGCACACGGCGAGCTGAGGGGCTCATCCTCCGCCTGCATCCCCTCGTGTGCTGGCAGCCATCGCAGGGGGTTGCTGATATCACTTATCGGTTCCTTTACAGCACGCCCAGGACCTTTTGAGAACCGTTCCTGCCTTTAAACACAGGGGTTGTCACGGGCAAGCTCAGCAATGCCAATAAGCATTGAAAATAATTGTAATTATACACAGGAGGAGGCCAGACATTCAGATACTCTAATTTAAACTGTTTTCTGCTTCATTCCACTGCCAGAATGGCCCTGCTATGTTCAGGTTCAGCAGCAAGTGATAATTTTATGTGTTCTGAAAACCAGTATCTTCCTAGCAAGGACCATAATCTTTCTCAGTTGTTTTTTACTTTTCCTCTGGTATTTTGGGATGGATCTGTCTTTGAAAAAAATAGAGTAATCTATTTGCAAGTACTGAGAAGCTCCTCTCATCTTTATTTTTGTTTTAATCCTTAGTGGAATTGACTACAGGTGACTGTGTTTTGCATATCTCATCCAGAGTGGTAGAGTCTTTTTCTGAGAAATTTGGGTCATGAAGAAAGAAAAAGAGGGACAGGTAGAGCACACAAAAACCCTGGACAGAGATTCCCCTGTCAAAAGTTAGACCACTTAGGTAATTTTAAAAAGAAATGAGTTATTTACAAAATCCCTCAGAAAAACTGTCCAACTGTCATCTAAGTTTAACCATGTGTTTTGGCCCATTGGGGAATGATGAACCCTGTGTATAGTTCATACTGCAATACTCAAAATAGGCCAGGCCAAGTCTGACAGTCTTGTAATCCTCTGTTCATCTTTGATGAGGAAGCACTTCCTGAGGTTTGTACTATGGGAGTCACCGTACACATGTTCAAGTAAAATGTATTTGCTCTGTTAACGTGGTGAATTAGTTGTTTCCTCTTGCATACAAGCTCTCTTCAGAGAAAAAAGTGCTTCGAACTTAAAAAAAAGTGATAGTCTATAAAAGAAATACCTCTTTTTTTTTTCTCTTCTGTTGTGGTCTCTATTTGAAAATCAGTGTTTGCAAAAAATAATTTTTAGAAGTAAGAGGCATGATTCCCTTATTGCAATCAGACGTACATGACTTCTGTCCCATGAAGGAAAGGGAGGAGGTTTGAACTCTCACAGTTAGACAAAGGCAGATTCTGTTCTCAGCTTATTTGAAAGAGGAGCAAGAGTCTAGTCAGAAAATATTTCATTATTTAGACATTATATGGTTCTACTTGACCTTTATTTGTGCTACATAGTTTCTGAAGAATTCTGCCTTTGTTTTTATAGCAGATCTGCACTTTAGGGAAAAAAAGTCTATTAATTACCAATTAGCTTAGCCATTAGGTTGATGTGATCATGATAGTCATTTTAAAAAGGACTTCATGTAATCATTGACTTTATAGCAAATAAATTGGTGTTTAGGCCCGGATCCTCCTTAAAGTTCTCTAAAAGAAATTTCAACTGGAAGTTTCCCTAGAAAATAATTTTTTTAAATCCAATTACCTTTTTTTTTTTTTTTTGACTCTGCTGTTTATCCCCACCTTCTAAAGTACCTAATTTATGTTAGCAGTGTCATTGGAGGTTTCTGAATTACAAGTTTATGACCAGTGATTCCATCACCTCCCTTCCGCTATTTTCTGAACAATTAGTTCCCCCAAGTGGCTGTGGCACTGAAGCCTTACTTTGCAAATCTCCAGAGAGATATCCTCTATGGATCAGAATGACTGAGCAAAACTGACAAAAATAACCACTGGATTTGTAGTATACTAAAATATTTTCCATTCTCTGCAACTAAGTCCTGTCAAAGCAGCATGGTTTCTAGATAATGCCCAGGAAGTGTGGTTGGTTGGTGAAACACAGTCTCTGATGATAAATCTAGCAATCTCTCTCAAACACAAGCTCTGTGCTGAAGCAAAAAATAACCACTGTTTTCATCCTTAATAGACCTCCTGCAGAGGTCAGGCACCATTTTGAGCCCCTAGATTTATCTGCATAAACCTTATTCTTAAGTCCTTTTATTGTCATAGTGAGAATATGTGTGGTTTCTTCAGCTGTGAAAGTGGGAAAAGTTAATAATAATTACAGGTGCTTTATGTCTAGCTCTCTTTATGTCAGTTTTCATTTCTTGACATCAAAATATTTTTATCTGCTTAATACCTATTAATTAGGTAAACCTTAATACGAGTAGAGTAGCTTATAACTTGAAAGACTGCCTTCCAAAAAAAAAAAAAAAAAGGAAAGCTTTTAAAGTTCACAAACACTACATTAGGAGTGTTAAGAGAACATGTGGATCTGCTAATAAATATGTTCTAGTATCATTGCAGAAGATTGTATAAAAATCTCTTTTATACATACATATATATATATATATATATGCTGACTTCTAAGACTTTCTTCCTTTATATAATAGCACAGAAATGGATTTTTTAATAGGAGGTTGTGTTCAAGTCTCTCATTGCCCATATTTTATGTAAGGAGTTGCTTTTGAATATTGATTTACCTACATGTCACTAATACATTTGATGTTGCAACTCAAAAAGTTTACATCAGAGCTGTTGTCCACTTGTTATTCCTTACAAAAACAGGTTTTCATACGTATTTTTTAACCTTACTTGTGGTGGGAAATCTAAATCTATGAGAAATCCAAAATTATGTCTTAGATTAATCTTGTTGCTAATGCAGATAGTATAGTATCTAGGTACATTGATTTCTGGATGTGTTTAACAGACCTCCTTTTGTATGGGCATTTTTTTATGTTGTGCTTTTCTCTTAGAACAGAGATACAGGAGCCAAGATGTTAGTGAAATTGTATTGGCAGGAAAAAAAGCCTTAATTGCAGAAAGAAACCTTAAACAGAATCATAGAATGGTTGGGGTTGGAAGACACCTTAAAGGTCATCTAGTCCAACACCTCTGCAGTGATTGTGGTTATCACGAACTAGATCAGATTCCTCAGAACCTTGTCCAACCTGACCTTGAATGTTTCTAAGGATGGGGCATCTACCACCTCTCTAGACAACTTGAGGTAGTGTTTCAGCACCCTCATGGTAAAACTTGTTTTCGTTTTATCTAGCCTGAATCTACCCCAGATGAGGGTTGCCTCTCTTAGTTTAAAATGGTTATGCCTTGTCTTACACCTCTTGTCTTTAAAATCTAAAGACTTTAAAGCAAAGAAGACCTTTCTGAACGATAAAATGCTTAGTGCACCACTAGGAAATCACATTGATGCTTATATAAGAATTAATTATGAATAGCTCTAAAGAGGTGTACTATTCCCTTTTGGTATTTTAGTAGAAAATTTGGTTTTGTTCTTCCTGTGGTATACCAGAAGATATTTTCTAAGCATATTTGTACATTCTGTGTCTTACTGTTTGTGTGAATGATGTACTGTGATTTTCCAATCTTGCATTAGAATTTTTCATTATATATTTTATTTTTCAAGTCTATTTTAAGTTGCACAAAGAGACTACTTTGCAGACATAATTTATTACTCTTTAAAAATAAGCACTAAAAAGGTAAGAAATGCAAGATATGGGTTATTCCCTGTGGCTTAAATGCTTCTTTCCATATCACATGTAATAGTAATGTTGTTACCCATCTGAAGTCTGTGTTTAATTCCCATATCCCATCCTGACTCTTTGGCCTAGATATTTCCCAAATCTCATTTCTAGCTTTCTTGCCTTTTTCCTACTTGCCCTATATATATATATATGTCATAGTTTCTCTTCCATACTGTCAGCTCAGCTATTAAAGAGATAAGGAGAGGCCCTCTCCTTGTTCCAATTTAGTTGTCTGGACCTGAAGCTGTAGTTCTAGGAAAAATCCAGCCCAGCCTGAAGAAGGAGCACACTCAGTGGAATGTAATCATTGGAAAAATTAGATGCTTAAAAGTATCTCTTGAACTCATGCCAAGGCCTTACCACTTGGCCAAATTTGGGCAGCTTCTCACAGACAGGAGCCATTGCTGTGTCAAGGTATTTGTCTATTGCACAGGGGTGTAACTAGATTAAGTTGCTTTTTTTAAAATGCAGACTTACCTGTGGATGGCTGGCATTTTCTGTTGAAATCTATTTGAGAAAATGATGAGACAAATATCCAGAACAGAACATTCTACCCAAATAGGTATTAGTAGGCAAAGATAGAAATAACTGCAAATTAATTGTTATAATGGATAGCATTGGTCACTCCCGATTTGTAGGTGTTATTGCCAACCTTACTTCATCGAGATGTGTGGCTTAGTTTTGAACACAGGAAGCCAGATTTTGTCTTCTGAATATTTGCAGTTCCATTGATTTTCAGGGGATTACAAAAAGTGTAAATCAGTAGAGAATTTAGCCCCTGTATTTCAAAGTCTCACTAAAACTACTGAACCTTCATTTTTCTGAGGTTTTTGTTCTGTTGCTGTTGACTGTCTGCCATGACACTGAAGCTAAAGCATCCCATCTGTTTACCACATTAACCAGCTTTACTCAATTATTAAGCTATTACCTTGCATTTGGTGTGCAATATATTAGTTTTTAAAATATTTTTTTGAGAAGAAAAGTGGCAAAGAGCAAAAAGCAGTAGCTTTCTTAATGTACCAACTAGAAGTTAGTCTTTTACGTTATCATTTTATATTGTCTTTTTCTAGTTTTTGTCGGTTTGGGGGGTTGATTGGGACTTTTTGTCCTGGGATCTATTTATAACTGACTGAAGCACTTTTGCAGGTGCTGTTTTTTTGCATGCTAATCCTGCAGAGAAAGATTGTGTCCAACAGAGTATGCTGGGTCAGCAAAACCAAGAAACTTGTGCTGGAAAGACAGTATCCACAGGTATTTAGTGTGTATGGAGATCTGGCAAAATGAATGATTAGCTATAATTGACAGAAATAAATCTAGTATTGTCTATTAGATAGTTGTGCATTTTTTTCTTTCCTGCAGAATGGATACTCTTCCTGGCAAAGTCAGCAAAAGATTCTGCAATGTAAACATGCATTTAATAAAAGTTAATTTATCTTTTTCATCTGTATTCTGCTTTTCTCTTAAATACATATTTACATGAGTGAAGTGGTCTACAAGGATCATTTAAAAAAATCAACGCTATTACATAGTGGTTTCTGGCACTTTGGTGGTTTATTTTAATGTTCAAAATAGACCAGATTAGTGGGGAAAATGAAATTTCTTCTGGTGCTTTCTACAATGTCTGGAGTAGACTAGACTTGAATGACTGAAAAAGGGAACTATGAATCAACAGCAGGGCTGTGGAAGACTGTCATTCCACCAAAGGACTCTTGCCAGCATGGCTATATCAGAGACTGATGCATCATTGATGATTTTTTTTTTCTTTTTCTGATTTGATACTTGTAGGTAGTACCATGGTAACCATTAATCTTTTAACAGAGACTTTTAAAGTAAATGGATTGCATTGCATTTGTGCTTAATTGTCTATAAGTGTCTACCTTTTGCCCCAGCTGCATGCCTGTTTGAAAGACTGAGAGTTAAAAATGAGGTTCATGTCATTCAGATATTAAATCTGATGTTTTTGTTAGGTTTATTCTTAATGAAAATTGTAGAGAATGTATAAAAACTGTTGCCTTTCAGTGAAAAACCTGTAGACTAAGTTGTAGAAAGAATATTGTCTAAAATGAAGGGCCATCCTCAAAAATGCCATTGCAGAGCCTTCCTTAACTGAAAGGTCCCCTTCCTAGATGCAAGGCTTGGGTTTGTATAGGAATGAAGGTTTTTCCTCAGGTCACAACTGACAACTTGAAATGAGTCCTTTGAAACAGAGACAAGAATAATCTGGAATGTGGTGTGGACTGCAAGTGGAATGTCCCTGATAGATGCATAGTAAGTTTCCAAGTGGCCCTCTGGTGTAGTGAGTGCCAGAACATATTCAAGCATTTCAGTGTCAGGGTGCTGAATCCATGAATTACTGTACCAGTCACTGTGTGAAAAGGAAATTACTGAAACTTTTTACCAAGCATAAACAGGAAAAATAGTTCTGGTCACTGAAGATTGATGGTAACCGTGGGTGGGGTCAGTAGGACCTTTGGTCTGCAAATTGGCTGATTGCTTTTTCCTGATCAGTTTTCCACCAGTTCTTCCAATTAGCTTTCCCAGTCCACAAGCAAAATCCTAACAGTCTGAAGGATCATCAGGTAGCCAGTCTGCATCTACCCCAAATCTATATTTAGACACTGGCTAAGCAGCTTAACTAATCTATTGGATGTGAGGGAGATACAGAGCTCAATATCCTTTGCTTAACAGAGGCACCGTAATGAATATTTCTGCACTAAACTCTGATGTAAAGTTGACCAAAAAAAACCCCATGGTTGTACTGAAGGCTGATGCCAAATATGGGGTGACTGGACAATGTATTTACAATAAAATTGCATTAGCTGGTAAAGAGCATGTGTGTAAAAGTCCCTTCTCAAACAGGTATGTCAATGCTTAGCACTGTATTAGCTGCATAAGAAGAATGTTGATCTAAACATGTTATTTCAAAGGTGATTTTGTGGTTGATATTCATGAAGGGCTTGGCTTCTAGGATGGTGCTTTCTTGCATGGAGGAAGTATGTAGCAAGACTTTATTTAAATAAAAGTGATTTTACTTCCTAAATTTGCAATAGGCAAGTCAACGTATGAGAAGCTTATACTTATTTTTAAAGGTAGTGTAATGTACTATTTCTACAAATACTTCTCCTAACCTCCAATTCACAGTTCTTTGTCAGTAGCTTTGGCTGCTATTGTTGCACTTCTGTAGAGCTGGGATGTCCAAAGCAAAGCTTCCATCTTTTCCTGAACTCACATATTTGCTATCATATGGTTGGAGAGCAAGTACCTTGTAACCTGGAGCGTAAAGTAGCACAGGCAGCAGTCTGCTTTCCTGAGAAGTTCATGCAAACCAATGAATGAAGCCTCAAAATAAAAAGGCAGAGGTGCAAGACAGACATGGAGAATGGAAACTGCTGTGTGTTGATGTGAAGATGAATAACCGCTGATTCAGAAAAAGTCTTTAATATCAGCATATGGCAAGCATGATCTGGAAAATAAGAGCAGACTCTGTCTCGTAAAATAAAAATAAACTTGTTCTGTGATCTACTATATTTAAGATGTACAGTTTGACCTGTAACTAGCATTGAAGATCAGAGTGTTTGGTTAATGATTACATTATTTTACATCATTTTATTGTACTTCTCAGAAGCTCTTTAAAAGTGTTTAATAAAGAGCAGACACAAGAATATACCCTGAAAGAAACAAAAAATACTCTGAGTATTATTAGCAGTCTCAGTAGTTGCAAAGCTAAGGTTTTCTATATATTTAGTGATTGCAGATTGTTAAAAATGAAAGTTCTTAGTTGGAAATAGTACATGTCCCTGACCTCTGGAGAATAAAAAGGGCTGTGGGGAGAAAGAATTTTAAACTTACTGTTTTTCTATTTTTTCCAGGATGCACAAACTTGTAGGCCTGAACTTATCCATGTGTATAGTAATCTTTACTTTGGAGCATAACTTCCATATATATGGTATTCCACTCTGCACAGAATACCTAGAAATTCTGGATATCTCTACAGACATGAAGCAGAAAGAAGGTTATGCTAGTGCCCAGTAATTTGACTTAATTGGGGGGATCAAGAAGGTGCATAATAATAGACTGGGTGTTTGGTGCTGTAGATGGTAATAAAAGGATCAAAGTTTTATTCCCTGCATAGTTGCTCTAGGAACCTGATGTAGGTGATATTTTGATAAGCATCAGACTTACTGTGTATGAACTGTAGAGTTTGGATGTGATTGCTGAGTGGATCTAACACGTCCTCAAGGCAGTAGAATTGCTGCACATGAGAATGCACATATATCTGTCCAGGAGTTCTGGTCATGAAAGAGGATAGCTGTGTAACTTCCAGTGCATGTTGCAAAGTTTGTAATGTCTTAAAAAGAACATCCAGGACTAAAATAAACTTACTAGTGATTCCAGTTTGGGTAGTAATTCACAGATGCCTCTTTAAGTCCATAACCATTTATAAATGTGTTTGTAATACAAGGCTTTAAAATTATAAGGAATTGAACCTTCCCTGTGGAATTACCCTACTGCAATATTTTGAGACCCCAGCATTTTTTGTTACATGTTGTAAAAATCACGTATTTACATTACATATTGGAACAATAAGTGTGGCTACACCAGGGGAGGTTTAGTTTGGATGTCAGAAAGAACTTCCTGATGGGGAGGGTGATCAGGCATTGGGATGGACTGCCCAGGGAAGTGGTGGAATTGCCATCCCTGGAGGTGTTTAAGGAAAGGCTGAATGTGGCACTTAGTGCCATGGTCTAGCTGATGTGGTAGTGTTAGGTCATAGGCTGGACTTGATCTCAGAGGTCTTTTCCAGCCTCAAAAATCTTTGATTATATTCAAATGGATTTCCTCTCTAAATTCCTCTCTAAAGTTAATTTTTCTTACATTGTTGCACTCCCAAATTGTCTTTCTTCTTGGGATCTTTGTAGTTGAATTTTCAGTGACTGAAATTGTTGGGAAAAATATTTTTCTTCAGAAAACCTGTCCCAGTTTTTGGGAACTGAAAGTGGCAGTGGTTGAATTTTAGAGTGGATAATGAGGCTGTTACGTGACATGGTAGCGGCACAATTAATTATGTAATAAAAAATGTTTTATAGAGTGTCTGAGAGATGAGCATATATCTCTGCTGCTCAATGTGCTTTGTATCTTAAACATTTTACCTTTTTTTTCTTTTATTTGTTTTACTTAATTATCTTAATATTCTGATTATCTTAATATTCTTCTTTCCAATAATGGTTGTGACATGTAGCAACAGAAGTAGAAACAGAAAGGAATTGTGATATAAGCATGATAAATTGCATCTTTCTAGAAGATATTTGAATAACTTATTACAGAAGTCCTGTTGTGCACTGAAGGCATGTAAGCAATGTGTGTGATTGAGTATTTAACAATGGTATCTCTTGTCTCACATCTTCTTTGATTTTATTGCATGTTATTTGCATGTTTTATAGCAATAATGTTTAAAGGCTTCATCAGATAAGCTTTGGTCTGTGTCTGATAAATCCCACAAATTCTAAGTATTAAAGAAACTCTGACAGATAGCATGCCTCTGGTTGAGAGATAATCAGAGCAGGTGATCAGAAAAGTTCTGCATCATGGAATTTAAGTCCTGTCCCTGCTTGTTCTTCTAGCTGAATATTGCCAGTATGCTGGTGCAGCTTTTCCAGAGCAGAAGTGTCTTATAATTGCATTTGTTCTGAAATGCCATGTAGTTTCTAACCTGGAATAAATCATCCATTTAAGTTTAGATTAAGAGGGGTTTTTGGTTTTTTTTACACATCTATATTCAAGCGTATTGTTCCAGGTCGTGTGTTGGTTTTGCCCATGAAACATCTGCAGTTCTAAACTTAATTTAGTCGTCATTTAAACACCTAAATATTTTTAATAACTTTGAGTGTAATAGTATCCTTTGTATGGAGTTTTATTTTTGATACAGTGCTTTTTATTAAAGGAAATACTATATGTTATATCTTTTTTATGTTATTACAGATAAACACAGATGCTCTTCGGATGTAATACAAGGTTTTCAGAAGAAAAGTCAGTTTAGGACCATTGCTCCAAAAATGGTACCAAAAATGTTAACTTCTGGAGTGGTTTCTTGTCTTCAGTCATCTTTGCCTGAGCAAAATACACCAATTTCAGCTGCAGGTTCTAAACAGCTGGTGGTACCAACTCAGAACTATGCTGTCATGCAGCTGGCTGGTCATGAGGGGACTTTTTCTCTGTTGGCCTTGCCATACGTTGCCCCTGCCCTAACGCAGCCAGTCCAGCACTCAAATGTCTCTCCCTCTGAAAACCTAAAGCTGCCTATTCCTAGGTATCAGTCTGTAAGAAATAAATTATTGAGTGACAAAAAACCAGCACAGATGCCTTTTCTGGCTGCACATAAGATTCCTGCCGAAGCATCAGTCTCATCACGGACTGGCCCCATGACTACCTTAACTGAAGACTGTTCTGAAACTCGTAATAGTTCAGATTCAACTGAGCAGATGATGCTGGCAGGCCGTGACTCAGCTGAAATTACAGTTGCCACATTAGTAAATAAAAGCAATTGTGTGGAATCTGCGTCTCCTTTATTGAATAAGACTGAAATAGCTAGTGGTAATGTTTCTGGACCATCTCTAGTTAAAAACTCTTTATCCAAGCCAGCAAGTACAATTAATCCCTTGAAACTAAGTCTGCACTCTATGAAGACAGCATCTGAAACCACAAGAGAGTCATTCCTAACATCTGAGAAACTAAAGGAAAAACCCACAAATTCTGCAAATTCTGTTGCTGTCCTGTCACCAGCAGTTTTTGGCAGTACAATACAGATGACTCCATCAGCACCAAAAGGAAAACTTCCTATATTGCCTTACCCAAGGATGAAAAATTCAGCATTCTGTAAATCTAAGCACAATACTAGTGTTATGGATGCATCTGGTCCTTCAGTAAGATCTGAGAGTGAAAAGATACCAGCTTCAGTGAAAACCTTTCATGTTTCTGCTAAAGCATCTGATAAGCGATCAGCTGTATCATTTACACAAGTCCCCAAGCAAACCACTCAGGAAAATACTTTCTCTCCATCCAGTAGAGTGGAGGTCGACAGTCTTAAAAAATTGAATGGAGCAGCCTCTAAAAGAAGAAGCGTGAAAAGAAGAGCCCCAGATGATTTGTTAACTTTTCAGACCAAGCGAAAGAAATGCATCATTAATAAGTTCAGGGAAGGAAGAGAGAGGGTGAAAGCTGATCCAGCTGAAGACAAAAAAGCAGAGGCAGTAAAAAAATACCGTAGCATTAGACCAAAGCCAGTGGTAGTTGTGCAGGCTTTTGCACCACTGACTTCTGCAGCAATAGTGGGGACACCATCTCCTGGCCATTTAGACCAGGATATTTTTTTAAATAGTTCACTTCCCAACAAATATTTAGGTTACAAGCATAGTGATGCTACACCAGCTAAATCAGGTGATTTAAGTAGCAATGCGGGTTCAACCATACCTAAGCCATCACATAAATGTCATGTTTGTAACCACATCTTCCAGTTTAAACACCATCTTCAGGACCACATGAACACCCACACAAACAAACGCCCCTACAGCTGCCGGATCTGCCGCAAAGCGTACATCCACTCCGGGAGCCTGAGCACACATATGAAGCTTCATCACAATGAAGGCAAACCCAAAAAACTTGTGTGCTGTGAGTTCTGTGCTAAAGTTTTTGGCCACGCAAAAGTGTATTTTGGTCACCTAAGGGAAGTGCACAGAGTTGTTATTAGCATGGAGCCCTCTACTAGCAAGCAACAGCTGCAAGATGCATTAAAGAAGAGAGACACGAATATAAAAGAAGCAGAAGAAGCAACAGAGAGGTGAGTGGTTTAACTATAATTAGCAAATGCAAATGAATACGATTTCAGGCTCTCAGTGGAGGTTTGTAAACCTCACCATGATGAAAATTGTTGCTTTTTCCTTATCTTTTTTTCCTCTGCAGTGAGACACCTAATGGTTTAAAAGCTTTGTTATGGAATCTAGTCAATCCATTAGACTATCCAGTCTGTTTTAGTTGACTTATCGAATAAAAATTTTTATTGACATGTGAATATACAAAGTCATTTTGCATATATTCTAGTATTATCCTGCTAGCAGAGCTATTTTGATTGTGATTTCTCACAAATAATGTTTTTTCTGTTAATCTGCATGGTTTTCTGTGTTCTGCCTATTTTGGGCTTTCCCTAGAAGATAAGTCAACCCACTGCAATGAGTGCAAACAATTAATAATTCTGTGTTACTCCTTTTCCTTCTCTGGAGTGCTGTGAGCTGATCTGTCTGGTCTATTTGTCATAGTGCTCTTTCAATCCCTTAGCCAAGTAGAAAAGGTAACATTTTCCATATTAGGGGAGATAGAACATTCTTTCATCTCTGAGTTATGATTTTGAGGTGGAATTTCTTCACAGAGTATAAATGTTGGCTTTTCTGTTTGTTCCCACTATTGTATTTACATTCATTGAAGAACATTTTCATAAGCTCAGGGCTTTCACCTGATGCCTCAGTGTGATCCTACTGTTCAGTTTTACACACATCACTTTGCATAGCTCCATTCCCTGGGGCATCAGTTAGAAATTTTAAGGTATTGAATGAAGAAACACTAGCACTTTTCTTTCAGCCTTACCAGCCTTTGTACAATTAATCATTTAGTTTATCTGTTTTGTTGGGTGATATGCTTAATGTGTATAAACACACAATATTTCCTTTTCATTTACATTGTGAGAAGGCTTCTGTGGAGGCCTTCTTTAGATTGGCTTAAACCAGGATTGTGCTAGCTCTGTGTGTGACTCCTTCCTTCACACTGCAGAGTTTTCCTTAATGAAGGAGAGGCAATTGTAAATTAGGTGTTTAAACTTTTTTAAACCATGTTACGAAACAGGAAAAAAATAGAAACTTTGAAGTTTCCTCATTGCCATCCTGGAGAGGGAGAAGAGACACATGGTTTTGCCATGAATTTAGATGAGTCAGAGTAAACAAGGTGGTTTCTCTTAGTATTATATGTCTCTTATATATCTCTACTAATTTTCACTTTTCTGTCACAGAGATAGAAGTATTTGGATTGACCTCACTAGATCAAGAACTTAAATCATTATTAACCTTTTAACCTTTTATTAAAATGTTTTTAAGATATTATTTCACCAAGGCTAATTTTGGAGGCAATTTTTAAACTTAGCAGTGTTGAATAACATTTGGTCTCACTTGTCTCCTACTTAGCCTTCTTTTATTTCTCTTTTTTTCCTGTTCCAAATAAACTAGATAAGGTAGCAGCAGTGCCTGGTTTTAGTTGAAAGAATATTTTATGACTGTCATCTCTTGGAACTCAGAAGGACAGAAATTGCTGTCTCTATTCTGTGTATGGCTAATACTGAAATAGTTCATATTTCATTTTCTTTTAACAGGGGAAATAAGTGCAATTTTGAGGACCTATTCCATAACCCAGAAGTGAAATTACAGATCAAATGTGGTCGATGCCTGTTTATTGCACAGTCTTTTGGTGAAATGAAGTTCCACTTACTGTGCTCTCATGGTGAAGAGATCCAGGGAAGAGTAAAGGAAGGGACTGTGCAAGGAAATAGAGGAACTAAGGGGGAAATGATCAAACATGCAAACCACTTCTGGAAACAGCGCAGCGAGAGAAGACATTTAGCAAAATGCAGTGCCCATGAGGAGGAGCTTTATGCTCTTCCAAAATTGAAAAGGCAGATATATTTTCACCATCAAAATAATGTTGATATGTTATGTAAAAGTGAACTGACTCAACCAGGAAGTAGTGACACAGCCAGGGAGATGCAAAGCATAGGTTTTGGTACACCAAGCAAAAAAATAGAAATTTGGTCTAAAGCAGGCTATAACTGCATTTTATGCAAACAGTTATTTGGAAGAAAAGATGATCTTTGTAACCATTGGCAGAGTCATCATAACTGTGAAGACCCTTCCACTTTATGGACAATTTTTAGTTTGTTATCAAAACAAGGAATTACTGAACTCTCCAATACTGGTGAATGTTGAAGCTCGACTCTACAAGACTATGAAAAACATCAACTACCTTACCAAATTTTTTATGTTTCTTTGCTATGTTGCTCAACTAACTCAACAGATGTATCACTTCAGAGGTTTGGTTTTTTGTTGTTACGGGGCTTTTTTGTTGCTGTTTTGTTTTGTTTTTTAAGTTATGCTAACCCTTATTTTGTTAAATACAAAATGTATTTGTCCAGTAGCATTCCAAAGGCTCACATGCAAGCCAATTAGCAGCATGCAAATATGCAATACTAATTGTTAACATCAAGGAAAAAGATTCTCAAGTTTAATTATACTGTACGTGCAGAAATAAATCTGTTTATATGAAGTAATCTCAATCTGGAGTGAAATGACAAACCAGACATAAAATGTAGCTTTGGTACCAACTGTGCTTCCAGATTTTAAGGTAAATCCATAGCTCCATAATGATTCTCTGAATCATTTGAATGTGCTGGCCTTCAAGTGCTTTGTAATAAATAATTTAAGAGCTTTTAATTCTTGTATTCTTTATTTCAGTGCCTTCGACTATGTTCATTGCTTACAGGTTTGTTATTGGCAGGTCTCTTAGGTGGTATGTTCTTTCCTGGTACAGCAATTCGAATTTTTAAAGCGAGAAATATATATATTTTTTTTTTTGCCTATAGCTCTTTGCACTGAAGACGAGTTAATTGGCACCCATGAAAATGAAACCCTCAGAACTTGACTTTTATGTAAAAGAAAACTTATTTTAAAAAATAGTAATCTGTGTTGATTACAATTTTGACATTCTGCAGTAGACTGCGTGTTTCACCCCAAACCTTTGGCATATTCCTTGCACCTCCTGTGACAGCAGCACTACTGCTGCCAGCATGTTAACACTCTCTTTAACACTCTTGTGTATAGCTTTGGTACCTCAGCAGTTGACCCAGTCTGTGGCTTTAAAGGGAAACTGTTCCTTCACTTCTAAGTCTATGGAACAAGTAATGAGGTTTTTTTCAGCTGTGTTGCCAGATTGACTGGACTAGAGGAATTGCATGCATCACTTTAGGCTACCAATATCAGAGGCCAGTAACAACCTTGCCAGGCAGCCTGTGATGCTGGAGCACTGCACACTGTGTCCCTGGCTACAGAGCAGGCAGAGTAAATGACCTTTGCAGCACATCTCCAAGGGGGAGCAGGTCAATTCAGGCTGTAAAGAGATGGAGTTCTGGAGTTCAGTCTTGATGAAAAGATCATTGAACCATTACATCTAATTTGAAATTGGTGTTCAAACTGCTTTTACTTAAAGCTGTATGTACCTCTGAATTATTTTGGAAGCAATAATGGAGGTGGCACAAGAAGTCACTGTATCTCACTGTTTGACAGAAGTCTGCCCATGTCTTCCTGATCAAACTCTAACTGAGGGGTTGCAGGGATGAAGGAGTCATTCCTCATGTGTCCTGGATGGCTTCTTACTGTTTTTTAAAAAATCGCTGTGATGAGTGTGAAAAGACATCTAAAAATGTTGGGTTTTCTGAGTGGAATTCCACAAGATGTTGTATTATTCTGTGTATTCATTTTGTTTTTAAAGAGTAGAGACAGTTTTTATAATAGTTTTGAATGTAATTTCTTGTTGTATGGTGCTTTATCCTGGAGTTGAACTATAAGACTGGAGCCAAGAAAAATAAAAGACAGGAGGAGAATATTCATAGAATTGCACAGGTGCCTGATAAGGTGGAAGAATCCCCATGGATTTTCAAAACTTCCTTCCTACTACCTATTGCTATAAATACATATTTGTGGTTGTTTCTCTGCTTTCATATTTTACTGTTGTATGCTGAGCTACTTTTAAAATACTAATTGTTCTTACTCTTGGGTATGTCACACCCATCTTTTAATGCATACAATATATTTATTTTTCCTTTGCTTTGTAGATAAAGGAGAACATATGGCACATTTGGAAAGGAATAACTAATTTTAAAGTCAGTGTTTCATATCGAGCTGAGACTATTCAACTTAATGAATGTGTTTGCGTTTAGAAGCAATTTTTTCCTCCTCCTTAGTCTTTTAACTTCTAAAATCGAACAGCTTGGTACTTTCTCTGAAACAGAAAAGTGAGAACAATCTCTCCTTTGCATAGTTCTAATTTATATCAAAGGGAAGTTAGTTCCCAGCATTAGAGCATGCATTCCAAGAGCTGGGAAAAGAAAAAACCCATTAAAAAGACATGATCATGTTCATTGTTTAGAACAGACCCATTCCTTGGTATAGTTTAAAATGAGCTGAGATGAATTCAGCTCTGACAGAGTCCCTCTCGTTCAGCAGCATCATGCAACCCATGATGCAGAGTTGGCCATCAAAAATGTTTTCAAAAAATGTTTGGTAAAAATGGTGGTGCATCAGAGCCAGTGATGTAGATGAGTTGTTTTGTGTAGCCTTTTCATCGTATTTTTGTGCCTCTCTTCATTTCTATAGTGCAGGCCAAAGAGGTTAGCAATCTCAGCTTTCAGCAACTGGAAGCCTGAAACCATGTTTTCAGTGTCCTCGTAAATGTTTAAAATTAGAAGCCTTTTTTCGGAGCCTGAAAGCATTCTTAGGCTTCAGGTTATTATGATTATGGTAGACTATGAAAGGTTGGGATTTTTGAAAATAGCTTTGCATTAAATACAAATGTGTTCTTTGTTTAAAATAATTGTTTTGCATTTGTGTTCATTTTGGTAACTTTTGGAGGTACTAAGCAAGCCTTATTTACAGCAGCACTAAGCAGTGTGTGTGTGCTGTTCAGCAGAAGGGTTGTTATGAATGCAGTTTACTGTTTACCTTGAAGCTGGACAACTTAACATCTGGTGTTGCACATAAATTATATTTCTAAATTGTTAAAACGAATGTTACTGGGTTTGTAGCTGAAGTTTTTGTTCCCCTCTGATTTTTCCTTGAATCTCTGTTTCAGCTTTACTGTTCAACTTTAAAGCTGTTCTGCGCATGGAAAGTTGTTCTTTCATCATCACTCCATAAATAATCAAATCTGGAGGAGTTCCATCACTTCTCTGGCTTGCAGAGTATTGCCCTTCTCCAGCTGCAGAGCTGCAGTTTCCTATGGCTAACTTGACATAGCTGCTGGCAGTAAATGTTTTACTTCATTTGTTAGAATTTAGATCTCTGCTGTTTAGCTCCATCAGAGTTTCTGTCATACCTCATTAGATATTTCTTTTATCTACTGTTCACTGAGCTCTTTAGAGGAATTGTCCTAAGAAGGATGAACAGGTATTTAGGAGAGGAGATTTCAATCCTAACTTTGTGCAGGTGATGCTGATGTTTGAGACTCAGCAGCTTACCTAGGCTCAGCCATGTAGTATATTGTATTTCTGCAACACATCCACCTACCTGTGCATCTATTTTAGAAATAAGTGTATACTTCAAATTCAGCTGCCAGTTATTATTACCGAACCTTTACAATGTAGGTTTTTTATTATTATGCATAAAGATTAAAATGTTATTAACTGTAGTAGGTTTACTTGTCACATTCCTTTTAGCTCAAAAAAAAGAAAATCTCTGTGTTGAGTGTGACACATGCAAAAATCTGGTTTCATGAAGAAAATTCTCATGGCTTAAAAGTTGTCCTCATTTCAACGTGTGCTTTGATAGCTGACATGTCACACTGTAGGCTTTTCTTCACTTTTTATTAAATTGCTATAATTTTTCCAGGTTAAGAATATTGAAGAAGACCTGAGCCTGCAAGCAAGTTTCAGGAGAAAATGTGTTTACTTCTTTTGTCTGTACAGGCAGACATGTCAGTGAAATCAAAATAGTTTTGGTGGCCTTACAGATACATGCACAATGTGGGGCAATGTGCCATATTTGGACTCTGGTGTATGACTTGATGTGACTGATGGTTCTGCAGTTCCAAAGAAGAAACTGTAATTTAAAATATGAAAATAACTTAGCTTTCAGACTTGGGTGAATTTCTGATACCGTCTTTTTGACAAACCCTCAAGAAATCATAAAAGATGACAGTACCATACTTCTCTACTTATGCTTTGTCTAATAATTGTGTTGACATAGTAGTACTGGTAGTATTCTAAAATATGATTAGTCTGGTGCTGTGGAATACAAAGGAAGCTCATTTTTAATTGCATTTTATTGTCTTTTCCATGTGAGCATTAGGAATTGTGGTATAAATTAAGGTTTCTCACAGACCCAGAAACTTCCAGTTTAATCTAGAATAACAAATTAAATCAGTGAAAAGAAAATTCTGTTGGAAAGAGATGTGTACGTAAACTGTCCTTTGTATGTGGATTTCTCTGCACCACTGCAGATAAATCTCACAGATAACAGGTCTTGTACCAGTAGGTACAAACAATTTGTTCCTATCCAGAGGCATTGAGATTGGCCAAAGTAAGAATTAAAGCATGTCCATGCCTTCTCTTTGACTTGAACTTTGTTAAATATTTCAACCATTGTGCCAGCCCAGATCATCGACTCCAAGGCATGTAGATGCCCAAATACTTTCTAGGTGATTTATAGCATAGTTCAGTGAAGGAAAAGGGAGAAGGGATGATGGTGTGCACAATGTATTGAATATAAGGTGAAGTTTTCAGTATGACTCTAGCCTTTGATGGTCTGTATATGTGGAAGCATCCTGTAGCCATAGTCTTAACTTTTCCTTTCCAGTCCTTGTGGCTTCATGGTTCCAGAGTCTGCTCTCACTTGAGCTGTGTCAGTCTGGAGCATCCTTCCCTTCCTTGGGCATGAGCTCTTCCAAATGGCATAACTGAGTTTATCAGAGTCCTCTTCTGTTGGTGTCTCTGGTTACATGAGCCACATCCTGGCTGCCAAGACCTAACCTGAAATGTGGCCTTTCAGTTTTCTGAGAAAAGTTTATTTTAGCTTTAGTCCATAAAAATTCTGCACTGGTACTTAGTAAAATAGAAAAGTTGCTTACTTGATCTATAGGGAGAAAGTGAACAGTTACTATAAAGAAAAGAAGCTGCTAAGTGTGATTTGTGGTCTTGACATGCTGTTGGAAAAGATGACAACATTCTATCAGCAAATTTTGGTCATAGACAGAATCAGGGAAGCTCCATGGAAGTGTCTGACACAGATCTGATGCTGTGAAGCACCGTTTCTGGGACACTGTGACCGAGATTTTTATTTTTCACTCTTTCTCTTTCTGCTGTTTTTTTTGTTTTGTTTTTGTTGTGTTTGCTTGGTTTGTGATTTTTATGTTTGCTTTTGTGTGTGTGTGTTTTTGTTTCTGTTTGGTTGGTTGGCTTGGTTTGATCTGGTTTTGGTTTTGGGGTTGTGTGTTGGTTGTTTTTGCTTCTGCTTTTTCTATTTTTCTAGCCACCCTACCTTTTCTGCATCTTCTTTGAGCTGTTTTGGCTGAATACCATTTATAAATGTCTTGATTCAACAAAGTCAGCACTGTGTCTGGCATCTTTGCTGCTAGCCAAAAGCCTGGGATTGAGATGTTGTCAGTGCTGTTTCACAGAATGTTTCATGAGAACATTGGTAGGGGGGGACCCCCAAGGTCAGCCGGGCTTCCTCCCACCCGGCGTGGGGCTCAGCACTGGAACAGAGCAGTGCTTGGTTTCTGTACCCACCAGTCCATCCCCAGTGTTGGAGTCCTGAGCATAAACAAGGCTTCAGTAAGGTAGCTCATACCTCAGGCACTGTCATAAGCAATTTTATGACATAAGTAAAGAATCCCAAAGAAGGACAAAAAAAAATCCCCCTCCAAACCAAATAAAGTTACGGTTTCTGCTGCTGATCTTTTTTGTTGTTATAGACCAGAGCCAAGCCTCTCGTATACCTGTGTGCCTTTGAATAATTGGCTTTTTCTGAGACTTCAGGCTCAGAATTTCATAGAGGCATTTTATTTCCTGTATGCTAAGTAATTTTGTGCAGCATCAGGTTTAATCTGACTTTGGAGCATACACCCGATCAAGGAGATCAATATACCTTCCTATTGCTGGAAGCAATAAATGACACAGTGAGGGAGGAAAGCAATAAATAACCCTGTGACTATACCTTTGAAGCAATGCAGTTGCTTTCCACTGGAAATTTAATTTCTTCATGTTTTTAGTTAAAAGCTTTTATTAATTTTAACTGTAGTAAATATACTGCTATACTTTGCTATTCAAATAAATCCTTTTTCAGCTCTGAGTCCTTGGAGTTTGAATCCCATCCAGACATTTTCTGCCATCTGCCAATTCCTTGCTAAGTGCAAACCTGACACTCTTGCCAATAAATCCACCTTCATGCCATTTAAAGTCATCTGCTATCTTTTCTCTGGGAGCTAATCAAAGTTTGCAAGAAGACATTTTTTAAAGGCAACTGGCTCTAGAATTCAGACCATTTAAATTGTGCGAGCTAGTTAAAAGCAGTTGTAGCAAAGCATAAAATAGAGAAGTTGTATAGATTGTCTGAAAGCTCACTTATTTTTATTCATTTTTGTGACTTATTGGAGAGGAAGTTTTCCAGGGGAGAATTTCATTTTTTCATGCTGTTTTATGTGTTGCTCCCCTAATTCCCCTTTTAGACTCTGCTGAGTGCAGCACAGCAGAGCCCTGCCATGCTTTGTAGGTCGATTGCATCCTCTTAAACTCAAAGCATCATTTTATTTTTACCTTGTAAGACAGCTGGGCTGATAAATGGATGGAATACCAGCACTCCAGGAGACAACCACAATGTCTGCACAGGTTAATAGTCTTGTGTCTTTCAGGAGCAGCATCTCCACTGTCCCTGTGTGCACACACATGATCACAACATTACAAAAGGATTAAGACTATGGAACATTTTAAACTTGTGTGTTAGTGTCACTCTGTAGAGTGTAATACAGGTTTTTTTCTTTTATTGAAATGCAGTAACACTGTGATTATCTTATTGCTAACATATATACAGATGATCTGAATCCTGAAATAAGTGGTGACCACCTGAATTCTTCCAGGAAATTGGATTAATTGCTGAATTGTTGGGATTTCTTTTTTAAAACTTGCTACTCTTGCTGGTTAACACACATGTAGGTATAATACAGAAGTAGTATTTCTGAGAGTGATTTATTTGTCCAGCAGAAATGTCTGGTGCTAAACCTTTCCATGGGGATTTGCTTACATTAGGAAGCAATGCAGGTGGCAGTCTATTTCAACACAGAATGGATTTTTTTTCCCTTTCTTTTTGATAAATGAAGTGCTTATGTAAGGTGAGAGATTGAAAAAAAAAAAAAAAGAGAGAGCCTGAAGCCCTTAGGAGGATCTGTCTGAAAGCTCCACACATGGACAGAGAAATGTGGGGTAAATCTGATGTGGTTCCCATACCTTGGATGGGAGCCTCCCAGCTCTGCCTTGGCCAAGTGTCCCAAGGAGGCTGCTCCACAAAAGCTCCTCCTTGCAGCAGAGTTCCCATTTACAAACACTGAGCATCATCTGCAGCCCCAGAGTGTATTCTGACACCAAACTCATTTTGTCCATCACATGGTAATAAAGCGTCCCTGTATCTTTGTGGAAGTCATCCTGTATTTTTGAGCTTTTGTTTTGTGTTTTCATTTTGTGCCTGACAGATAGGATCTAGATTTGAATTAGTGCTCAGCAAAATGTCTGTTCTGAAGCTTTATTGTATTGAGACTGCTTCCTTTGGCTACTGCTAATGTGTATTGTCTTTCTCCCAAGTGAGAAATGCATTTGGTGTCATTTAATGACATTTGATAGTTTAACCATCAAATATTATATGTAAATCTCTTACCAGTGTCATATTTGTGGTGTTCGGATGATTGTACTGCTTGATTAAATTAGCCCCTTTAAAAAAGGACCCAGGTTCACTAATAGTGTTTCCTGCAATGCTCATCTCTAGAGAAAACTGAGATCTGACTTTTATAGTCAGAACCAATTAGGCTCATCCTTTTTTCTTCCTCCTTTCTCTCTGCAGTGTTCAAATGAATTGCATTTTTCAGGCACAGTTCAAGCAGACTGTCAGGTCTCTGGGGCTCTCTGCCTCCTGGGCTCTGCATTCCCACTGTCAGCTGTGAAAAATAATTCTCCTTTTGCAGTTATGTCCAAGGAGAATAAGATGATAAATCCACAAATAAGTTAGATTTAAGATGGGAGGAAGAGCATTGTCATTTACTCAGCACTGAAAAAGGTTTTGTTCTTAGAGATAGGGCTGCAGAGAGGCATGGGAGAGCAGTCTCAGGTTTAAAGCCTTTTAGCTCAGGAAGTTGTTAGAATTCATTCTCCCTGAAAATTTAGGGTGTTGTTCTTAGTCAAACTCTTTTTGGAGTACCTAAAATATGGCTGTGTTTCTGGAAAAAAAAATAAATAGAGGGAACATAGTGAGCATAGTGAAAATTAAGTGAAATTAAGCCCCCACTGCCCCAAATTCTACAATAAAAAATCTCTGGCACATGCAAGCTGAGTGTGAATAACTTCTTTCAGATAAAATTCATGATGGAGCAGACTTGGTATTCAACCACTCTGATGAAACTGCAGTATAATTAGAAAGAAGTTTTGAACCATAGGAGAAATAATAAATCTTTAGATCTGGAGGACTGCGAAGAAAGTTCCTCTCTGAGGTTAGGGAAGAGGTACGGATACAAAGTTTTATCATTTGGAATCATTGCTCAGTTCTCTGCAGGATTTTTTTTCAAGATTCTTTTCTTTACTGTAATGCCGTAGTACTTTGGTGTGGGGAATATATGCTAGACCTTTAATTGCTGCAAAGTCTGTAGAACAATTGCATTTCAGTTTACAGTGACAGAAGTTTGAAGTTAAAAAAAAAAAAAAAGGCCATTATATTGAAGCCTTAAGTCTCTTGCCATTCACCTTTTCACCTTTCAAGTTTCCTGCCCCTCAGCATTAGATTTAATACACATCAGTATCAGTTCAGTACAGCCTTTTAGAAATGAAGCAGCCTGGTAAATGAAGCCCCCTTCCTTTTTTTAACTTGGTATTAATACCTTGCTGTTCACGGCCAGGATTGTAATTGGGTGGGAGAACTTTGAGCTGCTTTGTATTTCAAGCAGTGGAATATTAATATTAATTTTATATATTGGAAACATCTTCACAGACCACAGAAAGCTCGTGTGTGTCTCAGGAGGGAGATTCATTCAGGAGGGGCCACAGTCACCCTGCATCTCAGCTTGCCTGCTCCTCAGGAAGGTGGGAGCAGAGCCACGGGTGTTGAGTCCCATGCCTTGTGGTCCTGTCCCCACCTCTGCGTTTCCCCAGGGCAGGGGGCTGTAGCTCCACAGGATTTGGTTTATTTTGCTATTCTGCTGCTCAGCAGGTGCCAGACCAGAGTGTGGGCAGAAGCAGTGGTGCTGCCCACAGCCCAGGGACCCCCAGAGGAGCTGCCAGGGGAGGGGAGCCCTGTGGCAGGTGCCTTGTGGTAGGCAATTAGAGCAGATCCCTCAAAGGCTTCATTTTTAGGCACTTTGGGTGTTTCTGTGGCAGTTAATAGTATTCTCATTGCAAGCCTCTGCAGGACTGTGATGTGACATCTGTGACACCCAGCCTGTGGTGGTTACCCATTAGCCAACAGCTGTGGCACCAGGCAAGCTTACGTGAGCATAGGATGAAAAGGGAGAATTATTTTGAACTCTGGAGAAGCCTATCTTACCTTTTCTAATTAATGGCATTTACAGTGCATGCAACAAGAAAAGTCCTGTTCCCTGTGTTAATTACAGCAATCTGAATAAAGCAAGAAATCCATTAAGAGAACCTTACTTGGATTTCGGTGAATGTCCTCACTGGTAGGTTGTTACCCAGCAAGCATTAGTAATTGGGGATGAAGACTGAAGTCCTGTCAAGAAGCCTAAACTGAGACCACAGAAAACCAAGGAGTAGTTTTACTTGTGTTGTTATTGAGAAAGAGGTTAATTTTTGTATGTAATTACAATATCAGAATAAATTGATCCGAGTTCACCCACCAAATTGCAGTTTGCAGAAGGTACTGAACTGGGCAGTAAAAGCTGGAGAAGAGTTGAAGAAATTAAGAAATGTTTCTAGAGCTGGATATTTGGTAAGAACGAAGGCAAATAAAGATAACTGAAAAGTTATGTAATTTTTTTATATCTGCCAAAGTCACTGCAAGAGATTAAAAGCAAGGAATATTTGGTGCCTCATTCCATGTTAAATTCACTGGGCAGCTTTTCCTCCCCTCCTGTTTGCTCTTTCACACATGGTTGCATCCCCTGTGCAAGGTCTCTGGACAGGTAGGCACTGCACAGGCTCACTGCTCCCAAGGGCTGCAGCAGAGGATTTGGCTGCTTAGGCAGAAAGCAGAAAAAAAAAATCTGTTATTGCCATTTCCTTTACTGTACCCTGAAAAAAATCTTAGCCTCTGCAAAAGATAGCAGTACCTAATGCTAAGTAGAAATTACTGATTGAAGATTGACTGGCTATGGGAGGCCAGAGAGTGATTTCTTTTACTCCCATAGACTTAAAATGTTTATTATTTGCTTTAGATTTTTCTCCCTTACAGAGTTTTCCTACCTGTAGTATTAATTATTGATTGATGCTTTGTAGATGGTCTGGAAAAAGTAATAAGGAGATCTAGAAGTATTTTCTGGGATTTCAAGTAGAGAAATATTGAAAGATACCTGGAGAAATAACCTTGGAAAGGTAATAGCAGCTTGGTTTTCAGGTGTGCTGTGGTAAACAGTATTTTCTTGTCCGTCTAGGTGTATCCCCATCCTTGCCAGCAAATTTCTTTTTAAGTCTTTTAATGTATAAGAAACTTTAAAAATATATTAGAAATTAACAAAATCCTGGGCAGTTTATTAGCAGGTGGTAAAGCTGAGCATCTAAATTGACAGAAGTGCACTCATGGGCATGTAGTGGGATCCCTTTTCCTTTGGCAAGACGTGTGCCCAGGGAAGAGAAGAAGCACAAGTGCACTGAGGCCATGGCTCTTCCATCAGTGTCCCCCATGGCTACTGAGCCCCAGCCTTCCTGGGGATGGTGTTCTGACCACCAGAGCTTTTTGCAGCCTCCATCAGTGTCTGAAGAAGAAAAATGTGACTCGTTGCTGGGAACAGGATATATTTTATTCCCTATGAAATGCTTTGCTTGTGAAATCCAATACGGGCTTCGTGTTAACAAAATCAATGTAAAGTTCAGTTTGCTGCACTTTGATACTCCAACACTCAAAGTGCTTTGGTTAATGAGCAGGAACTGGGGACACACAGCCCTCTGCTTCACCCCTCAGCCCTGGGGTGTTGGTGGCAAACAGGGGAGAGGATTGTGAAGATGGTGACAGGTTGGGAAGAGCAGCCCATGGCTTTCACTGCTGGGCTGACAGACTCTACCCAGCTTTGGAGGCAGCCTAAGTGTTCACACGGTTTTGTTTTCTTGTCTGATTCTCCACTTTAGGTCCGAGTGCCCTGAGCTGGAGCTGGAGGAGGGATTATCTCCCCCCCTGGCCAAAAGCCCTGGGAGCTCTGCTGCTGCCAGAGAAGGGGTTATTGTGGTTATAGCAGGGAAAATGGGGCTATTTCAACACCTGGTAGAAGACAGCCTGAGAAATCATGGGTAAGACTCACAGCAATAGGAATATACTTCTTAGATCATAAAGTTTGATCTCCTTCCTTACTGCCTCATTACTCTGGTAGCTCATAATCATCTTGTGAGCAAATAATCTTACTTTTTCCTCTCTCAAAACCAAATAACAAGTCCCCATGCTAAAGCTACAGTTCCACTGTGGTGTTTCCAGGTTCCAGCCCACAAAGTCATCTAAGTCTCATAAGTAATGCTTTAGTATTTCCGTCACCCTTACAAGACCAACTAATTCTGCCAGATCCATAGATTTCATTAGGATTCTCCTAACCAGTTAATAAAAACCACTAATAATAACTTGAAATACTGAGCCTTCAAAAAATGGTGCTACCCATTTTTACCTGATGGCTCATACCCCAGAACAGCTCAGGGTTGTCTTCCTTTTGGTCTGCTTCTTCCCACACAGATGTATTTAGTTAAAATAAGCAGTTTATGTATGGTATCTCTTAACTGGTATCTTACACTTAGCACACTCCACTGTGCCAAAGATCGCTCTGCTCGCCTTACTGGGGAATGGTATGAGATTAATTTGAGGGTACACAACTTTGGGGACTACATACAGACTTTCATGTCTTTTCCCTTCCTAAATATTTCCAAATCATAGTTCAATATTGAGGACAGACTAAAATGTCTGCAGCTGCTGAGATTGCTTTGGTTTCCTTCTTTTTAAATAACATTTTTATGTTTGTGGAGAGAAATGTAATTGTTGTCCCACACTCAAGTTCTTCAGTTCAGCTGATGTCATTAACCAGTTTTGCTGATTTCTTAAAGGTTGACATAACTTTAAAAACCTGACTCAAACACTTATCTTAGCTGCTTTTTTTTTTTTTTTTTTTCCCTTTTAATTTAAAATAAATCATAACAAGCCATAAAGAAGGGGCATTGATGGGCATCAGGTAAGACAATTTAGCTTAATTCTGGAGTGGATTTTGGCAATGGAGCAGTACTTGGCCAGGCTCAATATCAGGTGAGTGCAGAGATCCCCACTGTGGCCAGGGAAACAGCAGAGCAGAAGGAAAACATTAAGTGTTTGAAACAGTTGTGAGAGGTTCTGTGGAATTTATGGCCTTCAGGGGCCTGTGAGAGGTTTTTGAGACTGGCAGGTTTCTGGGGAGCACTCTTGTTGAGGCTTTTGCAGGTGGCTCTCTAAGATGATGTGTCTCTGTTTGCTGGAACTGTGTCTTTGCTGGAACTGGTGCTGCAGATCTGGAGGCAGAAGGAGCATGAGTTACCCCTGTGTCTGTCTGTGCTTCCCCTGAAAGGCTCCTCAGCCACCCTTTGGCTTTTTGAAGAGCTGCTCATGTCTTCCTGGGGAGATGGGCAATTTTGCTACAGAGCAGCAATCATGTCCTTGGACCTTTTGCATCACCAGGAGGACATGGTGTGTAGCATCAGTGTCAGTAATTGATGGTGTTTGATGCACTGTTTTGGAAAACAATTGTTTGTAAAAATGTCTGTGTAAGGCCAGAAGAAAAAAAAAAAGCCTTATATTCAGGTCAGCCTTAACTGAACAAATGTATTCCTCCAGGTGATTTTATCTTTCAGTGAAAGTTCTTGCATTACAGAAGATAGCAGGAGATGTGCTGTAAAAATTTAGTTTTATAGTTATTTTCTGTGACTTTTCATCAGAGGTCTCTTAGGTATTGTCTGATGAGGAGTTGTTATAATCCCTTCAAACAGCAACAACATAATTTTAAATGTTTTATCTAGTGTAACCTACAAAGTATGTAATGAGCCAGAAACCTCTTCAGGAGCAGTGGACATGTCAGTGCCTCCTTTCCTGAGCTTATCTTTCTCTCTAGTCATTGGGAGCCCACTGTAGCTATTGAGCACAAGCTGGAAACAGATTTCCTTGGCAGTATTTCATATGCTTTTCATCCATTGAACACAAAAGCTCCATTTACCCATCCAACCCAACCCAGTCTCAGGTGGCTCAGGTGGGATAGTCTTGTTTGGCATGGGTTTTCCCCTGAAATAAATGACACAATGTGGCAAACTGCTGTTTGCCTCGGTGGCCATGCTGCTTTTCCTGTCTGTATTTACAGCTTCTGGCTTAAATCCCATTTCTTATGGATTTGGCTGGAAAAGAAAAGGGAGAGGGAGGCCCCTGCCATGTGCTGATATGCTGGAGACTGCATGGGGATTTCCCAGTGCTTCCCAGGCTGGAGCATGTCCCCTGGGATGTCCCATTGCATGTCCCACCTGCAAGCTGCATGCTGGTGAGGCAAGTTTAAGCATTTGCTCAGCTTCCCAAAACTCCCTTCTGGGGCTGAGAGTCACAAGTATTGATGCTATTTCACCCAAGCCTTTATTTTCACAACAGGTGCATCACAGAAAGATTCTTGCAGAAGGATGGACAAGTAGATTTCAGAAAGAATACAGGAATTTAGAATTCACTTTTATGAATCATAAAACTGGGCAGCTAAAACTTGAATAAGGAGTTTTTTGGTAACATGTAGCAGAACCTTCTCACCATATAAAGATATTATCTATCCTTGAAGAGCTTGCTCTAGCTCAATTTTAAGAGCTATACCTGAGTGTAGTTGTTACTTTTGGGTTTTGCTCTCCTCTAGGGCTAGCAGCTGGAGAGTGTGCATTCTGACAATATTTTGGTCTTAGTTTTTATTTCGTTTCATTTCCCTCACCATAAAGTATTCATCAGCTGCTGTACCCTGTTGTTTCAGACAACTGCTAGATGCCAGCTGATGGAGTTTATTGATTTCTGACTCTCGTCTTGCAAATCTTACTTCAAATTCATGACTTGCTAGCACTGCACTGGAAGTCTGATCCGAACTACAGCATTTTAGGGATGAGAGAAATCTCATGGGCTTTTTTGTGCCACCAGTGGCAAAGCTCCTCCGTGCCTCTTGCTCTGGAGCAGTCCAGCCTAATGGCCTGAGAGGACTCAGAGCAAACCCTGCTCCCTGCCACGCTGGGTTGCACCATGGAAGAGGGGAGATGAGGAGCTGTGCACAGAAGGTGTCAGGCAGTGTCTTGGTGGCCCCAGGTCAGTGGGTGGCAAGCTCCCTGTCCCAGCCCACCTCCAGCCCCGCTCTCCTCGGCACATGAATTACAGTTCTCTCCTCTTCACTGCAGTGGAAAGCCTGAAAACCTGAACCAGATGGGAGCTTTCACTTCAGTTTACAAGCAGCCTGGAAGCAATAACTCTGGGAGGTATAAACTGCTCCTTTCATCGTAATAAGATGTTAACGGGGGAAAGCCCCGCTGCTCCAGGTGGCCCTGTGTGTGCAGTGCTGGGGAGGGGGGATCCACTGGATCAGTCTCTGTACTGCCCCCCTGCTCTGTAATCCCCCATGCCCATGGCTCAGGGTCTCCAGTTTCCAAGTTCCTCTCGCTGCAGTCCCGCTCCCTGAGGCAGAGCTCCTGATGGTCCCACACACACAGCTCGGGGTTCCCAGGGGCCCGAGGACTTCATGGAGGGCACGTGGGGCTTCTCAGAGGGCCTGGGCTGCTGCTGACTGAAACATCTGTTTGCCATTGCTTTGGGTTGTTTATAGTGTTCTGATGTTCTCTGCCTCAACATTTTATTTGAAGAGAGCTGGAGATACTCCCCTGCAGAGTGAAACAGAAGTGCAGCTTGCTCCTGGTTTATGTGTTTCTGCTAAGGCTGCCTATCAACTTGTGAGGTTCACAAAGCCTGGTCCCCTCTGCAGCCAGGCCAGGTGACAGGAGCATCACTGCCACCTCCCTCTTTGCCTCTTGCCCATGGCAGGGCAAACAGCTCTGCTTTCCCCCTTCCTTTCTTTTGGAAAGCATGCTTGGGCAAAGCCAAACTGGTCCTTCTCTGACTTGAAGTTAAAAAAAATCACAAGATAACTTTGGAACCCTCCTGTGCAGTGCTATGTCCCTGTCTGATCCTCTGCCATGGATCCATACACAAGGGACGTGGCTTGGGCAGGTTAAGGTAAGGAGGAACAGAGAGGAAATGTGGTTTCTGCTGGGCAACCTTATCTGCTCTGATTGTGCTGGGTGTTCAGCTAAGTGTGACTGTGAAGGATAATTACCATCATGTGTTACCTGAGATTACAGGGTTGCTTTCCAACTAACGACACCAGGAGAACCAAGCAGTTGTTAATATTTAATCAGACTCTTGGCTTAACAATTGGATAAATGAGGTGTGTAATTACACAATTATAGAAGACATTTCAGATAGGAACTGTGCCGTTATTAATAGTGAAGGTGAAAGCTGGTGAACATACACAGTTCAGTCGCACCAAGCTTGCCATTAAAACAGATCTTAAGCATAAGAGTCTAACAGCATGTCCTGTGAGATGGTAAACAAAGGTTTCAGCTTCTTTTGAGATAAAAATTCTTGCTTGTCCAAGAGGTTTCTATGTAAGTACAATACCAGACCAGATGTTTTGTTGATGTGGCAAGCTGTAATCAGGGGTGACTAGGGACTGTTTAAATATGTACTCAGAGTATACCACACATTTATAGCTGTGCTTTATGTATCATTTCTCAGCAGTCAGGCTATTACTTTCCCTTGCTTATTCATTTTAAATTTTGCAAGAAACTGAGACCATTTAATTCAGTGTAGTACTTACCTGCCCACCAAAACCTTTCTTTAAGATAAATGTTTGTGGTACAGCACGTGGAAGGTGTTGGGTTTGATCACAGAACACCAGTCAGAATAAAAATGGAGATGCTGTCTATAATGATTTCATTATTCTGTTCTTTTAATCTAGTGTTACATCTCAGCTACTTAAAAACATTTTCTTTCTTGAAGTGATTTTGATTGGAAAAGATTGCAGTAGTTTTAGTTCTTCAGTACTCCACTAAAGTGAGCACTAGCTGTAATTCTCTCAAGAGTCAATTAGTGGGATACTGGGAAGTTAACGTCAAAATCAAGGAACCTGTTGACCAGCATGATGCAGGTTGGTGATATGAATCTAAATAATGCCCAAAATTAAATCTTAGAAATGCTTCACACAATGAAATAAATGAGGCAGTATCCAGGTCTTAATATGACTTCTCAAATAAGTAAATGTAGGATCAAGAAGGCCATTTTTTGGCGCCTACTATGGGCAATAGTGTTTTGATCCCCTCCTCTTCCCATCTAGCATTCCTGGAGTTTGCAGTGATCCAGATCTGGATGCACAGACACTGCTGAATTTCTCTGTTTCTGGTTCTGACCAGATAACAAAACTTCTGGAGTGTGCTTTGAGATCAGATGAAGAAATGTCCTGTCAAAGCTACATCAAGCCTTTTCTTCTAGTGATATTTATATTAAGAAATCCTGTAAGGAGAGAAAAGGTTTTCATGCTCACTGCTCAGCTGAGTGCTGGGCTTGTGCCAGTGGCTGAGCTCTCGGGTCCTCCTCCTGGCATGTGCTTGCACATCAGTTCCTCTTTAACAATTTGTACTTGGTGTTGAGCTCATGCTGTGAAAAGAGCAGAACCCTTCAATTACAGTGATGCAGAGCCAACAGAGATAATTAGGAAAATAAGCTCTCAGCCCCAGCAAGGTTAAGATTTACCTATATGACAGGTTGGCATAAAACTGTAAAGGAGAGATAAAGAAATGCTCAACTGGAATAATTTCCTATGGCAGTTTAGTGCAGCCTCTTTCTTCTCTGCCTCACCTTCAGTTTGCCAAACCAGTGTCACCCAAACTGTCCCACTGAAATAATTTCCCTCTATTCTGACTTTGTCAAGCACCTTCCTAAGCCTGCACCTCTGCAGCTCCCAGCCTAATGTCTGAATTCTGAATAGCCACAGGCTGCATCTTCCAACCTCCTTGGCAGATCTCTCTTGCTCATATCATATGTGATACCCACCTCCTTAAGCTCCCAAGTCTTTCTAGTACTTTCATTACACTACCACACAGGACATCTTTGATAAACAAAGACTTGCAGCTCACTTTCCTTTTCAAGACATGATTCCTTGGGTCCACTTTCCCCAAATTTCCCTCCAAATTCCTGCATGAAGTTGTTTAGAAATCTAGGAACCTTTGACCTGTAATATTTGAACATGGCCCAAAGCAAGCTAAAATATATTGAACCTGTTTGGTTAAAACACATTTCCTCTTTTCTGCTAAGAACCCACCCTCATGGCAGCTCCATCCATTTATTGGTCAGGCTGTACATTCCCCCAGGAAGGACCACAGATGGCACTTGGCTGTGATATATGTCTTTTTATCCCTCTGTAAACAGATAGGAGATAATGAAATAAGCACCACACAAGGTTTTCCACTTCCATACTTCAGACCCTTGGTAGCTTGCCCTTTGAGGGGTGAATGCCAAAGTGATGACATCTCTTTTGGCCCCCTTGACAGTTTTTCAGTGAGCAGCAGGGAAGCTGCTGTCAGCTGGTAAGTTTGTGGTAGGATGAAGAAGGTGCTGCCTGCAAGGTCCTGCCTGCTGGAGCTTGGGCACAGAGGTGCATAATTGCCTGTGATGGCACCCAGCCTCCTCAACACACCACTTTTAAGAGTTGTTTTCATTATCTCTAAAGCTTTTTATTGCATCACATCCCATTAGTTCAGACAAGGTCTGTGCCCAGTGCTACTCCAGCATTTATGATAAAGGCCTTTTTTTGCATTTGGCTTCTGGGGGAAAGTCCAAGACTGGTAGAAGGAGTTTTCTAGCTAAAGTGAGCAAGATTTATTTGTTAATTAACATTTGCAGCACCTTGAAAACAGAAAATGCTGCATATGTACTTATATATTTTTCTGCTGCCAAAGTGCCTTGCATTTACACTTTTTGAAGCCCTAATGGCTTAGTCTGTGAATTCCTGATCTACTCTGTCTATAACATTAAAAATAAAACAGAAAGTTATTGAGTCCTGGCATCTGAAGAAGACATCTCTTTTGCCATGTGTGGAGTGTTCCCTTTGGTATTTCTTGGGGCCTTTAAGTCCAGAAAACTGCAGTGTCAGTGACCATAATGTACTTATGGCATGAATGCATAAAGCACATATTTAATTAAAATGTTAAAATATAGTGAATGTTTCAAGGATGCTGATTTGTATATTTCTGCAGATGGGGCATAGCAGTAATTTATGCACTCTCTCATTTTGCATATTGTACTCAGTTATTTACTTTTGTCCTCCACTGAAATGAGGACCATGGCAACCCTTCCACCCCAGAGAGACAAGACACCTTGTAAAGGGAACACACTGTGACAAATGCCATGTCATGGCCATTGGAACTGGTGCACACATGGATATACAATCACAAGCAAGACTAAAACAAAGATGAGTCACCAGTATCTTGGAGCTTGGGAGTAAATTCAGCTTTCTGCCAAACTGATACCTTCATTTCTTTGGTTGTGATTTGCAAAGAAACCTTTCATAGGTTTCATAAAATCAGTTTATTTCTGTCTTGTCCTTTGAAAAAGTCAGTGTCACCCAGACCTCACAGAGCTCTCAGCTGGATGCACATGTTGGCTGCCTTTTTTGATCCACACTGAGCAAAATGTGTTTGTTTGCATTCAACCTCCTCTGAAGGGAGTGAGTCCAGCAATGTATCATCATTTCCCTGTGCTGAGTCAAGGGAATCCTACAGTGGGTTTATCCCACAGCCCCTGGAAGTGCTATTCAGGGCACTTTTTAATAACATAGAGACACCAGCTATTCCTCCATGTAATAACTCCCAAAAGAAAGAGATAAAAAGAAGTTACAGAGAATATGGATAAACTTCAGGGCACATCTTACCTTTTAATAAAACTCTAAAGATCAAAAGCAAATCTGCTAATGTGGGTGATACTAATCAATGGAGAGTAATCAAAAGGCTTTTACTCAGTTTGCTTTGAAGATTGGAATAAAGAAGAGTTTCTTCTGGTGCTTCAAATTCTGGTCAATGGGCATGTTCTGTCAAATGAAGTCAGTGAAAAGCAGGGCAGCAGAATGGCTGAGAAAGCCCAGGGAGAGGGAAGATGAACAATAACTTCTATTTTGGCAGGGAGGTGACTGCAAACCTGAATTCACTGCAGCAGAATGAGACAAGTGAAATAAGGCAGTACTGGGTTCCATAGGACCTTCTTATCTTTTATCTACAGATTTTAATTTCCATTTGTTAAAGAATGGAAGGATGTTATGCAACATTTTTCTAATACTCCAGCTGTGGAAAACAGACCGCATCTGGCACATAAACCCCCCCTATGAAATTATCTAAAAGCTGTACTGTTCTTAAAAGCAGCTATGTGTTCAAAGAACTTGCTGGAAAAGAACAGATCCAATTTGTCAGATGATAATACGTAAGCTTAGAAGGAGAGAAAAATTAAGCCAAGAGAAATATTGCACTTCAGAGAGTTCAAGTAAAGGAGAGGTTCCTTTCTACCAAACTTCTATAGGCTTGAAAGACATAAATTACACAAACAGCATTTAAAAACAGGAACACAAAAGTCAAAGAGTGAAATTAAAAGCTCTCTTCATGTCCCAGCTGTGCAACAAGTGCAGAGCAGATGTCGGAGGCCTCTGGTTAAGAAATTCCTGGTCTGGATGCACAATTTCCAGCGTGTCCTGTTGGCACACATCTGAAGGTAGTAACAAACATACTGTCAGCTATGTAAAATGCACAGTCCATGAGAAGAGGAAATACTGCAAGTCTGAGAATGATGCTTTCCCTTCTGTGTTCTCTAATGAAGCTGCTATTTCCAAGCATTTTCAAGCAAGGAGGCAGCAGTGGTACAAGAGCTGTCACACTCCATCTCGGTGAAGACCCACCTCCTTTCCAGTTTCTCTTGTGATGGTGCTTAGGTTTCCAGTGAAGCACAAGATAACTCACTGCCTCTTAAAATGGAGCAGTTCACCTTAACTGCAGCTGACATTTGGGTTGGGAGGATGTATCCTGCTCTCAAGGTCTGTTATACTCTGTTTGGGTGAAAAGCCTGCGTTGCCATGTGTCCCCAGATCCTCCCTCCTCAGGACCCACAGGCAGAAAGGTGTAATAAAAGTACAAATAGCACCTTAAAACAGTTTAGCTGAGGAAAAATTGTCAAAAGACTGTTGATTTGTTTCTTTGTTTATATGTTTAAGGTGATTTCTAAAGATGCAGTTTTATAATCTTCTTAAAATACGTCAGACTTTACATTTTAAGTGTTAGAAAAATGGCATTCCTCCTACGCTTAGAGCAGTGGGAGAAGCAATGTTGTGATGACTGTATAAATATCTTCCTACAAGTGAGTTGTTCTTAATTTAAGTATTTTTATCTACCAAACAATAACAAAACATCAGTCAATACCACACACAGATCCCAGATGAACACTAGACTAAATGCAAATTAAAGGTTTTGCTGACAGCAAACAAGAGGGTGTTTCACTTGGGTTTAACATTAAGGATCAGGTTCTCATTTAAACAAACTCCTCTTTACATCATCTCCACAGCTGCAATGGACCTTATTGTGGGAGTAAATTACATGCCTGCTTAATCCGAGAGGCTTTAGATTAAATGCCAAGTGTCATCCTGGGAGTGGAGAGGATGGGTTGCCTGGGGAGAAGGTGGCAGGGGGAAATGCACCCACCCTACATGAAAGCAAATCAACTGATGCTGCTCTGTGTACCTTTCATTCCTCAGAATAATTGTGAGCCTGAGATGAATCCTGCAATGAGAAATGGAGATTGTTTGCACCTTCTCGCTCCCTATTACTGAAGAGAGTAAGAACAAGTATGTTCACACACATATTTCAAATGTTTATTGATGTCAAAAGTATAAAGTTTTTGGAGTACAACAAAACCCGGGAAGGCAGGAGCAGAATGCTCTGTTTCATCTCATCGGCAGCTGCAGTTTAATTTCTGTGGCAGAGTGATAAATGACAGGAATTCACAATTTTCTCCCCACTCCCTTAGAAGATGTATTCTATAGAATGAAAATAGAAGCACTGAATTATTAAGGATCATCTCCTTTACATATGAAAATGGTATGGTGTCATGTTAAATACACTGTATTAAGAGGTCAATTAGAGAACTATTTTGAGTTAATGGAATTAGTTCTTTTATTATTTTACATTTGAAATGCAATCTTTCAAGGTGCACTGGAGATGGAAAGAACAGAAAATAGAGTAATCCAGTTAAAGGCAGTGAATGCCTGCAGACCAGCTGAAGGCAATGCCAGAGAGGGTCTGATGGGGCAAGGGCTGTGCAGTCAGCAACTTTTTCTTCCCATTTGCATCGACTCCTGTGTATGTGAGAAATGTTATTTTTTTTCAGTGCATTCCCTGTATCTGCAGAGACCATAAAACAAAGGAAAATACGCTTGGTTCCTGGCTCTCAACCACGGCTCTCATTTCACTAAATCTTACAGTGCTTTCTTCAAAACCTATTTGGTCCAGTGGAAATTGAGTATAAACAAAAGTCCTGAGTGCAATATTGCAACTGGTCAAGGTACAATTCTTGCATTAGTCACTTGACAGTTGTTCTGCTGCAGATTTGTGTTGGAATCCATTCCAAAGGGAAATAGCTAGAAAGACCTTCTCCGTTTTTCAAAGGATTTGCTTCTTTTATGATGCTCCTGGAATAGTAATGCACATGGATGCACCACCACACCACTAACCCCCCATCTTACAAGAGAGGAGATGCCTGGGAAAAGGGGAAGACTCTGGACCAAAGGATAAGTCAATAAATGAAGCACTAGAAAAAGTTTGATATTTAAGGACAGTCCTGGCCAGATACCCCTAGGTCCCTTGCTAACATTTTCTGTCCTCCCTGCCAAGAGCGCATCCATTTGTTCAGTTGCCTTTGAGACCTGCGAGGGGGGATGAATTCAGCTGGAAAATGAATCATAGAATCATAGAATCGTACAATGGTTTGAGTTGGAAGGAACCTTGAAGATCACCTAGTTCCAACCCCCCCTCCATGGTCAGGGACAGCTCCCACTAGATCAGGGTGCTCATAGCTCTATCCAGCCTATCCAACACTTCCAAGGAGGGGACAGCCACAACTTCCTTGGGCAACCTGTGCCAGTGTCTCACCACCCTCACAGGAAAGAATTTTTCCCTAATGTCTAAACTAAATCTCTTCAAGTTTTAAACCATTTCCCCTTGTCCTCTCACTACACACCCATATAAAAAGCCCTACCCCAGCTTTTCTGTAGCCTCCTTCAGATACTGGAAGGTTGCTATGAGGTCACCTCAGAGCCTCCTTTTCTCCAGGCTGAACAACCCCAACACCTTTAGCCTGTCTTCACAGGGGAGGTGCTCCAGCCCTCTGATCATTTTATTGTCTCTGGACATGTTCAAGGAGCGCTGTGTTCTTATGCTGGAGACCCCAGAACTGGACACAGTACTCCAAGTACATAAGAGCAGAGTAGAGGGGGAGAATCACCTCCCCTGACTGGCTGTCTGTGCTTCTTTTGATGCAGCCCAGGGCACAGCTGGCTTTCTGAGCTACAAGTGAACAGTGATGGCTCAGGTTAAACTTCTAGAGGAAGCTTGAGAAAGAGAGAAAACTTGAGAAAGAGACAAAAAAAAGGCTGGTGTTCTTCCAGCTGATCACTTCTTGCCCATGTGGCATAAACAATATGTGGAAATATGTGAAAATAAATATATATCTATAGCCCTATTTTGTCTAGATAAGGTGCACACAGTGGTTTCAAATGAGGAACAGTTTACAGTATAGACACACAAGATGGCAACTTCTGTCACCAGATTTACTGCTTCACTATAGATGTGTATGAAAGGGGACACATGGCTGCTATGCAGGACAGCCTGGCTATAGTTTATCTCCCACTTGTTCCTGTGCACACACACACAGGCACAGACACACACACACATACACACACACAGACACACATCCCACCCCTTCAGTGCCTGCACTGACATGACCTGACCGCTGTCTGAACGGTACCACTCTGTGATGCCCTCCCCATGGCTCGACTTCTGTCACAGAGCAAGCCTGAATTCCTCTTGATTCATCTTGTCTGGTCACACTTCAGCTTTCCAAAACATTCTTTGTCCAAGGATTTCTTTTATTTCAGTGATTTGTTCCCTGCAGAACTCATTAATGGTACCAAACAAAGAAATCCTCCAAAGCTTAAATATGAGCTGCAATGCTCATACAATGTTAATTTGAAAACTATACTTGGCATAAGATTAAGAATGTTGTATTTCCAGTTGGATGAACTCTGTGTAACTGGCTAGGGATCTCTCTGTAGCTGCTGGGGCTGAAGGGTGGATGACAATGTACATGTTAGGAAGAGACTTTTCCCTGAGGCTTTGCCACTGAGCCTGCCTCACCCAGCCTGCAAGTCCCAGTGGTGGCCACCCCGGCACTGAGCATCACCCCGTCTGCTGCTGCTGCAGCCACAGCCCACACCAGAGACACAGGGACACCCTGGCCAGGTATCTGCCCTGGGGATACCAGCCACTTGCTTTCCTTTAAGCTGGGCCACAAGATCGCTTATTTCCTGGCACTTCCTGACTCTTGATCTTATTCCACTGATTTTCCTTTACAAACAACAGGAGAAAAGCTAGGAAAGCAATGGAAAACAGAAAGGAGAAATAGGTCACACTAGAAATTCTGAAACCTCAGCAAAGCTCTTGTTTAAAGTGATTAATTCAGTGACCTCTGACCACAAGGCAGACCTTCAATTTGCCAGCAAAGGATAAAAGAGTCAAGATATGAATGAATAAAGAAGGGATGAAGAGTGAGTTAATCCATTAACTGTGAAGGAACATTGGAAATAAAAGTACTCAACATATATTCTTCATCTCTTCGGTCCTTCAATGGCATGCAGTTTATTTCTGGATATGCTGGAATATCAGGTACATTTATATTCTTTTTTGCTCTCCCCTGATTGATCCAGATCCAGCCAGCAGAGCAGACTGGTGCTCTTAATGCTATTAAGTAGCACGGTCTGATTTTTTTTTTTTTAATAAAAAGGACTAAAAAAGTACTTGAAAAATGGTACCGGGTTAATAGAATATGAGGTACTCCAGCAGCTTGTATTTGCTCAGGTTTCTCATCCTAAAATACACAATTTTGTCTGATGAAAATAGACAAAATGATTTGTGACATTGAACACTTTTGCCTGAGTTGCCTGCAAAACTCCCATGCACAATATAATCTTTCATCTATAGTTATAAGCCTTTAAGCTGCTTATACTATTTTTACTCTACATTCACCTTTCATTTGGTTAGTTTCCAGTAATTCAGACCAATTTTACACTTGGAAGTTCCCTAGTAATTTCCAGTTAACAGCATAAAAGAGTGAGAAAGGAGTCTTGAAATAAATTCACAGAATCACACAAATTGCCTCAGTAATGCACATATATTTGCTGCTGGACAGTCAGCAGATACCTCGTTTGTAGTACCTGATCTCCTTCGTATGACAGCTTTGATCATTCCATTTTCTCCCAAGTGCAAAAGAAGACTTGTGGGAAACCCATTTTGAAAATGCTACTTTCCAGCAATGCTAATGGTGTGAAGATTTCTCCACAGTTGTTTATGCCAGCAGCACTTTAAAATGAGAGAAAGAGACCTTAGAGTAACATAAAATGCCTGGTCAGTACCTCCTATAGTCCATTACTTAGTTAAGGCTCAATCACTAAAGATCACCTGAACAATTTTCCACTTCCATATGAGGCTTAGGTTCCCTTTTATATCAACAAAATATCAGGATGTTACTATTATTCGATTTTATTGGAAGGAATAAATGAAGAGGTGAAGATAAAATGTACAATAAAAAACATGTCTTCACAACATCATAAGTGTTCTAAGATTCAACTAATAATGTACTATACTTTAATCTTTTCCACAAATAGAAAAAATATCTCTTCTTAAAAGTGTGTATTAACTCTTATGTCTTAAGTGGGGTATTCTTTTTGGTACTCAAAAAGAAATCCTGAGAGAAACAATAACTCTGTTTATGTCTTCACAGAAAAACTACTGCTTGAGTTTTCCTTGATAAAATCATTAACTTCTTTTCTCTGTTTTATTCCCTCTAGAGACATAAAAAGACATTAGCAACAGAGATCAAGCTGTTAAGACTCCAAAAAACAAAAAAAGGAGATTATTTATACTCGGCTCCAGTAAAAGACTGGAAAACTAAGTGATTATTTTATAATATTGTGGTGAAGGATGAAGTAAAGTTTTGGCTTTTGACAAGTACGGTGTGATAAAGCCAGAACTGCCTATATTTAATATTTATTGTTATTTTTCACTAAGCATGATAAAGTGTGTACTTACTTAGAGGGAAATACACAGATCAAAATACTGCAAACAGGAACTTTATGCTGTGGAATAAATCTTAAAAGTGATGAGGACAAGAAGGGTCTATGTCTCCTTCCTTCCCAAGGAAGAACCCTGCAACTCCTTGGAGGGCAGAAGTTTCTGGCCTTGTGCTAATTAAGCCCACTGATGATTTAATATTTCCTCTGCTAGGTATGGATTGCTGCCTAAATTTCAATGCCTCTTCTCTATAGTTGCAATAAATATTCCATTTAAATCCAGAAAAAAATGTAAATATAAGATGTAAATATACAGCATCCTACAAACACAGTAGCAGGGGCCACACTGATGATAGCTGCAGGTGTGACTAACAGAAAAACATTGACACTATCAAGCACAGCAGATCCTCACTGGCTGTCAAGATTTATGCTGTCAGCCCTGTAATGCAGAGTTGTTAGTAAAAACAGAAGATTGAAAGAACACTGATTTTTTTCAGTGATGGCACATGAAGGCTTTAATGAGAGCACCTTTCCATTGAGTGACTACTTGGGGCCGTTCCATTACTGCAGAACCCTTGATGGTTTCAGCCCTGGCATATTGCCACTGCTACAGTTTTAAGTGGAATTTTGGAATTAAGTTTAGGTTGTCCTCAAAAAAAAAAAAAAGAAAAATTAAAAAAAAGGGCTGTGGATGGATATAAGGCTGCTAATCTTAAAATACTAGCTTTGTAGACTTAAAATTAATAGTAAAAATTACAGACAAGAAGCAGAAAAGGATCGTTAATGCCTAAAGTGTGTGATGATCAGAATCAAATATAGTATAGAAAAAAATGGTGAAAAAACCCCATCTAACAGAGGGTTATAGGTGCTTACATTTTCAGAAGTAATGATACTCAGTCCCCTACTGCGTAGCTGAAGACCTGTGCCAGTCTCTCTGTCCACAGTTTCTCAAAATAAGACTCTCAATAATCCATGCCTAACTAAGTTTGCAATCCCTAAAAGATCATGTAGATATGTATTGGACAGACTCCTATAGCTAAGGATCCCTGCACATATCTATGAGCAGAGACATCCAAAGCAGAGCTCAGACTTCAGACATAACAACTCCTCAAATGAGAGCCCATGATTCAGATCAGTACCATGCTGTCGGCAGCAATAAAGTGAAACATTTCTGAAAACTTAGTGTATTGTGAAGGAGCTGGATGTCCTCCGTTAGTTTTGCATTACTCCAACTTGTGAAAGACACAGTTTTCTGTTTATTTAGGGTAAGGACTCAACCTGCTTGTCATGCAGTTTGCTGTTCCCTGGCCATTCCTCAGGCTTGCTATAGAAGCCCACAGGTTTCTTCTGGCCAGTACACACCTTGGTGCCTCAGGTGTGCCTCAGGAGCCACTTCTAAGATCAAGGAACCACAAGCTGGAAGGGTTGGTTGTGGTGGGAAGGTATCACACACCCCAAGTCTTGTGCTCGAAGGATCGTTTTTGAAGGAAACCATCTCTAGATCAAGATGAGGACTGAAAACTTTCCTTATTCCTTCCATGTCTCTATGGGCAGGCCAATCCCTTGCAGCAGCCTGGACTCCATCATGCTTGGCAGAGAGAGGCTCATTATGTCCACAGCCCCCTGGTTCCCACCTCAGATTTGACCCATCTCTTCATGACTGTTTTGAGAAGAGCTGTGCTTAATTCCATGGCATTTCTGGGGCACTGGCTGAAACTGTAATGGAAATGTGATGCTAAAGTTTTACATACATGCAACACAGTTAATGACTCTTTGCAAAACGGGTGTGACATAGAGCCAGCTGTGCCATCACCAACATTTAACAGCTAAAAAGATCAAAGCTTTGAAGGAAGGTACAAAGAACTGTGTAAAGAACACAGAGAAATGTGTAGCTGGGATTACTTCAGGAATTCCTTCTTTATTGTCCCTATCATTAATTTTTGGACCAACATGACTTTCACATGCTTTGTAAACACATGAATTTTCCCATTGATCAGCCAATAATTTGTCCTCTAAGATCTGGGCAGGGCACAGCTCAGGCCAGGGTGACTTGGTGACAGGGGTGGATTGATTCCCCTTTGTCAGCAGTATTTACAAAACTGACTTCAGTTTCAAGGCACACACCTAGTAACAGTGAAGTCAAAGGGTGGTCATGGCTAGGGAAAAAAGCATTTGACATTTTGCTGCCGTAAGTTCTTCTATTTTAGTTATATTATAGCTTAGTTTGTTTTTTCAAATTCTCTTTATGTTAATAGAAACAGGAATTTAAGCTGAAATAGTTACCATCTGCCTGAAAAAGGACAGGAAAACGTGGTTACAAAAGAATGTCTAAAGCATGGAGCAAAATATGGTCCTGCTAATGGTAACATTTCTGTCATTAACATTAAAGATTAAAGGCTATAATATACAGGAAAATATATTGCATAGATTATCACATTTTTAATGAAGGCTTCAGTGTTATAGCAGGCAAGTGCTGAGAAGAAAAATGTACCTCTTGGATTTTATTTGCTCTCTTGGGAAAATACCCTATCAAGATTGTAGCCTGTAGGATCAGCCAAATGAACACCAGGCAGTAAGTCAGCAGTCCCCAAAAGGTTAACAGAGCTTCTTCCTAATATTACAGCAATGATTAAAAAAATTAGCTCACATTAACCTTTCACCTTTTGGTGGATGGTTCAAATCTAGTATAGGTTGCTAGTGATTGAGAGTGGTTACTATAAGTTTAATGTTTTTTTGGTGGCTTAGGCAATGTGAGAGGGTGGTCCCATGCTGCTTCCCAGGGGATGTGTGTCTGCCTGATTAAAACTCCACAATAATTTGCCTCAATTGGTGCTAATTGGAAACCTCTCTTGCAATCTCAATGGTGACCCTGGCTGGGCACAGGCACAAAACAAGCTGCTACCATGGCTGTGGCCTTGGACACTGGCTTTCCAGCAAGGTTTCAGAGTCCTGAATTTTTAATTAAAGCTGAATTTCCCATCTTCAGTGCTAAAGCTCCCCAAGGCCCTGCCCTAGCTTTAGCCCCTTTGCCGTCTCTCTGCCCTGGGCCCCCGGTTCCTCTCCCTAGTGTTCCCTAACTCCTCATCCATGCATGCAGGACATGACCTTCCTGCACAGGTCTCACTGGACAAAGCATGGGGACCCAGCCTGGCCATGTGAGATTAGGGGGCTGCTCTCTTCAAATTATGTAACTGAGGCTGAGGGTGACTTTTGCCCTATAATCACTGCCAATGAATGTAGCTGCAGCAATCCATTTACCCCCTGCATTTATGCACCTCATCCATCTCCAGCCCACGCCTGTTGTCCACACCCCCAAAGCAATATTCACAGTGTAAGCACGGCCGTGGGGTGAGGGCCTGCAAACAGCATCACCATAAACTGGCAGGAGCATCATGGCCCAAGAGCAGAGAAGTCCAGTCCAATGATGTGGCCCCAGAAATACAAGGTCCAATGCACTCCCTAAGATTCTCCATAATGACTAAGGCAACATTAGCACAATCCAAGGATGTTCTGGTTCCCTGTGTGCTCTTGTATCAGTTCTAAACATTTAAGCAATGACAAATGCACAAACACTCTCTGCAAATCTTGCTTGTTATCTGGGGGAAGTCCTTTACCCAGCCTAACAAACTGCTCCCCTTCCTCTTCTGTGCAATTTTGCAGCTAGGAAAAATTCTCATGCTCTGTCCATATGTATTTCTTGCTTCTTGGGTGAGAAAGAAAGCCATCAGCACTTGGGGTTTTTTTCTTTCTTGGGTAAATAGTTCTTGTTAAGCCAACCTAAGTAAGATGATTTGCAGTATGGATTTTTCCTATCTAAGTTATTAGAATAAGTTCAGTCAGCACATTCAACCCTAGTCTCTAGTGGTGCATGAATTTAATGCAACACTCAACTCTCCTTCAGTATTTTTGGTGTACACTTGAGTTTTTCTTGGCACAGAGAGAAGTGGCAGGTGAAGTGATCAGAGACTTTTTTCCTTCAAAGTGAGATTAGGGTTTTTTTAGGTTCCTTTGTTCTATAAAAGCCTTGGTATAATTCGCTACAAGCTATCTAGGACTGAGAATACAATTTCTTCACTAATCTATATGTTTGATTTAAAGCTGTGCACTGATCTCAATGGAGTTTCTCTATTTTTAGTATCCTACTCAGACTTTTTAACCAAAGGGTTTTATGCACAAGAAGGGCAGGTTTTGTTGGAATTTCTTTATTTTTTTATTACACTATCAAAGGCAAATAGTTTCCTGTTTCTTCCCCCTCCTAACTTCTCATGCCAGCAAAAGAAAGTGGGACAGGCAGGCTAGCTTGGGGCAATGAGAACCCTCCAGCATCTGTTCAGGACAACAGTGACTGACTTGAGCCCAGGCTGAGCAGGGTATCTTAAAGTTAAAATCCCCCAGTGCATGTGAGGAACTCTGCTTGGGAAGGAGAAATAGGAGAAGGAGAAGGATTTGCAATGAGCTGTCTTCTCCAGGAATATACTAACTACAATTCACCTGGCAAAGAAAATCAGAGAATGCATGCAGCTTTCTTGGCAGGTACAGAGAAGGCCTGTGACATGATTTAATGGCATTTTAAAAGGCAAGAAGGCAAGCACCAGGAACAAATGGGAGTGTGCTGGGATGAATTAGATGGATTAAGATTCAATGCTATAACCTAACAACCTCAGGAATAACTAATGACCTACCCTAACAGAAATATCTGCTGGGTAGGGAACAAGGCAAAGCTGTTCACTTTAATGATTTTGCTGGCACTGAAGCCTCTCATTTGGGACGATCAGGAAGAACAGCTTATAACAGGTATTGGCTGAAGTCCTCAATTTGTGCAAATTGTCTTGGTTGCTTTGGCACTGGATATGTGACCCTCTGCCCCACTGGAGCATCTGCTTCATTGTGGCAACAAGACAGAAATCAATGCAGGCCTAAAAGTGAATGATATATGGATGGGTGAGATACTCTTGTTTATAGAAATGCTCTCAAAATACCAAGAACAGAACAGCCTAGAATTTAACACCCGGAGGCACAAGGGACTGCCCTAGTGTTTTATGTGTGAAAAAGTGACAGCAGCAGTTAAAATATCTGAAAGGGTGACTGCGGTGTACAGGCAATGGTCTGACACCCAGTAACTCTCCTTTCCACTGTAAGCAACTCTTTGCCCCTGTGACATTTGGAATAAGAATAATAGTGTACCCAAGAAATGTCCTTAAAATGAGTACTTTGGCTCAACCTCTTTTCAGTCAGATAATATTCACTGCATTGTTTCAGAAGGAAAATTACCATGATCTTGGCTGGACAAACTAAGAAAAATCTCCTAACATATCAATTAACAAATTGTATAAGAGCATTGCAATTAATTTGTTTAATTGAAGTCCCTATTTCTTAGCAGTGCCAGGCTGATTTAGTGCCTTGGAGGACACAGACACTCTGCAGCAATGAAGAGAATGCACTGGTCACAGGAATGAAAATCCCCTTTCTGCAGTAATTTACGGGATGAAAACACTGGTACAAGTGTCCATAAATCTCAGCTTGGCCACTTGTCTAGCCAGCAGATCAGAGCCACAGAGAATTCACCTGAAAGACAGAGGGCTGTTAACTCTGTGCTGTCTTCAGTGCAGCTATGAGGGACTGTGGGACTGTCAAGTGACCTGTGGCAAAAACACAAGGATCTCCTATACCTCCAGACAGCATGGTGCAGATTACAGTAGCATGCAAACATGGCTTAAATCTCTCCTCCAGCCTCCCATGGGATTAGAGCAGCCCTCAGGCTGTCTAAGTAGCAATAGACAGCATCACTCCCAAAGGGCCGAGCATCCACTCCATATTCAGATGGGATGGGGTGAGATCAGTTCTTCCCTTTTCCTGTGGTCTGGTAACGTATATGCTCTATACCAGCACTGGCTCATCTTCCCTTGCAGAACTCTTTCTTATTGCAAAAAGTGTTACTGAGCAGTGAAGAGCTGCACAGCCACCAAGGCCGTGCTGGTGAAACAGCAAGTACATGTGGGGATGTGGGTGTGTGGCCAGTAATTGCAAACCCTGACTGTGCACGGCACACGCGGTTTAATACAGTTGAGAGTTCAGAGCCTGACCTTCACAAAGGCCACATAAAAATGCTTCCCTTGATCAACCTCAGCTCATGATTTCAGCTGTGGCACCTCTGGGTGTGGAAGATGTCTCTGTCCTGCAAAGGGGCCCTGGGTGACATTTGGCTCTATTAGCTGTTATCAGCCCCTTAAATTACTAACAGGTAAGTTATAAAGCATCCAAATTGTAATCAGGCTGGAATGGAGTTATAATGATATCTGATCTGGGAATTTAGTCCAAAGCTTTCCTTTTCCATGATGGTTTTCATTTCCTGTAATTTAGAGCTGGAAGCACTTATGGAATATCACATGGTTTTAGTTTACACAGGAAATCAGCTCCAGTTGTGGGAAGATACTGACTTAGGGGTTTTAGGATTTGTTTTGTTAGGGTTTTTTTTTAAGAAATGAAGATTGCTTCAGAGGAAAACATTGCAGACTTCTACCTCCACTGTTTGAAGCTTGCGTTCTGCAAAGCTGTCTATGATTATATAGGAACAAGCAGTTTATTTCTGTTACATGATAATCACTTGATGTGAATGAAGCAATAAATGCCTTTCCTTTTTACAGTGAAGAGATAAACCAAGTGCAGGAAAAGATGTGGAGGAGGGTGAGGAGAAGGGATGTTGGGCAGCTGCAGTGACAAAAAACCTCTCAAGCAGGAAGTATCAAATAGAGTGTGCGTGAAAAGCCTGAGATGACCAACTCTGATTAAAATGGAAAAAGGTGGTGATGTTTCTTGAGTCACAGCCTGCCATCTTAATCACTGAGTGACTCCTCTGGAGAGGATGGTATATGTCAGGACTAACATTGCATGATGCTTAACCCCCTGGACCACACAGCAAAAGCCTTCTCTATTACTGGGGGGGGACCTGGATCTTCTGAGAGTGGTAGGCATGTTTCTCTTTTGGCTTGGGGTACAAGTGCTGAAGTTTCAATCTTGGGGGTGGAAAAAGTCCTTTTGAATGACACTCCCACCAGTAACATTTCTTCTCTACAAATTACTCCCCCGAAGGCTCCAAGAGAGTGGCTCAGCATGCTCTGGATGGAAGGCCAGGGCAGGGTGGGCTGGTGTCCCCTGGGAGGCAGGATGTGAAATGTCAGTCAGGAGATATCAAAGAGCAAGAAAGGCAGCAGGAAGGGGGGTGGAAGCCAGAAAAGTACAATAAAAATTCATCTCCTCCCAAAGGCAGCCCTGCCCACTCCCTGAGTCTCTCTGGTGCCAGAGCAGGGGGAGATGGCAGGCTGCAAGAAGAAAGAGGTGGATCCTGTAAGTCAATAGTGACAAATGAACCATGTTGAAAACCCTGTCAAAAGCAAAGAGCTGGGTTTGCAGGATGGCAAGAGCAGAGGAGTTTTGGATGGTTGCTTTTGTGCTCACAGAGGTACATTATGATTTTAAATGAATCCAGAACAGCTGAGGCATTTGTGGACTAAAAGCCAACATAACCATGACCATCTTAATCATCCCCTTGTAAACTGAGCAGCCATATGCGTGAAATCAGCCCATACATTTTATGGAATATCTGTTGTGTGCTGGACAAGTACTTGGACTGAGGTTTATTTTCTCAGGATTTCAACTCCTGAAATATAAACCATGTAACCTGTCTCTTCATAAAACCAGAATTTAAAGTGGGGAGGGGGAATTCCTCCAAGCTTTACACTGTGTGGTGTTGCCTCTCACATGTCACTGAACTTGAGAAAGTCTGGTGTTACAGTGGATGCTGTACAGTGATTGCTTTGCCATCCTGCATGAACAGTCCTTGTCACGATGGGTAAAGACATTTAGACAAAGGTGGCACAGCTTATGCTATTTATTAGTGAGATATCAAAATATTTATGTGCACAGTATTTCTTTGCTATACTTCTCAAAAGGCTGATGTTAATCAAAAGGAGCCTGTTCCTTGTCTTTAACAAAATCTTGTCCCAAGATGCCTGCTCCTTAATATATTTCCTAGCTGGTTACTTTGCAGCTAATTGATTCAATATCAGAGGCATTATTACACTGCATTCAGATTTCTCAGGATGGGAGAGTTTCTCCTTGACCATACTTCTCCTGGGCTCTTGCTGTGAAAGGTTCTGTGCGTGTGTTCAACCATATGTTCTAGAGCAATTCCTCAGGCCTAAGAGGACACTGTTCATGTGCATTGTAACACAAATGCATGGGTCTTCACAGGACCATGGGCTGATAGTATTTCATGTTTCACCATATCCTGTAATATATCACATTGTCACTGTCTTCTATGTCACAAGTCCCTTCAGCTCCTGAAGCAAACTGCTGGAAGCACAATGTTTCACACTGGTCAGAGAGCACTCCATGCACTTGTCTCATTTTAGGTTTTTCCACATACCCCACTTTTATCATATTCCAACATTTTTGTTTGAATAGTACTGGAAGGGAAATGTGGCCAGAGGAGAAGATCACACTGACTGCATGGGAGAAGAAAATGGGGTTTAGCACCACTTACTTGGTGAAAAAGTTTTTCTTTGGGAAGATGTGAGCAAGTTATCTACATAGGAGCAGGACTGGGGGAAGCAGACTGATTTGGGAGAACAGGTACTGACTTTGGAAAAGTGAAGAGGAATGATTTTGCTTGGGCAGCACTTGTGGACAGTGAAGGGGGGCAGCCAGGAGGGTGGGCAAGCACTGATATATCCTCCCCTTCCAGAGAGGAGATATTTCTTCTTAGTGGGATCAGCAGAAAAGATACAGTTGAAATAAAGATTTGCTTTTGGGAAACAAGCTTAGAGTTTTATGAGCAAGACAGAGGAGCTGATCCAGAAGATACCATGCAACTTAATTGCTGAGGGATTTTTTGAGAGGATGTTGGGTCCTGCGGAGCATCCCTCGCTGTTTCACATGCAGTGCCTGACTGTGGCACTGGGTGCCCTGCTCTGCCTCAGCCCAGGGTTGATCTCAATTTCAGCTTTTCTCTAAGGGAGATTTCCCGGATATTGCAAATGAGGATAGACTCACAGGAAGTTTAATCACAACATCCTAAAATATGAATTAGCCTCCCCTACATTCCCTCCCTTCCTCTCCTCTTGGGACCAACTGCAAAGCTGGAGTCGAGTCCAGGCAGGACCTCTGCTCCCCTGCCTCTTCCTCCAAGTCCTGTTGAAGTGCCTTATGTTTAAGTAGTCTCCATGCAAACAATGTCTGTTGGAACATGAATTTGTGCAGATGTATTTACTACCTTGAACTAGATTTTAAACAAATTGACATTTTAATATGCATTTATTCCTGTCGCATTTAAAAAAACCTGATGGTATTATGCCACAATGTGATATATAATGATGTTGTTTATCTGCAACTCTGTCATTTGGTGTTGTTGACAGTAAAATAAATTAACATAATAAACATAATTTGTTCAAAAACAGCTAAGTGAAAACAGATGGTTAAAATATTTTGGCAGGACCCGTTAGCCCAGGTTTACATGTGTGTTTAGACATTAGTTCTGTTTGCAACATATGTTACATATTTTCTTGATCCCATTTAATATGCAAATACACACCCTCTTCCACAGTTGTATAAACAGGTCCTTTACAGCCCAAGCAACAGAGAGGGTTTGGGGGAAAAAGATTTTTTTTTTTCTCACTTTTCTGTGTCAGGACCAATTCTCAGCTATGTAAATGGGGGAGGAAAGTATCCATAGTACTGTAAGAAACAAATAGGACAGAAGGTGGAACATAACAACATATTTGTGTCCTGACACAACGGATCTGTTGCTGGCTGCTGATACCTACTTGTGTAAGGCACTGGTTTGTTGCTTGCTGTCTCAGTTACGCCAGGACATGCTGTCCCCATCAGGCTCTGCAGCCTCCTGCTTACCTAATTCTCACTGCACTAGCCTGAGCCCCAGCAAGATTAATGATCCCATCCCTCCATCCTCTTTTATTTGTGAAAGCTAACCTAAAAAAAAAATAAAACAGTGAGAGAAATCAAGCTGCTCTTTTAAGGCAACCAGACATTGGAATGGAGCAAGCTGGCATGAAGTTCTTCTCTTTAACTCTTTCTGTGCTGTGGCTGGACTGATATAAACATGTGAATGCTATAGAACTGATAACATTTAAGGGTTTTATTTCTGTCAGTTATTTTTAATGTATAGCAATGAAAGTAATCTTTATGCTGCAAGAGAAACTACAGGCATCATGCTTTGGCATAATTTAGGGAGCTGTATACTTTAATTAAACCATACATATATGTGTACATGTTCTTACTTGATCATAAGATGGACTTTTCCAACCATGGTTCCAGAATAGAAGGAGCACGGATTCATGGCCCATGGATGGTGCTAAGAGCACAGCTGCTACTGCAGAACTTTGCATCACAAGCAAAGGTGGCCTTCAGTGCCCTCCTGAGAGAGCTGGGACACGTTCATATCGGACTGCACCAACCACACAGGGTGAATTTTCTTAATATGTGACCGGAGAAAAATATGGTAGGGAGGGTAGTACCAGACATGTGACCTCTCTTCTCTTTAAATCACAAGTAAAGGGTGCATACTTCAGGGCTTAGTGCTTATAAACTTCAGTATTATGTGGCCTCTGGTTGTACCTCTATCCAAATTCGTACCCCTCTTTCTCATGTCACATTTGCAGAGGGACAGTGCAGAGGGACTATTTATAATTCTTTCTCCAAAGATCTTCTGCACCTCCCTTGGAGAGCTGCCCAAACCCTCCAAAAGCCAGCAAACATCACTGCCCATTTATCTGTCCTCATGCAGGCAGCTCTTTCCTCCTGTCCCACATCCCTGTCTGCCAGCACCTCCCAGCAGCTCTCCTTTCAGTGCTGAGGAAGTGTCAGGGCCATCTTTCTGCCTCCAGAGCAGAAGGGAACAAAGGAGAGAGAGGACAACACCATTAATCTCCCACACCATCCATGCTGGACCTCAAAGCAGTGACTTATGGCATCCACATCATGAATGGCCTGGGCCTCATCCTGCAGGGAGGGCTCTGGATGCCCAGGGAGCACAGGCAGCTCCAGGGAGGTGTGCAGGTTGTTGTTGCAGAAATACATGACAAAAGGGTTTCAGAGGTTCCTCAAAATGTCAATGTCCCTTCCTTGTGTGGCTATGCAATACATCTAGTACAAAATATTATGTGTAAAACTTCCTTTAATTGCTGTTTAATGGCTCCTAATGTATTCCAAATAGGCATCTGCAAGTTCATTTTGACATTTATTAGAAGCCATTAGATACCAATTTAATGGTGATTTTATGACAAATGTCTAATGTGATTAAAAATGTGATGGTTGATAAATTATAATGTGATGTGCTTTTGAGCATCAGGGAATGAGACTGTTTCCAAATGTGACTAGTTTTGATGTTGTAAATTAAATTTTCTTTCTAATTGATGAATGTTTGTGGGCTCTCAAAGTGAAGAGTGTCAGAAGTTGAAGAGTTAGTGGTGAAGCAGGTTCTGAGGAGGGCAAATGTGGTCAGTCCAACCAGCATAGGTCCTGGTGGCTTGATATGGGTGAAGAAACATGCTATTTGGAATAATGCCTTTTAGAGGAATTGCTTGATCTCTCCTACCAGTGTTCCAGTAAGTACTTCCCCAAATTGGCAAATGTTTAAAGGAGGCTCCCCATGAGCACAAGAGGGTACATGGTAGAGGAGAGAACTGAGCAAACTAAAAAAGGGTGCTGGAGGTTGCCAGGGGATCCTGAGCAACAGGGTTCAGTCAGATCGTTGTCTTTACCAAAGGAAACCTCAGTCTCAAGTTGCATGGAAATCCCACACTCACATCATTAACACATGTACAGAGCAATGGCACAGAACTATAACTCAGATTTCAAAGAGCAAGATCTGCAGATGTAGTAAAAGGTGCCTGCTCACAGAGGGGCCCTGGCCTTAAAGAGAACAAATTGCTAAGACCACTGTGTGTGCCTAGATGCAAGATGGACTTCTTGGAGATGAAGTTACAAGTCAAAGCATGTGGAATGAGGAAAGCAGGGCCACCTCCAGAGGCCAACAGGAATCTGGATGTGGTGGAGGATACAATGCCTTTGGAATTAGTGGTGTTTGGGATGAAAAAGCTGAAGCAGTCCTGGGCTTTTTTCAGGGCCCTCCTGGCCTCCATGTTCTCCAAAGATAGAGGCAGGTGCTGGCAGTCCTGAGCTGTTTTGCTGATGGAGGGCTGAACCATCTCCATTTGATTGTCTTGTGCTTAAGGCACCCAATCCTGCCTGCCTGGTGACTGTCCCACTGCCAGCTTCATTAGACCCTTGTGGAAGTAGCACAGGAACACTGAAGTTCCTGTAAAAAGTGCTAGAAAAAGTACTTGTAAACTGAAGGGTTATATTTTCTAGACTGTATTTGGGGGGAATACCCCGAAGAGCCACTCATTTGGGAGCCAAGCTTCTCAGAGAATTTAATTTTTGTCCTCCATGGTCCAACTGCTCAGCAGTCTGGTAGGACTGGCACAGGTAGGCACACTTAAGTGACCAGAAATGGTGATGGTGTGGCAGCATCTGGTTTGGCATCTGTGTCTGAAGCCCCCTGGGGATGCTGGGTATGATCCTGGGTAGCTTCACCTCACTGGTGGCCATGGTGCTTCTTCACTGCTGCCTGTGTCTGTGCCTGCCAGATCAGGGCTCTTCTCAGAATGCCACCATCACACCACAGTCTGACAGCTCTGCACAGAGCATGGCACAGCCACCACTGGGATGTCAGCCATGCCTCCTTCATTTAATTTCTCATGAGCAGCTGAAGGCAGTGATCAGAAAACTTTGCAAGGCTGGCAGGAAGAGGAGCAGTGTGCCATGTAAACCATTCATAAATCAGATATGGCACGGGCTGTGTGCTGCCTCCTCTGCAGCAGAATCACCACTGGCTGGAGTATGCATTCTGGTTTGTGTGAGAGGACCCATTGGGTCCTTTCCTGCACTCTTGAGGCAGCTGTCATCGTCCTGGGCTGTGAGCCTTGCTCAGCTACCTTACAGCACAGCACACAAGGTACCTGCATTTTAATGGCTCTTGCACAGTCCTGGAGTAAAAAACAATGTCCTCAGTATAACTGTGCATGTTCCCAACTCTTAATACTGAGCCCTGTGGCTTTCTAAAAACAAAGATTCTTATTAAAGAAGATGCTCTTTTCTGTAGGTTGCAAAAGCAGTCTGGAAGGGCTCCACAAAGTGATTACACGGGGTTAAAAGCTATGTTAAAGAAAGAAGTTTTTTTGTAATCAGGCAGTGTTTTGTAGATGGGTGGTGTTTTCCTAACACACTGAAAAGACCATTTCAGCCCCATTAACTTACTTGCTTGTCTATTTTTCAAGTCCTTGATTTTTTATACTTCTTTTATTTGGGGTACATGCATGTTTTACCATTCCATAGTTAAGGGTGGAGGGTAGCTGAGACTGTTCATGCTGGAACAATAAAAGCTTGAAAAAAGAATAGCTTCTGGTTTTATCACTTCTGTGCTTCTGAGAGTCCTCAGGTTTGATGAAGCTGAGCTTTTCTCTTATTGACTCAGGGCTTACCTCTGCCAGGAACGTTCTACAACACTGCTAAGGGAGGACTTCATAGTACATTCACCATAGAATCATAGAAACATTTAGGTTGGAAAAGTCCAAAAGATTATTGAGTCAAATAATAATAAGCTTAACACTCCCAAATCCACCACTAAACCATGTCTCTAAGCACCACATCTATATGTTTTTTCAGTCCCTCCAGGGATGGTGACACATACCCATGGTGCTGTGCATAAACTGCCTGCATACAAGACACCTAAGAATGTCTTCAGGAGCAGCCAGTGCTGCGGGATAGATAAACTCCAAAGTGTTAAACAGCACATTCCAGGACACAGAGAAAATCAGAAGTAGATACGGGGCTGAGCTCTAATTCTCTGACTCTGAGCCCTGCAGAAGGCTGAAGCCCAGGCTTGTGCTGTCCTCTTGCCTGTCTGCCCATGGCTCCCTGGGCACAGGGCATCTTGCAGTTTTCCACAAGTTACTGCACCTCTTCCTCACCTTGTATGGAGGTCCTCTGAACAACAAACACTGTTTTGGTTGTGCTTCTCTGGCCTTTTTCTCCCTCTCTCCCTCTGAGTTTTCAGAGAGAGACAGAGAGGTGCTGGCCAAAGATGAACGCACCATTCCAGGAGAGGAAATACCATTATACTGGCATCATGAACGAGAGGGATCCTAGTGCTGCATTTAAAGCAAAGCACAAGCCTGTGTACATCTGGGTTCTGTTCTCAGTCATGCTACAGGTTTTCTCTGAAGTTTGCCCTACTTACTCAGAGTTTATGCTGCAGCATCTCTTCCTCTGAAAACAGGGCTGTAATATTTTTGCTGTATCGTAGAAGTACTGGGGTTGTGAAAGACTTGCATACTTGAGTGGAGATGTAATTAAAAATGCAAGATAAGGTGAATTAATTATACCCCAGGCCTCTGTTAACAGAAGCCAAATGCCCTATTCTGTGGTTTTATAAGGAAGAAAAATGTGTTTGGACCACGTTGTGTCATCAGGCTCTGCTCCCCGGTGCTGATCTACAGGGGCTGAAGTGGGGCTGGAAGCTGGGAAAGCTGTAGTGAGGAGAGCAGGAATGGGAGCTCATCCCAGACCTGTGCTGGGGTTGTTGGTGCTGTTGCTGTGGTTTGCTCGAGCACGGAGAGGGACTGGTTCAGCAAATTGCTGAGTACATCTGGAGTTGCTGAGCCATCAGGGTGCCAGCTCCAGCCTGGCTTTATAACCACCTCAGGGTAAAACAGCCCCATTTTGGTGTATGGGACAGGTCTGGGTGGGGGGTTTGGTATATGGCCATGCATGGCCAGCAGGCTGTTTGATTTGTTTCTGTAATAGCAGCTAATTTGGACTAGATTTTATGCACGTCTTTATGTGATTATATGGCCCAACCCGCACAGTAGGTACACAAAGCTATTGGAAAAAATGAGACATTTTAAAATACAGTTGGTCTTTAAAAGGCTTAAATTGTAAGAAATAACAAACTTCTGGCAGGACTGCTGGTATTTGGGTGAATATTGAAATCCCCTTGCAGATTTGCTCCATTGTTGAGCAATTATAAATAACAAAAACACCCACCCTCCCCAGCTTTACTGGTCTTGTGCTAGTGACTTACCTAGCAAAAATGAAACAAAATATGCCAGTGTATGTGTGCTGAAGCAGAGTTCCTGCAGGAGGGGAAAAGCCCACAAGCAGATTGATGGCTGTGGTGCAGCTCTCTCTTGTAAAAACATGACAACATAGAGAAAAGAGAAGATGGGGGAGATCACTTGTGTGCATAAGAATTGGCTGAGCAGCAAAGCCCTTATTTTCTCTGGGTAATTTTTTCCTAAGTGAGCAAATGACTGCTATAGAAATGTCAAACATTTTCCAAGTAAGGTTCCAGGTAGAGAGTGTTCACTTGCGTATCTGAGAAATCAATTAAACTGCAAACTTCATGAGCAGATGTCAGTGTTTTGAAGCTGTTTGACATTATTAAAGATGTAGGTGGTACACTGACACTACTGACTCAGCTCTGGGCAGTGATGGGCATTGCCTGGGAGACTCAGGATCTCATCACTCTTTCCAAAACTCCAGTCACGCTTGATGAGGAAGCCCACGCTATAAATCTCAAATGACATTTTTTTAGTAAAATTACATGTGAAGTTCAATTTTTTAAAACTGTAATAATATTGATGTTACTGGTATGTATGTCATTTTGCATGTGTAAGAAGAAACGTACCAGGTCTGTCGTGGCAGCTTAAGCCAAACTTAGTAGACTGTGAAACTCTGGAGAAGAAAGGAATTTTGAACTTTCAATTTTGTCTCTAGTCTCCTGTTTCCTTGCAGCTCTCATATTTCCTTAGGTGCTTTCTCATTTTCATCAACTGCCAGCAGCCAGGACCTTGTCATGTAATATGTTTTTAGAATGTGTTGAGTCCAAATGACCAATACTCAATGACCTGCTCAAGGCTGCCTTACAGGATATCGTGTCTATACCCAGCCTCATCCTGCAGTGTGTTTAGTATCCCTCAGCTCCCACCTTACTGAGCGTGAAAATTTCCAATAACAGGGCATCCACAACTTCTCTGGGCAACCTGTTCTACACTCTTACCACCCCCATCATAAAATAATCCATTCTTATTTCCAGTTTCCATTTAAAACTGATGCCCCTTGTTCTGTCACTACAAACCCCTCTTCTCCTCTGGCAGAAGCTTTTGTTCTGACAGCCTCTCCACAATGACAGGGAAAGGAGCAAAGCAGAACCTAATACCCAAAAGAGCTTTCATTCCATCCCCATGGGCCCCTGGGGCACCTACAAGCAAAGCTCCACTCCTTTTCCCTCTGAGCAGTGATGCTTTAAATGGGGGAGCAGTGCTTTGTGATTCCTAGACCCAGGGTTCAAGCATTGATGCTACTCCTTATACTTGAAACCATCCATAGGGCCTCTGGAATAGACACTATGGTAGGGAGCTGAGGGTTTGGCTTTTTTGTTTGTTTGTTTGCTTTTTAATGTTTGCTTGTTTGTTTGTTTTTAGGTGTCCCAGGTACAAGTGTCTGCAAGGCAGCAGTAGTTGCAGTGGGACCATGCCTGTTTCTAATCAATGCCAGGTGAGATACCTGCTCGCCCTCCAAATGCCTGCAGAGGACCCTGCTGCTTGGCCTTCCAGTGAAGGTGGCCCAAACACAATAAATGAGTGCATGCACGCTGGGCAAGCTCTATGCCAGATGGCAATTAAAGAACTGGTACTGAGGAATTTTTATTAGGACTTTTGTGTCAGACCCTCAGGCCGCTGGGACTAGAAGAGGCTGCTAGAGGAATAATGCAAGGTGAAAGCTCTGGAAAGCACAGCAAGGTCCCATAGATTTAATCTGAACTCTCTCAAATCATGTGAATTTGGCTGGTTGGCTTTCCAAGTTCATCTGGCTGAGATATGGAGGAATCAAAGGGAAAGGAATCTCCCTTTCACTTGGTTCCAGGTGGAGCAAGATAACTTGACCTGGCAGCCTTTCAGTATCCCAGAAATGTATAATGAGGTATGCCAAAGTGCCTGCCCCTACCCTCTTGGGGAGACTTCAGCATTGCAATAAACTTGTACAGCCTAAACCATGCCCAGAAAAAGAAGATGCTTTTCAAAAGAATCTGGCAAGTTCTCACCATCGCCCTCAGCAGTTGCAGTTCAGCCAGCTGATTTAATAAGGGCCTTCGATGTATGTTCTTCTTCCAAAAAACCAGCTCTCCATTACTATTCAAAGAGCAGCAAGTGACCTAGGGGACCAAAAAAAAAAAAAAAAAAAAAAATATTGTTTGCAAATACAATTGTTTCCTTCAAACTGTGAGTTATGCTGTTTTGCTGCTCAGCTGGCACTGTTCTGACATGTGCATGTGAGTATTTAACATGTTAATTAGATACCTTGTGCTACAGAGGCACTGGCCCCTTTTAGCACTTACATGAAAAATCCCCAGGGAACCAGTGCCTGTGTCTGTGCCAGAGCAGCCCCACTGACACCTCACCCCAGGACCATACCTCAGAGCAACGTGCATCCACCCCAGCCACAGCTGCTGCCAGGTCCCATCAGCTTCCCTAAGCAATGGCTGGTGTAGCAGAAAATGAGAAATCAAGCAGAAGCATTAACTCTTTGCTTTACTTTGGAAAAAATCCGGGTGAAAAATAATTCCTTGGTAATATCCCAGACGAGTAGTTCACGTATGGGATGTTTAGCAGTGCAGAGAATTAACCATGCTTCCATACACGGCAAAATATTATGAAGATTCATTACATGAGAAACCTTTTGATTATATTTCATGAGCTCCCATTATATCGGTTTATTAGAAGAGAGACAGTCCTCATTATAATAATTTCCAGAATTGAACTGGAAACATTGTTAAACATAATTGGAGACGCAAACATCTCATGTAAGGAAAAGGCACATACTTGCCTGAATGGGAAAGCAGAAAGAGCCTTTGAAACACGAGGAAGGTGATGCACCTCCAGTTTTCCTAACTGGAATTTCAGCTCTAGTCAATACTTATTTTCAAGTTCTGTGCTATTTCTGTGAGCAGTCTGGTTTTCACATTAAGAAATATGTTTGATAAGGTTTGGAGGCAACTAGATAAAGAACAACTGAGTTTGTAGCAGATGTTAATTCAATCCTGTAGCAACGGAAGGGTTTTGTCCCAGAGAAGCAGAGTGACAGCTTTGCACTCAGCTTTCAGATCACCTCAGGCTTCTCTCAGAATGATTTATTTTTCACTTTGTATTTATTAAACAGTTTGTGAGATGCATTATAAAAGCTGGAAACAGAGCAGCAAAATCCATTTTCCTCATGTACCACCCATCACTAGAAACATGAAAGCCTTGGCACAGTCTGTCAGCAGAGCATGGCTGAGTGTCAGACACACGTTTCTTTCCCGAGTCACACAAGAAGGGAAAACTTAACAAAATGTGTGGCTCAGCCAGTCTGATAACTCTGCCTAATGACATGAGTGGAGTTGAATGTAATTTAAAGGTATTCTGATCACTAATCTCTAAGCAGCCAGTTGTGGGCTGCTGCTTCTTCCCCAGCTCCCACTGACTTCATTGTCCATTGATGTCAATAGGAGTGAGTGCCCTGGGTCTGCAGTGATGGCTCTGACATTTTATTGAGCCATGGTACAGGATCCAAGCAGCACTGAATAGCCCAGCAGGTTACACAGATTTAGGGGAGTGGGAGAGGAAGAGACACAGATTTTCTTAAAAATGCCCATCACTGGAGGGTGGGGGGCCATCTGCAAGTGATAAGATTGCATCCAAGTCTTGAATTTTTTTTGTCATAAATGCCTGTAAAAGCCAGAGCCTGCAAAGAGTCTGAATAAAATATGAGAGTGAAAACTGTGCCTCACTTCTACTGTGAAGAAGAACTGTGGTGGAAGAGGAGTGCCCCTTCCCTTATTTGATTGTAGATGAAAACTTAGGAATTATAGCTTAGCCAGTTGATACCTATTCACAAATATATTGTGTGGAAAATTTATTTATTTCTCTTAATATTTTATTATGTGTTTAATTGTCTCAAAACTTCTTTTTCTAATGAAATACTTGTTCCACTTAAATCACAGAGTGCCTGGCCATTGTCTTTACTTGGAAAATAAACAAATACATGCATTGGATATTTATATTATATTTGTTAGTCATGTTGTAATACAGCTCAGGGCACCTGAAGTTAAGCACCTGAGTTGCCTGTGTGGTTGCAGGACCAGAGATGACAACTAAAGGGTGACCTAGGACATGCAAAACAGGTGTTAAAAGGCAGGAGATGTGAGTTCACTTTCTGTATTAGTTCAGCAAGAGGCAAAGGCACCTACACTCTTCTCCTGAGCCACCTCACCAATTGTAAGACGAAGCAAATCTCACTGACACTTTTTTTCTTCTTTGTTCTTTCTCTATTTTTGCACACTGTCCTGGGCAGAGCTGACTTGCCACTGCACCTCACAACACAGTTCCAGGAGGGCTGACAGTCACGTAGGATGGACCTCTCAATAGAACAGTGGATGTGTCTCCCGCCTCTCTAAAATGGTTCAGCCATCCTGGGAAAAGCTTCAGGATAAATGGGGACCACTCAGACTTTGCTCTCTGCAGGAACAAGACTGCAAATTCAATTTTTATGTCACTGATCCCAACACAGAAGTTCCATTTCAAAATGTGCAAAGCCCATTCACCTCATTTCTCAGAGGACAAACAACTGCCAGGGAATAAGAGAAACATTTTGTCACTCTCACCCTGACTTATTTGAATTTACAGGAAGAATGCAGTGTGATGAAATCACCTCACCACTGCTGGCATGCTGCCAGCATTGCAGGTGATAGCTGCAGCTAACTGTCCCTTTTTACATCCTCTTGGTTATCCTCAACAAAACCCACAAAAACCAGGATGTCACACCTCCTTTGTTGTACAAGCCTACTGCAGGGAAAGTTTAAGGCAATGTCCTTCACCAGCAAAGGGAACAGTATCTTTTTACCTACATTTGTACTCAGTTTGCCTCAGGTGAGAATTTAAAACAAAGATGTGAATATGAGTTTTGTTTTTCTACAGAACAGAAAGTCTTGGAGCAAAAGACCTGATGGCAGAAGACCTAGCTCTTCTACTTCTACTGCACCGGACTTTTCCAACAGCACATGGCCTTATTTTTATACCCAGAGCAGTTTTGTGCATGCCAAAGGAACTTCCATCCCTGCTTTGGGAAATTGCAAAGTAACATTTTGTTGCTTTGTACCTGCGTCCTTGCATGAAACACAACTTTCCCCATCTGTAAATTCATGCCATTACATCTGATCTTGTCCTGAATGAGCCACTCTTGGTGTTTATAGCCTTCAAATACTTGCAGAGGGTTATCATATTCTCCTCCTTTAGTCATCATTTGGAAAAGTTTTTATGCCGAATTCTTTCAGGATTTCCTCATTCATCCATTCCCTCCACCTCTCATGTGTGGTGGTGCTCTTTGAAAGCTCTCCAGCCTGTCTGCATCACCCTGAGCCTGAGGTGCTCAGCAGTGATTGCAACAGCCCAGGTGAAGCTCCTGCAGAACCCTGGTGCAGCCCCAGTACATCCTCACTCTGCCATGTGCTACCTCAGTTTGGCAGCCCCAAATCACACCAGCTTGTCCTGTCCCACATTGCAGCCATGGCTGCTGTCAATCATCTGCTTTCCTCTCCTATTGGCAAGCAGTGTTTTGGATTATTTTCCTCAAATATATTAGCTTCAGTTTTCCCAAGCACAGCCTAATTTGGTTATTTCCTGCTCATATTTCTAACAACTACAGCTTCCCCTGTATTATTGCCACATCCTCCCTCATTTGCTTTCAACTCCTTTGGCCAAATTACAGAGAAAGCAGAGATGAGCCAGGCTGTGTACCCAGGCTCTCTGCCACTCATTTTGCAAAGAAATCACCCAGGCCACAAGATCCCACCCCGTGAAAGTCACAGTGACAAACTGAGAGAGCAAACAGCCTTTCTTTTTCCAGCCTACCTGGTTACAGGGGCAGGATCAGTGGCTGACCCACATGATCATGGGGGCTTGAAGATTTCTAACTCCTACAGTGACCTGCAAGGTGCACTTGAGTCCCCAGGGGAGATTGTCAGCTATTATTTCCAAGCAGTTATTTGAGGTACAACGCAAAAATGTACATGTCCTGATTTTCAGATGCTAAGTGCAATAGGTTCCATCAGTGATTTTGGCCATCATGCTACTTAAAGAATGGACCTCTGGGCATGATTTGACTGAGCAGAAAGGCTCACCACCTCTGAGTTCACCTTTGAAATTGTTTTCCTGTAGGTGAATGGATTTCAGAAATTTTGGAATTGTTTGTGTGCCTGTGTCCTGGTTGTAGAGGCAGAGAGCAGGCAGAGGGACACCAGTGTTTCCTGAGAGCACAGGGTGATGACAAGGGTCACTGGAAGTCTGCAGCCATACTTGGGAGTAGGGTGGCCTGTGCTTTAGCCAGAAAGCTGTGGTGTATTTTCCCTCTTCAGAAATAGCCTGAATTGCCTCACACCTACATAAGCAGCTTCCCAGAAGGTGACCTGCTTTCTTAAATCCAACCATTTAGTCAAACTGGGCTTTATTTTTATTTTAGTTCTTTATCTAAAGTTACTCCTTGTTCATGGACACTTTCAGCAGCTGTTCATGGCCTTTTGTAATGACACTTCTCATTTCCTTAGGGCTTTTTCCCACTTGACAACTGAGGGATCATGTCTGCTGACGCAAAGTGAACATTCCTGACTTCACTGCCTTTAGTTTTTAGAAAAATGGCTCTTTAGCAGGAGATGGCTTACATTTCACTGTAATGCAAATGAACCTGCAAACTAATATTTACTAAATCGGACTCAACCAGTGGAGTATACCCAGGATCCAACTACTCAACATCAGGGCCAGCCCCATGGAGTGGCTGATGTGCCCCCAGACCTTTTATACCCCTAATGACAAAGAGTCATCAGCTGCTCAAATCCCCCCAGTGTAATCCCAGTTCCCTCTGTTCCCCCCTATCACAGGTGATGGCCAGGAAGATGACCTGCATGCAGCCTCTCAGGCTGGATGTCAAATCCAAATCTCTCCGTAGCTCACTGTGTATGCTCACACGGGCCTTCAGCTTTAGTAAGTGCTACAAAAAGTGAAGGAGACTTTAGATGATGTCACTGTTCTGGCCCTTAGGTTGCCTGTGCTTATCCAGCACCAGAATCAGGAGAAACAGCCCAGAGGCATCCTTGCTGGTGGGCTGGGAGCCATTGCAGGTCCCCTGATGTCAGCACGGTGCTGTGTCCAAACTAACAAATGCAGGGCTTATTAGCTCAGGTGCAAAGCCAGGCAAAGGTGTCAGAATTGCCTTAAGACCCCCTGCTATGCCTGTGTGACACCAGGCTGCACCTCATGTTGTTACCAGTTCCCTGTGCAAAGGCAGCCAGGCTCTTGCCAGTTTCAGAGTGTATGGGGCTCTTAACCACTACGTGCTTTAGGCCAAGTATGCAAGACCCATACTGTAATAAACCCATGAAAATTTCATAGAAAATGAGAGAGAAGAAAGTCAAAGTCTGGTATGGGTCACCCATTTTAATCTGTGCCTTGGAAAAGAGCAAAGTGGCAACAACCGTCCAGCATGAGTAGTTTAGCCCCTCATTCTTTTAATTCCCATGTCCTGAATAAATGTCCTTTACTTCACACTTGATGTTAGAGATCTCCTGTCTCCTCTTAGGTATTAAAATGTGTGGGAAAACAGCTGGAAAATGCTTTCAAAAGATATGATGTATGCAGATGAAAACACACACTGTCACTGACGCAACAAGGCAAGATGAGTGCTCTTGGTTAGTCCATTTAGCCCTTCCTAACAGTGTTCCCATTGAAAGGTTATAAACATTTAAATATTCAATTCTTGAAGTGCTTAAAAATAATAGTTCTGTGTGTTTGCAAGAAGAGGCAATTCCCCTGCAAACTGTTGTGCTAGGATCTGGCTGAATATTTCATCTGCAGAAAAGAAGCCCGTCTCCAACTCTTCTGTTCCCAAGCACCCAAGTAAGGGCATATGTATTCAGCTCTCAACGCAAGCCCCAAACACTCACAGGTGCTTCTCCCTCTCTTTTCATAATCTGAGCATTGCTGATGTCTCCTGGCAATTTCAAAGGCAAGCCAAAACCATGGGGATGGGGGGAACAGCAGCTGGGCATGGCAGGGAAGAGGCAGAGAGGAGGGGGCATCTTGCCTGGCAAGGTGAGCAGTGCCTGTCAGACTGGGGGGCAGCCTTGCCAGATCTCTTTGTGCAGCTCTGGGAGGAAAGGGGTTAAGAAAGAGACTCAACAGCAAAGTCAAAGATAAGCTGCTGGGGCTGTGGAGCTATGGCTGACCTGTGCCAGCTGTGAGCAACTGCTTCTCTAATCAATGCTCCCTGTTACTTTGCTGGAGTAGGGAAGAAAGAGTCACCAGGTGTGTGTGCACGTTCACGCCTGTGAGGCTGTAGAAAGGCGGTGTGGATCTACAACAGGACTTTACCCACACACACCCCACTGACCCACAGTCACCAGGAACTCACTGATGCCTGGCATTTGGGATTTGCCCCGTGCACAGCTGCAGCTGGGCATGCCCAAGCTCCTGGGTCCTGAGGGAGAGGGAAAGGGTGGCCATGAACCCCATGGCTATCTGAGAGCAAGGAATGTCACAAAACCAAGCCTGTGTCTGCCAGGGAGCCATCCCCTGAGCTGCCACAGGGATCGGATCGTGGCCCTGCCTTACTTAGATCAGCTACCAGATAATCAGCTGGCATGGAATAGATTGAGCCTCAGAACTGTCCCTGCACAAAGGCAGAACGAAGCTGAGGGGCCAAGTGCCTGTGTGGAGGGCAGTCCCTGGGCCATGGTCCATATGGGACACTCCTGTTCTCACTGCCCAAGGATGTTTTCACATGCTTCTAAGTGGAAGCCAGGCATCTACTGTCCCCAAACTGGAATTAGCTTCAGCCATGGGAAGAAGGTTGGTTCAGGACATCTTTAAAACTCATGTGGGTGATACTGTGGGGAAATGACATGGACGTGGCTGCCGAAGGCTCTTGAGGAGGGGCTCTTGCAGCGGGGCAATGCCACTTCATAGGAAGTCCCACAGGCAAACGGTGGCCCACAGCAGGTCCCAGGATTCCTCCATAACGCTGCCATCCAGGGTGTGAGCAGGCACCACATGCTGGAAGAGATGGACGCCATGAAGGCCAGCAGCAGCGGGTGGTCCCGGCAGCATTTGCTGTGCACTCCCTCAGATACCTGCCTTCTTGTACTGTATTCATTCCGAGCCTGCCGGCTGCACCCCATCCTGCCGCCCGGCATCCCTGCCATGAGCCCCTCCACAGGGCAGAGTTTAACACAGAGTTTAATCCCTGAGCACAACAAACTCATCCCAAGCCGTTCACTGAAACGCTACCGCACGGGGACTACGACCACCCGCCGCCGCCAACCTGAACTTGCTAAAGAAACCCCCCCGCAGCCAGAGGCCCCTCCGCTGCGCCCACAGCCGCTGTGGGCAGCCCAGGCCAGCAAGCCCTGCCTCGGGCCCATTAGCCCCGCGGCTGCCGTGGGCGGGCAGCCCGGGCCCTGCGGGCAGCGCAGGCCGCGGCGCGGCGGCGGTGCCATCTGCCGGCGGCCGAGCTCCACGGCGGCGGAAACGGGGACCGCGCTGCCGCCCGGGGGCGGTGAGGAGGGAGGGGGTTGTGCCCTGCAGAGGGGCGGGCGGCCGAGGGTTTAACCCCGAAGTGCGGCGGGGTGGGGGCTGAGGCGGGCTTCAGGGCCCAGAGCGCCGGCTCCCCCCCGGCAGGGCTGGGAGCTGTGCAGGGGCCCCTGAAGGCTCGGTCGGCGGGCGAGGGGAGGCGAGAGGGACACCCGGGCCCGAGGCAGCGGACGCCAGCACTGAGAAGAAGGAGGACTTCGTAGCGGTGTGAGGGACAGCCAGGACGCCACTCGCTCTTGCTTTGCGTCCCGCGGGTGCTTTCTCCCGTGGCCATAGCTGACGGCTCGGCCGGGGTAGTGCCGGCCGGCGGTGCGGAGCCCGAGCGAGCGCTGCTCGGCCCTGCAACCACTGACCTCCCGGTGCTGCCGTGCGAGGAGTTCGGCCCGCCCAGGGGAGAGGTAGCTCTCCTGTCCCCTGTCTCACCTCTGCACCCCAGGACGCTTACAAGTCTGGCCCTGGCGAAGGGCACCAGGTGAAGTCCCCCGAGGCAATGCAATAGCCTGTGTGCAGCTCAGGGTTAGCCAGAGAAGGGACATGAGCCTCTAAGAGGATTACAGAATTAGAGAAGCATGGAATGGTTTGAGTGGGTAGTGGCCTTGAAGATCATCTAGTTCCAACCTCCCTGCATGGGCGGGGACACCTCCCACTAGGTCAGGTTGCTCAAAGCTGCATCCAACCTGGCCTTGAACACTTCCAGGGAGGGGGCATCCACAGCTTCCCTGGGCAACCTGTTCCAGTGTTTCACCACTCTCAGGAAACAATTTCTTTCTAATAATCTAAATCAACCCTTCTCCAGTTCAAAACCCTTCCCCCCTCGTCCTGTTGCTACATACCCTTGTGAAATGTCCCTCCCCAACTTCCCTGTAGACCCTTCAAGTACTGGAAGTACCCCAGTAAGTCCTCCCAGAAATGTTCTCCAGGCTGAACAACCCCCATTTCTCTCACCCTGTCTTCATAGGAGTGAAGCATGATCATCTTCATGGCCTTCCTCTGGTGTGATGTTCTTACAGCAAGAAGGTGTAACACAAGGTGACCTGGTGTGATTAGGCTGGCTGGCTCAGCTGGCAGAGATGGTATTGGGGTAGGAGAACAGCAAAGCACCCGTACTACTACGTTACTCATGGTGAACAGAAGTCACAGTGTTCACCATCTGTGTTCTGTGTAGTGCAGCAGCTGGTCATATGTCCAGTTGTCTGCCCTCACAAGATCCTGTGGATATGTGTCACATGGTGTGGCATGAACAAGGAACAAGAACAAGCTGCTATTAAATTCAAGCAAGGCTGGCAGCCTTCATCCACTTCTAAATATAAAATGAAAAAAATACTACCCAAATTTAATCAGTCTATGCTGGCATTTTTCCAATGTTTTTTCCTTGTCTCTTCCCTTCCAAGAAGGCTCAGTTATTATCCCATCTACCAGGAGCACCTTCTCATTAGCAAACATCCTCTGCCTGCTTTCACCAGGCTCTGCCTCCCCACACATGGCTCAGTCCCTTCTTTGGTAAATGCTGCCATAAGGGTTTTCTAACTTTTCTTTATGAGTTTGGCTAAGAGAGGGAAATGTTTGGTATATATCCTTTGGAAAGAAACAAACCCTTCATGGACATAACAAGGAGGCTGATGTGCAGGTGTATTTCCAGAAGTTCCACCTTCACACTTTTTTTCTGAGAAGTGCCCCATCCATCTAGAAATGCAACCTGGAAGTCAATTTGCTGTTACAAGGCTCTCAAAGACTTGGTCTTCTTTGACTAACCAATATGCACTTCTCATAAATCTCACTTCACTAAGTCTTTTAACATATTTTAAGGACAAGCTGTAGATCTTCTGTGGTATCTGCTCTCTCCAAATTTGTACCAAGACAAAGGGCTTCCATGTCCCCCCCTGTTGCTCAGACTCTGGGCTCCCAAAGTTCCTTCCTGTTGCTGCCCTGTGTAATTTTGGGCTGTCCTCCTATGCCTCATGGTTACTCCCAGCCTTGAGTGCTGCATCTGCTTCTGCAAAGTCTGTCTTGCAAGCCTTTGTTCATCTAGAAGTCATGTGTTGGCAGAATGCGTGACTTTATCTAAATAAAGAAGCACTGCAAAATTATGTCATGTTTTGCTGGAAATTTTGATGCTAAAGTAAACCAGAGCCTTCTGGATAAAGTAAAAACCTCAGACTATTTCTGCTAGTTTTCCTCCTGTGAAATATGCTACATTCTTTAGTATGTATGCCACTGGTGTGGTGTGGTATGGTGCATCATGGTTCCACTTCTGGCCTGCAGCCTAATCTTGAATATCTGACACAGAGAATCACCTTTCCCAGATTACTAATAAGCCACTTGGGAAGAACTGGGTGGTGGTGGTGGGGGGAGAAATAAATTGTCCCCTTCTAACTGTACAGTGAGGCACCAACAATTGTATTCCCAAAATAAAAAAAGTTAGCATGGGTGGAAAAAAATAATAAATTTAAATTGTAAGACATTACTGAAATGAAGATAGCAGTTGGAGTAGGCAAAAGAAAGCATTAGAACAAGCTGAGAGTTTACTTGGAAAGTACTTGTATAAATTACAAGTTCAAAACCAACAACTGATGGAGTAAAATGACAAAATATTGCCTGGCTCCCATGAATAAACCAAACTAAATCAATTCCTTTTCTGTCCGTAAGTCATGAGCAATTTATAAAGCACAGAGTGAACGATTTCTGTGAGAAGAGAGGCACTTACAGTAAAGTGTTACCACTTCAGCAACGTAATTATGTACAGCATCCAATTCCTGGAGCTAGGAAGCAGGTACCCTCCTTCACAGCAGGTCACCATTACCTGCAGTCACCATCAGATTGAGGCTTCTGCATGTTTACTGGTTGCATAAAGACAATTAATAGTCCCACAAGTAAACAGTTACCAGTTTATACAGCATATTAAATATCAGAGAGCTGTTACAACAGAACAAGTGGCTCAACAAGTGGCCACTGGAGGATGAGTGTGCTGCTTAGCACAGCCTGGAACCCACAGGCTGCAGAGGGGAAGCCTGAGCACACATCACCCTTTAGGGGGAGTGCAAAATTGGAGCTCAACAGCTTCAGCTCTGGCTGAATTCACCAGGTATCAGCTAGCAGTATGGAAAATGGAGACAATGTCAGTGGTCTCCCTCCCCTTGCTCTCCCAGAAATGCAGGGCTGGGACTTTTCTCTGGTCCAGTGACTCAGTGGTTCCATGGACAGGTCCCTGCAGAGGAGAGAGAAGCAACTTGGCGTGGTTTAGGTAACATTTGCAGCCATGGTATAGGTGTCCAGGATAGGTAACCCTTGAAGGCTCCCTCCAGCTTAGTTGGATGGGTAGAGTTGCAAGCATGGAAATACATGACTGCAAGGATTTGGGCTGTGTGTGCAGATACCTGTAGCAGAATTAGAGACTTCAGATGTATTCAGTAGCTTTTACCATGAATCTCTACAGCTGAGTCTACCTTCTATTTACGAAGACAGAGTTCTCTTCACATGCCTCAGTTGCTTACTGTGGTGAGACAGCAGAAAAGAAAGATGTTTCTTTTGTGGAAATACTGTATCTTTTAACAACAGGATATAATGAGTTTGTCTATAGCTTGGTATTTGCTGTGAAATTATATTCCTGCACTAACCTAAGGGGAAGCACTAAGAAGCAGTAATTTACAAAACTTAATGCAAGTGGCACTTCATGGTCTTGTCTAAAGAGCAACTAATGCCTGCTGCCTTGTCAGCACATCAGGACTGGACTCCAACCTCCAGCTCTGGGGCTGTCCTCATGACTGTGCCTGCAGGAACAGGATGGGGCCATCTTTGCCCCTTGGACTGCACATTCTTTTGGAGAGCGCAAGATTTGGCATCAAAGAGTGTGACAACACAGTCCCTGCTGCTTATCTTGTGCTCCTCTGCCTTAAGCTGTGGCACACTGCACTGATTCCCAGAGGAAAAAAGGGCAGAGAGGAGCCAAAGGCAAAGCAGCTCAGCTGCAGGAATGATGGTGTACACACAGCAAATGGTGCTCCCTCTTTTTTAACATTCCTCTGAAATATGCTGCACTTCAGGTGAAGTACAAGCCAGACAAAGATTTACTTTGCTTCAGCTCCAGAGCACACAGCTTTATGGCCTGGTTGGGTTTGCTTCTTCAGCAACTCTGCAGTTCCAGGAGTTGTTCCTGCACAGTGCTCTCCCAGTCCCTGCTGCCAGCACAGATCAGGGGAAGGCAGAGGAGGGCTGCTCTCCCACAGGCTGGGGCTGCCACCTCCACAGCTGGGGAAATACTGCTCCTTGGCTGCATAGTCCCCTCACCTACCCTACCAGAATATCACACATTCCTGATACCACACGGGTTATGGGGCTGGCCAAAAAGGGAGCTTAAGACCACCTGCAAGTCACAGAGCAAGGGGGATGCCTTGCAGCCAGCACCTCTGCTAAACCAAGAGACACTGATTGGGAAGGTGAGAGGTATCACCCTGGGGCAAAGTACCACGTGTGTGAGCAGCTGATTCCTTCACAAGCAGGGCTGTGGCTGCTGGGATTGCCCTCCTGATTGCCAGCAGGAATTGCTCCTACTTCATCCTTTTCTTTCTGGGATTGGCCATACTTACTGCTCAGGTATTTGAGCTGTGTATCTGTCCATAGAGGTACTTCTTCACCTCCAAGTTAAGAAATCAGCATCCAGAAAAGTACTGCTGGCAAGAAGGTGCTAAGGCTTAACGTGAAGGAGAAAATATCATTAAAAACATTTTAGCAGTTTTTTAAAAAAACATTGTGACATAACCCCACAGTCACAGGTTTTAACAAAACTTAGCCACAGAGCCAGTGTAAATCAGGAAACTGCACTGACTGTCCAGATTGTTCTTTGGGCAGTTTTAGATACTGATTTCCCAGGATAGCAGCAGAAAGAGGTGTTACTCACAATGAACTGAAAAAAACATAGAATCAGCATTAACCTTACAGGGCATATAAATATGACACCAGAGGAGGGAGAACCTCCTTCTTCCCCATCAAAGTTCAATTCACACACTCAGTCCCAGGAGGAAATCTTCAAAGTGTTTACCTCCACATGCCAGCATCTCAGGCTCAGGTATATATATATCCTGATATATATCAGGTATATATATACCCATGCTGTTGCCCTTTGAGAAGCAAAGGGCACCATGTGCCTCCAGAGCCAGTACCGACTGGCAGGGCATGATCCTCACCCGGTGCCCAAAAGGAGTTTCCTTGAAGCATCAGCTCCCAGCAACACAATGGCAGAGGCCTCCTGTGTTTGAGAGGTGACTTAGGTGTACAGGCTGCTTTCTTCTGCTTCTGGGCAGCAATGTCCTGCAACTGCAAATCTGCTTTAGTTTACACAGAAGGTGATGTGGAAAGCAGACACTTTGGAGAATATGATTATTTGAGCTGTTTCTCCTAATCTGATACTTGATGCAAAAGGTACAAGGAAATTTAGACAGAGTTAGTAGCAGAGACTGGTCCAAAGGCTGTTGAGAGTGCAGACTGCACCACACCAGCCTTGAAGCCCCTCTGCACAGGTTACCCTGTGCCTGCTGCTGGCCCCTACAACAAAAGCACCATGGAATTTTAGAAAACATCAGAATCAGCTTTTGCTAACACACGGGTCCATAACTCCTGCTCAGCTAAATACTCATTTGGGAGACCAGTGGGATGGCAGTGGACAGAAGCAAGCTCTCAAACTCGAGCAGGTAAGTTTTGTTGGTTCTCCCCCTTCCTGCCTTCCATTTTCCATCCTCTTCTGGCTGAAGCATACAGGCTGCAGATTTTTCAGACAATGTTTTATTTGCTGTTTTGGCATACCACTGCATTCATGTCTCCAGCCCATTTCACTGCTAACAAATCCTTATGTGTGCAGGAATGTTTGTGTAATCAAAGAGCAATATTTTTAAGAGTCAGGATTGAGCAGTTTAAAACCACAGGAGATAAGAATCATGGCTCAAAGCCTTGAAGCTTCAGAATGGGCAGAAAATGCAGAATGCTGTTCAAAGTACTGCCTTTTTCACATACAGAATCCTTTTACCAGATATACCTTTGAATTCACCCAAGACATTTTGCTCCTGGGGTTCTATTTGAAACAAGCAAACAACATTGGATAACACCCAAGCAAGAAAACACCTCCTTCCAATACCCAGACAACCCCTGTTTCAGCTCTGTTTCCCATACTGTGCTATAAAAACAGTTCAAGAAGATTTACAATTTCCAACCATAAGTGGTATCCCCACAGTGGAGAAGAAAGGCAGCAGAAAACATCAGCATAACCCACAGTTCTGTCAGAGGCCTTAACCCTGACTTGCTTTCTCTTGTCAGCTTCACATTGAGGACAACATTTTGGTAAGTAACAGGTATATCAAGGACAACAAAATATTTTTTTTCTGCAAAACCTTGAAACCAAGCACTTAGGTAGGGTGTTGGGTTCTGTCCCACTTCCTGGGACTGAGACACGAGATAATAAATTCTGTAAAAATTACAGTACATTTCACTGCTCTGCAGGTCCCTGTGCTGGGTTCACGTGGCTTTTGGCTGAGATTCTAAAGGCTTTAAAGGTGATGAATGTTGCCCTTCAGCAGCACTTAGAGGTCTAAGGGTGTTTTCAAAAACAAAAGATTTTCCTCTGTCAGAGGGAAAAACAAGGTCAATCACACAATGCAAATCAGCTCTCTGTTGGAGAGAAAAATCAAAACAGAGGAACTTGCTACCCCCACAGTACAGATTGAACATGAATAAACAGAACTTAATTCCTGCTTGATTTTATCACTAGAGGGGGTGAAAAAAGAAAATATATTGTTGCAAAAATACTTAGATGAATACAGCAGTGACTTTGGAAACCTCTAAATTCTTGAAAAAGAAACTTGTCACAATAAAGCCCTGCACTTTAAAACTAACAAGGTCCTCATGCAGAAGACATAGCTGAGGACCTCTGAAGTATCAGAGGTCTAAACATCCTGCTTTTTTCTGGAGGCTATGTAAGAAGTATCCTGGCTCTGAATACTATTGCTACACTTCTCTTAGGTTATTTTCAGTTCTTGTAAGAAACCAGTAATAAAAGGAAACACACCAGTGCTGAAAGGAAATAAACCAGTGCTGAAAATACACCTGTAGCAGGTCAAGCAAATAGTATGTAAATAAACAAAAAACCTAGAAATACACAAGTGCTAACTTGATGTGTCAAAACAAGACTAATTTTAACTATGTTTATGGCAATCTACACCTCACACATTCAGAGATCCTACTTCATTTCCCTGGGCCTAGAAGAGTGCTGAGCAGCAATGGGCACCACTGCAGGCGATTATTGTTCACCAAGGCAGGAGGAGGTCTGAGTGGCTCCACAGCAGAAGGGAACATTCTGGCAGCAATGAAAATGTGAAATCTACTAAGCTATCAGAGAGGAACCACACAAGTTGCTACATAAATGCCAAATGCCAAAAAAACATTTCAAGCAATAGCAAATTTTTATGCGATTGCTCTATGCAATGTCCTAATCAGCTGAATGCAAGCTGTTTTGACTCCGGTGCATACTGAAAGAACAGACACAATGCCACACATTTTCAGTTCAAGTTTTACTTCCAATTGCACAAAAGTTGAAAAGATTTTTTTTTTCAAAGTTGGAAAACCAGCATAATAATTTTGGTTTCATGTATAAAACAGGGCAATGCAAAGGATACAGGAGTTGTGTCACTGTTCCAAAGTTCAGCAATGAAGTGTTGCACAACTTAATTTCATCTCATAGACTGATTTTTTTCTACATTATCTGCTTCTCAAGTTATAACTCTGTACAACACCCACAGATATCTAAGGTTAAAATATTTTGGTAAGATACCATGTTCTGGAAGATTCCAATGACTTAGTACAGATTACAGTACAAAATAATAAGTCATAGCAATGCTAAGACTTTATTCAGAAGCTTTTACTTTAAGTTCTTATATCACAAAAGACATGTTTAATGTTTACAAGTATTAGAAACTGAGATGTTTTTATTTCTACTATTATAAAAGTAACATAGGAGACCATTCTAAGCCATCTTCAAAATGCATACCAATCTTTTTTTTTGTATATAAACTGTACACAAAAAACAAGGCACTATACATTTTTGGATAATAAAGTATAAAGGTTGATTCGCATAGTTTTTCAAGAAATCCATGCTATAAATACAAATGCTTTGTTCAGTTTAGCACCTGAAGCAGCACTGAGAACAATTCATTACCTATTGCAAAAAGAAACTTTTCAGAATGCATAAGAGATACATACTGGTGGTATAGCTAATTCAGTACAAGCAACTGCCATCCAGCTACTTTTCTGTAGTTTTGACATAACCTTGAAAGTGAATATATATTGCATTGTTAAATACGTATTTGTTCTATGTGTTTATATAAATATAAATTCTTTGTAATCCACAAACTAACAAAATAACACTTTACAAAGAGAACTTCTTCAAAAACAAAAATGGCAATTTTTGTATATAGCCAAAAGGACACCTGCTGCAGTAGCTCCAGAAACTACTGTTTAAGTGCATAGGAGAGCAGAGCTTAAGCCTGTTACTTTTAAGAATCAAAATTGAATTCCATTCCCAAAGAGTTCTCTTGGCCTTTTATAATATTACACACATCCAGATAGGTAGTCACTAATAACTTCGGATTATTTCTATTTATTTTGTAAAAGTGGGGTACAATTCTTCTAAAGGGCATAGAAAGTGGAAACAGACATCCCTTTAGTGCTCACTCCAAGAAACACATCTTAGAAAAGTCCTTTTGCCTTTTTCAGATTAACCTGCTTCCAGGATGGCAGCGCGTTGTACTCTTCTCTCGGCATCTCTAATGCAACCTGCATTGAAAACCAGAGGATGTGGCATTAGTACAAACACTTTCAAGCATCAAACCTGTCAAATGGTTTCACATCATGCTGACACAGGTGCAGAGGGTAATGGACATTCTCTTCTTACCTCAAAGTCCTCATCTGAAAGATAAATTTCAAGCCTCAGTGGATCAACTCCCTCAGGCAGAGGCCTGGCTAAGAGATCCGCCAGTGGATACACGGTTTTACACAGCTTGGCCAGCACGTCCTCTACAAGGATTATCTGATTAGAAACGTCAGCATCCTGTAGGGAGAAAAGGAGAACAGAGAAGAGAATCAGGAAGCTCAAACCATCAGGATGCTGCTCCCATTGCAGCCTGCAGGTGGCACGGTATCAACCTGCACTGTCTGGCCCACGGAGCACAAAGCACCAGGTCCACACATAGGTGAACAGCCCTGCCCTACCACACCTTCACAGCTAAAAAATAGCCTGCACTTAGCAGAAGGACATTCTGGACTTTCAGAATCTCAGCTGAAGGCTGACTTCTGCGTGTACTCATACCACCAGCAGTTTCCACTAAGGATGGCTGCAAGAAGATGGACAAAGCAAAGTCTGTCATTTGCCTTGAGATGTCCCTTCAGCAAAGGCTTTTAAAGCAGTCTCATGGAATTCAGCTGTGGCTCCACTTCCCAGCTGGGGAAGTCAATGCAAGAGCTCTTGGAGCCAGCTGGTCCTTTGCAGGCATCTTGCTCCTCTCCATGTCCAGCCTGGAGGACAGATCAGAACTGCCATGTTCTTGCCTGCTTCATGCAGCTGAAACAGTTGGTCCACTGGAAATACTTTCCTCCTCTTCCCCCCCCCCCCCCCCCAAAATAAGCTAAGAAGTTAAATGAAAAAAAAAAACATGAATGCCTCTGATACCTGCACTCCCAGTCAGAATTCAGTTATTATCTTTTTCCTGTGCAGACTCCTAAACTGTACGTCTTAAGTTCATGCTCTGGATTTTTGGGCTTGACAGCACAAACAAGCAATGTTACTGACAACACAAGACACCATTACTAGCAACAGAAAACAGACTGTACAATGAAATGATTTACCATTTCTGTGATCTCTGCAATGTCTTCCCTGTGTTCCCAACTTGGGAACATATTAGTGAAGGTCAGAGGCTCTAGGCCAGCATGAATTAGGTAGGATTTGGGAGGCTTCTTTACATTTTTTCCTAAAAACAGTCAAAATACAAGAGAGAGAGAAATTACAAATGGTACCATACTTTACAAGGTCAGCCCCTACCCAAAGTGATCTTGTTAGCATGTTTAATTGATTCTTTCCTGAAAATGCTGAAGTAATTTAAGGCAGTAGGAATAAATTTGACCAGTATTTTTTTAATGTAGATGGCACCTTTTAACATGTTGTTCAGTATTCCTAAATTTGCCTTTTACTATGTCTGACCACAAAGATCAAGCCACATTTGTTGAAAATCCCCCACAGTTACTTCCTAACTCAATGTGTTTCTTCTCTTACACAAACAGTTAGAATAGAGTAAGCAGAGTGTGATGGGCTGAAATTAAAAAGTTCAGGTAAATGAAAACTTCTGCTCATCAGAATTGTCCTGCCTGTTCTTATAATGGAATACTGAGGTCTAACACAATCATTTTGCTATTAAAAATTCAAAGGAATGGGATATGAATGTTTTGCAATAGCTGCATGGTTATTAATTATGTTTTCAAAGACAGCCCTGCTGCTTTAAATGTGTATGTACACTGTATAGGATGTGGACATAACCCTGCCTAGGAGTGATGCCAACTCAGAGTAAGCAGTTAAGAGTCATTATACAAAGTACTGGTGAGAAAGGGCCCTGTTGCTGAAACAATTTTATTCCTCAGGGATTCAAAACCACTGATAAACTCCAAATATTATTGAAGAGAGGTACACAGGGAGCTATAATTCAAAAAAATGTTGTACCTTCATCTTACTTGGATTCAAGCAACTTGGTCTAATCAAATATGTCTTTCAGATAAACAATGGAAAAGCTGAAGATGTTGCAAAGTCCAGAATCAGGTGGAACTAACAGAGCAACATGACACTGCCTTACTTCAAAAGGCTGTAGCTTTTCTAAAAATGACTGCCCAAGCCAGGACAATGACTTCTTGAAAAATTCTGTTATTCCCTATTCTTTGGTTAATGTCAGAGCATCTTTAATGCACTAAGATTTCCTCCAACACATATAAATCAATTATAGAAGATCCCATTTTTTACTGCACTCCCTGCCTGCACTTCCTGTGTGGGGGCTGTCAGGCAGGAGTCTAAAATAACACAGCTGCCTCCTCTGCCTTGCTGACAAACACCACAACAACTGGTGCAATACCTGCACTGAACCCAAATGGAGAGCACGACTTTGTTCTTTTAGGTTTGACAAACCTGAACATTACAGGCTTGGCTTTACATAGTTGGGAATAAACTGATTAGGGAGAATATCTTCACATGAAACTGAGTGCTACACATAAAAAGCTCTGTGGAGCTGTGAATCTAATGGGATTCTAACAATCCCATTAGAATGTGGGTGCTTTAACTATACAATTTAGACAGATTTATAATTTGAAGACTTGTTTTTAAGCTCTCTCATCCACATATTTTCACTGTGGTTTATTTGTCCATTCTACCACAAATGATTCAACAAACACTTGAAAACCTGACATTTAAAGAGTATGCGTGAATCTGCTCTAGCTGCACTGCTCCACTCTCAGTAATTCAGCCAAGAGATAAAAAGATTGCAGTGTTTGCTGAAGTTCCTGTATAGGTAAGATTAATTTATATACAAGCAGAGAAACATTTTCATTGCATGAACTCTGCCCTCAGCACAAGCTGATCTCCTCACTAATAATCACTGAATGGGAAACAAGATTCTTCCCTCTCTTGGTGGTCTGCAGCTTAGCTCTCCAGACTGCTGATTTAGCAGATAAAACCACAGAAAAAACTTTCAGGACATATTGACAAATTAAATAAGGTTTATGCACAAGGAAAACTGCTGGGTATATTCAAGAGATATGTAGAATTGCTAATCAAATCTCTTTCACACCATCATGTAGTTAAAAACACTACAAGCCTGGAAAAGGAAAAAAACAACCCAAATCCAAGAGGTGGGGAAGGGGAGGAGAGGGACAAAGACGAAGAAAGAAGTGGAGGGAGAAAAATAAGAGAAAGGCATTTAAATGCTTCTGATCACTCAAATATATTCTGGTAGCCAAAATAACTGCAGTAGCACTGGTACCTCCTGAAATTCAATTTCTCCACCTTGGTAAGTAACAACACATGAGAGCCAGTCAGCCCTGACAGCTTGATGCAATGAAATTTTGAAATGGTTGACAGAATCCCAGATCATGAAAGTGACAGCACTGGAACTGAGCACTTTGAACAGCAAAAAACTGCTAAGGAAGGTTACATCACTGTTAGCATAGAAATAGTACAAGCAGAATCAGTCTTTAACACTAACAAACTTGCTTTCTACCTATCCAGTCACGTCCAGAGAAAAAGAAGTGAACACCCAGCAAAAACCTTGTCCTATGATATAGATACTAAATTTCAGACCCCTAAGGAGTCAATGAAGGGCTTTTCATTGTGCATCAGATGCAGCAAATTCAATCTAGTGCAGAAGGAATTAATTCCTTTTCCCATTACTGAAGTAATGGTTAAGTTTGAGAAATCTGGAAAAGTATCCAAGTTTCAGCATGTGTATCTGATTCCATCTCTGGGCCAGAAAACAGATTTCCATTACCAGAAGATTACAGTACTGCATCATGAACACTGAGACAGGGATCTAACTTCCATCTTTCTCACTATCCTGCTGAGCACCTCTGGGCATTTCATTGCATGGGTCTCTGTACCTCATTGCTGACATTCATATCTACATAGTGTATGTAATGATTTCAAAGAAATGCACCTCATTGCTGCTTCTGACTTGCAAAAACTGAGGGTGAGGGTGGTGGAGAACAAGTAACGATCCTATTCTTCAGGAATTCAGCAATCACTGCCAAATTCTCACTCCTCAAATTATTGTCCTTCAAAGTCCTGACGCTAGCATCCCATTCCTAACAAATGCTGCTGTTTGGCAGGGCAGTGCCAGGGGCACCAGGTAGAGCAATAATGCAGTCCAATAAAGGTCATGTTTCAGAGTCTCCAGTGCTGCTTTTCAGTTGTCTCCTCTTCTCAGTGACGCAAGACAATGGAGTAGAAACACACTTGCTCCTACTCCCATTCAGCCTGCAGATTAGGAAGGAGAGACTGGCTCATCCTCATAAGGGTGGAATCACACAAGAGTATCATCACTTTCCCCTTTCAAATATATGATTTTCTATGTGAGAAGATGACAAGATACCACCAGCTGTGTTCCAAATTGTAAAGTTTGTTTGCTACAGAAGAAATCAGTGGCATCATCTGAAGGTCTACGTTATCAGGCTTTCCTTGCAAGAGGGCACAGTTTGCTCCAGCTAAGCCCAAGTGAGTAATTCACAATGGGAAACTTCCCTGAACTAACAGAACGGGGCTGCTACCTATGCCTTCCTCCCAGAACAGTAACATCACACCTTTCTTTATTCATCCTCCATCAGAAGATGCAAGGTCTGTTCCCAGACTTGCACAACCTCAGATTTAAAAAAAAAAACAAAACAGGAAAGCATTACAGTGTCTCAAGAAAATTCTACTAGAGCAGAAAATATTCTGGTCAGTGTACTGTTACATGATTATCAGCTGAAGCTTGAATAAGAGCACAATGAGGGGCAATAACTCTTATCTTGTAAGATGAGAGCAGAGCCTCAGCTCCATGTTCCAGTATTTTCAATGACCATTTATTTCTGTGTGAGACTTGTTCTCAGTCTTCAGTCTTTCGACCTTCCCCACTAAATCAAAACCCAGTTATGTCAGCAAACAGCAGCTTCATTTAGTCTTTTGATAGACAGAAAGTAATGAAATCTAAGAGGAGCTAGACAGAGAGCATCAGGTTTACGAGGCTGTGTTCTTAGAATTCACTTTTTGGGATCTAATGTCTGAACTGTCCTCTCACAATGGGGACACAACTGAGTCAGCAGTTTGGGAACAACACCATTACTAAACAATGCCATTACTACATTACCAAGAAAGAGTGGAGAATGTATCTTCAAATACATTAATATTTATCAATGCCCTCCACTGGGGCATGGCACACTCAGGAGAGCCAGGCTCAGCAATCTGTTACCTTTGCAGTACTGGAGCACTGTCTCCATGGCACACTTCCTGTCTGTAGCCCATCTGATTCGAGCTGATCCAGCAATTTTGTTTTCCACAGGCCACCAACCTTGCCACAGGTACACTTCATGGTGATTGTCCACAAGGAACAGTGCTACGTGACCAAAAAATAACAAATCCATCATCAGCCACTTACTGAGTTCTTGGAATCCCCTGAATAACCCCAATTCTTGCATGCTTGTCAGAATCAGGACAGTTAAGCAATCTCTATTCATACAGCTGAATTCAGAATCTGTGATATAAATGATGTATTTTTATAGCAAGCTTTTGGGATACATATGTGTTTGGTTAGTTCTCCACAACTTTATAATGGAAAAATTACTGTTATTACTTAATGCTGTGTAAGCATCACATGGCCACATTTTCCTTTGATAAATGAAGTTATGTGATTACAGCTACTGAATCACTGTCCAATGCAGGAAACACTTATTTGCTTTCTTATTACTTGATTATTTTAAACCATGTACCTGGCTGTGGGGCAGTGTAAAGATCCTCTTGCAAGAATGGCATGGAATTGATGACAGCAGGGTCTCTTGAAGGGTAAACATACTCTGTGGCTGAGAATTCTCCTGATGAACTACTGAGACTGAACAGGCGTGGGGTGAAATTAAACTTTCCAGGATCTTTAAAGAACAAAAAGCAAGATTACCAATAGAAAATGCCAGAGAAAAATATATTTATTTTTTTAAAAATCTACTTTCAGAGTGACTGTAAATTCTCTGTTTTTTAAAAAATAAGGAAGACAGTCAGATATATTAGGGGACCAGCAGCAGCTGTGGAAAACTTGAGCTAAAAGGCTGGCTGCCATAAGTGTGACTCTGGCCCTGGCCAGCTACTACAATGCATTTCATAATTGGTGGTCTTGCAGCTTACATGAAGCAAGCCCACCTCAGTTTAATTTTTAGCTGACAGATTTTCCACTCAATTCCCCTGCTACCTTTGCTGGTAGTTTCAATGCAAAGGCTAGACAAGAATGCATGAAGAACCACCCCCTAATGCTTTCAAAATGTCTTGGTAACAGCATTAACTGTTGCTCTGTGCTGCTTGAATACAGAAGGGCTACAAAAGGGGGTAAGAATAAGACAAAACACTTTGTTTTTCAGCACTTTCCTTCTAGAACAGTATAACTTAACTCAGGAGACATTTGAAGGGATCAACTCAACTACCTAGAAGTTCTTCAAAAGCTTTACATTACATCTTACAATACTGTAGACCAGTAAAGTAAAATGTGAGTGCCAAAACCAGGGATGCAGGTCTACCTTGCAACATGCAGTCGTAAGCCTTTCGATCTCTCCTTCCTAATGCATCCCAGAATCCCAAGGGCTCTGACCCTTCATCACATTCATGAATTGTCACCTTGCTGCTGCTGTGCAGCCCTGCCTCCAGTGGGCATCTGCAAAACACAAAGAAAGGGTATGAAACCAGATTTCCTGCTCCAAACACAGCCAATACAAATCTGCTGATCAGTCATATTATTAGAACCCAAAATCACCCCATAGGCTTGTTGCACCCATCATGTCAACATAGGCTTATTGAAAATGATAACATAAATTATCAATAAACAAGATAGGGAATTTCAGCAACCATTCTCATAGGATTTCTAATCACATATCCAACAGAGGAGGAGCTGCTGGTATGAGCTCATGGCAGGGATTCTCACTGCCTGTCTTTGTAACTACTACTGTCCTCACATGCTTTCCCAAATTTATTTCCTCTTCCTTATTCACAAGGCTTAATTCTAATCCCCCTATCAACCGGGATTTAGTTTGCTATTCAGACACTGAACAGCTCCCTCCTAATGGAAAGAGACTGTTTTTTGGCAACTGTAATTAGTACAGCAGAAAGTAAAAGTACATTTGACCTTAAGTGAAAGCAACTACACAACATATGCTTTCCCCATGCCACCAAAACGAGTACCTGTCCTCCTCCTTATCAAGCATGCAGAGTACTCAGAGAATAGCTTTATTTACTTCACTTTCTTTGAGGCAGACTATTTTAAGTAAATCAGTAGCCTGTATAAGTATCTCCAAAACATAGGTCAGACACTCACTGTTCTTTTATTTTATTGGCTGCTGTTCTTCCTACATCCTTGGTGTGAGATTGTGCTTTGCAGCCATGCCACAGGTAGATAAGAGCTTTATTTATATTGAGGACAATCATGGATGTCCGGGAGCGCAGGCTGCTGCAGTGACACGCTACTTCCAGTAAGTTTCCTTCACTGGGAACTTCTCCTCGCACGCAATAAAGCCTCCAGTCACCTGGAGCAGACAGGAACAGTGCAGCAGCATTACACAGTCACATGGGAGTGAAAATTCAAGACCTCTGAAGTGGAACAGCTATTCCCATACTGGATGAATTTCACATATTGCACACCTATATTGCCACAGAATAAATTAACTGAGCATCAGGTTTGGCTGATGCTATTTGAGAAACCTCAGTTGCAGAAAAGATACCTTTTGAAACTCTTCTAGAAGAGTACAAGCATTAAGAGCTGAAGAGCTTAGAGCACATGAGTCAAGCTTCTGGTCTTTTTCATTCAGGAAAAAAAGGGAAACAAATACAGTAAAGTCCTTCTATTCGGGTCCTCTTCTCCTGTGCACCTTAGGCACAGGAGACCACATTCAGATGTGAAATGGATCATGTCCAAGCTACACCTGCACTGAAATTCTCCTACCTCAACAGCTGCATTCAAAGACTATGTTGCAAAAAGTAATAAATGGGTAACAAAAGCTTGGAGTTCTGCTTGGAGCAGGAAAACTGCTCATAAAGATACTCTTTTGCCAGACTATGTAGAAGAGAACATATTTTAAAGCAAACTGGCCCTTTGCTTAATTAAAAAACCAACTAGACCCATTTATGCATACCAATACAATAAATCCAGCTTACTGTAGGGTGAAAAAATCTATTCTAAGCTCAGAGAAGAAAAACAAAGCATGGTAAGCTGCCTCATGGGTTTCATGGCATTCATTTCTCTTTTCTACAGAGTATTGTAACTGAGACTGAATTTAAAGCCATACAAAATTGGTTTAAAAAGTACTTAGAGGCAGAAGCTCATAACTAATAGTAATTTACTTTGTGCATTTTCTTCTTCCTCTTCCCTTCTTCCAGCATGCACAATCATCCCTCCTTGGAAGCACTGCAGGAAGCATGGTGGTTCTTTCCCTTGAAGTACTTGTACCTGTAAATTTAAAGCACCACTCTTCATTAAAAAAAACCAAATATACAGACTCAGAAAAACTAGTCTCTATGGTTTATTAAAATTATACAGTTGTGGCCACCCATGAAGATGGCTTTCCTTACATTTTACAACTCCTGACTGGTGCTTAAATTACCATATATATCAGCATGCAATGGGTTTCATATGTGACCTGCATATTAAAAGAAACTTCTAGTTGGAATTCAACAATCAAGAGTTTCAGAGGAGAAGAAATACCAAATAAACTTTAATTTAATTTAGCTTAAATTTACCATTACTTGAATTCTTTACAGGCTTGGGCCATCTTGCCAGATATTGTTTGAAACTACTATGAAATACTGTAGGAACTGAACTAGGTTCACAATTTATGCTAAGCCAGTTCATACAACGTGTATGTTCTTTACTCATTAAACGTTACCTTTTGATGAAGAAACTGATATAGCCAATCATTAAATCAGCCATGCTGCACAGCATCCCTTAGTCTGAGTTAAGTTTATCTGCTCTGTGAACTCCTGTTTGACTGGTTGTGTCTTCACTGCTGCTAAAAGTAACTACAGCATTATCAAAGGTACAGAAACTAACCTTAAACCTCCCTTTTTGTGTGCTGTTAACAGTCAAGCCACAGCAAAGCCTGACTCCACCTGAAGACAAAGCAAGTTAGCCCATCCTCTGAGCTTCAACTAGCTGTCTCTGCAGTTGCTAAAATCTCTGCAAAACAAGGCAATCTACTCTGCAATTACACAGTAAATAATCTGAGAAATTCAAATACATTTTCATGCCTTGGCCTTGCAGGAAGTGCTTCTCCCGTTCTCAGCACTAGGAAGACAGTCTGGTTATTTGAACATGTATGGAAGGTAAGGCACAAATGTGTTTAACTGTGCTTCACCTATTCCTGCAGGGAGAGGAGGGAAGACCTTCTTCTTCAGCCATTCTCAGTAACATCATCTTTAGAAGTGGGATTTGGGAGTGACAATCCATAAAGGAGCTTATGTGTCTCTGGAAGTTGGAATAAAGCCGAAAGTAATTTTGAGGGCTTGCTATTTGTACTGGCAAGATGACCTTTACAAGAAAGAGAGGAGGCAAAAAAGATCACCCACATTTATTGTTAGTGGCTACTTTGGCAGTAAAGTCTTACCAGGACTGCCACCTAGGTCTGCAGGGAGCTCACCTGTGCTCCTCTCTCTTCATCAAGTTCCACTGTCATCAGTGCTGATGTCCCTTTTTCACTCACTGTGGAGTGCCTTCCTTGCCAAAAGAAATACACACATTTCTCTTTTCCAACAGCTCTTACTTGTTGCTCTCCTTTCTGTCTGCTTCCAACTGCAAAACAGAAAGCACAGGCTGAAGAAAGTACTCTGGCTGTAGGTTTAAACAGCACGTGGTTTAATCACATCTGCCAGCTGAGCGCTATCCTGTCCAGGAAAGATAAAATGTTCAATTGGATCTCCAAGCCAGTACATCCCTGTGCAAAGTTGGCTCTGTCTCATCAGGTAGATGTAAGCCCACATGCAGAGACATCTCTGTTGGCCAGAGAAAGAACTCGTATTATCTGGAGAAAAATAACTGACATGACTTGAGCCAATTTGCATGTGAAATGGTATGTCCAGTTATGTTACCAGAAGAGTGCATTATGGCTCATTTTCCACATAACACACTGTTCTTTGGCAGCAGGAGACTAGCTGGCTGCTGAGTGATACTGGAAACAGCAACAGTTGAGAAAGCTGCAGGCATGAAAGAAAAATCTTTCTTACTAAAGAGATATTAGAAAGGAAAAATACAGAACAAAAGAACACCAAAGCAGTATTTTGCAGTCATAAAAAACAGTTAGGATTAGGTAAGCTATGCTTGTTTATTTGAAAAAAACTAATTAGTATTTCACATTAGTCTGGAAACTGGATTAGCAGCAACTCTTGTGTTTTGTTTTTTTAATTTTTTTTAAGAATCAGTGTTTATGTTAAGAATCAGGCTTATAGTTGTTATGATAAGCAAACAATGTTTACAGAAGGTGAAGTTCAACAATACAACTAGTTATGGAATATTTTACTCTTTCCAGTGAATACTGAATACACAGGTATATTTAAATCAAAGATTTTAAGAAACCCAAGAGGTCTAAACTAGGTTCTTAGGAAAAAGAAATTAAAAGCTCTGCCCTGATTTCAGAAGTGCTGAGCAGCATCCAACTGAAATACTTAGGAGAAAGCATCCTGTTTTATTTCAAGCTGAGAATACTTAAACCACCAGCCACTTCTAAAATTTATGGGGTTTACTTATCTGTACATTTAGCCCATAAAATACTGCCTCCTACATAAAAATTTATTCTGTTTTGGAGTGATGGAATATATTTTCATCCATTTGGATTAGAAGTCTGTTTACAGTTCAGTATTACCCACTTCTCCCAAGACTTAAAAGTATTTTTCTTGGATTTGCTTGTATCTGAACTCAATGATCCTGAACAAGACTTACTTACACTTTTCTGGCTATAAGCCTAAAGCTGTTTAGCTATTATACTGCTTTCTACCAATTTAAATATTTTCCTGTTTGAAACAATCATTTTTAGACTATTTCTATTTTACTTACCACAAAAGCCACCTATTCTTAGGTTAGTGTCAGAGGGGAGTTTTCTGATGAGCATAGCATTCTTAACATTTACCTGCTGTTCTCAGGCTCTTTGTCAGAGAACTGCTAAAGTTTTCCACTTGAGACTGAGGCTTATAGTAAAGGGTTTCCAGAAAGAGCAAAAAGGACAGCCAGGGCAAGGAGCTGGCAAGGCTTTTCCTGCCATTGTTACTGTTCTCCATTACCCAGCAAAATCTTTTCTTGTTGCTAATTCCTACCTGTTTTGCAAGACATTCAGACCACTGTCATTAGCCCAGACACATAACTATTGTGGTGTAAACTTTGAGCACAATTCTGGCTTAATCTGAATACATAATACCACCGCTTTTGAGTAAAAGTAGAGATGGACAGTATTATATGTATTATATGTATGAAAATAACTACAGCTTCTTAATAATTTCTTTTAAACAAAATAATAAACTACTTAATTGTCTAGAAATGCTAAATTTGCTTTTCTAACATTTGAAACAATTGCAGAACCAAGGAAGTCTCAGTCTGTGTCTCACCACTAACAGCAGCAGATTTAACCACACTTCTCCACGTTCAGCAGGATGAAATGGAATCAGCCACTAACCTGTAGTGCTCACCATGTACTTCCACTTCACCACGTATGTGTCTCCCTCATGGAATTGCCCTATGCTTTGCTTAGGTAGTCTACTATAATCAAATTCCAGGATGTGCCAGACATCCACAGATGCAGTGATGATTTCAAACTGTCTCCCATCTTCTCCTTCTACAAGTCCATAGCCCCGGCCAATGTTCATTCCATCCAAGACTGTGCCTACAGTTGTTTGAGGCACAGCTACCATTAGCATAACATCATATGGTTTAGAGTCAGATCTGGGTTCTTCCTGTCAGAAAACACAGAAGAGATTTCTTTCAGCATAGTTTTTTTCTTCTCACCCCACAGTTCCCCTGTAACAGTTTGACTCCTGCATATTTCAGTACTTTATCATCTTTTCATCATTTGATGCCTTGTCAAAGCCATCTTGACAGCATTCATTGAGTTGCTTGGCACTATTATAAAGCAACTCTGTGGGTTTTAATGCAGTGGATATGTCTGACCTCTAGGTCAAGGCCTGCAAGATAAAGAAAGTGCTCTAGATCCTTGAGAACAAGCTTCCCTAGCTTCCATCCCAGCTAGGTCATTTAGTTTGAAATACCTAGCATGATTATTATATGCACCTTCTGGTGAAGGGATTCACTAGAATTCTTCTCATTGAGTTTCTTCAGCTCTGTCCAATCAAGAAATTTTTCTTTGAACAGTATGGTCTCGTTATGTTCTGTGAGTCTGCCAAACACAGCCCAGTCTGGGCGTCCTTGTCCCTTTCTGTACAAGGCAACAACAACATAGAAGAATCGAATTACACACTGTGAAATAAGGGCAAGGAAATTAAGTTTCTGCAATAAGATTGAAGTCGAGTTTGGTACCTGGGTATGAGGGGATTGCATTCTCCTGGGTCCAGAGGATTTATGTCACAATTGGAGTAGTCAAAGGTGCCATTCCACAAGTGTTTCGCCAGCTGAAACGCTACTTTTCTTTGTGCTAAAGTAACTTCTTTTCCATGCCATACATATACTTCACTGCCAAAATCAAACACCAGCACCTAAAAACCAAGTCAACCAACCAAAAAGAAAGAAAAAAAAAATTTAAAAAATCCTCCAGTTTCCTAGTACTGAACACAAACTCCTCCAAGCATCTAAGCTTTTGCAGTGACACTAACAACTAGCACTGCAATGCAAGGCCAAGGCAGTGGTCTGGGCCCTGACACCTAATTGCTGAGGATGATTGGAAGCAAGTATAGGGAATGCTACCAGATGTATTTTTAGGTTGTAGCTAGGTCACTAGCAGATCAGAGCTCTTATAACTAAAATCCCAATTCAGTTGCATGCCTGATTGCTGTCTAATTACAGCAGCTTTTACTGACATTTAGATCTGCGCTTTGTCCTGCAGCTGGGGAAGTCTGACAGAAGGTACAGCATGGTTAACTGGCTCAGCAAACAAGCAACAACTTCAACACTCTGAAGAAAATGCATCCAATCTTTATTTTGGAAATCTGTTCTCATTCCTACTTAGAAGGCTGAAATGATTGCTTGAAAGGGAAAAGTCTGTTAAGGATAGAAATAGAAATAAAAATGCTTGAAAAGGAAAACAGCTTTTTGTTTTGTTTTTCTGAAGTGCTACCTGTTTTGCACTTCATGACTTTGGAGTGAGCCACTGTTGGCAAAAAGATTTACACTTCCTAAAATAGTATTTCACTTTAAAGATAACATGATCTAGACAGCAAAGTGTTCAGAAGCTTCTCAGAAACACAGGGGCCCCAATTTTCAGTGAGCCTCTCTTTAAGCATTTGAAGTTACTCAAAGTCATTACCAGCTGTATGTTCCTGCACCTACCACAGGAGCATTAAGTGGCACAATACCTCTTTTGGTTGTAGCAGGGTACATTTTGGCACCTTTCCCCAGTAGTCATCCTCAGGAATGAGTTTGTCCTCCACAAGGCGATAAATGCAATTTGTTTCTATTATTGCAGCTTCATACATTTCATCTTCTTCAGGACTTCCAGCAGCTTAAGGAAAAGATTGTAAAAAATAGTAAGAGATTTTAATATCCAACTATCTTTACTTAAGAGAACCCACTCAACTTTTACTGTGATAAAACAGCAAATACCATAACCATAAAAATGCTTACACTGGTAATTTGTCTGTCCACCAAGGAGTTTCCAGAAGTCTTTGGCTGCATGTGTATGAGTATTTATTCCTTCTTCTATGGTTTGTATATAAGAAGCTCTGCATCCAAGTTCCCTCTTTGTCTGAATTAAAGTTGCAAGTTCTGAAGCCTAAGAGATTAAGAGTTATCTGAATAGGATTGCTAAAGTCATTGGAATACTTATGCATATCTTGTTCAGAGAGATGGATATGATAGAGCACACAGGAGAAGAAATGGTTATTATTTGCTGCAAAAAAGCACTAGGCACTAGAGAAAATGTTACAGAACTACATTCATTCTTTCATTTGCCTTAAAACAAGATTTTATTTTAATAAGCATGGGAGTAAAAAGGACATCCTGCAATTCAGACTATTGTTTGAGTGCAAATCTGTTTCCTGAGGATATCCTCTTTTCTCTTGCAGCTTTACAACCTACACACTCCTTTGATAGTTTTCATTCAGTACACAAGCTAAAACATTTACAGGAATCCTGCATATCTAACCTGTCACTATCAGTGAAATGCCACATTTTGAGTCAACTGGCACCAAGGCTCAATTGCATCAAAGAAAGATATGCTGCAACAGTTGGAAAAATAAACAATAAACCCCCAAAACACTACTAACCTTTGCTTTTTCTATGACATTTGCAAACTCTCCTACCCATAAGAAACACAAATGTGGAGTTAACAACAGGAAACAGTCTCCACTGTTCAGTGACGAGGCCCTTGGTTCAACTAATCTTGTTTGAACATGTCTTCTTCCTAAAGAGAAAAGAAAGCTAATTATATTCCTTTGACTGCTGCTATCAAATGCCAAGATCTAATTCATTTTGAATGAAATACAAACAATCCAAGCACATTCAGCAAAATGTATGGAAATAGCCTGTTAAGAATTAAAAGAGGACTGTGGAAAAAGGATTTACTCAGAGGAAGCAAAACCACCATTGCCTCCTATCAAATAGTATTGCTATTATTTCCTGTTCTCGCTCTAAAAACTTTGTGTCCTTCTGCAAAGAAATGAATTAAGTAAATGGAAGACATGAGCCAAATTCTAGAAGTCTTCACATTTACTTAAGTGAAGCTATGGCACAGCTTCTGTAGGCAGTAAAAAGTTTTAAGAAGTTTACTTTGCCAAAAAAAGCAGCAATTATTTTGCAGAATCAGACATGTTAGGATGCATTGTAAGGAGAAGTGAAGCAAGAACACTGTCATGTCACTGCCAAGTTATACTGAGCACTGGAAGAATGGGACAGTTCAAAACTTGCCCCAGGAGATGGCCAGAATTTCTGGAATATTCTGTTTTCTCCTTGGAAAACAAGCACCAGTGGTGACAACGGAAACCTATTTTTACCTCTTGCATTTGTCACACAGTTCTCGCTTATTCTTTTAGATTTCAAATATAAATCTTGAGCTGGAGATCTAAAACAAGCTAAAAATCTAATTGTGATAGCAGTTCTCATATGTTACAACTAGGCTATGATGTATGGAAAGCAATACCTTTAATTTGCAGCAGCATGAGCTTCTTGTAGGGCACAGCACTGTTGTTGGAGTTTTGCTCTGTTAGGTTAACACTCCGCAGGCTGACGTTGCTGAAGTTTTCTTTGCTTGCCAAGCCAGCAAGTGCTACTTCTGAGAAATTTGAATTTGCAGACACTTGTAGGTAGAAAGAAGTTGAAGTCAAACACAAAGAGACAAAACACAAACACACACAGAGACAAAATTATTAAAAAGTTGGTTGCTGTGTTAAAAAAAAATTTCATCTGGTTATTTTGATTTTTTTTCCCCTTTTCAATACCAGCAACAGGTTGAACTCACATTGACTGCTAGCCCAAAAGCTTTGTAAATTTAGTAGTATTACATTTCTAGATATCATCCAAGAGTAAACTCACTGTCAGAATCATGTCATTTGGCAGAAATACCAACTTTGCTTGGAAACATGTCCTAACCAATGTTTTCTGAAGTACTATATAGCTCTTCAGTGCCTTATAATTGATTAATGATTAAAGCCAGCAGAGCAGCCCGAGCTAATTAACTGAAATTCCCTTCAAATTTGTCTCTGTCAGTGTGATGTGACAGTCATTTCATTTCAAAGTCTTAGTCATTTTTTACTGGAAACTTAAAGTCTAAATTCCTGGCTATTTTTTGCTTATTTCTCAACAGTAGACAAAGCACTATATGACTTTATACTTCAAGGAAACACTTTTCATCAAATGGCAACAAAGTATGACATGTATAATTATTTTTTCACCAATACAGGAAATCTTTAAAGATGATCTCCCTTTGTCCAAATGTAATAATGAAAACTTGTACCCCAAGTGGTAGACGTGGATTGACAAACTTTTAATAAATTTTATAATAATGTCTCTTCCACATAATGTCTCTTCCATAATGCTCTGCCACAGAGCATTGACCCTTCATGGAAATTTATCTTTCACAGTCAAGAAGGCTAATTAATTTCTGAGAGAAAACTTGAACCCAAAATTGAAACCAAGGTACCTGAACAGAAGTTTGTTTATTCTTTCCAGCTTCCCCCCCCAGCATAACATAATGCTAGATCTGCTTTCCTCCATCTCCTGTCCTCAACCTGCAGGCAGAGTCGCACTCTGTCTCTGTACAAGGTGACTGTGCTAAAAATAAATAATTAAAGCCACCCACAGGAGGTGGATGTAGGTAGCTTTCCCTTTGGAAGCACATATGACCTTCTTATCCAGACCTCTCAGACAATCTACATTCAACCTTTTATCTCAGCTGATTTATTATCTCCTGGAGAACGTTTCATTCCTTCAGTTGTGGTTTTTGTGTTGGGGGTTGTTTTGTTTTTAATTAAAACTGAGACAGCATCTCTTACAAATCATTCTGTTAGCTTACTTTTTTCGACTTTCATTCGCTTTGACTCCATGAAGGCAACATTCAGTCTTTGTTCAGTATATTCATGAAGAATATCTTCTCTTGCTGCCAGCATTTTCAGGGGGTTTCTTGAGGACTGGACTCTACGCATAGGCCTAACTGCACGTTTGTGCTCTGTTACAGAGGATATCAACCTGAAAAACAAGCAGTGTATAGAACCATTAGTTAAGATTAATTAGTTAAGTAATAATTTAAGGTTAGCCAGAATCATATAATTACAAGATATCTGTTTTGATTTTGGGTGTGATATTTGATAGGAAATCAGGATCAGTTCCTTGATTCAAGCAGGAGTTACTTCAGAAGTAAGCAGAATAAATGGACACATCCAGAACTATGACATCTACATGATGACTTAAAGCTGAACATTTTGACTGCTGCCCATATGCCATTTGTAACAATGAAAAGGAAAAAATAAGTTCTTACTTTGGTGCATAAGGATCAAAGATGGCATCAAAGTCCTCATCAAGATCCAGAGGCACTGAGGAGGAAGGGAAATCCACATGGCGATAAAATTTGGAAAATGTTTCATCATCATCCAACTTCATCACCTCTTTCACAGATTTTCCTGTAACTGTCAGTACTGTCTCTTGCATCCCAGCAACTGCAGGAAAAAACATAACAACCCTCAATAAATAATTGTAATGCAACTGTATAACTCTAGATCATGGGTTTTTTTAGGTTTTTTGGGCGTGGTGTTTGTGTTTTGTTTTTTGTTGTCTGATGTTTTGTTTTTATAAAATGATGGGAGGGAGAGATCAATTTATAAATTGATGGCAGGGAATTTGAGGGAGAGATGGTAGAAAAGTCTGCTGGAAAAGAATGATAAAAACAGTGTAACTACCACTCATGCTATAATCTTTATTACAAAATGGTTGGGAAATATCTTTGAATAAAAGGCACTATCAACAATGAGTTGTTTTAGTAGGATGCTTAAAGCATTTTATGGTCTTGTATATTCCATATTGCCTCCAACCACATAATTCTTTCCTTTGAAAAGATCTACTAGAACTACAAGTGGAAAAGTCACTGTTTAAGCTAGTAAGGTACAATCATTACCCTGTGTTAGTGCCTCCTCTGCTGTAATGTATGGGTTTTTTATGGTTTTTGAAACTCTACAAAAGGATTTTTGCCTTACAAATGGTGTAGACATATGAGATGGAAACACCAGAGAATTCTAGACAGCTTAATAAGTAGTCAACAAACTGTACAGAAAAGCCATATGAGCTGCTACACACAGTCAATTTTCAAAAAAAGCAAGAAGGTGAATGAATTGTGCTTGGGAGCACCTTAGTGTCCTATCTCAAATTTAAGATGATTAAACTACATTTAAAGCTTTTCCACTGTATATGGCAATGTGATTAAGACTGAATGTGTGGTTTTAAGAAACTTTGCTAACAAGAAGAATGTGTACATTGTGTCTAGAGAAAGAAGAAAGTTATTTTGGCATTTATAATTTATCCTATTGTACATTTGTAATACAATAGTATAAGGATTTATTTTTTTTTTTAACTAGTAAAGACTGAATCACAAAAATTAACTGTGTGATCCCTAAGAGCAGCCTGAACAACAAAATACTCAGTTTCCATTACCAGATGCTTTAACTAAGAGGTACTTGAAGTCATTTACTGAAGTCAGAAAATGGATACATTACCAACTTTGGTAACCCTACTAACCTTTATTATTCAGCCTTCCCAAGAACGACTCCAACTTGTCAAGCTTCATATCTGATTCCAATTGCATATCAGGCCTTGCTTCAATTTCTAAGCAAACCAGAAAGTAAAACTTGGTAAATGACAGGAAGTAAAAAACCTAAACCTATTTCAGTCATTTTTATTCCTTACCTTCCAAGGGCTTTGTCACTGGAGTGGTAGATTTCTGCCGGTTACTGAAAGGGGATGCTACAGGTGTTAATGCACTTGGAGAAGCCAGTCCTGTATAAGAACACAGAACATAGAAAATGCAGTCCTGGGTGAGCACAGGAAAAGATATTTAGGGAAAGCAGATGACCCTGGCAACTTCCTACAGTCTCTCATACTTCCTCAGCCTCCACAACTGTTGTATTTAGGGATGGCAGAGTGTACCTGCCCTGCCTGCTCCTTAAATCAACGGCAGCCTCAGAAACTGTCCCAGAGTGTTTTTTCCAAGTGTCTGAAAGCAAGCTAACACAGGATACAAGCTTTCTCTTAAATTCAGTCATTTTACTTGTTTTCAAGGTCGAGACTTGGTCTACATTTTTTACTCCAGTTCTAACACAAACCACATTTTAAAAACATGCAACTGCTCTGAACAAAAATACATGGTTAGCAAGGGAACTAACAAGGCTGTGCTTGGCACCTTCACAGCCACCACCTCTTCATCCCCCCCTTTACATTTAAACCCTTTTCTACTAATGCAGGTAGCATTATGCATGATCCAGTGAATGAGATCCCTGGATTATGCAGTAATTCTTGGGCCCTGTCGCATTTTTAAGAACATTTGGAAGTGGAAGTAGAAATGGAAGTCAGAGTCCTCACCATTTCAAGCACTACTTCCTTCTTTTTGTACTCTCCTCCCTCCTTTTCAGCAACTTACATAAAGCAATTAATTCTGGACCCAGTGGATAAAGTAAGATTTCGATTTAGTTGTTTTCTTGCGAGTATGTTGCTCCAGTAAGAGAAATGGCACTGTATAGGCTTTGTGTGTTTTATTAGGTAGAAAAAAATCCTGAAGCAAAGAACTGCATCTATTACCACTTGTTGCCTAGACTTTCAGTAAAGGGACAATCTGATGTTTAAACTTCCCTCTAATACCTATTTTCCACTTAGCCATAGCTTACTAATTACTGAGCCACACAAGTTTAAGCTGTTAGTTATCGTGATCAGATTAAACCCATATTGTGCTGGGAGAATATTTACACTAACCATGTTTTCACTATCTTTACTGCAACTCCTAGCAAGTCATAATTGTCGAACACCAAGATAGATTTAGAATATAATTAAGCATCTTCTCATTTTTTTCCCCTGTTACCTAAGAGTCTCAAAATTCCAGCAGGTTTTAAGTGAATCAGTAAAGCCTTCATCAAGATGTATTTGAGTGGACACAGCTCTTCAGAAGCTCTCCCAGGACTTGATCTACAAGACCACACTGAGAACAACTTCAGATGTTACCAAAGGATCACCTAATTAGGACTGAAAATTTTTCAGCCATAAGAAGCAATTAAAATAAAGCAACTGTGCACACGTGTATAACAAGGATTTAATTTTGCATTGCTTTCTCTCATCATCTCTTAAATTAAAAACTCATCAAGATAATATATTCTTCTAGGCAACAAAAATAGAACATATCTGAATAAAATCCTCCTTGGGCTACTTCTATTTATGTCACTGCTTTGCTTCTCCAAAAGAATGATCACAGCACCTAAAGAGATCCTTTGCAGGTGTTTTTCTTTTCCCATTAAGAAGAATGAATTTTCTCACTTTCTATTCCTTTCTTAAGTTAAATCTATTTGTTGAAAAAAAGAATTCCCAAAAAGCAGTCTGTGGACAATTAAACACTTTTACTTGGCAACTCTTCAAAATAGGTTAGTCTTTAAACATTGACCATTGGCATTTCTAGCAGCAAAATGATGTAACCAGCAGCTAAAATATGTCACTAATAGATTCCTACTACCACTAATAATTCCTACTACCATGTATCTGTTTATCTGCCAGAATGTGGCTTGGATTGCAAATAGTCACTTGTTGCAATACCCCCCTCAGCCCACACTCATTATTTTTGGTAGCTGTCATCTAACTCATGATTCATTGCTGTTGCATTTAATAACTAAATATTTGTAACAAAACAAAATTTAGCATTCATTAGCCACAAAAGAACACTTTAGGCACATTCCTCCCAAAGCTATCATTGTCCCAGGTGCACTGCATGGGCTTCTGTATTTCTACCATGTACAGTCTTCAGAGACTCCTGTCCACTTCAGAAGAATGACTGCACCAGGAAAGAGGGACTGAATTAAAGAGATCCCCAAAATGTCAACATCGCCCCCTTGTCATTTCTTCTCTCTGGTTCTATGCAGAAACCTGTTCAGTGATTTCTTCAGCCAAACACAGTATTTCAAGCTGTTGTCCAAAACAGCATCCATAAAAATAACATGTTTACTAAATATTCCCAGTGATGCCAGGAAGTACCAGCAACAACTGGATTTCATGGCTTTTCACTAGAGAGTGCACCTGGGTTTTCAAAGGAAAAATAAATAAGAAAGAATAATCCAGCTGTGCCCTCTGGGTTGTATCAGAAGGAAAAACAAAATGTATGACTGTTCAAGTGATTAGCTATCATCAGTCAGACAGAGCCCAGTAATAATGGGATGGTAGTGCAACAATGCAGAACAAAATGGATCAATACCAACTGCTACAAGAAGCTGGAGTGAAGAGTGCCATGACATGTTATTTAGTTGCTGATAAATAGTCCTCCTCTTGCTAAACATAGATACTGCTTGTGTATATCTTTAGCCTGATTCTATTTTTAGTAGATAAGCAGTGGCATATTTATATTAGGATTATTTTATCACTGACCTTTTTTTACCATTCGCCCAGCTACAGTGAACTGTGTGGAGTCATTGGCGGCTCCTTTACCCTTGGACTTCCAGGCTTCTTCTCGAGCTGTAATCAGATGTTTCCTTTCTTCTATGGTCATCTGACTCTCCTGGCTATCTGCCACTCTCTGCTTTTTTTGAGGAGAAAAAGAGAAAGATTTTTTCAAAAACAGATAAAGTGACTACAATATAGCAAAAGACTGGCTAAACATTTCAACTGCTCACTGCAGAGGGAAGAGCACAAGAGAAGAAGCTACCAAAGAAAAGTCACAGGCAGGGCTCAGTGACTCTGACCTGAGGAGCTTCAATGTTTTGCTGCCCCATTACAATATGGAGATAAGGTTTTGGTCTATGCTCTTTCACCTTTTCTAGAAACTACCAGCCGAGGCAAATGGCATCCTGCTACACAAAGCAAACCATTTACTCTGTGTGTGATACAATTTTCCAGACCTTGCTTTTTCAAAGCATGACTTGCTACACCAGTGAGATCACTAAACTGACTTTCTGCAGATGTTTTCAAACGTGCAAATCTGCAGGTGGCACAGGGAATAACAACAAAGAACTGTAACTGTGATTTCTGAATCACTCTCTTACAGTAAATCAATTCTCCAGGCAGGATTAGAAGCCTTATCTCTCCAGAGACTTCTCACTTTAGTTCCTGTGTCAGCTTCCTACTGACTATTTTTCCAATGACTGTGATGATTTTTAAAAAGTAGCATTTGTTTTTAAAAAGTAGCAACATTTCAGTGATTATACTGCATGGAAATGAAGCATAAAAGTATTTTTAGGGCATGGTAATGTCAAGTCTAGAATTACTTCCAATTTATGTGACACTTAGCATTTGTCTTCACAACCTGTCTGCTAGAATTGAAAAAACCAAAAAAAACCCACCTAAAACCAAAACCAACCAACCCAAAACAAAGCAAACAAACAAAAAACAAAAAAAAACCCCAAACCAAACACTAAATTTAAAGCTTTATCACAGCTCTTGCTCATATAACCACAGGGGGGAAATGGAAAAGTACCCAAAAGTTTGTGAACATAAATATAAACACTGTTTCAAAATACAAAGAAGAGATTCAAACCCAGGCATTCTTTTCTCTTTGCTCAAAATCAAATAGACTAAATAAATCAGTCACTTCATATAAAAAACTCTTGTGACGGCAGAGGGCACACTGAAAGAGAGATTTTGTAGCTTTTTCAGCATTTTCCAGGAACAGCATCTGAGCCAAGAGAGTAAAGACAAGCTGAGTGGCTTGTACAAGGACTAGAACATGGGAGCCCTTCTCTCCTTTCCTCTGGTTCCATGCACATCCACAGCCTCCTGCAGAAATGCCTGCTCCCAATTTATTCGAACAGACAGCTGGGCAGCCAGACACTGTGACTCTGAGTCACGACAATCAAGATAAAAACCTCTGATTTTTTCATAGAACTATAAACAATTTCAATATAAATACCTAGATTTAAGTCTATTCAATATTGCTTCCTCTTGTATAAAAGCATCTGAATGCCTTAAATAAAAGCAATGGAAGTAATCTCTGTTCATTTCCCCAAATCCCTACTCATTCTGAAGCACAGGCACTCCTGAAATAAACACCTGATAGAAAAAAACCTACTGCAACAACCTAAAAACATCTTAGCAGGAAATTAATATATACCTAATGAAACCACAAGTGACATTTCATACATGAAACAAATGCTTTCAACCTAGTGAAGATGCTGACATCTTAGTAAATCAGGGGAAGTGAGGGAGAGGCAGGAAGAAATAGTAATATGGATTCCTTCATATGTATTGTATTTAATTTTTTTAAGTGATGGGGAATGAATTTTGAATTTTCTCTTCAGCAAATACCTGGTGCTCCAGAGTATGCAGAGCTACAGGAAATATTGAAGACACAGACCTGGAATGCATATGTGCTAATCACTACACATGCAAATTGTAAGAAAGACCATGAGCAATTCTGGAGCCTTGTCAAAGGACAAGAGAGAGTAAATGGCTGTCTAAAGGAGGGGAAGGAGAAAGGGGAGAAGAGAAAGAAGCTGAAGAGTCATCAAGAAATAGCTGGTAAAAACAAAACTGGGTGATGCTTAAAAGAATGATTTCCTACAGCTGGAAAACTAACATGAGCCAATGCAATTTCCAAAAAAGAGTTTCAGAACAAATACATCTGGCAATTGGGAGCAGTTCAGAAAGTTTTCACATTCACCAAATGTCAGCATTTATAGAGGTCTGAGTTGGTCAAAGAGCATTCTGAGTGGGAGAAAATATGGCAGACAAGGTAAAACTTGCTGAGCTTTTAAGTGAAAATTTTAGTTCCAAATAAAAACTAAAGATATAAACATATGAAAGAAAAACTCATCTCAAATCTGTAACTGTGACATTTTGATAAGGAGAGCTAAAGACTTTAAGAAAAAGCAAAAGATTTATTATAGTGTATTAGGAATAAATAAAAGCTTAGGAAGGTAGCAGCTCTAACACTGTTTTTCCATTAAACAAAAAAGGCTGTTAAATTCAATTAAATATCCTAAGTTTGTCATGAATATACATCTGTGTGTTTGTTGATACCTTTTCTTTCAGAAAACTCAAATTCCTAAAATTAAGTGAAACAGAAAAAAGGTCAGAAGAACTGGCATCCAGCATGAAAATTTGGAATAGGAAACGCCACAAACTCAAGCAGTGATTCAAAAAAAAAAAAACCAAAAAAAACCAAAACAACAAAGGAAAAAAGACTAAGCCTTTGAAAATGGCATAATGTTTAGGACTGATAAAAGCTCAGACGAGGCCAAAATTTAGAAGAATGTAGGTACAGATCATAGAATTATGGAAAAACATGTTTAATCAAAATTGTAAGTTTGATTGAGATAAAGTATGATTAAATATGTTAACACAGTTACCTATGGTTTTTTTTCATTATATTTGACTTAGTCGCAGGCAACATTCTGGGTTTTTTTAAGCAACATAAAAATATTAATGCAGCTTACAGGCTGCAAGCTAGTTAACTGAAAAACTATTCCTAAACAGGACTGACCCAATTCCCAGTATTGATCAGAAATTTCCAAATTCCCAATTTTGATCAGAATGTTTTCATGCATGTGGGAAAAGATACAGTTCTGCTGAGATCATCCTCAAGATGGCACCAATTTAATAAGATGAAGGTAAAGAAGAAATAATCACATGGGTGGTTAAAAAAAGTTCTAAAAAGATCTGGTAAATCAGGCTTTAAAAGAGAAATGTTATCTGAAAAGGGAAACAAGAAATAAGCAGCCATTTAGGAAGACAAAGGATGAGAAAAGTTTTCATGGACAGCTGTGGTGAATCAATAATCTGTACTAACAGCTTACCCACTTCTAGCCTCCACACTTCCACCCAGGAGACTAACAATTTTGAAAGGTTTCAGGAAAGGGCTAAAACATTTTTTCAAGATTTGAAAAATCAAAAAAATAAAAATCTCCATCAGATTAAATCAGTTGAGTATGTTTCTTTACAGAAGAGTGTGTTAAGACTTAGGTTTTACACAGCAAGAATAATTACATATCAAAAACTACTTCCCTGAGAGGGAAGACAGGGATGAGGAACAGAAGTACCCATAATCCAAGAAGGTTTGTGACCTTTCCCACAGAACTCTCTTGGAAAAGCTGACTGTTCATGGCCTGAATAGGTGTAATCTTCACTGGTTAAAAACTGGATGGATGGCTGGGCCCAAAGATTTGTGGGGGATGGAATTAAATCCAGTTGTTGGCAGGCCATGAGCGGTGTTTCCCAGGGTTCAGGACAGGTGTCAGTTCTCTTTAAATTCTGCATCACTGATTTAGAAGAAGGGATCAGGAACACCCTCATTAAGTTTGTGGATGACACCAAGTCGTGTAGGAGAGCTTGAGGGCAGGAAAGCTCTGCAGAGGGATATGGACAGGTTAAGTCAATGGACTGGGGCAAACTGTGTGAGGTTCAACACCACCAAGTGCCAGGCCCTGCACATGGGTCACAAACCCATGCAATGCTACAGGGCTGGGGAAGGGTGGCTGGAGAGCTGTCCCATGCAAAAGGAGCTGGGAGTGTTTGTTGGCACCCAGGTGAAGATGAGCCATCAGTGTGTGCCCAGGTGGCCAAGAACATCAACAGCATCCTGCCTTATGTAAGAAACTGTTACCAGCAAAACTATGAAAGTGAACTTCCCCCTGTACCTGGCACTGGTGAAGCCACCATGTTCAGTTTTGGACCTTTCACTGCAAGAAGGACATCAAGGCACTGGACTGTGTCCAGAGAAGAGCAACAAAGCTGATGAAAGGTCTGGAAAACAAGTGTTCTGAGGAATGGCTGTGAGGGAGCTGATGTTTAATCTGGAGAGAAGGAGGCTGAGGGGAGACCTTATGGCTCTCTAAAGCTTCCTGAAAGGAGGCTGCAGTGAGGTGGGGGTTGATCACCCAAATAACAAGTGATAGAACAGGATGAAATGGCCTTGAGTTGCTCCAGGTTTAGATTTGGATATTAGGAAATATTTCTTCACCAAAATGGTTGTCATGCACTGCAACAGGCAGCCCAGGGAAGTGGTTGAGTTACCATTCCTGGAGGTATTTTAAAGAAGTTAATATATTGTATTTAGGAACATGGTTTAGTGGTGGACTAGGCAGTGTGCTAGGTTAACTGTAGGACTTGATGATCTTAAAGGTGTTTTCCAAACAAAACAATTCTATGATTCTCCAAGTCTGAGAAGGAATTACAGACTTGATGGAAGAACAGTTAGAAACAGGGATTACTCTTCTCCTGCTTGCCTGGTTTGGATGAAGATTCGCATTCCTCTGCTTTTGTAGTGTCAGCTCATGCTAAGGAAGGGCCCACATCTAGGCAATGATCCATTTCCTGCCCTACAATTTTCCAGTCCAAGCAGCATCCCCTTTAGGTCACAACCATACAACTGAGAGCAGTCTGTTAGCAGGCTGGTTTGGTTTTTGGGAGGTTGTTTTTGTTTTCACAGCAAGAAATAGGAGATTTCATGACCTTCTACACTGAAGGCCAAGACTGCCCCTATCTGGAGGAGTCCAAACTAAGAATGAAAATAAAAAAAAATTTTTTTTTCAAAAGGGGGATCAATTTAAAACTAGTGTAAATAATTATATAAAAGAAGAACCCAGAAAGTATTTGTTTGCTTTTTAATACAAGTAACTTCTCTAGTTTAGTCTCCTAAGACAAAAAAAGCAGAAGAACCCAGCTGTACAAGTACGGAAAAGTTTCTGCATTGTTTTCTGCTGCAGCTTCATATATCTTGTTATAAGGAGAAAACTTAAATGCAAATGCATGGCTTCCTGTTCAAAAGCTGTTTGAGCAAAATAAAACCTACTCAACCCTTCTTTGGTGCAAGCAACAAAATGATTAATTGTGATAGAAAAAAAACCCAAACAAGTCTGTATGCACCTTACCCTATGCTATAAGAAGCAGCTTTCTAACACAGCAGGAAGTAGCTCAGTGGAAAGATGAAATCTTTCCAGTGGAAAGATTTGGGGTGTTTCCTATTTAAGATAGATTGGATGAACAGCCCCCTGAAGGACCTCCTCTAACTACTGGACAGATATTGTGTTATTAGGATAGACTGTATATTTGCCTTCTAGATACATAGTATAGGTGAATACTGCCACAACAAAATAAATAGGTTACCTGAAGTAAATAGTAATAAAGTTATAATAAATCTAGAGCTTACAGAGAAGAGGTAGCACTAACACATTTCAGTTACTAGGCCCAAATTTTATTTTTAATTTTTAAAAAATCGGATTAAAAAGATCATCCTGGAAACCAGCCATGAGAGTGAATGTGTAGACAGTAAATATCAGTAGTAAAAATTTTTATTGTGGTTCCAGTAGTCCCTGCCATAATCATCATCCTGTGTTCTAGCAGTGAACAGCTGCCTCTTGGATTCACACTGTGATGTGTGGTGGCCAGAATGCCTCTCACATGGGACACAAACTTGATTTTGTGCAGGAAAACCCAATGGATCCCTTACAGGACTACAAGTACAGATCTGATCTAGAAGGTGTAATAAAGCAGAATTAGATTTGCAGAGATGTATTGAATCCTTCCAGTGAATTACTGTTTCCTCATGTTTTTCTTCAACTTGCTTCTTTGCCCACTCCTACCTTTGCTTTTTTTTGCCTCTGATCATGCAAAACAAGTACCATTTGCTCAGATGAAGACACAGTATTCTACTTCTGCTCAGACAACTCTGTTATGTCACTCCAGCTAAGAAAATTTTATAGTTCTCATTATATATTAATTCTTCAAAAGTGAGTTCTTCAAATGGTTTATGAGGCAATGACATGATTTTGAGGAACATTTCTATTGATGCTTCTCTAACAGTTACTGGAACAGAAGCAGGACTCTATTCCAAGCAAACACAAAGTTAGCTCTGTTGTCACAAGTTGCTTTAGAAATGTGCATCTTAGACCTGAATGTTACTATTCTTTCTTACTTCTCCCTCCAATTATTAAATAGGAAGTTTGTACAGCATTTCACCTTCCATCTCCAAGGATGACGTTCATCAGAAATCAGAGAGCTTGATTCTTTCAAACTAGTACTATAGACCTTGAAGGGAAAGAGAGAGAGAGAGAGAGAGAGAGAGAGAGAGAGAGAGAGAGAGAGAGAGAGAGAGAGAGAGAAGCAGGAAGATAGGACAGTCAGAGAAAAGCAAAAATAATTTAGACAAGGGAAAAGCACTATAGAAAAGTCACCTCTGAACAAAAGCAGCTTGTTTTTTTAGTCAGTAAACTAGATGATTTGATTTCTTACACTGTATATGTGCATTACTTGCAAAGAAGCCAGAGTACACAGCAATTTATTCTAAAATAAATACTATGCAGTTACATATTGCTCCTTTATATTACCTTTTTAACAAATCGCCATTTCTTGGTGTTACAATGAATGCAACAATGTCTCCATGATTGACTTTCTCACATAGTCTAATGGGTACAGAATTTTCAGAAAAGCAACCAGACGGGGAGCATTAGTATCATGTATGTTGAAGGAAAGAACACAACATAGTGGCATAATGTTTCTTTAAAGCAGCATTTACTAAGCTGATTAATCAGTTGAGAAGATTACTAATTTCCTATGTAAAAAAATCCTGTCAAAATGTGCTTACTTGAAATTGTTGAGCATTTAAATTGTGCAGACTTTTGCTCACCTGATTAATAGGTAGAAAAGGATGAAATTTATGGAGAGCGGGTATAACGGGAGAGTAAGTAGAAGCATATACAGGTTCCTATGACAAGGATAGAAGCAAAGCAAAAGAATTAGAAAAGAACTGCACTACCAGAAATGGAGATGGGGGTTGGGGGGAAATCACTCATCTTGCCCTAATTGCTTCAGATGAACTAAATCTAAATATTTTAACCTAGAAATGTGTTCCCTATTGGAAAGCCATACATCAAAAATGTCACAATACAACAGCATGTTTACCAAAACCATTCCATGAAGGAACTAAACAAGTTAGTAACAATATCACTACAACAACACACAAAATGAAACAGCACAGCCAGCAGGTACCCTTTTCATATGCTGATAATTTTTGTCTCTGTTTTCATACACCATGATGAACCATGTCAGCCACAATGTGAATAATTCTGTTGCAAGTTAATCAGACCCTGCTAAATAACAAGCCATCTATTCTCTGGATGAAAGGAAAGAGTGCTTCCTAAACCAGGATACTCAGAAGCCATCTGGAGGGAACTGTTAAGCCCACAGCACTCAGTGAAGGTGAGTTCACCATTCTAAACAAAGTCTACAAATAGCCCCTGCCTCAGAGCTGGGCTTACCCAAAGCTGATTAGACATGGCTTTATCATTTATAATTCTTCTTACTTTTATAGGTTACAGCAAATGTGGAACACTGCACAGAATATGGGTAAATGAAGCTCTTTCGAGTGGCTCAAAATGAAGCTTCATCAGTAGGGTTTCAGATTTGATTAGAACTGGATACGAGCACCCTGTGGATGCTATATATGAAATGGATAAAACTATAACATCAAGAGATTAAGAATTTTGCCTAAAGGTCACTTTTTAAGGGCTCACCCCCTTTAAGATATTTTACACACTTCAGCTTAGTAATTTTGAATTGACTGTTCATCTCTAGCCTTTAACATCAGTGCTGAGCTGCAATTTGAATTTGCTGTAAGAATTAATTGCATTTTGAACTTGCTGTAAGAATTAATTGCATTTCAAATGTCATTCACTGCTTTAATGCAACTGCAGTGCAGCTGGTAATCATATTAATCAGAGACTCTGTTAAAAATGGCTAAGTATGAGACAGGCATTTTCATTCCAGTAAATCTTGCTATTTTGATACTAAGGAAGGATTTTAAAGTTACCTGGTTTTTCTGCCCATGAAAAAACCCAAACTGGAAGTGTTCCATCCATGAAAAAAAATACATTAAATCCAAAATATTATTCCCAAATAAAAGGTATTCTTTCCCAGTAAGACATTCCTCAGTGTATTGCTGTTCCCATGATGTTAGAGCTATTCTTTGAATCATCCAAGTATGTTTTACCATACACATAAATAATATAAGAAGCTTCACAGCTTCCAACAGATTTTCCTCTTAGGTGCAGCAATCATCAAAACAGATGCTGGACCTTCAAGTAAATCTCAACTTCCTCTCTCATCTGTACCTCCTTGATTTTATTCCTTATTCCCTTACCCATTTGAAGTTGCTCTGTCAGCTTTTCCATTAGTTTTATGGTTTTTCTACAGTTTAGCCTATATATAAATGACTATAACACATTCGGAAAAGTATCTCACCATGAAGAAAACCGTGCAGAAACATTCGTCTAGAAGCAATCAAACAGCAAGACTTAATATAACTTTTTTATGTATAGTATGCATCTTTCAACTGTTGCTCTTCAGAAAAAGAAATCTAAATGTACTCTAAAAACTTCAATTGTATAGAACTATGCTTCAATAACAAATCTCCAGGACAATTCTGATAAACTTACAAAAGACACACATGCACAAAAGAACATCTAAAAAGTGTCAGACTACTTTACCAGGAGTAACATACTGCAACTTCAGACATTATTTTGAAAGAGCAGGGCATAACAGATGTTTACACCCCCTTGCAGTCCAATGCATGATTGCCTTGTGTGGAAATTGTACTTTAACTTGCTCATGACACCATAATCCATAAAATTCCTGCATTTTATTGCAAACCAGCAACAGAAAGCACTAAGATTCTTAAGCACATTTTAGTCTCAAAGCTTTTTTACAAATAGAGACTTCAGTGGCACACTGCTTCATTGATTTATTAACAATAATAGTATTTTCAGATTTAAGGGCAGCTGATATGGTGTGTTGTAAGCAGTGTGGCCAGTTTAGTGAAGCTTTGTATAATTTATCAAATATCACATAATGAATCAGCATGGCAAATATCTGTACCAGTTAAGGAAATCGTGTATATAGTAAGTCTAAATGTTTTTCTTATAGATCCAAGATTTCAACCATTGGCAGACATGCAAATTCTTTGATTTAGGCTCTAAATAACCAAGAGCTAACATGAGCCAACAGAGCAGGTGACCCAGTGTCAGAGATAGTCCCACTGCCAGCATTGGCACTTCAAAGCTCGTTCCCTTCAAGCACTTCATGCTCGCTTACTTGCTTTAAAAGCCCAACTTGTGCTATGCTGAGTGAAGTTGCTGCACATGGTAACACAGCAGGGAGGATGTGGGTGCTGGGGAGTGAGAAGAGAGAACAAAGGTTTTGTCTCTGCCTAAATCTTGGCAGCTGTTTAAAGCTTTTTTTTAACCCCATTGTCTTTAGCTGGAGTACATTTGTTATCTGATCTAACAGTTGTCATTCTGGAGAGCAGCCTGTTAAAATGTGACCACAATTTTGCTTTCCTCCCTGAAATTATTTTTCTTTAGGACATCTTTCAAATGAGCAAGGTTTTTTTTTAGTCCATTGGGCAAAACCAAACCAAAGCCCACAAAATAAACTGCAAAAAATCATCTCTCTTGTTTTTCTGTCCAGTTAACAGACAACCATTGATAAGTCCCGTGCTCAGGCACAGATTTGTCCGAAATAATGACAGACTATGTAACAACTCCTTACTTGTAATACCATAATGGGGCAGGAGAATTGTTGTTGTTCACTTATACTAATTGATAGAAGCAGCATTTTCATAACTAACTATCCAAACATTGTTGTTCCCATTAATAGTAATTATAACAAATTTACCTTCATCTGTCCTGTGAAAATACTTCTTCAAAAACTAAAGTCTTTTCAAACAGTTTGCTTGACCTGACAATGTAATTTTTAAAATACTAGACTCAGAAGAGAAGCATTAGTCCTGCAGTTTGAACCACCAGCCCATTTTGAAGCATATCTCCCAGTCATCCTCACCTTTTGTGCTTTGGTTCACACTGCAGAATATACAGACTTTAGGATGAAACTAAGCCCTGAAGCACATTCCTGGATTCCCATGTAGCACCAGGGCTGCTGACAGCAGTTAGGCCACAGGAGCATACTAAATTTAGTCTGAAGCAAAAATTCACTGAAGCAAAACAAGTAAGTATTGCAGGGGTAGCAGTTCCTCATCAGTAATTGTTCTGCTTTACAGATCCACTCCAACTGGGCAACATAACTTCTGTATAAACACAGCAAGAGGATGCTAACAATGTGAACTTCCCTTTCCTCTCCACCTTTCCACCCAACTCCCTCTATTCACCAACACTGATGAGACAGAAAATCCATGATCTGGTGGGTTTCACTATCCACAAACACCAGAGATAATGCAAATTAACCAAAAGACAAATGGCTCATGAATGCTCTGGTACCTGTGTCTCCTCATTGTTTATTGGATCAAAAATTACTGCTCAAATGGAAAAAAGAAATGCACAGAGACAACACATCTTTAGGAATCTGAAATTTTTACAAGTTCACACACACTACAGAAAATACTTGAACTTAAAATTTCAAGCCAACTTCATTGTCGAGGGAAAAAAGCTTAATTATACCTGTAAACATTCCTGAAGCCTGGCAAGCCTGCTTATTGACTCATAATCTGATGGTGTAAAGATACTGTAACCAGTACTCTATGTCCCAAGACACTGAAAAGAGTTGCTTAAAGAGATGTCATGTGGCGAGAATTGTTTGTTAAACAAGCCTGACAATAAGAGGAATAGCAGGAGCTAGTAGTGGGAGCTAGTAGCTACTATTAGGCATGCCTAACAGAATGCATCTTCAAGAAGCTCAAGCATTTCAAGCCAGATGTTTTTTCCAAACAAAAATAGAGGTACCTTCTTCAACAGCTGCTCAACTTCTTGCATTTGTGCACTACGATCAGTGACAGACATTTTTGCATACTCCTGCTTTTTGCCAAGCCTGCTCTTCCAATCTTCCTCACCACTCTTCTTCAGCAATGCTAACCTAGAGAGAAAAAAAAATATGCCAACAGGTAGCTTTAAACACTAGTTCCTGTTACTGTCAAAACCTACCCTTATTGTTTCCCTAGTGCTCTATTCAAGAGAAATTGAAATGATATTACCTAACATTAACTGTAGTTATTTACATCTCATACACATACACAAAGGTTACAAACAAACACCAAGCCTTTACTAAAATTGTTAAATGGGAATCATCTGTCAAAACACAGACAGACTCCAAATAATTTGGACAGTCAGTGGAAATTGCCAATACAGTCAAGGAGACAAAGGTACAATGCAGATAATTCTAAAGTAGACATATAAATAGGTTAGTCACCAATCACTGCTTTTTTCCTTCCTTTCTGTTGATAAGGCACAGAGTGACTAGCTCAGTTATGGATGATTATGCTGTAGACACTCAGAGGTAACAAGGTGGATCTTACCTTTAGGCTTTATTGTACTCATTAAAAAAAATAATAATAAAATAAAAATTCTTAAAACCCCACTAATTCTATTCAGTAGACATCTAATAATTAGGTCTTATCAGGCACACCAAAGGAAAACAGTTGCTGCTTTCACTTCAACTCTAGTGACTAAGGTTATGACCAGACTCCTTAGGATCACTTTCTATCTCCTCGCCTAACTTAGCCATTGCTGTGACACAAAGTAGTAGTATTAATGCACAAGGAACTTGCTGCTAATTACAGCACAGCTGTGAAATATATCTAGATTCTACTCATTTTAAGGATGTCTTATATTTAAAATATGGAGTACCATTAAGATCTTTTAATGCTGTTTGCTAATCTTGAGCAAAGTACTGACTGATTCTTACTAACTCTGGTGGGGACAGCATCTAGATTTATTTTGATTGAATTAGAACATCTTTGTCTACACAAACTTTGAGGTGATTAGTTTTGTGGGGAAGGGAAGTCAGTTGAGAATACAAGGGCTACACAGGCAGTTTACCCTCCTCAGAAAGATATGTATGAATTTTCTAGCTTTCAGAAGTCTTAGTAATCAAAACATGTGTATCTGCACTATGTGTGTGAACAGTTGCATAAGTTCACTAAATTTTAGTTGGAACAAGTTTCACTACATAACTTTATCTAGGGTATTTGAGTAAGGATTATACTAAACCCATAACCTTTTTCATATTTGAACAGGTTTAGTAGTTAAAGCATTGGCAACCTATTTTGACCACAAGATATAGGGATTTGTTTTTACAGTTGTAATTGCTGTTACCCTCACAGTAATTCTTGTCCTGAAACTCTGAGGAGAAAGAAGGGGTAGGGCCAAATAGCTCTACTCAGAAGCCAAGTTTCAGACAGCTGCTTCCTAAAAAAAACCCAGGGGGTGCAATCATGCTACTGGCCTATTCAAGGACAACCAATTGGTCCTAGTGAAGGCATTTGAAAAAACCTGAAAATGCAGAATACAGTTAATCCACAGAATACAACCACAGTAAGAATGTTAGTATTGTAGAAAGCAGTTATTTCTTCTCCTGCCCCAGCAGGCAGTGCTGGTAGGCTTCACATGGCCTGGTTGCTTCATACCTCACAGCAGGGATGAGTAGGGGTGAGAAGGACTCACAATAAGGAGCTGAGGCCATGGTCATTGTTTCCAGAATGTATACAAGATTTCACTGCCCAGAACTAATCTTCTGGAGTGCATCCATGCATGTGTGAAACTCTGGAGGAGACCAAGATGTGCCTGAATTGCCACCGCACAGTTGAATTATCTTCAATAGTTACGTATTCTCAGGTCAGCTTTGCTTAGAATGATCTGCAGTAATTGAAGCTGGAAGGCAATTTAGTCAGCTTTGGCCTAAGATGGATTTTTTTTTTAAAATGTCCATAGCTGCTCAGTATAGAAGGCAGGTTGTATTTATTTATTTATTTTTAACCTAACATTATTGCAGGGTATTTGCCCTAGACAGCCTGGTTGATCAGAAAGAGAAAATCTATGACTCTAAGATCACTTCTGTGTCTCTGGAGACTTTATTTTCTCTTCTGTCATAAGGCTGGATGCATACCAGCCTCCCACTCATCACTTGTATATGTAACAAAACAACTCATTCCTAGAGTAAGAACACCCACTTGCCTGCTTACAGGAATGAAATCACCACTTAAAGAAACATGTATGCCCTCTATACCATTGAAAACCATGCTGCTGTGTAAAACTTAAAGCCATGAATTTGTTCTTAAATGAGGGAAACAGCAATAGATTCACACTGTCCCATCTCAGCAACAATTGGAGGGCTCTCTGTCATTTGAATAAAGATGCAAGAACTACTGAACTGGTTTACACAAAGAAGTGCAGAAGCTTGGTAGCTTAATTCAAAGTAGACAAAGCAGCTGATTCTTTTGGGAAGTCTGCAAAAATAAAACAATTATTTGGTCTAAACTTTGAATTTGTTAATAGCCTGCTGCCTACTAGTTTCATTGCATACCTTTAGTTCTCCACTTTTGACAAACAATGAATAAATCATTCATTATCCACTTTCATAGTTCTATCCATTTTCAGAGATGAAGGGATAATGTTGAATTAATTCTGAAGGGAAATAGAGACAAGATTTGAACAGCGTTTTTGTCTAAAAAAACTTTGCATGAAAGGCCTTGGCAAAAGTCCTGGCAGAAAATGCCAAAAATGGTACATCTTTCTTCTGTGGCAATATTTTTAGTATCTTAGCTGCTCATGTTACCCTTAACTGGTTAAACTGGACACAGACTTGGCTTTCGTATCTACTCCGTTGGCTGCACTTGACCAGTTCTTTTCAGCTGATACATAAATTCTAGAGGCCAATATGACTTTATACGACTACAAAAACTAAGTCGACTGTTAAAGGGTCCATAAATTCACTACAGTGGAGGCTATAAGGAAGATTTGCTCAATACATCAAAAGAGGTTGAAAGTTAAATTTAGGCTGGGCTCTTTCTGAGGAGTGAATGATGGTAAGAAGACCACCAGCCATTAGAATTGTCAATAGTTTTTTAAATGGTGATTGTAGCATGCAGCTGACTTCTAGAGCAGAGCTGACTGGGTGGCCTCGTAGCAACTTTGGTCTCCATTAATGCACAAAAACAGGTAGACACACACAGCTGATGCTCCATTCAAAGTCTCCATGACCCTTCCTGAAAGCAAGACAATTTAAAAGAAGTCTTCCACTGCTCATGTGTAACACATCAGCAGAGTGCCCCTCCTTGCCTAAACCAAAACACAGCCATAACTAATCAAAGATGAGCCTTTGCTCCCTCTCACCTTCAAGCTGCATGTTTGCAGAAGAAGAGAGGATAGATGTCTTTTCTTCCTTGAAAAATCATAATTTTCATTTTTCTATTTAATATAGGTAATTCTGAAAATGCCAGGTATGCACTCACTGCACAAGGATAATATTAATCCAGTGAAGTAAATCTGTGGAAAATCACTTTCATCCAGACCAGCATGCATGTATTCTGCCCAAATAACATTACATCTGTGGAAAAGCTGTTCTTCCATAAGGTGAAAGAATGTCTGACACAGCCAGAAAAATCCACAGGATGGGGAGATGAAGTTAGTCAATGTAAGAGGAAAAAAAAAATGCAAAGTTTAATAGTTAATCTTCTGCAGAAATGTTCTTTTAGGTTTATGAATACTTGGCACCAGCTACAGCCAAGCAAAGGAAAATGAGTTGTAGTTTTTTGATTCTGGACTTGGTAGACCACTGTGGTATTTTGAAAAACTAAAACCTTTTGATACCAGCTCTGTCATTTACAGACATGTGTGGAACATATAGCTTCCTGACAAGAGAGCAGGTATTTTCTTTTGTCAGCTTTGGGACAGAGAAACAGTTTTGGAGGCCTAATGAAAGTAATTCCAGATTGTGAGTGTGACTGACAGCCTTAAACATTATAGTTCATCAAGAAATCAACTCATCTGAAGCAATAAATTTAGGTCTGAAACAGCTGCTAATACTTGGATCTTCCCCTTCCTCCAACCTCTTTTTCCTTACTGGAATCAGGGAAGGCAGATCATTTACCACCCATAAAACAGAAGTTACTAGTCTAAAGCTTATCTACCCAGACAGTTTTTATTTACATAATTATTATTTACAGAACAGAAGGGGGAGACAGGTGGTGGGATGAAGATTGCTTGAAACAAAACAACAATGAACTGGAAAAGGTAAGTACCTCCTTCAGAAGGGAAACTAAGACTGCACAGCTGTTGTAGCTGCCCCTGCACCTCCTCTTTATGTTAAAGGGATAACAGGGTGTGGGGATGCTCTGTAAATAAGGATGACTCGCATACATCCTAGAAATACATGAATTTAAGAAGCCCACTCTGGAACCATGTGGGGTTTTTTATTAAAAAAAAAAAAATAGTTAAGAGTTCCTATTATCACACACCCATCTCAGCAAGTGGGGGAATATTTTTACACAGTGAAAATTTAAACAAGAAGCTATTTTTATATTTTGGTTCTTCTTTCACTGTGGAAAATGAAAGCAAACATAGGCTGGTTTGCCAACTTGAAGCAAATAATTGTAAGTTTACTCACTGGATTGCTACTAGACCCTTTTACAGTTCGGGGCTGAATTTATATTCTCAAAGTTTTACCTAAATTAGTATGACTTCTACAATACTACAGCAGCTATTTGAGCTCCAGTACAAAAGATTTAATATTTTGTTTCAGACTGGAATTATCTTGGGTTGAAAAAAATATTTCTAATACTTATCCAAACCTATCCAACTTATTATGCTTTTAGAATTCCTACAGTAAGTTTTCAGAAGTGAAAATGGCAACCTGGTTGTTTCTCAAGAGGGAAATACCACAGTCTAACCCTGTACCCTTGTACACAGCTTACTTAAAAGAGACTACTCCCATAGATCAACAAAAGCTGACTTAAAAAAATAATCACATTATATCTTTGGTAACTAAAAGCAGAGTCAGGGGAAGTATATCAGTATGCCTGTAGCAGGAACATGTAACTTTTACAATTTTCATATTCTTAATTAGTATTGATTTTTCAGGTGTTTCTTTCAACATCAGATTATCATGTTCTCTCATTTACCACCATCTGCTTTACAAGAATGTCAAACAGATTAGCTCCAAGTTTGTGCTGTTAGTATGTGATACCTAATAAAGCCTAACAACCACTGCTTAGCCTTTTCAGAAACAGGTTTAAAGCTTCTTTTTATACCACCAGTTTAATAACTGTATTTACAGATACAATTTTTAAAAAGTGAAATTTAAGTACCTTTCCTTAATTGACATCGTTTTGCTGGAATTATCAAGGACATCCTCAGTTGTTTGTGCTTTGTTCTCTCCAACAGAAAACATCTCACTGGAATGCTTATAAAATTTGCCTTCCAATTGTTCGGAGAGCTCCTGCAGTCTACAGGATGCCGCAGTTGCAGTTTCTGACACTGTCCTCATTGCTGATGTGCTGGTGAGTTCAGAAGCAGGCTCAGTGTGGTCTGCCCATTCAAAAGAGGAGTGCTAAATTAAACTTAGTGCTATTCTCAAACATATTTTACATTACTAACACTGATGCAGCAAATCTGAATTTTACCGTTCAAATCACATGCTATTCTAATAGTGAAAAAGGTTCTGGCTGAGATAGAGTACAAAGATTAACCATGGAATATTATCTGCTGAACAGATTGGCCATTTGTGACTTAAGTTCATATAAAGCTGCAGAATATCACGTTTAATACACATTTGAGATTCATATGAATGAGGCACAAGCTGCTTCTTGAGTCAACACACCAACAGGAAAACAAATGGACAGATGAAAGTGAATGGGTAACAAAGAGTAGGGAAGAGAAGCAGACAAGATTTAAATTAGCCATTAACTTCTTGACAGAGCAGTTTAATGCATAATTAGCATACTAGGAGGACATTTAACCTCTTATTAAAGGTATTCTCTAGAAAAGCACTGGGCGCTTTTTGGGTTTTGCTTTTTCAAGCAGCAGTTAAACCACAGGAAAAACTGCCTTGATGAAAGATAAATACACCATTACAGTTATTCTTAAGGAAATATAAATCATTATATTTCTTTTTGAAAGCACAACACCCCTCTGATACATGACTACTCCTGCTTTATCCCAGCCTCCATCTCACCTGCAGTCACTTAAAGTTAGTTGGATAGAATGGACACTACTTTCAGGAGTATAGGCAGAACTATACCTTTTTCCCTATAGCTGTTCAAAGATCATTAAATTCAAACTCAATTAGCTTCATAGAACAAGGAAAAAAAAGGCTTCTAGCACTACGTGGTACTATGGTCCTGTACCTCATCTTAATAATACCAAAACCTAATACAACATCCCTCTAAATTCAACAGAATAGAAGGCTTTATATACAATGACCAACAAGCAATTATATCCAAGGCACTTTAAATAAAGATGAGCAAGTTTACTTATGAAGTTTGAATTATGCTGGTGCATATAGAACTGTAATTGCTCTGAGAATTACTAGGTTTATATTTCATCACCATACTGAAGAGAAAATATTAGTTTTCTGGAATTAGTTATCTGAAAGTTATCCAGTATTAGCCATGTATATACATACGTAGTTAAAACATAACTACATATGGATAGGAAGGCAACAGTTAAAAGCAGACACTTGACCCAGAGCAGCAAGTCCAGCATTTAAGAAGGCAGGGACAAGGGCAAAAGGGGAAAGGATAAACCTTAATAACAACATATAATGCACCTTCTTTCAAAGTAAGAATATTGGAATTAAACTGGGCCATCTTTAAAAGATAAAAGATTGAAAGAATAGCAAAGATAAATCTGTGTCCATAAAACTTAAAGACTTCAAAGGTATTTCTCTACCTTTAAGCCATGTTAAAAAGAGGAAAAATAATCAGCCTTGATGAAATGAAAATGTTTAAAATAAGAGAAACACCATTGTTTGCTGAATGAGACTACGCTAATAGCAGGCATGCACCACACCTCTTTGCATAGTCTTGCTTTTCATAACACTTTCCAGATCCATTTTTATTTCAAAGCACTGGCCTTCTTTGACTCTCCATTTACCTTGCATGCCAGTATCCATTTCCTTATGTTCAAGGGGCTGAAAAAGTGCTTGTGAACTGAACAGTTCCATGCTGCCCTTCCTCAGGAAGCTGTATGTTGTCTCTTTTGGGTAGTCTCCTGTTTTTTCAGGAACAGGATGTGTGGTTTCTTCCTCAAAGGATCTGTACTTTGTAATTTCATTAGCTTCATGTGCTAGAAACCTCTTTCTCTCTTCTTCATGCTTCTTTGATGTTCTGTTGATTTCTAGTGCTTCCAGTGAGGGATGCCACTGCTCTGACTTGTGTGTGCGTTTTCCTGCAGATTCTGAGTTTTCTGTTGAGGGCTGGAATCTCAAATCATTTCTAGTGGCAATGTTCACACTTCCATCACCAGCTGGCCTCGTATGCAGGTCTCCAGCATACAGTGGAGAAAGGACAGATGCCATTTTTGAAACTGATGTTGCAACTGCAGTTGACAGGGGAGTAATTTTTCCACTTTCATTTTGTACCTATGAACAACAAAAACAAATCAAAACAAAACAACCCTTAAAATAATAATAAATTCCTGAAAATAGTCTAGTCATGTAAGTTGTTCAGATGTACGCTTCCACATGAATAAAGTGCTCTGCAAACATAGACTAGAAACAGATAAGGAGAGCAACAATGCCCTTATGATTTGGCTGCAGATGGATTATTCCACCAAGGGAAGAAACAACTGTGTGTGAACAGCAGCATCTTTAGTAATAAATGGTGTCTGTGCAGCATGCAACTTGATGTTGTGTCAGGACTCTAAGAAAAGGCTTGTACTGACATGGAACTCAGCAGCACTGAGGAAAGAAATCAGCTTGGGTTCCAGACACCGGATGCCATGCCATGTGCCCAGGCTAATCAACTCTGCATCTCAGCAGGGCTAATTAGCTTTGGCACAGCTCTGCTCTGATACAGTTATGTAGCTTCCAGCTCTGGAGCCAGCTCAGTGCCAGAGAAAGACTCTGCTACAAGGGGCAGACATTCCTCACGCTTCTGCCACATAAATCACCTTCATGGAGAACTGTCTAAGTCTAAAACTTTTTTTCAAATATCAACCATCAAACTGTGAGGCTAGTCAACAGCATGCAAGAGGAATAGATAAAAATCACACCAACATGAAGAAAATAAATGAAAACTTAAAATGCACATGCAAATTTCGTAAAGCGTGGACAACACAGTCATTCATTAAACAAACCAGAAAGCACAGTGAAGACAACTAGGCTAGCTTCAAGATTCCAAAGAAAGATTAAGAAAATAGTTACCAGTTTACTCTTTCTCCAGTGCATCTATCAGAATTAGAAATTTAGAGAGATCAGGAAAGAGATTTCAGCTTTAATTACCAAATATTAACATTTGCAAGTATGTATTTCAGTAACATAACCCCTAGTTATATATTTGGTAACTTCCTTTGTTTTTTCCTAGAAAAAACTACAGCATCCCAGAACATGCCACGACTCCAAATGAACAGTTTGCTACAGAAAGTCTTTTTGAAAAATACGCTCCCACTGAATTTGATTCAGAGTAAGTTCTGGTTTCTTTTTCTAGGTTGAGAAAGAAATGACAAAAACATCTCCTCTGTTGTTTCCTTGCTTAAAGAGGAATTTTTTTTCTGTAAAAGTCTGACAAACTAATGTGACTATCACTGGCTTCTTCCCCATCTGCTTCATCCCATTTCTGTTGAGCACCTTCCTGGCCTCCAAACAAATTAGTAACACAAGCATTAAAAAAGCCAGGCTGTGACTGTGGTTGGCATATGAAAAATTAATGGAAACCTTGCTAAATGAGATTTGCCAAATACTTACTACTACTGTTTGTCTAAGCAGACAATTCTTTATCTGTACATGTTTGCATCAATAAGGTTATAGAAATCCCGACTTCTCACTATTGTATTATTATAATATGGAAAATGTATTAATCATGAATGAATAATACAGAAAGATAAGGGTAGGAACTTTCTAACACTCAGATTGATCCAAATCTCTAGCAATGCAACATGCTAGAGATGTTGCTGTTAAAACTATGTACTTTGTTGTGTACATAGTGCTTTGCTGTTAAAACTATTTCTTTCAAAGCTGTAATACTAAGGGACTGATGATTCTACTATTGTCAACATCAGCTCTGAAAGACCACTGCTGGGCCACCTTATGCTCAAACTTCACTAAAAAGGCATTTGCAGTTCCAGTTCTATAAAGGATTTCAAACAGGAAGCCTAATTCCACTGCACATATTAATATAAATTAGACCACGATTTTCTGAATTTCAGAAGTATTTCTTCTTTTAAGGAGAAAGAAGAAAAATAAAAATCAATGACCCCTCCTAGAGGAAAATTACAGAATATGTCTTGACTTGGGGCTTTTCAGTCTGGAGAGGAGAAGACTGAGAGGGGATCTAATTAATGTGTATAAATACATGATGGCTGGGCATCAAGAGGGAAGGGACAACCTCTTCCCACTTGTGCCCTCTGATAGAATGGAAGAACAGGAAGAGAGACAGAGAACAGGAAGTTAACCTCAACATGAGCAATAATTTCTTTACTGTAAGGGTTACAGAGTCCTGGAACAGGCTTCCAAGACAGGTTGTGGAGACTTTCAAGACCCATCTGGATGCATTTCTGGGTGACCTTCCCTAGTTTTGGTCCTGCTCTGGCAGGAGAGTTGGACTCAATGATCTTCAGAGGTCCCTTCCAACCCCTGACCTTCTGTGATTCTGTGATTGACTAACAATGGAAATACATAGTGCCTTCAGGAAAGAATCTAAAAGTTCCACATGACTTAAGTTTCAAAATTCCCTGAAAATACATCTAAAGCATGGGGGTGTAATGTTTTTACCCCTTTAGTCAGGAATTACTTTTAGAAAACATGCAATATTCTACCAGGTAGACAGACATTATGAAAGGTACAGCATGCACTGATTAGGAAGTGATATACTCTTGAACTACTTAAAAGAGAAAAACACACCAGTAAATTTGAATATTTAGAGGATGTTGTTCCTCAATATCAGCAACTGCTTCCTGACAAGCTTTTTCCTGCAGGTGTGTCATGATCCCAGTGTGTTGCTCAGACTAAGGAAAAGTCCAGCCGTTGTGGCATCTTACAGTAAAGCCCTTTTGTCCAAAACAAAGAAACAAATGAAAAATTGCCAAGATTGCACTTACCTGCTCCACTTCTCCAAGAGTGACTGGTTGAGTCTGGTAACGAGCATTCATTCTCCTGTGTCTAATATCTCCTCGACTCCTTGTGGAGATGGCCCTGGATACTGGTTGAGACAGTTTGTTAAACAAAGCCATCTTTTCTGCCAAACTTAAGCTGGAAGAATCTGGTTCATCAGATTGATCTGGCCCCATCGCTTCTCTGGCAGCTCTTATCTCCTCTTTAGCTAAAATTTTTTGGTGTGCTGATGCCTGCAAGCTGAAGAAACAGAACTGGGAATGAGTTTTGAAGAAGCCATGATGAAGTTTTAAAATCTCAGCCTAACAGTAGCAGAAGAACTGCATGTGAAGCACAATAGCCAACGTAATATAGCAGCCTAAGTGGTTATGCAGTGGTTCAACATTGGCATGAGGAATTCTAATTCAACAGCTGAAGATTTAAAAAGAGTTAACTTTTGATTCACAAATTCATTGAAGGAGAACAGATTTATTTTTTTAAAAGGGGAACCCAAGATTGAAGAGAGACTTTTAGACCAATCTTTTTATACAAAATACAGAGCTATATAGAGACATTTAAGACACTGCAGAACAAACATAGGTCCTACAGTGCAACTTAGGTGAAATTTAATTTTACTAGAAATAATTTGTGAAGCATGTAGGCTAAAAGCATTTAAAAGATAGATTTAAACTCCAACTTAATGCTCCTTCTAGATCAGCATAAATTGTAATGCCTCTTCTAATTTTTAGTGGTCCAGAATTCAGACTGTTTTGTTTTAAGTTATCCTGGGTAACTCAACAAAAATAGCGTTGAAATCTACTCCATTAATTTTGAAGATTGACCAATGCTGAAGGCAGACACATTCATTCATAGAAGCTGTAACTGCGTTTGTCTCTACAGTAACATATTTTATTCACCTCTAGCTAGATTGAGCCACATTTATGGAATTAGTAGTATATTAATAGTATTCTTTTTTTTTTTTTTTTTTTCCTTTTTTTCCTGTCCATGGCTTCTGTTAAAACTATCTTTCAGAACAGACAAACAGTATTCTGCAACTTTACCTATAGGTGGTGCAATTTCTTATCTTTCCTTTAATTTTGCAACCTAAAAAAATACGTAGAGACAGACAAAGAGGATATGTACTGCTTGTGAAATCAAGCTCCCAGCTTTGGTGTTTTCATCTCAAGATGACATTACTGTATATATAAAAAAAAGTAAGAGCAAAGAGTTCTGCTAGGTTTGCTCACATGCAAATTCATTTATTTCACAAAGAAAAAAATGCTATAGTGATAAGTGAGGTTAGAAAGGTTCTGAAAGAAGATGCTTGACCAATAAAAAGCTGCATGGTTTTATCATGCAAACATAAATGAAGTGGAAAAATGTTTTCAATATTCCTGAAACAAGTATTGACTTGACATATTGAAAAGGCATTCAAGACTTTAAAGATGCATCTGCTATTGAGGAATCTTGTGCTTGATGTAACATGCATGTTTATCCCCCCCAGTACCTGATAGGTTGTACAGTGCTCTTAACTACAGTGGGACTAGGTACTCTTGTCACTACTGTGTGGGTATTCACAGAACGTGAAGCAGGGGTAGATTCACTTTAAAGAATTGCCAAGGAGGGAAAATTCACAGGGAGAGAGAAGAAAAAAGGATTAAGAAAAGCAATACATTAAGTGTTAACTACAGAAAAGACCAAAAAACAAACAAAACCAAACAGAAAAAAAAACCCAAACAGCAATGATTTTTAATTAACTGAGTTAACTGCTGTGACCTTTGCAAAATATCTTTAAATAGTTTGAAAGAACTGAAAACCTAGAGGAGCAAACAGGTTGTCTCTTGAACTTACTAATAACCCAAAAAATAAGCTATCTTTTAGTAGATCATTAGGTGAATGTCCATTCTCTTTTGTTTAATTTTCCCCCCAAATTACTTTCCTTTTTCTCAAATTTCATGATGTAAGACCAGAGTTCAAGAAATGCATTTCCAAAAAGTACATTTGTGATGTGAGTGCAGAAGGTTTTCCTCGGTACAAATACATTCCATCTGAAATTGTGCAATTTCCCTCAGCACAAAGTATCTCTTCCATTTGAGTTACAAACCAGTGCTGTGATTAATTGTATTTATCTAATCTACAGGTTCATAAACTTTATGCCAAATTACAGCTCATACAAGTTATGCTTTACTGATCCCTCTAGTACTAAAAAGGAATTTCAATACAGCTTCCCCAGTGGTTCTCAAGTTGGCCCTTAACAATAAATGTTTTCCTTGCTACAAAGTTGTGAACACAACATATATGGAACTTATTCCCAGGTTTAAAAGCAAGAATCAAAGTTGGTGCCAACATATGCACAAGACTTACGTAGCTGCAATGACCACCTCCTCACTGGTAATTGGCTGTGTGTGAGATCTATCCTGCAGACGCCGCAGTCTTCTCTCTACTGCTGAACCTCTTGTAGGTGGCTTAGGAATATTTTTCATTTCAAATGATTTCTCCATTTCCTAAGAGAACATATGTCATAAAACCATGGAAGAAAAGTTCTAACCCCCACTACTTTCTTTTTAGCTTTCCTGCATGCAAAGTAATAAATTTCCCTAATGCCCATCCCTGAATCAGAAGCAGGATATAATTGCACAGTAGGAGTCATGGAGTTAAAACCACACAACCCTCTAAATGATGTTGTTAAAGAGCAACAAGTCTACTGTGTAGGTAGGAGATGAAGTTAAAAGCAGTTACATATCTTGGACTTGATTAACTGCAGTACACTGCATTCTAATGCACTATGGGTTCTTCAGCATCTTGTATATGAAATGTTTAATTTGGCCTTCTGTAAAGAAAAATTTAATACTTACTCTAAAAAGCAGCCTCTTTGCAGCTACACTTAGTTTGGCTCGGTCATCCAATTTTTCTTCATCTACACAAATGGGGGGGAAAAAAGGGAGACAATGTAACAAATCAAACATATAAGTAGTACTTTTTTTTTTTTTTTGACTAAATGATTTCTGACCTCCTAAAAATTGTTATATTAAGACGAGGAGCATTACCAAATAAGTTGGCTTTTGTCCCTCATCACGAACCAAATCATGTAAACTTTACTTGTATTTACATGTACTGCACTGTAGGAAAATTCTCAACAGGATTTGAGAACAGAAAGACTTGTCCTTGAGACAGTTCATGTGCTTTCAAGTTATCCAAACAACTTTTTATGAATATTCAAAGTTACTATATTAGTCTATGACCACACATGGACTAAAAAAAGCACTAGACTGAAAGACTGTCTTGAGGATGAGTATTTATCCTGCTGTATAAAATATCTATTTTCAACTAACTGACCATACAAGATGGTCTCTCCTGGAAGCTGGTCATTCTGATTACCAACTCAAGGTCTCTATTTTTCAGAGGCTCAACTTAGGAGCTGAAATCAGCATCCTCCAGATCCAAGAGCAAGCATCTCAAAGCTGCAGAGAACATCAGCTTTCAAATAGCAGAAGGCATTAAATCTAAATTTATCTACTCATGAGATTACCTACTTAATTTGTGCCAGACTTGCTGAGACCAACAAGATGGAAAGAGAAGATGGTAGACTAAATTATAATTTAATAACCAGCATCTAGCAACTTGCTTAGCTAGAAAACATGTTACCAGCATAGGTTCATAGTATAGTATGAAATTGAAGTTATATAAGTTATTAGTTCTAGAACGATTAAAATGTGTACCTCTTTTCCCCACCAACTAGCTGTCAGAAAAAAACCCATACTTTTGTTGAAAAGTTTCAAACCATTTGGCCCCATCTTGCCCCCCATACAAAGTTATATATCCACAGACTTTGGGTTTTGAATTTATTTGAAATCAAGTCTGTAGTAGACAAGGCCCAAGGAAAAGTGGTACTTCAAACGTATTAGAAGTAACTATAGTTGGTTTCAAGTGGACTTCATCTGCACTATCAAACAGTTCTTCAGCTAAAATAAAACAAGTTTGCTCCCATTTCTTCCTTGGAAAATAGTATAGTAACTAACATACCGTCAGCAGTTGGTACTTCCACACTTAAAATCGACCTAGTGAAAAATTAACAAACAGACAGAAGTTAGTTGGAAAAGAGAAATCAAAAATTAAATCCAAACTCCACCTAAAGTAGTGGAACCTCAAAAGTCTTAAGAGTAGAAAAACTTTACCTATTTTTCAAGTTTCAACAATTTCCACCTTGGCATCCTTTAATAAAGCAGAAAGGCAAGCAATGGCAGCCAAACTTAAATACAGTAAAGGAAAATTATTTCCAGTTCATCTTGCACAAGATAAAACTCCAAGATTTGTTGCCAGTTCTTTTCATATAAATTATGTAGCTTTAGTTGTTTACAAAGAAGTAAATGATAAAGCGGAGTAGATGGAACAGAAACTTTGTGTAAAAGAGACAACAGCATTAATCACTAGAGAGAACCAGACAGCTATACTACTTCATGACGATTCACTGTTCACCATTTTATGTGGGGGGGAGTTGCAATGAACTGGTTTTGCTAGCAGTATTTTGGTTTTTATTTTATAAGAAGCTGTAACAAATACTTGATCGTTTTCAAAGAGAAACAATAGCCTTGCAAAGTGTTTAAGCTAATAAATAAACAAAGTCTCTTCACAAGCTTGTTCATATCTACTTGTACAACAACGCTACACAGAGCTACGTACGTGCCTACCTATCTGTCTCCTTTCGTTCTGCTGACGTTATAGGTTGAGTTTTAAATCTCTCAGAAGTCTTTCTATTTTCACCAGGAGAAAAATAGCGCCTTGGCCTTCGTGGCCCTTTGTCACGGTCACCATTGGCAGACAAAGTGCTGCCTGCTGTTGACATCTCAAACCGAGATTCACTTTTAAACCACATGAGAGAAAGCACATAGAAAAGAAAATAGAAGAGAGAAGTAAAGCACAGATGTAAGCATCGCATCAATTCACTAGAGATCACTCTGCATGCTCCTCCGGTAACATGCGCAGGCGAACGCATTCCAGCTACCCCACAACACAACTTGTGCGAGCAAGCAGAAGCACAAAAGCAGGATCGAAACCATCTCAGCCTCCAGTTCACATTGGTGAGAGCTAAGCTGTGTGTTTTAAGTGCAGAATGCAACTCATGTTGAGTGTGTGTAATTTTGCCAAGGACGTGCAAGTTCACACAAAAATATGTCTGAAATGTCACCTACAGTTCCGTTTTCTTGTTCGCGTTAGCGGTCTCCAGAAAGACATTACGGAGCTGGGCAACAGAGACTTTGGTGTCAACCATGCCAATATCACCGTTTGGGGCATTTGCTTCCATGCTCTCCTTACTTTTAAAAGCTTCTAGCTTAGGAGCCACAGTATAGTCAGACACAGAGCGAGTCAGGACTTTATGCTTTGCTGTTGACACTTTCCAAACAGGAGCTTTTGCTTTGTCAGGTTGCGATACAGACCCACTCTGTATGTACATCACAGCTTCACTCCTTTCTATGTTCTCAGGGGTCTTAAACTGCTCAGAAGCCTGTCTCTTATTGCTCTCCAGCTCTCTCTGAAGTTCTGAGTTAACTTTCAGTTTGCTTGTAAAAGAGGCACTACCCACAGGGGCATCCAGTTCTCCTCCAAAGAGGCCTTCATGATTCTTCCCTTGCTTGCGAATCTCTGATGGCAAAATTGGTCTTCTGCCTTTGGAAACCTGTTCACCCTCCAAGGAGTCTTCTTCAACAAACTTTGCTCCATAACCAAGTGTCTCCTTCTTCTCACTCTCTGATGCAGGGACTGCTGATGGCTTTGTTAAGAGGCTACCACTGTCTGGCAGAAGGCTGCCAACAGAGATGTTTGCTGGTTCTTCTCTTGCTATCACCTGAGCTGTGTGAGCAAGTCCAGCAGGCTGAACATAGCCATGCACTGGTTGGTGAATGGAACTGATGGGCTGATTTTTAACCCTATCAAAGGCAGAGGTTTCTGTCTGAAGAGGCATGTAGTGAGCTGGCACTGGATGGGATTTTCTCTGAGATACTGTGTCATGTTCTGGGCTTCCTCGAGCACTTTCCTCTTTCACCAGTTTCTCTCTAACCTTTACTCTTTAAGAAAGAAAAAGGATTAAGCTGTGAACAGCAATACCCAATTTGGGAAGGAATAGAGACACCTACTGTGGATATAGACAGCAATATTGTATTAAAATAAACAGCAATCAGTAAGTAAAAGAAAGCAATCTTATGATGCAACTCCTTCCCCCCCTCCCAAATCTTACCAGTAACACTGCTCAAAACCATTCAAGTGATTCACAGGCCCTCAAACATGCATGACTCCTGAGAAAATGTGCAGCTTGTTCCCATGAGATCACAACTGTGTTTGACAAACAGCACATATTCATAGTATCAAAAAAACAAGATGATCAAAACTGCTTTTTTATATTATCAAATATTGGGTTTAGCCCGAAATTGCAAATTTTATCAGCAATCATGTATGTAGTCAGATTTTTGAAGATGTCTAAACACCAAGCAGCTTACATCATACCAAGATGCTGTTGAACTAGGGAAAGGGATGAAAAACATGTCTCCACCTAGCCCTTGGAATGCTGTGCCCAAGACTTTTTTTCTTATATGATAAACAAAAGCACAAGTAATCTAAATGTTACACATAGTTTAACATTTTAGTAAGTGAGGAAAAAATGTTCAGAGTGTGAGCCTTATAGTTCAAAGTGAAACTGGCATGGCTGTTGCTCTTCAGAGGGCTTGCAGGGGAGAAAGGGATAAAAAAACCTAACCAACAAAAAAAAAACCTCAAACAACCCACTTCCAGAACAGGCATTCTGTTTTAAAACATTTCATTATATTCTAACATGCAAGAATTACAGGAATGGTCCCAAAAATGTTACCTTACTTAAGTGTATTTTCTAGAATCACCTCTGGACTTTAACATCCATGAAAAACAGTCATATTCTACCTTTAGACACAGAGCAACTCTACTGAAGGCAGACAAGCACATGCAGCCAGAAGCAGCTTTTGTTCTACGACTACAACTACAGGTAAGGTCTCCAGCAGTTTTACATTCACACTGAGTGCTCAGACACCTTACAGGGCAAGTGTTTGTAAATATCACGTATACAGTATTAAACATGAAAGCCCTGTACTTCCTCCCCTCCAAAACGGATATAAAAAATTCAAGTACAATACGAGACAAGCTTTTTATTTGAAAGTAATCTGGCTCGAAGTCTGTGGAACTCCAGAGCTGCTACCAACAGACATTTTGAAGTTTACATGGTTTTAAAAAAACTAAGATTTAGAAAAAAGGGCAAATGAATATTTGAGAGAATAATTCCAAATATTCAAAGTTATCTGAAACACCACCCTAATATTTTTGTGTTTCTTATCTCTGAGGATTGGTGCACTTATCAAGGAAACTCCTCAACGTTACTTAAGCACAGGAAGTGTGTTCAGTCTGAAAAAGTGAGTCTTTAAAATACATATATTAAGCATTCTCCAGAACATCCACACTGATGTTAGTACTGGGTTATAGGAATTATATGGAAAAGAGTCTTTCTATAAAGCTCCTCGTGTGTGTGTGGAGAAAGCAGCTGCTTGTATCTTTGATTAAGATCTTACTTTCCTTCTCAATATAGATTTTTTTACTTGCATCATCTTCTTTTGAATTCGAGGAATGAGCTGTACAGAATGCTAAGAGTGATTGGTGTGTGGTATAAAAATTTTCTGGTTTGCAGAATACAAAGTGGGATAAAATAAGTTTAAAAATTAGAGGAAGATGATAGTAGCTGTGAAAGATGCTAGGGGCATATGTACTTCTTAATCAAAATACCAATTGGTCATGATTATATTAAAAGCAGATGCTTCAGAAACATTTCAATAGCTGTTTATTCACAAGAAACAATGATTTGCAACTTGCTGCTGTTAAAGGAAAATTAAAGGCAAGTATTAAATGAAGGCAGAGTAAAGGAAAAGGAAAGCGGAAGTTTGCAGTCTCATCATTAGTCACACAACTGTTTTATGATACCTGGAGGGCCAGCTGATAAGTGAAGGTGTGTCCCCTTCTGAATCTTTCTGAAGAAACCATTCAGGTTTTGCTTTCCCTGCACTACTACAGAAAACAGAACTTAGGTAATAGTTGATATCTCAACACGTGTTCCTGTTGTTTCTTCCAATCTTCCCTCCCCACCACTTTTTTGTTTTCCAATTACTTAATTACAGGGGACTGTTCATGAAAATAAAAGCACAGCACATTATCAAATTGAAATTATCCAATCAAACTGAAATTATCAAATATCACACTTTTTCAATAATTTACAACAAAAATTATTGGGTTTGCTGTAAAACAAATAACCGCATTAATCTCACAAACATCTAAAAATTGTTGTGAATGTGAAATATTCTGCAAAGGTAAATCTACCAAGTGTACATTGTCCAGAACAAGTGAAAGCAACTACACAATTTTTGATATTGCTTATCAGTTTGAAGGATTTATGGAAACCATAAGTGGATCTGTGGAAATCTGGAAAAGTTGCTGAAACCATTCCTTCAATTTGTGGTTTAAAGAGGTAAAGACCACTAGGTCCAAACTGAAGTAGTAGTATAAATTTAATGAAGTTAGAAATGCAGATGGCTATATCATATTTCTCAAAAATATCTCAAGAGCATCAGTAACCCCTCTCTCTTCTTGTAGCCCTATATCAAAAAATTGGAAAAGCCAGCCCAAGTAGCTGAAGTAAACCATGCTGTGTCAATGGGTGACAGGGGAAAGGAAAAACTTAAAGAAAAGGAACCTCCCAATTTGATCTTCTCTTGACTTTATTCTGTTTCCATTTTGGAGCTGAAAGCATAAAAAGAAACGAGCACTGCAAATTTATGGAAACCCTCCAGCAAAAGGATGCCTGCGCAGTACCTGCATACAGTTTCCCACATACTTGCCTGATGCCCACCTTCATCTACAGACTCTCAGCAACAATAGATCACATCAAGTATTTTTAACCTTGCAAGCACACACTGTCCAGCCATACAAAGGTTTAGAAACTCACTCCTTGGAGGTGACAAGTGTCCAGGCTGCTTTCCATTACCTCTAGTACAGCTGAAAGAACACCCTGCACTGTAGCAGAGTAATTCATGATGAAAATCCAAAATTGAGCTCCAAGTCACTTACTTCATTTTTTGTTTTTTGCTTGTCATCAAATAAAAATAGTTGGAAAAGGTCAAATCAATGACTGTTCTTTAGATAATACTTCATTTACTGCAAATAATTTTAAATTTGAGAACTCACCTACAGTTGTCACCATATCCAAATCAAGCTTAGAATAAAGTCAAACATGGACTGTTTGAAACTTCTTTTGCTTTGCCAAATATTTTTTAATTCCTAAAGGAACTGCCCAAATAGTAGGTAAAAACCTATCACAGGATCTGAGCCAGTACCTAGAATTGCTTTGAAGCAAGCAAACTTCCTTTTTGTCTCTGAATGTGTACTTTGGCACATTTTTACAGCAGCCATGGCCCAAGTAGCTCTTATTTGTACTTGATCATTTATCCTCTGAAGACGTCAAAAGACTGCAAGCCATGTTTTGAACTCACAGTTAATCAGCCACTTCAACAGCCAAATGCAGACAATGTCAAATGATACCTTCTCAGCACTTTGTTGTCTTCTCAGTAATGGATAATAGGATTAATTATTAAATCGTCTTAGGTCTGAAGGCACAAAGCTTTCATACATATTCCAAAACAAGCTGCATTTATTTTCCATTTTCAATTCAGAAAATTGAAATTTAACAAAACTATTTTTTCAATCTGTATAACATAGAATTGATTTCAAAAAAGCAGCCACCTGGAAAGCTGGCATTAGCCTTTATTTTCCTTGTGCAAATGGCTTTATAGGAGACTACCATGGAGTAACTTTAAACAGACCACCTGGGAATAGGCAGACTTCTTCCACACTCAGAAATAGGGACAAGAGTTTACAAGAGTTTATTCTTAAGTCTCTGAATATCACATCAGTGAGTACTCACTGGCACTGAAGTTTTCAGCAGTATTAAAATGTAAAACAGGCACTTGGTAACTTGACCTTTGAAATGCCACCTACTTCTGGCACACGTAACCAAACAAGCCACCAAATCCTAAGTTTAAACTCTCCGTTGCTGTAAGAGCTACACCACAACTTGGTGGGTGTAGATTATTTCCTTCAAAAGATAAGACAGACAGCAATTGTGGGAAACCTTTTTTTATGCAAATGCTGACCAAAGCCTTATCCAGAAAGAATCTGACATTAGTGATAATGCAGACAGCAATTTGTATTAAGTTATGACTTATTCCTGCTGCTTTTGCCCCAGCTTCTCATTAGCTATAATGGCACTGATGTAGAGCAGAGAAATAAAACCAACTATATCACAAACGTGATGGAGTTTAAAGTCTAGAACTGTCCTAACTTGAGAATTCATCTGAAAATATATCCTATCATTTCATTATCTAGAAATGGAGAACACCTATGTCCCCAAAAAGAGGAGGGGGAAGGTGCCTGTCTCACCAAACACAGCTGACTTCACACAGCATTAGTTCTTGTAGGGATGTGTATTTTTCCATTTTTCAAAAGTTATATTCCCATTAAAACTACTTTTCCCTTAAAGATATTGCAAGACTTGGGCAGAAGATAAATAATTATTTTTTAAATTAAAAAATGGGTAATGTGAAAAGTGCAACTTTAAAAAGAAACAGCTGGAATTTGTGAATGATTTGATAATGCCTTCAGTCTGCTTGGTGTGAACTCTCAATTGTTTTATAAAGTCACAGAATCATTTTGGATAGAATCACAGAATCATTTTGGTTGGAAAAGACCTTAAAGATCAACCTTAAGTCCAACCATTACCAGTCCAATTAGTACACTGCCTAATCCACTATCCTAGTCCACCACTAAGCCATGTTCCTAAGTACCACACCTATGTGTTTTTTAAATACCTCTAGGGACAGCAACTCAACCACTGCCCCAGTCATTTCCAGTGCTTGACAAACTTTTCAGTGAAGATATTTTTCCTAATATATTAATATTCATAAAATAATCTAAACCTCCCCTAGTATAACTTGAGGCTGTTTCCTCTTCTTCTATCCCTTGTTACGTGGGACAAGAGACCAACCTTCACCTTGCTACAACCTCTTTTCAGGTTGACAGCTATAAGGTCTCAGCCTCCTTTTCTCCAGACTATGCAACCTCAGTTCCCTCACCCACTCCTCATAAGACTCTTTCTCCAGACCCTTCACCGGCTTTTCTGCCCTTCTCTGGACTCACTCCAGCACCTTGATATCCTTCTTGTAGTGAGGGGCCCAGAACTGAACTCAGTATTTGAGGTGCAGCCTCACCAGTGATGAGTACAAGGGCACGATCCCTTCCCTGCTCCTGCTGGCCACGTTATTTCTGCTACAAGCCAGGATGCCAGTGGCCTTCTTGGCCACCTGAGCACACTGCTGGCTCCCATTGAGCTGGCTGTTGACCTACACCCCAAGATCCTTTTCCACGGGGCAGTTCTCCAGCCACTCTTCCCAAAGCCTGTAGCATTGCAGGAGGGTGGTTGTGACCCAAGTGCAGGACCTGACACTTAGCCATGAACCTCATACACCTGGCTTATCAATCCAGCCTATCCAGATCCCTCTGCAGCGGGATCACGACTCCCATCCAGCTTGGTGTCATCTGCAAACTTACTGAAAGTGTGCTCAATGCCCTTGTATAGTTCATTAAGAGAACTTGTCCCAGTGCTGAGCCCATGGGGAACACCACTAACAAACAGCTGCCAACTGGATTTAATTCCATTTATTGCAACTCATTGGGCCTGGCCACCCAGCCAAGTGGTTGTTGTTTTGGTTTTTTTTTAATTTTCCCCCTTGCCAATCTTACATGTGTACAAGCTGTAGAGCTCCATTAGAAATCCAAGTGGATTCAGGTGTCTCCCTCTGGTCATCACACTGCTTCACCAGCAGGACAACCCCCTTCCCACCACTGCTGCAGGCACTGCAGCTTCTCTGGAGTTGCAAGAGAGAACAACCTAGAAGGCATCTCATTGTTCAGTGTTTCATTGCTTTCCCTTTACAGAAACAGGGACTAGGATTGCTTTATGACAATAAAGAAAATAAAGCCCCTTTTTACACTGCAGCAGACACATTCTTGGCTGTGATGATGGGCTGTTCTCTTTGCTTTCCTAAGGCTGAAAGTTTTGTCCCTTTCTTTACCTCATAAAATGAAGAAAACAACCTACCAAAGGTCCATTGCTCCAATATCCCTTACTAACACTAATCAAATTAGTCAAGAGACTTGTCTCAAATTGACCATTTTAAGATAAGGGATAGTATTTTGTAGTATTTGAGTTGAGACTGCTTCAAAGACAAGCCTCATGAAGCCTGAAATAACCTAGTCAGCTCAAGGAGTTTTAGTACAACGCTGGTCTCAGAAGACCCTTGTGTTGACTATTCTCCTTACTGCAGTGGCAGATTTGTAAGCTCTACAAATAAACCAAAAGTCATCAGACTTGTTAAGTATGTTGTTGACTTACTTTCCTTCTGATGGCTCTTTTAAAATTAAAACATTCCTTCAAAAATTTGGCTTAACTGGGAGAGTCCAGTGATAGCTCATACAGCCATACATCCACACCCAAAAAAAGGTGACCTGGATTAGGAGTAACCTGGGAGAAAAATATTCAGAGACTACTAGTGGTGTGTCCTGTGCAATAAAGTGAAACAAAAAGGAAGGCTATGTACAACTGAGCAGTGTACAGGCACTGTAAATGATGACTTAATCAGCTCATTAACTTTTGATGTACAAGATTGCTTCCTCATTCAAATGGCAAGGTATGATTATATGAGTTAACAAGAAAGGCCACAAAAATAAAAATCAAGTTTTGTGATTTTTGACGGGAAAGATAAAGAAGTCCAGCCAAGGTAGCTTGTTTCTGAACAAACTGCAAAAAATGCCAATGTGTAAACGGTTCAGTTTATACCACTTCATTTCAGTTTTTTAGAAACAGTCAGAACCCTTATTCCAAATGCTTTAACAATTAATTACAATTTGCATAATTTCTAGCTGAAACATTTTAACTTAATTTTTACAGTTATTATTTTCCACCTATCTTGCCCTGGAAAGTAAAGAATTACATCTTAGAGAAAAATAATACTTTGTTTTGCAAAACACATTGTTTTCAGTCATGAAAACACTTTGACAGTCTGTTTTTGCACTACAATTTGAAACTACAATGTGAAATTAGTAAAAGCTATTTTTTTTCCTCTCTGGGAGAAGCTGGTTACACAATTACTTAGGTAAAATTGATAAATATGAAGAAATCCAGCATACTATGAGGGAGGCTACATTTTCCAAATTCAGCAAGGAGTTTTATCTTATCTTGATGTTCACACACATGCCTCAATATTATCTGAAAGAGTAACTATTGCAGTTCAAGAATTTTTACACTTTCACAGCAGAAAAAACAAATCAGTTATTATTTCAACTGCCCTAAAACACTTTTCAACTTTTAACTCGGAGATGGTATTTTGGCAGAAACTGCCATGAAACTATTTAAATCTTCACTGAGAAACAATTTGCCTTTACTTGGAAGCCCCCACCCAAACAGATACAGGATATAGAGGAAAAAAGTTAAGACTTGCTTTAACAGGTTCTATTAAAAAAATAAAGCAGCAGATTTAGAACCATAACTGCTTCAATTCCTAGTTTGTGTAAATATCATAGAGTATCAGTTATTCTACTTCCACTGCAGGAAAGGCCTAAATTTAGCACTAGTTCTATAAATACAAAGTGAAACCAAGGACACATCCAATCACAGAAATAGATACTCCCTTTCCTGCATTAGAAGTACACTATGATTCAACAAACTCAGTCAATTCAGCTCAGACATCCAAAGCTACTACATACATTCTTCAATGGTAATAAATACAATCTGATAAATACTGTAGACACTGCTGCAGAAGGTGATTAAGGTAAAGGAACCTACTGTATAAAGAAAAAATTAAAATCATGCTTACCCTTGTCTGATGTTACTGTGCAAGGGCTGGTCATTCTGCAAATGGATTGGTGAGGCTGCCCGCTTTGGTGAAGAAAGGGACTCTCTGGGGGTTTGCTTTGGTGATATTGGCACTTCATTATAGGAGGAAGATTCTCGTCCAGAAAGTGAAAGGGAGACAGAACTATCCAAGGTTGCTGAAAGGTCAGAAGCCTGCCTAATGGCACTGTCATCATCTGCTTTCCTATCACTCTTTTCAATTGAGAGGTCTTTATCTGGAACACCATCTTTTTCATGGCTGGAGTACTCTCTGGATTCAGAAGTCACACTCTTTGACTCCTTTGCCTCAGTCCTGGACAAATACATGGAGCCACAGTCCTTGTTTTCATCATCTTGCCTTTCGTTTTTCATTCCCTTTCTTTCCACACTGTTGGGATCTTTCCTTGCCCGTGTGTATCTGGATGAGTAGTCAGAATCCAAATCAGAATCAAGAGACAATCCATATTTCTCTGCCAGCTGGCGTCGCCTCTCTGCCTTGTACCTTGCTATTCTTTCTGCTTTTGACTCCAGTTCCTGGACATCCATGTTTCCTGTACTATACAAAGGCTCTGTATTACCTCCTGTGATTTCTGCTCGGTATCTGGATGATCTGGGTTGTTTTTCTACAGAAGAATCTGAAGTTTCCTCTTCTTCATTTGATCTTCCTGTCAGAAGTACAACACATATGAGCAAGTCCACCTCAAAACCCTAAGTACCCTGCCTACCTACCATTCACACTGGGAGAACTAAAAGCTTCCCATTTCCTTACAAATCAAAGTGACTGCACAGACACATTACATCTTTACATTCATGTTTCCACATACAAATAATTAAGAAATGTGCATTAGTCATAATTCTTGAAGAGTTTCATATCAAATTCCTGTTGCATTAAAACAGCATAACTAATTAAATAAGGCAACTGGGGAATTAAACGCCAAGCTTAAAAAAACCCTCATCACAGTTTTTCTATAAAACTCTTCTCCACATACTGCACAAATGATAGGGCAGTAAACACAAAGTAATTCAGCAGATTGACTGATACATGCTACCTACCTAGGTGGGGACTGTATGGATCAGTTGCACGCATGTATCTTGGTGTATCTTCCTCTAGTAAACGGTGTGTGACTGATCCTGGACAATTTTGTAGAAGCATAGGTTGTGCATCATTTTCAATTCCCTCTAAGCGTCTAGCTATTCTCTCTTTTCTGAAAAAGATGTGGAAAATGTGAAACCAGGCATCTTTGAAGATCTGAGGGGAGAGTTTCTAAGAGGAGGTAACAAAACAAGCTATGTGTTTTGTTGTGCCAAAGACACTTTTTTACCTTTTCATTTCCAAAAAATCTTGGTTGTTTGGTTCAAACAGTTTTCTTAATTCTGAAACTGAGACAACAAAAGATTATACAGTTTGTTAGCTACTAAGTTTCAGAAACTCACAGAAGCTTACTAAAAGGCTTTAAAGTAAGAAAGAAGATAGTCAAATTTGAGAGGTTTGAAATAGCTTTTCTTAGGGAACAAGCATGTTCCTTATTATCCTAGTTAATTAAGCTTGCATTGTCAGAAGTGCATTTGGCAGCATACAGGTGTGAACTCTCCAGGTACTTAGCACAGGTTAAGCTAGAATCTGCTATAGTAAGTAATTTTCAATATCTAGAAAAAACTGGGCAAGTTGTATTTTGATTGGCTGAGGCCAAGCTGACATGCTATAGTAGCCTGTTTCAAAACCAGGTAGTATGGAATTACTGCTTACCTTGTCACACTAAGGTTGGAAACTGACTAAGTTTAAAGAGAAGCAGTGCCTTGTATTCTTCAGTTTCTTCCTCCCTCTTACATTATTAAGCAAATCCCAAGAATCCAAGTGAGTCATGGTTGGAATGAAAATTATTGTGATATTCCTGCATGGTTAATCACTTTCTACGTTGCTAATTTTTCCTTATTATTTTAATTGGGACAACTTTCCTTTTCTTCCCCTGAACTGTCTGGTGGTGCTGCAGGCCAGCAGACAGCTGTCCCAGCTCACAAAATGGTAGTGAGTGAACAGGAAGCCTGATAGATGAAGTAATCCCTATATATATATATATATATATATATATATATATATATATACATATGTGCACAGTTATCAATGATGTTTTCTAACCACACTGGAGCAGTGAGTGCTACATAAACAAGTGTGGTGTGACTTCTTACCACCAGGAAGAGAAGCCATACAGGCTGCCAAAGGATGCAGTGGGCTGGGGGGTAGAGCAGGGGTGGAGCCTCACACCCCCTCACACACACACTGCCCTCCCTTCCTCCCTCCCACATCATTGCCTTGGCAAAGATGTGGTGCTAAAAGCTGCATGTGCCTTTCTGATGCAATGTACCTCTGGGGTTCTGACCTTGTTGGCCCAGGGATCAAAAGCTAAAGCAAGCTAAAGGCTACAGCTTGCTAATTCAGTCCTAGATTGCCATCAGAAATGCCCAATGAGTCAGTAGTGTCTAGCAGACACTGTTCCACACCACTGCAGAAATAAGTCTGTGAGCTTTTTCCTCTACCAGACTTCATCACTCTACTTACAAGATAAACATCATTGAAACACCACCCTTTTGAAGGTCAGACACTCCTCTCCCTTTCCTCTACTGCAAAAACTTACGTGCATAGTAAGTCTGGGGTTTTAGCTTAGCTGACATGTACAGGAAGTTTGCTGTGGTCAACATCAGTGCTCATACCTCCTAAGTCCAGATAGATACCATTGACACTGGCTCTCATATCAACCTACTGCTGAAAAGCCACTAGGACTCCAGGTAAAATGTCTTCAGTCAGCAATGATTAATATATTCTGATCATGACTACTCAGAGTAACAAACAAACAAGGTATGGATGTAGGATCTGAGGCTACAGGAGAGAATACATAGAGTAACAGGGTAAAGAAACCCACTGGGCCAATCTGCAAAACAACACTTTTAGTCTGCATTTTTATAGAAAGCAGACTCAAGTTATAGGCTTCAATTTCTCATGACAGATTAGCTCAGATTGTAATCATGCCATGAAGAAATCTAATATGCACAGGTTTGATGAAATTAGCAGTGCAGAGTAACTAGGTATGCAGCTACTTAACAGTGCTAGCCCAAGTGACACCTCTTCCAGGCCTGGTTTCAGCACCTTCAGCAAAGGAGATCAAAGCCTACACTGTTGACCAAGCAGACAGTGCAAGATGGCCACTAAAGCAAGCTCCAGGCACAAGTGTCTGGAAATGGATGGGAACCAGACTCAGGTAATGCAAAACTGGCAACCTGAACCAACACCAAAGCAGAGTCCTTACATTAAATTTCTATAGACTTCTCTCAATGCACGAGCAGTTCCCCCGCTGCCCTGCATCCTTAGGCTGTGGAAGCAGCGAAACTGTATTTAACAGAGAACTTATCCATATGAAACCAGCTGTCATCTCACATTAACACCAATGAAAATAATTTCTCATAAATACTTTGCTCTCATCTCTACCAAATCTACTTCTTTTTATGTTTGGTCCTTGGGCTATTAGAGTTCTTCTGTTCCATCTGTTGGCTGTACATACAAAAATGGTCAAAATAAATCCCATAACTGTTCCGTCATTTCAGACAGGTCAATAAAATCACATTCCATGCACATCCTGATCGTTTTTCTTCCCCAGTTATTGATTTACACAGTTTCTGAAACCATCATCAGGAAAAAAGTCTTTCACACAGCTTAAGTTGAGCTTTTAACTACAGCTTCATATGCTAGTCATAGGGTTTTTTTGTTGGTTGGTTTTCCACCACACCCCCCCAAAAAGGAAATTTGACTATAATAGCCTGCATACAAGAAATGTGGATCATCTAAAGAACTCCCAGCACCATTAGCTCAACACTCTTCTGCTACGTGTTAGCTGAAGTTCCAGAGATTCTACTACTGCTTTGCAGTCCTAAAAAGAGCACTGGTCTCATGAAGCATCTCTCCAACACCTTCCCAAACAAGATGGGACAAAAATAGCACGGGACTACTCTATGCTGCCTTACACTTTTTCCACACTTGAGATTCCAGACAGTAATTTCAGCTAGGTGGGCCAATATCTGCAAAGCTTTTTCATGAAAACAATTTCAGCAATATTCTTCTGGGAGGTGGAAAAAAAAAAAAAAAAAAAAAAAAAAAAAAAAAAAAAAAAAAAGGGAGGAAATCTTCTAACTTCACTGATTAAGTTTTGCTTAATAAAATATTTGATTTCTAAATGTGAAAGCCAGATTTCACTTCTAAGGACACTGGTTGGCCCTAGAAAAGCTTAGATGATTTGGTTTCTCTTTTTTAATTTCGAAATTTTAATACCTTGGTACCAATTTCCAATCTGTTCATGGGATGTTCTTCCACATTACCATCAGAAACTACACCATTTCAAAGATAGACTGTCAAGGCATCTTAATTTTGGTAGAGTGTAGACCTCCCAAGTAGGATTTACCTTATATCAGCATTTAGCAAAACCAGTACTATCTCTTGTCTCAGAATAAAAAAAAAAAAGGTACATTTGGAGTGCACCTTATAAGTATGTTCAAAAACTCCTTAGATTAAAGTGAAAGATTTCTTAAAGAAGTCAGAAATTCTTCAGAAAAATTTGTTACAGAAATACAAATAATGTTTTTCCTGAAAGCCCTCTGGTAACACCAAAGGGTGTGTGTGTGGATAAAGTTACAGACATATGATAGCAGTTTTATTTTTAAAATACAGAAGCTGTAAAAGTCTCCCAAAGGTCCCTAGCAGAGAATGAGCACATATATTTGTGAAGCCCGAATGAACGTAGATTAAAAGTTTAACTGCCAGAGGCTTAATTTCATTTTGAGGAAATTTAAATGCAACAGGGAAGCCTACCAGCCTTATTCACAGAATAACAAAGCTAGGGGTTGGAAGGGACCTCGAAAGATTGAGTCCAATCCCCCTGCCAGAGTAGGGTCACACAGGAACACATCCAGGCAGGTTTTGAATGTCTCCAGAGAAGGAGACTCCACACCCCCCCTGGGCAGCCTGTGCCAGTGCTCTGCCACCCTCACAGTAAAAAAATTTCTCCCCATGTTTATATGGAACTTCCTATTCCCAAGCTTACATCCATTGCCTCGTGTCCTATCATTGGTCATAAGTGAGAAGAGCCTGGCACCATCCTCTTGGCACTCACTCCTTACATATTTATAAACATTAATGAGGTCGCCCCTCATTCTCCTCTTCTCCAAGTTGCAAAGCCCCAGCTCCCTCAACCTTTCCTCATAAAGGAGATTTTCCACTCCCTTCATCATCTTGGAGGCTCTGTGCTGGACTCTTTCAAGCAGCTCTCTGTCCTTTCTCCTCCTTTCCTCACCTGGGAGGATGATGGTCTACAAACAAGGATGGAGAAGCATTTATCTTCTGTTTATGCTAGCAAAGGAATACTCACATGCTCAATGCTTCACTGCAGGTAGAAATGTGAGACTTCAGCTAGACTCTCTGAATCTCAATTCAGTCTGTATCAGTTAAAAATTAAAAATAATCCCCTGGTTTTCCAACAGGTGAAAATCTGTATCAAAGTTGGGCCCAAGATGGGACAAATAACCTGGATTTTCTGTAAATGTTTGACCTTAAGCAGTCATCTCAGAATGTAACCACCAGCTCCCACTACTAACTTTTCTGAAGTCTGGTACACACTAAATCTGATGATGTCTTTGTTACAGGAAAAAATTCTTAGGAAACAGAGACATCTTGGAATAGAAATAAGTGCACTGAGAAGCAATTTACAGAGAAGATTTCTCAAGTGAAGGCTCTCAAATAACTGGTTGGCTAGCATGATTATAGGGCTAAGTATTTGGAATAACAAGGGGCAATGTATTCTTAGTTACAAGTTGACTACTGTAGTCTGTATTGTATAAATGCATATCACTCTGCTCCATCACTGTGCCAATGAAGTATCTTTCTGAACATCTATAATGATTATACTGTAAAAGCAAGCACATCACTTAAAAGTCGCTCAAATTTTATGCTGGAAGAAGGCCTCCTTTCTAAAGGAACTCTTCAACAAATGATATCAAAAGAGCAAGCCAGTTCCTTTATGTTCGAATTTGTGCATCTAGCCTTGCAAAAGGTAAAAATCCCATCAGAACACACACACAGTTTTAACCAAAGTTCTGAGATCCACAACATCCTGAGTGAAGGGAACATTTTTATGCCAGTTACACATGGTTTTTCAGGTCAAAAACTATTTCCAAACAGATTGTGATTTCCTCTAAATAATGCAAGCTCATTCTCCCCTCAGATAGAACTACTGTTTTCTTCATTGAGACTAACAGGGAAATTAAAAAAAAAAAAAAATTAATCCCAAAACCCATAGATAGTGCTGGTCCTTTTGCATGCAAGACTAAAATTCAGTGTGTAGTCAGCTGGTCACACAAGCATAGTAATTGTACACCAAAGGGGACTGGAAAGAGCTATGAATACAATACAAGCCAAGTTAATACCTTTGAATTTAGTATTAATAAAACTGTACAAAGAAACCTCTCTGAATTTTTTAATTTCAACTACTTTTATATCTATTGAAAACTAGGTAAACAAAGCTGACCTTCATGAGGCAGGGATGTAGCAAGGCATTTTAAAACAGTGTGATTGTTCATCCCCTGTTCCATCCTCTATGCATACTTTGCAGAGCAAAGAAAACCCATTTACAAAACATCTGTGCCTAATGATTCTAACTGTGCCTTGCACTTGCATAAACTGAATTTACATGCTGTCCAATTGTTACTTGTGTGCATAATGTGTTTTCCTTACTTACCTTTTGGTAGTACTGCTAAGAGGTTAGCATCAATATCCTTTGTGCTGTTTGCAAGTTCTTCTTTATCTTCAAATGAAAACTCCTTCTGAAAACTGAAAGCAACATCTGGTTTATAGAACTGTAGATGTTTCTGCTATAAGTCAAATAAAGACAAGATGTAACTGATTTACTGCAAGATAATAAGGGGTATACCAAAGAAAATATTTTCCATAAAAATGAAATAAGAAATAACCCCAAGAAACTCACAAAGCCAGACCTAACATAATCCAAAACTTGTTTGGAACTGTGCCACATTTTTGCATTATATTATTGACCAAAGTTTGCTTTCAAAATTCTCTGTTTGCAATCACATTTGAAATAATCTACATTGAATAATTCTTCATAAATATTGGAACAACAAATATGTACTGTATGTACAAACCATGTAGAAGCCTTCTGCACCATTGCCCTATTGTTACTGTGCCAATCTCCAGATCTTGTAAGTCTTATAATACACTAATATGAGAAACAGATCATTTAGTTTCATCCCTTGTCTTTTCAAAATAGTAAAAAAAAATACCCATTTAATCAAAGACAAACTATTTATCTAAATATGTTAAGTAAATATACAAATCTCAGCTACAAAATGTAGGTGTAATAATAGTCTAAAGTACATACTGTCTACAGAGACATTTTGGAGGAAGTGTTCTTCCTTACAGGTAACCAAAGGGAGATTTTTCTCTCCAGTTATTAAAAATATATAGACAGCTTCTGCCCTTTTGGCTTCTAAACTATCCCAACCAAGTGTAAGAAAAACTATGCTACTCTTAAAACCTTTAGTAAACTGTATAAATAGATGTAATAAATACAAATTCCCACAGTGATCCTGGGATCTTTGTTTTGCTATGGTATTGATGTGCCATACAATTTACTGTCACCCTGATAACAGACTGCACAGCCTTACTGTTGGACTATCCTTCCTTAGGACAGTTTTTAAATGGCTTTTAAAAGATTTGAATACCCTTTCATCATGGGTAATTGATTAACAAAGAAAAAATAGTAAAAAACAATTTCTGTACTCACTATCCCAGAAGAACATTTGTTATTGAAGAGTCTTAACATGTAACACCTGACAACATTTTACATTAACACTAAAAAATATTTGCTTCTTTATTGTTCATAAATAATATGCCTTTGTAAGAAAACAGCGAGGAGAGAATAAAACATTAGAAATGACAATAAGGAAACTGGGCTGTGTAGGCACCACGCCTCCTCCTGCAAAGTGTCTCCAACAACTGCACTTATAAAAATTATTCCAGGTACTGCCAAGAAGAGCTATGTTAGCCACTACAGAAAACAGCAAATAGAAGATGAAGACCAGAATAGCTGTCCATTACAGGGAACAGCATATTTTTACACAGTAGAAACACTTTTATGGAACTAAACAAAGAAACAAAATAAAATAATAAAAAAAAAAAGGATATAGAAGCCACAAGCAACTTGATGCATGTTTCGTCTGAGCCTGGGCAGAAACTCAGTTAACCTCACGTTTCTATATGCCTAACCCACACTGCCAACACTCCTGATTCTTATTAGCTCCACAATATGTTCCTTCCTTAGGTACACAGCTTCTGGAGGTGGAGAGACTTCTGGTTTCATTTAAAAGGAGTTTCTACTCCTTTCAGCTGAGCATGAGTTTGAAAAGCACGATTAACATTGGCCTAATGCCATAAATCAAACCCAATGGTTATTTTTTCCAGTCAATTTGATTACTTTAGACTTGTCTCAAAAGTGCTGAGGGACCCAGCACATGACTTTTGAATACCTGAGCTTTACTTAGCAGCTTCTCTGATTGCTTCCACAATGCTTATGATTAAGTGCAGCACCTAAAGTTTCCATAAACATGAGACTGTAAATAGAAGCATTCACTTCGACAGCAAAAACCTTGTTTAAATTATTGTGCACTAAGATCCACAACTATGCCTCAGTGCTACACAGATGTCCAAGGGTAAAATCATACAGAATCAAGACTGGCACTAGTCTGCTGCCTTTAAAAATAATTGTATTCTTGGAATGTTTGTGGATTATAAACAAACTTTTAAATACTGTGAACTAGTTAGAGGTAACTCCTGCCCCTTATTCCAAGCTCCAGTAAATTCCAGGGACTCTGAGACCCAAGGATTCCATCCATTCATTCTTGAACCAGTGCTAGTGGTTACTTTACTTACTTTTAACAGAAGTTTTTACTCACTTTCCTCAAGACAGGCTCTCAATTGTATTAATTATCCATGACCAGCCAGGTATGATATGACCAGACAGATGAATGCCAGAATCTACAACACATTTGCCTTTTTATATCTACACTATATTTATTTCTCAATCCTGCATGCCAAGGCTTTGCTTTTATCAGTTGCAAGTGACAGAAAAATTTATCAACCCCCAATGCACAACTGTGCACTTAGTATTATTACATTACATCCATTTTCTATTAATCCTCAAGGTCATCCAATTCTTCCTGTATGTGAGCTCCCTCCTCCTTTGTAGTGAGGGTGGCTTCCAACCTTTACTCACTGGCAGATTTCATTAAAATTCTTTTAATAACCACAAACTTCTTAAGCTTAACCCTTGCTGGGCTTCATGGCATCACAGGTTGTCTGCTTTGTGAAAGTCTCTTCAGAGTTTCCCTTGTGTCCTCATTTTCCATTTCCCTGCACATAGTCAGCTTTTATTTACTTGCTTAAACTATTATTTTCATATGCAGCCTATTTTATCCACAATGGAGTAGTTTTTCCTCTTCTGAGGCATTTTTTCTTTCTCTTGCAAAGCTGCAGGTGGCATTGCTTGTTTTAAATATTTTCACATTAGAAACACAGAATATTTTAAACCTACGTATCAGTTACACTGAATTCACTGTACAAGTTTAAGCAGAGAGAGCACTGCTCTGAAGTTGATAAAGTCAGGTCAAACAACTGTGAATTTGTAGGTACATATACAAAATTAGTTCTAAAAATAAAAGCAGGAATATTAAGGAATGTCAGTGTTCAATAAATGGAATCATTAGAAAATTAAATTGTCTCAGAATGATGTTAAAGCAATTCCAAATAGTAAAAAAATAAATCCAATAAGATTTTAAAAAAATACACTCATAAGTAATTCCTCACCAAGACTTCCCTTCTTCCTTTAAGAGATCTATCCAGATGTCTCCCTGCTGTATCAGTCTCCCAGCTAAAGGAACAACTGCATCATCAATTTAGGTGCTTAAGCAGAGCCAGAAAGTCAGTCAGATTGCTGAGTATATTGTACCTTCAAACTCACCCACAACCCTAGAAGGATCTAGGATTTGTCTAGAGGTATCACAACTACATCTACTCACCTTTGCTTTTCCTAATTTCTCAAACCATGCAATAAATTTAGGTGCAGATTCTGAGCAGCAGCACCAGGAATTTCTGGATGTAGTAGTTGGCTATGCACACGCATCATTAAAATAATTCAAGGCATACATGGCTTTCTCAAAATGAAGGAAAAGGTTTAAGAATTATTTCTTCTTGAAGTCCCTGTTAAATCTGGATACTGAAAGAGGAGCTTCTCCTCCTTTGCTTGCTGTGATATAGCCTGTATTCATGGTTCATGAAAAGCAATCAACATCATGAGGTCCCACAAGTTTGTTTCACACAGGATTTGTGTGTGGTTGGGCCTCAGGTTCCCAACAAGCTCATTATATTCTCCAATGTTCAGGAATTCATACGATTCCTATTAAAACACTGGCAACAATATTTCACAATCTCATAAGTTTTTCCTTAAAAACAATACATAGTGTGGCATTAGTGCAGGACTTGATAGTAGCTCTTGCAACTTCCAAAATAATTGTAGGCTGCTTCTATACATCAGGGATTCCACGCCGCAAACTTAATCCGTTGCTGCAGCAGCACCATACAGTTTCTAAATAGGTGTCCCACTAACCTAGTTACATGCCCAAAAGCAAGCAAAAGTTTGATCCAAATGCCACTGGTAACACTGCCCAGACACCTGGCTTAAAGCTATGGGACACACTGAGATTTTGTGATTGAAACATATTCATGAAAATCCCCCTGCATACCTGTCAGCTAGGTGCTTGGCATTAATTTTTCTTTTTCTCTACCTCCAGGAGAATTTCCTTCCTTGGTCCCTTACATAAAAGGTTCACTCTATAGTCACATTCTTCTCCACTACTCTCATTTTACTCTTCCATAACACAATGTGTCTTGTACACCTATTCCCTCCATCTCTCTACAGCACCTAAGAAACATGGCAAGGAACCAGGTGCCCTCCAAAAGGAGTGGGCTGACTGAAAAGATGCTTGCAGACATGAGCCCAAGTGCCTAAGGCTGGTTGAGTTCTGTGCAGCTGAGCCAAGAGAAGAGCTGGTTGCAGTGGCAAGAGTCAGTTCCCAGCTTCCTGACCTCCTCTGTGCACCATTACAAATCAGTCTGGCAAGCACAGGTAGACATCAAAAAGCAGTCAGAATGATGGACGGGAAGAGGGAGGGGATGTGACTTGCCACCTTGCTTAACTGTGACCTGTATCCTCTTGCTCAGCTTTGTGGAACCATGCTCTAAGACTGCAGGTATGAGGCAGTGTGGCCCTACATGAAGCAGTAATGTCACCTCTCCATTCATCGCTGTGGTGTCCCCTCCCATGCACTGACGAAGATCTCTGCATGGCTGTATAACCAGTTCACTCACTTCAGCCACCTTCTTTTTCAGAGAGATCAGTTTTCTAAGCTGGTTCACTAAATATCTATACTCTGTCCTGCAAGTAAATATGGGGATTGCAGTGACAGAAGGCTCAGTGAAGAGTGGGACTTTCCTTAGACATTCCAGCTATACATTTTCACATTATTTAGGAAGCAGTTGATATTTTCAATACCTGTTCAGAGTATCTCTTTTGTGCCAAAGCTTGGTCCTGTGAGAGGGCCAATAATTTTTTCTCCATGACAAAAGAGTAAATGTAGATTAAAGCAACACCTGCAAGACCCAATTGTACAATCAGTCATCTTCACTGGGCAAGAAAAACTTGACCTTACCTTAATGCTCTCTTCCTATGGAGCAATCGTGAAGGTTTAAATCTGACTGAGTTTCCTTTTTCAAAATCTGTGAAAAAAACAAACAAACAAACAAAAAAAAAAACTATAGTGAAAATGCTTCAACAAACAGGGAACTTTTAGGAAACTAGGTTATAGTCTGTAATCACAGTCCTTTTCCACTGGAAAAGACTACAAAGGTCTTTCCTCTATTCAAAGGGGCATAAGCTGCTATGTCCGACATGGTGATAAACCAAAGTTCTGAAAAATTAATCCAGATAGTAAACACATCAAAAGCATAAGCACTTTCCAGAACTATATTCATGCTGTAGCACTGCAGTCTAGGAATATAATTTAAATTCCTTTACTCAAGTTTCCCAGCATATAAAATGGGCAGCAGACATGTTTATGATGCACTCTGCAAATGACAAATGCTGCAAGCAGCAAGATTTTTTTGGCTTCAGCCTAGCAATACTGTAAAAACTGCATATTCATTGTATAAGTCAGAGATGCCCAGCTGGGGATCTGTTGCAACAACAGTCTTACACCATCTCTGACAGTAATATTTCTGAAGGTTTTCTACTGTTTGGAAGCTCCTTTTTTTTTCCTGAATAGCCTTGGAACATGCTTACTTTCAGAGATGAACACACATTCACACTGAGAGCAAAACTGTGTCAGATGCAGCCTTATGTTCCAAAGTATGTAGAACAAAGCCACTAGTTCCCAAAGCTCTGTGAACCATAACAACCAATGGGCAATCTTCCCTCTCTCCTCGTAGATTTAACTTTTTCATTTCTGCAGTTAAGAGCATCATCACAGGGTCTAAGCAATGAGGAGGAAACAAGAGGGACCAGTGCCCCAAACACTTCCTCCATTAAACAATAAGGATGCTGGCCAGTACTGTGACTGCACAGTCTGTGACTGCTGCTGTAAAACACAAGATACTAATAATTTACTCCAAACAGAGTAAATTGCCTTCTGTTTCCATCCACATTGTCAACTACCCCAAGACCCTAAGTTAATAAAAAATTGGTCACTGACAGTGTTCATTTTATTTTTCAGAGCCAGACCTGAATATTACACAACCTGTTCATTAAAACAATTCAAAAGCAGCAGCATCCTTTTTCCTCTACCTCAAAACTAAGATTTAATTATTTCAAAGAAGAGCTAACTGGCAAAACAATTTTTTTATTTAAAAATACTTTTAAATGTAAGTAAGATGGTCCTTATTTTTGCAGAAAGGTTTTAAAGAAAATTATAGCTGACTGCACAGGTCTTAGTTTAGAGAATGTTTATTTTGTCCATATCTTTCAAAACTTTTCACCCTCCTCCTCTCTTCCACATCTTTGTGTCACTTCTCCAGCTAAACAAATTTTTAAAAAGAATAAAGAAAAAAGACCATTTTAACAGCTTGATAAAGTCTGAGAACACGCAAATAGGCATTTTTAGACACTGCAGATTTCAAGCAGCTTTACTAATTACATTCTTCAACTTTAATAGGCAACTTTTTCCTGTTTTGTTCAGCTATTTTCTCTTTCCAAGTGAGAGAAGAATAAGACATACAGCTTACACAGAAACATCTTGTTAGGCCAAAACAAAGTATTATAAGAAAACCAGTATGAATAGCATATAAATCATTGTATTTTACATTACAATATTCAAAAGAATACTCCATGCCATAAGTATCCTCTAAAGAGGCCAGATTTACATTAACGTGAGAAGGGTATGCAGTAACTTAAAAAGCCCAGCTCAGTATCAGCTTAGCTAATCAGAACCAGGCACATCTTAAATTTATAACTGTTTTAACGGGATATAACCCATCCCACAGCTTTTGGCACTGAAACAGCTGTCCACCATGAAAACAACAAGCAGACCACAGAGAAATTCTCCCTACCCTTGCCAAAACTGGAAAGAGGATATGAGAAGGGAAGTAAGTAGCTTTACTTGCTTTGCTGGAAGAAGAGAGGGAGAAGGGCTGCTAAGAGAGGGCACACAAGCCTCTCTGCCTCTTGCTACCCATTAAGCACATTCAGTAACATTCATAAATACCACTTCTACAATACCTCAAAAATATCTTAAACCTTTGCTGTATTTCATTGGGGAAAGCTTCTCTCTTCCCCACCCTCCCCGAGAACAGAAAATCCAACCAGACAATCATATTCTACACAGTTTTGATATTTTATATATTTCCTCCCGTTCAAATTAAACCCCATGTGGGAGGATTAACATCCAATAAAACTTACTTACTACACTATGGAAGTCTTAAAATTAAATATAAACATAGGAGAATAAGTAAAACAACTCTGCTTCAAAAGAAAATAAATATACCCACAAGAGAAACAGTTTCACAGTCTTAATTCAATGGTTAATTCACAGGAAAAAAAACAAAACACCCTCACAATACCTGATACATAGAAGGAAAATCTTTGCAACAGCATTTTTTTTCTTCTTTCACTGAAGAATACTAAACATGCTTATAAACACATTAATATAATTTTGTATTTAAAATTAAGAGTATATTTACTGAACTGTAAATCCAACTTGCTCAAAAGCTTAACCATTTGTTCAGTTTAGCCCCCCCCCCCTCCCTCTTAGGGACAAACTACCAGATAAAACCACTATCCAGAGTTTAATACATAGGAAATTAAAAATGCTGACTATAAAAAACGTAAATGCAACCTTCCAGCATTACTGAGTATATTTAAAGGCCCTAAGTCGAGGGCAAGCTAAGCTAATTAAAAGATCCATCTAATCGGATCTTTCAAAAGTGTCCTTTAGGAAATAACGAAATAACCTAAGTGACTAACTGCATACTGATTGCTAAAGGAGCTAATGTAGCTGCAGCAGAGCCAGTCAAACAATATTTATACATGCACACATATAAACAGGAGAGATTAAACACACACAAATGAACTGCAGTTTCTTCCGTCTACTTGGAACTCTTACCTTGCTCCTCAGAGTATTTAACATTTCCCAGGTAGCTGGAGATCCAAGGATTTCTGAACATGGTTGCACAAACAAAGGATTCGGCAAAGAGAAACTACAATAGCAGCTAATTCTCAAGCAGCCACAGCCCTAGGCCTGTCTTAGCAATATCGTGGAGAGATTTTTCATAGCACAGGACTGGAGCTGTCAGGCTATCACATCCCAGGGAGTACAGTAAATGCATAGCAATAGGCTGCAAGCTGGAGCAGCTCAAAACAGTAATCAGATTACAAACAGAAATTAGGCACATGAATGCTAAAACAGATTGGGCAACGGTGATTGGGAGAATTATAATATTAATACTTCTAAGATCTAGCCGAATCACACATCGTATTCCTGCAAAATGAATGCAGAACCCCTAGACCCTCACATTAAAAAAAGAAAAAACCTCAAAGAAGAGGAATAATTCCTTCATATCTCTAATCAGGATAAAGTGCAATGCTTGCTTCAATAAAAGAGCATCCAAGCTGCCAAAAAGTGGACTCTGTTAATCATATCATTATGCTATATGTTTTGCCTAACTATTAGTTGGAACATTTAAAACAGATAAGATTTATGGATAACATATGAGCAAAATCACTGGTGGGGGTGGGGATTTAAGAACAGACACCACAGCTCCAAATATCTTAAGACAGAATGAGTAAATTTACACAGAAGTACTGTTTAGCTACCATATGTTTGTTTTTTTTTAAACCGTTTGATGGATTTTTGGATTGAAGAGTCTAGAGTCTCTTTCTAAAAGTCTAGAAGTATACATTAAAATGGCACAACAGTTCTGGCTCAGTCTTCCACACTGAACTACTTGATTGTCTAACACATACACACACACAAAGCAGCATTAAATACGTGACTGTAATAGGTCCATGCACTTAACCTTATCCAACAAAGGACAGTAATGGCCTACTAGCTACCCTCCAACAGACTTCTTCCCTTCAAAAACATTTCAACTAATAACAGTAGAAAATTTACCACAAGGCTGGTTTGCCAGGACCACAAAAAGGTCACCTAAAAGCAAAAGACTAAAGTTCTTGCCTATTCTTACCTGGTTTTATGACACTTGCTACAACAGGACCCTGATCCATGCTGGGAAACTCCACATACAGGCAAAACATAAGCAGCAGTGCTGTGAAAAACTGCTAAACCACAAGAGCAAAACAATCTATCAAAACCTAGTAATTTCTGTTGGCTCACCATGAAGCAGTATTTAGCCCATCTAGGTCATCAGACACTGCTTTTCATGCTAAGAAGTTCTTGCAATGGATAGAACAACATACACTCCCATCTTGTCCAATGCCCCTTCTATTTGTATTTATTTATCTTTGAACATGAATAATGTTCACGCCACATCAACTGAAGCACCTTTCATTAGCTGATCTTTCAACAGCCCAGAGATCCCTGGAACAAGAATCACCCAACACAGGGAAATATGGCATTGAAACCTCTGACTCACCATGTATTGTCCTCTGTTCAGAAATACTTAATGGCACACACATTTTTTTATTATGCCTGTAACCTTAATGCCTCTCACATTTAATTCCAGTGACTTCACAAAAGAACACAATAGAACCCATAGAACACATGCCCATAGAACACAAACTGAGCACTGCTGGGCTCTCTTGACCAGCTTTGGAGGCCTACATGTACTCAAACCTAGCAAAAGTGAAAGCAGTAACAAAAGAATAGCACCAATCGATTCTGGTACAAACTTGTCATTAACCCCAGTATACACTTTATGGCCTAGACATAAGTGCTCAGAACACAAAACTGAGTCAGTGCAGAAATTAGAAAGAAGGTGCTGGTAACAGCTAATGGGGACATTCTGGACCAGTATCTATGTGGGTGTATCAATAAAAAACCCTGCCCAGTTCTGAAAACACCAAGTTTCAGAACCCCACTTGATCTTGTGAATAGAAGTTTATCACCTGGAACATTTTTAAGCACCTGTAACTCACCTGTTACACAGTGAGGGAACTGTTTTTCCTAAAGTACAGACAAATTGTTCAGTTTAGAGAATAGGAGGCTGAGGGGTGACCCCATTGCAGTGTATGGCTTCCTCATGAAGGGAAGAGATGGGACTGGCACCAATTTCTTCACCCCTGTGACAGAGAACAGGACTTGGGGAAATGGTAGGAAGATGAATCAGGGGAGGTTTAGGTTAGATATTAGGAAAATGATTTTCCCCCAGACGGTAGATGAACAGTGGAACAGGTTCCCCTGTTACATGGTCACAGCACCAAGCCTGCCTGAGTTCAAGAAGCGTTTGGATGATGCTCTCAGGCTCATGGTGTGATTCTGGGGGTGCTCTACACAGGGACAGGAGTTGGACCTGATGATCCTTAATGTCCCTTCCAACTCGGCATACTTCATGATTCTAAATAACACTTATTTAATAATCTAATGGCTGTAGCATTTCATAAGACTGAACAAGTTAGAGTTGACAGCTGAACTGATGCAATAGTTCAAGGTTGCCAAGAAAGACAGTCCTATCCGTTTCTCTCTGTACCCTCTCTACACTCTGCTAGGCCCTGCTCTCCTGGTGACCCAGTCAGATGACTAAACTGGTAGTAAATACTCAGTTTTGGCATTCTCTACAGGAGGTGCCAGAAAGAAGAAAAAGACACGGATCTTATGATCAGGAAATGGATCAACCCTCTGGGTACCAAAGGATGTGAGCTCAGCTCAATTGTCACACCCATGTCTGCAAACACCCCATATGAGGGAGAAGGAGGGGTGTGTTTGAATTTATGTAGGGAGGGGGTAGGCTCTCACATTCCTCTGCTGTACATCATCTCCAATTTTTTGTCCTCAGGACCCTTCTTGTGAGCAAGGTGAAGAAGGTAATGTTCACCGTGCTGTGGAAAGACAGGAACACTCTAGAGTGCCTTTCACAAATGTGTGCGTTTTAAAGAGGTTCTTGCCTGTGCTGTTAAATTCTACTCACAGGAAGCAGAAAGAGGCCACTTTCTCCAACAGCTCTGGCTACCACCAGGGGAGGAACACTTGTGATAGGCTTTGGTACAAGTAGGACTCCTTTCCCTGCTATTTACGTCTGGCAGGTCAGGAATAAAGGGACGATCTCACGGAAGCACAGAGAATTATTATAGAGAAAAGTAATATTTCCAATAAAAGAAACATCTGCATTAAAGTCTTCTCAAAAAAAAAACCCAAAACAAAACAAAAAAACCCCAACAAAACTAAACAAACAAACAAAAAAACCTGAACAAACAAAAAACAAACCAAAAACCCCCAAACCCCAGCCATAGTCTTGAGTCTGGCTTCAAGCTGTCTTCTTGTTAGGTTGGAAGGTACTCATCAGTCACAGCTCTATGAATTCACAGTAACACCACTGCTGTTAACGTTGTAACTGTTCCATTGTGCACAGCCTGTGGCCCCAGAGTTCACTCACCTTGGTGACAATGGGTAGGTATCAGCATTGCTTCCAATATAAAACTCTTAAAGCCCAGAGATGCTGAAGCATTAGGTTATTATATCAATGCTACGCACTGTGCATAGACCATGGGAAAGATGCCACGGTATGTAACTGACAACTTCCCTGCCTCCTTTCCATCAAAAAGGGATTTCCTATTGCAGGACAGGCCTCTCTGCTGTCCCTTAACTACCTTTGTCAGTGGAGAAGACATCTTAATAAAAACAGCATATCAGCAGGATCAAGCAATGGTATAAAGAAAATAAGTCTTAGATTTAGCTTTTTGTTCCTTGTTTGGAAACAGTAGGTTTATGAGCAAGACTTTCCCAGAAGAAAAGAAACCCATTTCAAAATACTTGATAAAGGAAGGAGGAAGAGTATTTTGTCCTTCAAAGTAATCCTGTCCCCAGGACCTAGAAGCATGCTCAGCCAAACTATGTTATCAAGGCTGTGTTGCAAAGAACTTGTTAAGTTCTTGTCCTCCTCTGCAGTTGTTAATTCTTGAGCATTAACAGGCTCCAACATAAGCAAACAAAGAGAGAACAACAGTCCAGCCTAGAAAGGAGGGCAGCCCAGCTGGAAGTTAAGTTTGCAGTCAACTGGGCAAAGAGCTAGAGGTTAAGCATGCATGCATTTCAAATCTGAGACTGGTCATGAAAGATCAGCTGACAGCTAAATGTTGTTCTGAAGCTTCCCACAGGAAGGGAAGGAAAAAATCTTCCTTTTTATCTGGCAAAACAAATCACTGTAATCAAAGCTAGAGTTTGAACAGCTTGCATAGCTATTCCCAACTTACAGGGCAGCCATCCCCAAAGCAGTGAAGAGTTATGAATCAGGTCCCACCAAAATCAAGTCTTTTTTCTTTCTGAATTTTGATCTCTTATGAGTTTATATTTAGAAGTGTTCCTCTGTGATAAGGAGGACTAGCTACTTTGTTGTGACTTGCAATTATCATAAAAACAAAAATCAAAGAACCCTATGACAGCTTTTTGAAGAAAGCCTGAAAAGAAAAAAAATATCAAGAATTCAAGAGAAAAGAAAACCCACAGTGACTGCAAAGGAACTTTCAGTAAATATGCTAGTTCAGTAAACAGAAAACTGAGATGATCTGTATAAATAAGACGATGAAATTGTATTTTCACCCACACGTGATGGGCAGAGGTCTAAAACAGCTCAGGAACTTTATTTCACTGCTGCTCTTCTCATCAAGGAGAACACCCTTGAAATAGCAAGTTAAAGTGAGCTCTACTAAGATGTGAGATACTGTGGATGATCAAAAGAATGAAGGTCAGAACAGAGAGCTAAACCAGACCACTCTCTTCCATCGCTCCTGCCCTCCCAGGCTACTTGCCCACCCCAAGCCATCCCATCAGTTTTTGGTGCATATGCATCTATTTCTGAAGGGAAGTGACAAGGCATGGCAAGAGCTTCCCTGTTCTTATTTCCCCTCCTCCCACTCTTCAGCAATTTCTGCCCAGGTGTTCAAGGCATAATTTAGCCCAAAAGGTAAGGACAAAAATATCTAACAGACGATGACTTCAATAGTATAATGACTTAACAGAAAATTATCATCTTGAGTCATGTTCAGGCAGACACAGAATGTGTTCTGGCTTGGCAATGCCAGTCAGTTTTGTCTTCCCCATCCAAGCCCCATGTACACGGGTAGCTGATATTCATGTTTCCTTAAAGAAGGACATTCGTATCAACTTCTAAATTACAATAATGTATGTATTGCATTGTATCGCCCCTCCAGAGAGATGCAAATGTAATACTTTTCACTTTGGGTTTTTTTTGGTTTTGGGTTTTTTTTTCCCCAGTCTTTGCTTTTGTCTCCAGTGTGTAACAGTTTTTGAATAATGATCTTGGCAAGAAGATTTCTGTTTGGCTATTAATTATGTCTGGGACATGTCTTCAGATAAACTTCAGCACTGCGTTGTGTGTGTGGTGTACTTCAAAACAGGATATATTCAAAGAGGTCAAAAAAGATGATTAGTAAGTATTAAAAAGGGGGTTAAGTTTTTTAGTACAAGACAATAGATAAGTTAAAAAGACAAGGGATGGTCTTTTTCTACTATTTACACACATGCTCAGGAAAAAGGGAGAAAACCAGGTATTTTCCACACAGTCTATAAAATAATAAACTGTTTCAGTCTCTGGATTACTATTTCAGATTTAAAGAAATCTGACTGAAATAATTAATTTTAGCACTACAAAAAATTTCAAAAAAGGTGATTTTGGTCCTTTTCAATCTTTCTACACATTTTCACAATACAGAACCTAAAGGTTATATTCTCTGACATTCCTACATCTCACATCACTGTTCACAAAACCGTGTGGCAGAAATGTAGCATAATTAGAAGATCTTCAGGGCTTGCCTCTGTAAGAGTAGGATCAGTATAGACTGGCTCCTTAAAAGAAGTTCAAAGGCCACGCACCCCTCTCACATGTGGTAATCAGATAGAGAATTGAGGCACATAATCTGAATTGAGTCACACCTATTTGTTGGCCTGAAATCAAAAGATGTCAGGCAGGCACAGGGCCAGGATTAGGCATGGACTGAGAAGATGGCTGCAGATGAGGAGTAAGGCAGGAACTCCTGTCCCAGCTGCATGTACAATTTTATTGATAAAAAAGCCCAAGTAAAAATGGGTTTTTACCCAGAAAAACAACATCTGAGAGATGTCACACCACCGCTCTCTCTAAAGCAGTTGCAGTTCAGAAGGCACAGGCTTAGCCACAGATCTGTGGACATCCTTCACTGAAGTCATGCCACAAGCAGCATCTTGTTCTTTACTACTGCAGCAAAAGCTTTGCTGCTGCAATCACCAAGGGTGTCAGCCACTGATGGGAGAGATGTCCTGCAAAACTCCTGTTCTCCAAACAAGTGACCAGGGTTTCCCCACATTCTGACACTTCTAGTCTCTTCAGTCTCTGGGAAGCTTTCTGCCAGAGTGCCATACAACCTGCACAAGTCTGTCTCTCTGCTTCGAGTGGCAAGTGGCCCTGTGAAGTTAAGTGATGCAAAAAGCACTGAGCTTTCTCCCAGCTGCCCTTGAAAATCTCTGCACTGCTCTCTCCACACGCACATAAAAGCCCAGAAAGGGAGCAGAGAGAGGCACGCATACCAACAGGGAAGAACTTATAATAAAGTTCTTTAGTGCTTCTCAGTAGTCATCTAAGGAAAACATCAATTTTGTTTACCACAATGTGATGTGACACTTCGCAGGCCACATCAAATCCCTCCATGCTTACCTTGAATATAACTCATTTTCAAGCCTTAGGCAGAGAACAAGTCCATTACTCTAGCTCCCATCCTGTTTAGAGAATTTTTTTCTCAGAAAATTAAGTACTTAGCACAAAAATAAAGAAAAAGCATGTGCTGTATTCAAGAGCTTATGATCAAGGTAGGACAGCTCAACTACATGTACTGTCAGTGAAAATAACATCACTATGAATAAGCATGTGTATCAGGCTTAATTTGCATCCAGCATAGCTAAGCAAAAACTCTTGAGGAAAGAAAACTTGGTTATCACAGTGATGCTGGAAACTGTTGTCTAGAGAACAGGTTTCAATTCATAGCAGCTACAGCCTTTAATCTTCATTGCCCTCAAACTCCCTGTTCCCCTGAAAAAAATCACAAATGTGCCCAGTGCTCAGGAGGGTACCAATCACTAATAAAAAGTTAATCACAATTCAAATCAGGAGAACTTTTCCAGAGCTGCCCAGGAAAGCTTGCACAGCACGGGCTTGTACTGTACTAAGTCTAAATATCTGGGGATTCTAGTAAGGAAAAAAAACAGCTTTTTTTTTTTTTTTTTCTTCCCTCTTTTTAAAACCTTTTTGCACTTAAAAGAGAATTTTTAGGAAGTGGGTATGAAGCAACCTAGCAAAGTCCTGTTTTGCACATAAGCAGTGGGTGCCAATATTCCCCTTATGGGAGCAGGATCACTCCTTTAGCCAGTAACAATCTTCCAATAATGGGCATAAAACTGCACAAGCAGAAAGAAGAAGGGAGTCCTGAAGGCTGACCCAGAAAAAATCATTCCTCTTAGTTCAGGTGTGTCTCAATGCAGGCTGCACAAGGAATTAAAACACACTTCTTATCTATGGCCAGTGAAAAAAACACTTAGGAATACCAGTATAAAATGGCATCCTAAGGCTATAACCAAGCACGTGAAATTGAACTACAGCTATTAACATTTACACAAAAGGATTTTATTTTTTTAAAACCGTTTCTAGCATTACACTTGCTATTTGCCAAGCAGAGCTGAGCTCTGGCAGCTGTGCCCAGGCAGCAGCAGCAGCTCCCTGTCAGCACCGCAGTACTGGGTCGGATCTCCCGGGGTCTGGGCTGGATCCGTTCTGTGCTGCATGCTCCCTGCTGCCACCCAGTATGTTCTGTCCCCAGACAGGACTGCCGCAGCTTGCCTAATAAGGCCACACGCGAGTTGACTGGCTGGCTTATAGGTCACCCAGTGTTTACCTTCGGGAGGCGAAGGGGCTCGGCGAGCCCTTCCCGAGAGCAGGGTCACTGCTCCGCCAGCCCTGCGCCGGCAGAGCCACGGGAGCCTCGGCTGATCAGCACTGGTCGGGAGCCCTGTCTGCTCCTCTGCGAGAAGTTAACCCCAGCCAGCAGCTCACAGCTGAGGGAGACAGACTTCATTCAGATTTACCCCAGGAAGCGAGAAACTGCAGGGAGTTCAGGTACAGCTTTCACCGCAGCTCATTTCAGGACCACCAGACTGAAAAAGTAATCAGGTTTCTCACTGCGTGAATTGCTTGAAAGTAGGCCAGCAGCATGGGTACAAACAGCCACCTCCATAGCTCCCAGGCAGCAGACAGGTACTTGTCAAATACCAGAACCATGTGAACTAGATTAAAGCAAGGTACAGATATACTCACTATTCAATTATTTAGCACTCTTGGATCAGCTACAGTAAAATTTATGGCAATTCAGACAGATGGCTTCAAAAGTAATGATTTACTCTCCTCAAAATAGCCATAGAGCAAAACCCCTGCTTCTGCTGCTGACTGCCTCTCCTGCGATTCAGACTAGTTCTCCCTTTATACCTCTCCCAAGGTTTCCCAGTTTCAAGATGCTAGATTAGGAAAGCATCCCGTCCTCCTCCCCAGCATAGAGTCTACAAGGGGAGCCATGAGATGACCCTGTGGTGGGAGCCAGCAGGCAGAGGACAGCAGCCTGGGTCACCTCCCCCTGTAGAGCTGCTGCAAGCCCCCTCCAAGGAGCCGCTCAGAGCAGCGTTTTCCCCACAGCTCAGTACAGACGGTGCATTTCTGTCCTTCATTCCCCCCGTGTCTGGCACTGGACAGTAAAATACCAAGACAGATCAGATGTTATTTGTACCCTGATATTTCTAAAATCAGCATCCAATCATGTAAGGACTTGCTGCCTTGAATGAAGCATCCCCAGCGAGCACAGTGCAGGCAGACACTGCCTCTGATCAGCAGGGACGGGCATGGAGAACACAGACCTATGAGAGGGCACTGGAGAGCAATCAGGATCCTGACCATTGCCCTAGAAACATTTAGGTCTTGCATTTTGTGACCTCCACAGAAAAACACCACAACTCTGTGAGGCTTAAAGACCTACCTATTATTATCTGATGCAACAATATATTTACCAAGTAATCCTCACAGTTAAAAACGTTGCTTAACACACAGGGAGTAAAACTAAACCATGATTAACACGCTACAGAAACTGAACTACCACAGTTATGTACTATTCCTGCAATGATCCTGGAGTTCATGCTATTATAAGTAAAACTGACAGCATATAGGGCCAACTCATTCTTTAAATAGTGCATGTTAAAAAATGCAGCTGGAAATCATGCTGACTGTAAGCATAGCCATGATGATTCTGGGCTGAAGCTGTGCCCAGATGCACACACAGATCTTGGCTCAGAACTGCTGATTTTCTGCTCAAGTCTATTCTTATCCAATAAAACATGCTTCACTAATAGAAAGAAATGGGGCACACATATTCAAAAACAGGTCCAGTCAGACACAGTTATACACAAGTAGTCCTAAAATAAGCTAACTCACTTTGTGTCCAATTTGCTTGGATCAGCAGCACATTAAGCTCTTATGAGTATCTAATATCAATAATAAATGTAGAACAGTCCTGAAACAGGGGTTGGTCACACTTCACAGACATCCAGGCTGGGACAAGAGAAAACTTACCAGGGCTTGCACTACTTCCTAAGGGAAATCAGCCCATCCATCCATCCATCCATCCATTCATTTTTAGTCTTTCAGAATACACACTGACAGACTTAAAAGTACCAGGGGGGAACACTGTGTGTCCTCTCGGTTAAAAAGGAGAGTCTAAATAAATGCAGAAATGTCTAGAAAAAAACCCACTGTGATGACCTCACAGCTTATTTAACACCAGACAGCTAAACTGTGTAACTGCATGCTTGCAAAAGCTTTCAAATGCTTTTACACTTTTGCAGTTTTAATTTTAAATGGAAGGTAAAGGCACAGCTGACATATTTTTTTTCCATTTTAATACTCATTTTCTATCTTTGCTCACTGACATGAAGAATTCCAAAAGACAGGCTTCAGTTTTGGGAACAGTTTAGAAATACAGCAGTATCTCTTTCACTGTGCTAAAGATAGAAAAAAAGGAAAAAAATAATTAGTATTTTTTAATCTGTATTCTGAATTATCTTAAAAGCAAAAGGACGCCTCAATGGTATAAAGTCCCCTTCACAAAAAAACATGGCTTTTTCATTGCTCAGGACAAAGCACAGTTGGTGTACTCAGATACAGCTGACTGTTGCGGAGCTATAAAGTTCTCACTGAATTCTTCAAGAATAGGGTAGAAAAGTAAATTCCACAAAATCTATCCATGTCAAAGGTGATGCTGAAAGAACAGAGTAATAGCTCACACTAAACCTCCACTTTAAATCAAAACTGAAGAATTTTTTCACAGGTCCCAAAACAGAGCACTTCCTCTGGTGTGCTAATGGGAGGCAACTGCCACCCCAGCCCTCAGTCACACAAGAGGAAGAATATCTGCCTTGGAATCAGCAGCAGGTACATGCTGCAGGCACACACTGACTGAGGCTTAAACGATGTGTTCTTGCCCAGGTGTATGGATGGTCAGTTCAAGCTCAAAACCAAAACATGACTTTGTTCACTGTTCAGCAAAATGCAGTGAGCAGGGTAAGCAGCCTATGAATGAAAGAACAAGGACAGCTGCTTGGGGAGCTGAGAGGTTTGTTATAGTCCAGCCTCCCTGAGCCACACCACCACTTTCACTGTCACATGAGAGGAGCTCAGCTGAACTTTCCCCAGAATTCATGTATCATCCAAAGATGAGAATTGCCATTCCCTGCTCTACTCCTTTTAGTCTACTAACTCTCATCCTTGCCAGTCCCTCTCTTACGATTTCTGCTGCCTTCTGCATACCTCCACCTTCCTCCTGTACCCCATCCTATGGGTAATCCCCTTGCACTTGTATTCTTCAGTGTTTCCAGATCTACTTCCACTTCTCCCTAGGCTCTCCTCAGCCTCCCACTTCAGACACTCCCATTAACAGCTCAGTCCCAGCTCCATGGCTTTCTTTACCCACTGCACTCCAGCCCCTCCTCAAACTAGGCCATCTTCTTGAGCATGGTTTTCTTTTCCTTCTCAGAGACTCCTCAATAAAGGGCTGTTCAATCTAGCAAACTTGATACTCATTCTCGCCCTTTACATGGAAAACTAACAATGTGAATTTGTGAGAGACAAATAAACCAGAAGAACATACAGCTCAATTTCAGCAGCACAGGACAGAGCAAGCTGACAACCAGAGGGTGATAGCCTAAGCATTCTAATAGTCTTAGATCCTCTTCTTTTGCAGGTGAATTCCCTTCATCAGTCAACTTGTTTGTCCCATGAATAGCATCAAAGGAATGCTGTGGTCTTTGAAGAGAGGCATTGAGCATGTGTAATGGAAAAAAGGAGACACCCCTTAAAAGAGAAAGGGCAGAGAGCTTGAACAAATCAAAGTTGGAAAGAATAAAGGACTCCCTAGATATCTGGATGGTCATTGGTTATTATAGTAACATAACCTATTACAGAAAGGTGCTGGACTAGGTCCTTGCAAGGCAGGACTTACAACCCAGGTTTTAAAAAATTGCATACAGTATTGTTTGTCTAAAAGTGAGGGAAAAGCACTGCTAAGGAATAGTGCATTATAACCAAAATCACAGACATGCACAGTCAGCAGGATAGAGCCCTGTTCCAGGTGATGCTACAAAATCCCAAGTCACTAGGGGCCTGTCACATCTGCAGGCAGCTTACTGCTGAGCCAAATACTCAGCTAGCTCAGATGAGACAGAAACACATTCAGCTGCTGCAGGAGGAGAGAGTTCAGGATGTGCTGCAAAACCCAGCAGGGAATCTGGGCAAGTTCTGCAGCAAGACTCCTCTTCACCACCCCATACCACACTAGCTCCTAATCAAGGACCTTGTGGGTCTCAAGAACAAGGAGATATCTCAAGCTTTGGGGAATTTTGATGTATGTGGACCCTGAGAAACTTCATTGTTAAAATGCCCCATTATCCTCCCAGGTCCCAAATCCACAGCTATTGCTGGACCCACACTTTGTGATCCAAGCAATAAATGCCAGTTGTACATAAGTGTTTTGTCAGAGTGTGTATGGGAGAGGTACACAAGAAATTCACTGAAATGCACCTGATTTATCGTCACCACAGTACCCTGTTCATAGAGCCTGCAGAAAGGTAATTTTACAGCATGAAAACACTTTCTACAGCAGGAAGCCTCTAGGAGCCATTGGGGGGAACTTTATTTCTGCACATTAACTATTAAGTTCTCTATCAACGATCCACACGAAGAATTTTGAAATTCAAGAAGAATGCTCATTTTTCTCCCTGCCTTTCTACACCTGGCCTAAGTGCTAATGGAAAAAAAAATAATAAAGCAGTAGAGCCAGGCAACCCAGCAGCTTCTCTAAATAAATGAATTAACAACTTGTATTGAATTTCAGCATAAACATCTCCTGCTTTGACTTAAAAATCAAATTCTCAAATAGTCAAATAAACAGAAAAAGGCTCAGTCAAAGCTACAGTTTGAGACACTTAGACTGCCTTGTAAGTGTGCTCTTTGCCAATGGCTTTAACTCAAACTACAGCAGTATTTTAAACTCCCATGGAAAATATGCCTGCATTAAAACTCAGCACAAGAAAATTAAACATCCTGACAGCATGAGGCCATGCATGAGATCACTGTGAAAAGCTGCAGCATTTTCTTCAGCTCTTCATTTTCGTTTCCTGAGAAGTCTGAAACCATAATCAGCAGCTTATACCCAAAGTCAAGGTGTGAAGACAGCACAGAGTGGACTAAGTCCAAAAGTTGCATTAGCTCACAATATGCAGTAAAATAACAAAATCCTATCCAAGGACATCCAGAGCACTAAAATGTTATTTAATAAAAGCTGAAGAAAACTAGAGGATTGCTCCTAGAGAGGGCACTATGTAAGGATTTCACTTGGAAAGCATAATTTCAATTTTATAGTAAAATTCTCCCTTTCTTCCCTCAAAAGTGTGCATGTGTGTGAAACTTTCATGACACAGTTTAGCATATGGAACTTCTCAGCTAGTCACTTTTTTGGAACTTTTTGTTTGCCAAAATTATCTGTATTTCTTGCAAGTCATAAGGAACAATGCGAGAGCATCTAATTTATGGTATTTCAAGAGTCTGAGGGTGTGTAAAAAACATCGGCATATAAACTACAGGGTTTGCAGGAAAATACAGGTTTTAAAATTTTATTTCTTTTCATCTATTGACTATGGGAAACTTTTCCATTACAATAAACTCAGAACTCTTCAAAAGAGTTTTATTCACTTACCCTATGTTTTTGTCCTGTAATTGGGAAGCAAAGCAAAGAATGCAGGAAGCTTGGTAAGCAACCTTGAAAAATTACTTCCATACTGTCCTTGTACATAGAAGGGCAGGGAATAGAACAGAAAGGAATTTAAGGATGCCGAGGTGAATCAGCACCTGGAATGCCAGAAACCTATATCAGTATAGACCACTGCCTTGTTTTATTTAAAAATTCAAGCAATTGTTTCTCTGTGTTAGTGATAAACTCTTAGTTGTGGTGCCTTTTTTTCTAATGGGTGAAGCATGCCACTGAGGGGGTTCCACATTCACTACTTTGGGGTAAATAAACACATTGATAAATACTGTAACAACATTTATCCTCCCAAAAAATGAAACTACATTTTATTTCTATTTCCTTATCTAAAGGCTTAACTGCTCTTCTTCATAGACATATGTTTTCTTAACCATTTAAGATGGGGGAAAAAAGCCACAAGTGTGGGCTCCCTACAGGATACTTCAGTTTTCAAGCTGAGAGGCTGCAGCAGGACTTTGACTTCCTTTCATTTATTAAAAGATAGGGTTTGAAAAATTAGATAATAAGAACAACAGATAAGAGATTTTGGGTCCCATTATAGTCATACCCATTTCCATCTACTGGAATTGCTATAAATACCGTTTTTTCCCTCCTCCCTATTTTTAACCCCATCGTTTATCCCAGTTTATTCTCTTTCTCAGCACTGGTAATATTAATGCATCAGAATGAGGTCCTATAAAGACTCTCATTCCATCTTTATAAAGTATGCTGACTACCTTTGCCATAAATAAGTGCTTCTAATACAGTTTACAGCCAATACACAAACAAAGCCTGTACCTATTACAACAGGGTCACAACATTCCATTAAGCTCCTGTGAGGTTACAGTTTTTTCTGTAACTTGTACCATGCCAAAAACTACTTGAATGCCTGGTGCTGCTGCTTCTTTTTGTACAGATATTAATTCAATATATGAGTTTTAACTTCCAATATTAGCTTCTCTTTGAACTTGCTACACAGACCATACTCAAGCTATCTAATGACTCAACACCAGTCTTGGGGTGATTGGTGTCCATCTTAGGCCTTCAGGAAGGGAATCTCAGGCCCAGAGGACAGGTTACTAAAGCAGTGGGACTACTGCTGAAGTGAAGTGGTAGTGGTAGAGGGCATTCACAAGTAATTACAGTAATTTCTTGAAAAACCTGAGCACAAACCACAAAAACCTTGGCTCCAGTATTAGCCATGTGACCAAAGACTTATGTGACCATGTGAAAGGGATACTTTAACATACCCTAATCTTTGAAAGTTTCTGTGAAACTGCCTTCAAGGAAGCTAATACACAGGTATGCCATAATCTACAACATCAAGGATCATAGAAGATGCTGCAGTTTCTCCTTCAATATATCCTACTTGCTGTTAAACTACACTCAGTACAGCACTTTCACCTTTTACAGCTTTCTTGGTTCAGCAGGTTGCAGGAAGGTGGCTGCTGGCAAAGACAAAGACAGACAAATGCCAGCACAGCTACACCCCTTCCCTGGCAAGTAATTTATCTAAATTAGATTAAGCTTGTCTGACCTCCTCTACCTACCCAGAGCTTGGGTCAAATGCAAGGGTTACCAATCCAGCCCCTTCAGGACTAACAGGACACAGCTGAGTAAACAGCTCTGCCCTCTCTCACAGACTGCAGCAGGACTCAGAGAGAAAGAACAGGCTGGGTCCTGTGACTCCTGACACCACTCAAAATGCATCAGTTGTTTTCAGCATTATGACTGATACCAGTCAGCTTTGCAGGATAAAGCCAGATACCATAACTTTAAAGGCAACTGGTAACATACAGAGAGGCTAATTTAGCAGAGCTTTTTACAGACCATTATAAAGAACCAAGTCATTAGACAAGCAAGTTAGAAGATGACTTCTAATTTAATGTGTTTAATCCAATGTTGTTTTCTCTACAATATTAATCACTTCAGGATAAAGCACTACAGAAAAATAATGAAAAGCTACAGAAAAAGAGGTCCTCTGCTCTCCATAATGTACAGTCCAACATATGTTGATAGTGCATCATCAGATGCCTATTAGGAACCATGCTGGTAAAATATCTTATTCAAATCTGAAAAACAGCACATAGCCAGCTCTGTTAGCAACACAAGTAAAGCAGCTGTCATCCTGCAAAGTCTTGAAATTGCTTTATTAATATTTCAACTCCAAATTCTGTTTCTGCTTGAGGAAAATAATAGATGGGGGGGAAAAAAAAACAACCAACATTAGCATTCAGAGCTGCTGCATCTTAGAGTAGATTTAATCTGATTTTGGAAGCAAATACTTTGTGCTTTAGAAAAAAAACACATTAGAGGTATTTTCCTTTCTGCCACTAAATTTACAACTATGAACTGACTACTAGGTATCTTAAGCTATCAGTGTAAGGCAAGGATGGAAACCAGTTGACAAAGAATGTTTGAAAATAGATTTGCCTGGTAAAGTTCCTTTAGATAAGATAGATATGTCTACAAATGACTGATTGTGCAATCTTGATTCTCAAAAATGCTACAAAAATAAAACCTTCCAAAGAAAAGACAATTAAAATTTCCTAGATACCAAGAACAGCCATGGGATTACAAGAGGCTTTTTAGTCTTCCCCTCTATAACAGGCTGCAAACTCCTGATCTCTTTTCTCCAGTTATCTTCTCACACTCCACCCAGGAATATCATACCAGCAAGCTCTTCTTTCACAGGTCAATTTATGTCTGATTAAACTGCATAATTTTTCAAAATTTCTGTTTAACCTTGAAATCTGCTGCTTCTATTTCAGACCTGATTAAGTGCTGGTGTGCCTGCAAGACTAATTTTTTCCCTTCATACCAGCTGGTTTAATAAATTACTCTTCCTAACAACCTCATATTAGCTATGCCCTTAGATCATATACAGCAAAACACCATTATGTCACTTCAAACTTGTATTAAAACGTGATAAAGAGTACTTGTGGTTTAAGAAATAATAAAAAAAAGTCACCTATACTACCTTGCATTATAAAGGTATCCATTCATCTTCTTCACTCATCACATAGATGGGTGTTTATATTCAAGGAAAGGCTCACCTTCCAGGAACACAAACATTCTCTGTTTAAACTGCTTTTAAAAAAAAAAAAATTATTTATTTAAATTAAAAAAAGTTATTTCAGTAAGTTTGAGGTAACTCCGGGGCTGATGGTTCCCAAAGGGAAGGATGAGATGGAGAAGAAATTGTTACAGATAAACCAACTCTTTTCAATCCTTGGGTAACAGGTCCTTTTTTTTTTTTTTTTTTTTTTTTTTTTTTTTTTTTTTGAGGTCTCTCAGTTGGAGGCTTAACTGCCCTTTCAGTCTTGCCTTTATCTGGAAACAATGCAGGAGCAGGCAGGGCACGGCTTTTTAATAAATGCTGCCTGGCTGCCTGCAAACCAACAACTTGGCAAACTGAGTGGCAGCTCTGCACAAGCAAAACAGCCATATGTTCCTCTAACTGTGCCCATACAAAAACACATATGTGGAACTGACAGTTTGAAAAGCAAACAAGAAAAAAACCAAAACCCATTGTAATTGCTTGCTAATCATTAAAGGAAAGAAAAGAATCCTGGTCTCTGCCTATGCAGAGATCAGAGCTCCATACAAATCCTGAAACACTTGAAGCTCACACAACCATACCCTTTAGGTCACTTACTGCCTGTGTCACAGTGCTATCTTCAGGACTGCTCTGTATTTGCTCTTGAGAGCAAGGACTGGCTACAGATAAAGAGGGCACAGTCATAAAAAAAAAGCACAGGCAGCACCAGTTGTAAATGAGAGGGGCAGAGGGAGCTAACTGAAGTGCTGACAAATGACTGGACATAAAGCTTCAAATTGGGCACCATCAATGTACCAAAACACAGGAATAAGATGCAGCTCACCCACTGGTGTTAGTGCTCATGTGTGCACTGCAATACCTGGAAGATGGCTCCTTGAGATCACATTCCCCTTCTTCCCACAGACAGGGAGAAGAAACTATTTTTGCACAGCCACTGACCAGCCCACTTATACAAAAATAAGTGGAATTAAAACTTGAGGCCAGCCATCTTCCTGATGCTCCTGTCTCCCAGGAGTCTCAGGAACATTAGCAGCAGAGGAGATAAAGTGAGGAGACCTCAGAAATTTGAAGTTGTAAACTGACCTCTGCTTTCTCTCACACAAAGAAATGCTCCCACCTAGGAAGGTCTCAGTACCATCTGTGATTTTTCTTTTGGAAAAAAAAGACTAGATCAAGTTCCACTGAGGTTTTCTTACCCATCTTCATCTCAGATACTGCCAAGGTCCGATACAGGAACCACACAAAAAGGCATTAAAGAAAAACAGAAAGAGGAGATACCTATTTAAAGGTACTTTCATCTTCCTCAGGAAGAGAACTTGTGCTCCAGAAGTTAAAGTTCACATTGTATTCACATTCTGCACAATCTTTAGCTTGGATTATCCCCTGTGCTCCTCCTGGAGCACAGGCTCAGTGCTGTTGTGCTGAGGAAAAACATCTGTTTCAGTGAAGATACTGAGCACTGGTACTGGGTAGACCATCACCACCAATCCAGTCTCTCACTTCCAAACTTTCTAGATCACGTAATTGACAGAAACACCTGACTTCAACGACAGGAACCATTTGTATCAGTTCTTTCACAGATGGTTGATTTGATCATATCAGACCCTAGGCTGATGTATACTGCTCACCTGGGGAGGGAACTCAAGTATCCTGAGCCAGATATACTCTGCCTCTGCATGAAAATGCGGACTACCCATCAGAAAGGCTGAACAATTTAGACAAGAAAACCAAGCAGACTAGCAACATAACAATGAGGAGACAATGGGAGAAAGAATGGGAAATACTTACTAAAAAAACATAATTTGCTAATGAAAAGGCTGGACTTCAAACAAAAAAATCTTTTCTTCCCAGAGGACAAACTTGCCATGAAGATTTGGCATCCCTTCAGTTCCTCCCCCATGGCAAGTAGCCTTGCTGTCTCCTGCAAGGATGCAATCAACAACACTTTGCCTGCCTTCAAGTTTCCTTTGAAAGGCTCCTCTTGAACACTGTTTGCCATCACGAAAGACATCCTCCAAACATATATTTTTATTTTTCCTGCTTAATCTCATGTAGAGAAGCCACTCATTTACAGCATCTTTGGTAAACTTAAGGTGGGAAGATGGGTGGGAGAAAGTTTCTGTGGCACAGGTCACTTTGTAGTAAAAGGACTCAAGGTTGAGCAATAAGTGTGGAAGAAATCATGCTTACTTTATCATGCAAACTGCAAGATTAGATAAATGACAAATATGCTTTTCTCCTGGAGGACTCCAAAGGCCTCTGTCAAAAAAGCCGCCTGTGTTTTACACCTAAAAGCAGACACTAAAAGCAGACACTGCCTCTTTAGTCGGCCAAGGGCTGATGGCATTTCGCTAGTGATTTCCTGTTTCACTCCTCTAGATGGTGCTAATTCTTGGGAGCATTATTTCTGTTAAGGTGTATTTCAAAATTTAAGACTTTGCATTTTTAAAGCCACATAGCATCATTATTAGACTTACTGACTGCTGAATAATTGCTACTAAGAAAGATTTTAATTTCAAAAAAGTTAGAAAGATTTTTTTAAATCATCCCAAACCTTCAGAAACCTATTTAGCATGTTTTGAGATCTGCAGTTGTTTTCAGGCTTTTTTGGGGGGATTTAAGAACTGCTTCATCTTATAGTGTTTGCTGTACCTGATCTGCCAAAACAGAGGTGGTCATCCACTGTTCCAACTCCCTGACCAAAATAATTTACAAGTTTGATTTGGTTTAGATTTTAATTTTACATCTAAAAAATATCCAAGAATTACTTTGTTTCTAATCCTCCCATGGGCTGCACTGTTAAAAGGTTCCTTTATTACAGACTTTGATTCAAGAACACAGTAATGTGCTCTTCCTTTTCACTCTAATTAAGAAAAGAAGTATGCATTCTTTGAAGTGGAACAGTAACAATGATTTCTATAAGATTCTAAAATTTAGGACTTTATCTACCCTGATTCCAGGGTAACTAGAATCCCTTTCACTGGTTTTGCCAACCATACAACTACACATGAGGTTTGGCATTTCTTCTGAAGTTACAATGAATGCTGTGGAAAAAAATGCAATAGGAAAAGTAAGAGTACACTGGCCACCAACAAAAGTTAAGAGATTTTTCAGTTTATTTCTGGTAAATGGGACTAGAACTGTGACCTCTGTAGTACTTTTCAATCCCTCAATAATTCTGTAAGCACTTTAAAATACTACTATCCTACAAAAGAAAAATCTGATACTTTTCATAATTCTTTTGAGAGGAATACAGCCTTTTAAAACAAAGCAACAATTCTTAACACTGATTGCTACCTTGAGTAGAACAATAAGTCTAATGAACACTACAGATTTCATTTAACAACTCACAGTTTTCAAGAGCCACCACATGCTTCCCAGCCCAGCAGAACACTCCATGGCAAGCAAACAAGCAAGCCAGAAATTGTGACAGATTCAGTAACAAAAATAAGCACAAAGGAATTGATCAACAACTCAATTACATGAAGCTGACTTATTTCCACAGTAGCTGGATGTAAATACTTCCTCTTCTCTACACTGATAGACTTTCAGTTCAGGGAATTTAGTAACAGATTTAGAGCTGTGGCTCCCTGTTTTAGCGTGTAAAACTATTGTGAGAGCATGCTCAGCCTAGTTAGTCAAGAATTTTACCATCTCTATAATTAACTCTGGAGTCTGACATCATCATCCCCTCAAGGTTCTCTTAAAATTTTAATGGCCTGGATTATGAATATTCATTTGCCAGCATTACACTTTCAGGGACTTATGAAAAGCCAATGGTATGTCAGTTCCCAAAGCAGTGCCATTATTTCTGCTGCTTCTTTAGCATATTTATTACAAGCTGATTTTATGCTGTCAGAGTGTGCATCAAGCCTGCAGTTGGTCCAACCATCTAGGTCATTTCATAGAGATTAACAGACACAACACACCCAAGTGCAACTGCTACTATTAATCCCTCCACTGGACACAGTGCTTCTGGCCTCATTGGTTCTAAGATAGAAAACCCTATTTTTTCACTTATCTCCTGTGTCTTTCCTCCTACATGCCACTGCAACTACAAGCCAAGCACGGGACAACAAGCTCTTCAAAGGCTGTTCCTATGAGAAAACAGTTACCCAAACTACAAGGGGTTCATTCATGGGATGTACACAGACAACTATTTCATGCAGTCAGATTGCTTCAGCAAGTGCCACGAGTCAGATGAAACTGGAACACTGCAACAGCTAAATAAAGTTTGTGACACATTATTCCATTACCAAGAGGCATAAACAGTTCTTCCATACCAAAATGCACAATTTGTTTAACAGTTGTTTGGTGGGGGTTTTTTTTCAGAACTGTGACAGTGCTGCAATTTGCTGTATTTCACAGATGTGTGACCATCCCCAGATGTAAAGCATCAAAAAGGAGAGCTCATAAAAGTTCATAGTGCAGGCAGATGGGAAACTCTTATGAACTTGAATCAGGCAACAAACGTTTAGAGCACTGTTTGAAAGTCATGTGGAATTTAAGGATACATTAAATGTATTAAGTCAGGTGTATTTTTATTCAATTATTTGTAGTAGCTTCCTCCTACTATTCTTGCAAACCGGAAAGCAAAACTAGAAAGCCAAATAGTTATTTCTCTGTTCCTTGGCAATGCTTCTCCTTTGTTAGCAGATCAAGAACACTCAGAACTGCTTGTCATGTCCTAACAAAATGAATTTGAATAAATCTTTCTGAAGGCATCATCAAACCTTACATTAGAACAATGATGCAATTATGTGGTTTTCCCCTTACCATCACCACTTCAGAACAAACATGGGAAGAGGTTTAATCATAAACAAGGGTTCAAATTTTCTGCTTTTTGTTTCTGCTCCAAATATTTGCACAGCAATGAAAAAATTTGGAAGAGTAATTTCCAGAACTACGATTTGGCAATGCAATATTTAAAAATTGTCTCCAAGTGGAACCTGTAGACTACTCAAAGCAGGAGAACAGGGGGACAGAAGTTCAGATAAAGAATAACTTCAGTAATAAAAAGCCTTGCAAGCACAGGGACAGGAAATTAGAGACCAGCAACGCAGACAGTGTAGAAGAAAGGTCAGAAGTCCTGAAGGGTGTAATCATGATCCTGTTTTAAAAAGGGAAAGGCTAAAATTGTGGCTGATACAATGGCCTACTGGCCAGAAAGTTTAAAGTACCATAAATAAAATGGCTTTACAGAACATCATCACTTGCAATTTTTCACTTCCTCTGACTCCCAGGTCACAGCTTTTGCCAGAGACTGGTGTTTGGGAGTAGAATTATAAATTCAGACCAAAACCTGGTGGAAAACTACACTACAGGCAGTCCTGGACAGGATACAGCAAGCACAGCATCACTATGGTTGAACTACAGTATTTCTGGTTTTGCTTTTGTAGAGAAACGAGGCTGTTTGGCCTTGTTTTTTCTTTCCCAACCTTCCTTGGGGAAGAAATAATTTATGCTATGTCTTCAGAACACAAAGACCTATTGTCAAAGCCAAAAGCTGCCTGTTTGCCCTAACAGGGATAGTTCCCTTGTGGGGGAGGGGGGACATTTCACTCCTAAGAGATCTCCTTTGGAAGCAGAACGGCATTTTTTGTTGTTATGATTTTAAAAAACAGCAGAAGTTAAAATAACTTACTTGAAGAACTCCTAAGCTAAAAGCTTGATTTCTGCTTTTCTAAGAGCTCCAAAAGGAGGGGGGAAAACCACAAACCAAGTTTGCCCTGCAAAATTCTACTCCCATTATTTATTTATTTATTGTTGGTTGCATGCTAAGTCTCTAGCCTGCAACAAAACAAGGTTTGGTTAGCTGTCAACCCTTAAAACTAAACAGCTACACCACTTGGCAGGTGGTTGTAGGAGGGACCTCTAGCTACATGGAAAAATATGGCTTGGCTGGGCAAAGCTCAATGCCCATATTTTTTTGGCACCCTACGCTCTCATAGAATATACAGCCATGTTGGCCAGGGTCAGGTTCCTGAATTATGGAAATATTTCCAAGAGTTTAGAGCTTGTCTGCCTTATTCGACCACCCACAGGGAGTACAGCTTGATGGCCATGGGAACAATACCACCAACTACATTGTTTTTTACTGTACTCAACTAAACCCACTTAACCCCCAGTGAACTGAATAACAGAGAGAATTTCTCCTTTGTGTGAGGAAGATTCACACATGTCTGCTCAGCAGAAGCTGCAGTAAAGCATCCCTTTGCAGGCAGAAGGGCACATCTCAGCTCCATCCACTTATGTTTCAGCCTACCAGTCTTGGAATATGCAAGGACCATGCTTAAGTCAATAGGGAAATAGTGTTCAACACAAAAATCCATGTTTGTGGAAGCAACACAAACACCAGAAAACTACTTTGTAATTCAACAAACTGTCACATTTCTCAAGAGAAAGCAACTCAGAAGTGTTAATCAACCCGGAAATCATTTCAGCTTAAACCACTTGTTAGACTGAAGTCATGCAGCAGGTTGCATTTCAGAACCCCTGAAGCACAGATATGAACAAAGAATACAACAACCTGAGGTGCCAAAAGAGACATTGCCAGAGTACATGACACGTAAGTGAAGTCATGTTGAGACCGAGCAATTTACACCTCCTAGGGTGTAATCCTATGATGCAATACTCAGATTAAATCTTAGACTATTATCCCAGCATATGAACCCTGTTTGTTCCCAGCACAGAGGTGACCTGAAGATCCTGTTTAAACTAGCCCATTTATCCAATCAAGACAGTAAAAACAAAAGCATGAGAGAGTGCCTCTTCTCCAAGTGCTTCTCTTGGTTTGCCCTGAAACCACCTCTGTTCCTATTTCAAAGCCTCGTCCCTAATTCTTGACCTCTCTCAACTCCTGCTTTCTCTCTGTCTCTTCCACGTCCTGTCCTGTACAAGGCTACTTGTGATGCTGGGAAGACAAGCCAGGGTGACTAAGCCTAATAATTCTTGATTTAAATTAAATGTTTGCTGAGAAGAATGCACACGGAGTCACTTTTTTCCCTGGCAATTAACTTCTGCAGAGTTGTGTTGTCGTGACGCTGTCTGCATTCAGTCATGTATCATCACAAGCAACTGCAAATCACTCATGAAAGCCTGCTTCATGACTTTAAATTCATAAATACTCATCCATGTAATGTTTCACTAGAAACTCGCTAATTCTGTGCTTTCTCCAATCCAGCTGTCAAGCTTTCGTGATATCAAACATCTTTCATAGCTGCACTTCAAAATTATGCCCTAAGTTTACTTACATGTATTTTTACTGAAGTCCAAACAACACAGCACAGACAGTATATAAGCCTCGATAATTTAAGATGAAAGCTTACTTAAATCTCAAGTAAAAGGTGCAGATCTATCTATTCTTAAGCAGAAGATTATTCGGATTCACACGGGTTTCACTGAGTGCAATTCAGTGAGCTGGTACATGTTTTTTCTTTGAAGTAGTTTTAATATAAACTAACTCTAGTTGGGGTTTTTAAGGCATGCATGCAGTAAACTCTATTCCTTCAACTTGAAGAGTTGCTTAGAACTAACATAGAATCCCTGACTGTTTCAAGTGAGTTATATGGATGGTTTGATGGTAAGAAATGTCTCGTGCTTCACTCACTGCACAGAATAACTACTTGTCTTCACAATGAAGAGGAATTAAAAAAAGGACATGTAGTGCTCCTGGAGCAATGGCTGCCTCAGCTGTTCACAGATGCTCACCTGTTGCTAACAAATCAGGCAAGTTTGAGGGGTTTTTGTTGGAAACTAAAGGCAGGCAGGTGTTAAGGTGACTGACACCAAAGCCAAGTGAAGCCAGAGTCCTAACTTGTGGCTACAGGCTCCTAGTCACCACTGGAGTGCCAACATCTGCCTGAAATACTGCTTTCAGTAGAATCTCAACTTGTTTTCAGGGCCACTTAATGAAAAATGACATGGAAATACTGTCCATTTTTCACTCTAATATAAATAGTTGGGGTAATTATTTTCTAAGAGTTAAGGAGTTATTCTACCTGTTTCCAAGATTTAACTCGGCTTTTTGTCAGAAAGGGCAAGATCAAAAAAGCCACGTGTGAAGCATGTAAGACTTGTATATTCCCTGCACCATTTGGTGCAACTGGTTTGAAATGTTAATCTATACCCCTCCTTCTTTCCACAGCAAGCTAATAGGAGACAGTGCTAGCTTTGTTTTATTTTAAGATACAGACAATAATATTGTCTAAATCTAAGGCTGATATGATGAATCAAGAATGAAATCCTGCAAGTCTTTGCTGACTGCCAAGAGTTTTACAGGTATAAGCCATGAGGAGCACATTTGGCAGTCATTAACTCCAAGGAGGTATTATTAACTTCTCACAGTACTTTGGTACACAATCTTTTTACTAACACCTGAACACAGTTCATTTGTAACAGCATGGAAGCTTTTGGCATGAAACAGCTCCATTCTGTGGGGAAATTACACTCTTCCTGTGTAATGGCCTGATGGAGCCTCAAGTCATTTTAGAAATGTCTGGCCTTAGTTAATATGACACATGATGCTTCATGTGCAGGTTCATCATGATGACTTTTTGTGTACCTGAAGAGGGACACACCTGGAAACCTGAATTATTTATTTTGGTTCTTTGAAATCTCACTTTATGTTTTTAAACCTCTGAAAGCTGACTTCACTAGAGACCAGTCCATCAACTAGATGCAAATAAATCAGCAAGGACTTAATATTTAATTGCTGTACCCTCTCTACTGAAAGACTCCCTTCAATGCACTGCCACATGAGTAAGTGACATCAGAAGCATTTTTATCACTGGTTACCCAATGCATTCTTATCTGCTTAAGGCAGATTCCAACTAGGACACATTTTGCTTATTGAAAATCATGACCTTCCAATGTGCCTGTTAACTCTGAAATGCCTAGTTGGGAAAGAGTGACTCAATAAGGTGAGATCACCGTGCACACTGCTTCCTCCTTTGAAAGCTCAGTTTCTCTCTCTTATGCCAAATGGAGGCTTCTCTCTGGAGAAACAGAAGCCCATGCATTCAGCAATAGAAAACACTGTGAACAGTAATGTTTCTGCAAAGTGAAGAATATCACCACCCTGTTACTGCAAACTATTCCAGAGCTTCTGCCTTCTTAAAATTGTAGTAAAATTTCCATGCACAGAGCCAATATATTGGGGTACAAACATGAACTCAAAAAATGGCAATTTAAAGCAAGTGAGCTTGTGCTATTTTCATCTGTGTTCAATACATTAAAGGCTTCATAGTCAAGAGCCAATCTTGTGAACGGTTCAAAGCAAGGAAAAGACAATGTTGCGTTTAAAAAAACCAAACCCACAAACCACAAATTCTACACATCCTTAATCATGTCTTGCATAAACAAACCTACTAAAGCTTTCAAACCACTTAATCAACATAAACAAGAGAAAAATTTCAGCTCATGTGTTACAGTGTATACAGGATAGGGCATATACCCTTTCCACACAGAAAACTGTCAAACAGCAACTGTTTGGAAATGTCTTGGACATAAATGGCTCAACTCCACCATCTCCAAGCCTATGCTTACTTACTATGAAGAACTGCATACTACCATTTCACTTTTCCTCAACTAGCTAGTTTTGGGGAGATCTGTGTGCAGATCCAGTGTAATCTCTCTTCTCTCTATAAAATGTAACATGGAATAGCTAGATTAAAACTGCTTGTCTGTTCCCACTACCCATATAAACTATCAAATTACAAGCAAATAAATGCCAAGTACAGAGCTACCGTCCTTCTTAATAAATCTGATATTCTCCTTCTCACTGGAAATTTTTGCCAATAATGTAATTTAGCAATGCAGTCAACACAAAACAGCATTGGAAGAGGTAGAATTAATGCTTAAATTAACTGATCCCCCAGAGACAGCAGGGAAGAATCTTTACCTGTTCCAGCAAGTTATAACATCTGCTGTACAAAGAGGACACTTCACTTTTGTTACTTCTTATCAATCAAAACATTTCCTGCATTACAACCTTAGCATGTTTGAGCCTAAAATTCAAGTTAAGAGCTCTAACAGTGTCTCTCTGGGGTCTTCCCAGACTCTGGGGTAGCTAATTTCCATTTCTGATGTCTCTGTAGTGTGTTCTAAGACTTTTAAGGCATTGACATATTCTAATAGATTAATAGGAGCACAACACAGGCATGCTAAAGTGGTGGAGCAATTTAAGTCAACTTGCTTTTTAAAATGCAAGTAGCAAAGAAAAAAAAAAAAGATTATATAAAAAGGATGCCTATTAAAATAATAATTTTACTAGAAGCAATATAAAAATGTTTTAAAGTCAGGTATCACATACACATCTTTTAAGCTAAGACAAAAACTATCTGAAGCCCGACATATTGATCAGGCAGTTTCTTCCTAACCCTCACTGTGCCTGCAGGTAGAAGGATTCAGTCTCCTATAAAATATACAGACAGAGGTAAGTATTTAAATGTATATCTGTATATCTAACAAAGTCTGTGTAAAAAAGATTAGATATATGAGGGTTTTTTTTATTGCAATAAAATATTACTATCCCTTAACTGACAGTTTTTAAACAGTAACTGTTCAGACGTGCTCTGTCTTATAATATTCTCTGGGCTAAAAACACAGGTTTATATAATTCAGAATAAAAGTTCTAGATCCATTAACAGACATGTATATACATAAAAGAAAACAGAAAATGGTCTTAAATTGTTAGTTCCTGAAAAGGAAACTGAAAATCAGAAAGTTCATTTCTTTATCAAGGACACCAGTTTTTTGTTTCTGGAGATTAAATAAAACACCTGGAACACCCCTGAAGGAAGAAACCTCCTATTCCAAACCCCCTGCCCCTTATGCTCCCCCCTCTTTTAACAGCTGATTCTGCTGCAGGAGAGCAAGGTAAAACAGTGCCAGTAACTTTCACCTGTGGTGTCCTGGTAATACTTAAAAAAGAGTAAGTTGGAGGAAGCTTGCTTCAGAACACTCCAAGTTTCAAAATACAAGTTATTCAGTGCAGCAGCATTCACATGCATTTATAGAACTTAGACACAAGATAAAATTACAATGGAAGAACTTTGTTCTTGCAGAAATGTTCTGATAGCTGCTTGTAGTACTGTGGTTAAGGCTAATATATGTAAAACTAAAAGTTCCGAAAAATAAAAGAGGGGGACCTCACAACAGAAACTAAATAGCGACAGGACTTTCCATTCATAGCAGGAGGAATTCATCCTCTAAGCAAAATCACAAGAGTACAACCACAAAGTGCCTTAAGGAAGGCTGAATGACAGCACAGGCTGGGATAAACGCATTCACGTTTCAACCTGACAAAGCTGCAAATACGCTCAAACAACTGGCTCGAGCGACTGCGTGCAAGCTCTCCGAATGTGGTGTTACTTACTTCAGAATCCTGTAAAATATCCACTTGTCTGCCTTTACACAAGGGAGGAAAGAAGATATAGATGCAGCAGAAGGGGTCAACGTCTTCTCAAAATAGTTACTGATAACGACTAAAGCTCTCTTTAGCCAGGTATTTCATAATTCTTGTTTTAGAAAAGTTTCTCACCGCAGCTAAGATACCTTTCCAGTGGACCTTACTCTCACCCACTAAGAAAACAGAATAGTGACTTCACAAAAGTTACCAAATATCAACATGCAATGCTGGCAAGTACATGTGCAGTCAAGATGATTCAGATAAGTCAGATAAATTTAGAACAACGCTTTCATAAAAGCATGCGTTCACCAAAGGCAGTAAATATGCTGGAGCTATATCCAAGTGCTGATTCCAATTACTAGAGCAAAAAATTTATTAGTGAAAATCTCCTTTTAAGAGTTCGCTGCCATCTGAAGTCCTCAACAGTGTTAGTCCTTGATCTGCCTTTAGTACTTCCGTCCATCACTGGATTTATCCACATAAAAAGCTATAGGCTCTCCAGCCTCGGAGGACTAAGCCAAATGCAGTGTGGCAACTTCACACAGGACCAACCTTTTATGGTTGGAACAGTAGAGCTTTGATACAGCTAATCTACCATAAATAGCTCTTGAAACTCAGAAGGATCAAATCAGCTGTTGCAACAGTCCCAGCCTGTAGCTGCTTCAAATCCAATTATACTGTCAACTCTATCTTGCAGCTCTCATTTTTACTCCCCCATCCAAAACTTTTTTTAGTCCATCCGCTAATTAAGAAATTGAGAAATTAAGACAAAAGCAGCAGAATAAAATGCATTTAATAAGAATTTGAAACAAAGGCACAAGTAGTCTTAAAATTACCTTAAGGAACAGATGTTTTATTCTGTTGTAAACACCTCTAGAATTTGCCGATCATTAAAAAGTAAAAAAAAATCAGCCCTGACTTGCAATGCAAACATACAATTTGAAATAAGTGAAGAATTCCAACAACAGCAAACTCAGCTTCAAAGGGTGGCTGAAACCAAGAAGATAAACTTCACAGAGCATTATCCGTGTCCCAGATTAAGGCACAAGGCACTAAATTGCTTGCATATTTTTTTCTGCAATTCAAATACACTTGAGAAGTTCTAGAAGTCCCTGTTATAAATCCCTGAATTACAATGTTGCAGGTAGTTAAAACCTTTTTGCTACAGAGAAGCTGAGAACTTTAATTTAAGAATTCTTAAGGAACTAGGAGCTTCCAAAACATATGTTTACTGACCACACAAGTCAGTATAAATTTGAGAATCACCACTAGGACTACTGAAGCATAGTAATCCCTGAGAAACTAGTGCAGTGACACTGAAAAAAGATATAGGTTTGGATCCAGTGAAGCTCAGGTGGGTGGAATTATCTTTATGGTTCACCTCACAGTGCAAAGAAACATTGCAGGTACATAAGTACACACAAATAAAAGATATTGGTTTATCCGCACATTTGTTAACATCTCTCGATGTTTCCAAAACCAAGAATTTAATTACTCCAGTGCAGTACATGAACACCACAAAGAAATAAGTGTCTTGTGGGCAAAGTGAGCACATAAATCCTGAATATTGCCAAGGCATTCTTCTGCAATACTGGGCATGATATCTACCATCCAAGCATCAGTCTTGCAGTACAAGCAGGGGGAGAAGGGGGATTCCTGATATTCAAACCGCTTTAAGAGGGGGTTGAAATTTGGCTAAGGACACAAAAAGCATCATCTTCCATGTAATGGAAAACTGTCAGCCATATGCCATCCTCTCTGAGCTTGTGTTAGACTTAATTACCTCAGTTAAAGGGCCTGGGTTTTAACTGATTTGCAAAGCACGCAACATAGCTGGAACACAAAAAGAGTCATTGGTTTCAATCTTTTCTACTCAGATTATGTCAAAGCAACTTCAGCTAAGTGTGGGTGGGTTAAATGAATTAGTTTGTTATCTCCTCTACATTGTGTATGAAGAACCCAGCAGGGTCAACTTCTGGAAGCCTCAGAGAAGCCAGAGCTGGAAGAAGGCAGAAAATATACCCTTTAGGCCCTAGCAAATGCCTGACTGAATCAATGCACAGGGGACAGTGAGCTTTCCATTGTCATGGAGTAAACTGAGCATATGACAAGTAGATAAAAGAGACCAACATGATCTGCACAAATAAGTTTCACTTTGAACACAGCTTGTAGAACATGTCACATTATACTTCTGCACAGTGTTAAAAAAAAAAAAAAAAAAAAAAAAAAGCTGAACCAACTGCTGACAAAAGTTCAACAGAGCTCTTAAAAATGCAGCAGGCATGCTTGCAACTGGTAAAAGAAAGAGCAGCCGTGAGCATACTGCCAGAGCACAACCACATATGCCCTATCCATAACCATTTAAAACCCAAGGTCTTTTATTACTGAGGAATTTGAAGGATTTGAGTTATGACATGGAAACACACCCCCGCTAAAGGAGCTGGATTAGGATTGCTTGCCTCTTTTATAGAAACCACTCTACATTCATTCTCCCTCTCACACAGGCAACTATGTTTAAGGATTTCCCTTTCATACATAATTTGAAAAATACATCCTGTGGGTGCTCTTTTCACATAGACTTCCTTGGCAATGAACACACAAAGTAGAACTGAGTGCACCACAGAAATGCAACAGTTTCTCCCCCTTCCTCTGCAATACAAAATTTCTGTAAACAGAGTAGAGGAAGACACAGCCAGTGCATTAGAACACCACTAGCTCTTTACAGCAAGCATAAGATCTGGCACATAAGATCTTCCTGAGACCATCACCTATATTCTCAAAGAGAATGAGAAATCATGCATTTCTCAGGCCACAGGCTCTGTCCCAATGAAGGCAGAAGTAGAAATTAAAAGACCCATTCTGATACTAGCATCTTGCGTTGCGAGGGAGGATATGTGCCCCTATGAGTAACAGTCGGGAAATAATATCAATACAAAACACCATGAAATGCACAGATGAAATCTGGATTAAGCATGCACTTATTTAACAATTCACCTTCCCAGTTTATAGATATCTTCTTTTTAACTGGGGAGAGGAAAGACTTCTCAGAAAAAAAGACAGACACATTTAATAAAAAGTGACTTACTAGCATCCATTGTTAGAATCATGACCCCTCTTCTGTGTCCCAGGAAGCAGGAAGCCTTACCCATCCAGTGTATGCGAATGACTCAGAAGGACTGCATGGCTTTGTTTCAGCTTATATCTTCTAGCTGATTCACCCCTCCTCCCTCTCGTGGGATAAAAGTGTTGCCTGTGCCTGGCCATCCCTATTGGCTCAGCTAGAGAACCACACTCATTTAGCATATTCCCATTTCTGTGAGAGTCTAAAATAACCTGTAGAGGATTTTTTATTTATTTTTAAAACAAAGAAAGAAACAAACAAAACCCCCAATACAAGCATTTTTTGGTCTTTCTTAGAGGACAAACCATTTGTTTTTTCACTATTAGATGTATATTACAGTTGGTTTTATTGCCACAGGGCCAGACAATTCCCTGCATTCTGAATTGATGATAAGGTGGCAAGTCAGGAAGGACAGTCCCGAAAACTTCAGTAATCCCCAATTCAGCTGCACTGTCTGTCTAGAGGAATAAAGCCAGATGTTTTGTGCCAAAGTCCATGCCCTCCAACCCATCTTGGCTTCAATGCAAACTGTATATACCCCCAAAGCTAAGATCTTCCATTCGATTTTCAATCAGGCAGAACAGTAAAAAGATTGCTATCTTACTGAAGATGCGCACCCAGACTCTACAGGTGAAATTCTGCAGCGAGGAAAAATTGTTTTCTTAATTTGTAGGGTACTCTAGGTGTAACTACTATATTCTAGGCTCTGCCTGAAGAACTTAAAAAGTACAATCTGTTTGTGATCCACCACTCCCATGAGATAATACAGTATTATAAACATCATCATAATGTAAGTGAGAAATCTATTTGATCAAGAGATATCACAACACTTTGTTAACTTTGATCAAACCATAGGTCAGCCTAAAAAGTGTATTTGGAATGAGGGAAGCTGGAGGGGGAAAGGAGTCTGTTTCTTTCTGTACTGCAAAAATCCTTAAAATTTGCAGTCTGAAAGACTCACCTGAAAGGCAAGCTTCTGTATCTTGCAGTGTGAACTGCTGACAGACTTGTTATCTGCACTTAGGGATTCAGCAAAGGCAGTGAATAAAGCACTGGTGTTCCTTGTCTCCGATAAGAGCTACCTTCTCTAAATAAAGCATGGACATATTAGGCTACTGTCTCACCATGTTAGTCACCACTAGATAACCTAAGATTCATAACTCTGCAATACAACCACAAGTGTATTTTGGAAGTGTTGCTTGTGGTTGTTGAAATAAACAGAGTACTCCCTCTCCTCCCTCCCTCTGTTTTTAGAAAAGGTATCAGATGCAAGTCTTGAACACCAAGGTTTGTAGAGCCACTGATGAAGTTAGAATCCACAGTTCAAAGAACTGAGCAAAAGCAGTAAAACCGAGTCATCACTTCTCAGATTTCATGACCTCCTCATGCTTTGCATGGCTTCACACCAGCATCCTGGAGTCATTACACTTTGGGGGAAACAAAATATTCCTAAATATGAAAATTTCTGATATTTTCAGTAGCACACTGTGATAAAAGTTTTGGATGAAAGCGTGAATAATTTGGATCCTAGAAAGAAACCTGAAATCTTTCACTAAATGGAAATTAGGAAAAAATTACCAAGGTGGACAAGCTGCTCCTCAAAAAGGTTTACTACAGAAAGAAGTACAAGGTGTCAGAAAGGATGTCAGATTGAATGGATTAGTGGTTTCACCCAAAGTTTTCAACTCTCAAATAGTCTGGATGCTATAGTGTTGACCATAATAAATAGCTAAGGGCATTTGGCAACAGCCTAGGCCATGTGCAGAGATGGATGTTAAACTTCTGGGAGTAGAAGCATAGCTTTCTTTCTTACCAATAATTACTAATTTGAAGAGAGATGCAGAAGTAAAGAAGATGCTTTTACAATCTCTCTATCCCACCCTTCCTCACCAGGCAACATCTTTACAAAAATTTCCAATGCTCTAAACAACAACAACAACAACAAAAAAAAAAAATCCATGACAACATAAATAAATGTTTTGTGTATGCCTTCAAGTAGTGCTATCCCAAAGCCTGAGAGGAACTGTAAGGAGAAAATAGAAAAGGACCAGTCCTTGCCAGGTGAAGAGCTGGTACATTCTTAAGCACAAGATGCTAGGCTAATCCAACACTAACACTTCCATCCTCTGGCAATCAGAGGATAAGTAATATTGCCAGAGAACACCAGAACACCAGACATAAGAGGTACTACACCAAACACACAGATTTTAACAAAAACATTATCATATGTTGTATAAGAGCAAACCCTTTGCAACAGGACAACATTGTCTGTAAGCTTGGCTTTCAGAAGAAGTCTGGTACTATTGTTCTGCAGCAGTAAAGTGAAAAAATTCACGCAAACTGCTCTTAAAACAGCAAAAAAAGATTATGAGTCAGCAGGAGATTGTGAAGTACTGAATGGCATTATTTATTAAAATGGTGCAAGCATTAATAATTCAACTTACAAAGTATTTGAAAAAGTAGTTGAAACCACGGGGGGGTGGAGAAGGGCAGAGAGGAAAGGGAAGGCAGTCTTATTGACATCTGAATATATAAGAGGAAATAAATGTTTCTGCCTTTATCCTGAGAAGAGAGATAATGAAGTTTCCAGCTAGATTAGAGACATAGTGTTGAGCATGTGTCATTAACCTGAAGTGTTTCAATTCTATCCAAGATGGCAGAAATGAAACAACCCACTTGTTTTGCAAGAATTGGCTGAAATTTCTGTAATTAAAAACAAACCAGTATTAGAAGGGCCACCACATCTTTCTCCACATGTAAGCAGGGCTGCTAAAGTGTCCAACAAGATAGCACATGAACTTGTTTTGGCTTTGCAGTCTTTTTGTGGATGTTACACAATACAGGTAGTACATGATAAAGGGTACGCTGCTAGCAACACCAACACACTCTAAATTTTAAAAAACAAAATACCTGTTCATAAACTGTGTCTACTGGAATGATATGAAAAGAGAGTGGGACTTATCTGATCATGCCCTGCACACTTCCCAGCCTCTCCAGTCAGTTAGACAGTGTTAACCAGATGCAACTCCAGTAACAAAGTAGAAACCTAGGCCAGAACCTCCAGAGATCACCAATGTTCTTCAATAATTTTATGGTCTGATAATTGAGCCCATGTAATTCTTACTGAATTTATAGTATAAGCTACTTATGGACATAGGAAATACTGCATGGCACTGAAAGTTGCTTTGGAAAAACTAAAACATATTCATCTGAAAATGACATACCCAAATACCCTGTGGTTTAATTACCAGATGTTCTCAAGCTATGTCTTCTCTTATCTCTATCAAGTCAAGCCTGCAAATTGTGTACTGTTAACAATCTCTGGCTGTTTAAATCATCTACTAAAATAATCCTCATGGATTTTAGTTGTTGATTCATTTGTGTTTTTTAAATGCAGCCAGAATACCCATTGGTGTGATAGCATAATCTTCTGAAGGTTACAACCCTTTTATGGTGGTATGTACCAAGAAGCAAGTTCAGCAAGAAATTCTCTAGCGGCTGGAATTACTTGAGCCTTTGCTGGAAAAAAGTTATTTAAGTACATAGTACCCTTAAAAACCTAAATTCACAGGACTGCTCACATAATTTTCAGTACATGCTTTAATCTTGCAAGAACAGGCTACTTCTGCTCACCTGCATTAAATTATTCACCATATACAGTATATAGCTAATAACTTTGATGTGAATATGCATGTGCTAAATATTTTTGGAGGAGACTTTATATAAATGCTTTCATTCAGCATCGTTGAGATCCAATACATCTTTTCCATGACTGTGCTCCAAAGCCAAATCTTTGGGAATCACGATTAGATTTTGCTTTTCTACTGCAAACCCTTCCAACTTTTCAAGCTCTTGAGCACATGTAAGAGTAAGCACTGACCCTGGTTCCCTCCTTTATTTTTTAAAAAAAAATGTTAAAACTAGCAAAACAAGTTTTTATTCAAAGTTTCACTCTTAAAGTGTTCCACCAGCCTTTACAATCTATGGCAAGTTGCAGGGAAAATACATCTCATATAATTTTGGAGAGACAACTGAAACAGTGCCTGCCATACCTCTGAGGAAAAACAAAGACTACATGTGGCAAGAGAACTAGTAGGATGAGAGGTCTTTCAGGCAGTATGGCCAGAATTAAACATCAGTTCTATTTCAGTATAGATAAGAGATAGAACAGTGATATAATACTTTGCTGATACAAACTACTGAGATCTTCCCAATCACGTCTGAGAAATCACATCTCTCCACTCAAAAAATTATGCTGCTCTCCAAGGGCAAGATTAATCTCATGCATTATGAAAGTTATGGGGACTCTGACTTTATGGCACTGACAGAACCTGCTACAAAAACTCACACACAAAATGCAGTCCCCTTTGTTCTTGGTTTGTGTTTGCATAGCCAAGAACTGAAAATAAATAAATAAATCTACAAAACTAAACTGCAAATATATCATAAAAATCTGCAACATGAAGAGAGGGCAACATGAAAGGTAGACTACTAATTAATCAAAACATTACACTTGAAGGAATTGCCTATAGTCTGGAATGGTTGAAGCTATTTTATTTAGACAATTGGAAGAGGGAATGAAAGAAAGGCTGGAACAGGTGATCCATCTCAGCTGCCTGCTACCTCTCAGTGCATACTGAGATAAAGTCTTCAGAATTCTTATTGTCATTTTCATATTCAATAATATTTTTTCTTAAAGCAGCATTAGCACCTGGTATTTAAACACCATCCAGCTTTTCTGAAGACCCCAAAGGCTACTCCGGGCTCTTAACTATATATTTTATTAATGCTACATATGTACTAAGAAGCACAGACAGATTCTTCTTTAAATGTTTGATACAAACAACACCAGAAAAAAACAAAACACACAAAAAACCACAACCCCCCCCCCCCAAAAAAAAAAACCACCACCAACAACAAACTAACCACAGATTCTTATTTCACATCTGCATCCATTTTTCACCGGAAGCTCACCTTAAATTCCAACCATCCATGCGTGACCCTCTAGGTAGGTGGGCATCAACATGTCCAAGTGGTTCACAATCCAAAAGGAAGTCCTCCTCCTACAGGAAATAAATACAAAAAAGATATGGGTAAGAATCACAAATGTACATCCCAGGATATGAAAAAACTTCAGAACCACCAGGCAGTTACAGAAATGGGATGACCTCACAGGGAATGAAGCCACTCAGAGTATATTGCTAACTTGCCTATTCCTATAGACAAGATCATCACCATAAGCAAAAACACTTCTGGAAGTCCAGCTACTGATGCACTGTATATTCACAGGGAAAGAAAGGTCTTGCAAGTCTGCAAGGAACCCTGAGGAACCTGACCATTCACTTGCTAATGGCTTAGCCTTTAACATAAGACACAGTCTTGCACTACCATTTTCTCTAGAAATGCCAAGCTTTCACTTAACCACCTCACAGAAAGAAAGGATTCTGTATTACACCTTTCAATAAGGTCAAGCAGCACTGAAGACAACAGCAAAACAGCAGCATCTACCCAAAGGCTATTACCCTCAAAATCCTAAGGGGATGCAATGGGGAGATCTATCTCTCTTCCTAAAACCAGAGCAATGAGGAGACCTGAGACCCCTCCCAGGGAGAGCACCTGACCTATCAAGTATGTTCAGCTTTGTGGGTAACACCTGCCACGTGGCCTGATTTTTGATCCTCACATCTTGAAACACAGCTGCTTTTATTTTCTTCTTTGGCAAATACAAAACATCTCTAGCACTGCCTGTAACACTAATTACTTTCCCTCAGGGTGTTTTAGCCCATATGGAGATTCATGTTAATGCAGTATTGAAGTCAGGTTGTTTCAAACTAGCTGAACTATCTCAGCATTATATTGTCCATAAGCATGCCAATCCACTGAACTCATAAAAACTCCCAATAAGACCACTTCAGGATTGTTATACTATTCTGTATCACCAATGCAGATGTTTCTTTCCACAGAGCAGTGAGTTATCCAAGGCAGCCCTGAGCTCCATGAAGGAGTCTGTGCTGTTGAATAGATTCTTGTTCCCCTCCTGTAATTATAGCTGTTAGCTGAAACGACAGTTTACTCTTGCAGGGTGAGGTTCAGCTCTCCTATATATGTATTTAGGAGACAAATATACTGCTTTCACTTTCACTGCTGCTTCATTAAACTTCCTTTTTTAATCTATTAAGAGGCACTAAGTGAAGTCATGATATCCTAAGCAACCAAAGCAACAACTGTTAAGAGCAGTCAGGTCACTACTCCACTTCCCCTGCAGCTGCTGAACATGTCAGACACCAATAACAGCATCTAGAGAAAAGGTCAAAACAAAAATAATTCATTATGAAAAGGCTGAAATACAGATAGAACAGGAATCTTTCTGACTTGGGAAAAATTTTGATGTTAAAAGACAAACAACCCCCCGGACATAGACTACCTTAGAGACCATGGGAACAGATAATGCAGCAACTCAGTCCTCTCTCTCCCTAATGTTATGCAGCTGTTCCCTCATTTTCACTATGATAGTTCCCAAATTATGGTAAACCATGTGCTATTGTTTTCCCATTTACAACTTTCATTCAACTCAAATGGACATTTATATGAAAGGTAAAATGTGTAGGGAATCACCTCAGCTTGGCAGAAAATGTGGAGGAAAAAAGGTAGTCAGCAAGGGGTGGTTAAAAGAAAGATAAATCAGTTCCTCTACCTCTTCAGAGCCACAGTTACTGAGTTTTATCTTGTTACTCAGCCTTGGGGTTGCCTGAACACTTCTACCGTTCCTACCTTCTTCCTTTTTACATTTTAATGTTTTAAAGACAGAAAAGCCAGAAATTTGAAATCCAGCTATAGTTTCAGTCAACTACTTCACCTGGAAATCTCTGTAAGGTTGGGAAAAGGTCCCATTTAAAATGCACAGCATGCATTTAACCCAGTGTGCATTGGTGAATGCAACATCTGCATGCTGGAACAAGAGAGAAAAGACCACAGAGCTGCAGTTTTAAAGGCCTCCATTTCTGAAGCCTGTTTTAATCTATTGTTTCAAAGGAACCCTGACATCTGGTGTGAGTTGAACTATCTTGATGGAGTTAGTGATGGTGGGGTTTATTTATATTGCCTATGTCACTATATTCTGCACATCCTCATTAGTGCTAGAAGTCTTACAAGAAATTCTAGCAAGTACACACTGTGAGACAAACACAAGGCCTAAGAACTACAGAACACTTACCAGGAAATATTTGAGATTGAAATAAAAATGCAAAAGCTGGCAATTGAATTCCAACCTTTTGAAGACTGTTCTTGGCTGCAATTTTTGCACTTTCTCTCCAGTTCAGCTGAGGAGTGTCTGGCAAGCCACTAGAACCATATATATCTGATAACTCCTACATTTTGAGAGTTTAGTACAAAAGTAGGAAAAGACACTCCAAGTATTATTTCTTCTCTTTTTGATAGATAGATGGAACCTGGAATCAGCCAAGTTTACCATGAAGGAAAGACAGACATCAAAATATTATTTGGATGCTTGATATTGTGAATTAGAAAGAGGGAACACTAATTGCTTCTGCTTAACCACAGAGATCCATCCTTTTTGATCCAGGAGAATAATCAAACTTCTAGTTTCCCTAGAAAAAAGATTCTTCTGGATGCAGGTAATATCAATGTTTGGACTAATTTAACACCTGAAAGCTGAACCAGGAAAGACTGTCACTTTGTCACTATGTGCACAAATTATAGAATTACAGCTGCTCTGCAAGAACCTGCAATGGCCCATGGTTGTTCACTAGGCTGGCTACAATACAGCTACAGTGGGTTCTCTTTAAGGAAAGTCTTGTAGTTCTGCAGCTTTCACATGCAGAACAGACTTCAAATAGTTTCACTGAAACAAATTAAGGTTGCATCCCTTCAATGTCCAAAGGTCAGAAAAAGGAAAATAAAATTTTAGGATGTTTTATTTATTGCTTAATGACATATCACATGTCTCTTCAGACTACATCCAATGAAGCCTGATATCACAAAACTTTAAGATGTTTTGAAAAGGCCCCAGTCTGCAAAGTCTCGGTACATCTTCATTTCCTACAGAAAGAAAATAAATTAAAAAAAAAAAATTAAAAGAGAATTAAAAAAAAAAAAAAAAAAAGGCAGCCTGGAAAAACCTGAGAAAAAGGTAGAGAAGTGCAACAGCTTTCCTGTGAAGCCAGAAATCCTCGCAATGTGTTCAATTAAACCAGAGTCTGACACCTCCTTCACACTATCTCAAGTGAGGTGTCATCCTTCTTAATGCTCCAGAGTCATGTAACAAAATATACTGGGCAGCAGTATATTTGCAAATAGGAGCAAAGGAGATTTGCTGGTTACACTTTTACAGCGTCCCCACCCCCTTCAATACCATGAAAAAGAAAGGCCACCAAGATTTGGATCAGTCCAGGTCTCTCTTAACGGTCAGAAAATGGCTTAAGAATAGCAAAGTTCAGCTCTCTGCCAGCACTTACCCTCTGTATTGGTGCTAGATTATAAACTCTTAACATCCCATGTTCTTATTTTTCTTGTTTTCCAGGCATTTTGGAAGAACCCTGTACACAAGTAACATGATACAGGCACTTTTGTTTCCAGTCAGTTCTCTTACAAAACACTTAAGATCTCAAATCCATCCTGCTGTTATTTTTTTCCTATTCCACCGTCTTTCTTAATCTGTTGTTTGTGATGTAATCTGCTCCAGTCAGCAGGACTCTCCTTCAGTGTATTTCTCTCCCATTTGACCTCATATAACACTGTTGTAGTTTGACCATCTGTTCTAGACCCCCTGCCCAAAGATCTTTTCAGAAACAATCTGCTTTTGCACATTCCAGATGTTTAAAGAAATTACTTTCCCAGAGAACGGAAGAAGACCTGCTAAGGAGACAATCTCTACAAGTGCCATGATAGGATCATGCCTGACTATGCTTCCCTCAAAACCCCAAAGCAAAGCCATTCACCAGAAAGTTATCAGGACCCAGAAAGTTTAGACATACAGTAGGAATAATAAGTGTTATGTGCAATTCTCCTACCATGCCATTATTAAGTTTATACAGTGCATGAGTTAAGGATTACTCCTGTAAACAACATGGCATAAAAAATATAGCTGAACCAGAAAGCTATGTTATTACAACACAGGATGGATGTTTGAGGTGCACACTGGAACAATTGAGTGAGCATATTCATGCTTACCACATTAAAGTGCTCTTATTGATACTTGCCAAATACTCATCGAGCAAGGAGAATTAAAAGCAGGAACCTCAAAAAAGCCCTTTAGCCAAGAGAGTCATAGGACATGTTAATGTGAAGGGTTTTTTCCACAGTAGTAGGCTACAGTTTCTCTTAGAATCTGGTTTCAAATTTGATGAAATAGGATTCTGCAAGAAACTCTATACCACCTCACAGAAGCTCCCGTCATACACTGACCTCTAGTGTAATAAAGATTCAAGACATCAGAAGTCTCTTTAAAGCCTAGAATTATCAAACTATTTTCCCAATGCTCTGAAGGACATTTTCATGCACTTAGACTGAAAAGAAGGGTCTCACAGGATTACTCTCAACTGTTTAACAAAACTGGAGCATGGGTAAAGGAAGCTACATAACTTAAAATTGTTCTAAGGACATGAAGCTACTGCTATGCTTATATAAAATCATTTACATCAAAGCTGCATTTAACTACTTTGAACACCAGCTTAATTTAAGACCTAAACATTCTGGACACACAGAATTACTTCCTAACTACATTTTTACAAAGTTCAATTAAAAAAAAAATTAAATAGAAACACTGGGCTTCGGCAAGTCCTGTACTGGACAAAGCACAATTATATCAGCCCAGGTTCTGCATCAGACTTTCAGAGGGCATGTGGATGGAACTGCTGACTGAGATGTACTGACTGTAGCCAGCATTCAAGGCAAGAAGTCTGCTGGAAATGTGATATAAAAATCCTCATGGATCCTCATTCACTCACTAGAGACATATGGCTCAGAGAGTCAGCTGGGGGGGCAGGGTAGGCTCTCAGGGAGCCCAGGCCAACTGTAGTGAAACTGTAGCTGGTTAATTTTAACCAAAAGCTTTTGAAAATTAAAAAAGACAACAATCCACTACATTAGTTTTAAAACTATCAACTTAAAATTCAAACAAAAACATTTCTCCCACCAACTTTAACTATTAAAGTATATGCATTTTCTAATAAGCTAACTATAGCTTTATGATAAAAATTTTTTAATTAAAGTATAGCAAATTCTAAGACAGCACAACTGAATAGGACAATTAAAACAGACGTCACAATTATTTACAGCTTGTATACTACTTCTATCCGAGTCCTAAGTACCTATCCTAAGCACCTGATTCTGGACAAAAAATGCCAAAAACTTTTCCTGAATTTCAGACAATTTTCTTACACATCCTTTAAAAGCAGGGTGCCATTCAGAAGCTGTTTCAAAGTGAAGTGACACTTCCAAAGCATCCAAGTTTCCAATGTCTGTACACACTGCCTCTAAACATGTGTGTGGCTGTGTTGGAACAAGAGCTTTTATGTGCACTCAAGAGTAGAAGCCCTAAAAAACTGAGATCTCTTGAGCAAGACATTAAAAGTTTGAGAAATACTAAGTTCAAAAAGATTTAAGCACAGCATGAATACAGCCTTCAACATTTGAAGGAAAAATTCAGAAATCAGAGATAGCTGTTTGAAAATAAGTTCAGATCAACTGAAGGAGGTCCTTTACACCTGAGCTCCCAGATTTGAGTCTGTGACGATAACTTAGAAAGTAAGGACTGAGTCTGTAAGACTCAATTCTAGCTGTGAGTACCAGAAATCTGTACATCTCCATCTGCACTGACAACATCTGAAAGACTAGCTTTGCATTATTTAAAAACCAAACAAACTACTGAATGATGAAGCTAAACATCTAAAGTTTCAGACCACGTTTGAAATACATGCAAGTCACTAGGAAGACAACTGTTTCTATCACACTTGCCTTCTGCACAACAGTGAGCTCCTTGCCACCCCAACAATGAATTCCATCTCAACAGAGGTTGTGACCTGCATCCCAAAGTCTGCTTTTTTGGATGTATTGTATCCTGCAATCTAAACCCAGCAGCTTCTCTTGTCAGACTGCAGTGATAGCACCAAGTATACAAAAGTACAGTACCCCTCATGCAGTTTTATAAGCAGTCTAGAAGAAATGGGTTTCATAGCTACTGATCCAGAACACTGAAGTTCAAGTCTTATAGGTAAGAATTGCTTTCTTTTTAACATCACAGTCATTTTATAATCAAAATTTCTTACTCCAGCTACAGCACATAGTCAAACAGTAGCACTTGGGGTTTACAAGAATATTGGTCACTACGTAAAATCATTTCAGGCAGAGTTAGGAATAAGATTTGTGTTTCAATATGTGAGGTCAGAGCCACTCAGCCACACTTCATTTCCAATTCAAGTACGCCAGCTCAGCCAGCTACTTACCTAACATGTAGCCCATACATGACTAAGACAAAGAACTATATCAAGAAATCCCTTATCCTAAACTGTAATTTCTATCCACTATGAGCTTGCCACTGACTGGGAAAGCACAATACCTCTCTCCCAGTCCAAAGGAGGCAACAGTTAATGCATAAAACACATCAGATAGACCTCTGAGTGTGTTTTGATGTCTTGCACAACAGACCCTTGCCATTGTATTTCACAGAATGTGTTCTTCCAACTATTTTTTCCCTAATTTTTTTGTATTTAATGCATGTGGTGTTGGGAATGACTGTTAGAACAGTGATGTGCATCAGTACCCAGATGTTCCACATTTGTCAAGTCACATGAACCTTGTGGCTAAGACCCAACCATTAAAAGTCTAAAAATCCTCCTACATAAAAACCCACATGATGCATTTGTTCCTAGAAGAACATTAGACAACATACTAGATTGTGGAGACAGATTTCTCCAATATTGTTCTTCTTTTAAGAAAAAAACAAAGCTCCAACTAGCTTTCTTTTGTTTCAAGAAGTAAAAAAGGATACACAAAAATTAAGTCAATTGGTAGCTTGACAAAATTTGCCAGGAGAAAGACCTTAAAATTCAATTAACTGTAATATGCAGTGTAAAGAAAATGCACGTTACATATAATCATATCCAGAACTAATTTTTGACAGCCCTTTTTCCAAAGAAGCTGAAAAAACCCAGGAATGAAGCAGACAGCTTCATAACCAGCACAGAGTTCCAAATTCTTCACTCAAAGAAGCTTCCCAGTTTATTCCTTTCAAAACGGATTCAAACAAAAAGATGCAGAAATAGATGTCAGAATACATGACACCTAAGGTCTCCCCTAAGACCCTTACATTCAGCACTGCCTTAATGGTAAGAATCATAGCTTGGAATGCTGCATCTAGCTAGAAATTTGCATTGTCCAGGGTTAGTAAAATACTCCATTCTAAATCTTTTACTAAGCCACTGAAAAAAGGTCACACAGCAGATTGTGAGTTACCAGACTATTGCACACAGACTGATGTTTTCCCAAGCTGGCAACATAACTCCTCAGAAGGATTTGTTTCAACACCCATACATGGGTAGGAACACCTCCCACTAGACCATATTACTCAAAGCCCCATCCAACCTGGCCTTGAACACATCCAGGGATGGGGTCTCCACGACCTCTCTGGGCAATGTGTTCCTGTGTTTCACCACTCTCATAGTGAATAATTTCTTCCTAATAATCTAACCTAAATTGACCCTCTTCCATTTTAAGGCCAATGCCCCTCATTCTGTCACTACATACCCTTGTAAAAAGTTCCTCTCCAGCTTTCTTGTAAGCCCCCTTCAGGTACTGGAAGGCTGCTGTAAGGTATCCCTGGAGCCTCCTTTTCTCCAGGCTGAATAAGCCCAACTCTCAGCCTGTGTTCATAGGAGAGGTGTTCCAAGCCCACTGATTACATTCGTGGCCCTCCTCTGTACTTGCTCCAAGAGCTCTATGTCCTTCTTGTGTTGGAGGCTCCAGAACTGGACACAGTGCTCCAGGTGGGGGTCTCACAAGAACAGATTAGAGGGGGAGAATCAGCTCCTTTTACCTGCTGGCCATGATTCTTTTGATGCATCCCAGGATACAGTTTGATTTCTGGAGTGCAAGTACACACTGCCAGCTTATGTTGAGGTTTTCCTCAAGTATCACCCCCAAGTCCTTCTCCTCAGAGTTGTTTTCGACCCAGTTTCCACCCAATCTGTGTTTGTGTTTGGGTTTGGGACTGCCCCAACCCAGGTGCAGAACCTTGCACTTGACCTTGTTGAACTTCATGCAGTTTGCATGAGCCCACTGCTCAAGCCTTTCAAGATCCATCTGGATGGCATCCCTCCCCTCCAGCACGCTCACCTCACCACACAGCTTGGTATCATCAGCAAACCTGCTGAAGGTGTACTCAGTTCCATGGTTTATGTCACCAAAAAATATGCTAAACAGCACCAGTCTAAGTACCAGCTCTTGAGGAATGTCACTCACAACTGGTCTCCATTTTGACACTGAGCTTTTTACCACAACTCAGAATGTGACCAACCAGTCAGTTCCTTACCCAAGTTTCAAACACTAATTCCTGAGCTATTTTTATTAAGATGCAGTAACCCTTCAACATAATCATGCTGTAGGTGACAGATCAACGTCTACCCAACAATCACATTTCTAACAGGAAGTTATCTGAAATTAATTATGAATTCTTCATTAAATGCATCCAGCTTACAACAGAAGATTTACAGTTCTGAAGACCAGCTCAGTACATTTGGATTTTGGCATACACTAGAAAGCATCTACTAATTCATACATCAGTGTTTGCATCCAAACAATAAATTCAAGTGAAATAAATCTAAACCATTCCTATGGCATGTGACAGGCCTCTGCTCAGCACCCTAGAACAGGAGAGAGATGGTTTCAATTTCTTGCTGACAGAAACTTGTGTGATCTTGGAGAATTCACTGGGGTTGGTCTATGGGTCCCACAGCAATCTCATCCAGCTGCTGGCTGCCAGATTCCCACTGTATCCCTTCCTGAGTCTATCCCTTCCCTGCTCCACAACATGTGTGCTGCACTGACTCATTTCAGACCAGAAACCATAAAAATAATTTACTTGTTTCCTTATACATTAAACACATGACTCAGTATAAGGGTCAGAAAAACAGAGTGGTACCAAGGGGGAAGCTGGTACATGTGGATGAGAGCATGGTGGCTACTACCACAATCCAGCTCCTGGTGTATCACTCAAGATGAAAAGAACTCTCCAGTTTCATAGGGATCTGGTGAGGATAAATAACTAAAGTTAAAAAGCCACAGATTCACATTAGCACACTGGAGCAGTTTTTTAGTTTATATGCCCAAAGAAGGGATTTTTTCCACAGAATACCCATTTTGGACAAGTCTGTGGCTCCCATCACCCAAATTTCTAAGTTCCTTTGGGACTTTGAGACTTACTGAAGTAAAATGAAGCTTATAGAGGGATCTATGCTGAGGCAGGAGATTCAAGGACAAGCCTCTGTTTTGCAGGAAACTTCAGTACAAGGGAGGTAGGAGGGAACAGACACAGAAAGGTCCTTCCCCTCTACAAGTCTACATGCTCAACAAGACCACTGTGTGCTGCTGTTTCCGTACTTCCTTCTATACTTGTGTGTGGGGTGATGTGAACAAGTGCAATCCAAATTACCTTTGCAGCTTTATCTCAGTCACACAACACTTAGCTATGAAAAAAAAGAAAAGGGAAGACACCATCTTCAGGAGGTTCCCTTGATAAAATTTCTCCAAAAGCTGAATCTCATCTGTCCGTTTCAAGAAATGTCAAATCCATTTTTAAAGCACCCCAAAGAGGAGTTACAGCTTCCTAAGATGCATTGATGGCAGTGGCTATACATCCACTGCTATTGGATACATCCACTGCTATCCACCTCTTTCTCAGCTATCCCTCCACCAGGGAGGGATGTTCTGGTGAGCAATTTTTCTAGGTTGCTGAAAGTGTTTTCTTCACAGTTCGTTTGTTGGCATAGCTGTTGTAGTTAGACAGAATGTATCAGAACAGAGATGTCTTAATAGTATCAAGTAGGACCAGAAACATCACAACAGATTTTCATTTTATTAGCACAATGAGAATACAGGAGACAGAAAATATTTAGCAACATATATTAACTAGCAGAATAAGAAACAAAAGCTCTCTCAACATTTAAATGCTATTTCAAATTATAAAAGTGGCCTGGTGTAAACACAGCATGATTGGTAAAGAAATTCAGCATATATCTAATCATAAGTTTCTTTCCTAGACATTCTTTCTACAACTATCATGTAATACCTCATGCACTGTTTAAAGTAAAAAACTGAGAAGTAGCCATTAACCCATTTGCAAAACCTTAAGTAGACTCTGGAGCCTTTAGTCTCCTTGTTTGTTTTATGAAATCACATCACAAACAATCCAGTCTTATTCCTGAGCTAAGCTTTGGAAATTTTACTCACTTAATGAACTACATAATTATGTTAGAGATTATATAGTCCTGTGGGACTTGCGTAGTTCCTTGCTAACTCTTTCTCTCCTATTAAAAACCTTATGTTGCTTACAGCTTATTTATGAACTTAAGTTCTTTTGTTTTAAGCTAGCTTTCTCAAATTATAGCTTAAGTCTAAGAACAGATCAATTTTGTGGTGTCCTTCGTTGTCACCAATAGCAGCCTTTTTAGTCACTAATGCAGCTGTGAATACTGTATGTAGCAGGTAATAGTCTGATTTGAATGCAAGCAGTCATTACCATTTAGTTTGCCAGTTTTGCATCAGTCTGTTCAGGATATATTTATGGTGTTTGGCAGGCTATTAAAGAGCTGAGGGGGAGAAGCAAGCATGATAGCAGCTCTTGTTGAAGAGGAAAGTTATATATGATTATTACAACACGAGAAGCACTTGTGGTAAGATTGAACATCTTCAGAGTGAAGTAGTCTGTCTATGCTGACAAAATTCAGTTTTGAAAATGGAAGCAAGTATCATATGCTAGAACACCAGTAATACTGGAAGAACCATAGTTTGATTGTTTTGCATGTCATTTAGCAGCTGGTGGGAAAAGGCTTCCAACAGAACAAGTGATAGAAGTACATCCTTGCCTCATTTAACTCCTGGGAAAGCCGGGCTGCGATTTTCGCAGCATGTTTACTGCAATCACCACCCGGAGGCCTTATCATTGCTGGCAAGCTCAGTGAGCACTCCTTTCCTCCTGCCTCACTGCTGGGCAGGACACCTAAACAAGAAGCAGACCTCCCTGTTTTGAGTGCTTGAGAAAGTGCAGCACAGACACCCCAGCTCAGCCCTGGACCGCACAAGGGTGTGCACTCTTGCTTTTCCCCGACTCCATGCAAATTCCTAACCTACATGCTTAGGACAGATGTTCAGCTTGACAGGTTGCCAGCAGCAGGGAAGTGCATTTTCTGAAATACACACAAAGAGCTATAACAGAAAGGGAAAATTTTACTCTTTAAATTGGATTTTAGAGCGAATTTTAGTGTTTAAATGACTGAGAGATGTGGGGGTTTTTTAGGCCCCTAACAAGCTTCTGAAAAGCTAGACACATCTTAGGCAATTCCCTCTCAGCTAGGTAACCTGCTGTGCTGAATGTGGAAGGGTAAGAACCCCAGTGAGTACAGAGCAACTACTTGCATCACTTTTGAATTTCATCTAAGAGTGTCCTGAGACAGAAATGTGTACTATAGTTAGAGCTTCAGTCATGAGTTCCAAGTACAAGTCACATTGCGTGAGCTCTCCTTGGCACGCTCTCTCCTTAATCTTCAGCTTGAACTCCTTCCTCATCTTTTACATATCACTTATATATACCAAAAAGCCAAGTACTGGCTGCATAAACTAGTTCATTCCCCAAATTCAATTTAAAAATTTAAGTGTAGAATTGCCATATGCTTTAGATAAAATGAGTGTGGGCAACCCAGTGAGTGAGAGTGGTCTAAAGTCTACACAGCACCCTTCATACAGGTTTCCCTGACTGTACATTCAAGTAACTTCAGCAACTTTGACTAGGATACAGATGGCAAACAGAAGATTCCTTTTATATGTGTAAACCAGCTGCCATTGATTCAAGTCACATTATTCCATCTTGAACTCATATCAGAACATAGTCAAACACCGATGTTTGATGACAACCGCAGTAAATTGTCATTCTCAACTGTGACCCTGAGCAAGAACATCTTCAACTTCCCAAATTTTCTCATAAAGCCCTAGAAATAGAGCACACTTTAATTAAATAAATTCTAATCTTAGCCAAAGTAAAATATTATCTTAGATTTAAAGGTTTCATTCTTCAATAAGCTCCTACAAGTAAAATGAGGCAACAGAGGTAGGTTTCATTACATTCTCTTTGCTCTTTTGGCAGGAGCATCAGCTATTTAGGACATCTTCTGAAAGGGCTTAAAAATCAAATTACAATGTTCTTAGACTTGTCAAGTAGCAACACTTGGGAAAGATATATTTTAACAGCATGTAAACCAATGACTTCTGCCAACCAATTTGAGTACTATGGAGCAGATTTCCACATATGCTCATTAGATTGTCTTCCAAGTTCTTAAAATGAATTATTTGAAACTTTCCTTCAGGCTTAAAGACATTTGCATGTTCTGATTTAATATGAACAGCAGTTTCTCCTTCAGAAGGCACATACAATTATGCCACAGATTACAGTTGACTACCTCTTCATGAAAACCTCCCATGTATTCAAGACTTCAATACTAATTAACTTTTATTTGATTTGCCTAGTTTCTCTCACATTTTACATCCATGTCACCTCCCTTTTGTAACTTAAGTCTATGGCATTTAAGTGTAGGAGAAATACTGAAAATCAGATGCATCATTTGTCTCTAAAAGACCTCACAGACAAGATTTGAGCACATTTTGGGTGAGTAATTACTTAGTTAGTCCAAAGCCATTAGTAGTATGACATATTCACTGTTTTAAAGATGCTGAACTACTTATAAGCTATCACAACTGTTTACCACAGGACTGTAAAGGAACAGACTTGGTTGATCAAGCACAGAAAGCAGCATGCAGTAATGGAGGCGATGGTAGCTTCACCACTGAATTCCAGCTCATCATAAGAAGCACTTGCAGTTTCAAACTTGCCAGGACTGACAAAATAGATAACAGAGACAAGTGTCAAATTAAAAAAAAAAATTAACATTTTTTTTAAAAGACAGTTATACATATAGTAATTGGGTTTGGTTTGTTTTTGTTTGGTTTTTTTTTGACCTTCATTAGGCCTTTACCTTTAGAGACAAATTTGTATCATTCACATAACTCATGCACTCCTTCCAAACTCATTCCACTGCTCTACTCCATTCTTCAATGGTGTACAAACCAAAAAATTGAATATAAACAAGAAGAACTTCTTTTCTTTTGGCCAGAAAAGAAAGATGATGTAAATATGGTGAAAGGAGAAGATTTGGTGGAGGTCAGGTAAAGGCAGATGTGCTAGAGTGGTCCTAACTCCAAGTGCTTTGCCAGCAAAGGTGGAAGTGGTAAATCCAGGAATGTCCTATACAAATAAAAAGTGTGACAGGGAGGGAAGAACACACTATGTTTCAAGTCTTTGCTGAATACAAGCCCTCTTCCCTAAACAGGGCAACTGGGGTTCATTTCAAAGTCTTCAGCTGTACAACAGACCAGGTTTCCATTAAATTGGAAACGATCATGTATCACACATTATAAAACCTGGCAGGTAGCTCCATTTTTAGTTATATTCAGCTATACTCTAAGATCTGCTCTGCACAGACATATTAGTACGTGTTCTTTTTACATCTCTGCAAAGGAAGAATAGAACTTGGACTTGGCAGATTCATTGGCCATTTCCTGCCTAAGCTAGACTAGAAGGTACAACAACTCTGTACCAAAGCAGCATCATTCAGCAGCTCAGCACAGCAATGGCAGAATTGAATTGTAATTCAGAATTTAGAATCCACAGTCATCTCTCCTCATCAGGTTGTTATGCACCACCCTAAAATGCACAGGCACATCATACAGCTCCAACTGCAAGCTATCTCAGCTGCTGGAATTATGTGGATCAACTGGACATGGCCTGAGTGTATAGCAACAAAGCCTTCGTAGCAAGTTACAGAGGAACACACAGCCAAAAGAAACAAAGAAAACCCTCTAAACACCCAAGAACAGACTAATGACAGAAACAGCTGATAAAACCCCAAATAGAATGAGTTGAACATCCTACCAAAGATAACAGTCACAACTAATTACAGTCTTTAGAAGGGTCAGATTTGGAAATGGAAGGAATATTAAACATACAGCTCTCAGACAAGGCAGAAGGACAAGACTAATGCTGCGTGGTCACTAACAAGTAGGTCATGCACCAGCTTATTCAGATATACACTTCATGTATTCAAGGCACATTCCCTGTGTTTAGTTTTACTTCCTGGGCTTGAGCATCTCTTGAAAGCATGACTGAAAACATCACCCTCATTAATGAAATGAATTTCATTAAAAAGAAATACATGTAAGAATTCCTAAAGTTTAAAAAAAATGTATTTGTAACAAAACAACATAGAGACATACCAGATTCATGGATCCTATTGCATTGCTGTTCACCCAGGTGAACAGAATTTTCAAAAAAAAGCTCAAGCTGTTAGTGACAAAATTACACTAGAGTGGAGAACTGAAAAACTCTTTCAGTTCTATGATCATCTTCTGATCTGCAAAACCCCAAAGTTTCTCACATTTCTCAACAATTGAGACAGCTCTTTTCACTAAGCACTTATGGACCAAGACCGAAGACTTACTTATCCATGAGAGCAAGAGCTCCTCAAGGTTTTGGCAATGGATCATGCCACAGAGAAAACAAACAAAAAAGAGGAAAAATAAGGCAAGAGCGGTAGGTAAGATGAAGCAAGTCTCTCAAGTTCCTAAGACAAGTGGAACATGAAAGTGACACTTGAGAATTAGGTGCACACACAAAACCCATGCTTTTTCTAAGCAACAGCACTCAATACAGCAGAGGATTAAAAAACCGAACACAATACTCTATCTGCCATGAACGAAGTAATACCAGATCTTGTGCTCAAGGATCAAAGCAAGTTTGGATTCTCCTCCTTCCTTAAATTCAAGCTAACTATTTATACAGAATGAATTAAATAGATAGTGTAATTAAATATGGAGAAAATATAAAGTAACATTTGTGAACATAATCCAAACAGTTCCAACTAAGTTCTAGCAGCACGTTTCAGGATAGGGGTCCCCCATGTAACATTTGTGAACTTAAACCTGGCAGGGCAATGAGACAGCAAACAGCTTAAGTGCTACAAGCTGTGCTCAGCTGCTGTAAAATGTTGGAGAATGTTCCCGAATGCTCCCAAAAAGGCAGGGGGTGTGACCCCTTTGCCATGCCCAACCCCATGTTTGAGGGGCCAATTAGATTGGCCCATAATTCTGTGCTACCTGCACCAGGGATTTGCTGTGCTACAGATAAACACACTGGGTGTCCAATAATACATTATATTGGTGTGTGGTGGCGGGGGTGTGGTCTCAGAAACACTATATAAGTAAAAGTTACTGCACAATAAAGTTGAAGCTTGTTTACCAACCATATTGGTTGCACTAGTTTTCCCTCACCGTTTTCCAACACTCAGTTACCAGACCTTGCAGCTCAGCTAAGCAGAGAGGGCACCTCTGTAAACAATTAACAATGGAACTTCTCTAAACAACATGGACTTGGCTATGGAGATGTTACCTTGAGTCAAATTCTCAGATCTGAATTGGACAATAGGATCACCAGACACACACAAAAAACCAAAAATAAACAAACAAACAAAAAATGAAAAACCAACCAACCAACCAAACAAAAAAGAAAACAGTAAGAATCTTTTTAGGGAGCTCCTCAAAATGAAACCTGTGACATAGGTTTGTTTATACAAGTGAAGTTCAAGGCAGTCAAGCAGTTGCACTCTGCTCATTGCTAAATGCTCTGAAATCAATTTCATTCACCCATAATCCAGGACACCCTCCTGGGTCTGGAGCTTAACACAACCACGAGTCTCCCCTCTGCACAATGGATGTGCATCTACCACCCAATGAAGTGACAAATCAAGCAGTTTTGGTTTGGGCTGTAGTCTGTGGGGTTTTTTGCTTAAACTCAAATACTTCGATTTATTTATAATGAGCAAAAGTAAAGTACAGCGGTCCTTTTTTTATTTTGGTCAAAAATGTATATATGAATTATTCTGGAGAATGTACTGATAGTACAGCACAGCCTTCTCTAAAATACTGAGGCAATTCAACACCTGCAGCAATCAACACAGCCAGCTCAGGTGTCCTATGCAAACAAAGCCTAGCAATAATCTGTAGATCTTGGTCTGGAAGATGATGGCTTAGGAGACAAGACTCCTGTCCTGTGAGGTAGGTGTGCAGGGTTGGTCAGAAGCAGTCAAGTTGCCAAGCTGCACCTTTGATGCTATGAAGTCCGCAGGCAGAAGCAATGGTTTTGTTAAAACTGGGATAGCAGTTCCCAGGAAGCTGAACACTTGGAACTGACAATGCACCAAGCTGTCTTGTTACATCAAATTACTTTGTTTCAAGACAGAGTTTATAAACAACCAGCTTTTACCCTATATTCAAGTGTATGAGAAATTAAAAAAAACCCAGGAGCAGGTTGCCACAACTCTTGTTGCCAAATCTGCATTAGTGGCAGTGTTGAGAAGTTACAAAGACAGGAATCGGATCATTGCTGGGATGTTTCCAACCAGATACTTGTATTCTGCTAACTCAAACAAGACATTTTTTCTACTTGGTGCAAAAATAAATCCCCATTGTAAAACTAGGTGAAAAAGCAGGACTTCACTGAGGATCAAAAGTCAGAGCCATCCAGGTTCCATAGCACATATTACTCTCTAATAAACTTAGGTACTCAGTGCAAGTGTAACAAAGCATCCCAAAACTTCCTTGTTGTATCAAACATGCATAATTATTTCAAATCTCCTTCCCTCCTCGCATTTCTTCCTCATTCACTTTAATTTACTCCATCCCTACCAAAGAGACATGTTGTTGCCATGACTATTTTAACTCCAAAATGCAGCTGCTTGTTCTGTCTTTACAAGATCTTAGATGTTGTCATAGCATCTTTACAGTTTGATGGACAAGAATCTGCAATTTCAGATTAATAATAGGCAAACATAATCAAAACCCTAAAAGGCAACAATACAAAGGATACAACACAATGTAACTGCAATAGTTACTGGGCTTTCTCAGCTGTGATCTTTCCTGAAAAGTGTAGAACTTCCCTTAAAGAAACAACTTTTTAAAAAATAGTGTGACAGGGAGTTGCAAATAAAAAGAAAAGCAAATCAACCCCAGCATTTTAAACTTCAAATAAACACTATTTCAGTGTTCCATTTGAAAGTCTGTCTTTGTCAAATAACAGCTGAAAGGTGCAATGAGAAAACCCAGGTTCAGACACAGATCCCATTTGATGGTGTGTGAAGAACACGTACTTTTTTGATGCTTCAGCATGAAAACCAAGGCTTTGAAGTAAGGAGCTGACTGAGAGACCTTGTGCCCAGCAGGGAGTGGGGACAGAGAAGGAACTGAGGGTTGGTGGCACATCTCCACTGCACCAGCTTAAACATGCATCGGAGGTTTGAGAGCTTCCTTCATTCCCTAACACAGCAGAACACTGATGTGCTGACCCAACAACAAAAACCCCAGATAAAGCAGTTTAGGAAGTTGAAGGAGTGGGCTAGAGCCACCCCAGAATAATCAGCAGATGCCTACAGCTGGCAGCAGGAAGGAAAGAGGGAAATGGGAGGAACAGGGAGCTGTTAAGAGTCAAACCTTCATCTACAAAATGGTATTATTCCTAAGCCACACACACACAAAGAGCTGGTCTGAAAACTGTAATATATGTTTCAAAGCTCATTAAAATTGCCTCTAAAACAGTTTTCAGATTGGAGTTTTAGTGGGAGAAGGGATATAATTTCTCTATACCACCCTACAAAGTCTGCCCCTTCTAGAAAGAAGCTGAGGCTCCACAGAGTAACTTCACTATCCTGTGCAGGGAACATTCAGTAATATAGTAATAATACTGTAAATAGCTTTTACAATAAAAATATGCAAACTGAATAGCTCTCGGGAGACAAACCACAACTGAGAGGGGGCAGCAAACACTGAGGCTACTGGAAAAGTCCCAGAGCCTAAGGAGGTCAGTGTGTGCACCATGATTTCCAGAAGCAAGGGAGCAAGCCAAGGGTAGCACACTAACAGGATGCTGCTAGGGCTGGATCCCAGAAGCTGGATCCCTGCACAGCATGAGACAGAGAACCTATTTTATGCACACTCTTACAGTAGAAAAAACTTAACTTGACCTAGTTTAGTAAATTCTTAAAACTCTGCCAAAGCATTGTCCAGAGAACATAAGACATGGATACTAGAAAATTCCTGCTCTCAGAAATCAGACTTTCAAGGAGTCATTTAACTTCTCTTTATCTTTATTTATTTGTAGTATTTTTAGGTTGTAGAAAGAGCAACAGCTACATAGGTATAGTATAAAGGCAAGAATTGTTCAGGCTTGGGGAAATCAGACTCTAGACACATCATGACAGATGTCCTGCCTTAAATAGCAGCAGTAACGTTCCAGCACTTGAGAGCCCAGCTAACACTTCAAAATAGTAGAAAGTATAAAACATTGAGGATGATGTGATAAACTGTTTCATACAAGTAACCTGCATTGAAAATAAAAATTTTTTAAATTATTATTGCTAGCTTAGATAATTTGCTACATCTCCACCCATCTTCTTTCTTCTTTTGTTAAAAAGAAAACCAAGACAATCGTGCTATGAAATTTGAGTTATACTCTTGTTAATGTACTTGAAATGAACAAATTAAGGATGCAGTTCTCAGTTAAGAGAGGTTTATCTTTGGTGAAGTCTGGAAAACTGATCGCTTAAATTACAGAACAGGAATTTTTCTTAAAGGAAGGAAAAAGAGAAAAGAAAAAAAATTTAAAAATTGAGAAGACCAGGTCATAAAGAAAGGGGGATATAAAGCATAATGAATATATATAGTCTTGGTGAAGTGACACAAATAATTTTTCCATTCACCTGAACCTGAACTTCCTAGCCTATATTGCACATATCACACTCTAGTGGTATGCAAATGACATTCACATTGCACACAAGTGTTGGCCAAGTGTTACCAAGGACTGTGCACAAGCACATGTATGTAGATGCGTGTGTGTGTGTCTGTGTCTGTGTGTGTGTGTCTGTGTGTATGTCTGTGTGTGTGTGTTCACACTGAGTGGTGCTGATCCAGGAGATACCCAGCCACCACAGAGGATTTCAAGTACACCAGTTTCAGAAATCCTAACAAAGCAACTCAAACACATTGCTGTATTTAATACAGGGATCAAGTTCTGTTGCTCCAACTGTCATACTTATAGACTTGAGGGGGTAAAAATAATTGAGAATTAAAGATGGTCTCAGGCTTGTAGGTATTTGACAACTATCCAAGTCCCAACAGCACGCACAGTGAATACAAGTGACTGGAAACATTCGAGCAAGTGATCTCCTGTTTATCAAAAGAGTAGCATGTCTTAGAGCAGCTCTCTGGAGGCCACACCAAAAACACTGGAACATTCTGAACAACTTTAGTACACAAAACTAATGACTGTTTTACAAGAGTTAGAAGTTTTCCACAATAAGAATTTGTGGTTTCCTGTGCATGAAAGGATGCCAATTCATACCAGCTTGTTCATGGAAAAAATTTTTTCAAGACTTCCTTAAGAAATCAACATCTGTAATACCAAGATTACTCATTTTGTTTCAGTGAAGACTTTTGTGATTATAAGTTCTCATGTCAGTCTTTGCTTAAGAAACATTTAATGAAGTAGCATTTGTTTTATTGGAAGGACACTGTCTATTATTGCATTATGAAAGTACATTTGTATGTTACTCTAGGAACTTCTACAATTCTACAATAATTGTAGTTCTTGAAGATGGTATTTAAGGTGTTCCCTCTCTTTATTACACTTGGAAATACCTTTTGGCAAGGCTTAAGTTCAGCACAAAACCACTCTGGCACGCAGCTTCCATACCTCACACACATAAATACATATATGCATTCTGAGGTTTTGCATTTGATTTCAGCAGCTCACATTTGGCAAGCACCTCCTAGGAGCCCAGAAAGAGCATGTCCAAGCAAATACTGCCTTAAAGATTTATTTTAAGAGGCTACTAGGTCAAGATTCCAGTAGTAGGTAAGATGAAACAAAATCACTGGTAACTTCTTTTCCACAGCTCCTGACTGGAAGGCAGATTAGGTTCCCAAACCAGGGAATGGAAATTTACATCTCACCTGGAATGTTTCATCTGCCCTCTCCCTGCCCACACAAATCACTTCAAGCTGTCTGTGGCTGTACTGTCCCAGCAGGGTACACTACACAGTACATTCCAGACATGAAGTTTATTATGGAGGTATTAGCTGAGCATTCCCCTCTTAAACCACAAATTTTAAGAACCTGAAATGCATACCTAGCAGTAGTTAGTTATGCTATAGTTAGCTTTTTTTTATGTAAGTCTGAGGAAGTTGTTTAACTGGGTTCAGTGCCACTTAAACTCAAAGTTCATTTTATTCGGTGTTATTTAATTTCAACCTAGAAGAATTAAACTTGCATTCCATACCAGGATTCCATATAAACAACTTATTTCCATACTCCAGGCTTTTGCTTGCTTCAGGAAACCAGAACAACTTTGTTGCCAACCCACAAAAAAACCCAAAACAAAACAACAAAAAAAAGAGTGTTTACATGCAAGTTGTAAAGTCAGGCATGTACCAAATATTATGAAGACAAGACAAACAAGTGTATTTGAGAAAAAAAACAAATCCTTTGTCTGTCAACTATTGGCACTCTATAATACAACAGGAAGGACAAGGATAGCATCCAGGAGAGGTCTGGGGCAATGCCATGATCAGAGTGTTTATAGAGTTCTAGGGAATCTTTGCTCTGTGAGATTTGCAAGGGGCAAGTTTTGTACAATCTCCTTTGCAGTAACATTTGTCACAGCACATACTTTAAACCACAAATTACAGAATACTCTGACTAAAGTAATTTAAGCCGAAAGCCACCAGTATGATCTAATCAGAAATACATATGCTAAATAGTCAGTCTTGTGGAGTAAGGTGGAAGAAGAAACAGTTTCTTAGAAGTTAACACCTTTAAGATGAGAGGAGAGGGCAGCCTCACAGGCAGCACACAAACAAGGCAAAACATCCAGAACACAGGTAACTATAACAGGCAGCCCCAGCAACAACAGCCTAAGCCAGAACCTTACTGAGACATAACACTGCAGAAAATGTACTTTGTTTTCCTTCTGTAATTCTTTTCATTATTGCAACTTTTGTTTAAGTAAACTTCTGTTAAACCCTTGAAACTTTCCGGCGATAAGAGGTGATTGTGTCTCTTTGCTCCGGGGTGCCACACACATGGCTGATGAGCTATATACAGGGAAGAGTCAGGATCTGCACAGCCTGTGAGACAGCAGCACCCAAGCTCGCCAGCGTGCAAGACAACCCACAGTAAGAGCTGCAACCTCCCTGGAGAGAAACAATTTAAATTGCCAAAATTAGAGATGACAGCTCTCATCACACATCAAGCTGTGGCTTGGGGGAATAACTCTACCTGATGCTGCTCTATTTCTCTCTTAAAATTAACACATACTGTAATTTTGAGTTTTAGAGAGCAGTGGAAGAGTCAGTGATGTGAGGCAGGCAACCAAGCACTTACCGCTAGCTGTGCAAAGGAAATCATTAACAACAGAAAGCCAAGCAAACAAAAACAAACAAACAAAACCCCAAAATCCCACAAAAACCAATAAACAACACCCTCCCCACACACAATACCCCCAATGGAATAATTTAAGTTACATTTTCAGAACAGCGATTTCCCTGCTGTTGGAAATGCTGCTCTCCTGTGCAATCCACAAGGTCTCCTCCTCTGTTAAACCTTACAGCTGTCAGCTCTCCTGCAATTGGAAGGCATTACATGGAGAGACATGTCCTTAAATTGGCTGGAAGGGCAATTCAAAGTTTAGAGGAAACTTTAAAATAAATATTTTCCCCTGCAGGGGATGGAGCAAATTTAAGTCAAGTTGATAACACTGACAGAATCTTTCATTTAACAGAAAGAAGAGAAAAAAACCTCTCTCAAATGCTCTGTCTTTACACCTTCCCAGAACTTTCATCAACTTTACCAAGTAGTTTTTGGAGATGGGTGAGGGAGTAACCCCTTCTTTTTCCCTCATTGCTTTTAAACATGTTTAGCAATTACTGCTACATAAAGTCTTAACACTTAATTTCCCACCACCTTCCATGAGAAATAAATTTCTTTCTCCTAAAGCCTTTAATAAATGAAAACTTTTTATTACTCAAATACCGTCATCCTCCTCTGCTCAGCTGAAGACACACCAACAATTTTTTATTTCTCTAATTCTACTCCTCTTGACCTCCTCTATGTCCATTTCCTATATTCACTCCAAAGGGGCTTACAAATTAATCAGCAGCACTTAAAAAAACAGGAGGCACACTCCCTGACCTTCCCTGACAGATGTTCTTCCTCCATTCTCCATGCATCTTTCCCTGCCCTCAGTATTACACTCAGTTGTCTTCCTCTGTTTTTGAAACAAGGATAGTTTGTTGTTCTGGATGACAACCTCTGTTACCTGTTTCCTGAAGAACTGCTCATTCATATAGTTATTAAATCCAGAATACACATTAGTTGCTACATTTTCTTACTAACTACACATTCTAAGCTAATACCCATGACTTTGCTCAGCCAAAGAAACTATGTATCTAATATTATAATTTGAAACTGTACGGCTGTATTTCTGCCATGATTTCAGCCAAATACCGATTTTGTACTCCAGCACTGGGTCTGAAAGAGTAATTTGCAGAAGACAAGAGCAACCATCTAGCCAAAGAGTGTTACAACTTCTTTAAAGACACCAGCATTACAATGGAAAAGTTGTGGAAACTCTCAGCTATTTGGAGATAGCAAAAACAGATCCGGAATCAAGACTTCGAAATCAAGCCTTAAATCATTAGGCTTCTCTTATATTTTTGTTTTTACAGGGCAAGGCTCTAGTATTAACCCAGAGTCATCCTATCCTCTTTAAGCGTAATTTAGGTAGTATTAATGTTTACCACAAATACGAAAACTACAGACAGCTAGGATAGAGTAGACCTGGAGGGAAATAAAAAAAAAAAAAAAAATAAAAAAAATAAAAAAATAAAAAAAAAAAAAAAAAAAAAAAAAAAAGAAGGAGAGAGGAGGAAATAAATGTTTCAATCTGTCACCTGAAAATTTCCTCTCTGAATAATAGGGTTTTCCGACCAGTTAAAATGGCCTGCCTGGGGCAGGGGCAACCTTTTCTCCTATCAACAGCAAGAATGCACAAGTTATTCCCTTCCTGTCTCCTTCAGCAAGAAATGATTCACACAGCCAGGAACATTCACATTTACATGCTTCAACTACAACTGTATTACATACACTTTCAAGAAGTCTTATTCATGTCCTTGTATGGGAGTATGGAACACCAGTTATTGAAACCAGTTCGAGCCTCTGAAAACTTAGCTTTACTGCTATCATTTTTAACAATCACATTTAACAATCTCTTGCAGCAACCAAGTGCATGTTCCTTCCCAACCTATTCTACAATGTCAGTTTAAAATTTTAGCTAAATGTTTATAACAGTAACTTCAGTCATTAGGACTAAATGACTTGAACTTACTCTGTTCAAAATTTTCCTTGAAGTTCACAATATGAAGATACTCTGCCTTTTAACTTCTGTGTCTCCAGGGAGATAGTTATGGATTCACTGCTGCAGAAAAGAGGAGTTAAACCACACAAAATATTTTCTGGCCCTTTCCTGTCCCTTTCATGGCAGAAGCATCAGTCTGGATGGAAAAATCCAGAAAGCAGAGCTCAGCCAATGGTCCTTCACCTGGACTGACCATTCACAGCAGATAAAAGGCATTTCAGGGACCCTGTTTGTTCCTCAACATCTGATATAAGCAGTGCTGCCACTGAAAAAAAAACCTGGCAAATGAAGGTGTTAGCTGATGAGAGTAGAAGAGGCCTTCTTAAACTAAATATTGTTCAGAGAAGGGGAGAAACAAAAGACTTCTTGACACGCCTTTCAGGGGCACCTTTTCATACTCCAGTTCTTTTGGATTCATTACTAGCACTGGCTGTGAATGTTCATATATATATGTAAACAGAACTGTAGTTTGTATTTGTAACAAATCTAAAAAGTAAGATTTTTATGTGATCTATCCAACCAATGGCAAAGAAAACTTCTGGCAACTTTGATACAGTAAGAACAGTCAGCTCTTAAGTATATAAGAAGGAGGAGAGGGGCTTCCAGCACCTAGCATTTAGCAAAGAAGTCAATTTTATCTCCACTAATACTTAACACCAGAGAAACAAATGCAGCTACAGTTGCCTGTATTAAGCAGCTGGCAAGCTCAGAGATGGAAAAGTTGTGGAACAGCTGGGGAATGCGAGACCCTTTTGAACAGGCTGCTATGTGATCCAAAATAATGGTGCATGTTTACACACAACACAATGGCAGCAACAGCCAAGTGCAGGTCTGCTGAATGCACTGCAGCTGCTCCTTCTCCCAGACAAGGCACAGCAAGCAGATACAAAGGAGTTCATATTCACAAAAATATGGCTTTCATCTTAAAAGGCAGCAGTTAGATTTCCAAAATAGACAGCTGGCCTTCCAAACTGGACTAAACCATACAAGATTCTGTATTAGAAGCTACCCTTTAAAACAAGTCTGGATTAGGGTCGTAGAGCTTCCAAGCTGCTGCTACTTTACCACCAAACGTTTCCAACAAAGCATTATTCAGACCAAAAGGTTGCCATATAACATATAAAACACTTCACTCGTGACAGTATTTTCCAGCTAGCATCAGGAAGACAGATCCATTCATACTGATACTTTCTATATAGACACTAACTACACAGATGTTTTCTATCCACTTTAGAGAAAGATGTTCAGAAAGAGAGGGTCTGAATAAAAACAGGCTATTTTACAGCTTTTTTACACTAGTGTTTGCACATTAATGTAAAAGTTGGCACCAGAAGACAATACATGCCACTGCTTACACATAGATAGAAGGATAATCCTTATCTGCTGCTGCTTGTGCAATGACTGACAGCACGCTGCAAGGAAAGCTCATTTGTTTCACAATTGCCATCTGAAGGCAATACAATTTTTACACTGACTTGCACAAAAATTGCATCATCTTATCTCAAGCAATCTTCCCACTTTTCAAGTCTCAGAAGCACAGTATCAGTAGTGCCATCTGTCTTGCTCAAGACAAACGATGATTAAATGGTGCTAACAAACTGGCTACTACTTTGTATCATAACTGTACTTCTCCTAACTATGCTAGGCACCAAAACAGTTAGTAATGGAATGTTTCAATCCACTGCATCCTAATTAAAAATAGTATAACTCAAAAAAAAACCATTTTGACAGAGTAGGAAAGAGATGGCATTGAAAGATTAGCTCTTCTACCTCCCCTGCACATAGCCATTAATGTGGCTTAATCCCAGTTAAGAGCTATTCAGAATATGATGGTTAAAACTGGACAAAGACAGCTGTCATAGCAACTATAACAGATGCAGGCACAATTTTTAACCCCCTTCTCTTATACAAAGAAAAATGCTACTAATAGCCATCACAGGAAGGAGGATTTTGAAATAAGAGTTGCAAGATTCTGCTTTGCAATTAATGGGACTCTGTCAATGGTAAGCACATCTCTCAGCACAGCTAGACAAGAAAATGCCTCATCTGCACACTTCAATTTCAGACTTCTAATAGGCTTTCTAGTGAAAGCCTTTTGTGAACAAAGACGTATTTCTAAGAAATTCCCCATATAAATGTGACATACATACGGGATGAAGAAGGAAAATAAGTATATTCTTGAGTCACACTTCCAGAAAAGATGTTAGTGGTACTAAAACACTATAATGCTAAGCACCCTTCTTGCAGGCAAGGCAATAACAGGCATGCTGCCTTTTCTCCAGAGTTTTGAACCACTTTTGCTACCCTGATTTATCCACACTACTCTCATGTCTAAGTCTTGTTCTCAAAATAAAATTAAGAATGGAAGCTTGAGACAAGTGCAGGATATTGGAATGAGTTAAAGCATCAGTGACGCTTATCACAGTTCAGCAAAGTGGTGGTCAACCTACCTACATGAGCAAGTGAGATGTGAGTGATCTGTACCACCCATAAGCTGCACTGAACCTCTCCCTAACTACTCTCCATACTCACCATAATGGATTACTTTTTCACCGTAGACCACAATAATAAATTAAACAAAACACAAACCCCAAACTAAATCAGAAAACCACAAGGAAACAAGGAACTCTAGTTCCTCAACAATTAGTCTCGACTAAATTAATTACTGCAATAAAGGACAAAGTCTATCTTAAATTTCTAATGCCGTCCTTCTCAGGTACATACAAAGTAAGTGTATTTCATCCTTTGGTTCCAGTCTTCTTTGTAACGAAACCACATATTATAGTGTGTTTGCAATTAAAAGACCTAACAGGGTATTTCTGTGGATGAATGGCAGGGCGAAGTTTCATCTTTCTAAGAAGTTCTCTGTAACAAGCATTTTTCATGTGGATATACACTCAGCTCTTTCACAAAATATTTACTATCACAATTATTTGCCACAGAGGAATTAGGAAAACAAATCTTATAATAAAGACAAGGATAAGCTATTAGAACTGTACGCAGATAAAGTTTTTGTAAAAAAAATTAGGAGGTACATCTACACCAAAGTTTACTTGCCATAACAAAGATTTCCCTACCATGTAGATCTCCTGACAGCCATGTCCCAACAGGCTCCAAATCGTTTATACACATACCAAGTATTGTTCAAAGCAGACTTGCTTTAAGCAAGATTAAATACCTGTTCAGTTTGAGCTGTCCCAGTGCCAGCATAAACTACACCAAACTAGTTCAGACAGTTATCCCGCCAGGCACCAATGGCCTTTGAAACTCCCAGCACCCCAGAATCTACTGCTTCTGGGAATTATGCCAGAAGCTGTGGGATAGCTCTCCACAGAGGACGTTACAAATTAAATATTTTAGAAGTGTGCTTGTGTTTACATGGAGCAAGGCTGCAACAGTTCAGCATATGAGTCAGCGTGGTTTGCAGCCACACTGAGCAGTGCAGTTGGGAACTGTAAATTTTCTAGGGAAACAAAAGAAGGTGAAGTGATTCCCCCAGGGGAATACAGCCAGGCTGCACCTAGCAGGAACTAATACTCACCTGAAGACAGGAATTTTGTTCAGAACTTCACTGCTGAAAAGCCTGTGATTTTCCTGTGGTCGTTGCAGAGGTTTCTGCACAGCACACACATTTTAGTCCTGCCTGTATCAGAGTTTAGCCATGCTATCATGGGTAGCTAAGCTTACAGGCATGCACATCCACACTAGGATATAGTTCTGAAGACTTTTGATCACACTCTACTCCTTTAAAGTGAAAGTTGAAGTGTATTTCCTATCATGTAGGCAAAAAGAAATTTTGAATACATCTCACTTAATCCAATAAAAGCCAACAAAGTCTTTGGAGAGGTAAGCAAAACAACAGAAAAAGAGTGACCTACCCTAGTGCATCTAACCATGGTGTCACCTATGGCCAGATGAACCAGGACAAGACCCTTTCATCGAGGCCACGAGACAGAGGAAAACAGGATGACATCTCAAGTCTCTGAATGTCCCACCAGGGAAGAACTTCTCATGGCAGGAGCAGCTTTCAGGCCTGTGTTTCAGGGGCTGAGTACATTACCACTATTCCTTCCACAAAAGACATCTCTGTCTCATGGAGGCTTGATGGAGACCATGAAGAAAACAGGACTGAAAACACAGGCTGGATGGAGCCCTACCACCACTGGTTACACAGGGCAGCACATCCTCAACTTGAACTTTGAAACTTTCAGATCAGAGGTAATGACACCTCAATGCAGAATACACACAGTTCTGTTCTAAACCTCATTATCCACATGAAAGAGTCAAGAGAGGCTTCTATTTTCAAATGGTTTTTGTTTTCATTTTGAACACAAGACATTAAGATAATTACAGGCTGAGAACATTTTTCAGTATTTTATATTTTGGTTACTCTTAAATAAACACACTTCCTGTGATAAAAATAACCAGACTTGTTCAGAACAATTTCTACAGGTTATCAGAGCGATTGTTTGCACACTCGAAAGAACTACTACATATCTACCAAGGATAAGTGTACTGTCTTTCTGCACATGATGCTGAGCTAAAATCAGTCTATGACAACACTAACAACTGTCAAAGACTCCCCCTACCAAAACTAAATGAACAACTTTCACCTCCTAATTGCTTCCCAGGCCTCATGCTGCTGCCCCTGACAAGCAATAAACTTGAAGTTCACTCAAATCTTCACAAGACCACTTAAGTCTTAGGAGAGACAGTCATAATCTACATTCACGTGCAGACTTATTAAGAAGCATTATTGCTAAAATGGACACAAAAGTGTCATTAAGTAGTTAACTCTACAGCACTGAGTGTCCATGTAAAACCCTACTGCACTCAGAACCATCAGCACATACTAGTCGGTTTTCCCTATTAATTGTAATTATTCATTGTTTCACCTCTTCCTAACCATCTAATTGTTTGGGGAAGTTCAGAAACCAAGTCAGGGCAAACTGCAATCCTACTGCTGACTCCTTTAAGCCAAAGAAGGTAAGAACCCAACTCCTCCAAGAGAGCCATTGGAGCTGTGGGTTTGCTGTGTCCCTGCATCAGCAAACAAGTACCCTGTTGATTTTGTCAGCCTTTTCCAGTACCCCGCTGGGCTGCACCCACCCAGGATCCTGAAGTCCCTCTTTCTTTACGCCACACGTGCACACTGCTGCCGATGCCTTTCCCCCACCCCCCAACCCCTCCCCAGCTGAGAGACAAAACTCCAAAAATTTCACGGCCCCGCTGCAAAGCGGCCCTTGCTCCCTTGCAATAGGCGAGCACCCTCTGCCGCGCCTGCAGCTCACTGCTCCGCCGGCTGCGGGGACGGCCCCGCACAGCGCCCGCCGCCCTGACCCGCGCTCCCCGCAGCGCGCCCGCCCCGGCACGGAGCCGAAGGGTCCCCCCACCTCCCGGCCCTTGCTGCCGCCCGGCCCCCGGGCTTTGCCCGGTAGCAGCAGGTGCTCCCGCAGCCCGTGCGGGGATCACAGAGAGGGCAGGAGCCCCCCGTGCTCCACATGTTGCTGCGCCGAGGAGAAAGCCCAGAGCCGAGTGACAGCTCGGCCCCAGGCAGGGGGGGAGAAGGGAGGAAGCGGGGAAGTTTCGTGCGGCACCTTCGAGACGGAAACCCGCGCCCTGGACGGGCGAGGAGCCCGAGACGCCTCGTCGGAGCCGGCGGCAGCGCCCGCCCCGATCCCGCGCGGGTTTCCCTCCCGTGAGGAAGGGGCGGCGAGCGCGGCCGCCGCCACTCACCTCACAGCCGGCAGCTCGAGGGCAGCCACAGCCTCCGCCGGCCTCCGTCCGACCGACCGCCCGTCCCTCCGACCGGCCGGCGGGGCGGAGTGAGGCGGGGGGAGGCGGGGGGAGGTGGGGGGAGGCGGCGCGGCCCCCCGCGGCAGGGGGACGTCCGGGGCGAGGCGGAGCAGCGCCCGGCGGGGGATGGCCGAGCTCCTCAACCCCGCTCCCCTCAGCGCCCCGGAGCGCTGCGGACGTGACGGACCCCGGCGGACACGCGGGGAGCAGCAGCCGCGCAGCGCTACACGGCCCCACGCGGGACGGGACGGGGCGGGACGGGACGAGGCGGGGCGGAGCGGGATGGGACGGGGCGGGACGCGCCCCTCGGACGCGCCCCTCGCAGCGGCCCCGGCCCCGCCCCCGCGCCCCCCGCCCCTCTGTCCCCGCTTCCGCGCGCCTCCTGGAGGCGCTGCTCCACGCCTTAAAGGGGCCGCGCCTCGGGCGGCCGCAGGGGGGTTCGGTTCTACTCGTGCGGAGCCACCTGCCCGGAGTCCGTGGCTGTGGCCACCGGTGCTCTGTGAAGCCCTGAAGGAGAGACCGAGGTACCGCAGCGGCCGCAGCTCATCCTCCTCCCGCAGGGCCGCAACTGGCGGGCTCGGGGGAGAGTGCCGGGTTCTGCCTCAGGCGGCGACCTCCCGGCCTCGGAGCGCCTCTTCCCGAGCAAGCCCCGTGGGGAGTCGGGGGTGTCAGGGGTGGAGGTACCGCAGCGCCGAGTCCCAGCACATCCATACCTGGGAAGCCAAGTCATGTCAGATCGCCCCCAGAGTCCCAGCCCTGCCAGCCGGGGAGCGTCAGGAGACTCCGTGCCTCGGGCTGCGGAGCCGCCGGACACACGGGCGTGAAGGGGCCCGGGACCTGGACCTGAACCTGAACCTTCCGCCTCATCGAGCCGTGCCAGACTCTCCGGCTTATGTGTTAAAGTGGGGTGGAAGTTTTTGGGTCCCTTTAATAATGTCTGGTCTACAGAATACTTAATTATTTACTTAAAGGGATGGAGGCCCAATGAGTGAGCTCCCGTGTGGCAGAGGAGCTGGGCAGGGCTCACCGGCAGTACTCCTGCCTTAGCCTAAGTCTTGGGGTAGCTTCTGCTTAGCAACACTTCTGGACAGTGTTTCTCAGCAGTGTACATTCCAAGACATAGAACTTTGTTCTCTTTATTAAGAACCTTTCCAGCAGATAACAGTCAAATTGCCAGGTTTGATACTGCTGGGCTATAGCAGATCCCCCAGGGAGAAGGCTGTCTAGAGGAACAAGTCAATGAAAGTCCTGCTTTCTCCCTAATACTGGGACCATGGGCTAGAGGAAGCAAGGTCCGCTTTTCTTTAAAAGAACAAACTTTTTTTTTTTTTTTTTTTTTTTTTTTTTTTCCCCCCTCAGATGTATGTGCTTGTTTAAACCAAGGCATGGTTAGGAAGATGGAGGAAATAAGATTAGGATGTTGTAGACCTTACCTCAGTAGTGCAGCAAAGGTTTTATTTGTTTACACAGTAAAAAGGAAACATAGCATTCAAATTTGCCAATACTGAAAAGCCCAGAAGGTAGAATCATCCTTTGTTTTATCTTCCTCTCAGTTCAAGCTTTTCTTTTAGACAAACATTTTGCTAAGCAAATTACATGGAGAATTCAAGCCCTGCTTCACTTAATCAGATCTTACAAAGCAACTTGAAACATGATCACAGCACATACCACATCGAGAATTACCAAAGGGAAAATCATTTAAAGAATATGTAAAAACCTGAGAACTGAGGTAGAGAACATATGGAACCAAATAGAATAGATGCTTCTGTTCCATTTAGTTGCATATGGAAGAACAGATCTGTCTTCTCATCTAAATCTGCCTGAAGCCTGCACAGAGGAACAGGAGAAAATATCAAGATGTGAAAGCATTCTAGGAAGGGGCAAACCTAAGAACTTTCAAATCAATACTCAACAAGTATTTCACAAGGCACACTACAAAATATCCTTGTCTGACAGACTACAGCAGCTTTGTGTTCTAGATGAGTTTAGAACTGAATACTGAATACTTGGCTTGAAACATTGAGCATTACAGCTTTGTGGCAGGCAGAAGTTTCTTAATTGCAGGATAATGATGTGGTGTGGGCACATGCCTTTTGCCTAGTGGTTATGAATTACTTTGTGCAGATACATGAAACCCACATCAAATAGAAAGCATGGACGTGTCCTTACAGTTTGAGGGAGAGATGGAGGAAAGCTGGCATGGAAGGCAGGCCAAACATATATGACAGTAAGGTTAAAAATCTTGGATTAAAAACATGATGCTAAAAATATGGTTTATGCTACTGCCTTTCAACACAATTTGTCATGTTGTCCAGCACCACTTTTTGCTTTTTCTTTCCTCAAGGAGAAAAAAAGGGAGCACCTTCTCACTGGAATTGTCAAGCTTTAGAGATGGAATTCTGACCCTGTAACACGGTCCTAAGAGAATTGACTTGAGGGGAGGAAAAAGTAATTGAAATGTTGAATTTGCTTTTGTTTTGATTAACATGGTACTGTCCTTATTTGTTTTCAAATATCAGAATAGTTTCCTTAAAGAATTTTTACAACTGAAAAGCTGTGGCCCATTTAGCAAGAGCTGTGTTTTCACCCTAATTCAGAACGGATGTATCTGTCTGGATTTAGCTTTTGGCTGATTCCCTGCCATCTTCTGCAAGGGATTTTTCTCCTGCAAACTTAATCCATGATCCATATGCATGATCGTTTCAAATTTACATTATGAAGGAATAAAAGATTTATTTGAATTTCAAGAGAGGAGAAGGAGGCACAATGTATATATTGCTGAATCTTCTGTTTCTAGAAGAACCAGCAGAGAATTAAGGTTCTTAAAGAAGTATAATTTGGGTCAGATCAACCGTCTTAATCCATGTCAGCTAAAAAAGATCATTTCCCCCACTTTTTAAAAGCATTAGACACAAGCATGTTTGATTTATGGTGGAAGTGAAAAACATCTGTACTTCGGGGCACAAGCAAATGCTTATTTAAACAATGGATCTCCCTGGAGTGGATATAGGAAAGAAATGGCATTCTTTTGCAAAGAATTCAGTGTTTTTCACCCCATGAAGTATCTTGCTTTGTTTTGAAAAGTTCTCTGCGAAGACAATGACTCAGCCTAATATTAAGTAAGCGTCCCATAACTTCCACCTGTATGTGATGGTATGAATATGAACCAGGTTAGCACCAACAAAACACGGTTACTGTTTGCTTGCCTTAGAGTGACCCCCAGGAAATTAATTGGTCATCTCAGTCTCACTGGCAGTATACAAGTATGCACATCTTAAAAACATTTGGAACTAGTTGGCAGTCTGAGGCCTTGTCTGCACTCAGGACTAGCTCTGATTTCAGGAATTATTTTAGCTTCTGGTACAAACTCACTGTAAGGTGAAGTTGCACAAGTTGTGATTTACGCTGCCATTTACACACTAATCAATCGCTGACATGAGGACTCGTTCTAACTGCAGATGAGGCTGAAGGCAAGGAACTAGTTTTTGAATTGTTACCTTTCCTGAATCAGCTCTCATGACATGCTTGAGTAGTTTATTTAAAGTTTTCAGGAAAAAAGTGCTAAGGATATCAGACGATGAACATCTGTTTTAAGTTCAAGCCAGCACAAGGTGAAGATTCTATTCTGTAACCAAATGCCGTGCTGTATATGCATTGATGTGACTAGAAACAGTCTTGGAAATAATATTTAAATTTACTAGTAAACTTCTTGGGCTTCAGTAAGCCAAGTCTGTGAATGGATATTGTGCTCGATCCTTTTAAATCCATGATCTTGAATCCAGACCCATCTGTACACTTATGGGACTTTCTTGCCAAGCTTTGGAACTGACCTCTGTAGCTCAGCACAGTCAATACCCTATGACAAAGATGTACCTCACTGTACAGCCAGCCCAGTGTAACCTCCTAATGTCAACACAGAGGCCAGAGCAGAGAGACAGAAATATGTCTGTTCCTGCAAGGTTTCCACATATGGCAAAAGCATAAAAAACCCCACTAACAATCTACATTTTAGCTGGTTTTCTAAATGAACGTATTCAACAATGTAGCAGGGTAGTAGCTTTCTCTTCCTGTGTAAGGCTATGCCAAGCTACAGTGAGGAAGCTTAGGGCCTTTTAAAAGAAGGTGTGAAAAACTCTGGGACAAGTGTAGAATTTTAGAAAAGAGCCAAAGCTTCTGTCCACCCTCAGAAGAGCAGAATGACAGAGCTCTGGCAGCAATTGCAGCCACCACCGGTTTATTTACGAGTTCCTGGAGTCAGTCCAGAGTAATTATGGGCCTGAACTCCAGATCAGATTCACTTGACATTTGAGAAAGTCTGTGGAAAAACAGTAATAATAAACTGATAATAACTGTCCGTCTCACAAGCAAAAAAAATAAAGAGAAGAGAAAGGGCAGGTGGGGAGAGGGAATGGCAACATAATCCCCAGAAGATTTCCTGCTTGTCAGGAGGTACTTTAAGTATAAACTGCTATGTATTTTCTAAAAGGAGCTATGAAGAACTTTGGAGTAAGTCCTGACGAATGTCAGTGCAATTGCAAATACTGCACTAGAAAAAAAAATGAAAAGGGGGGTGCAAAGGAAGCTGGGATAAGTTGGGACAACAGCTTCTTTTGGTGGAGTAGTTGGTGGCTCACATGGCATTTATCCAAGCATGTTTGTCACCTAAATTATATTACCCTGAAGCTGTTGGCTTTGGAAAGAGTTATTTGAAGAAACTGTGCTGTAGCATATGATTTGTTTTCATTTTCATGCACAGTATAGAAATACACTTCTTCTACTTTACTGAAGGTCTCTGATTCTGCTTCTTCATATCATTGGTAAAATAGGGATGAATATCAGGTTAAAGATCTTTGTATTTGAAATATCTGCAGTCTTACATCAGGATTTATATTCCACTGTTCAATCCTTTCCATCTGAATCACCCCATATTATTTTCTATTGTATTTCTGTAAAATGGCTTTAAAAGCACAACTCACAACTCTCTGGGAGTTTTCCAGAAAAAAAAAAAATCAAGTAAGATAAGATGATTAATTCTGCTGAATGGAAAAGGCATCTTACCTGACAAGAAAGAGAGCTGACATTTAGTTTACAGTTGTCTCAAGTATTTGATTTCAGGTGATGGAATTGAATTGCAGGTTATGAGTGAATGTTTAGTAAAGCAAGAAGAGTTAGTTACATTTATGCTACACCTAAACAGCATATTGTGAGTTTTCCTTACCTGGGTTTCAGAGCATACCTCCTACATGCACACATTTTAAAGGAGCCCATGTATGTAAGTAGATTTCCTTGGAGGAAGCATTCCAATTTGCTGCTTCCATCAAACGACAGCAACCAAATGCTGAGTGCCCTGGCAATCAATACTGAGCACAGTAACAGTAGACGGTGTCTGAAGGAAAAGGAATCCCGGGTGACCGAATTAATTCATTGGCCCAGAACACAGCGTCTTCAAATGTCTTGCTTTATCATGCTCAACTAAATTCTCAGGAGCACCTTACTCGCAACATGGAGTGAGTAACTGCAGTTCTGAAGGACAGAATATTGAAAAAGGATTGATCACAGCTGCAGGCAGAACAAATTCAGTTTTCAGATACCCAGTGAATATACACTTCTTCAGGTTACGTTCCTGAGAATCACACACATTGAAGTGGTTTAGCCTAGGTTATTCAGCCTGTTCACCCTTATCTGACAAATTTTTCTGCTCAGGATCTGTACGTAGAACCAGAGTTCTGTGTTATTTAAGTTTTGGATTTTTTTTTTTTTGGCTTTTCATTTAACTTATTTAACCACTCTCTTTGACATTTATTTAGCACTTCAGGTCATTGTGTTATTTCCATGTGCTTTGATACTTTCATCTATAAATATGTGTCTCATAGGCCTTGAAAAGGTGATTTTAGCAGCCTGAGGCTCTGGTGTAAGATCAATAAGGAAAGTGTAATATATAGGAATGGAATTTTTAAACTTTTTTCTTTCACCAGATATGTGGGGGTTTTATTGCTGGTAATTTTACTGGGCAGAATTTGAGAATGCTGACAATTGTCTGGACCAGCCTCACCAGAATAGCAACTCTGCCTGGGCTGCTGGATATCTAGAAATCCTAGACACATTCACTGTGCATTGCAGATCTGCTCCACAAAGTATGCAGTACTTCCACAGCATTAAACCTTCTGGCCATGTGTTGCCCAGATGAACAGCACAACCCCCAGTAAACCCATTTACTGTGCAGAGTATGATTAACTGTGTAATTGATGCACTGTACAGCTGATACCTCAGCATGTTGGGCTTAAAGTTATATTTTATTCTGCACATGCTCTTAGACATATACTGTGTGTTTTTTACATGCAAATCAACTGACTACTTTTATTTATTTGTTTGCATATCTCTCAATGAAAATACACTGTTACCTGGAAAAAAAAGTCTTCATTTTTGTTTGGGATTAGTGCATAAAATTCCTCAAGACTGTTATAGTTGGTCAATTGAGGTTGCATCCAAACCACTGAGTTCAGTTCAGTGTTGAAACACAGGATCTCACTGAATGAAGCTTTCAGCTTCAGTACCTGAAGAACATGAAGGAAAAAATGAAAGTCTTGGGAAACAGCCTTCAGAAAGTTGCTGACACTACTGCGTGGATTTCAGCACAGGCAGTGGGCTGGCCTGCCACAGTTTTCTTCATGTTAGTTGGTGTGACAGTCACCACATGGAGCTCATAGTTATTAAAATAAATACTGCTTCTAGAATAGTATGCAGGATTATATTCTCCATTCCTGAACTTTGGCTACCAGTCTCAAAGCAGATATTAAAATGTAAACATTTACCATATGAGAGGAACAAAATAATTCCATAATGACAAGAAACATCACCATTAGAAATCCCATTTTGCTGTTCGTAAGAATTTTGAGAGTTATTGGCATCAAATACGCAGAGTCTGCAGTGTCCAAGAGGAACTTAATGTTGATACTCCAGAAGTATTGCCTGCCCTTGACAATACTGGACTGCACTCATGTGCATCCCAGTGACTTCAATAGGGTAAACATCTTCTGTGCAGTGATTTACCTGTGAGTCCTTTACCTGTGCTGTCACTGTGGCACAGTGAAGACTTTCATCTATAATGTTAATGGCTTTGAAATAAAGGTATATACCAGGGGCAAAAAAGGAATTCTTCAAGCTTCTGTGTGTTGATGGCCTATGTAGCTGTGGCATGAGTCTGTAGTTTATTGTTGCTTTTTGGAATGGCCCATGTGAAAAAGGGATGGAGCAAAATCAGTGTCAGTCCTTTCACATGCAGGGCTCTTCCCACATGGAAACCCCTGCAGGTCATACTTCTTGTTTTAAGTCCTTGCACTTGTGCAATTTTATTACCAGTTTTTCCAGATGCCATTCTAACTTCAATTTCCACAGAGGTGGTGCTCTGCATGGGTCGACTTGTCTTTCTAACACTGCAAGAAGAGTGGTCAAGTCATAGTCAATGATGTAAATATAAATACAAGTACTTTCACCAGTTCACTCACAAAGTGTTAACATACATTAGCCTTAATGAAAGGTTTGTATGAATGCAAGGTGCTCACTTGCAAACATCTACAATTAGAACTTTAACTTCTTCAGCATGCACAACATTTGATTGCTTGTGTGTGGGACACTATGAGAGCAGTCTGCCCCCAGAGCCCTTTAGCTGCAGGACTTTTTGGTTGAAGAGCAAGGGTTGCTTTGCACTCCTGGAGTGAGTTCAGAGAAGGGCAACCAAGCTGGTAAATGGTCTGGAAAAGAAGGAGAGGTTGAGGGAACTGAGGTTGTTTAGTTTGGAGAAGAGGAGGAGACCTTATTGCTCTTTACAACTTATAGCTGCCAATGTCGTGCAAATGTGCAGCATGAACCATGTTGGTACTCCTAGAAGTCTTGCAATCTTTCACTGGGATGCTGCAGTCTAATAGCTTACCTGTTATGTATTTTCCCTCTTCTAATAAAGTTTTAGCAACAGATAGGAGAGGGGCTAGGGAAAAAAAAACAACAGAAAACAACAAAATAGAGGCATTTTTTACAGGTAATCCACATCAAAGTATATAAGACTGCAGAGGGCAAAAGTGGAACTTAGAGTGAATACTCTTAGCAAAAAGGAATCAAGTCTCCCTTGCCACATTGGTAGTCAGAAAAGCTACATGGAACCCATCCTCCTCTGACAGTGTGTTCAAATCTCATCTGTGTGAAATAAAGATCCCATTTTTGGCTTGTCTAGTGTAACTTTTTAGAGAAATAGAATAAATTATTTCAATAGGAAAGCACTAATTTGAACAAGTAACACTCTGTACAGCTCGGAGCTTTTTCAGCAAACTGAATTAATGAAGAAACAAAAAGACTAAACAGAGATGTCTTGTCTCCTAGTGAAACTCCCCAACCTCTTTTAGGTCTAAACAAAATTTCAAAGCAGGAATTGAACAGAAAGACAGATTTTATGAAGCAAGATCTTGTTTATTACCAATACTATGGCGAGTAGTTTGGTGCTCTTGGAGTTTCTCTTTGTTGCATGATTGTATTGTGATCTTTCATATGAAAACCATGATCAGTGTCAATGCATGGAAAGACTGTCTTTAGTATAAAATGATTTTGCTAATGCTCTTATATCTTTACTGGTTGGCTACAGTGCAACTCAGATAGCAAGATTAAATAGAAAACAAAGCATGGGTCATCAGCTACAACTCACAACCGGAAATACAGAGGTTAGACTGTTGTTCAGCTGAAAACTCAGTCTCTCAATACATAGTTTGTGTAACTACCACTGCATAAGTTTCCAGAGTGATCCAGAATATTGCCAGTAAGCAGTAAGGCAGAAGGTACAAAAGATGTTTTAAAAAACATGCTTGTAAGTTCATTTGTCAGGCTGACACAATTTCACACACATTTTTCCTAGTCCAGAAGATACTGTTGGCAAAGATTTTTCTGAGCAACAGTTAAACATGAAAACAGAGTAATCCCATCTCTGACACTATGTCAATGAGTAATTTCCATAAAAATGATTATTTTGCAAAGAATTCAGAAGTTATTTAGTGATAAAACACAGTCCCCGAAACAACATGGGAAACACTCCAAACCAAGGAAAGATTCTTGTCTGCCTTGTATTTATTTATTTCTTTAGACTCTGGTTGAACATGTCAGTAAAGTACTTGAGAACCCTCAAATACAGTAGTAATACTTAGAATAAAATTGCTATACTTGAAGATTATTAGCATGTGCTGGTATCATTTGCCATGTTTATGCTGAGGGATAAATGCACAGCTTACAAGCTGTCAGTGGTAGAGCTTTGCAGCAAAAGATGTTGGTACTTTATGCTTTGGTTTTGCTTCTTATTTTCTTCAGACATTTGAGGTCCTATCAAGTACTACAATTGCTGGGGGGAGAATGCTGTGAGCTAATGGCTATGTAAGGTACAAGGCAGTGGAAAGTCAGGCTCTAAAGCCAGCTCTCATTAAATACAAAATGTTTACATTTTAGCCAATTAAATATCTAGGTGTGTTCAAATGATCTATAAATCCATGATCTTGAAGCCTGTCCAAAACCAATTAAAAAAGCCATCACCTGTCACAAAGACATTCCAAGTCAAGAACATTAAATGTGCTGCAAAAGTCTATATAGTGAGTACATTTGGGTGGGATTCCTTGTAGGTTCACAGATTTGGCCAGGTTTGAGCAGGCTTAGCTCACTTTATTGGAAACTGCATCCTCTTACAGTATGTCTGATTCTTCCTGTGCTTCTCTGGTTTTCTGCTAAGCATAATTATCAGCTGGCTTTACACCTTGGCCCAGCTCCCTGTATTCTTCTTAATCAGTCTGACTAAAGCAAATAACCCTCCCCATTCTGATGTATGATTATATTTTATGACTCCACAACCAAGCCATGAAAAACCCATAAAACGTTACATTTTACGCTTGAGGCAGTGAGGAACACACTGAATAAGACTGCTGCTCATGAATGGATGGGTTTCATGGTGCTGCATGTGGGCAGAGCATCGAATACAAAAGCTTAAAGGGGGAAAGTTCAGATAATGTAGGGGAGACTGAACTGCCATAATGAGACTATGTCTGCAGGGTAACCATGTTATTTTTTTCCCTGTGGATATAATGCAAAAGGCAAGAGAAAGTGTAGATAAACCTCACATTGATGGTGACAATTCAGACATCCACTCTTGTCGTATCTCCAGATCCTTTGTAAACATTTGAACCCCAGTGAAAATGAGCAGCTGTGAAAGTTGATGGAGATGTGGTGAAGCTGACAGAGATGTTTTCCACTGTGGTATGGTCTTTTTATGCTGCCAAGGTAGCACCAAAAGTCTCAAAGTGGGGAAGGGGCACCCTGCTGCTAAGAGCAGCTCAGAGGAAGGAGCCAGGGGGGTGATTCCAGGACAGACTTCTTTCCAGTCCCACAGAGACAGATGACCCTCAGGTGACTGTGCTGGCAGCTCACTTATGTGCCAAGTATGCTAAGATGTGGGGAACAGTTCCATAACTTTTCTGGTATTTTAAAGTGAAACTTAGTAGAAAATAGTGACCAAGGAGTACTCTGAAGCAGCTCCCCAGGCTATTCCTAGTGCTGAGCAAACATTTTCTAAATTAGTGGTTTCCATCTTGAAAATGCTGATTCATCAGTGGCACTATGTCAAGATGTATATTTCATATTTGAAATATTAATATTTATTAAAAGAATTATTGCAAAGGTTTTGGAATTTAATATTTCTTATTTATTACTCCTCCTTCAGAAGAGCTCTTATTCTTTATATAAACAAACAAAACACACCTAATTTATTTTGGAATATTTTGTTTTACAGGACTTAACAAATTCTCTAATTTTTTCCCCTTCCAAACCTGGATATATTTCAAAATGTTGGAATTTCTTCTAAAACAGAAGTTCTATTTCTGCCATAGCCCTGTCAGGAGGGGGGAGGTTGAGGACAGGGAAATGGTGGTTAATCTCTATAATAACTGCAATAAGTCCAAAGTTGCAGGATAGACAAAAAAGAAAAAAAAGAAACTGGAGAGAAGAAATAACTCATGCAGACTTTTGTAATGAACATGTCTGCAGTAACTCAAGCATACATGCAATTGTGCTGCAACAGAATGAGTATTACTTATATACAGAAGCTTTTTAATGATAAACCTATATCTGTGCTCTGACGTTGTATTCAGTTGTATGGTTGAGGCCATTCTTCTAGTCACTTTTTTCAGAAAACTGAAATAATAGGATGGACTTTATTTAAATTTGTGGCAAAAATAGTAACTCAAAATTGTGGAATCAGTGTAACCCGATTCAGGGGCCTCTTAAAGCTGCTTTTCTTTGCTTGACTGTCCTGTTTCAGCTGCTCATTATTGACATACTTAAATATTCATCTACAAACTTGGAAAAGTTCTCATTCTGAACTTAGTGTCTGATTTATTCACCCAGAGTCTGAGACTTTTATTTTTCAAATAAATTTAACAAATTCTTTCTCTCTCTTACAAATCTCTTTTCAGAAGATTAAAACAGGGAATATCTAAAGAGGATATAATATCCCAAGGCATTCACCTACTTAATAAGATTGATCCTGCCTAAGAAGACTATGGATAATTCAAGCCATCTGACTAAATCACTTTTCATTTCTTAAAATGCCTTGGCCAGGTTGTATACAGTAAGATGGACAAAGGGAGAGATGTGCAAGCAACAGTAAATGTAGACAGGTAATTGTGATAAATAAAGACCAGGGAGAACTGCAAGGGCTAGGAAAGAAGAAAGGCTACAAAAAAGGGCTCCTACTTCAGCCTTTTTTTTTTTAACTCAAAAAGGAATAAACCCAAAATTCGTTATTTTATTTATTCCAAGAATGTGTCAATCTGGATGCATAAAGGAGTAGCATGCCATCTACACAAAACATTTCCATTTACTGTCTCCTCCCATCTGGATTTACTGGATTACAGCCAAAAAGTTGTAACTGCCAAATTTTTCTCTAGCAGAAAATCCATCTGAGCAGAATTTAATATTGGCAGAGTATGTTTGGAGACATGTGTGAAAAATTAGGAACCCTTTAAGGGTAGAAGTCATCCAATTAAAAATGTGCAGAAAATAATCTGTCATACATTCCCATCAAATCCCTTTTGATTTCAAGTACCAAAATAATGACTGGATCAGACCCCAGTTGAGTCTAGGGCTGGCTGAACTATTTATTATGGATTTACCATTATTTTTTGAGAGAGAAAAGTCTGAATTGAGCTTTTAAATGTTTTCAGTTTTGCTTCTTACATACTTTCTTTGTGGAACACCTTGCACAAAATAATTTTCAGTCCTTTGGCTCTCTGGAACAGCACAAAACAGTGCATTACAGTGCATTTATCCATGCTGTGTGTTTGTACTTTCAAGTATTGTTTTTCCCTAACTGGATGACTCTTAAATATAAAATGGAATCATAAGTCAGGGAATAAAAGTGCCAAACTGTATTGTATTGTTTTTTCAAGAGCATAAAGAATTTATTTAAATGTATGAAATATTTGTAACCACAGGCATCTGGTGAAAATACAAAATAAGGCAACAGATCACTCACACTACTAATTAAAAAAAATCACATTTTTCAGTTATTAACAACCATATTGCTAGCTAAGAGGTTTTTTTGGGTTTTTTTTGTTTCTTTTCTTTATGATACTGACTCAGCCCCACTGCAGTATGTGTGGTACTGGAACTGTAGGATTGAAATCAGTGAGGTAAAGTTTTTCTGGTTTGTAGAGAAAAACACAAAAAACATAAATTAATTCTTTGAGGTTATTGCCCCCCTCATCCCACCCCCAAAATAAAGCTAACTCTTTAATTTTGTAATTATTATCAAAGCACTTTCTTATTTAAGGAAAAAAAAAAAAAAAACAAACCACCTTGTTAAGGAAAAAGTAAAAATAATTTATGTGTTTTCAAAGCAAATATTTAATTGTCAGCATTCTGAAGCAAATACCTTTGGTTGGCATATAACCATCTGTAAGCATCACAGTCTTAAATACATACATTTAAATACAGTGAACTGATAACCAGACGTGCCTTTTGCTCTGACTTAACTATGGAGTTAGACAAAATACTTAACTCAGATTTGGCTACAGATAAGTATTTTCCCAATAAAAACCCTATCCCTCCCAAGCCTGTCTTTTCTGGAGTAGGTCTGAAATTACTTCACATACCGAACTCTTAAAATTCTGATTACTTGTCAGTTCAAACCTGAATTATTCCGTGTACTTGGTCCATCCCCACTTCTGAAGCATACCCCAGAGAGGGAGAACTGATCATATAGTATTCAGTTCCCCATGTCCATAAAGGTCTGAGTTCAATTATTTTATCCAAAATTATATCTCTTTTATCATAGCTTCAGGGTGTGTTATGGAGTTACCCTTTGCTCAGCTAATCAAGGAGGAAGTGCCTCTGATTCCCCATGTTTCTTTTGTGGAGGCAGTCACAGTTTCTGGCAGTATGCAAGCAAAGTGTTCCTGTGCATATTCCCAGACATTTCACTGGAAGTCTGAACAGGAACAGCCCAGTGCATTTCCAGCCTTGTGGCTTCTGTGATTGATTAAATACATTGCAGAATGAAAGACAAATGAAAACATCCTTCAGGAGCATCTTTGGTAACCAGTGTGATACAGAGCTGAGAAATTTTTCTGATATTCGGTGATGAGAATTTAGCAGAGATCTTGGCTTTACTGGGAATCTGCTGGACCTCAGGAACCTCAGGCATAGTCTGTCACATACAGCATCACAGACGAAGACAAAATATCTTCCTAAGAAATACAAAATTTCTAGGCTATATTCCCATGTTGATGAAATATTTCTTGACATAATGAAACCTAATTTAATTTCTATTTTCCTTGTGCAAGTTGTGGCATACCCATCAGTTTGTGTCTGATTCTGTAACTAGTTACAACATTTTTCATAGAATCAAAGCACAATTCAGGTTAGAAAGATCTTCAAGAAGTCATCCAGTCTAATCCCCTACATAAAACAGGACCAACTGAAATGTTAGATCAGGTTGTTCAGTGTCTTGGCCAGTTGAGTTTTGAGTATCTCTAAGGATGGTGTTTCTGCAAGCCCTTTGGTCTACCTATTCTTATGTTTTGTGGTTTTGATCCCAAATTTGGCTCTCTTTTCTCAAACTCAGCCTCCTTGTAAGTCATTCACTCTGGCCTCTTAATAATTGTAGCTGCTCTCTATTCATGTATGTTGTAATTTTCACATTTTCTGCAAATTCTTAGATTTGTGACCTTGAAAAATTCTAAGTCCTTGGAGTTAAAGTACATTTTTATTTGTGTAATTGCTAATAAATTTGCTGTAACCTGATCATACCAAAAGAGAACTTGCTTGGAAAATGTAACCAGCTTTTCTAGTCATCTGGTCTGTGGAAGAGTGGATTGCCAGCCAAATTTAACAAGAAATAGAACCAGATTTGGCAACCTTAAGAAAAGCAGACATTGTTTTAAGAGCTGTAAGACTCTTATTCAATGGAATAAGATACCAACCCAGGCAGGTAGCACGAGCAGGTTCCTAATCCTCTTTTTAATGGTGGATGGAGAATGCATTTCTTGTGTAAAACTGTTTAAAGTACAAAAATAGTAATGAGTGTGTACATACAGTTAAAAATCACACATATATCTCTGGAGCTGTGTCAGGGAATAACAATGATACTGTGATCAAAATTAGGGCACTGAACATCTTTTTGCCAGAAAATGTGAAGTTAATGTAGGGTATTAAAGACATGACTGGAATTACTGTACCACTTCCTTTTTGATTTCAGTAGAATGGCACCAAGGTAGACTGGCAGAGTTCTCTCCCTGAAGATACCTTAATTGCACATTCAAACCAGAGGACACCCTCTGAGCTCAGTCCAATTTCCATGTCCCCAGGAACTCTTTTAAATGCTGTAGCTGGAATAGCCTGTGCTCCTGGCTTCATCAGTCACTTGTTCTTGCACAGGAAAGCCCCAGTGTTAGTGTCAATCCAAAAATGAAGTGAGTTATGAACAGAAGGGAGGAGTAAGCACTGTCCTAAGAGCTGGGGTGAGCTTCTGCTGTTCCCACCAGCTCTTCTGCAAATGGGTCACCAGGCAATCTGTGCTGTGTGCCAGGCTGGGAGCTCAGGCTGCCAGCAGGGAGGGAGTCAGCTGAGCCCCATTAGCCCTGCACAGGGATGTGGTCAGTGCTCAGCGAGTGCCTGCTGGTTTCCTTCTCTAAATGCTTCACCCTGTAGTGAGGAGAAAGTTAACCATGTTTTCCTGAGAGTCCAGGAATGGGTGTTCGTTTTTGAGGAACAACTGGGGACTGGCAGTCTCAGATCACTGTTTTGCTTCTTGTAGGAGGGGCTGAGCAACTTCCCTGATCCTGAAAGCTTCAGCCATGCTCTGAGGTTGACCCGGTGCCAACACACTTCCTGTAGCTGATATATTTTTATCTCAAGCTCATAATCAGTGACACCACCAACTGCAACACCAGCTGGAGGAGAGAAGAGAACCTCTGCCAGGTACAGGGCTGTTTATCAGACGTAGCACAATTTGATTTGTTTAGTGAAGGAAGTGGGGTTGATGAGTCTTGTCACAGGACTCCTGTCCATTTAGGGACCTGTGATGAACAATCCTTTCCCATCCATTTAGACCAGGAATAACTACTGGGCCAAGGGGCACGAGGAGGAAGTCAACAACTTCTTAATCAAGCTGGCTTAGTAGTGGCTTAATCTGACTGCATTTCCAGGATTTCTGGACTTACACCCAGAAAGCAAAACCAATATACAATATAAATTATTAAGATAAATACTATTCAAAAATATCATATTATATAAATTATAATAACATCAATTGTTATTATACTTTAGAACCTAATGTGTGGACATACATATATGCCTAGCGGGGTTGCTAATGCCCAGAAAATCTGCCTCTGTGCACTGTGCAAAGGCAGAACTTTTCTCCTGTGCTGGTGAGTGTGCAGCAAACACAGATATGGTTGGGATCTGCCCTACTACATATGCATTATGCTATTGAAGTGCATACGTGCAAAATATCCATTATGTCCCAAATATTTCAGCTTACATGACCCACGGCCAAGAAAAGACAAAGCAACTGTGGCTCCAGACATTTAATTTATTTGGGAAAAGAGCCTCAAGGCTCTTCCTGCATAATTCTGTTAGTTCCTTGCTGTCAAGCTGGTAACATTTTTGATCTTTCTTTCTCCCATTAGACTTGCCACTCTGCCTGTTTTGTTTTAAAAAGGAGTTACTGCAGAAATTTCCAAAGGATAATTATCTGGGGAAATATTTGTGTTCTCTGGAAGCCAGTATTATTAAATACCTGTGGATTTACTTCAAAGGAGAGGAAAGTTTAAATACAGAAATGCTGGCAAATTAGCTCATTTCTATTTTTTATCTGCCTATTTTAGATTTGTAGCTAGAGACAAACATTAATATAGGCTAAACTTTGGCTTAAGGAGACATTATTTTTTGCTGTGAGATGAAGGTCAGAAACAAGGTCTGGAAACCATTTGTAAACAAAACCCTGATGAAACTAGGAAGCTATTCATGTGGTTTTTATTCACACTAGGTCTTGTAAAGCACTATTTATCATGGTGACAGCCACCAGATAAATCTCATAATTATAAAGGGACACTGCTAAACAGTTTCAAAACTAAAATGTTGAGTTGCAGCCTCAGACAGCTGAGCCACATTCTGGGAAGACACTAGGAACATCTTGTAGCCACTTGGGAGGAAAGCATATGGGCCAGTGTAAATGAACTTCACTATACAAAAGTGATGTATTGAGCAAAGGAACAAATGATGCTTGCCACCTGCTCAGCATGAAAGGATACCTTGAAATTAGAGGAAGGTGAGAAAAGGAATTAGATGTAAAGGATACTGTCACTGAAGATGGTTTGTGGTGGACTGTTGTCCCTGGAGAAGAATAGATACATCAAACCCAGGCAGTGATCTTGCATACAAACAGTTGCAATGTTAGCACCATGAATGCTTTTCCTGGTATGTTTAAAACATTAGGCAGCAGAGCCATCAGTTGGTCATGGGAGGAAGAGAGCCAAGAGCTCTTGTGGCGTTGAGACAGCAGGAGCTCTGAGGCCTGGAAAGCTGACAAGTTTTGAGATGAGTGGTTAATGAACTGGGTAGGTAGAAACTTTTGACCCTCTGGTTCTCTCTGGGTTTTTTCCTTATTGAAAAGCTTTGGGCTTACTCATGGTGGCTTTTGGGTTAGAGAAAGGTCTGGTTTCTCTGCACAAAGGTAATGGGATTGCTTGGTTTTCTGTGAGGTTCTTCACCAAAAGGGGCTGTGCCAGCTGCCACAGCAGTTTCGAGGCTCTGGTTCGAGGCTCTGCTGAGGCTGCTCAGAGGAAGCAAGTTGCACAGCTCCCTGCTGGTCCTTTTCCCAGGCCAGGAGAGTAGCCAGTGCAGATCCCCTTTAGAGACTGTGCAAAGAAGCAAACTGGAAAAGTTGGTACCCAGCACTGTTTTAGGTATGGATCTCCTAGAAGAAAAAGAAAGCATCAGTTTCTTGCTCTGTTGCACCTGGATGAGTTAGCTTGGCTTTTCTTCTTGCTCATCTTTTGCTCCCTTTTTTTACCCCTCCCCACATCTCAGTCAGGGTCCTGAGTGCACCATCAGGCTTGAATTGCCCCCACCTTTCCTTCTATTCCAATAGTTGAAATCTCCTATTTCAACAATATTTTCCCCATGACATTCCCTGAATCCAGGTTTATGTAATATAAGTAAAGCATATGAGTCAGAAAGAAATGGAGCTAACAAGCCATGCATCTATCATCACCCCCTCCCTTGATTATATCCCACAAACTTGACCATTGTTTGTCCTTTCAACTTGCAAGTTATTAAGGCCAGGAACTCCATCTTTGCATGCATTTGGGCAGCACATCATTCACTGGGGACCAAATTTCTGCTTTCGGCATTGCTATCCCCTTAATTATAGTAATTGAGAGTCTCAGGTGTGTTTTGGCTGGAGCTGAATCATAATAAAAAGCAAGTCTACAAGCAAGGCAGAAGCTTACTCAGCCCTGACAATGAATTTTCTCCTTTGCCAAGCATGGAATAACAGTTTATAATTTTCTTTCCTGAAACAGTTCAGCAGATTCTCTATAGCAAATCCCACAGATTCTAGCCCTAGGTTTTACTTATTGAGCTGGGCACAAGAGCTGAGAAGTGCCCTAGAGACACCTTTATACATCCCTCTGGATATACCTGGATGAAAGTCATCTGCCAAGAACTCCATAACACCACCTCCTGCTTGACCTGCCTGCGGTCAGTTTTTCTCTGTCCCAGGCATCACCCTGCAGGCAGAATACCTCAGCATGGCCATGTTACACCCTTCAGAGAGCTTTTAACCCCAAAAAGTGATCTTATATTTCCTTTGTATTTTCACTACATATCCAGGTACAACTGGAATTTCTGGTGATTTTAAGAGACTTTAATCCAGGTAAATAGAGCCTGGCATCAGTTTTTAGGCAAATGTGCATATATTTTGTAAGGAGTGGTGCATCTACTGCTCTGTGATGCAACTATCTCAAGCCTGCACCTTGTAGACTAAGATATATTACGTGGCATTTACATTTGTACACTGGCACTGATCATTTGTATCCATGGATATGGTAGAACTGCCTGAGCAGTGAGGGGCAGCTCCCCTCCTGTGTAAGGATAGGGGAGTATTTTGAGATTTGTCTAATGCTCACAGTCACTGCATTCACTCAGTGCAGTGTTTCCAGTTTCAAGGCTGGGCCTGTCAAGTTGTCAAGCTGTTTTAACACAGCAGAAAGTGTCAAGACAGAGCTGAGATGACAGGAATGCACAAACAGCTTGTAGGTTCGTTACCCAACAGACACTTTCTGGAAATCTGGAAACAGGGCTGTAGACTGCCCTTGAATTTGGGAGACCTGGCTTATTCCCATCTCTCTGCCACTGCTATATTAAGAGGTTTCACTTCTCTGTTTTACCTCCTACCTGTGTTTGTTCTGTAAATAACCAGGCCTTGTTACTCAATCCCCATAAAATTCCTGTTAGGTTAACTTACTTTTTGGTTATGAAAACACATTCCCAGGGAGGCTGTAAACTGGTCATAAAAAAGCTTGAATGGATATGACAGCTTCATACTCTTACCAGCCTAACTCAGATGAGAACCACTCCTGGAATGATTTCACAAGGTGATGTGTCAAATCAAATCAGAGAATAGAAAGCTGGAAATTTTCATTTGTAGAAATGTTTTTAGAAGCTAGGATCCTTGTCCTCACTCTGCTTTCATAGTTAGCATTGGCCTGAGGAAAATGATAGACTGAAAACCAGCAAGGGGAGTAAAATGACGATCTTGTACAATGAGCAGGGTCAGCTCTCATCTTGGGCAGCACCTCCTTTGGCCTTGTCTATCTCTCTTTTGGAAAAAAAACAGGTAAAGGGAATGAAACTTTGTGGAACTTTTGAGAGTTTTTTCAATATTAAAAATATTATCACAAAACTAAGCAATTAATTGAAACAATTGCACTTGAATTGTTTTTCAGACTTAATCAATGATTCATCATAGATAGTTTCTTCTTTTACAGTGGTTGTGACCATATGTGTTAGAAAAACGTGCAAGTGACCTTGTAAGTAGTATCATGTTACTTTGCCCAAGACCAATTTCTTCCTAACACCAGGTAGCTGGCTGATGGCCTGGCCTAAGAAGGCTTCCTTCCTCCTACTAATGTTTTAAACAAAGATGCAATGATACACGGATTCCATAGAGTAACTAATCACCAAAATTAATTCTTTGTTATTCCAAAGTATTGAAATACTCAGTTGGAATAATCAGTTATTAGAACAGGAAGGAATATTTTGAACTGCCTCGGTTTCTAACCTAGCCAGATAAACCAAAACTCTGAATAAATATTTTAAGTGTCCATCAAAGGGTGTTGCAAACAAATGTGAGGCTTGAAAGTGTCAGTTGCATTCATTTTGAGGGCCATGCTTCTATTCCCTTTATGCTCCCCTCCCCCCCCAAAAAATGAACAGACAGAAGGTTTGAGTAGTCTTCACAGTTTTCAGAGTATGGGTTCAGTCAAGTACCAGAAAGCTAATGCTTATTTGGCATTTGTATATACCCTATATTTCAGCAGATGAAGAACCAGTAAGACATTCTCTCACATAAAGATTTCCAGCTCTCTGACTTCTGGCAGTGGCCAAAGCTCCTACGAAACCATTTTTTCATGTGATATTTGAGCCCTTTTTGTCCTGCTCTCAGGAGAAAATGGAAAGTGTTAAAAACGTCTAAACACTTACTCATGAGAGCATTTCAGGTAGTTACAGTCTACCTTCAAAACAGGGTCCTTCTCTAGAAATGTCCTCAGCTGATGACAGCTGCAGACCCTGGGCTCTGTCTTCTCTCCTCATTGAGTTGTTTGCTCTGCTTGTGTCTGACTGAAGTCTCTCCATGCATTTTTAAAGAGAAGAACTCAGATTAAATTTGTTTTTAAATGTTTTCACTGTAACTGTTAGTTTGCTTGCTCCTTCATAGCTTTCATCTGTCTTGAAACAGATACCGGCCATAATTGTGTGTTCTTCCTCTTAGCCTCTTGCCTCTTTCAGCCAATATATTCCTGAAGACAGAATAAGAAAAAAAAAACAAAAAACTGCCCCTTCTCATGTTCTTGGTCCTTCTCACAATTCTTCAGCAATGATGTCCAACATTTTGATGGGACTGTAGCCTTTAAAGGATTATGCCTGAGGACAACACAAAACCTGAAATACCCACTGCTCAGCAGCAACAGCAAACTGGTACACCCCTGCCTATGGACATGCTCTGGGAAGCATGGCTTGGTTGCAGTAGAGTCATGTTATTTCTCAGCTCTTGAAGGCATTTTCTATGCTTCACCACTGTGGCAACCCCCCTTGTGTCTTGTTAAGTGTAACCTCACTGTAAGTGAATTGTATACAAGTTATTTCATGAACTACATTTGGAGTCACAGTTGCAAAATATTCTGCTCTCGCAAGGTAGCACAGTCAAACACAGCTGAGCTAGGCTGAGAACTCAGCTAAAAGGGTTAGCAAAGATGGCAAAGATGGTTTGTAGCCACCTTTCTGTCCCTGTCTATTCCCATGTAGAGAAGCTGCTATCAATCTGCAGGCATATTGTAGGCTTTAAGGTTCATTGCCTTTTTTAAAGATTAAGACATTTGGAGGGAACACCATGATATTTAGTACAATCAAATTAAGAGCTGGTTCCAAAAGTGAGTTTAAATTAATTTGGGATGGAAGTGGAAGTGCCACCAGTACCTGGTCTACTGGTGGCAGGTTTTCCATGGCTAGATCATTTCTTTGTGAAGAGGAGGTTTTTTCCAACACTGACTAAATCACCAACCAGACTGGGAGCGGAAAGAATTGGCAATTCACAAGGCGACAGGATTTTTGTGCTATTCCAGATTCTGATCAGCTGCCTTGAGTTTCTCCTAAATTACACGTTTTGAAGTTTCACCTCCCAGCTGGGAGCTGGCAAAGGGGCAGAAAGACAGATGCATAAAAATTAATGAGATGCTGAGCTAGGGGGCTGATGTCTTCTCCCTAGGTAAGGCAAAGGGACCAATTCTTGCCATCACCCACGGATTTTTGCACTGCAGTACAGACTTTGGGATTTATAATTCAGGCAGCTTGCTATAACGTTGCTCTGTCTTATGCTGTGATGTAAACACTTTAAAAATACAAAAATATGTCTCTTGAATCAATCTTTTTTTTTTCCTTTCTCCCTGCTGTGTTGCAACGTTTTGTCAATTAACATATGTTTACCTCACCATATGCCTGACAGACACCTAAAAGACAAGAATGCTTATCAGGTCGCCTCCTGGTGCATGGTGGAGACAATGAAGGTAGCAGGACACCAAAAAAGACAAAAAGATAAGGATAACTCATCTCCGGGAAGTCTGGAAGTCTGTGTGTATCAGGGACTTATGCAAAAAAGGGACTCCTCTTCTTTTCCTGTATAAAAAAGCCCAGGAGAAAAGGAGAAGCGGCGGCTTTCTTCTAGACCCCCCCTCTCTCGGCACTTCGGCTTCAGCTACGGGACAGAGAAGCGGCAGGAGCGACAGACCCTACGCACCCGACCACAGCCAGAGGCCAAGGCCGGCGGACGGTGATAACATCTTAATTACCCTCCTTCTTTTCTCTTCTTAACGACTCTTCTCTCCAAAGTAACTAATTGTATAAATCCTAAATAAATCCTTTTAACTTGTTTAAATCATAAAGCCTGGTTATTTTTGTAAATTCACGCGTCGTCTATGAGTAGTGGCTGAATTTTCCTCGCAAACAAAATATGAATAATAACTCGGATCGTAACATGCTGTAATGATCTCCCAGTGTGACATAGTTACTAAGAGGGCAATACATAACATTGTATGCATTCAGGTTTTCCAATCCGGTTAAACAAGCTTTTATTTGTTTCAAAAGAAATCTGTTCAAACTTTGGCAAAGCAAATCAATAATTTTGTGATTCCTTTACTCCTCCCACTTGGAATCCAGTCTGGGTCACACTCAGAGTTAGTGCAGGGGGAGAAAAGGGACCTCCAAGAGGTGAAATACCTCCCACCATTAACTGAAGCAAAACTATTCCATTTAATGCACTGCCCTCCACAGCCACTATATTAATGTATTAATGAAGCACTTCATCCTGTAACTACAAAACAGAGAGGCCATCACTCACCCTGCTGTAGTCCTAGCTCTGGCTCTTCTCTGTGCTGTTTTTTTTTTTCATCCATCCTGCCCAGACAGACCCTTAGGCTGTGGCCCCTGGAGCCATTTGCTCCAACACCTGATCCAGATCACTGGCCTTACTGCTCCTCCTGCCCCTGACATCTGCTCTGTCTCCAGCACATCGTGGGTGTCACTGGCACCCAGCTGCACATTTCACAGTACACTGGTTTGATCTGCACTTGCACCAGCAGCTAACTGGAGCTCTGGGTTAACTAAATGGGACTATAGCTGGAGCTCTGCCCCATTAGCAACACACTATGACACCAGTTTCTAGTTCTGCTTAACTGAAATTAGCTGAATCCTGATGAAATGAAGGGGCAGCATAGAAAACAGTGATTACATTTATACAAACTTGCCAGTAGCTTCCAGTTGGTAGGAGGTGAATAGAGATGAAAGATACAATGCCTGGGAAATGCAGACTAAAGGAAATGTGTGAAGTTATTGTAGGGTTCTCAAAAGGCAGTGGCTGCTCCCCAGACTTTAAATGAACCCTAACAATAAAATAGGTAAATTGGATGATTTTTGACATGAAAACCTGGGTTTTAATCAACTGACACTATAAGGCAAGCAGCACCATGCTCAGAGTTGTTAATTTGTTCTTTGGAGGATTTTTGGAGGATTTGTGACTTTGACAGTGGGATCTCATCAAAAACCTGAAAAAATCCTCTAGGATAAACCCTAATTCATGTCTTAATCTTTTGTCTCATTTCAGTCACTGAATATTCACACTTTGACTTAGTGGAAATTAAAAAAAAAAAAAAAAAAGGTACATTCACCAAGCCTACACAAAGGCAGGGCAAACTGCTGTTACCTATTCCATTAAAGATTAGAATCAGTCTTGAAGGTTACCACCACTGACCAAAAAACTTATCCTCAATTCTGAGGGGGTGGGGGGGAGGAAAGAGAGAGAAAGAAAAAGCCCATTGACTAACAAAGTTAGTTAGTGATTTGCACCAATTTTCTCCTAAATTTGATCTCTCTCAGGTTGGCTCCTCAATCCACTTCCTTTTCTGTTTATCCCTCAAGTGAAAACCTCTTCAGCTCCCGTTGTTCTGCTTCAGCTAATTCCATGTGAGTCATGATACTGGAATGCCAATAAATATGGCTGTAACTGCAGGGGGATGGTCTGCCATGCCTCAGTTTGTTGCTGCAGATCATTTTGGCACAAAAGTAGGCCTGTTCTTATCTTTGTTTGTGCAGCTTTTCTCAAAAAAAAAAAAAAAAAAAAAAAAAAAAAAAAGGAGCTTCAGGCCTGGCTGTGGCCTTTGGGTGCAAAAGCAGGAGAAAGATTTCAAAATAAGAGGAATATTTCATACTTTGTTAAACCAACCTACAGGAATAGATGGGCTCCCTAGTTCTTGAAACCCCTGAAGTGGAGGAGTCCATGCATCCCCCTGTGAGAGCTGCTCCCCATTTCTGCTAAGTCAGGCAAAATGTTGCTCTTTGCTGCTTGTGGTAGGACCAGAAAAAGTCCCAGTGTGACTACTATTAGATAGACCTCCATTTCCCAAAATCTGTTCCAATGAGGTTTGTGTGATTAAATTTATTGCTCATCAATTACATATGGAAATAAGAGGTGAATGCTTAGTAATTCTTTCCTTACGCCTCCCACTCTCTTACCCTCCGTCACATTTTTTCCCCTCTGTCACATTTTTTCCCCTCTCTCTCCTCTTGTTTATTTTCTCTTCAAAATACATCTTAAAACTATTTTTGGCAACCATTCCTCAAGAATAAGTTGTCAAAAAGTCCTCCAAATGAAGTGAAACCACCAGCAGGCCCATGGCAATCCTCTTTCCTAGTGCAGTTGTCCATATTGGCTGCTTCAAGCTGTCTAATGAGATCCATGTCCCTGAGGCCTGGAATGCAGTGCAGTAACTGAGGCATCTATTTATAAGGTAGTTAAGAGATAATTGTGTTTATCTAATATTTAATAATTTTTATGAGTTTTACAAATGAATCGGTCTCTTGGATGTTGTCCCAGTTTGAAGAATTTCTACCCAAAAACACGAAGCAGATCACAGGCAGTGTGAAATGAAGGAAAAATGGGATCTGGGCAGATCCTCTGAAAATCACTTTGGTATGTATTACAATAAAAAAACCCAGAGCTTTTCAGGCTGCAGGTTTCTAGGCCTGACTAGTGAGAGTATTGCATCTCAAAATAGTGAGGTTGTACCCTACCCTCTGCTTTGCCTTGATGGAGGGGACTGCAGGTGGTAGCAGTGTGTGGAGGGGTGGTTCCCAGACCCCAGCCCAGCACAAAGGGGAGTCAGACCCCCACCCATCACCCTGGCTGCCTTGCTGTTGAGCAATGTTTCTTAATGAATGAGCCATTATCTTGACATGGCTTTGGAGTGAGTACTGCTGGCTGGGAGCCAACACACTTTCCTCCTTTATTGAAGGGTGTTATTTTATTTGTGAACAACCCTTTTCATTTCTTCTTTTAATGACACCTTTTTAATGACAGCTTCTTGTTTCTAATTGAATTAACATGCAGGCCCAAGCCAGTTTTTAAGCCTGGGTCCCTAAACCCACATTTAGCCATACTGTCATAGAATCATAGCATGCTTTGGACTGGAAGGGATCTTAAAGATCACAGAATCATAGAACCAGCAGAGTTGGAAGGGACCCCTACATCACCTAGTTCCAACCCCCCTGCCACAGACAGAAACACCTCCACTAGACCAGGTTTCTCAAAGCCACATCCAACATGGCCTTGAACACTTTCAGGGAAGTGACAGGCACAACTTCCTTAGGCAGCCTTTTCCAGAGTCTCACCATCCTCACAGTGAAGAATTTCTTCCTAATATCTAATATAAATCTACCCTCTTTCAGCTTGAAACATTTCCCCCTCATCCTATCACTGCACACCCTTGCAAGAAGTCCCTTTCCAGTTTTCCTGTAGCCCCTGCAAGTACTGGAAGGCTGCTGGAGTCACCTGGCAATAGTTATGTCTAGTGAGTACTATTCACAAATGCTTCCCAAGCAGGTCCAGGTACATGCTAGCATCACTTCCCAGCTATGTTTTCCAGTGACTGCTTCGTGGGAGGTCAGCTGCAAAGCAGAGAAATCCCATCAAAATAAAAGAGGACATAGAATTTTGTTTGTGTGTTTTCTGGGAGAAGAGAATTTGTTCATCCAATATTTCTACATGTAGTGGTCATTAACAGCAAAATGCAAAGTCCTTGGTAAAAGTTAGATAAATAAATGGATTGCATTTGTGTTTACAGCAGATGATGAAGTAGTGTGTATTCACACCAGAGGAAGATCCATGAAATCTGCTTACACTGAGTTTAAGTTTATGCAATACAATGCTTATACATTCTTCTCCAGGGTGGGGTGCTGGGACTGTGTGACTGATGAAGACAGTGCCCTTTAACATCCTGTGCTGACAGAATCCCATTCCCAGCAACTTGAGTAGACGACAAAAGGCAAATTAAACAAGCATCTAAAACATGTTAAAATTTTAAAGAAAATTATCTTTTAATCCTTCAGCTGCAAAAGCTAAAGCTAAAGCAAATGCAACGCAAAGAGCATTACCCCAGATATCTTTTACACTAAACTAGTCTAGTGGGAAAAGCTTTATATAAATAACTGCAAATATATATAAGTATGTTTGTTATATATGTATAAAAGAATTATTTTTATGCATGTACACGAATGGATGTATATATACATGTACTGTTGTATGTATTGGCATGGCACTGGAATTTCTGTCCCACATAAATAAAATCTTTCTTTTTTGAACATTCCCTAAAAACTCATCCCCCAGATTGGAACATTCCCTAGAGGACAGCTTGTTACCAAGCTCCCTTAACAGTAACCACTATCTTTCTCCTCACTGACAGCAGGAGCCTAAAGGGATCTATAATGCACTGACAAGAAGCAATTTAATTACTGTAACTGTTGAAACTTGCAGATCAGTTAGCACAGGGCCCCAAGATAAGCTCCATACAGGTTCTACCTGAGAGTTCCTTGATTCAAGAACTTTGCCCAGATGAGCCCAGGATGCTTTGATCTGGAGCCAGGACCCTGTCTGCACAGCACAGCTCAAGAGCCCATCACCGAGGCACAGGTCCTGGCTCCCAGAGTCCCTTAGAGTGCTGGGCTGCTGCAGCCAGGGGAGGACCAACAAAGCAGAGCACAAGACTGCTTTTGCTTGATCTACTTCTATGTGTGAAATTCCTCCTGGAACATCTCCTGGATGGCTCCAGAAATGTGATTCTTCGATATCCCACCATCTGTCATCTGATGTGTGGGGTCACTGTAATCCTACATTCATTATCGGGGGAACATTTTCAGGCATCCAGGTTTTGATTTGGACTTGGATTATGCAGATGTTTCAAAATGAATGTAAATGTAGTGCTGAGCATTTAAGAACACAGTTTTTTTTGTTTTGCTGTGTTTTCTATGCTTCTTTCCTCTTCTTGAAGCATTGTCAGGAAAGGACCCATTCCAGAGCAGTTTGTTATAGCACAGGAGGACCCATTTTTTCAAGAGCTGTGACAAATTATCATCTGCAGTTAAAATAAAGGGTGGAGGTAGTTTCTTAGTCTCACTTAAAATTGTTTGGGGTATCTACTCCAAAGGACACTGATAAAATAGAAGTCTGTTAGAGGCTGCCAGTTCTGTAGTGATCCCATTCTGCTGCACATTATTGTCAGATATCTGATCAGGGCATAATGATGTGTTGGAGGCAGAGTGGAGCTAAACTGCTCTAACTGCTCACCACAAGACCACTTCTGTTGCTTCTGGCAGCTGTTATGAGCTCTAATAACGGCACCAAAGGATTTCTTCCAGTACTAATAAGAAGACAGAACCCACTATGTACACTGACAACACAAGGTGGGAAGGGAGGCATCCATCCAGCGTGCAGATGTCTAAACTACATCCTTCACCCATGCCTGAACCCTGCTATGCTTCTGGGTGTACAAAAGGCAAACAGGAAATTACACAGTCAGAACGCCCAGAGGAGGTTTTTGTAGCTGCAGTGGTAGCCAGCTCTGCTCCTGTCTCTTCAGTACCCCTGTGTCTGGAGAGGCAGGGTGGAAACGGAGCGCTGCACCCCTGCAATGTGTCGGGGGGTACATGAGGGGAAGGCAAAGGTGCAGCTACCCTGGTCTGGCATCTTCATAAAGAATGCTGTTTCCAGCCTGCATGACTTAAGTCCCATTAGCTTTAACTGGTGTAAATGTGTGTGATGTGCTCCTGCTGGGGATCTGTGCCAGCAGTGCCCATTTGTGCTGTCCCGGTCCAAGCGGTTGTGTAGGGAGTAGTGAGGTGCAGCCCCGCACTGCCGGGCTTCTCTCTGCCCCATCTACACTCTCTTGTTAGCCTAGGTTTGTGCCCTGTCTACCACATAGATAAGAAGCCCACAGGTATGCTCTGCATGTGCTGCACTGATATGTATAGCAGAACAGAGAAAAGCTACTTAGATTTGACTCTGTGGAGCTCTCTTGGCTGAGGCTTTCCCTTTGCTGTCCTGGAGGTCCTGGGCAAGGCTACAGGGAGGGGATGTTCCCCCACAGCAGAGCCTGGGCTGTCCTCAGGGCACAACTCTTCAAACAGCTCATTCCTGTTCTGGGTGTTTGAGAATGAGTATTCTGAACATGAATAAAAGCAGGTATTTTCAAAATTATCTGTGGAAGGAGAAGTCAGAAGAAATCCAGATAGAAAAAACAATACTTAAAAAAATACAGTTTAAAAACAAACGAGATTTTACACTTCCTTAAATGTTGTTGGTGGAGTTTGGATTTTTTCCATTATTTCAGAGGAACTCACTAGTAGAGCATAATGTACAAATATAACAGTAAAAGGGTTATCTTGTCATCACCACAAAATCACAGGGAGAGGGGTCACTTACACTGTCCTGCTTCCCATTTCAGGACTACAGTAATAACAAAGCTGGGGCAGCTTCAACTGAGCATACATTAGGGCAGTATTTTCTAGCTCAGAGTGTTTCCAGTTAAAATTGTTTGGATCCAGCTTGGCTCACAGTTTTGATCTGGCACGCTCTGTCTCTAACCTCTCCAGTCTCCTGAGGCAACTCTCACTCAGAGAGAGCGAATGCCATTTTTCCACTGCCCTGGAAAGGGGTGTAAGTCCAAAATGCTCAGGGATCAGGGTAGTGCATCCAGCCTTCTCACAGCACCATCCCCTGGCACTCCTTCAGGACAGGACCCTCACCTGCACCCCGTGGCTGCAGACCCATAAGGCAGCTCCACTTCTCCTGCCTGAAGAGATGTGGAATGTGCTCCATGATATCCCAGGAACAGAGCACAGAAGAGGTGAAAATGCAGTCATTCAACTCAACACTGCAGTTCTGGTGCTGATCAAGCCTGCAGTGAGGATGGACAGGAGAGGGGGGACAACATTACTGGGCAGACTGGGAGCCCAACCTTCAGCAGATGAGAAGCTTTGCTCTGAAGTGGTTTGAGGAACAAATGTATTGTCTCTTTCAGGTACCTTTCAGGGCCCTGCCATGTGCACTCCCACCCAGACATTCTGGGAGTCAGCAAGAAGATCTGAGCTTGTTGTGGTGGCCCTTGTGCTGCAGGGGATGCAGCAGGCTCCCCATCACCCGGGGTCCTGAGGACCAGGGCCAAGGCGGGGAGTTTGGCCAAGAGTGGCCCTGAAGCTCTGCCATTTGACACACAACCAGGATGTGTGCTTGGGGAACTGGGCCTGGGTCCAGGAGAGGGAGAGGGTTAGAGATACCTCAATTTCTCTCTTTGTGGGAAGTGAATTAATGTGTGCACAACTCCACTGCACACACTTAACTAATTTATGAGAAAATCACACAGATTCAGCTCTGAAGGCATCCAGAGCACTGCTAGCCTTTATTCATGGTAATATGAAGTTTCATTCCAACCTTTGATGCACTTCCCCACTCCCTCGTTATTTAAAGTGTGGTTTTGCTCTAAAGACTGACTGTATAAAATTGGCATCTGCTTCCTTAGCAGATATATTCCATGTGTGAAATAAGAATACCAGTATAGTGACTTCAATGGCAAGAATTTTGTTCACATTCTTCTTTTTTTGTGTGTTGATGGTGCAAAGGATGAATTGTACTGTGGCATCTCAGGCAGCAGCAGTACTGCCCTTCCCTTTTGACCCTGTGCTTTTAGCCAAATGAAGGAATGGTGCCTTTATTCGTGAAAAGAAAAAGTGGTGATGAGGAAGGCATTTCTTTTGATGCACCTTTGTTCATGCACTAGGGGTATGCACTGGTCTCAAGTCACAGGAACACTGGGACAAAGGGAATAATCTATTTTCTCACACCCCTACCCCAGTCAGACGCCCTTTCTTTTTTACATAGCTTTTAAAGTTGCACTATTGGTGTGTTTTTGTTTTAAGGACTTCTTTTACATCTTCCCTCCTAGCTCCCCTTGCCTGCTTGGCCTCTTTTTCAAACACATAAGCCTTTGTAAAAGGAGAGGCAGTAAAAGCTCTCCCCCTTCTATGCCTCGTGTGTACTTTCATCTGGGGCAGTGACACATACTTGTGTTTGATGTGGAGGTTCCTGTAGGTTTAATTATATGGTTTCTTGTGGAATGTAATCATTTCTTCAGCTATCAAGTGGTCGTCACTGTGGCTGGCCAAAGGCAGTATTAAACTCCATTAATACCTGCTCAGTCAGATTCTGATCTCATTCATCACTCTGCAACCCCACAGAAGACAAAGACAGTCCCCAGGACAGGGGTACAGGAGTACCCACCACCGCAGGGTAGCCCGGTCTGCAGGGTTTTTGCAGCTGGAATGTGACAGAAAGAGGGGAACCTCAGCTTGGCTTTTAGATCTAAAGTTAATCTTTTTGTTTAACAAATCAGAAAATTGTGGTCAGTTGAAAAAGAACTTTGAAAAAAATCAGAATAAAGTTATTAAAAAATTTAGAGATTTTCCCACATTTCTCTGGAGAAATATAGCCCAGGTTCCGTGGAATCTGAGGAAGATGATTCTTTTCTTTGGAAAGGTTTATTACAGATGGGTAGGTTGGTGGTGAAAGATGGTGGGAAACTTTCATGGGTGCTGGCTACCTGGTGTGCCTCTATACAGTGCTTGCCCAGCATTGAGGCACCAGGGATTGCCCAGAGATACAGGCTGGTCACACAAAATATCCACTTGGGCCTTATTTAGAACTAAACTAACAGAAAACACATGAAAAATACAAGGAATTTTGTCTGTGTAAGGACTTGAAGACCTGACAGATACACATCTGGGTTTAGCTCTGTGCTTACTCCCCTCTCTATTCTAGGAGATCATCTCATGGGATTCTAGAACCTTCATGTAGGTCACCTGCTCCACATAAACCTGGTAGTAAAATAGATTCCTTTGCCCTGAGCTGCCCTGAATCTCCCCCCATAGCCATTAGCAGACCCGTTAAGTGGTGTGGGGCTTAGAGCAGATGGGGTTCTGACTAATACCATCTACACTAAGTCCTCCTCTCTTATAGTCCCTTCCACTTTATGACAGACTTTATTACTGCAGCTGTGCACTGGCTTCATGGTTTCAATGATTTTTTCCATAATACTCTCAATCCCTTCCCTGCTCATTGCTCTGGATGATTGGTTCCTTGGCCTCATATTAAATTATGCTACATTTTTCTGCAGCAAACTGTATTATAATGTATTACAAGCTAGTATTTACCATCTGTTGGCCCAATCTCACTAACAAGCCAAACCCTTTTGAATAAAAGGCATTTTTTCCTCAGAATTTGTACTGCCTCCAATACAGTATTCTCTATGGACCTGAAGCACATAATTATTTCATGGGGTACCCTGCAAATAGATCCAAGCAGATGTCAGGGCATCCTACAGAATACGTCTGTGGCAATGTATTTGCAGAATTTTGCCTTTCTAAGGCAGAAAAGAAAGATGTGGCCTTTTTAAGTCAGACAAGCAAGACAGGAAGCTATTGCAGTCTTGTTGCCCTCTTATAGTACTTAAAATCTCCTTTGTAAGTGCACTTTGCTTTCTTCTAATCTGGTTTTTGATGTTGCTTCCAGTTTGATCAGTTTATAAACTAATTAGCCTCAGGCTTTCCTCCAGAGGGCCATTAGCTTCTGACTGCCTCAGAACCACTGGACCATTATGCTGATTGAATTTATTTAGGTTTCTAAAAGATGCTCAATATCACTGTCCCACAGTTTACTACATCTGAACCTCTAAGGAACATAAATGTTGCAAATCCAGGAGCCTGCTGGCTCTCCCCCCACCTCCCTCTACAATGCCTGGGAGACCAAATGAACAGCCTCATAGGAAGGTTCCTACCATGGGCAAGGGCAGCCTCTTTCACTGCTGGATTGCTCCACTGAATCCTCTTCAGCCTCCTTGCTCTCATCAGTGTGAATTTGAAATGCAAATTGTTCTAAAAAGATGAACTTCCATCTCAGTCTTTGGCAATGGTTGTGGGATGGGAGGATGTGATGGTGGTAAGAAATAACCCCAAGAGCTCAGGAAACAATTTGTTATCCCTGGGTGAAATGAGGTTGTTGAGAACTGGGGCTTCGGGATTAAATTAAGAAATGGTAAAGGTGGCCCGAGGCTAGAGGGGTATTGAGAAGGTCAAAGTGGAGTGGGCACATCAGGCTTTATCATGAATTTACATGCAAAAACCCTACAGCAAGACACCTTAGTTTAAAAGAAGCTGAAGCAAGCAACCCAGAGAACTGAAGCCCGGTGCAGATTATTTCTTTGTATTAACAAATGTGCATTTTCTCCCGTACATGGGAATGTGTAACTCTTGGGCCTTGCTTTGCAGCTCCTTTACCAAAGGGGTACCTCTTAATCATAGCAGTACATGTAGCTGAGCACAGAAACATCTTTGTGAGCCCCAGACATGGCTGCATTCTTGTCGCCCTGATTTCTTTGCTGCTCTGAACCCCCTGACTCTGCTTGCAGTACAGATTTTCAAATTGCTTGAAGTGTTATTAAAATGGGGCTTGTAAGGAAAGAAACAGGTTCCACAGACTGAGGAATACAGTGTCAGCAAAAGAAAACTATGTCTATCAGCAGCATAACTGTGTGTGAAATGAGTTCTTATAAATATGTCTGTACCACGAGACAAGGCACTTCCATGTATTTTTGACACATTTCAACTATTTTAGGGCTTCTGGGTTCTAGTCTGGTTTCTGGCTGAAAAAAGGTAAGTGTACACATTGAAATGTTAAAGTATACCCTTGTACATAATAATAAACATTTCTCAAAGAGATTATTATATTATTATGTAACTGCATTGTAAGATATTCTTATAGAGTACAGTCTCATTAAAAATATGTGAGTAAAAGTATGGGCATGCTTTGAATCATCCTGCACACTTCTGTTCAAGAGTAATGGCTTGATCTTCCTCCTTCAGCTATGTGGAACACAGACAAATAATAAACACAATTTTTCTGCTCACCTGAGTCCCAATACCTGAGTACAAGTGATCTGAGGGATAAGGTAATTGAGAAGAGCTGGGTAGAAAACTGGAGCATGATGTTGAGAGGATTTCTAAGGGCTTAAGTGATGTTTTGGGAAGTTTGCAAAGAGCCTGTGGTTTCCCATTAATCCCCTTAATCGTCTGCTGTTTGGGAAATTACAGGGAAACACTGGAAGCTGCAGTGACACCGAGTGCAATGGCCTCTACAGAGAATGTGCAATCAGCTTTACTGACAGCAGTAACGTGCTACAGAAGGCTTAGAAAATTGAATCCTAAGCCTGTCTCCTGTTGAGTGGAAGACATGAAGTTGTCTCAGTCCAACACCCAGGTTCTTTCAGATGTTTCACATGAGGGGAGTTTGATGTTTAATGTGCAATTTGCTTATTTCCATGGCATCCTGATTTAACAGAGCGACACAGCAATGTACTGAAATCACAACCCAGACACACTATAGCAATTGCAAACTATGGCTGAATAGCAGTAAAAACATGATCCCATTACCAGCTGAAGGCAGCTGAAGCCTCTTGCTCTCTTTAAGGTTTATTTTGTTGTCTGGGTAATTTTCAGGCTTTATGTTGAGCTGAGCCACAAATATACTACCCCCACACTGGTCTGGCTGGTTCAGGAAGATAATGGTCCCTTTTGATTATTTTAGGAAAGGCCATTTACACAACCAGCTGACTCACTGTTTATCTAAAACAAAGGCCACCCTCCAGTCCCTTTTGTGTTGAGATTAGTTCAGCTTCCTTTATGACAGCCGTGGTCACTTCCTACATCTTTTCAGAGTTTCATGAGCACATCATCCTTGCCTATCTTCCTTGAACCTTCTTTCACTTGAAAGGGTTTACTGGTCTGCCAGAGAAGACCTCCAGGCCTCAAGCAGGTAGTGGTTCTACCCCTGAAGTGAGCAAATGAATTCATACATAAAGCATTCCTATTAGCAAAGGACACTATCCACACCTGTATATTTTAGAGGCAGGATCCCACCATCTACAACAGAATTTGAACTGTTATTAAGCAAATCACATAGGCTAAACTTTTACTTCTGGTGGCAACCACTGGCACCAGGGCATAACCCAACCTGACCATGTGCCCCGGGTGGGAAGCTGCCCTGCCTGCCAAGCCACTGTGTTAAATTTGCAGCCTCTTCTTCTATAAACTGTGCTGTATGCTGCATAGCTTGAGTCCCTGCCATCAAAATAGTGTCCAGCATTTTTTTAATGGATGGTCATCTTTCTGGGGTTTGTAAGCCATTTTCCCTGTCTGGAAACCATAAATGGGTAAGATTTATATATATTTATTTCCAGAGACCTATTCTCTAACTCTTCAAGATTGTGCACACAACACAGGGTATCCAGAGCTCATTTATCCCAGAATGGGTGTGGAGCAGAGGAAAAGATGGAAGATGAAACAAGTGAGACCAATATTGAGAATACTTTTTAAAGCATTCTTTTGAATGAATACACTTTTACAATGTATTTTTCTCTAAATGATGTGTTCAGGCAGAGGCCCAATGTCGTAAAAAGACACATAATTGGCACTCGAACAGGTCTGAGTTATTTCCTGGTTGCTGTAATTTTACACCTGTCACTGACCATATATTTAGAAAGAGTGAAAAAAACAGACCTGGGGTTGTTTTCCTGCTGCTTGCCTTCAGGCCATGCTGACAAGCTTGCAGAGTTTATAGCGTGCCTTTGTGACACTGGTGCCTGCAGAGGAGAGAGCAAGAACTCATCTAAGACATAGCCCTGCAGGGACCAACAAATGCCCTCTGGTTATGGATGCTGCAGGAGTAAGTAGTGTGGCTTTTCAGGTCTGGCCCTGCTTGCCCATCTCCTTTTGCAGGAGGCAGAATCCTGCCCTGTGGGAGTGATGCCAATCCCCAGCCCAGAGCACTCCTCCTCACTGAGGATCACCCAGTGCTGCCTTCTTGGAGGGGGCAGCAGGCTGAGAGCTGCTTTCTAAGGGAACTTCTATTAGTGAGGTTTGTGTTGTGCAGGGTTTTTTTGTTTTGGGTTTTTTTTAGGTTTTTTTTTTTTCCCCTGGGATCTTCTGAAAGTACCTACCCTGTGGCCTCAGCTGCTTGTCTTGAGCTTAAAACATACAAATATAAGAATAGAAAATCAAAAGCGCTGCCAGACGAGGCTGCCCAGACATCAGTAGCATTTATACAGCAGAATAATGATGCAGTCCCAATCTTCCTTAGTTAACCTTCGATGGATGGGAACAGGAGGTTGAACAGGACCGGGTAAAAACGTTGTCCCTTTCCCTGCCATCAGTTTTTGGGTCACGCAAGTTGCATCTTGTCCCAGGTTGCTGGGCTCCTCCACCCAGAGACAGAAACCCCGCAGGGAGCCAGAGTGAGAATTCAGCTGCAGCACTCTGGGAGATTTCTGCAGGTGTCCCCACCCAGGGGGCCAGAGACAGGGGAAGCAAATCAGCTGGAAACCCAGATCATTAACCCCCTGTGCTAATCCCCTCTGCAGAAATACTTGTCCAGGTATGTCAGGGCCCTAGGTGCTGCTTCTTAATCCTCCTCCTTCATCTGACCCAGATGAATGATTATTTTTTGATGCTTCTTCTTTTCTAGTTAGTCAGTGAGTCAGAAACAAGGCAGTTGTCTGCAGAGCTCCAGACATGGTTTTGCTCAAAAGCTTTTGCATGACACAGATGGCTCCAGGAACTGCTGCTCACTAATGCAACCTGGGGCAGATCTGATGACGGTGGCAGGTTCAGAGAAATCAGAGCAGACTTCATCCTGTGCCAGGCTGCCTCACCATCCACTGCAGCCCTCCTGTGCTTCCCAGGCAGGCTGTGGTCCCTCTCCTTCTCTGATGCAGCTCTGGCTCATGTGGCCTGAGAAGAGGGGTTTGAGCTCCAATGCAATCAGATTAATTTTACAGCCGTTTACTTAACAGAATAATTCAACAGAAGTTGGCCAAGCTGTATTATTAGGGTGGAAAATCAGGGTATCATCCATTTTTAATAGTTTTACGATGTTGGAGGCAGATTGACCTCTCTGACTCTAGGACTGACACAGCTCTGAACACAGGCTGGTCTGTCAGACCCAATTGATATGAATTGGTTTGATCTAAAAATCAGAGTATTTTATTCAGTAATTTACTTTGTGTACTTTTTTCCTCTCAGTGTCAGTGAGTACTTCACTACGTTTCATATTTTCCAGTTTTGCGTTTTTTTGTGTTTTTTTTCTGCAGTGCTGAAAGCAACAAAATATTGTCACGTGAAAGACATTTGAATTTCTTACAAGTCCGGATGTTAAGTCTCTAAGGACACCTTAGACAGGGCCCTTGTGACAGCAGCTGGGCTATTCACAGGTCCCCATAGGCCAGGGAGAAGCAGTACTGAACAAGAAATAATTTTGCACATAACATATTTTGTCCCTCACCAGCTTAAACTTTTTAATTTCCTGTGGCCACAAGTTACATAAGGAAAGATGTCACCCTCTGAGGTTGGGCACTGTTACCTTAGTATTGTATTATATTCACACCTGTGATAAATATTGAAGGCACAGATCCATTGTTTTAGTTATTGTCTGTAAATTCTAGCCTTGAAGAGTAAGGAGTCTTGCAAGCCCAAGACACCCAAAATCAAAAGGGGGCCTTCGAGAGGGAATGGTTTTCCAGAGCAAGCTTTCTCACTGTGAAAAGTCTGAAATTATTGGTCTCCTGTGATCTATAGTGCAAAGGCTTTATAGGTCTTACAGAACACCTGGAATATTCAGCAGTAATTCAGAAACAGAGATATGTGCTGTTGATACAGCGTATCACTTCAGAATATACACTATCAGAGAAACTGCACATACTTTACACCCCAAGAGATTACCCTGAATGTACTATTAATGTGTGCAAATATATTTGCTATTGTTGGCATAATTCGCAAGCACAAAATGAATGTGGCTACACCAAAGCCCTCTGGCTGCTCCATCAATTATGCCTCATTTTCTAGCTGTGACTTGTATCTGCTTATATCTTCCCAGAAATGATGAAAGATGAGTGATGAGAATAATTTAATTTATGGCTTCACCGCAAATTAAGTCTTAGGTTACAATCCTTAGCATTGTAACAAAGCAGCTCATACAGTGAGGTTCTTTACTCAACAGAAGGAACGGGTGTTTACTACTGAGTGCCTGCAGCACTTCTCCTCAGTGAAGGGCTGGACAAACCCATGGACCATTTCCTATATTCTTCCAAGGACAAAAAAAAGTGCCTGCTGTGAGAGAGCCCAGACCATCATTCCCCTCACATAGATGTGTCAGCAGCTTAGTGTGCTGCTGAGCTTAGCTGCTCCAGTGCTATCTCCCTCACCCCCAACTCAGCCCTGGAGGTATTCACACCTTGTGAGCCTGCAAAACCAGTGCTGGGCAGTGTTTGTGCCCTGGTTTGAGAGAAGGCTGCCATCTGCTAGCAGTGCAGACTAACCCCGAGTCCAATATCCCTCTGTCCCATGACTCCCATGAACCAGGGAGTCTGCATGAATAAGATGTGGAAGCAAGGCTTGAGAGACCTGGAAGCAGAGTTTAATCTGCTTCTCATCTACTTTAGATATGTGGATACTCTCTGGACGTTCAGTCTGGATCTGGGTGCTCTGTATTCCTCCAAATCTGATCCTTTGCCCTCCAACTTAGTCACTGGGCAAAGACTCTGACAATTTCAAGTATAGGTGGGTGCCTGGGACTCTGCTGTCCTAAGCCCCAAAAGCAATCCTGAATGCCCTGTCCTTTAAAGACTAAAGTTAAAATCAATTTCCCCTGTTCTGTGACCTCATGGAGCTGCTGGTTAATTTTTGTTCTTTCAGGGACACCTAAGCACTGAAGTAAGAACAGCCAAGGCTTTGTTAAATGATTTCCAAACCAAAGTGACATAGCTGCAATAGGAAGCACCAGGTCACCATTCCCACCCCTGACCTTGCAATCTCTGGCACCTCTCTGGTCCCTGCTGTGCATGTTTCCACACTGCCTGTGTCTGAACTTATTTCTGGTGTGCAGCCTTCCCCACTGTCACTCCTCTTCCAGGGTGACCTTTCAATGTCTTGTGTACCCAGACCACATTTCACACACCTCTGATAATGCCCTATGTTTTGGTTCATCCTTTTTGTCTGTTCTTTTTTACTGCTAAATGAGGAAGCTTGCTTCACCCCAGCCACATCAGAATCCTGGGTTGAGTGGTAAGGAAGGACATTTTCTGAGTTGTATATTGCCCTTTGCAACTGGCCTCACAGGGGTAGAGCTGGACACCTCTTCCCTTTCCTTTAACGGAAGATGTATGATGAAGATGTACCAGAAAAACTACCAGAACATAACAAGAGATGAAGTCCCTATCATCAGAACCTCTAGATGGATGCCCCTTGTCATGATAGACTGTGCAGGGTCTATCAGAGAAAGTGAAAGTCTATCACAGAGAAAGTGCAGCCATGGCTGAGCCATCAGAGATGGAAACATTAGCAGAGTGTACTGAAAGCAGCACTGGGAGAAGCAAAGGATGACTAGAGATTATATCTCATTTTAACCTGACAAAAAAGCTGCAGCTTCTCAGCACCATTAGTAAATAAGGTCATTCTACCACAGTAGGATCTGATATCCCAGACTCTGCTTCTGGGAAGAGCTGAGTGCCCCTGGAGCCGGGCTCAGACTGTGTGTCCCCAGCACACTGTGTGGCACTTGGGATGCCACAGGGCTCCCCAGCTGAAATCAGAAGGGAAAGTCCAGCACAAAAGCCAGAACACGAAGCTAGGGGAATGTACACAAGGGACAAAAGGCAAAACAGTGCATTTCAGGACAGCTCCTGACTGTGGCTCACTGAAATGTAATCATGACCCAGGCAATTTTGCCAGCACTGGTAGCAGGGACAAGCATTTGGTCTCATTTTTTTTCTGTCACCAAAAGAAGGCATGGAGTTCTGCATGGAGTAATATTAAGAGTTGATTGATTGCAGATTAAGAGCCTGAATAAAACCTTAATGACGTCAATGGAAAGATCCTCATTGGCTTGAGCCAGCCCCAAGACACTTCTCGACTGATGCAATGGGATTTTTTTTTTTTCAAATGCCATTGTTAGAATGTGAAAGCTTCTGTTGGGCACAAATATCTCATAGGAACAGAATTAAAAAGAGGCTTGGAACAAAAGGACAGATTTAGCTGCCCAAGATTGCTACTTCAACGTGGATGTACATTTACGTGGTGTCACAACAGTGTTCTTCACCCTGCATCATACAGAAGGAAATTTCAGGTGTGCTGGGGGACAGTAAGCATTTTGAACCTGGGAGTTTCCCTGTGTATACTAAAACAGATTTGTCTCACACAGTAAATGAAATATTCTTTATAAAGATTTTTCTGGCACACAGGTACAGGTGTTTGAAAGAAAGAAAAGGGCCCTATGCGCTCTTGCCTGTAATATATATTACCTATAAGAAGCACACATATAAATATTTCCAACTTTATTTCACAAGTTATTGTCCTCTTTCTTCAAGCTAAGGAATTTTTATGAAGTGTGTATACATCTGGTATTGGATCAATTCAGGATTATGATAAAAAGATTATTTGTAGCTCTGCATTGACATTTGCTTATTGTATAGATGACATCACCATGCCAGACTATTGCTTTAACTCAGCATTTCCCAGTTTTATTGCATTTGTGATCTTGCATATAGCCACAGAGCAAATCATTAAAGAGGATTGCATGAAGGATAATGAGTACCATAATACTTTTAAGCCTCACATACAATCTTTAGCTGGACTCAAATTCTTTTGATCTGTTGAACAAAGTTGCAAGAAACACAAAATAATGGACATTGAATGACACATTTGCTTGTAATCTCAGATTTTCCAAATCCCCCTGGTGTACCTGTGTTCTCCTTTTTTCTCACTAATGAATTCTGACACTGAAACAGATGTTGGCCTGTAAATTCTTTTACATTATTTCATTTCCCAGCAATGCTGCTGCTCCAGATTCACTCACTAAGAAGTAAATGCTAAAATATGCTGACTCCTTCATCATGTCTTTCCTTTTCTACTCCCCTTGCTGTTTGCCAGATCATGATGGACTCCATCCTGCATCATGCAAGAGTGACAAGGGAATGACAAGTTTTTCATATGAATCAATTATCAAGTTTTTATTACTATTTTTTTCTAAACATTTTGCTGCATAATTTATTAAAGAGGGTAGGAAAAAGATATTTTTTTGTTTTTTAATTCTGTATGCCTATGTGGCATTTGTAACTTTACTACAAAAGGATGCAGCTGGACCTAAGCCTAAGCCCAGTAACAGCTGCCAAACCGGGGAAGCAGCTTTGCAGTTCTGGGCTGTCCAGTCCCCTGTGAGCCCTCCAGCTGCTCCCAAAACCACCAGGGACCATCCGGAATGTCACCTTTACCATGCTGGCTGATGGTGATCCATCCATTGCTGGGTTTCCCTCCATGTCAATTTGCCATTGTCCAGGCAGCAAGCCAGGGAACTCTGTTTTGTCATTGGGGCTGGAGCCTTGTTTTATGTGACTTTACAGTTTTGCTTGTAAAACACCTCTTAAGTAACTGTAGAAAACAGTCTTTCTACCAAGGGACTTGTTCAAGCCAGTTTTTCTTTCTGTCTTCAAAATTTTATGGAAAAGAGAGGTTTATTTGTGCAAAGCAGGAAATGGATTACACTGACTCTCAAATGCTTATATAAGAGATTTCACTGGCCCTGAGTGCAGACCAATTGGCCAGATCAAGTTGCCTCAGACTGCCTCGATCTAGGGCGTGAAATGCACTTGTAATTAAGGCACAGAAGCTGTGGCACAATATCATTTCATGCCTCTGTATGACGAATATGCCCATGGAGTCAGAGACTCCACAAACTCAATGAGGGTGGCCTTTCAATTTCCATTTTGTCTGTTCAGATTTCTGAGAAAGGCCTGATAGCCAGATCAGAACTTGTTGATCTTTTTTTCCTTGAACGGACCCTGTTCTTCTCCTCACTCATCACTTTACATGTTCCTTCTGCCACTCTCTAAATTATCAGAACTCTCACATTTTTGTGATGTTTTCAAAGCTTGGGGTAACAAAGGGAAAAGTCAAAAAATTAGGCAAAAGTGCTACCCTGTGGCTACCACTTAGTTTGTTTTATTTGGCAGCAAGTAAGAAATCGAAGCTAAACTACCAAAAAGTTGAAATGCTTTGAAAACATTCCTCAAATTGCAAAAAAACATTAAAAAATGTTCATTTCAGACTTTGCAAAAGGGAAATATTTTTTCTTCTATTCTGGTTTCTAATTACATTCAATAACATTCATAACTGTTAAGGCCTGAATTTTTTTTCCTAGTGTGGACTGCAAGAGAAAGGTGAGACATGGCCATTTGTCTCTCTCATGGGAAAGGTATTAGTGGCCAAATCCGGTGGTTTCTGAGAATAATGTGTGAATTCAGAGAGAATTCTTGGAACTGGCCTGCCCCTCACCTCGTGGCCAGCTCTAACTCTATGCCTTTTTCAGCTCCTCCAGTCCACTCGACCACAATGAAACATGACTACCAAGACCTGCAGTGGTGGTGGCCATCACTTCATCCATCATGGTGGCATCACAGGGAAGCAGAGTGAAAATCCCGTTTCACTTCAGGAAATCAGGAGATCAGGAGATTCATGAACAGCAGGAGATCAAGGCTCTGCACTGCCTTTGGGAGCCTTGTCTGCTTTTACATTGAATTTGCAGAGGTGTGTGGGCCTTGCAATCAGATCCCTGCTGCCTGGGGCACAGCTCTCCTGTGTGAGTTGGGTCTCCCTGTGTCTGGGTGTCGGCTGTGAGGACCTCTCAGCAGTCCAAACCAGCAGGGATGGTGCTGGAGTGTGTGAGGAAGAGGCATGGGTGAGGAGAAGGCTGGGTTCAGCACTGCTGGGCACCACAGATAAAACCAGCAGCTCACAGACCTCTGGCTCCTGCTGGAAGAAAGACTCACAGACAGACAACTTCGGCTGTCACAAGAGAAGCTTGAAACTGTCCTGCCTCGTGGGACACTGTAGAGAGAACCACAGGTCCTCAGGTGTCGCCGATAATGAACTGGGAGCTTGAGCCCAGGTGTGCCCACTAATTAGGGCCTGCCCCAGCCGGAAATGGGCGGGGCTGAAGGGCAAGATAAAAGGCATGCTCCCAGAAGCAGAAGTGGGAAGAGAGGAAGATGCCTGAGGAGAGGGGTGGCAAGGGAGCTCTGGAGAAGAGTGTCCTTGAGAGAAGGCTTGCTGCAACAGGACACACTGGGTGTATGCAGGCAGCCAGAGAAGCATCTTCCCTGGCAGAAGTGGTCCTGAGCCCCCACACAGTTTTTGTCAGGCAGTGTGGGGCTGTGGGAGGTTCCATCCTGCTTGTGGTCCCTGTCACCCCTGGGCCTCTTGCCTGCACCTGGAGCAGGGTGCTGTGCATCATGAAGTGGGGTGAGAAGCAGTGCAGCCTGGAATTAGCATCTCTGTCATAAATAGATAGCACAGAGGGGATCCTTCCTCAGGAAGGTTTTTGAATTTGCAATTGTCTGCCTAGAAGCTGTGCAAATCCAAGCTCCAAAGCCTTTGGTTCCATAAAACCAATGAAAGTTTTACCTGAGTGAAGGATTGCCATAAAAATTGATCAAGCACTTCAATATCTGCCCTTCTTGAACCTTCTCCTTTTGTCAGGCTGCTGCTAGATGTGCCCAGGCTATACCTCCAGAGCTCAGTTCTGACTGCATTTGGCTTCTAGCTGCTAGCTTTCCAGCATGGGATCATATGTGATTTGGCTTGGGGAAGCATCATATGTAGCTCTACATCAGCAATGGTAGTTTGCCAATTGTAGGTATAATTAACAGACTGGAAAAAAAACCCCAAACAATAGCTTCAAGTAGCCTCAAGCCAAGTTGTGGGCAGAATATTAAATAGATTGCATTTTTCAGAGTGTATAGAGAGAATTAGATCTGTGGCTGGGGAGTGGCTCCAGACAACCTGAGGGGAGCTTTGAAAGGCTCATTAGCTTGCAATGCTGAGATCTAAACTTTGGATTCGTTAGGCTGCTCAAGCCCCAAGGAGTATTTCCTGGGCTTTCACACTTTGGATGCTGCCCAATCACTCCTGTACTCCCTGTGGGAAAGACAGAAGATGGCAATCTCTGATGTGAGGCTTGTCAATGGTTCATGACAGCCTGTCCTGCCCTCAGGATTAATAAGGTAGTCATGCACATAAGATATTCTCTGGGGATCCAGGAGATTTGGGTTTGGTTTTCAGCTTTGCAATGGATTCTGTGGAGTCTGGCTTCTCTTCTCTGCTAAGTGAGGGTAAATAGCAATTCCCTTTCTCTGCCTTGTGTCAAAGAATGTAATGATTTCAAGGAAAAAAACTCCTCTGGCAAATGAGGCTGTCAGATCTTGATGCCACTTGAAAGTAAGAAACACTTGTGATACAATTCAGCAGGCACTATGGAAAACTTGGTGTCAATCAGTCAAGGAAAAACATCTTGGGATTCAGAATAGAATGAAAAACTGGGTAATAGTAACTTTATATGTGCATACAAAGTCACAGAAAGGTATAAAAATAGCGGAGGAGATACACCAGTGATCTCTTAGTCCTTCCTGGTTCTCCACTTGCTATTCCTTATGGATATTTGTGTAGGCTGCTCTCAAAGATGTCCACTTCCTCTATCAACACCACATTTCCATTCCTTGCTTATGGAAGTGGCACGATGCAGCATTCAGTGCCTGCCTGAAGTCAAGATTTATCAAATGGTTTCTCCTTCCTCTAAATGTGCTACCACTTGATGTCTGCTCTGATCTCCTGCACTGTCTCCTCAGGAAGGACCAGCATGTCCAACACCTTATACATTTTTTCAGCCATATCATCTTGCCTACTTCCTCATATGAACTGAGTGTGTGGAATCCTGTAGATCATCACCATGGACATGCCCTCTTTTGAGATGTTCCTTGTTTACTGTTGCCTCTCATTTGCCTCAGGATTGCCTCTCTTTTTAAGACTTTGTGCTTAATTAACACCATAGAGTTCCCACATTTTTGTTGCCCTGTAGCACCCAAACCCACTCTTTTCCCCAACCCAGTCACTACCCTAACTGAGATTTTTGTTCTTGTGCCCTTACTATCACTTCTTCATGAAATGCCAGCTCTCCTTGCCTTCTTCTCCTTCTTCCCTCCCCTGGAATCTGTCAAGCCACCCATTTCTCCTTTTATCTATCCTCAAATATGCAGTCCATGTTGATGCACTGTCAGAGAAGTTCTGTATATGTCCTGGGGGCATAGTTTTTCATTACTGTCCCCATAAATTAAAAAGATAATCCAGACACACAATGTAAAAATGTAAATAATTTGCTTGTCTTCATTAAGAACTGCATACAGACTGAGGAAATTTTCATGTTTTAGGAATGAACAAATGAAAGAAAAAATAAACATCGAGTCAGTAAATGGTAAAATGTAGATTTTTAGATTTTCTGGCACAGATTAGCAAATCTGAGGTACTTAGACAAGTGTTTATCATATAGCTCTTTGCAGGAACATGGTATGTAGCAAAAAACTAAAATTTGCTTTCATTGCTGTAGAGACATTGTAAGGAGTGAGAAGAATGTCCTAGTCAATAACTGTACTTTGAATTCTAAAGCTGAAATATGCTCTCATTTAAATAAAAGAACAAGCCAGTAAGTGCAGGTGATTTCAGTGGAGGAAAGTAATATCTAATCCAGGAGTAAGATTTTTAATTCAGAAAGCCTTTTACCGATTTGAAGTTTCTTTTACTCCAAAATGAATAGTGCAAAAAAACTTAATTGTGAAAAAATACAAGATAGTTAAAATACCTTTCTCTAGCAAAAATAAAGACTTATTGGAATAAGCTTTTGAGAAGAGATTACATTTTATTGTATAAAGAAAAGAATTATTATATCCTAATAAAGAAATGTTCAATTTTATGAAAATATTACAGTGTTTTTTTCTTCAGTTGATTTTTTTTTTTTTAATTGATGGCCAAAAGTATCCTCAAGACAGTAAACTGTAGTCAGCGTTCTGCAAGAAAAATCTTTCCATTGGAAGACTTCCAGCCAGGTCTCCATTTCACTGCTGTAGAGTAAATAATTGATTTTCCCATCTAGTCCTAGTCTATTGCATTTAAATATCATGCTGCCTGTTTAATGAAATATTTTATTAATTTTTAGAGAACAATCATTTGTTTCCAGCTTTCTCAGTGGAATTTTGCAGTCAACATCCACAAACTGAGGCCCAGATTTTGATGCTTTTATTCCTGCTCTTGCACTGTAGCAAGATCTACCTGATCTTTCTAACTACAAGTCTGCTGGGGTGACAGCACACACATGGACAGCTAATCTGGGCTATGAGAACACAGATATTCGGGCCAGAAGATGCTATGTATGTGGCCAGTGAGTGTGTTCTCCAGCCTGCAGAACTTCTTGGTGACCGTGCACAAAACCCAGCAAGATCTGGCTGTGAATCCTGAAGTGAAAATCAGCCCCCCAGAGTCAGATATCTAAAAATCAGGGATGCCTACAGGTTAAGATGTCTGACATCCTCCTACTGCTCGTGGTAAACTGGTCATTACATCAGATGAGCTGGGGAGCCTTTGGTGTCCATGTATAGACATCCAGTTGAAACTCCTCTAGTGTATTGGCTGCATCACTGAGGACCATAACAGGACTTGGACACCTGGGTTGCCTGTGACCACAATTGTGCTGATCCATGAGCTGAATCCCATCTCTAGTTCCTTAATAAGGTGGTTGGATCTAGGAATCATGGATGTGTTGTGCAACTGCAACTTCACCCCTCTCACACACTGTAATGGCCCAAATCCTTCTGAGTATCTAAAAAAGGAGTAACAAAGCCCTCTTCATCTGTAGTTGGTTGTGTTAACCAAGATCAGAGCTGCAGAGCCACCCTGGTGTGCTAGTTTGTCACAGTAGTTCCCACAAAGACACAGCTTGGAACAGAGGACTGAAGAGTTACAACTGGGTCAAAGTAACTTTAAGGGAAGTCCTAAGCTTACTATTTCCAGTCTTCAAAGGCCTGAGGATTATTAGCTTTTCCTCATAAAATTTCACCATTTCAGACAGATGGAAATTAACAGTACATGAGGGATCTTAGGCTGCTGCATGCTTAAAGTATCATCAAGCTTTAAATACACGACTAAGCAGGACTTGTACAGCAGGAGTTACAAGGAGTCTGAATAGTGTATTTCTTACTTCTTGTTCTTGCTGGTTCAACTTCCTTTCCCCTTACCTGGCAGTACAATTACTGTGCTGTGTACCAGCAGTGGAAGATGGCAGCATCAAAGTACCAGAATTCACACATGTACACCTTCTTGCACTAAACAAACCCTCCACCATCCAGTAAGGACAAGACAAAGGTATCCATCATTTTGACCAGTTCATCACTGACTGTGAGACTCAATATTACTCAGTGTTGCTCAGCAAGCAAAACTGTAGACTGGAAAGTGCTGAGGGCCATGCCTACACATTAAGTCTTCCAAAGAGGTCTTGCTTTGTGCTGGATTTGGTGCCGTGGACTGAATGCTTCCGTGCCACTGAATGCATGGATGGAGTACATTCCCATTTATTTGAAAGGGAGCCAGTCCACATTCTCCAAAATTCCTCTGTGATCACAGTCAAAGCATGGCACATGGAGACATTTGCTTCAGAAGTCCCATCCTGATCTGCACTGGTTGCTAGTGGAGACACAACCAGCTCAGGGGTCTTCCACTGCCCATTCACCTGGCACAGCAGAGGCACTCATGGAGCCGAAGGGCACAGTGAGTCCCCCCTTTTATAACCCATCTGTCTACACTTCCACAACTTCTCACAGTTGCAATGCTGACGACATGATTTTTGAGCTTTAATAGTGATTGCCTCCAGGTCCTTGAAGTCTGGATCTTTTTATCCCTTGAGCTCTACAAGCCAACTGTGACTGCACAGAATACAAATTAAAGTTATCTAATGTTTTGCATCCATGTAAGGACATTTGTCATCAGGTTTCCCCTTGCAGAAACCAAGGACATATCGACACAAACCCTGAGTGGAGGCAGCTGCCTGCCTCACCAGCACCTTGAGCCCCACCAGTGCCCCAGTGATGCAGTCAAGCCATGCCAGTTGAGACCAGACAGAGCAAGCACGTAGACAGTGACTGATTAAATAGGGGCTATTGGGTATCCAAGCAGGCTGCCAAAATGTCTCATGATTAATCAAAATATTTTAAAAAATCAGAGAATCTGACTGCTGCTAAATCTGACTCTGTTTTGCATCTCCTAGGAAGGTAAATAAAGGATCCTGCTCCACTCCAGAACTTAATTGTCTGGGGAGATCCTGGAGCTGACACAGTTCACAGCCATTGCCAAAGCAGACCCATGGCCTTTCCCAGTGACTGGTTATTAGATAGTGCACTCTCTTCCCAACACCTCCTGGAACATCTCCCTCAACCTGCCCCCCTGGCCTCCCCACTCTTGGCCATCATCCACCATCTCCATGCATCCATGGCTCTGGGTGTTCCCACCAAGGGTTCCCTTGGAGGTGCCGGGAAAAACCCATTGGACAGATGGGATAGATTCACAGACGTGCAAGGGCAGAGGGGAAGGACTCCTGGAAACATACAACATAGCTCAAGCAGGGCAGAGGGGCTGTCCAGTCACAGAAGTGAGAACAAGTGAGTTCAGTTGGTTTACAATACAGTATTGTACAATGGGTGAAATCTAGCTCTTTTCCTTCAGAGATTCCTCTGTGCTCCTTCCCTTCTCTCAAGTGAAGATGCCTGAAATATTCTTCCTTTTATTGCCTGAAATGCTCACTGGTGACCCCAAGCATCCCAGGAACAGAGCAGCTGACCACTGCCATTTATTCCAAGACACTATGGGCTGTGCTTTCTGTTTATACAGGCTGGATAAGCAAGTACTGAGAGAGAATATGGATTCTTCTTTTAATAATTCAAGTTTACATAGCAATGTTTTGCAGCTTAGGAACTGGGGGGAGGTAGTTTGCCACTTGACAATGCAAATGTTTGGAAAACTTCAGGCTTGTGAGTAAATGGCATGTGCTTATCTGTGAAACCACAAACACTGGCACGTGCCTGCAAGCTGCAGCACTGCCTGGGCCCAGAGCTGTACCAAGCAAAGTTGTGTTGCTCTGGCATCACAGATATTTCTGTCTTCTTTTTGTCTCCTGTGTGCTCAGTTTCCCACAGCAACTTCTCAGTCACAGCTTGTGTGAATGCTCTGTTTGTATTACATCTTCTCCTCACAGAAACACAAAATGAAATGAAATGAAAATATATTCTTTGTCAAAGTTTTTTAATCTGCAGAGGAAGCCAGACAGGAAATTTGTATGGTGGCCCTCATTGATGCTGCAAATACTATAAAATCCTTGTTTCCTCCACAGCTGGCTGGAAGCTTGGCCCATTGACACAATAAGGAGAAATGTAATCTTCTGCTTGTAGTGTTGGAGGGTCTCGTTTTTACAGCTGCTATTTGGCTCTCTTTACTTTTTGTAAAAGGCTCTTGTATCTCCTCATGTGCAGGTTACTTCCCAAAAAATAAACCTTTGGACAATCTGTGGCAAAGTCCCCAGCTGTTCTTGCAGTGAGCATTGTGTCTGGAAGGAGCAGGTGAGCCACCAGGCCCCGTGCACCTTGTGCCCAAGCCCTCCTGCCACCATGTCCCAGGGCAGCCACCCCCCCAGGGACCCTTCCAAAAGGTGACAGAAAACAATAACCACTGCCTCAATTGTTTGCCCTGTGATACAAATGGTTGTGGTTATCCCACGATCCACCCTCCAGACAAATATTTTCAATTATCTGTTTCCAGGAACGAGTTCTCAGGAGTGGTCCAGAGCAGCTTTCCCAAATGCAGTAGCTACCTCCAGCCAAGTGAGTACCTCTGCCACACAGGTAAGACCCATCCCTGGCTGCCTGCTGGCCCACCTTTGGGCAGGGACACAGGCCAGGAGCCAGGGCCAGGGCAGGGACAGCCCTGAGCAGAATCAGGACCTGGGTCTCCATCTCAGGCCCCAGAGCCAGGCAGCAGCACACATCCCACAGCAGCCCAGGTATGGGCACCTCAAAGGTCCTGACAGTCTCACAGGTCCGTTCCTGTGTTATCCTCTGGATGCAACAGCATCTTGTAATCAAACCTCTCCTTGTGGGATACTTCCCACACAGGAGAGTTTGATCCAACTCTCATAATTATCAGACCTAGGATCCAGCCTGCAGACTGCTAACAGCAGCCCAAAGTAAAAAATTCTGTAGTGCCTTACAACACTAACCTTGGTTAATACAACGGGAGGAGGCGTGTAATCACAGGAAGGCTGCTATGTATACACAAAGGCAAGATTAATAAACCATTGTCAAGCCCAGGCTAAGTCAATAAAGTGGAACTGATTGGAAGCCAGGGCCGCAGGCAGGTAATCATTAATCTGTGTGTGTGATACTGAGTTTAAAGACCAGATGTTACTTGAAACCTGTGCAGATGCATGGGGTGTCCGGGAGGGCACTCTTGCATGCAGAGCAGGAAGAGCTGCATTCTTTGTGATTAACCCAGCTTGAACTTTGAAATCCGAGTCCCAAATATTTGCAAAAAATCCCAGCTAAGACAAAGCTTTTGGGTTTGTAAGGTCCTCTCGTTCTACAGTGTGGGACAAGATTCCTACAGGGCTTGGGGCAAGTCCCTTCACCTCCTGGGACCTCACTTTCCCATGCGCGGAGAACAATTCTTCCCCAAATGTATTTCCTTTGCATGTCTGGTTTCTAAAACTGAAGTTTTAGAAAGGAAAAACAAGAAGGCAAAACCAAGAAGTACCAAACCCTAAAAATCTGAGGGAGTTTTTCACTTATTTCAAGGCAGAAGAACACAGTTGGTCATTAAAGTATCAAGTATTTCCAAGTTCAAAAGGTAAATGTTAATTTACCTAAATATCTGGGCAGTGCTTTGTTACATAGCTCATATTCCCAATTATTGTACAAGGAGGCACCATGTTTTCCCAAATCACAGCATCACAGCTGTAAATTTCCTGTGTTGAAAACGAAGGTCTTACATGCTGAGGGCTTTAACAGAGCCTTTGTGCCCAGGATTGGCTGGCTAGAAAAATAATCCCCTTTCCTCATCCCTGAGCAATCATCAGGGTCTGAAGAGCTGTGGTACCCTGGGTGATGTGATTGCCCAAGGGTGCATCATGCCCACCCCACAGGCAGGTCTGGGGAAAGTCCCTGGCACAGGTTCCCTCAGACCAACCCCACCTTCAACCCCTTGCTTACACAAGTCACAGCCAGAGCAGACTACTTATTTCACCCTTGTGAAAGTGCTTTAACTTAAGAATAAAATATTGTTTTACCCTCTGCCCTGCTGCTCAGCTTAAATCCAGTGTTAGCTTCCATAGCTAAAACAAACCTCCTAAGCAAAGAGGTTTTAAGCTCTGCTTCCAAACACAGCTGGCTCAGGAGCAAGGAAGCTCAATTAGGTGCAGTAACCAACCCATTGCCCCTTCCTCTGCCCCACATCCCTGTCCCTTGAAAGAAAGGGCTGCTCCTTACACTTCACAGGTCACCCTGAACTAAATAATAGGATATTTGTCACCTTGTTTGCATGGATATTTTAATTGCTTGGAGCCAGGACAAAGTCTTTGCAACATTTAAAGCTGTGGGGTTTGAGTGGATCACTTCCCTGGAGGAGAGCAATGTGGCCCTGCTGTGTCTGCAGTGTTCCTACCCGAGTCAAACATGACAAGCAGGGCTGAAGAACTTGATTTTGCAAGGTGGCATTGGCTGGCCAGACTCTTTCCAAGGTGGTGGCAAGCCTCCCCATCATCTCCAAAAATGTGCATCCCTGCCTGCAAACAAGCAGCACCAGCAGGAGGGCAGAGAGGGGAGGGAAATGATGGAAACTTCCCAGGAGAGGGTTATTACAGAGTCTGAACAGGCTCTGCTATATCCAGGCACAAGTAAACATAGAAATGTCAGGCCAGGGTGCCCTGTTTTTTTTCATGACAGCACCTTAGCAAACATCTCAAACATTTGTTTTCCTTTGTGTAGCCTCACATGCCACCAACCAGCACCAACAATTACAAGCTCCTTACTTTTTCAGCACAGCCTTATGAGGAAATATTGTTGCAATGAACGGCAGCTCAAGCTTGGCATGAAGATGAAAATGAACACAGGAATAGCAGGGAAACAAGAACGTATGCAGAATAAAATTGCAAGGAGAACTGAGGCCAGGAAAAATTGCAATGGCTTCCAGGAACCCCATGGGAAAAATGGGCCTTTCAGATACTGAGAAATTCAGACCTTTTAGCAATAACTTGCTGTGGAATTATTAAGAGCTGTTTTGTGACCCTCTGAATTGAGACATCCATCAAAAATAAGTAGGTAATTTTTTTTCTACTGTGAAGTGAACTCCATTGTTTCTGTATCACCACCTTCACCCAAAGGAACTGCCATGCAGCAGCAGAATTTTTCCGGGGGGCAGGAGCCTTGCTGAGCTCACATGAAAACTGGGACCACTAACTCTGAGCTCTTCAAGATGCATCTGTTCTGCTTGACATCTGAACAGTCCTGTCTCCAGAGAATAGATGCTTAGCATGATCCCAAGTTCACATCTTTTGAATGACATCCCCATTAGTCATCCCAAACCATTAACAGTTATGCACATCCTGACCTCAGGTCTCTTCCTTCTCTGCAGACCCTACTGCCAAGGACAGCAAGGCTGGCAGAGAGGGGTAATTTATGGCATCAAAAATCATGGGTTTCATTGAGCTTAAGGGCAGAAGATCACCAAACAGCCTGAAAATTAGGCACTTAGCCAGTAACATTTTGCTCAGTTACTTGTCACTTGTGATCATAAGCATGAGTTAGACAAAAGCATGTGAATCCTCTGAGCAACCTGATCTAGTAGAGGGTGTCCCTGCTTCCTGCAGGGGGGTTGGGCTAGATGACCTTTATAGCTCCCTTCCAACCCAAATTATTCTATGATTCTGTGAAACCGAGCAACTGATTTCCACCAGCAAAGAGCTACATTCACCCCACTAACAGCAACACTCAATTCCCCGGGCGAAATCTCCTGGCGTAGAAGCCAAGAAACTTCATTCTGACATGGGGAAAGAAGCTCCATGTAGTGCCATGTTAGACCTCACATATGTGGACAAGGAAGACCTCAAAGTGAGGGAATTATCTGCCTCTTTCACATTCTGTCTCCTCAGGGCTTAGGAGGGTTTTCCTACCCCTGTGTCATGCTGTGGCTCCCTCCCAGCATCCCTCTTAAAGCACAGAAAAGGAAATTGTATTGCACAGATCCCACCAGAGCTGGGGTTGTCATCAGTATTTACCTCCATTTCTGTTTGCAAAGAGAAAGCAGTTTGAAGGAAGGGGAAATAGAACTGCCCATGCTGTCAGTGGGACTGTCCAGCAGCCGTGGGGCTCATGGTCTCCAAATCTGCACAGGAGCAAGGGGGTGGTCCTGGGCCCCACCACCAAAGGGCACTTTCCTGGCATTCTCCCTGAGCTTCAGGGCTCTCACAGTTGCAGACTTGGCAGCTGGCACTCACTGGCCCCACCACACACATCTTTCCCCAACTATGTTTTTTCAGTGTGTTGGTTTTAGCTGTTGTATTTGGCAGGTTTCCTTCATTGCCGTTAGCAGCAACAACTTATTGATAGGAAGGAAAATCTGAGGACGTAAGTGACTTATTCCAAATCCTCTCCTTTGTCTCCTACACACACACACACACGAGACACCCCTCACTACCATACCCTGAAATGGGGCCAGGTGATAAGGAGCTGTCATCAGGGCAGTATATATCTGTATCTTCCCCCTTGCAGATCATTTCCAGGATCAGACTTTCTCTCTGTATTTTGTTTCTTTTTTTGGTAATATTCACTAACTTCTTGGTAGGATGAGATAAAGGGTAGATCAAGAAGTTCAGATTCCTCTGTTGGGACACAAGTACAGAGTTTTGTCCTTAACACTGCAGGCTGGCTTTTCAAAGCTCCCTTGTAAATGCCAAAAAAGTATCTAGTGTCTCATCAATGGTTCTGATCCCATGTGCCACCAGTCTGGAAGGTCCTCAGTGGACATAGCAGTTTCTGTGTGCCAGTTTCTGAAAAGTTTAAACTTATTTCTACAGCTACTTTGGAATGTTTCAGCCACACAAATACATGATCAGAAAGAACAGGAAATGGAAGCTGTAGGGAGGAGGGAAATGAGGAAGAGAGAAGATTCATCTCTTCCTAACACAGTTCTTTTATCTGGGAATATAGGTTGTTGCCCCAGCATTAGAATTTGGGCTGAAGGTTTAGAGCAAAAATGTGTAAATCCCCTCCCCTTTTCTGAGGAAAACATGCACAAGCATAAATAACTAAATATTCAGCAGAGACATCAGATACTTTACCAAGGCCACCCAGTGAGTTTGCTTTTATTCTAGACCACCTTTCTGTTCTCTATTTGTGCATGTGGGTTGCTTGGCTCCAAGGGGAACCACAACCTACACTGCTGTACTGATGGTGGAGAGAGGCTTTCTGTGCTTCACCTGCTGAGCTTTGCTGCACTCAGTCTCACCAAGGCTCCTCCAGGAACAGCTGTGAATCTCCTCAGGACTGAATACACAGAGGAGGGAAACTCTTAAGCTGGTTTCTGAACACAGAGGATGAGCTTCATCTTACTCAGCTCCAGCAGCTGGAAGGTAACTGCTGAGAACAGTAGAGCTAATGCAGTAAAATGGAATAGTAACTTATCCTGGATCTTTATGACCAAGGGGCTCCAGGGAAGTGAGATGTATCTCACTATGAGAGGCTTTGTGAATTTAGGTGTAGTTTGCTGAGAGCAGCAGGACAGGGCCATCTCTTGTCTCTCAGTTTGTTCTACAGACCTTGTAGGTCTCCCAAAAGGCAGCTTCCAGTGTAGACAAAACCAACTTAATCTCCAGTGGTTCTCTCTGAAAAAGGGGACTTTACAGAAGGGTTATTTGTAATTTGTAGTTATTTGTAATTCCTACTGTTTTGAGATCAGCTGGTGGAATTTCACAGGAGAGGGGAGCTGAGGACCACTGCCCACTGTGTACTGTGCACACTCTGGAGTTCAGCTGCTGAGACATCAGCTCCCTGGTTATGGGGTGGCTGCCTCCCAAACACCATTTGCAGATCCAGGCGAGACAAGAGCACTTCTTGTACTGCAGGCAATATATACAAGTTACAGGATAGTTTCTGTCTCCAGGAACTCACAGTCTAAATTAAGACAAGACTGCAGTGAGAGATGTCACGAGAACTGGCAACAGGGAGAAAGGAGGATGGGAAATAGGAATCTTGCTGCAATACCATACTGTTTTTTTAGCACACTGCTTTTTTTTTTTAAAAACCAAACTTTTCTGTTTTCTGGAATGATGTCCCAGCACATCCCACTTCTCTCCTGTTTATCTCTGTCAATATCTGGTGCTCATAGTGCATCTCTAGATACCTAATGCATCAAATTCACATATGGTATTAATAAGCTGTGGGTATCTGCAAGAGTGTTCACGAAGAGCATCTGACTGATTGCATTGCAGAAAGATCCCTGGGACTGGAGTTATTTTCCCAGATGAACATAGGCAGGACATATCCAAGACCATTTTTTCTCCATTCCTTCTCATCACATACATATTTTCAGGACTCAAAGTCTGGACAAGCAGAACATCACAATGTCAACCAAGGGAAGATGTAAATCTCCGTAAGTAATTTTTAATGAAAAAAAATATTGAGTTACTCTGAGTGCCATGGTTTCTGGGTGGCTGGCTTTAACTTTAGCAAACCTTACTTAAAGGGAAATTTTACAGTCTTAATATATTCCAGATGCTCTTCTAGTCCCAGATGAAAGCTCTGTCGTCATTTACTGTTAATATTTTTGTCAGCAGTAGAATTTTATTGTAATACCCCATCTTATTTGTAGTCACTATTAGTCATAAGAGAAAACTCCTCTACAAGCTATCCCTGGGTCACTCCTTGACTGTCCTGTCTTACTGTATTTAATTAAAAAAAATTAACTACTTGTTGTGTCCAAGACTTGTCTATCTAATGAACATATACAATTACTTTTTACCTGATGAAAACCATTTGCTTCTTGCAGTTAGACAAAAAAAAAAAAAAAAAAAAAAAAAAAAAAGAAAAAAAAAAAAAAGAAAAAAAGTTCTACTCTACAGTAACAACAGTTGGCTTTATAGCAGTTCTCTGGTGGAATGAAAACAAGAGATTTGCTTTGAAAATAAACCTCCATGAACTTGGATCGACAACAAGGGACACAAAGGTTTACTGCAAAAACAAGAAACATATTTCACACTGTTAACCTTTGATCAGATGTTAGTTTCTCACAAGGAGAATAGCTTTTAAATGTGGCAATTTTGATCCTTTGTAGTGACCGATGATCTGATTACAGAAGGAAAGGAATTTGGGGGAACACAATAGAGCAGATTATCAAAGCACAAGTCCTCTGGATGGACCTTCCTTATCTCATGGAGAGCAGCTAGAGTAAAAAAAGTCACTTCATGATGGGATCCATATGACATTCACTTAGCATGAAAGTTGGAAGCTGCACTGTTATTTTTTTCTCTCCACTGTCTCTGACAATTAACCTGGATTTTGAAAAATCCAGTGTTTTTGCTCCTGCCCTTGCCACACCACCTTCCCCATAGGGCTTGAGCTACTACTTACAGCAGCTGAGAGGAGCTATAGGAACATAAACACTCCCAACTCTTGGTCCACCTCCTCAGAAGCAGGGTTCTGCTCTGTGGAAAAGTCTTCTCTGGCTGGAGCAGTAGCAGAGATTTTTTGCTGCCTCCTGAGGTGTTGTGACACGGTGAGGATGAGGCATGTCTTTTGGTCCTGGGCTGTACAATCAGGATAAATGTAGGAGCCTATAACCCACACCAATAGAGTGATCTCTCTGACACATGAAGTGTTCTCATGTTGGATACCATGGGGTAAACATTTTACAACATCATGAGACCCCATGCAATAGTACTGAATCACCAGAAGGTGATTGCTGATTTTGCCCAAAGCATCTGCTTGGCAGCACACCTGGAAGCTGTGGCAATACACCACAGCCTTTTCAGATCCAGGACCCAGCCTTGCAGACCCAGCTGGTCCAGCAGTGGAGTGGGTGAACCAGCTGTGAAGGACAGGTGGGATCTGGGCATGGCTGTAGGATGATGCACAGTGGGAACAGCTACTACTGAGATGGTCAAGGCTGTGGAGACCCTATTCTGTGTTAATTCTGACAAATTCTAGTGATGCTGAACCTCACCAAGATGCAGTAAGTTCTTTCTAAAAGACTTTATCTGTGTACCCTGCTGGGGCCTCCAGCAGCTGAGCTGAGAAGGAGATGGCTACTGGAGTCCTGCACCACAATTTACTAACCAGTGTTTATTCCATAATTATTGCCTTTAAGTCTTGAATAGGATCTGGCTTTGCTCCATGATGGACAAATTTTATTGCAAAAGCTTTCCTGGTGTAAAAACCTAAAATCAGAAGAATTTCAAGAGAAGCTATTGAATATTGGGGAATATGGTCTTTGTGTTGAATTCCATACCTGAAATCCCACTGCAAACAGGAGCTGTAATTGGCTAGTTTAAAGCTGCCTCTGGAATATAAAGCTGCTCTGTGTGAGCTGCAGCTGGGACACACACCTGTAAGAAAATTGGAGTGTGGAGATTGAATTTAAAGCCATGGTTGCAGGGCTGAATTTACCTATGAAAGATGCAAGACAGTGGCTGGGGATGAGGTGGGACGTGTGGACAGAGGAGATTGGGGAAGAAAATACTGTCTGCTCAAGCATGACTTGACTGAAAGAGTCTCATTGAACTGGACACATATTTGCTCTGCCCTCTTCTAGGGAGAAGCATGATACTGCAAAGCCACAGGGATATGGCTAAAAACCTGAAAGTGTTTATTCCAAAGTCTTTGTTTGTATCATCTGGATGACTCTGAGCAAGTGCAGGTTCCTACAGGGTTAGAAAGGCATGAAATAAATATCCTAGGCCTTGGGTCTTCGGGTCTCATCTTCCTGTGTAGTCTATTGGCACCTCAGGGTGCAATCATAGCTGGTTTTAACCTTTTCAAAAGATTCCTTTTACATTTACAAGATGCTTAGAGAAAGACTTAAAGTGAAGGGGAAAAGATGCTAGGAAAATTATTATTATCCAGAGGCAGCATTCAGATTACAGCAATAATGAGATAAAGATTTGTCACGTTTCTTCTGTCCTGCAGCTGTGTCTGTATCTGCATGAAGTTGCCAGGAGAAAAGAGCTTTCTGTTCAGCTGAGTTCTTCACTATGTGAAGCTGTTCACAAAACCACAATAGAGTTGTGACCAAAGAAAGGAAGAGGGGGGTGTTCTGCAGCTCTAGGGTGTGTGTAATGAGCCTTCATATCATAGAGACTTCAAGAGGCCACAGCTCATCTGAACATCATTGAGACACTAATGTGCTGTTTCTGAATGTACTGTTGTACAGTACTGTGCTCTGCTGTGGTATCAGTGAACCATATCTAATGATGGACAGTACAGCTCTATCTGCCAGTGTTAGGCTACTGGGTGAATTTCAAAAGGACATTAATGGGAAGGGAACAAAACCCAGCAGGTGGACTGTGCCTTGTATATCCTCTTCTTTCACTTTGTCACCATAACTGTCATCCAGGTGCTGTTATCACATGTGAGCACAAAATCCCCCACAATGCCAGCTCTGAGAGATGAATGATGACTGACAACACAAAAGAGGCACTGCAGCAACTTTTGAAGCAGCCTCTGCTCTTTCCTGTTGCTTGTGGTAAAGATGCTCATTGCAAAAACCTCATCTCTTGTTACACAGGAATTGCACACCAGTGTTTACTGCTGATTTTAAATCCACCAACCTATTGAGCCATCCTCTGACACTGAAGAGATGATGCCACCACTGGGTATTATACATTATACAATCAGTCTTTGAACCCTTTGTGGCTTGAGTCACTCTGAAACTTTTGAGGAGACAAACTCTCTAGGCAGTTCAACCTGTTATATCCTTTTCTTTGTTACTTTCTACAAGCCCTGTGTCTATAAGCCATAGGCTGATACCCTCTGGTACTTACTTGGCACTGCAGTTGTCGTATGTTGCAATGTGCAATGTGTCAGGGGTGAGCCAGGACTAATATCAGACTTCGCTGGATGCAGGCCAACTACTTGGCTGAACTACATGTGGCCAGCTGATCAGCATGGTACATTCATGATACATTCATGGTACATTCATGATACATTCATGGACCATTACTCAGCAGTCCCATGTACCAGCTTTCTTTCATTCTTCCACATTCATTCCATTTCTTTTAATTTTGGCTTGGTCTTTTTTCTCTTTCGTTGCTAAGGGGATGTCTTTTCCTCACCAGTGGGCTTCATCTCCTCTTATATTCTTATGCTTCCCTTTTCCTGTTTGTTTTTTTTTTTCTACCAAGTCCCTGGTCCATAGCAGCCAGCTTTTAGCTTTCCGCTTTAGTGACTTAGGACACTAAAATGTTCCTATATTTCACATGGTGACAAAACAGCTTCCTGCACAGGCAATCCATTGAACATCTGGAAGAAAACCTGTCAGCAAGTGTAAGAGGTAAGTATTTGTTATTTGCATACCCAAAGATATTTTTTCTCCCATTCATGCCATTTTCCTACCTGGCTTCTTTCTCTGAAAAGAAAGGTCTGCAATATTACCATGTTTGAAGTGCCAAAGCCTCAAGCCCCAGTGATTCTCTTTTCACCTTTGAAAAATGGGACCAAAAAATGGAGCCCCTGTATTTTTTGTTTGGTTTTTTGTTTGTTTTTGCTTGTTTTGTTTTGTTTGTTTTGTTGGTTTTTGTTTCGGTTTTTTTGTTTCAGTTTTTTTTGGGTTGTTTTTTTTGCTTTGCTTTGCAATTAGAATCTGTTGAAATTCTGTTATTTTCTCCCTGTGGAATCATAGAATCATAGAAAGTTAGGGGTTGGAAGGGACCTCAAGAGATCATCTAGTCCAATGCCCCCTGACAGAGCAGGGCCACCTATAGAGTGGGTTTTGAATGTCTCCAGGGAAGGAGACTTCACCACCTCCCTGGGCAGTGATCGTTCTAGGTGGGCTCTGTGGAGTTTCTCTCCTTTTAGGCTTGCCCATAAGAGAAGTTTTGTTCCTGTGCCAACCACAAACAAGAAGTGGAGTTTCAGCACAAGCCCTTTGGTGAAATGAAGCAAATCACAGGAGTTTGTAGCATATTGCACACTCTCCCTCTCAAAGTGGAATGCAGCTTTGCAAGGGTAGCACCCTATCATAAAACAAGCTATTCCTGTCTGTGTTTAAATGCAAGCATATTACAGATTAACCAGGTTTCTGTGAATGCCTCTTTTCAGACCTTCTTTATCCCTCACCTGTGCTTTACTTTTAAGACAGATGGTGTAACTTCCTTTGCAACTTCAGTTCCCATTGCTCACTTCTCACCTTACTGCTGGGGAGCACTCCCAGGTAGAGCAGTTCATAAATAAACATTTTCTTGCAAGTGCTCGGTGACGTGCAGCCTATAAACAAGCCAGCAAAGTTGAATAAGGAACTAATTCAAGCTGGTGACCCTTAAGCATGAACTGAATACACTTAATAAAGAGAGCTGGGTTATAGGTTTTGCTACTTTGGTAAAACATGCTTTAAATTAAAATAAATACATTAAATGTGAACTCAGATCTGACCCAAAACAAAACCCATGTAGAGCAGAATTATGAATTCCCAGATACTCAAGAATAGCAGTCAGCTGCTTAAGTGGGCTAAGCAAATCAATAAGCAATTGACATTTCAGGATTAAAATTAGTAATGTGATAGAACTAGACGCATTACAGAAGACCCTGCTTCAGTTTTATTTTTTTTTAAATTCATGTTTCTGAAATAATACTTAAAAGTTTATTTTTCTGAAAGTAAAGGCAAGTGTAACTTGCAACATGTTTCTACAAACAACACATGCAGTTCCTTAGGACTTGCATCATTAGAGCTGTGTTTATAAAGCCTGTATACTGCAGAATGAGGATTTTTTTTACAGTATAGAGCCTTATTAAAAGGCAAACATTTCTTCCCCCCTTGAAGGTTGTGAAAACTGTTTCCCATAAAGCTCTGCCCAGGAGTTTCCAGTTAAATGGCAGTCATTTTATTAAAATATTTGTTTTCTGTCAGGGAAGTTCAGCACATCTTTAAGTGCCAGAAAAGGCTACATAAACATGTGCTATACCAGAACACAGAATCCGTATGTGTTGGCTCATATCATGCTCTGACTTCACTGATAAAGACAAGTTTATCAAGTCCTGGATTTTTCATTGTCATCATAAGGAGTCTTGCTCTCAGCCACAGACGACCACAAAGAAGTACTGCAGGAATAGTATTATCTCTACCCTCACCTTTAGTTAGATTGTGGTCCATGCCATCACACTGGTATTTTGAATAGTGCCTGTTATAGCAGGAGGATATGGAGTATCTTTTCTTAATTGCAAAAACTGTTCAAGCCAAGAGACCAGAGTGAGACCTTGTGGGGTCCCTTCCCACATCAGTACAAGGTCACCTCTTCATTCTGGCAAGACACTCAGCTACTTTGTCCTTCCTACACTGAAAATTGCACACTCCACCACCATATTTCTGAGCATGTCTGTGTCCTGAGGTCCCCTCTGGGATTAGCTTCTCATGTGCTTGATTTCTTTTATTCTCTCTTCCAGTGTATACAATGATTCAAATTTTCTAACAACACACACATGCTATTATACATGTAAGAGAAGGCAACATCAAAGGAACAGAGTTTATACTGAGGGCAGAAGGTGATGAGGTATTTCCTGGGGAAGTTCACACTACGGTCTTAAAGCTGCTAAATATTGTTTTTCTGAGGACTTAGGTCTTTGGTAACCTTAGGAGCTGCTGTAAGTATACGTTATGTGCAGTGTTTTTCAACCAATGTTTAGTGTACAGTATGAGTTATTTGGCTGGGGTTCGTATGGTAACCCAGTGACAAGAGAGCAGAATGCAGACTGTAAATTTATGGTATGCGAAAGATTCCAAAGTTCCCACTTGAAAAGTCAATGTCCTGTGGCACAGCACAGTCACCCTTTGGCATGCATTGCCCCCAGGCACTCTGCTGAACACACCTTTGGCAGCTTTTGCCAAATATTCCTTCCCTCTGAGTTTGTACAGCAGTTCAGTGAAGCCTAAGTACCAGTTAATATTTGCTGCTGTTTGGGTTTGAAACACAAATAACTAAGTTTGCAGCTATGGATAACAGAACTGGAAAACAATGTCCCATGACTCCTGTAAGATCCAAGAACTGGCAGAAGGGAAGGCAGAAAAGGTAGGATTGATCCTGGACTTTAACAGAAGTCTGGACAGAACTGAACACAATATTCAAGGGGTGGCCTCACCAGTGCTGAGTACAGAGGCACCATCACTTCCCTGCTGCTGGCCACGCTATTCCCCATTCAAGCCTGGATGCTGTTGGCCTTCTTGGCCACCTGGGCACACTGCTGCCTCATACCAAGCCGGCTGTCCACCAGCAGTCCCAGGTCCTCTTCTGCTGGGCAGCTTCCCAGACGATCTTCCCCATGCCTGAAGTGTTCTCTGGGACTGTTGTGACCGAAATGCAGGACCTGGCTCTTGGCCTTATTGAACATCATACAACTGGCCTTGGCCCATCAATCCATCCTGCCCAGGTCCCTCTGTAGAGCCTTCCTACCTCCAAGAAGACCAACATTCCCACCCAATTCAGTGTCAAATACAAACTTATTGAGGGTGCACTCATTCGCCTCATCCAGATCATTGGCAAAGATATTAAAAAAGACTGGCCCCAAAACTGAGCCAAGACGGGTCCCAACTGAGTTGGGACACAACAGGTGACCAGCTGCCAACTGGATTTTAGCCCATTAATCCCAGTTCTCTGGCCATGGCAATCCATGCAGTTTTTTACTCAGTGAAGAGCACACTTGTCTATGCCATGATTTGCCAGCTTCTCCAGGAGAATGCTGTGGGAAACAGCATCAAACACCTTGCCAAAGTCCAGATAAACAAGGGGGTCTTTGAGGGTCACACAAGGAAATCACAAAACAGAATAACCACTAGGAGCCAGATGGAACTGCCTGGTTAGAGAGCAAGACAAAAGAACCCTAAGAATAACATAGAGAAAATGCAAAGGGAAGCAAGAAGCCAGGAGGAGTTGGAGAAAGCATCCAAATCCAAATTAGGATGCAGAAACCTTGGACCACAGGCCAGGCAGGGCACTGGGAGATGCTATGTAGTGTAATGAGTGGCACCTGTCACCAGCATGTCTGGGATACCTCCATGAAACTTATTTCTTCTACAGGGGGCTAAGAAATCACTGTTCTGGATCACACTCACAGTCCAGCACCTCCCATGGAAGAGGAGACAGAAGCCACAGCCACAGAGGCACTGGGGAAAAGATGTTGCAAGATCTGGTTTCCCCAGAAGCAGGGTGGTAAGTTCTGCCCTATGGCCTCAAAGTTTAGATCCTTCCCATTGTTCTTGTGGTTTTATTTGGTTTGATGATGGAAAGTAAGTGGTTATTACTGGTTTTCAAACTGTTAATCCTCATATTTGACAATCTCTTTAGCATAATTCCCACTAATTCCTGTACCAAATAAAAATTGTTCTAAAGGACAGAAACCATCAAGTATATGTATTGTTATTTCTTCAGTGCCAAAAATTCCCAATTTTCCCCTGGTTTCCCATCTCAAAGTTGCATTGTTCTAGCAGAAGATGGAATTATTTCAGGATTAGTTGTAAAAAAACACCCAAGATGATCTCTTACTGAGACACAATCCAGCCTTGTTTCCCCAGAAGTCCCTGCTGACTTCACATGTCATGCTTTCTTTTTAATATTTAACATATTTTCTTTTTCCAGTAAGAAAGGTGCTTTATACTGACATTATGTTTTCATAGACATAATTTCCTAATGCTCTGCATGGAGATTTTTGATACTTGTCATTATCTGTGAAGATTTTAATCTGAAATTATTACTATTGTTTCATTTGGCATCTACACTTTGCAACGAGCCAAGGGAGGAAGTGACAAATCCATCAGCTTAAGACAGGAAACCCTGTGATCTCAGAGCTGCTCATATCTTGTTAGAAGTTGCTTTTCCCCTAGGCTGTTTCATACGAACATGTTTTCATGGGATAGTTTCTCCATCCATATAATTAAAGATGCCATTAAAATATTTATTGATCAAAACCTGAGGGGAATAAATGTAATCTTGCCCATCATATATTCCACCATGTTTACACAGCACCCAAGGGAGCAGACCTTAATGGGAAATGGGCACATGACTGTACATTAAACATAACATAGTAGAAACAGTTTCACAAAAAGAATGGATTATTTGTCTAATCACTGTCCTGCTTATACGCTGTTTTGCCTGGAATATACTAAGTCAGTCCTGAGTATCTCCTTGTATGTGGATGTTCTTAACATGTTTCTGCAGCATCTTTCCTCCTTTGCCCAAGGCACAGTGGTCACAAGCAACACTCACTTCTCCATGAAAAACACTGCATATTTCAGCATCAGAGAAAGGGAGGTTTTCACTTCGCTTCTCTCAACAGCAACTTTCAGGGTCTCGAGCTGCTTATTACAGTAGAAAAGTGAGAATAACTGTATTGATTAAGTTGTGCCTACCACAAGCCCTGAATAGTGATTTAGAATAATAATAAAAACACTGCAATGCAATAAAAATGCCAGTGTGATTAAAAAACCTCTCTCTAAAGCAAACAAGTCAGAGCACAAGAAGGACAGTACCATCTAATACCTGCCCTGAGCTGCACAATATTTAACATCTCCTGTGTGAGGACCTCCCCACCCCTCAGAACAGCCTCCAGCAAGCAGAATGCATTTTAGTCCCCAGCCACAGGTTTCAAGAGGGCTCAGTGTCCCTCTGTACATCCTCTAACTCCTCCTGTTGCATTGTAACACTAACAGAGGGACCACAAGGATGTGGATGATCAGCAGCAAAGTTTGGAATGCGACTGAAAGCACAGAGAGATTAGGATGAGGGCCGCATTGAACCTGAGCCAGCCAGTCAAACCATGGCACTTACACAGTAAATAACTGTGATAACAACTTTGCTCACCTTTCAGCACTTGCCCCGTTTAAACAATTCTTGTGCCCTTACTCCTACCAGCGTATCACGGTGGGTGTTGACATTTAACCTGTTTGTCAACAGATCCATTTACATCTCATTTCACTGGCACCCTATACAAGAGGCAGTAAGTGAAGAGCATTTTAGCACAAGTGATGAAAGATGTTGCTGCTGGTGCCCTTTAGCACTGCCTGCACTACTGTGAAGTACAGCTACCATTAGCAACTGGGATTTGAGCGTAATGCCTACTTTCATCCAGCAAGGTCAAAAATTTATGGTTCTGACCTTTTCTCTCTTATTTGATGTTGGAGTGGGCTCAGGTCACATTTGCATGAAATAACATAAAATCTGATAAGACTTGATGCAGGTTCAGTGTGAAGTGAAGCAAAGAAAGGTTTCCATCTCTCCCTGATAAAAATCACTTAAACAACTTCAGTGACGAGGGCCATAAAATTCCACAAGCTTAACAGAAAAGGTTGCAAATGTGTTAAATGTTTCAAAGGGGCACACATGAAGATGTAATTATTCCAAGACCTACATTACTCTTACTATACAGTTGCTCAGATATATTTCTTAAGGTCTCAAATATATGTTTCAAGAAGAGCAACGGCATAAAACTATACATTAGTTAAACCACCATAACTTTTAAATGCTATGCCTTTACCAGGCTCTACACTACTGTGACTTAGTTTGGGTTGGTCACTTGGCACATCAAGCCAGAGAGACACACAAAACCTACTGCTGTATTCCCCTGATTTGACCAAGCTGGCTCAGTTGAACTTGAATGCTGACAAGCCTGGGAATTTTACTGGACTCTCAGCTTTTCCCCTCATTCTTATTTTTAAGGCCAACCAGAGGTGAACTATTTGGCTAAGTCACTTTTGAGCCCTGGAGTCCTCTGATGTGTCCAGCTGCTGTTTGGTCTCCAGCTCTCTCCTCTCACCCATCACCAGCGAGTGCTGCTCTCCCTGCACACCCGTGCCAGAGGGCATCTGCCCAGGGACTGCAGGCAAGGGGTGTTTTAGAGACTCTTTGCTCATCTCTCACTGAGCATAACAGAGGAGAGTCAGAAAGTTCAGCAAAGATCAACCCTGCCAGTGTTTAGGAGTGGGGATTAGCTCAGCCCATTGCAGACACAGCAGCTCAGTGAGAAACCATTTTCCAAATGACAGCTTGCTCTGCAGTCTTGTTATGTTTTTTCTTTTTTCTTTTTTTTTTTTTTTCTGCAAAGAATGTCAATGATGTGTCCAACTGGTTAAACACATCCATTGTAAATATGCAGAGTTTCAAACATATATAACCTGTGATGCTGTAGTACAGCTGACATAACGAATTTAATTTTGGTACTGCATTTAATTTTGGTAATGCATTTAAATGTAGTAATTTAGTTTATTTTTAATTTCATTTACTTAATTTTAAATTTTATTTTTAAAAATTTAATTACTATTAAATTCTATTTTACATTTTCTTGGTGTTTTCATCTGGAGGAAGACATCAGCTTGATAAGGAAAGATTCAGAGAAATTCCAGACAGTCATGAAACATGCTGATATGAGAGATCTGCAGCTATCCTGTAAAATTTTGTGCTGGTGATTTTTTTCCTTTGTATCTGTAGATGCTCCCCCTGGCTGCAGTACCACAAGTATAAGCAAACATACCCTTCATTGAAAACAATATTTCCCAAACTTTCTGCTAGGATGCACAACTTCATTGGTTCCCCAAGTTTTGGATCTGAGTTTGGGATTTCTGCCAGAAAATAAAACGTCTATTTCCATTCAAGCTGTCCACTTCAGTGTGCAGATGAGCTGTCCCCTGCTGCCACAAACTACAGCAAGAATTGTTGCTTAGCTGTGTCACTGGAAATAACAAGTCATACACAAGCTATGAAATAGATTGTTATTGTTATATAAGAATATTTTTAACACATTTGTGCACTGAGCAATTAATACAAACACATTTTTATTCCTTTGGTAGCTAGCATGCTTTCTCTCTGGCCTTTGTAGTCTAGCAGAAGATATAATTTGTACCAGCCCACCCAGGCAGGGGAGCAAGAAATTAGCTCCATGATACACATCTTTTCTTGCTGCTTCTCACTGCTACAGTGACCTTCCTCCCTGCTGTGAAACTTCAGGTCCAAATTTCCTCCCCAGTACTGCAGGATGCTGCAAGTACTAACTAAAAGAAATACAGGGACAAAAAAAGCAAAGAGAGAGATATCAAATGGTGTTTATCAAAGTTAAAAGTCAAGTAGGCATAGCTGTTACAACATGGGTTCTAATCCCAGCAAGACCTCTGTGAGAGAATATTATATCCAGCAGTTTTCCTTGTCAGACTTAATGGGTTATAAGTACCTTGGCTGCTGCTTATATAGATACTTTAAATTCACACTGTAAAACCATGAAAGAGAAATACTACACACCTACCTCTGACCATCTGCTGCTCGTCCTTGCAGCTGGTGACTTGCCTTGCATACCACTGAGGTCCCCTATGTCAATTCTCAGCCTTTCCTTTTTGGTCAAGAACATGGAGAAACATAAACTCTCCTAACTATGGTGTGTCTTCAGAGATGCAGGCATGTCCCCAGGACCAGCAAAGCAGAATGCTGCTTTTATTGCTACAGTTGGCCAACACTTTTCCAGGGAATCTGATTCCTCCAGGGAATACTGTATTTTTAGTGCCACTCAGTTTTCACAGTGTTGGCTTTATATAGAACAAGTTGACTCCTAGAAACTACAAGGAACCAGAACTTGTAAGTTTTGCCAGTCCTGCAGTGCTGGTAGATGGAGCCCGGTACCTCTTGGTCCACCCCAGCCTGCTGGGCCCCTGTGGGGCTGGGAGGCAGAGATGCCCAGGGCACAGGTGGAGCTGAGACCAGGGTGACAACCACACACCTGAAGTGGGACAGACATGTCAGCCACAACACCTGTAAGTTCCTGCAGTAGAGTATACTTACTCAAATGCCTAGTTTTCAGAAAAAATACAGATAAAAATTTCTTAGCTTTTTCGTGGTTGTTTTGTTTTGTTTTATTGTGGTTTTTGGTTGGTTGGTTGGTTTTGTTTTGAATGCAAAAAATTATTTTTATATTACTATTTAGTTCTTTACCTGCTTGCTGGATATCAGCATTTCAAGCCTCACCACCTCAGTAGCTGCAAAACATTACCACTGGTACAAGAAAAACATGACCCTGTGCTCAGAAATATAATCCTTAAAGCAAGGATTACTTCACTGAATATTTTATGCTTTTTGTTTTGCTTTTTGCTTAGCAATTAGAAAGTTCCCTTTGTTTGTGTTTCAACAGAATTATTGTGGTAGGACACTGTACCAAAAAAGGCAAGAAAAGAGCTTTCATGCCAGTGAAGAGTTCACTTCTTATTTTTGCAGTAAGGACAGAGCCGCAAAACAAGAGTGTTTCAGATGTGGGTGATCTGGAGTGTAGTTAAACAGGAATGAAACAAAATATAGAAGTGGCAACTTGCTTTTGTAACAAAGATTACCTCAAGCCCAGGAAATGTTACACAGTAAACCTCTTCTTGTTTGCATTTCAAAATCATCGTTAAAATACTGCATCTCAGGACTGGAAAACACGCAGTGCGAGTATTCCTCTCCTGCCCCCTGCAGCAGGGCTTCAGCAATGGATCTGACCCACTGGCACCTCGGTCCGGAGCTCCCACTCACGGTTCCCAGTGGTTTCCCCCCGCTTCGGTGTTGGTCTTGAAGCAGGTGGAGCACTTGGGTCCAGCTCCGTCCCCCTCCCCCGCCACAGCCCCCCGGGCAGACTATTTTCTCATCTCTGTATAACTAATGTAACCACAGGCACTCGGACTGCAGGGAGTTTTTCCAGCCAGTATTCAGAGGGCAGCAGCAACCTTTCTGCTGAGGAGGGTCTTATGAAATATTTGCTCGTTTTTTTTCTTTCAGTAAAGCATTTGCTGGCACAACTGGTGCAGCGGGAGAGCCTCCAAACCTGGCATCCCTGGAAAATGACTCTTCTTGAATCCTTCATATACCTTGAACTTCATGCCAGCATGGGCCATGCTGGTGACAGTGGCACTCTGTGCATTTTCTCAGGCTTGTTCTTCAGCTAAACTCTGCTGAAAAATGGCTGGCCTGAGCATCTCATGGTTGCTGCACCAGAGCTCCGAAGACAGACTGTGAAGCCTTGCTTGGCTGTGCAGTGTGTTCACAGCACAGTACCCACAGCTCACAGGTTGGTAAGAGCTCCCTGGTACAAGCCATTTAAACTCCATGTGCTGGCATTGCCTTTTCTGGTTGTCCTTTGGCTACCCTGGGGCTTGCAAGTCCCTGAGCAGGGTTAACCAGCTCCCTGCTGGGCCTCTCATTAGGAGCAGCTGAAGCATTGCTGTTTCTTCCGTGCCTCTTTTTACATCTGTTTCTATGTTTCAGAGAAACCTTGCCAAGAACACCCCAATTTATTTAGCTCTCACGTTGGATTTGATTTGAAGCTTCTCAGCCCTTCATCCTTTGCTTTGACCAGATCACTAGAGTACAAGTCAGAGAGTTTCTTAAAAAGACTATAAAAATAAATAAGCTGATTAGGCAAAAATGTTGAAAATCTCTAAGAATTAATTTACAGCTAGATGTGAGAGCTTCTCAGAATGGCATCTTTCCAACTGCAATGTCCCTTTCACTCCAGTCGATGATGGGACAGATCAGGCACTGACTTCCTGCCAGCTGATACATTAAGGCATTTTTCTTCATGAGAAATGTTGCAATTTGGTAGGCTTTGGCCATTTCTTTCAAATTTGGATATTCACAATGCCTGATTTTGGCAAGTTTGGTGAATAACTGTGTGCTGTTCAATATCTACATGACTGTAGCAATGATACCGTTCATTTATAAATGTTTCCTACACATACTTTGGCTACATGAAGCCTGGTAAAAAGAGAATGCAATTAACACTTCAGTATACAAAGAGACACAGAGCTGGACTAGACCAGAGGGGTGTGAAGATATTTTGTATGCTTCAATCTCGGTGCTGTCTGATGGAAAGCCTGATTAAAAATCCTATCTTGAAAAAAAAAAAAAAAAAAAAAAAAAGCGAGCAGTCAATTAATTACTAACATTGTCTCGAATGACTACCAAATAAAGGAGATTCTGGCTGTCTTCAAGGCTGAATTTTTAGGATGAAACTCAGTTTCCCATCACAGATCCTCTGCTCTGGGCAGCCCAGTCTTTGGGCCAGCCCAGCTGCTGGCACCCGCCTGGCCAGCCCCGTGGGAATTCAGTTCTGCACAAACCTCTTAGTGGTGCTACTGCCATCAGCCCACGGGTGATGTTTGCAGGCTGAAAGCATCACTAGCCAAGCTGTAAAATAAATTTCAGTACGCCTTCCAAAAGAACAGAAAAGTCTTCACAGAAAAGAGTGCTGAAACTTCTGACTGCGAGCTCTCTATTGCAGGGACAGTGTGTGCCTAAAAACCCAACTATCAGCAGATAAAAGGCCAGACCCAAAATCAGATCTTTCTGCTCTTGAAATATGGGAGAATTCATATTTGACCCTTCAGGTCTAAGTCTTGCACACAGAAATTTCTAACTAGTTCCACAATGTCCAGACCACTATAAAGAAAAAAGTCTTTATCGAACAAGGAGAAAATGTCTTATAACTGGCTCTCCAATTTTTGCAGAATGACTTATGAAAGTTACAGTCCTTTCCTTTGCTTCAGTTTATAACTGGATCCTGGGGTTAAAAATATAGATTTGGGACCAAACTTCTTCTTGCAATAGAAGAGATTGTTTTGTTTGACTTGTTTCTTACAGAGGTCAAAGAAGGGCAGTTATTTTTTCACAAACCTAAATGGGTATCAAGTGATGTTTAAAATAGGAAAATACTCCAGGACTACAGCCTCTCTGCATAGGTGCAAATCTGTAATTCAGCAGAATTCATTCCAGAGCTATATTAACCTGAGTGCAGGTCAGCAGCTGGCAGGCTGGACACATGGGCAGAGTGGGGCAGGAGAAGAGACTTGTTAAACCCTGAACCTGCAACCAGATCTCTGCCAGCGGCTGTTCAAAGCCTCTGGAGACCACAGGCGAGCCAGGGACAGACAGGGCTTCAGGCTGGCACAGGAGACCACAGGCAAGCCAAGGACAGACAGGGCTTCAGGCTGGCACAGGAGACCACAGGCAAGCCAGGGACAGACAGGGCTCCAGGCTGGCACAGGCAGCCGCTGAATCAGGGCCTCGCACATTGATTTATTTCAGAAAGTCCTGGACACAGTCACTGGACAGCCTAAATATAGCTCTATCAAAATGGAAAACAATCTGGATTCACCCATATACAATCAAGGAATCTCCTCCCACCTCAGGTGCTGGGACAGGCTGTACAAGGTGCTCTTTGTAGGGGTAGAGGAGGGGGCGAGTGGGACAGCCCCTCCCCTACAGACACAGCAGCAGGTAGGTGCATGGGGACTTCAGTCTGAGGAGCAAGCTGGCTTCTGCTACAGCAAGAAACAGCAATGCCCCTGTGGTAAAAAAAAAAAAAAAAAAAAAAATCTGTAGAGAAAGCAAATTACATGTTTCTAGAGCTCTGGTTCTTCAAAAACTTACTCTGAGGCACGATGTAGAGGAAATCTGGCTTTCACTTGTGAAAACAGACTAGGCCAAATGTCTTCTCTACCCTCCCCCTTCACTGCTTAGCTAGAAATCCCCTTCATTACTCACACACAAACAAGGCTGTTGCCATAGAAGTCTTCTTGATTTGGTTAAAAAGTTATTCAAGAGGATCACCCGGTGGCTGACACAGATTGTGCTGGGAGTCTGAGAGCAGAAACGGGGCCTCGCTGGGGCTGGGCTGTGGGGAGAGTCCCAACTCCCCCATCAGCTTGTCAGTCTTCATCTCTGGTTTTGTTCAGAAAGTGAAGCTGAACAGGAAATTATTGTGCTGGATGACATGGAGAGCTGTATTAGGCAGTATTAGGAAGATCATGTTTATGAAATGTTATTTTTCCACTTTATTCGTTAAACCTTTGGACTTGTTTTCTTAACTTAGTTTTCATTTTTTGCAGGTGTTTATGTTTTAGTGCTCTCCTCCTCCAAAAGGTGGGATCCCTTCCCCTTGCACTAATGCATAAAATCTGCATCTCCATGGCAGCCCCAGGATAAGGGGAGGGAAGGTGAGGACACACACCAAGCAAGGCAGAAATCAGCCCTATGTGACTCTGCACCACCGACTGATGCCAGAGCTGCAAACCAGGCTCCTGGGCACAGTAGTGGCTTCAGGGTGTGAGGTGCAGGGGGAGAGGCAAAGGGAAGGGGCTAAGTGGACCCTTCCTCCTTACTCCAGTGGGTAGAGATGTGGTCTCAGGTCTCACCTCCTTTATCCTTGAGAAATGGTCTTTAGCAAAGTGCTGGCACAGCAAGGGGTCCTGTGACCCAGAGAGTGAAGTATAAAATAATAAATCTGTTTTCAAGAGGAAAGCTAAAATAAAATACACACTGCTCATCTCACAGTAAACATCAGCAACCCTTTTTGCAGCCCTTCTGATGAGCCTCCTCTGACTACTGCTGTGCTCTGGAGCAGTGGTTTGGCATTGCCTTTGCAGGTATACATGCTCTTTAGAACATTCCTTAAATTAATGGCTCATCTTGCCTAAGAAAACTTGCCCTCCTCACGTTCTTGTCAGTGACAGAAGCTGCCAGGCTCTTTGGTGCCACAGCAGTGAACCTGTCAGTCTGACCCTCTGCTGCTCCATGGCACTGACGCAAACATGGGCCACCACAGCAGTTGTGCTGCCCCATGGTTTCTCCATACCTGGCTATGTGCTCCCTCTTGGGCTCCCAAAAGTCCTTTGCAGACAGAGTGGAAAGGGGTGGGATGCAGCATCCTGCATCCAATGGGAAGTGAATGTCAAGAGAGATCAGTGGGGTCTGCCTGCAGGAAGGAAGGAAAGATCACACAGAGGAAGGAGCCAGCTCTGTTAGGCAGATGGGGATGTTTGGAGAGGATGAGAGAACTGTCATATCCTCACCAGATCCCCCAGGTGATGGCAACGTGCTGCTGAGCTCCAGCTGCAGGGTCTCTGGTCTGACCCTGACCTAGGCTGATCTGGCTGCAGTACCCAAGGTACTGGGTTACCCTCTAATGGACAGCATGAAACCAATTCTGTGATTAACCGTTGGTTAATTAACAGGAGCCTGCTGTACCTTGGGTGAGACAGAGGGCCTACAGGAGCTGTCACATCTTCCCATGCAACCAGAGGCTGCCACTGCACCAGAAGGAGGTGCAGAAGGGCAACATGGGCAGGGATTTTGGCCTTTCCTAGCCTGGGGGCTTCATTTGGTAGCTTCAGTATTTAGCAGACATATGTTTGTGTTATTTTACATTTTAAAACACAACCTGAACTTCAACATCAATCACTGTCACAGGCCAGAAGCTGAAAATCAAGACAGGACTCATAGTGCATGATGTGTGCACAAGGATCTAATTTTTGGAATAGCATTAACAAAATAATCTCTCCATCCTGAGGCTTACTAGGGCTCCAAAGACATCATCCGAGATAATTATCTGACATCTTTAGTGTTAAGGCTCAGAGTTTTTCATATTTTTGTAGAGCGAAACATGTGGGATGCATACAATATATTCTTCCATTCTAATTAACATTATCACTGGTTAAACTGTGCCTGTCTAACAGACACACTGACTCCACACGCCACTAAGGCTGCTGAGGAAAACAGATACATAAGGACAGTGTCATTATGCAGGATTTTAAGCAACTTCTATTTAACCAGTGAATAGAATAATACTATCTAAAAGCTCTAAGCAGCCTTTGATGTAAAATTTAACTATTAGAAGAGAGAGAGAGAGACAGAGAGAGAGAGAGAGAGAGAGAGAGGAAGAAGGAGAAAAGGAAAAGCCCTGGACAGATTTTGCAGACTGGAGCTGTGTAAAAATCACTGATCAAACACTGTTTGATCATCTGTGTGCCAGGATTTGAATAGAAGAGGAGAGCTGAAAGCTGTGCTTGAAAGTTGTTTCCTTCCCAGACATGAACTCAAAAGATCACCTATCCACTTGGTATTTAATTTGCAATATTGATGTACTTAGCTGCTCCCACACACTGTAAATCAAAGAGCAAGGAGCAGAAGATAACTGCCAGCCCATGTGGCCAGTGAGTCTCTTCATTTATTACCCAGGGAAGTGTGTCCATTTTGCAAACAGAAGTGGCATTTTCCTTGCTTGCTGGCACTAAGTGTCTTATTACAGCAGGACTGTCAGGGCAAGTGACTTACTGACAGCTTGGGTTAAAAGTGCCAAGTGGCCTGTGACTCTAACTCAGCAAAAGCCAGCCTGGTGCAGAAGTGGCCACTCATATCTCCTTAAAGAACATAAATATATTGCAGTGATGCCAAAAGTTCTCAGTAGTTATTTACATGGGAAACGATGTTGCTGAAAAGGTAAATAAAAGAATTTTGACAGGTAGGCCATGCCAAATATGAAGTGCTTTGCTGTGTCCTGGAAGCAAGCCTGAGGAGGTACCCCTTCCCAGGACTGCTGGGCTGTCAAACCCAACCTTTGCCTCTGTTAAAACAGGCCAGAAGCTCAAGGGATGAAAAGCAAGAGATACCATTTCCACCACTCACAACAACACTTCTCACCTAGCAGCTTTCAAACAGCTAATCAAACTAGCAAGCACAGACTGGTATAATGTTTGAAACATGCAGTTGCCTTTGCGTGTCCCTGTTATCCATCCTCACCTGCTCCAAAGCCCACCATCTGGATTTCAGGTGAGGCACTGGAAAAGCTTTTTCCCGTGAAGCTGAGCAGAGCATTACACAATGATGTAGCCTGGTAGTACTGTGCTGTCTCTCTCAGGAGCAAGCCAGAAGATTTGCCCTGAATTAGTAAGGCCTTAGAACTGAGGCTTTCAGGCTGTGCTTGGTCTGAACTTTTCTTGACCTGCTTTCAGCTTTGTTTTACTTTGCTTTGCTTCATTTAGCTGCGGCAGCAATTTTTCTATGTGATTGCTTGTGCAAAGCTAATTTGTTTTACTTTTGTATATCTTTGCATGGTATAAGCATACTTTGCTAGATACAGTTGTTATTCTATGCAAAATGAGATATTTATGACTAATGCTATAGTGTAAGAGAGGACAAGGTCTGCTACCATTGAGAGGTGGAGAAACAAGATGAGGCACAGAGGAGCATGAGCATGGAATGACAAGAGATGGGCCACAGGTGGGCACTGGTGATCCCATGGCTGTAAACATCTCTCCCATAGACAGTCCAGTAAGAGGGGAGCCGAACAAAACTTGTTTTAGGGTAAAAAAAGAGAACAAAAAAACACCACTCATCATATCTAAAAGGCACCACAACTAGTAAATTCCAGTGAAAAATGGAGCTGCAGATGAGAAAGAATAGAGAAAGAAAAAAAAGCATATTTGCAACTATATGATAATTACTCCAAGTGGGTCTTAGATCTGGGAAGGAGACATCATCATCCTAAGCATCACAATCCTCACTGCAAAGCACTCCAGATGCCCTCAACTCACTGCAACACCCTCAGCCCCACCACTCTCCTGAAACCATCTACTAGAGGGTATGGAGGGGCAGCCTGACACCAGGAAAAGAGATAGAAATTAAGTGTATGTGGAACATTTTTTAACTACTCTGTTATTCTTTTTTTTTCTGCAACAGTTGGCTCTAGACTAGCAGTGACTTGAATTACTGTTCATGCTTCTGTTGTATAAAGTGAGCTTTGTCTTCACATGTAAATAAAATTCCTATATAAAAATTACTAGAGTGAATGAAATCTGGTGACTTCAGAAAGATGGGGAGGTCATGGATAGAAAGAGCCTACTGATCTTCTGTGGGTTGGAGCTGGCTGTCATATTTCCCATGACAGAGCTGTGGTATGGGGTGACAGAGCTGTGATATGGGGTGACTTCTGGAGGTCAGACAAGGCATGGCTGGGAGCTGCACAGCACAGCATGTTCTTGGGCGAGGGACAGCTATTTCAACAGAGAGCAGCCACAGCAGCAAGCTTTCACCCACCACGAGGAAAATGCTGCCTTTCCCAGGAAGGAGAACATGAATGGATCCCACCAAGGAAATGAGAATCCTGGACAGCTGAACTGGAATTCACATTATTTATGTTAAAACACTAAAGATCAGGCCAGAAAATGCTATAGCCAAATTGATTTGGAAGGGCCAAGCTGGATTCATGAGGAGGCTAGCAGAGGACGGTATGTGTATCATTTGTAATTCAACCCAGGCTGCAGTGATATGGAGACAGCAGCTGTCATACCCTTAGTGAATGCATAGAAAACATTTAACATGATTTAATGGGACTATTTGGATCAAGTGATGTTGAAGTTTGTTTTTCACGAGACCTTTGCTCATAGTGTTTTCTTTATGGACCTCCTCTTGCCAGAATGTCTCAAAAATTAATCAGGATACAATTCCTTCTCCATTTTTCCTGGGAAAAGAAAAGTACTGCAATACAGTGTGGCTAATCAAGCAGGTATCAAGCCTTTAACAGTTTTCAATCAAGTCCTTTTGTGTTGTTTTTTTTTTTTATTTTTTTTCTTTCCCTTCACAAACAGAAAGGGGTATTTGCTGCTGCTAGGTTAAAGCACCTGGGAAACACCAAGCACAAAAAATAGACTTGCGAGGCCTGGAGGGCCAGTGTCCAATGCATTAGCACACAAATGGCATTAAGTAGAGCACTGACTACCAGATCTGTAATCACAGCTTTTATGAACTCCAGGAACTGCAATGAACTTTGAAAACCTTGTTTTATGATGGGCATATCTAGATGCTGGATCTAGGCCAGCCTAACCAGCTCAGTGGAATGAAACTTACGGATATCGTAAGTTTTGGATCAATAGAAGCACAAGACTCTGACAACTCTTCAGATGTACCAACATTTTTAAAGGTCATTGCTGATTTTGCAATACCAGATTTTAAGTCTAATGCTCAGTCCCATGCCACCTGCTTTACAGATAGACAGAAAAGCTGATTTTTGCTCCAAAGAACAAACACATGGATCCCATATAGACAAGGCTGCTGCTAGAATGAATAGTCTACTAATCATGTTAGCTTTTAGCATATGCTGAAAAGTATGATGCTGATTTCTGCAGCTAAGTTATCTATCACATGATGGATAGTTTGGGCTGCTTTTAATTTCAAGTAATAGTGGGGAAAATTTAGACTTAATCAAAAGAACCTGATGATGTTCTGTGGTGTTTTGTTCATTATTGCTTTCATGATTCATAAACATTCCCAGTGTCCCACTTTCAAAGTCCTAATAGATATAGGGATGAGTATACACAAAATTTCCTGTCTCCATATTATGGGTGGGGTTCATTCAAGAGGGTAGCTGGTTTTCTGCTAATGGCTTCTGAGCCTGGACCTCCCATGTGGCCAGCCCAGCACCAGGGCTACTCTCAGTGTCCAGCCCAGCAGCCACCCCATGCCTTGTGCAGGACCACGGGGCAGGAGGGAGGCTGCTGCTGGGGAATTGCCCTCCTTGAGTCTTTCCAGACAGCAATCCAGCCATAGGAGACACTGCACACTGTACTGCCCTTCCAAAACAGCTGGCAGTGGGGAGGGCAGGCACCTTGTCACTCCTGGGCTGGCAGACGGAGGATTTGGGAGGGTGCAGTACCCTGTGGCACTGCCACAGTCCTTCCTTGAGTTGGACCATGTGCTGTCAAAGCAAAGCACTGGGAATGTTTTGCTGCAGTACATTCCCTTATCCATCCTGGCAAGATAAGTTATAGAGCAGGGAGAGTTCATCACATGCCATGTTTGTTGACCTAACAAGACAGAATGTACTAAGACTGATTTTATTTGGCTGGAAAGGGCTGAACAGCAGCTAATATTAAACACCTCTCATGTGAAGTGGGGACATTGGTACTGAAAGAATTATAATGACTTAATGTGAACATTAATAAAGTTGTAGTGAACAACACATTTTAAATTATTACCTAGATATTAGCTGGTTGGAGCTGCAACCTTAGTGTCTATTTCTCTGGTACTATATAACCTCATCATTAATTTAGAGAATTAAAGACATGAGAAACCCTAGCCGTGGGGAAATGTGGATGGACTTGGTATAATCCTTTTCCAGTTCATGCACTGTTTTCCTTTAGCTTCATTTAGCTGTGCAACAAGCTGTCTAAATGATCACTTAAAGAGGGTAACAGATAAAATAAAGGAATGAGGTCCATAAAATGAAATCTATACCAAGTCTATGGCTTGCCCACACATTTGGAATGGGGCTTCCACCAACCCAGGCCATGAAGTGCCCATAGGAGCTCATCAGAAGTGCAGGAGCCATTTTTCTGCAAGGTTGCAAGTGTCTCCAGCACATCCTTGCTAGTTCCACATACTGCTGATAGAGTATATAGCAAATTTAGGCCTTATGTCTGATGGAGTATATAGCAAATTCAGGCCATCTACTCTGGAACATGAGAGTCAAGGTTAGGACTCATTTGGAAAACATCCCACTAGCCAGAATTTTCCAAGCAATGGATGAAGGAGGTGGATAAAACACTGTAATACATAGTCTTGTAAAATGACAATTACACTCGACTTCTATTTCCCTGCTGGCTGCTCAAGTAACTGTATCCATTTCCAATACCCATCACACTGCATGTTCCTCCTGTATGGCTGCTTCTTGCCTTAATAAAACTTCATCTCTAGCAAATATGTTAATAACACAGGGTACAGATACTCAAACATTACTCTGAATGATGTGGAAGTGTGGATTTATAGTGTCAGTGTAGCTGCTAGTGACAACTTCTCAGAGACAGCCTCTTGCCTTGGAGCAGATTTCTCTTTACATTTAGGCAACATTTCATTTACTACAGGCCATGAATGGGACCTTGCTGTGGAAAACATGATGCAATGTAAAGGCACATCCCCACAGTCAGTTGTTTGTATAGCTGTACCTTTAGAAGCAAGAGCTGCAACAGGAGTAGAACTTGAACAGAGCCCTGCTGCTGGCCAAACAATGTTTTCAAAGGACTTTCAAACATTTCTTCACATGGGATTTGTAAATTGTTTTTTTGTACAAAATCACTGCAGCACCCAAGCCTGTTTCATCCTGGGTCTGCAACATGGTTTATAGTTAAAAACACCATGCAGCTGCAATACAATAACAAAGTAGTTCCTCTGACTAAAACTGGCCGCAGTCCTAGGGACTTTTCTTTTGCTTTCTCAGTCACACCCTTCCCTTAAATCCCCTCCTGGATCATGCAGCTGAGCCCAAGTCCAGGACCTTTAGTGGTTAGTCTAAATCAACAAAATGATTTTCCAGACGAGAACATTTAAGGTTTGATATATAGATAAAGAGCAAGCTTTAGTACTGTCTCATTTTTGACTCATGAGCAATGCCTGACCTCACTGATGTGCCCTCAGTTGGTTTTCAGAAACAGAGCTATTACAGAAATATTCATCCTCAGATTCCCAAGGACCAGAGGTGTCCTCTGGATTACACCAGAAGGCCAAATGCACACCCACACCCCTCTCCTCTGCTGCACCCCAAACCTCTGTAGCCCTTTAGGAGCTTAAACATCTGCAGCCTTTCTACTGCTCTTGGGCACACACTTAGGTGGCAGCTGCTGGATTTTTTTCCAGCAGTGTGAGCACCCGGAGAAGGCCAGGCTGGACAGGGCTCTGAGCAACCTGATCTAGTGAGAGGTGGCATGGGGTTGGAACTGGATGATCTGAAAGGTCCCTTCCAACCCTGGAAATTTGATTCTAAAAATAAGATTCTAAGGCAGCCAGCAAAGACCTGTGTGCTGTGTGCACAGCCACTCCTCCTCAGCAAAGAATGGTGTACAGGGCTGTGCTTTAATTCAGGACTCAGAGAGTGATAAGCAGAAGGGACATTTTCTGCAGAGTGTACCTGTTCTCATCAGAATTTTTTTGAAGACTGATAAAAATGAAATAGATAAAAATACATCTTTTCAGTAATCCAGTTTGCAATTTTGAAATTTGGAGTGTGATTCTTTTATTTATTATTATTATTAATTATTATTATTATTATTTCTGAGGAAAATCTCATAATCTGCAGAGAAAAATCCCCCAAATTTCTCCAGATTTTCCCCAAACTGGAACTCCTGCCCAAGGCAGACACTTTCACAGAAACAAAAGCAGTAACAAACATTGTGTAAAAGACAAATTTCAGCTGATTGTGTGGGAAATGTACATACTTCCAATATAATTTTTAACTGGTTCTGCTAAACCACATAACTTAGGGGAAGGAGATACTACAACACACAAAAACCTCAGTAGTTCTTCTCAGTGCTTAGTGATCTCTCTTTAGCAGGCTAGGTGTCTGGTTTTGTCATCAATCCAGACATCACCCTATGCTGCTGTCCACCTTGAATCCTCTGTGCTGCACCAGCTCTGCTTAGACCAGCATCCACTTTAAGTGATGAAAGACCACAGGATCAGGAGCCTCTAGGCCCAGCTTCCCACTAAGTGAAATTTATTGTTTTAATATCACTTTCTCCCAATTTTCCATCAAGAGATCTTCCATCACCAAATCAACATGACTCAGCCTGCTGCAGGAAGACAGAAAACAGGACAAGCACGGGGCATCTAAAAATAAAATAGAGCCAAAGAGCTCCTTTGAAATGTTGAGTTTTACTACAGCCCTAAGATGACTCAAGAGAGCCACTCTATGAGGCCAACAGATGAAACAGGTAGCACAAAAAGCTTGTAATTGGTGTCTATATGACAAGCAGGAGTGAAAATCATCTGGGTCTCCACATTACAAATAGAAATCTGAGGTCTTGCACAGAGCAGCAATTGATTCCTTCCAGTCCAGTGCCTTGATCATCACAGTGGTCACAGAAAAGGGCAGGGAGGTTTGAGGATGAGCATTTGCTTTGTCCTTTGCTCCTTTCTCTGTGCCCAAGACCAGAAGGATAAGAGTAGCACCTGCCTCAGTGTTCACTGGCAATTTCTCACTGCCAGAGAAGGGAAAATTGTGGTCTTCAACATCCTACCATATGGATGGCCCAAAGGACAGAAATAATATGTTCAGTGTTCCCATATCAGCTGTCCCACATCAGCTCGTGGGACCCATGAAATCTGCCCCTTCCCATCAACTGCCCATCTGGCTCCTATAGGATAATAGGATACCTGGAAGTGCTCTATTTGTTTCTAGTAATGCTGAAGGACAGTAGTGTCTGATAGTATGTAGTGCACAAAAACATGGTAAAAATATGATTCAGAGGGTTTACAATCTAATTTAAGAGTTTAATTCTTTATACACACTGTGAAACTGAAAATCCAGGGTAGGTCCATTTGGAAACAAAGCAAACCAGATAAATGTGAGCTGTTTCACACTGGTCTATGGGTATATTTATGTGGAAGACTGAACAAATAAATTAGTGGTTTCATTTCTGGTAATGTAAATACTCCCAAGAACAGTAGAGATCCCAGAGAAGTCATCTGGATGGGGATATAATGCAATGCAGATGTGAAAGTCCTTGAAGGGAAAGAGGGAGAATCCAAGCCCTTCCTGAGACTCTCCCAACACCCTTCTGACAGTGATCTGCCTCAGTGTTGTTATTGGCATGGCTTGTTCAGCAGCCATCACAGACTGGTTTCATAATTGAAGCTACAGGCCCAATTCATTAAAAGAAGATTTACTGGTGTCAAGAGGGTTTTGTTATAGATCTTGTTTTCATAAATGGGGATCTGTGCATGTGATTTACAGAGGAAAGAAAAACCTCTGAGTTATGGGGAGAAGTGCATGTGAGCAAGGTTCTTGGACTGAAAATAGTTTAGTATGGAAATGAGATACAGATCTGGGGGAAAAGGAATGCAATCTCCTCCTCTCTGCTGCTGTCCCAGGAGATGTCACAGCAAGACACAGCTGCACTGGGGTTCTTGCAGTGCTCTGTATACCCCTCAGTCCCTGCTACTGTCCTGTGCACTACAGCAGCTCCAGGGGACAGGGAAAGGAACAGGGAGGCTCCAGCTCCCACAGCTCACTGCCTCCTAAACATAGTCTTGGAGAAATGTGCTGAGACCCTGCAGATGTCTTCTGCACTTGGAATGCCTCCACTGCCATGCTTGCAAGTACAGCCCAGCATGGTTAGCAGAGGGAGCTACAGCTATAGTGCAAGTGACTATAGAGAGACATGCTAGACATCTGGGGTTGGCATAATAAATAATGTTTAGCAAACAGAGACTTAGTTAATAAGGGGAGTTGGAGTCTTGAGCATGTCATGTCTCAGACAAAAAGGATGCCTATAAAACCATGCCCCCTGTGTTCCCCCCTCTTCCCATTGCCTCTAACGGGAGCCAGGGTGACTGGCCCCAGCTGAGATGAAGTCCCTCCACAGGTCTTGATTTAAACCTAATTGCAGTGTTCAAATCCTGGTTGCCCCTCTGGCAAAATACAAACCACCTGGCTTCCTGTGCTGCTATCTTTAAAGCAGGAGCAACACAATGGTTGGATCCAGATGGGGAAACCTGGGGGACAGACCCAAGTCCTTCTAGTCCACTTTCTCTTTCAAACAGCCCCTTGTCAGACCTTATGTCTAGAGTAAAGAACAACTGGGTAAAATATTCTTTTCCTTTATTTAACCCTTTAAGGCTTCTGGTCTTAAAAGAGCAGACAGATTATTTTATCAAAAAAATTGTGGAAGCTTCTAAGTTTTGTGGGGTTTATCCGTCACAATCCATAAAAAGCATTTGTGTGATTGACAAACCTAACAAATAATGCACAGCTTAGTAGCAGCCCCTTGTGAGATGCTCAAAATCCACAACACCCAGGAGTTAACACACTTACAATAGTCAACAAGGGAAATTGCTCTGTGGTTTGATTTATGATACTGGTATAGCTATTTTGCTCTTGCAGAATCTGATAAGCTGTAGTGACCTACAAGTGACATGCAGCTCTTCCAGAAGGTGTCCTGTACACAACCAAACAATTTCCCTGGCCAGATCTTGCACATACAAACCATGTCTGGAAATATTCATTCACATCTTTATGAGTGCTTCACTTACTACAGGGATATCACGAAGGCCAAAAAAGTTTGTAGGCATTTTTTAAAAAAACAAGTGTGAAGTGAAGCATTTATTGCCTTTAATTTAAGGCAATAATGTTTCTCCAGCAATCAGGAGTTAAGTTTCCAGAGGCCTTGTGTTCAAGCGCACATTGGATTTGAAAGGGTTTATTGCCTGTGCCAAGCAGTAGATTTTAAAGCAATGTTTGGAAATGTTCATGGAAAAGGGCAATTTTGGACTTGTACAAGGGGAGTGATCATGTACAAAACGTGAAGTTAAGTTTCATTTGCCCAGTGGGAGAACAAGCAAAACCATCCTTGTGAGTCATTAATCTGGTCAAATCAGTTGGTGTCCAAATACTGCCTACTATAGCTATAGGCTGCTCCCAAATTGCTTTTGACTGGGAACTTATCCACCAAGTAATTTTGATTAGGCAAAAATATTTTAAATGGTCATGACCTTCTTACAGCCAGCTCACACATGCACACACACAAGGAAGATAAATCATTCAAGGCAATCTTTATTCAATTAAGTTTATTTTTTTCTAATGACATGGCAACCCTCTGGTCTATGTATCTAGTTATAACCCACTGGAAAGCCACCAGCAATAGGACACCAGGAAATAAGCTTTGGTGCTTCAAACCCATGTTTTTTCCATTTGCAAACCTCTAAAGAATATGGAGGGGAGGGGAAAATTCTACTTTTCAAGTGCAAACTGTTTGACAACAAGCAGTTAACTTGGACAATCCCTGCAGGATCCACAGATGATGGCTGGAAACAATAGCTTTATAACAATCATGTCTGACAGCCCAATTTCAGGGCTGGTTTTTTTCCATGTTGGAACTGTAAAGTTGGAAAGAGATTAAGAAGTCTACCTAATAATTGACATTCCAGCCTGTCAGAATCATATCATCAAACATAAAATCTCTATTAGAAAAACAATACAAAGATTGCCAAGATGAGTATTCAAAAGCTAGTCAATACCATAAATAAGATCACTATGCTCTCTTTTAGCACTTTTGAATGACACAGCCATATTATCCATCTGTGGTAGTCATCACTGTAGTGCCTGTTCTCCACAGAAAACAATTATTATTTCCAAGACAGTCAGCAAGATTAGCATTTCCATGAACATCCTATATTCACCCATATAAATCAAGACAACAAGAGCCTGACAGAAAATCGATTGCTTTATTTGAAGTGTGTCTCACCTGATTTTTCAGTTTTTTTAAGCATGATACTTCATCTGCCCAAAGCCCAGCTCCCACTGAATTTCATTGAGGTACCTATCTCTTCAAAGATTATTTGAATGCTGTGCCTTCCATTGCCTAGGGACAGAGAGATGGACAATCCAGCTTTCTGGAGTGGTATTGTCCTTCCTACCCCTGAGCTTCCTTGCTGCAATGTTCACTCCCCTTTCATTTGTGTTCAGAGAGCACAGACTGTGGGAGGTACTAAAATCACAGTCTGTAAATGCATCTTGAAGAGCACGCTGGTGTTTCAAAGGCTGTTCTTTTGCTCCATGTTCTACACTATACCCACTTCTTCTGACCCACTTTGAGCCCTTTCTGGACAGTGAAAAACTGTCACTTATCCCATCCTCACTCCACATCCAAAACTGGGCATTCAAGAATTTCAGTCCATAAGAAAAAAAGCATTTTTCATCCTTAATTTGGATCTTCGAAGTACCTCAAGCTGCATACTTGACATGGAAAATGCCAAACACTTTTAAGTTTGGCAAAGTCACAAACAAGGAAGACTGTGGTCTTATAGCAGGGAAAACTGTTCAGGTCAAATAATAAGGAGAGGTTCTAGAACTCTGCAATATAGCACTTGAGATCTCTAAACAGAGTTTCTCCACACAGGGTTCAATGCTATTACACTGAGGGCTGGTGTATAAAGAACCAGCAGGACTGCAGAAAACCCTTTACATTTTGCTGTAGACATTCGTTGAGATTAGACTGACACCAAGAGTTGTATTGAACTAAATCTGCAGCCAAAAAGTGATAGTGTCTCTTGGTTAATGTGAGTAGTGAGTCTGCCCAGATTGAATCGTTAGATTTCTGTATACACTAACAACCAGATGGATTAATTAATGTACCATAATTAATAACATGAAATCAAGGTGATAACTAGTATTCACACAAATCAGCTTCTTTTAGCCTACAGGCCTCTTCAAACAGGTTACAGTTCATTTGCAGAAAGTCCTGTTCAAAGAAAAAGGAAAAGCATTTGACACAAACTCTCCTTGTGTGAGTGAGCATTGCTTCTGTTTACCTGCGTTTTCTATTTCTAAGGTCTAAAAGGTGGGAAACCAAAGTGACTCAAAAAAGTTTTTGATTTAGATACCTAATGTGAGACAGATATTCCTGAATATTTATTATCCCAGATGGTGTTCTGCATTCTCTGCTTTACACTCCAGTTCTTCTGGATTTAGTTTTCACTGATACATGTTTTCCTGAAAGCCCCTTGCAGCGCAGGAGAGAATAGCTCCCTGATGCTGGTTTGTGTAAATCTTTAAAATAGTACTGGCTTACACATTAAAAGACAGACACAGCTGCAGTGAAGAGGACTAAGCTTTTGATCTTAAAAAAAAGAAGAACCTGGGTTTAAAGGACATTCATTTAATGCAAATAAATCTGTGCGGAAAAGAAGCGTAAGAGAGATCTGTGCCCTTTGGAGGCCAGGGAAAGCAGCTGGCCTGGCTCGTGTAGGAAGCAGCCTGCAGGTGCTGGGAACCAGCCAGAGGGTGACATTCCCAGCTGCTGGACTTCAGCCTGACCTGTGCCACTGCAGGAGCAGGAGCTAGGGGAAGCAGGGGTCTTGTGGGAGCCGACCCTGGAGAGATGTTCACCCCCTCCTGGCTCCACGTGCTTGAAGGGAGTTGCTTCACTCTTTGCATCTGCCACATGCACACATCTCTCAGGCTGGATGTTGTGTTTATCTTACTGAGACTTAATCTGAGAAACGTCCATTCAGAGGTGGTGGCTGGCAGGCACTTCTTTGTAGGGTAGCCTGTAGCCTGGTTTTGATCAGCTCAGAAAAAAGTCAGGTAAATGCCTCTGGAGAGCTGCACAGGAGAGTCTGATCTATTACTCATTAGAAATAAGATCAGATTATGTTTGCAAATTATGTTTACCTCTCATTTTTTTCATTCTGCTGTCATGACTGTTGATTTTCTCCGTCTTCAGTGTTTTCCATATGAATATCCTTACTTATCATAGGCAGTATTAGAAGGTGAGAGGAAAAGACAAGATAAATGGGGCATAATGGCCATGGGTTTTTTCCACCCAGGCACATCTGAAGTGATTCCCCTTCACTTCCTCTAGTCTCTAACATCAAAAAGATGAGTACAGGTAAAAAATGTTATTCTGTGTTGCCCAACTTGCAAAGGGCTGGCAGTTCCAAGGACCTACCCGAGGCTGACACAGCACAGGTAATGTGATGATATTGTCTGCCTTTTGTGTCACCACAGAGGAGATGGACCAAAGTATCTGCCTATCCCCCAGATGAGACAGGAAAGAGAAGAAGAGTAGAGAGCTGGAAAAACAAACATTTTAAGAAAAACAGGTAAGAAAGAATGGAAATGACACTCATAGAAATGTAATGCTAGTACGACCTTTTCCTACCTTTGGATCTCAAGATGCTTCAAAATTTTTAAAGGACCAAAAGCACACAAAGCCCATTACCAAGTTCACAGAACCTGTTTTCATCAGAAGCAAGGGTTAAAAATTACATTTACTCTATTGCACTCTTGAAATGTTCCTCTTTCTTCCTCACATCTCCTCTGGAGACACGCTTCAATGAAAATATCTCCTTCCCCTCAACAGAGGTTCGCTGAGTTCAAAGACTGGAGCAAATCTAAGGTAAACTTGGGACTGAGATAGATTTTAGGAAAAATGGGGTTAATTTGGCAACATCTCTTTCAAACTTTAGGAAAATGTATAAGTGATGTGTGAGGTTACAGAGCAGCCAGACAATCAATTGTTCAGTTCAGTGGGTGTTCCCACTCATCCTGTGACCCAGCTCCCCCTTGAAAGAAATGCCAAGAGAGCTTTCCTCCTTCAACAACAAGCTAACATGCCTAATCCCTTCCCAGCTATTCTTTAGCCATCTCAACACAATCAGCAATGAAAAATAAAGCCAACCTCCACAGACTTTTGTTTTAGTCACTGCCCTGAAGCTGTTTTCCATACAAGTGTGAAATATCAAATTTGCCTGTGCTGGGTCTGAAACCATAGGACTGGGATGCAACAGTTCAGTTGTGGTATCAAAGTCAAACAGGATTATGGGTTACATATTTGGGACTGGGGCATAGGATGGCTGTCATGATAAGACCAAAGGACCTCTGGCTGCTAGGATTTGGCAAGTAGGAAAAAACTGTGATTAATCCAATTTTGAAAACAGCCTCTTTTTGCTTTGCCTCCATGAGAACCATCACTGGAATAAACCCCATGTCTTCTGAAATGTTCATTAAAAATAAAAAATTCTCCTTTGCCAGAAGAGTCCAGCATCCTGGTGTACATAAACTCAATCTCATAATTTGGGTATATACCAGGCAGAGACTCTGGCTGCTATGCATTGGCTTTTTGAGATCCTGGGTTACATCTCCTTCTCTCCTGCTAAAAGTATTCAGCTTTGTATAAACCATTTGGTATTCAATAAGAAGAAATTATGTCTGCATAGACTACTAGTTAGAGCAAACTGACATCTCAGTTTAGAAAGAGGAATGCATTAAAACCAGAGGGTTTTGGCCATACTGCAATATGTAAATGAGAACATGCCAGGCATGACACCAAGGGCAGGGAGGAGGCATGGCTATGGGAGGAAAGCAAAGATGCTCAGGTGTTTACTGAGGAGTCAAGGTTGATTATGTTGTATTGTGCTCAGGAGTAAGAGCAGATGTTGGTGAAAGAGCGACATGTTTTAAAAGGTCAGTAGTAGCTGGTGAAAGTGGTGACACGGCTGAGTAATTTCACATACCTTTTGTGGATCACTTCATAGTCCTGGTAGTTGTTGTAGGGTAGTTGTGGGTCCCCACACTTCTAGGGGTGTTGCTAAAGCAGAAACCAGATATCTCAGGGATGCTAGAAGCCAAACTGGCTGGTGGCAGTAGGTGGTCTGACCACTTATGAAGATCAATGCTGAGCCAGGTTCTGTAAAGGTTCTCTACAGACTTAAAGGCAGCTTTTAAGGTCAGGTACATGCTTCCAGGTAGGCCTATCCTAAGAAAGGTCAGAGTGAAAGTGGTTTCAGGACAGATGTGTATTGGCACATTCCTCACAGGTAAATCCAGGGAAGTGTGAGTGCCAGTGTAGGGTTATCTGAATATTCTCTCTTTTAAGAGAGAATCATAGCCAAATGATGCAACAACAATCCACCACACCTAATCTACCTGGCTTCCACACCTTCATTTTCTGCTCTTTCCCCTCTTTGTCCAGGCTCCACTTTAACAAGACTTGGACCCACCAAATCCCACCTATCCTCTGCCCAACCCCAAGCTATCTCTGAATCCTCCTGACAAATCCTATCGCATTATCACAGCCTGTTTGCATTTCAGTTGTCTCACAAGCCCCTTTACTCTTTGGCAAAAGGTTCCGGGCCAGCACACTACCCTCCCTGCAGCACTCTTCCCGGTCCCCCATGCTGCTCAGTAACCCCAAGGCCCAGACAAAGTTGAGTGGGGTCGGGGTGGGGAATGCCCCTCCTACCAGCTCAGCCTGTTAGGGCCGAACCGCTGGGGTGTTGTCTGGCGCCAACTTAACAAGGCCCACTCTGCCCCCCCACAGGTACCAGGTTCCCCTGGTACCAGGTCAGCTCCTCCAGGACCTCCCGCAGTACCAGCCCTCCTGCACCCTTTGCCCTCAGCTCACCGCTGTGCCCGCACACCGTGTGCCCGCCTGCCCCAAGACCCTCGATCCGCTCCTGCCGCCACCCAGCGCCTCCTCGGCACCGCTCATGAACCCCGGCCCGGCCCACACAGGTGCTGAGCGGCACCGGGCAGACCACAGCGGCTCCAGTCCCGGTCCGGCCCGGCCCGGCTGCTTCCCGCAGGTGGCGCTGTTTCCACGGCTGCGGCGGGGAGCGGAGCGGCGGGGGCAGAGGCGGCGGAAGAGGGGAGCGGAGCGGCGGGGGCAGAGGGGAACGGGGCGGCGGGGGGCGAGCGTCGGTCCGCCGCCTGCCTGAGCAGCTGCGCCCGGCAAGGACTGCGGCGCGGTTTTTGGCATGGATGTAAGGAAGGACTGAATCTGGCAGTGCTTACCCCTCTCTGAAGAAGCCCCGTGAAGCGGGCAGGCCCTGTGAGGAGGAGATGGCAGCGCAGGGCTGCCATGGGATGGGCGGTAGCCGTCAAGGCCTGGCAAACTGCGGGCTCTTGTTGTGACATTTTCCCTTATATAAAGAACACCAATAAAACAAAACCACATCAAACCCCCAAAACAACCAACCAAAATCAATCAGCAGAAAATAAAGCAAAGTAACTTTTCACTGACAGGCTTCCTTCTGCAAAAAACAACTATGGCAGCCTGACCATGGGCAGCCCTCCCCCAGATGGGAGCCCCGCAGCCCCCTGCCCGCAGCATCTGCACAAAATGTCACCCACCCCAGCAGCAGCTCCAGGTGTGGGGAGCCCTGAGGTTTCCTCACAGATTTTGACTTAGGGTTGGGTCACATCTCAGGAGGGGTTGGGGCTGTGTGGCAGCTCTGAGCAGGGCAGTGATGACTGCCATCTCTGCAGGGTTGTGGTGGCCTGGGGACCCTGGCCTAATGGCCTATGAGGGGATTTGCAAAGAAGGGGTTGCAGCAGCTCTTTGCCTTCACTTGGCTCCTTTGTGTGATGGAGAAATGGAGAAGCAAGATCTGAGACCTGCTGAAGAGGTGCTCCGAGTTGGCCAAACAGGAGCAAAAAGGACTAACTCCCTGACAGGCTACTGAGGCTCATAACTTTTTTATGTCCTGATACTTAAAACCAGGGTGCACACTGAAAGGAGGAGCAACTGCATGACAAAGATAATCTGAAGTTAACGGGAGGATGCTTCACAGCAGTGATTTTTGTCTCCTAATGTCTTCTGCTTTAACGATGAAGGTATTCATGCTCATGGGTGAAGAGTTCTTGAGGAGGATGTTGGTAAAGGTTTCCACTGAAGAGCACAGTCAAACCCAGCTGTCAGAGCAAGAGAAGTGGTTACAAGCTGCCTGTAAAAGGGACACACAAGCCAACAACCACACTCCACTGAGGCTGATGGGCAGACAGGAGATCAGAGGTTAGCTGCAGCCCTTTTAAACAAGTGACTCTTCTGAAAGGATCTTGGCTTTTTTACTGCCCCGCCTGCATGCAATTGAGTTTTTTGTTTCTTTTCTCAGCTCAATCTCTTTGCTTCACTGCTCCACGGCTATTATGAACTCCTTCAGCTATTTACATGGTTCAAATGTACCGACACTGACTAAAAAAATCTTTAAGGCAGAGTTTTAGGAAACTGGTCAGAAGTCTTAGAGACTGAGTCACTGGGGATGGGTTGAGCTTTGCTTTCTTCTTCAAGCTGCCTGCTGTGTGTTTGTCAGATAGGGATTGAACTGAAAAAGGGTCCTGGAGTTCAAACGCCTTCCCTGCTGCAGTGAGGTGGAGCATGGCACAGGATGCAGCTTATCAGAGATAACAGCTGTGTGTATCAGGAGTCTCTGCTTCCCTCTCCCATGCCGCTTGCTCTGCTCCCTGCCTCTCCTTCTCACACTGAGTGGAGGGAGGCTGGGGTAGGATATGGTTTTCAGACCCATTAACAGCTCTTCAGCCAGATAAAGTCAGTGTCATAGGGCATATCCTGCTGATTCAGCAGTAGAGGGCAGTTCCTATCTCCGGGGGAAGGAGAATAAAAGAGATATATAAATCTCCTTTGCCTCAGGAGGCATGAGTTACACCTTTCAAACCTGTATGGTGAATTGTGGACCTGTATTACAAAACTCTAGTTCTTCACCTATATAGTCAAAGTAATATAATTTCTCAGCAGTCAACAAAACTCTATGGATACAAATCTAGTCACCAACATTTGTGAGCCACTGAATTATAACTTTATCTGGAATAGGTAGGTATTCTGCTCTGTAGAACTGTGTGCACACCAGGCTTTGATGTTTGTGTTAAGAAATGTTGGGGGTAAGGAGAAGCTGTAGGTATAAGCAGATGAAAAATAAAAAAAAGCATAATTGCTTTTTCAGGGGAAAGAAAGTTTTTTTGAGAGTATTTCAGAATGTTTTAAATATATCCACAGTTGTTTCACTATTCCTACTTTCCTCAGATCCTCTATTATCACAAGTATTATCAAAGGCTTATAAAACCACCAGCATCATAGCCAATAATAATTTGATAATAAAAATGCAAAAACCACAGTGTTCTCCATGAACAGCTTCTTATTGCAAGAGTTGACAACAATAATGAATTTTGGTTTCCACCTCTCCAGGGGAGTAAAAGATGATTTTTATGTAAGGAATGTTTTTGTTTAAAATCTTCTGGCTCAAGAGCTCAGTGGCCTCTGACTGTCCTGAGTCACCTTCCCGCAGTGACTGGGATTCTTGTAGACAGGGCAAAGGGCCCTGTACTTTTGGCATGGTGTTGAATATCCTTCAGGAGACCTTTGGTTGGAATGACTGAATTGTGTGAGAGCTGCTTAGGGTGAGGAGGGTGTTGCAGGAACACAGAGGTGTGTCTGCACTGAGAAGGTGAAGGAGCTGAAAAGTAAAGCAGAAGGGAAAAGAAAAGTTTTGTCCACTCTTTTACCTCAGGCAATCAAGAGGAGGCTGGGAAATAAGAAAGCCAGCATATCATGAAGTGAAGAGAGCAGTGACATTTTACAGCAGCTGAAGATCTCCTCCACAGTGTTTGTACTCCTTTCATGTGTTGTTATCAGCATTCTTTTCGAGGGCTTATTATCGTGTTCTCCCAGACAGAAAGCAGACGGCCATCCTGTGACCCACATCCTGAGTTTTACATCCCTCCTTGTCCTGTGCCATCTGAGGTATTTATAGTGTGACCCACCACTGGGAGAGCAGAGGACTTCCTTTATACTCTAAACATTATGCTACAATAATAATGAGAATCTGGGACAAATGACAAGTCTTCCTGCCCACAAAATGTCATAACCCTGCCACTTCAAATGACAGTGAGCTGGCTAGGTCACCATGCTGTTTGCTCAGTGGGTGTCAGGTTACTGGCTGTTGTTGCTACTGTAGTGGAACTGAGGCTGTACCTGGGGCAGAACATGGAACTAGAGTCTAAATACTCTGCAAGTTAATGGGGTAGGGAAGTGGTAAGAGTTGACGTTCCCCTGCTAGGGCACCATCTGTCTACTCAGCCCTTCCCATGTACTGTCATAGGGAGCTAAAGCTCTCCTGTGAAGTATACCACTTTACAACAGTTTAACACCTCAGAGGCACAATGGTTTTTTTCCTATTGTGTTTTTTGCGTGTTGTTTTTGGTTGCTTTGTTTGTCTTTTTGGTTTTGTTTGTTTGTTTGTTTTGTTTTTTTAGTCGGTTTGGGGTTTTTTTGCAAACATTTGCTGTGATTTCAATTATTGTTCTTATTTTAAGGGGCAAAAGGTTGGCTTCCTTTCTGCATCATCCCCCTGAGGTATGACAGACACTTCTGCAGGCTGCTGTTAGCACCTCACTGCATAAATGGTTCAGAGGGACGCCCAGCAGGCTGTTTTTCTTCCCCCCCAAGGAAGGAAAGATTAAGAGCAGAGGAGGGAGATAATATAGCTCCAGCTGAACCTGGCCATGCATATCATTGTTACCCAAGAAAGGTCAAACGTGCTCCAGGATTGTAAGAGGTTTCTGAGAGAGATAAAGAAGATGAGGTGTGTGTAGAATAAGATAAGAGCTAAGGCTCCTTGGTGATTAGTCAAGGATCAGGCATGTGTGGGCTAGTGTGGGAAAGAGTGAGTGAACTTACGGCTCTCCAACTAGTGCTGGAGGGGAGATGACAGGAAAACCTGCAGCTGGGAGGGTTGGTTGACTTCACAAGAAACCCCCAGGGTGAGGGGTGAGCAGCATCCACTTGCCCTTAGTGGCACTGACATTTTCCCAGTGACTTGCTTTGTAGGCCAGAGGGACCTGAGGACCTACTGATTTGTCTGGAGGGAGCAGAGACAATATTGGCCAGCCCCTGTTTCTGTCTGGTAGCAAACAGCAGAACATCTGCCCACCTAAAGCATGGCACGGGAGTGCTGGCCAGGTAACATCCAAGAGCAGAAGTGAAAGATGGGCCAGCATCAGCTTTTCAGAGAGGTAGGGAGTGGGTGGGAGCACATGCAGAAAGGTCTCTGTCCTCATGCTTTCACTTCTCCTACTTGCCACTGCCTGCAGGTTCCCCAACACATGGCAAACCCCTTGCTTTGAAGCATCTGGCTTTGGTGTTACCCCATTTAGTCTGTAGGCATTCTGAGGACTTGCTCACGTTGTAGCTGACAGTAAATGGGCCAATTCTATTATGTATATGGCTACTTATGGAAAAAGTAATGAATATGTGTGAATCAATGCAGGGACCAAAACCAAGGTGAAGAGTAGAAACAAAAAGACCACCAGTGACCAGTTGAAAAGAACTGAATGCCTGCCTTCTATAAATAGGAAAATCAGTGTATAGACCCAAATTGGGTGGAAGATGGGATTATGCTGGACCAGAGGCTTTTTTTACTTCAAGCAGGTAGGGAAGGAGAGAGTATAGTGAGATCAGATTGCCTGGATGATGGAAAGAAAAGGAGAGCTTAACTGCTAGTGATTTCCATCTTCAACCTCCCCAGGTCTGTTGTTCCATAGGTCTGTTAGTGACAAGTGAGGAGTACCAGGATGAATTCATTGCTTCTACATAGTAATGTAGAGCATCACAGTAAGGTCTAGCCTGCTTGTGAACCAGGGACAAAACACAGCACTGCACAGTCTGGCCATGAGCAACCTACACCTTTGCCTGCAAGTTGTTTTCTTTTATACATTAACTTGATAATTTAGCTCCCTTGAAGTCCTATCAGTACAGATACAGAACATGGCATTCTTTACTGCAACAGAGCCAAAGTAAACTATCCCAGTGACATATCAACTTGTGCAAAGGGAGTGGAAAATACTCACATGGAGTGGACAATGCTTTGACACCGAGGGCTTACCCAGTACAGATGGCTGGTTGCCAGGCAGTACAAAAGGAATTGACTCTTGCACAGAGGCAGAACATACCCTAAAGGTAGCAAACAAACAGAACATAACTTGAGTGACCTAAAGTCTGTGCAGATTGGAGACATTGTGGGTGTGGAAAGTAATTTTTTCAAGTAAACACAATTTTTGTAACCTGCTGGTATAACAGGCTAATCACAACAGCAGATTTTAAAGGAGCAGTGCCCTGGAGAACACTGCAGCCTGTTAACACATCACCAATACATTTATCTTTCTCAAAGGCAATGCAAACATCAGAGCACATGCTTCATTTTGTCCCATGATAACAACATCAACAACATCACAGAGAGGATATCCATGCAAAATCTTTATTTGGAGAATGTCTTCTCTTCAATAACAGCACCCCTCCTGTTTACACATAAGCCAAGAAAAACAGTATTTGCATTGTGCAGAAGAAAATACAAATAAAATTCTTAAAACACATTCATGTTTTGATATATTAAAAAAGTTTTGTAATTGCTTACCCCTATTTCCTCTAAATCTGTTCTTGGGCTTGTTAGAGCTGAGAACCATAGTGATGATATAGTATTAGTTCTGGAGATAGGCCACAGTATCTTGAAAGTCAATGTGGAGAATTATCTGCATTGTATAAAGACACAAAGATACTGATACACTGATATAGTACATGTATGCCCTTGTTTTCCTTGAAGGTTGGGAATGGTTTTGGAATGGTTCTGATTATTTTCTCTTCTGGTTCAGAGCTTGAAAGAAGGCCGAGATTGATGCCGTTGAAGGTGGAAAGTTCCTCCTTAATTTTATAATCTGTATGTTATTGTGGTTTCTCTTGGATGGGAAATTCCATTTTTATTTCTAATCTCAGCCATGTGTCGGTCAATTCTGACTTAAGTTCCCTTCACCCTCTCCCTGCTGTGCAGCTCTGCAAGCCATATTGCAAACATATTTTTCAGCATGGGTGGGAGGTAGTGTTGTGGTTTTGGGCTTAGCTATTGATACCAGGATTTCCCTTTTTCTTTGTTTGAAACATTTTTTTCTTTAAAAATAGAGTTGATGGTAAACATCTTTCATTTAGCCCCCAGAGGGAGTTGCAGTGAACATTTTCATGCAAGTTTGAGTAAGAATTAAATCACAGTTTCCCAACTTTTCTGATAAATTCAGTGATACAGTCATCATCTCATGAAATCTTCAGCTTGATCTTTTATTTGGATTATGCAGAAGAATAGAATTTTAAACTTTGTAGACTCCACTTGTAATAGATTTACTCCAGTAAATTAGGACTGCAGCACCATGGCTGATTGCCAGTGGAGGGAAATCAGAGGATTGTTTGATCCTCAACCAAGAAAATACCGTGTCCTCCAAAAGAACAGCTTTACAGAAAATATTCAGAAGGCTGACAAGCTGTCAGTTCTTTCCGTTCCTTTTAACACTGTTTTGTCTCTTTGAGCTGATGGCTCCTGTCAAATGAAGATTCACCTCGGACAAATACTTGCCTCTGCCAGATCTTGAGCCTGGACAGAAGCACCCGTTGCAATTGCAAGAACTTCTGACATTTAAAATGCAAGGGCATTTCATTTGTACTTTTCTCCCTATCTCTGCACTTGTTTTTCCTTAGAAAAGGGGCAGTGAAGAAAATACCAATATTTGAACCCAAACAGAAGGTTGAGTACTATAAAACTAGCATTCAGCTGGCTGTCCACATGCAAAGGCAACAGAATGTTGATCCTAGATATTAATACTGATTTATGATATTAAGCAAACAACCATTTTACTAAATTCCTGCCATTATATGTGAATGAGCTTGATGGGACTGGTTATTTTCTAAGCATGACAGATTAATGCTGTTACATTACCACTCTAAGCATAAGCTGTCCTTCTTTCAAGCGTTATTGGATGGATGTGTTGGTATACAGACTGTTTGCTCCCAAAACCAGGATCTGAGTCAAGGAAACTCCATGGTTTCGATCCGTGATAGAGTTGTTGGCAGTGAAGATAAACCTGCGGCATGAAATACAACAGCTCTTGTGCCCTGAGAAGGTTTCTTGAATTAGTAGCTAACAAGAGACACTTAGTCAGGGACATCACCAGGCATTTCCATTACCGGTCATCCTGTCTCATCCAAAGGGATTCCCCTCCCTTGCCGGCCCCACCCCGTCCTGTTTAGCTGGGAGGCCAGAGGGGTTTGAAACACAGACCTCAAAGCTCTTCTCACACTTCCGTCCCGTTCAAAAGGCCTCCAGCACGGGGGCTGGAGAGGGCTCCGGAACCAGCGGTTCTTGATGGGACCGGCGCCGGTGCCCCGGGGCCGCAGGGGGGAGCGCTTTGCCCTCCCAACCCCCAGCGCTGCCGCCCGCCCACGGGGCGCTCCCCGGACCTCCGGGCTGGGCTGGGACCTTTCTCTGCTCGTCAGGCAGAGGAGCCTGAATCGTTGGGTCCTTGAGTATCTTCCTGGCGCCTTAGCGAGGCCACCAGCTTATTGCCACTATTCCCTCGGGCATATTCATCTCCATCTCCATCCTCCGGGTACCCATTCTGGGTTCAATGGGACGGAGATGACAGGTCCTATTTAGCTATTCGTCTCCTCAGGAGTCTCCCTTTTAAACATTTTTTAAATGTATAAACCGGGCCTGAGGTTTTTGCATGAATTCCTGAGGATGCTTGTGAAACCAAGTATCTTCCCAATCAAGCACTTTGGTAACCTGGCATCCAACGCCTGCTTCCCCAGCTGCAGCCATCTTGCAGGAGCATAAACTGGATGCACAGCAGCTTGTAACAACATGGTTTCTGGGATTCTAGCTCCACTCTTCCTTCTGAGACTAAAGATAAGTGCACAGTTCCTCACTGCTGCGCTGCTGTCACTCAACTGCATTCGAGGAGACACTGGAAACAGCCCACCACCTCCTCCTCTGCCTCCCATCACCCCTGAGCTCCTGCTGTTGCCATTAGCAGTGACAGCTGTTGCCATCGAAGTTTTATGCACTCATTGAGAGAGGCACTGAACGTCACCATTTACTGTTTTTTAACTACATCTTCACTATACGGGTGATCAGACCCTGGCACAGGGTGCCCAGAGGAGTTGTGGATACCCCCCTCCCCCATCAGTGTTCAAGGCTTTGAGCAACGTGGTCTAGTGGGATGTGTCCCTGCCCATGCAGGGGGGCTGGAACTAGATGCTCTTTGAGGTTCCTTCCAACCCAAACCAATCTATATAATTCTATGTTACATTAGCTGTAAAAAGAGCTTTCTGGTGACTGCTGTTGGCAACTGGTGGTTTCTGGAAAGGTGTTCAGCTATGAAAGTATCCAGCCCATTTTGATAGCAACATTACAGGTACTGTAGAAATACTGAGCCACAATAATTCATAAACAGTACTGTATGAATTTCTTAGTTGTGTGTAACATAGTATGAAATGAAACAGCCAGTGCTGTTAGAGGAATACAGAGTTTTTAAAGCAGTATGAACTCTAGTCTTTCATCCACTGGTCAGTCACATACTACTGCAAAACAAAGCTTACAACCTTTCTAGGTTTTGATTTCTCATTCTTAGCCAGTAAAGTCTAAAATCTTCTCTGAAATATTCCTTTTTCCTTATTGTTTCCTTTTATTTTTTCTTTTTTTTTTTTTTTAATTTTATTTTTGTTTTTTAAGATCTTAGTTATTTATGTGCACTGGAAAAGTAAGTGCTTGACATAACTGATGAAACAGACACATTGCAAAATCAATTAACCCCCACATAAAATGCACAGAGAACTCTTTTTCCACAGAGACATGAACTGAAGGTAGCAGGACTGGTTATATGGGACAATTTACTGTTCTCTATAAATCAAGGATTAATTAAAACTTCCAAGTTACTGCCATGCACACTCAACTTTACTGGTAAGTAGGATGATGAGAGTCGAAGCAATTCTTTTTAATAAATGTTTGCTGTTTCTTTTTATGGGCAGAATTGGAGTGGGGGACAGATACACACATTTTGTAGCTATTTACTAGCTCCAAGATGGTTTTGAAGAAAGGTGGATATAGTAAGAGTGTGGTGAACAGTTTGTCAACAAGTATTGCTACACAGCATGCACAAGAGTTAATGAAATAAAATATACGCCACATTTTCTTTTCAAACAAGCTTTAAATAGTCCATATGTAACAGAATCATGTGTTACAGACAAGAAATTCTTGCTGCCAAAACACAGGATGAGTGTTTTTCCCTGTCATTCTTTCCAAATTATAGACTTCGGAAAAAATACGCCAAGAAATTAGAGATTTTAAAAAAAATTATTCTAAAAAACAGAGTAGACTGCTGATATACATGAACAAATAATCAGAAGGATGTTAGTATACATGTACTCACAAAAAAACACACTGGAGTGGACATAAAGGGTTTTAAGACACAGATACTATGCAAGCTAATCCAGTATCAAAGAGCAGAATGCATAGGCTTTATTACAAACTCTGTAATTCATGCATTTGTATGTGCAGATAAAATATACTTAAAGCCATGTATTTAAATGCTGTCAAGAAGACACCTGAACTCCTTCCCAGCATTCAGGGAAGACTTAAACTCAGTTTTGTTAATTTTTATAGACTGGCCTAATCCAAACCCATAATCTCTAAAAGGGAACAAAGTGAAAGGAAGAAACCAGGTATTTTATCTGAGCACCTCAGAGACACTGGGACAAAGATGCAAACCCACTTTTTGGTAATCACTGTCACTGGAATGTACTGGCAGCAGCACTAGCCCAGATAGTTCTCGGCTGTTCTTCAGGAAGGGGCTCCAACAAGAATAATCCAAGGGTTGAGTGGGAAAAAAGTAGAAATTAACCCTCTTGTACAAACAAACATACACAGATGGCTCTTTTGAGAACAAAATAAGGTAGCACTACAGAGTATGTGGCAATATGGAATGTGCATTAAGATATACAAGTGAAATCTCCTTGGGGCACCTTCACTCAGAGGGATAAGTCTTCTTAAAATATAATAATAATATTAATACTTCTTTATACTTGCCACTTGTTAGCAATTGTTTACATCATAGAAAAATAGATAGTATTCTGTAACAAGAAATATAGTTACTTTGTTAAAATGGGCTATTTTAAACCAGCTACTATTCTTTCATATAAAGAATTTCTAAACAGCAAAACAAAAATAGGTAATACTGAGTGCAAAACAGCCAGTGGTATACTTTGCATTGGTTTAAAACCCTAGTTGCCAGCTACTGTAATTACACGTTCTGTACACGACTACAAAAGTCTTCCATCTTTTAGAACCTTGGGGTTTTTCATTTTCTTCTCTCTAGGTGGCAAGTAAGTATTAATCCAAGTAAATTCAAACTCTGGAAGTCAGAAATAAATTCACAATCAGTCTTTGCTACCATTCTCTTGCATTCCTTCCCCCATGTAGTGCAGCAGCACTTTCTACTTATGGACAAAAATCCCTTAAGTTAAACAAAGTTTAGACTGCAGATACTTAGAAGTTTAGCTTATAAATTCACATTCTTTTAAAAATCATTTCGCTAATCTCCCACGTTTACATTTACACCAAAGAGAAAGCTCAAAAGCCTCATTTCATGCATTTCATCATCCCTGCTGAAGACTGAAATAGAGTTTAGATAAAAACTCTTCGCCAGCGGCAGGCATTAAGTCTTAACACTACAAAGCCAGATGGTTCCAATGTAGAAGTCAGATTTTTCTGTGGTTTCTGCAATAGTTTCAGACACGAATAGCTAATTCCTAGTGGCAGTGGTAAAGGCATTATCAGTACACCATGAACACCACAAATGGAGGCAATTTCCAAGCATCAAAGAACAAAAAACAAACAAAAACCACCCAGAAAAAAAAAAAAATCGGTGAAACATTCTTAGTAGAGCAGGAATCTCTATTCGCCTCTTCATTCATCTCACACCTTTTCAACTTTGGTGGGGTCATACGTTTCTGAAAAAAAAAAACAAAACAAAAAACCAGACCAAACAAGAAAACACTATTAATAATGTATTCATAACCTGTTCAACATTACTATCTGCACGAGGTAGACATATTTTCCCTATTTTATTTAAAGAAGTAAGTGAATACTGGACTTATACCCATAAAGATATATACCATGGTACTGATCCAAATTCGGTAATTCTGTAGAAAGCAGTGTAATTCGGGGGGAACTTGGATAGATAGAACTTGGAAACAGAAGCCTTGGGTAGATAGGAACAAGCATACTGACTGTTAAGTGATTACTTTTAGGCTTTAGATGCTTTCACAGGGAAGGACATAAGATTTGCCTCCTTGTACTGAACACTAAGGACAAGTAAATGTTTTAAGCATCCTAACAGAGTGTTTAAAGTTGGCTGAAGAAGGTGATGCTGCCATCCAGTCATCAGGATCTTTTCAGTTGGTTGCAAATCCTTGGTTTCAGCTAATTCAACAGAGTGCAGAACAGCACAGTTGTCTTACATCACTATGGTTAGACTGTCTTGCTTCGGTCTGCAAAACTGCAGCTCATGTTCTCAACATTATTCACTAAAGCACTGGACTGCCTTACTAATACTGATGTTTATTTCCAGCTTACCTCTTGTCAGTTCACAGGACAGCTCACATTTATTTTCTTTATCTGAAGCCCCAAGGACACTCTTCTATCAGATTTTTTTAAACTGGGTTTATTCAGTTGCCATTATTGGGTTAATTCAACTGCCAAGAAGCCAGCAGATAGGAGCCTTTTCCTTCACCCTTTTGATTTTGGGATAGGATTGCAAAGAAAGGGCTTTGCTTTGACAGATCTGTCTGCCCTATGCTGTCATGCATGTGTGTCTTACTCTGGGGTCCTTGGGATGCATGGACACAGCATGGAGGCACCAGGGCTACCTGCAGAGGAATCTGGAGGCACACAGGGGCCTGGACAAGCTGGCACTGCAGCCTCTGCTCCCAGCCTACTTGCTGCTCTTACACAATCTGGGCATCTCTGCTAACCTTAAATGTCCCTCCTGTAGGCTGTACTCCCACTGCACTCACATTGAAACAGCTGAGCATGAAAATAGCTGCATGTATAAATATCACACCTCAGAGTAAAACATTCACCCTCAGGACTTCCATGCTGATGTGAGTAAATGTCTTCATTGAAACAAGCATAAAAATCCTCAGAGGGAAATTTTCATTCCTGTGTCCAAGTGTCCATCTGTGGCATTCAGGATTATATAAAGGGGGGACTGGCTAAGAGAGAGACTGGCTAAGAGAGAACTTTTGGATTTGGCCCAAGTGGGTGGATTCCTGGTGCAGCATCCTTTATCACTTCTCTCACATCTCTTGCCCACTCTCCTCAGATTGCTAGGACAGCCAAGAAAGGAATCTGTGCCAGCAACACCTATGTTTCCAGAACTGCTTGTTGCTATTCAGCCTCTTCTGGTATTTCCAAACTTCAAGAACAGACACCAGATGAATGCAAAAAAATCAAGAGGAAAAAAGTTTATGAGGACTGGTGCACTCCAGGACAAGGTTTCATCTTTCTAAACTTACTGCATTGGTGGTGTGGGAAGGTGCTTCTGAAGCAGTAATATTTTTCCAACTGTAAACATTTTGCCATCTAAACTGCTAGAACTTACACAAATTCTGAACTATTCTGTCTCTATGAACTATGCTGACCTAAGAATAAAAATAGATTCACACTTCAGAAGCCTGATTTTCCTCAGGCTGGACACACTAATAGACCTCCCCACAAAACTGCAGGTGCTCACTGTTTCAGGGAGTGGCAGCATTGAGAAAATGAGGCCACAAGACATGGAACCTCTGTATGGTTCAGCTTATTCCTTGAAAGTTTACCCACACCCTCAGCACCTAAACCAAGGACACAAAAGGGCCAGACTGCCAGGCTATGTCACGCTTCGGGGGGGGACAAACATTGGAGTTCTGGCACTGATACAGAAATGTTTATTTAACATTTGGTTAAGCTCATTTTAAATGCTCTTTACAGAAACAAAAGCAGATCAGCAGCCTCATGGAAGCAATCTTCAAACAGCAAAGGAGAAAAGACATCCAATGCATTTGGGAACATTTGGAGATGTTCTGTTAATGGCAGTATTTGCATAGGAAGATGAGCTTCTTGCACTGAGTTTCAGCAGAGCTTTTATTCTGAGCAGACTGTTTGTCTGCCAAGCTGTATCATACATGTGAAAGCCTGTTCCTGCTAAGGGCTCCAGCCTCTGCAACAGGCCCAGTCTGCCCACCTCACTCCAAACAGAATATGTTTTAACAATATTTAGTCTTTAAAAGCAACAAATACAAGGATTTTCCTGGATTAATACACATTTTGGCTTTTAATTATACCAGTGAGCTAATCTGGAAGTTGCAAGTGAGGCTCAAAAGAGGAATACATATAAAAACTTGCTACAAATATTAATTTTCAGTCCTGTCCTGTTGAAGTAAGGTGAAGATCAACAAATCAGGGTCCCTTTGCATGGGAAGAGGCTGGTGGGGAAGACACTTTCCCATCCCAGATGAGTGCATGTGACACTGTGACACTGGATGTGTGCAGCAGGAAGGGACATCCATGCTATCCAGACATCGGGGGGGGGGGGGGGGGGGGAGGGGCTATTGCATCTGTGAGGGAACTGCTGCAATAGGAACACATGGAGTAGGAATACAAGCCTGGCATTGTCAGCAAGAGGGATAAATTTAGACCTAATTTACTGCAGAGTAACTCCAATAAAACACAATCTGTTTTGATACATCCCTGAAGTCATGTCACCACATCAGTTATTTTCTTCACTCCAGCAGAAACTCTTAAGGGAGAAAAGCATATGAAATGCATATGGAGCATACTAGATCTGATGGGTACAAGGGAGCCTGTTTGGAAAATTTGGTCTAGAGAACTATAGTTCAGAGCAGGAAGAGACACAAAGCTGTGAGATACAGAAAAAGACATGTAGGCAAAGGCTGTAAGGCTGCAGGAGTCAACACATAAAAATAGAACTCATACAAATAAATCTCTTCAGATGGAAGTAGGTAAATTGATTTAATTTCAGTCCCTCTGTACTGGAAAACTGTGAATAGATTTATATCAATGAGATTTAATGAACCTGTGAAGGTTTCAAGGTAGAATGTCAGCTGTGACAGAGAGAATGGAAAAAGGAAGGAGATTACTACTAATTTAAAACTTTCACACCATGTATTTGCTCACTCCAATTAATTTAATGGACTAGACAGGTGGCCTGGGAGATTTATCCCTTTATACTGATCTATGGCAACACAGTTTTTCAGTTATTTAACAGAATGAAAACTGTTTTGGAGAGAGAAGAGCTCATGTTACTTTGGGGATGCATATGGACTACACAAGTTTATATGCTTTTGAGAGATGAGAAACTTAAAAAAAAACAATAAAAGGTGTTCACTGAAAAAGTCAACTTTCCATTTGACCTGGGGATAACAGTTATTCTCAACATATGATCTGGAAAATATTCATGAGAGAGAGAGAATTTTCCAAGCCCCTAAATGCAGCCGTTTCCCAGAGGCTTCACAGAAGAACATCAGACTTTTATTTTTAGTTTCTTCTGAACACTGATATAGTATGTGTCTACTTAAGTATTAAAGAGGGAAAAAATGTGTATTCAAGGAGAGGGTATGATTACATCTCCACGTGTTCCCAAATACTGGCACTAGAGTGACTATTTTGAACCCTGCTGTTTGAAGCTGGCCATTCCCTGAAACAATTCAACAGAGATAAGACCTCAAGGAGCACTCCAGGCTCTGTGAAAGAGTTTCAGTATCACAAGTGAGTTTTACAGTAACTTTTCCTAAAGTGGGATCAGAGAACACTCACGTTATCTATTCCACAAGGAGAGCAAAGGGGGTGGCAACCAGATGGGGGTAGTACCACCTACAGCCTGTTACTATTTGAGCAGCATTATGTGGGTATGAGCAAACCAACCGTGCCCTTACATAAGGAAACAGTACCCACTCGGATCTCCCGTAATAGATAGGGTCTTACCTAAAGAAAAATCTCTGTCAGTCTTCTTCTTGTCTATTCCACCTAAATATCCGTTTTCACTGAGAGAGATAATACGCTTGGAAACAGCCCCTGAGCTTGCCAGTTTGCTTCCTCTCTCCTCCTGTACCCTTGACAGCTTCTCCTCATCCACCTCCTCTCCTGAATCTGCACTCTTAATGCTCAAACGTCTCATCCGGGACACCGAATCCACTTCTTTCATCCGCACCAAGCGATCCATGGCAGTCCGGCTCGGTGGAGAAGTCAGTTTGCCTTGAAGTGTCTCTATCACTTTCGAGGTGCTTCTCACTTTCTTTTCCGAATGCTGATAGGCAGCTGACTTGCAAACCAAGTTTTGGTCCTCACCTTGGCTGGGACTTGTAGGTTGTTCAAGAACTTGCTCAGTTGCCAGAGTTTTAGCACCGGTTTCCTGTTGAGTGGTCTGGCGTTCATCAGGGTGTGAAGATCGGCCTCCCACTCTGACAAAGAGAGCACTCTCTGTCCAGCCACACTTTCGCCTGCCTTCATAGGAAACATCCTTTTTTCCTTCTTTGTCACTTACTGTGCTGCCCACTGATGACTCAGAGTCCTGGGCACCATTTACTGGGCCTGAGAGAGGCCCAACCTTGTCATCTGGAAGGAGAGACTCCACTGCTATATCTATGCCTAAAATTCTTGCAGCTCTTGCCTGCAGTGACTCATTCACAGGGATTTCCACTGCATTTGCATTTGAAGAGTGGTCAGAATTGTTAGCACCGGGTCCTGAAGTTACATCAAGTCCCACTGACCTCAGATCTGGCTCAGAGCGCCCTTGGTTCCTCCTTGTTAGTGACAAGCGTGTTATTGAGCCTCTCTCTAATACTGTGTCATTTGTGGGAGTTGCACCTTTGCTCAGTTTAACAAAGTCTAGGTAATTTTGGTCTTCACTCATCTCCTGCAAGACAGGGTTATTGAAAGGATTGCTGTGACATGAATTGTTTGGGCTACTGGACAAAACTTTCTCCAGAGGGCCCACATGCACTGGCTGCTTGTTGGTTCTGCTCTTGGCTTCCCCTGTCCTCATTTCTGTTATCAGACTTCCATCTGCTGGCCCAACTCCTTCACTGCTCCCTCCTGGCTTTGAGAAGCCTTGAGAGCCAATGCAACCCAGCTTGCTGCCATGCTCTATTTCCACACTCCAACTTTCAGACTTACTTTTAACTCTTCCTGACTTAAATGCAGGCACCTCTGGCACAACTGTTCCAAATTTCCCAACACAACTTTCCTCCTGACTCGGCCTCTCATTTCTGGATGCCCTCCTCTGTGTAAAGGCACCTGCCTGCAGAGAAGCAGTAACACTTTCCAACTCATCTTCACTGCTTGTGCTCTCCTCCTGCTCTTGCAGCTCCTTGTTAAAACTTTCTAGCTCACTTATAGCATCCCAGGGACGGCGACTTACAGGCTTCAAGAGGAACTGCCCAAACAGCTCTTTACTGTTGCAGGGAGCACCTGCTTCTCCCTTAACTATATCTCCTTTGGAAAGAAGGCCATTTTCCCTCTCCTGGGCAGGCACAGGCTGGCTCTGATGGGCTTTTGGGGAGTGAGCCTGAAGGACTGAGGTGGCAGTCCTGGAAAATGCACTGTTGCTAGACTGGTTGAGGTACATCTGACCCTTCATGCCATAAGCATTCTGTCTGCAGATTCTCTCATCAGGCTCTGCCTGTTTAGACCCTATCACAGATACCATACACCCTGGGAGCTTTGGAGACAGTTGGTTACTATTGGGCTGCTCAGGCTTTGTACCATGGAAAAACTGTGGGCTTTTAGGTTCTTCAGAGAAACTTGTCTGTGTCTGCTGGTCTTTGTACTGATCACCTGGCCAGGAGCCAGAGTATTTGAGCTCTCCGTGTTTTGTAGGCTGAATAAATCTGAGGTCATTCATTTGTTTGAACTCTTCTGGTCTCCACAACTCTTGTTTTTGTAACTCATTTTTATTGGTCATGCTTCCTGTAAGAGCTTGTAACTCCAAGTCTGTTGAAGACATACTTAAGAGACTTTGTTCTTGCAAAGCCCCATTGTTATCAAACCCGTTCTTATCAGGGCTCTGGGTTATGTTGTTGTTCCTATCTGTATCTGGCAGATTGGATTCTGATTTCACTGGGATAGAGACCAAACAAAATATAGTTTCATTCATTTTTTTCTTTGAACTCTTTTTGCTCTGCATCCCAGTTCCAGGTTCAAACTTTTTCACTTTTGTAACAGTCTCACAGGTGCTGTCCATATGTGAATTTGTTACAGAAAGTTTGCCTTTTGTGCACTCTGTGCTGGTTTTGTTATGGGGGCTGTGATTAGTTGTGCTACAACTATCTCTTTGGTCCGGCAAGGCACAATTTCCCTGATCTCGGATGGATGGTGCCAACCATCTGCTGCTGTGGGTGGAGCTTTCGGAAGTTCTTTCTCCCTTTGCAGAACTGGGCAAGTTAGATGCATCCAAGAAGGCACTGTTGTACTGTACTTCAAGATCTCTCTCTTGCAAAGCACCAGAACTGGGACTGGATGCATTCTCAGTGTATTTACTGTTGTCCTGCAGACCTTCCGGTGGTGCAATTTTAATGTGTCGTATCCGAGGATCATCAAAGGGAATATACTGAACAGAACGCAGGTAGTCAGCAGGACGCCTCACATGGCTTTGCTTCCCATGAGTAAGATGGTTGTCTTTGCAAGGGCCACCCCCTGCTTCAAAGGTATTCACAGCTGGTCGTTGGCAGGGGACAGCCTGCTCCACAGGGCCCTGCTGGTTGCTGCTGGCATACGCCTCGTTGTTAGGCACTTCATTGAGGGGACGTGGGGTCAAGTTTTGGTGAGATGGGGATTTGTAGGATGGAGGAGGTACATAGACTGGGGGCTCCAAACCAGGGTCTTGAATGCAAACATCTTGCCTTGGCTCATTAGCTTTGGCTAAGTAGGGGACGGATTCATCTTTCTGGTAGTGGTCCTGGAAACCCACGGTTTCTGCAGGTGCCCTTGTCTGCCGCTGCAGTTCGTAGGATGGAGGCTTCAGAGGTCTCCCATACTTGGGTTTCACAAGGGGAAGGAAATGGCCTCCCGTTTCATGGTGCTTGGCTGGTTCCACACTCAGTCTATTTGAGGGATACGAGGGGCCTTTAGTTACAGTGAGTGAGTTGTTGCTGTTGGTCAGGGCAGGCATTTCCACACACCTCATACTCTCTGGTGAAAGGACCCTGGGCAAGGACTGCGATTTTCCCTTGTGGGTGCTCAGTACATTGTCTCCCAGGGTCAGTGAATACAGCTCGTGAAGCAGTTTCTCCCTGTCACCCTCAGACATTTGCCTCCCTACCTTTTTCGGCTGGTTCCAGCTTTCCATTCCCAGACTTTGCCATTTGCAGTCGCCGGGCGCTTCGCAGTTCTCCTGCAAGCCACTTCTTCTGACATACCCTGGACCCATCCCCACCTGCAGGTGACTCTCCCTGGGCTGCTGGGGTGTCCCTGGGGCTGCAGCCAGGCCTTTCATTTCCATGCAGCCTTTCTGGGAATAGCCCAGGAGCACACTGAAATCCTGTCCTCGTCTTCTCCAGTAGGCAAGATCTTTATCAGTCTTGGGCTGGGAAGACCATGCTAATTGAGGCCTGTCATAAACCCTGAAAAAGAAAGGCAGCATCACAGGCAGTTTGTACAGATTCCCCTTTCTTTCCCTTATGGGTAAGACCATTAGGAGGTTAAATGTTGAGTTATGGCAATGGGGTTTGTGTGACCTATTCGCAATGAGATGACTGAATTATTTTAACGAGAGGACTTAAAAGGCAGTCATTAACATGAGTAAAAGAAGGGAGTGATGCCTCTCTTGGCATGTTGTTAGCTATGCAAAGCTGTTAGAAACAAAGGCACACAGTTATGTGATGTGCAAACATGCACAGCCCTTCTCCATGAACACCAGAAAATCAGTAACAATTGTGTTGAACTTACTTTTCTACTCTGCAATATCCAAACCATCAAGGAGACTACCATGGTACACAAGCTTAACAGGAATCCAAAGTTAAAAAGGAGAGGTAGGCAGAATAGGCAGGGACTATTTCATAACATATATTTTGTGAGAAGCATGATTTGCATCCTAGTACAAGAGCTGAAATTTAATATGGCATTTCCAACGTTGATTCTAATTCATCTTTCAAAGGGAACAAATTTCTTCAAAGCTCTTTGGATGAAATGATGCATGCTCCAACAATGGTAATATATCAGTACAGTTCTGAATAAGATGGAACCAACATTTGAAATCTAAAATACCTCAAAAGAAATATAACACTGCTAAAGAAAAGAGGGATTAACTCCAGCAATCTATTACTGCAACATGAAAGACGTTGGACATTTTAGTGTGCATTAGAAATTCAGAACACAGATTTACATGAACAGAATAGGCTCTTTGTGTGCTCTGAACAGACTGTAAAGTATTTAATATATTACTGCTGAACAAAATTGGGACCATTCCATATCAATAATTAATCTTCTACTTGAACTGTGTTTGCTGTTCTTGTACCTAAGGTGTCCAACAATATAACTGCCTTTACACTATGTAGCTATCACCAGCACAAGACTTCAAAGAAAAATCAAAATTGACAGAAACAGGACAAGTATGTAGATAGAACCCAAGAATTTATTTCTCTTCCCTCCACCCCAAGGTATATAAACAGTGTCATCTGGCTCTTTCTCACTAAAAACAATGATCTATTCAAATAGTAGTTTGTGAAGACAATAATACAGTTCAAAACTTGGAATGAAAACTGAGCAATCCAGGTCCACAGCAATTTTCTTGTGTGTACATTAACTTCTCCTATGATTATAAAAGTTTAAAAACCAAACTGGGATAAGGAGCATCTTGTTCAGATTAATTCAACTGGATTAAGGCTTAACATCTGAACAAACTGTTCTGACTCTGAAGTACAAAGGACAGTTCAATCACTGAACCCCAGGAAGTAATAGATGTCTTTATTAATCAATGATATATAACAGGACACCTCCTATATTGGAATTTAATTGCAATAATGACAAACATTTCCATGCACCTCTGCATGTGGAAACTGAACAAATGCTGTGTTCTCCTGAGGTTATCAAATCTTCCTTTTCATTGCATCCCTATGCTGCTTTGTATCTGCATTTACAAAACAAGGGAGGAAACAGGGTTTAGCAATAGTGACGAGGGAATATACAGATTGCTCTTTCTGTTTCATTATAATCATCATCATAAAAGGATCTACAGAAAATGCAGAAAAAACAGAGTCACAGATTCCAAGATCATCAGACTCTGTTATGATTATTCAGTTTGACATCTTGCTCGGTGCAGGCCATCAGACTTCCCTGAGATGATTCCTGCTTCAGTGGTAGCAAGTCTTTTGGAAAAGCATCTAAAAATCTTTATCTTTACATTTCCAGAGACGCTGTTGCAAAGCTTAATTCACCATTAAAAAACCCCAAACCAAAGTAATCTCAAATTCTTATCAACTCAACTATAAAAACACTGGGGAAGGAGGTATGGTAGACAACAATAGTGAGATTTGCAACAATCCAACTAACAGCACAGGAATGGAACTGGCTGGCTGTTTAAAGGATTTAATAGGAAATCAGGAATAGGGAAGGAAGCATTACTCGACTCCTTCCTAGGAAACCACTAAAACAGAAGAGTTTTATTTAGTTGTTTGTTTTTTTTTTTTAAACAAACAAAATCCAAGCTCAGACATTAATTAAAGTAAATTAGCCCTAAAGTAGGGCAGCTTCAGTTACAGAAGGGAAGTTCCTCCATTTATTAAAAGCTGTTTAAAAGATTAGATTTATTTTTAAAGATTAATAACTGGGCTCTGGTCATATATTTCTGAACATGATACAAACCACTGTGACCTACACTATGTCATCATTGCAATGCGAGTGTAGAAAAGACACTTAAAAGGAGGTATTTAGAGGCATTTTAAACCTGATCTTTTCTGCTATCTGTTCACAAGGAGGACACTATCATCTCTGGCTCAGGTGGTTAACGTAGAGGTGGTTACAGAGTCTGTATTGTGGGCTCCACAAGACTCCAGCTTAGCTCCAGCCTGAAGACTCTTCTCTCCCAAGGATGGAGAACAGCACCTGCATACAGCAGGCATGGCAGACAGGCAGAAGGCAGTGAGGCAGTAAAGCACATCCACACCTCATGTGGCCACGAAGGCAGCAGAGAGTACCTCCTTCCAGGATATATATGACACTTTTGGGTCTTGCAGTCAATGAAGTGGTGGGAAGGAAGAACACCCCAAAGCTACCCCAAATTTAAAATGCTTCACTTCAGCTTCAGCAATGCCACACTTCTGGATGGTCAATACAGTCAGGTTGCAGTCTTTGCATCCATGAGGTATTACAAATTAAGAGACCATACTGTGTCTTAGCAGCAGTGCAATTTGTCTCACTCCACAATGCACACTCAGAGACAGCAGCTTGCAAGTGCGTCCCAGCTGGGAGGGGTGCCAAGGATGAATCAGTCCCATGGGACCAACTGGGAAAATTTAAATGCCAGGGACAGAGGGGTCCCATGGGACCAAGGAGGTAGATAAAACATTATGAACTCCTTCCTAACATGCCTGATTTTAATAAATATTACATGTGCTGTCATAAAGTGCTTTGAACTGATTTGATATAAAATCAATCCAATGCAAACTGTTTTAAAAATCCAAACTATTGATAGCTGCTATGAAATTTAGGCCTTCGCAAGAAGTGAGGCAATCAGTCAACACTGTGCTGGCTGCATGACTGCATTTCACAGAGCTGCCACTCTCAAAGCAATGGGTTGAAGCTGCCCAGTTCCCAGGGCAGTGGGCACTGGACCAGCACAACCTTGCGTGATGCACATAGAGGTGCCAGAAGTGAAGGAGTATGGCACAGACTTTGAAGTCAAAAACCCTGCAGAAAGTGGCCACTGCAGGGCCATCTAGGGAGTTCCTGTCCCTGTTTCTGGCTGCCAGTTACAGGCACCCAGTAGCTCAGGGTGTGTGAGCTGCAGGCATTGGGGCAGACTCTGTTCCCAATGAGGAGGCACTGTTAAGAAATGTTCAGGATTTGGCAGCAAGAGAGGAATATTTTCAGAGGGCTGTTCTGGACACTGGCAGCTTCTGTTCTGTTTTGAGAACTTATCCTCACATACACACTTTTGACACCCAGCACTGGCAAACACCAGGACACTGCTCTAATTTTAAAGTAGGTGTTCTTATAAATGATGTTATATACTTATCTCTAGATTTGTGATCTACCAACAAAGTTTTCCCCACACAAATAGCCAAGCATAGTGCCTCTTCTTTCCACCCAGAAGAGAAAGAGGAGGCTTCTCTGAACCCTCTCATCTCCACTAATAGGGTCAACTTTCCCACTTCTTTTGCCTCATCTACTCTTTCAAAACTTCACTCTGTGGCCTGCTAATGCTCAGTTAAGCAAGCACAGACAGAACAGCCCTCCTGCCATCTGCTCCCCCACCTTTTGCCTGAAAAACAGTGGGATGGAGCAAAACATCACGTCCCTGCTCTGCTGGGCCCTTACTCCCTCCTTGCAAGCAGCAGCAGCGGGAAGTGATCTGTACCCACAGACACCTCTCTGCTCCTCCTCAGTAAGGTTTGATCTGCAGAACAATCCCAATGGGTGTAGACAACAGCATCATTCCCTCTGTCATGAAGAACTCTGAGCCCTGCACACCCATTTGTGAAGGCAGGAACGAGGTGGGCAATGTTACTTACTTCTGTGGTGTTTGGAGGGCAACTAATGCCTCCTCTGCATCAGTGGTCTGAGCAAGGATGTGGTGTGGATAATTCCTGAGGAGCTGAGGAGCCTGAGTCATGCTCCACCTTGCCATGGAGCTGGTCAAGCTCTGTGAAGGCAGCTGGGACACACACTGCCTTGTCCGGGCCTCTCCTGCCACTGTGCTGCACTGGGAAGGCAGCATCAGAAGATGGCCGCAGGAAGCCTGAGATGCCCCAAAATCAGTGTGGTTGTCTTCTCTTCAGGCCCAAATGGTCCCTAAGTCCACAGCAGACAGTTTTTGTCCCAGCCTGAGAACCAGGAACCAATCTATTTCCTGGGACAGTCCAGAAACCAGACAGCAAAATCAAAGTTCACTAGGGCCTGGCCTCAACAGGCTAGAACACCCCAAAGGGGCCCTGACAAAACGCCTCTGTCTTCTTCCTTACAGCGGCTCATGCTTGTGTGGCAGCCCTGAGCCTCAGGTGCTCCTCCAAGGCATGGGAGTGGGTCTGGAGGGGGACTGTCACCCTGCTGTCACCCAGCAGCCAAAACACAGGTGGTCCAGCACTGCAGGTGCAGAGAGCTCTCCTGGCTCTGTCCCAGACAGCTGCTCCTCCCTTCCTGTACCAGAGGGACAGCGGCCATGTTGCGCTCTGCACCAGAGCTACTCTGCACACCCCGGAGTACAAGGATGGCTCACACAAAGCTTTTCCCTTGTTCATAGCTGCTAGTGCCTAGCAAGAATTGTCAATTGCCAGTTCCCTCCACTGGGAACTGGAGTTTCTGCTTTACCAATAATAGCAAAAAGAGACTTCTATTTTTGTAGAAGTGTGACAAAGCCATTTCCAGGTCTGTGTTTCCTATTTTGTGGGAATAATATATAACTATAATAAATAGTATATAAAATAATAGTATAATAAATAAATATATAACTATAATAAATATATAACTATACTGTAGATGGGCAGGTTTCACCCCTTGCATTTTGAGATGCATTTACATGTTGTGTACTTTGCTCTCTAGAAGGGATGGTTCCATGTGGAACCTTCACTGTAGCTGGGACTTGCTGCCCTAGGACTATTTTACAGGGCTTACATCTCTTCCCAACGGTTATCCTTGCTCACAAGCATGAGCCATTCCTACTCCAGGCAGACAGGATTGCAAGGGGAAGAAATCTGAAGGGAAAGAGTAGATGAGCCCAGCAGTCAGAGGACACTTGCCTTTGCCACATGTAGTTACTGAAGGTCTACCTAAGAGGGCAACCTCTCAAGGCTGTTCTGCCCTGCTTTCATTTTCAAGCCCGTTCAGCAGGAGGAAGGGGCTTTTCCTTGTAAACCATCGTCACACTTGGGCTGGCTTCCAGTCCTGCTCTAGCCCCTTTCCTTTGTTCATCTGCAGCACTCAAATAGCCACAGAACAATGGCCGAGCTGTGGTGTGTACACACAGCTCTTCCTGCCCGGCCCCAGCACGCACGTACTCTGTCTTAAGTAAGCCATGGGTGTACAAGCAGGTTTGATGGAGTGACGACAAGAGCTTCTACTGGCTTTGAGCTGTTTTAAAAAGAAACACAAGGAATCATCTCATGTTTACTTCACAAGAGTGGCCTTAAAGAACCACAAAAGTCCTCAGTGCATGTAGGATCACCCAGTGAGAGATGTACACGACTGTATCTACAGCAAAACCCAGGACATGTACATGGCAGAAGCTCTGTTCAGTTTTCCAAGACTAAAGAAAATAACTTCTTCCCCTTTTTTTATTTTACTGTACTTGGACTGAAGTTTTCTAAGCTCATCAGAAAGACCTTTCAGATTCAAACCATATTAGTAAATTAAATTTTCCCAGACTTTGGCCACCTCCCATCACACCGACATTCTCAAAGGCCTCACTCTAGATGAAAAATGAACAGATGTGCCACTGCTTTGTGCGGGTTTACTGTGCATGGAAATGGTCTCTAGTATGGGAGCAGGAAAAGATCATAGGAAGGTGGTCTCAAGGGTTAGAATCATGCTTAGTTATCCATCAAGACCAAAAGGAATAGAAAGCAAAGCCATGGCATGATGCTGAAACTTACCCCCCTTCTGAAGTATGAAAAGTGGACAAACCCTGAAGGCCATGGTGGTAACCAGGACCTGCTTGCCTCCCTTGGCTCCCATGGCTGCTTTCAGTGCTGCTCGAGTTGGTTTTTACTAGAGGTTTCTTGCTGTAAGCTCCAGCTCTTGATTCTGCCTCAAACCCATTCAGCGTTCTCTGAGCGGATCTGTTCCCCGCGATTTCTTGCCGGTATCCATCATATCTGTTCTCATATGAAACAGGGGGATTTTTTGTCAATTTGTATCCATGAGAAATCAGAAGGTCCTCGACACTGAACATATTGTGCTGGTTTCACTCACAGCTGTGCCATCAGAAAGCTCTTCCTAGCAGGACCCATCACTGGAAAACAAAACCAAACAGAAGGCCACTTCAAACAAGGTAAGATATCTTGTATCAGCTGGTAGGCTGCTGAAGCTAAAAATCTTATCCCCCGGCCTCAGTCTTCCACCCTTATAATAAAACAGATGAAGCAAAGTGCATGCAGATGCTGATGAATCATGTGCTGACCTTCCCCAGACAATACACCTCCATGTGCTCAGCCAACCAGCAGATGCTGCACTGCTGCTGACTCAGTCCATTTCACTGTAGAATTCACTGGTGATTGCAGCATTCATATTTCACTGTGATCTCAAAAAAATCTTTGCCTTACCTAGAGGTAAGGCCACAACTTGAATCTCCCATTTCCTTAAAAAACAATTTTTCTCCTGTTATGAAGTTGCTGCAGGAGGAAAGAGTGGAGTACAGGGCAATATGCCTCTCCCTATAGCTCTGTATATTCCAATTAAGAAAGAAATATTCATATGAACAAGGGAAAAATATGCATGGGAACAAAAATGGATTATGAAACTACATAAGAAAACCAGGTAATGTCATGCAATAGTCAAGCTAAACAGTTCTTTTTACAGATTACTTTCTTTTTGACCTGCATTGGCCTGCTGGAAATCAGTAAACTTCAACTACAATAATACAAAACCTAGGATTTCAACTATGCTTTATTTTTATAGCACACTTCATCTGTGTAAAATGACTGGAAACAACCTGAGATGCCCATGTCTATTGCAACTCAATGATTTCCAAGATAAGGGACAGTCAAGATTTTTCTTCCCAGTGAACACCCTCAGTTCTGCACTGACTTAAGTAAAGATCCAGCAAACTGAATTAGTTGACCGGAACTGATCTCTATTGTCTATACCATTCTCACAGCTTATTATGGCAATTACAGAATTCCCATTCTTCCAGAGTTCTAAAACAAGTAGAAGATAATATATATTGTTGTGCACAACAGATTCATTCTGATACGTCCTTCCTTGCTTGAACCATGTGAAAAAAACATTTTTTTAAAAAGGTGGATAAAAAAGAAGTGAAACACATAGAAAGGTTTGTTATGTAAAACATAGAACACTCAAGATGATTTTCCTGCATTAAGACTTAATTTAACATGCTTGGTGAGCCCTGTGTGTCCTTAGCAGCAGCAAGCCTACCTGAGGGACAGGGGCCCAGCATTGGCAGTGAGATCATCTCTGGAAATATCATGACAAGCAAGTGCATTTTATATACTGGTCTCCAATGCTCTTCTTGGGCAAGAAGAAAGGGAGAACTCTGTTTCCTGTTGTTTACAATAATTTACATGAGGTGGAACAACTACCAAGATGGCTGCTGCACGTTTATTAGTACTAAATCTCTCAGGCTACATACACACAAAAGTTGATGGGTTGGCTTAGAATATAAACCAGTTTCTGTGGTGCAGCACCCCATATATTATGGCCACTTTTTTGCCTATTCAGTGCCCCATCCATTTTCTGCTCCCGCCCTGTCTCCTGGATGCTCTGCAGACTGTGGAGCCAGTCCAGCCAGAAGCTCAGGACCAGCCTGGTGGGGCAGCTCCTGGGCATGCAGGGACCTCTCAGCCCCTCTGCACTGTAACCACAGCAGCCATGGTACTTGCCCGAGGTCAGCCTGCAGTGTGGAAAAATATGCACAATTTTATGCAGAGCCACAATTTAACTGGTAACTTGGAACGCTGCAGAAGTGGCTTTTCAGCCTGAGAGCCTGCTGAGCATTTAAACCGGTTTGTCTCTAGAGCTTAATAAATCTCTTCCCTTTTCACACATGTAATACTACACACCCTTTAAAAACAGAGAAATAAAGCTCTGTGCCGAAGATATTTTAGGAGTATCCCTTGCTAGAACAGAACTCAAAATTCCCAGTGATTGCTCTGAGTAAGCAAGCCAGAAGTAAGTACAAGGAGGCAGAAAGCAGGGAGGAGCAGGACCCTTCCCTCTTGGAAGGAAGGGAAGGCTTTAGAGATTATTTTTGAATGCTGACCTAAAAGGCTGATTTTCCATCCACCCACCACCCTGGATGGTGCAAGGAGCCAGGTACCAGCAGAGCAAGGGGAACAGCTGGCTGCTAGAGCTGCTCAGCCTGACAAGAGAAAGATCCAATGTGACTACCATAAACAGCAGAAAGCCCATCAAAATGCTTGCAGGTGCAAGGAAGAAATGTGCTCTTCCTGCTATTATTGTCAGACTGGCTTGGAGAGCAGCTTAACCCTCTCTCTGCTGCCTGCTGCAGCCATGGTGCCATATCAAAGAGGCAAAGGCAACTGGGCAAGAAATCTCAGCCTGTGGGGTTTACTCTGATCCTCCTTTTGGCACCGGTGGTGAGGAGCAGCGGGGTGGAAATGCACCATGAGGAACTGGTGCAACTGTCTCCTCTGGCTCTGCAAACTTACCACGTCTGGAAGGGAAAACCCTGCAGTGCTATGGGAGGTGGGAAGGCCCATCTGGGAGCAGGATGCTATCACTGAGACCATCACAGCTCCACAGTGGGAACAAACAAGGTGGAGAAGCACGGACCTCTTTGCCTGACACAGTGCCCTCAGCACCAAGCTCCTGAAGAGCTTCCCCCAGACTCACAATTTGGAGAAATGCTCTGTCCCACAGCACAAGCTCCCAGGAGCTGGTGGCAGTGGTGGTGGGTGGCTGCTAGCTGGGACACTGTCAAGACACGTGCCTCGAAGGGCTGCACAGAAGTCATGGGGAGGTACTGTCCCCCCACATCAAGACTGGCCAGGGGCAGAGAAGCTGGAAGCCCTGCCTGAGCAAGGCCTGCAGAACATCAACCATGTCATCACCCGAAGTCCACAAAGATGCTGGCCAGCTTTCCAAACCTAGCTGCAGTGCTAGGATGATCTCCTCACCCTCCTTTAGATAAATACATCCAAAAAATTAAATCAAAGGAATTGGATTGGCAGGAGTAACAAAACTTGCTGCAGTGCTGTCTTGTGAATAATCATCTGTCAGACTGGGCCAAAGAGTAAAGACTGTACAGAGCTTCTAATTTGAGGGCAGATTAACAACGCTGGAAAACAGTTTGTTTTTCCAGTGCTCATTTGTCTTGTTTGCCAATGACATCAGTGCTTTCTGATAGGGTTTGCTTCCTGAGGATGCCTGCTATCTTGCCAGCGTTTCCGACTTGTCCCCGTCAGCCGGTACCGTTCTGCATTACCCTGGAAACAGGGGCCAAGCTTTTCTCTGGAAACTTCTCAGCAGCACTCTCAGATGCAAAGAAACAAGTGCAAGATGAACGGCGGAAATCGGCATCAGCCCCCATCTACATGGACACAATGGGAACTCACAGCCTTGGCAAGAGGACACAATGGGACCACCAGATGGAAACGTCATCAGAGCACCTCAGCTTGGGGTCCAAAATTGGGAATCTCATTCCTTCTTTGAGAAAAGCCCAAAATACTCCTGAAAGACACCCTGAAGAAATATGGTGCTAGAATTTCTTCTGGGATCCTTCTGGAACCCATTCTCAGTGGAGGAAATGCAGTTGTTTCTGTTGATAGCCTGCCTTTACCTGCAGTTTTTTCAGTGGCAGGGACTTCCCAAACCTTATTATTTTGGAGGGACACCACCACTACCTGTACAATGACTGGTACCAGCCATGACGAAGGCCGACACTTGTAGCAGTGGCACCTCCTACCTCCATGCTCTGAAATGGCTTGCACACAATTGAATCCTCCCTGCACGGTGCTTCAAGCAGCCCACCAGCACGCTCCTTCCTCAGCTCTAATTCCAGAGAGTATTCTGGCACAGCACCTATGTGTTGGGTGGGAGACCAGAAATGACTGAAAATTTGGCCTTGGCTACTCTCTGTTACATCTCTCCTGCTTTCCACTACTTGAAATAAAATGGAAGGTGTCAACCCTTTAACTGTTTGATTATGACCCCTGAAGCCCTTCTTGTCCATGATGCTCCCTGTTGACCTCTACAGAACTATTTTAAACATTTTTTGTATTTTAAACATTTTAAACATTTTCTAAGATTGAATCTGTATAACTTTAAAGAAAACGTGGAAAGAACATGATTCATACTGTAAAACGAAGCATTCAAACATCATGAACTGCCAAAATTAAGGCACCCTGCATGGACACAAGAGCTGCTGCAGTCTGTAATTACATGACTTCAGGCTACTGAATTCTGCAGGACTTCTGCCTCGGTTGATGTACAGCCTAGGTAAGGCTAGTCTGGTCTGCCCCGGCTTTATCTATAGCAGCTATCCAAACATTGTTCTGATGACTGAGTTACTAACAGGCATCTGAATTACAAAACATATTATCTAGATGGGTCACACATTAAACCAGCGTATCTTCACTCACATCTGGGTGACATTACTCTCATTACATATCAGACATGTGCCAGACAGAAGTATTTATGCAGCCACAGTAAAGTGAAAGCAGTGCTCTCCATTCTAGGTGCTCAGTCTGAAGTGCCTACAACCTGTTTTTTTAAAGCACTAAGCCTTAAAAGTGAACTAGATACATTCAAAGCAAGTGCTGCATCAACCTAGTGCTCCTGCACCTCAGCTGAGGGGTGGCAAGCTGGGAAGAGAAGATGACATGGGAAGAGCCAAATAACTGGTTGCAGTAACTTGTCTACTCCATCTCTCTGGCCACCTAATCCAATACCAACACTTTTGTACAGACAGCCCTGTATCCCACTCATCTCTGTTAACTCCTCACCACCATGCCCCCCTGTGCCCTCATTTCCCACGGCCCAGCCCTGCCATTACCACCCCCATTGCCACCTACTTCTTGCCACCCCGGAATCCCTTCCCTGCCTTCCCACCTCTTGGTCCCACCAGTCCAGCCACTCCTCCCATGCAGCCCACCACCACGTAGCCCACCAACCTGCCCTTCTGCACCCCTTACAGCTTCTCCTGACCAGTCCTCAGCTTGCATCTCTTGCAGGGAGTGGTGATGGATGTGGGGGGAAAGTCTTCAGAAAATGGAGCGGCTCGAATCGGAGACGAGACTGCTGAGAACATGCGCAGACGTTTCCCAGCCTTGTCACCATAGATCCTGTTCCTGAACATGATGGCACTGCAGCTCTCAGTCAAACAGCTGGAGGATTTCTTTTCTTTCCCTTTTTTAATGTGGGCAAAACAATATTCCTTCTCTTCTCCATCCTCCCCCCCCCCTGCTTTTTTTTTCCTTGGAAATGGTTGAATTGGTTTAGCTGAAGATATTAAAATTAATTTAGCCTGAGAGACACAACCTGAAAGTCTGTGATCAAGTGATAAAAGCCTGACAGACTACAGCAATGGAAAACAGGTTCTTGTAGAAGAAGTTTTAATACCAGATGGTACTACTTGCTCAGCCTAAATATAACCCTGAGCTACATCCCAGGAGAATACCTAAGTCTTTGGCCATTGTAACTGCTCCTGTTTCCTCTCTCTGGTTTTGCATGTATGCATATGAGACAGTTTATCAAAAACAAACACATGAAATTAAGCTTTTACCTTGATAATTTCATCTATTTTTGGGACAATAAAATCAGATGGGACCATAAACAGAAGACTGCTGTGTCTGCAGCAGACCCGGCACACTGTGCCCCTGCCCTCTGCTGTGGAAACAACCATCACAACATTCACTGACTTGCAGAAACATGCTCCATTGGGAAAGATAAAATTCATGGGCTTGGAGAGCCTTCAACAGTAATGTTCACTGTGATCAAATATTAGCTATTTAACACAAAGATAGTCTAAAACATAAGAAAAAGAGGTCAGAGAATATTAATATAATTTTAATGTGTTTGACTCGGCAGGGCTTAATTAAGCATAGGCTAGGAGTAAGGAAAGAGTAGGGAACTAGCCTCCAAACCATGAGTAAATACCTCCTAGAAATTTTCAAAGAATGGGTGAAGTGCAAATGTACAATCTAACTTCAAACAAAAGAGGGAAGGAGACAGATCTGAGGTATCGTAGACCAAACATCACGGCTTTGATATCGACTCAGACAGATTATTATTCAACCCACTTATAGCAGGTGTGGATTTATCCCTCCTGTGGAGCAGGAGGGAGCAAGTGTGCGATCCAGGAGGAGCAGTGGCATTTCCAGCTCCCTGCTCCCCGCTCTGCGTTGCAGCTGCATCTACTCCCACATAATAAAATCATGAGAAAACAGAAAACACAGACTTGTCAAAAACAAATTAAGACTAATCAATTTAATTTTCTTCTTTGACAGAGTTGGGAGCATAGCGACTAGGGAGGAAAAACAGTAGAAGTCACACATCAGAATGAGGAAAGCTTTTGATGGAAGCATGTGATAGTCTTATATGCAAATCTGGTGAACATAATTTGAGTATACAAATGTTTCAAATCTGTACTCAAGGACTAGTTAGCAGCCTCAACGTCAACCTGAAAAGACACATAAGGGCTGTGCCTGGGGACTTGCTCTATTCAGTATTTCCATTAATGACTTGTAAATCAGAATAAAGATTACAATTACAAATCTGTAGGGAGTGCTGTGAGCATTTCCAGGGATTACAATTAGAATAAAATCTTAATAAATTAGAGATGTAGTCTGAAATGAATGACTGAGATTCAATACAGGCAGGTGTAAAGCACCACACTGAAGAAGAAGGATGCAATTCAAAAGTGCAAAATGGACCAGCATGGCAAAAGAGTCTCTGGGGTTAGAGGTACAAAGACAGAATACACCAGGAGTGGTGAATGGCTTGGTACACACAGGCAAATATACCTGGAGATTCACTACGAGTATTGCATGTAAGGCTCATTATCCCTTTCTGCTCTGTGCCCAGTTTTGGGTCCTACTTCAAGCAAGATGCTGCTCCCTGTCACTTGTTTACAAGGATGATAGAAGTTTAGGAAGTGTGACCGCTGGGGAAGAGGGTAAAAAAGTGGTCTTGTTTAGTTGAAAGAAAAGGGAGGAGGAACATGGGTGAGAGAATGAGAGATGCTAACAAGTTCTAAATATGTCAGGCTACTAAAAGGCAGTGATCATCTTCTCCTCCTCCCTGTGGATGTAGAAAACTGAAGGGACTGGCTTAGCACACAGCAGAGATTTGGGTTTGGTATAAGGAGGAACTGTCGAGGCGTGATGATAGTGAACTGCTGTTTACACTGTGAGGCTGTGAATCTGCATCAATAGAGGTTTTCAGGAACAAGCTAAATAAAGACCTGTCAAGAACGGTGCAAATGAAACAGACCCTGCCTCAACCAAGGGATTTGGGATAGAAACTAAACATTTTGACAGTCCTTGTCTCCTTCCCTCCAAAAAATATATTGCTTTGTTGTGTTTTACATCAATTTCTAAGAAAATCAAAGCTCTTACGTGCAAGATCCTCAGTCTTAAGAACAGCCACCTCACCTGAATTACAATGTGGCTTTGCCCCTGCTATGGCTGTCCAAAGCAGAAAAAACACTGAATCACACAGTTTCACCAATGACTTACCCTGCAGCCCCCTTTTCTGACATACTCTGCATTGAAGGGACTCAGTGAGGGAGTACCAAGGGCTGGGAGGCCTGGCAAGAAGGCAATCACCACTTTGTAGGAATAGAAACCTTGCCTCTCCTCCAGGGATGGGAGAGATGGAGAGACAGAAACACATTACATGCTGAAGGATCCTGAGCAGAGAAGATGCAGTAGACGAGCTGAGTGGAGGCACTGGAACAGGGTCCTGATGAAAGGACTCTTATCAGATCAAGACAAACACCCCACAAAGCTTCAAGAAAGTTGCTGTTACAGCCAACACCATACTGAGGGCTGCAAAACTGCTGGTGCTAAATGCACTAGCATAAGTAGTGCAGTAGTAGTAGTAGTACCAATGCACTAGCAGTCATCTCTGCTGACTACATGGGAAGAAGACATGTTAAAGTCATTGCTGGAAGATAAGCCAACTTTATGTTGGCTCTGCGTGTCTTCTCAGACCAGTCACTCCCATTCATCTCAGAGAAATTAAAAATAAATACGTGCATTTCTGTGCTTAACCCTCATTACCTAAGGGCAGGGAAGCTCACAATTTTTCTCTACCACAGAGATAAACTGAGAGCGAAAATTACAGCTCACATCCTCTTTGCATTCTTTGAGAAAAATGGCCTCCACTGATGCACCATGCCAGAGAATAAATTAATGATATGATGTGTCTCCAAAAAAACTTAGGAAGTGGGGAGGAGGGGAGGAGTGAGATGTAAAGTTTATTAACTCTCGGAAGGTGGTTATTCCTGTCTTGTATCTCACCATTGCAGATGCATCAGCAAACCCACTGTGGCATGGGAGAGAGCATAGAGCATCTCCTGATGAAGACCTTAACTAGTGATGACTTTTCTCCATAGGTTGATAGCCACGTTTGTTAGGATGTTTCAGGTCATATTTCGAAGTTTGCCTTTCCAGATTTGCCATGAAAAAAAAGGTAGAGAGCTAAACCCTTTAAAGTAATGTGGGTGTTTGAGTACTGGGTTCACACAATGCTGAAATGTGTGTCTGACAGTGCATAGATGGGAGTCTGGATCTGAAATAAAGTTGCTTTTGAAATTTGCCACAGACCAATCCAGCTCTGAGGGAGCACTGATTTGCTGTGACTCACAAGCAGCCAAAAAGAAGTAAAGGCATAAAAGGAAGAGAGGAAATGTCCAAGCATGCACAGATACCACTGTTCATATTAGCTGGTTTTCAAAATGTCAACAGCTTGCTTCCACTGATGACAGAGCAGCACATTACTCCACTGAAATCGGTCCAGATTTTTTTCAGAGAAGGAGCAATTGTTAAAAGAGCACTCACTGCTACTCTGTGCTCCAGATATAACCAGTCCTTAGACCAATTGGCAGCATATGGTGTATTTCCTCAAATGACAGCTTTTGTTTGTCACAAGAGAAGAACAAAATAGTACATTTATTAAACAAAGCATAATTAATCAACTCTTTCCCTCCTAAAAAGACACTGCAGAAGAGGATATTTTTTATGACTCAGATAAATGTTTCTGTACTGTTTACAATACTTTTGTATAGAGGAATCCATGCTGGTGGAACAAAGCACATGGAATCACACTTGCTGCCCACATCTTAAAATCAAGATGTTAAAGCTAACCATCCCACCTAAAATACCTATAGGCAAAGAGCTAATCAGCTACTCCTACACTAGGGCTACATGGATCATTATTATTGCTTGCATTTTGTTAATGGAAAAGCTCTCCATCTGTACAAACCAAAAAGAAAAAAAAAAGTACCTGAATAATAACTGTATTAAATCTTTCAAAGTACAACTTTTTAATAAGGGATCTATCACATAGTTGAACTTCTTTGAGGTGACAGTGACATGACTTATAGAGCCAGGGCTCTGTGATCAAAAGGATTACACACATTAGCATCCTACTAATCACAGCAGGACAGGACAGCCCATCAGGCCAGGACTCACGGAGGAAAGATCCATAAACAAACACTTTCTCCCGCTCACAAACGGCCAGGAGCAGAGGCATGTCAAGGTTGGTGTGGTCTTCTCTTTCACAGAGATAAGGATTGTGTCTGCTGGAGTAAATAAATTCTCAGCATAGTCTTACACATCTGTTTGTTTACTCATTTTCAGACATTACCATCCTCTCCTGTGTTGTTATCCTTTTAACATTACCCTTGTATGTATAATCAAATGCCCTCTCTTCTGGATTGACCCTCTGCTTCTTCCTGTATTATAGATGCCTTTGATCTTTCTTTCTTGAATCAGTGTGTCCTGCCTTGTAGTCTCAGCAGGATTTCCCCCCGACCCCTTGCTCTACCAGAAAATAAATGCCAAAGTAGCATTTGTATGCATTAGTGTAGAAAAAAATAAGACAGACACTTGAGAAGGCTGCACGCAAGCGCTGCTGTGCTGCTGAGGCACTGTGTGTGCTGGGCAGGGCTGCTGCTGCAAGGTAAACCTGGGCTGGGGAAAGCTGGCCCAGCTCCTGAGCACCAGTGAGACCCTGGATCAACAAGGTGGAAAGCCATCATCAGGATGGGGGAAGAGGGACCATCCTACAATTTCAGGAATGGCTGCTAATTTTTCCCCTTTCGTGACACTGGTGACTTGAAGGGTACTCTTGGCACTTCCAGAAAGTAGAACTCAGCTTTTAACATTTTCTTTTTTTTTTTTTTACTAGCTCAGATTTTAAAACCCCTTCCCTTGCCCTACCATTTGAGATGGTCCAAGTTGGTTGACAAATTCTATTAATATCCTGTAATACACCAGGGCAACAAAGAAGCTGCTGCTGCTTTTTATTCTGTTCAGGCACTTCCAAAACCAGAAGAACTGACACTTATCTCTAGTTAGATGCAAAAAGATGCCATTGGTTCACATAGAAACCTTAACAATTGCATCAAGACTGCTGAAAGGCTGACCAACCCCTTCCCTCATCACTGGAACTGGTGAGTAAGCTTCCCCAGCAAGCCCAAGTCCACTGGCTCTTAAAACAAAGCATAATAAAAAGGATGCAGAAGGTGAGATAACCCTTTCCACTCATGAAGTGGAAAACAACATCTGTTAAAAAACAAATAAACTGGTGTAATGGCTTCAGCAAGAGACCCAGAGGATTTCAGAGATGCAGATCATGGCTTGGTCAACACATTGTGAACAGCAAATTACAGGAGAACAATCGTTTCATACCAAGCTCTCCCACCCCTGAACTCCCTCAAGGTTAATTAGGATGGCCTCCAGCCAAATTAATTAGAAGAGAAGATTTGGGCAGGACTTTGCTGTGCACTCGTAACTAGTTCCAAGGTGACTGAGAAGTTCAGAATGCCTCACCTTCCAAATAAAGCCTGCTTGGCAAAAACCAAACTCACATGGACCATGTCATGCCTCTGGAAATCAGGAGAAACACTTAAAAGCAATCTTTCCCTAACTAACGCCTAGGGTAGAAGAATTTTCTGCATCCTTCCCACAGAACAATATGCCCTTGTTTATTTTTTGTGTGCTTTTTAGGTTGTAAGAGTCCAGTGAAATTACGCATCTAAGGAACAATATAGTACTGTAATATGCCACTTAATACACACAGCCCAGCAGACTCCAAAAGATCCATCTTTTACAAGAACTGGCACATGCATGTTGCAGTACAGAGAAGCCCTTAACATCATCCTAGGAAAGGAGGATGCAGAAGTGGGCCCAGACTTTGAAATAACAGATTAAGCTGGTAGTTTAGTTGGTATTACGAGATGCCCTCTTGGCACTCCTTAGGAAAGCATCCTGCCTTGAGGAGGATGGCCCTGCTCAGCTTATCTGCCCTGAGGCAGCAACCTTCCTCAGGACTCCTACTGCCCTCAGCATCCTTGGCAAAGGGAATAGCTGGCAGGACCACACTTTTTTTCCTCCAAGTGGTTCCAAGGTGAGAGGTAGAACTGCAAGAGGGTAGTAAGGTAGGGCTAGAGTGCTGTCACAAATAGAGGTTGTCACAGTGGCTGTATCTCTGAACTGCAGAGCCCTTCTGATATTAGTCCTTAATCTGATATTCTTTAGTTTGAAGCTGGAAGGTTGCTATTTTCCATGTGTCTGTTACCCACAAACAGCAACAGCATTTCTGGGCAGAATCAGAACTTTTAAAGTAACAAAGAAGTGAAGCTGAATACTTTTCCGCAGGACACAATTCTCATTGTCATTAGCCAAGATTTAATGTCCTAACTATGCAGATCAGAGTGACTACTCAGAACAGTTACATCGTATTTTCACTTAAAGACATGGTCTGGAGTAGCTTAACATGTAGGTTCCAAGCCACAAAAAAGCCATTATTCTCAACTCTTGACAAAAAGGAAGGAAAAAAATTAACAACAAAAAAAAAACCAACAAAAACAAACCGTTAATAGATGCAGGAGTCCTTTGGCACTGATCCAAGAATGGACTAAGGCCATGATTTGTAACTCTGAGGCAATTATGAAATGACATAGCAGCGCCGATCTCCTTCTGACATAACAGCTTTTTTTTATCTCTGCAACAGCACGCGGTTTAAAACAGACACCAAAAAAGAAGTAACCTCCAAGATCAATGTGACTGCTGTGTAAACATCGGAATAAGCACCAAGAGGGGAGGCAGCTGATGTTTCAGACCCCGATGCCACATCCTGGCCGGCGACAACGGGCACGAGTGGCAGCCGGTGCCCGTGTCCCAGGCGCAGGGGACCGCAGTGACAGGCGCTAAATTAAGGTGAGAAGCTCCAGCGACGGGCACCCATCGTCTTCCCCGGGACTCCTGAAAGCGAGCTGCCCGGGGAGCCTGGGTGAGGCTGGGGGTGCGGGCAGAAAGCCCCTCGAGAGACGGGGGACACAGAGGAACCAGCAGGTGCAAAACGGCCGGAGCAGGGATAGGGAGGCGAGGGATGTGCCCCCCGCTCATCGCTGCCCTCCATGGGACAGCTCCGATCCCCCCACCCGCCCCGACTCGTCCTCCGTCCGGCTCCTCCAGCTGCCTAAAACACCCTCCACGACCAGCCGGGACTCACCTCTCCGGATGCCTTCCGCAAGACCCCTCGGGTGGCGGCTGGGACCGCCGCGCTCAGCTGCCGCGGCAGCCGGGAGGCGCCGAGCCCGGGGGCGGGGGCGGGGGGAGGCGGGACGGGACGAGGGGAGGGGGCGGTTCCGCTCCTCCTCTCCCCTCTCCCTGTCCCGCCTACCCCCGCCCCTCCCGTGGGCGACTTCTTGTCCTCCCCGGAGCAGATTTATCGTGGTTTTCCCCAGGACCGACCGTCCTTTAATCCGTCCCTGTAAACACGCTGGCTTGTGCTGTGGGGCTGTTCAGCCTGAAGAGAAGGCGGCTGCGGCGAGATCTTCCAGCTGCCTTCCAGCACCTGAAGGGGCTACAGGAAAGCTGGGGGTTGGGGGGCGGTGAAGGTCTTTTTGCAAGGGTGTGTGGCGATAGGACGTGGGGGAGAGGTTTTAGACTGAAAGGGGGTAGATTTAGATTGGACCCTAGGAGGAAATTCTTTACTGTGAGGTGGTGAGAAACTGACACAGGCTGCCTAAAGAAGTTGTGGATGCCCCCTCCCTGGGAGTGTTCAAGGTCAGGTTAGATGGGGTTTTGGGCAACCTGGTCTAGTGGGAGGTATCTCTGGCCAAGGCAGGGGCATGGGAACTTGATCTTTAAAGTCCCTTCCAACCCAAACCGTTCTGTGATTTTATGACTGGGGAGCTGATGTCCTGCACTGGCAATGAAACATTGGTGAGGCACTTTCAAGATAATAAAGACAAGCCCTGAAAAGTCTTGTTAGCTTCAAGCACCTAAGCCCACCCATCACAGGCCTGTTCTCATGGCACTTAATTGAAAAGCCAGGTTGGTGACCTGTCCAGCTGCAGTGCATACTTACAGAGGGGTAACCCTGAAATGCCTGAGCCAGGAGCCCACCTGGCAGCAGCACCTCTTTCAGAATACAACTTTTCTCTGAGAAGTTGAACACTTGGCACCTCCTGCCCACTCTTTCTGCAGCTGAGCTCTGCCCACAGCTCCGCTGAGAAGAGAGACATCAGCTTTCTCAGCACGATGAAAATATGCAGAAGGGAAGACTGGGGTACATCAGGGAGGGAGAGGGATCAGAGGACTCCTTTTCAAAGCTTGCTGTGCCTGCTGGTGACTGGCTGTGCACCCAAAGGGGTTGTACTTGCCATGGTTTTTACTGTGACATCCACAAGCATTTTTGTAGTATTTCTGGTTGCCTGTTTCCTGACCTCTCTCTTCCCTTTCCCATCATTTGTTCAGCCTCTAAAAACAGGTGAAAATCTGTTTTGGTCTAACGACACTCTCAAAAATAATGTGTTTGTGAATCATTTACTTCAGCAATTGCTTGGGCCCATCAACTGCTAGCCATGTCTTAATTGGCTTTTACCGTAGGCTATCAAAGTGCTTTACACATATTCATAAATTAAGTCCTATTTAATATGTGCTCTAGTTAATAGCAGGAAAACAAGGGCAGTGAAGTTACATGAGGAGTCCAAGGTCACAGGAGAAGTCTGCAGGATAGCCCAGAACTGGGTACAGGTTTCCTCGTGCCCTGGTTTCATAAGGTGTTGGGAGTAATTGTCATTGACCTGTTTTCCTAATATCTTCTTTTGTCTTCCAGAAGTGAGGCTCTGAGCCTGCAGCCACTGATACATGAAGCATTCAGCAAGGGCAATGCCACTGGTGGCAGGGGGACCTCCAGCAGGACCCCAGACACGCACCTTACACCCCATCCCTGCAGGATACTTGCAGGGTTCTCCATGGCCTTGCTGGTTAGGAAACGTCACTATTTTGCTATAGTAAAGCCTTGTAGCTGACAGAGTTAATAAGTAGAAAGTTTAGGTTTTGTCACAGAACAGCTTCTTTGGGTATGATGATAGCATAGGTTTCCATCAAGGAACCTATGCTGGCACAGGTTACCGTTTACTATTTAAATGTGTTGACTCTGACAGGCAAATTGGGAATTGTGGTTTTTTTAAATACCTGCCTCTAGTGTCTTGTATGAAAAAAAAATCTAGGATGATTTGCTCATCTGCATGGCAGCAGGTCTGAGCTGTTTGCTCTGCTTGGTTGTAGGAGACAGTCCTGTTTTTGTCCCTGCTTCCCAAGCCAAAAAACTTTTGCTCCTTGTTGGTTAATTACAATGCACTGAACAGAGCAGGTACTTGCTGCTGGAGCTCTTGGCTCTCCATTGGGAAAGCTGCAGCTGCGCTGGCTTTAGGGGATGGGAAGAGGGGGGCTCAGGTTGGAGCTGCCACTCCCAGCAAATAAATCTGGATCATTTACTAAACAATGTCAAGGTGGAGGGATGTCTTTTTGTCTTCGGCAGGTAACAGCCTGCAGGAAGTACAATAAAGCACAGGGGACAGCAGACCTCAGCACTGCCTCTCTGCACCTGGGGGTATTTTTTGCTACAGGTCTTCTGAGAACACTTCATGGGCTGCAAAGGGAGGAACAGCCCTTGGAAGGAGGCATTTCTGCAGACTTGTTTGGAGTCACTGAAGATTTCCCCTGAGTGAAGTGAAAGGGCCCTGAGTTGAGAACAGCTTTCCTCATAAAAAGTTGTGCTTCTAGCTCTGCTGTTACAGAGAAAAGCCTGAAAACCTGAGCTGAACACAGCTTCATGGTCAGACACCAGAAAGCAAATTGCATGATTTTTGAGGCAATCTGAAGAATTTCTCAGTCTGGATTTAAAATTAATGACCAATGGTGCCAGGCAGCCCCACGTCACGTCCGAGTGAGATTGTCCAGAGGGCTGGTGTAATGCATGAAGCCATCAGTCTGTGGTTTGAGAAGTCTGAGCATTGTGCTCCTCACCTGCAACACAATTATCAGGGACTCCCTTTGGTCCTGCTGCATCTTGCCCTCTGCTTGTTAGAGAGGAAACTCTTCAGGCAGATGTTCCTTCTGGTTTTGTTTTAGCTCTGTGCCCAGATTAATAGGGCTGTGGTCTCAGGTGACTCCTGCAATACAGACCATGAATGCCAGGAGCAAGACGAAGATGAAGCAAAGCAGAGGAGGCAAGAAAGCAATGCTGCTTTTTGGTAGTCAGACTAAATGTGCATGACTGATGGAGCACTGCTCTTCTGCAAAGCCCACAGTCTTACTGCCATCTGTGGAGACATTGCTCTCCTGTGTCTTTCTGGAGAAGGAGACCATAGTCAGAGATTCTTCAGCTTAGTGTTTCAGCCTTGAAAAGACTGGAAGCACTTAATGCAGCTGTGAGTGAAGTGTACAAATGGTTATTTGTGGAAAAGAGCACAAAAGCCTCTGCCCTGCCACTGAAAACTCCTGAGATGTGGGAAAATCAGTGTGATGGGGCAGGGTGATATGATAAGGCAACAGAGGAGAGAGTTATTGTTATTGTACCTCTGCTTCACGTAGCTTGCAGGGAGCAAGGACAAGGGCAAAGAAACCACAAATCAAAAGTCAGTGATGGCTGTGGGTAGCAGAGGCAGGTATCTGGCCAGGACCATGGATGGGTTGCATGAACCCAGCAAGCAGTAAAACTGCCCCTGTGTCACAGCAGTCTGGTTCAGATCAGTGTCCCATGGAAGATGGTTGAGCAGGTTCACGTGCCTGGTCAAGCAGGGAATGTTGAGGCTCAACTCCTCAGGAGATGAAAAGCAGCGCCTAAAGTCTGGGAGAGTGGCTGTTAGGGGCAGAAATCATGGAAAATAGAAACACACAAACAGGAGAGAGACAGGCCAGATGGGGGAAATACAGATGAATTAATGCACTGGGGAGGGAAAAGGAAAAGCACGCAGGCATGCTGCACACCAGCCAGCGCCTCAGCAGCAGCACTGCTGCATGCCATTGCTGTGTGATGAGTGAATGGGAAGTCCTGCTCTGCTCCGTGCAAGTTATTGCTGGTTTACACCTTTATAATCCTCTCTGGCCTTAAAATCTCCCTTATCAGGAGTCTTCTGTTTAAGTTTTATGTCCCATCATCAGCATTGCTGCTTGGGACCACAGCTTTCCTGATGTTCCTACCAGACTTGTTGCAGGCTTGGAACCTCATTTCTGGGGGTGACCCTCCATTAGTGTTTTTTACATTGAAATCAAGCAGATTTCTTTGTAACTTGGTATGGTTCAAAGTGACTAGCTGCATTAATTACTCCCTGAAAGACTGTAACAGTTTTTGTCTTAGCTCCTGTTGCTGGGAATGTATTTAGGAACATATGCTGAAATCACCACATACCTGAAGTTTACCATAACTAACCAGCCACAGATGTGCTATTAAATCCGTGCTTATTTACTCCTCTTGTCTGTCCTATATGGCATGTTGCAGCCATGATATATTAAACTTTCCTAGAACAGATGCTAGTCATAAACCAAAAAACTATTACCCTTTTGCAAGGAAACACATCACGTTACCCATCCCACCGGTAATCACCTGTTTATAGAATTGGCACCTCTTTTTACTTTGAAGTAGAGGAGCTTCAAATGTTTTATAGCTACATCAAGGGAAACACTAAAAATTGCCATGAAGAGGGGACTTCTTCATTTGCCAGTTTTTTTGGTGCTTCTTTAGCTGTATCTTAACCTGGTGTTTGGGGATGCAGTTCTTGAACTACTTCATCACATCCCAAAGAAGCAGATGGGATGGGTACAGGCCTGTATTGACTTGAGGGAAATAGCTCAGGATGCTGGGTGGTGACCATTCTGTGAGAATGACTTAATGCACAGCACTTGTGTACGTGCAAGGTGATGGGCCACAGGCTGCTGGGGAGGAGTCAGTGCACTAATAGAGAATATTTTCCTTTAATATAAGGACTCAGTTGTCATCTCTGGTAGATGTGCCTCAGAGTCCTAAAGTATGACAACATAAAAGTGTGTTGGAGGGAGAAAAAAATGGGGGGAAAATAGTTTAAAAATAAAAGAATATTTAACATAGAGGAAGTGTGAATGTATACTGTGTGTGTGAAGACACCTGAACATTGCGAAGACTACCGAAAAGTTTGAGGTGTGGCACACAAATTACCATTCAGAATTTACCTGTTTTACATTTGGGAAAATTAGGTAGCACTCCCAAAACTTTTGAAGTTTGCTTTGCACTTTTTGAAGTGTTAAGTATTGTTAAAATAATCCTTCCAGGTTTTCATTCGAGGACTTGGCTCTGGGTACTCAGCAAATATTAATGAGTTTCTCATCATAACACCCAGGAGAGACGGGAAGTTATCCCAGTAATTACCCCTGTCTCCCAGCCCAGGTACAGAAAAGTTAGGCCTCATTTTGCAGGAGAATTTCCTGACCAAAATATTTGTATAGTCCTTTAGCCAACAAGCTCTTGAGAAGGTTTAGGAGCTGCATCTGGTCTTCCAGCAAAGTGTTGGGACTGGAGATGGAGAGGGCCATCCCCAAAAGCAGATGAAAGGAGAATAGTTGTACAGCAGCAAAACATATTTGTGCTGGATTTGTCCTATTTTTCCTAATTTAAAATTTGGTTGTTTACTACTCTAGAGAACTCTAATCCCTGCCTTCAAAGCAATCGAGATTTGATCCTTTGCATACAGTGGTGTATAAACAGTGCAATACAGATGTTATTGCAGCTCCATGCATCTCCCTGATGGTACATATGGAGTCCCAAGCTGTGATGGCCATATTGTCATTTCTGCTAGTGACATGAGCTTCTCTTGCTGAGGAATGAAGCCTTGCTGGGAGATGATGTTGTGGGTGAGATGTGTGCAGACAGAGAGGGGGCTTTTTCCAAGCACAGGCAAGGTTTTAATTGATTTCTCTAATAAAAAAATAAAGGGCAAGAGATATGGATCTCATTAACATCACTGTGTACAGTAGTGTTGGTGGAAGGAACACTTCAAATAAGATAAAAGCAAAGCAGACTGTGCTTGGGTCTCCTGTGTTACCACAAGATGTTAGTGACCTCCAGAGAAAATGCCCACTTCACCATTACTTGTGAGTGCTCAGCAACTCCCAGCCAACACTCAGCAGCCCATCTGGTCATCCCTAATACTGATTGTAGGTGTAGCCAAGCAGTAGGATCCACCCAGTTGCTCAGCACCATCCAACTGTGACTCCAGATTTACTGTGGTGAGAGCAGATGCTGACTTGTTGGAATCAGAAGGCAGGATAAGAGCAAACTCAGGTTGTCCACAGGCATTAGCTAAAAACTCATTGCCTTTTTCATGAAACTGACTGCAAAATCACTCTTAAAAAAAAAAAAAAAAAAGCAATTTCATCTTCAAAACAACTGCAAACATATTCTTAGAAATACAGATAATTTAATGGGCAAGGCCATAGTGTGTGATGAGCAGCTCTTTATGAGCAGCTCTATATCTGAGAGGATAGAGTCTGAAATAGAAGGGCACCTCAGGGAGGAGATTCACAAGAACAGGCAGGGTGATAAAGGTATGTAAAGTGAAACAGAAACAGGAGAGGTGATTTTGGAAGGTGCCCTCCCATTCCTGAACATACTTGTATAAAAAAAAACCAAAAAACTGGAAGATTGCAAATACAGTATGAATAATAGGATTCTTATTTATTTCCGCTGATAAAGTTAGGCTGTGAAAACCACTGCTATAAGATATAACTTGAAGCCCTGAAATTTATAAGGAACAACCAAAAATACATACCAATAGCAAAAGAACCTATAATTACAGCAGTAACTATCAAGGAATAAGCTCTGGGGGGCGGGGGAGAGTTGTGCTCTTCAAAGGTTTGGTTGGACTGTAATTATTGTGAAAATACTCTGGAGCAAGTTATCCCCTTCCCCCATCCCTGGTCACTGCCAGTTTGCAAGGCAGGGAGTTCTGAGGGAGCTGTGCAGGGCCAGGCAGGGGCATGCAGTGGGATGCAGAATCTCACTGATGGCTCTAAGCTGTGGGCCAGTTGTTGTGGTAGTCCTCCTGCTTGCCTTTGGGAGGCAGGAGATAAGCAGAGCAAAACTGAGAGTTGCTCTGTCCTGAGCTAAGTGGCTCTGAGTACCACTGGTGCTGAGCGCTTGCAGCAAGCCCTGCCCAAGGGAGCACAGGTTGAGGCTGAAATGGTGCATCTGAATACAAAACACAGCAGACAATAAAAAGGCTCTTTTTTATCAGTGCCCTGTGGCCTAGTTCCTATTAGTTCCATAAGGAGTTCAGTAATAGCTATTTAAGTTAAACTCACCAGTTTCAGCTTTTATCTGTGGTAACGCCGATTTTTAAATCTTACGTTTCAAAAGGCAGCACTGTCCTTTCTGAACCACTGCTTCCCACATGTAGATCTACATGAGCTGGTTTTATGACATCAAAGGGAGAAAGTTATCTATAGTAAGTGGTTTGCAACTTTTTGTAAGAAAAGTTGAGCACAGTAGCAAGGGCAGAGCATGAAGAAAGGCTTGTCTGCATGTAGAGGGATTACTCAAAAAGTTCAACAAGAGTTTGCAAGACCCCTTCATTCCAGTGCATTCCCACAAAAAGCCTCACCCAAAAAACCTGAAATTACAGTCCTTCAGTTTTGAAGAGAAAAAAAATGTGAGGATGGCTTGTAATTTTTCAGCTAGAAAAGCTATGTTTATCTCTTAAAGAAGATGTGACTGTCATCCAGGGTTAAAGGGCCCGGAGAAAGCCTGCACAGGGACAAGCCCTCAGCAGCTCAACACCCAGCACCAGGCATCTGCCTCCACAGATCGGGGGGGACTCTCCTGCTATCTAGCTGATATATACCAGAGTGTTGTGGTTTTCCATATCCAAACACATCTTGACACTGGAGATTACACAGATCCCAGAGCTCTGGTGTGAGGCCAGGGACGTGCACCCACCCCAGAGCAGCTCTCTGCCATGGGAGCAGGCAGAGTCAATGTGGAGGGTTCTTATCAGAGAGCACTGACATGTCACAGCCATCTCAAATGGGCCAGGGGTCAAAGGAGTATGGCTCAAGTCCATTCTTCATAGAAAACTCTTTTCCAAATGCCTGACTTAAAGCTATGAAATCACACAGGGAGAGTGCTGTTATCTGTGGGGGTGGTACAGACCCACCTCTTCTTCAAGTGGAAATCCAAAAGAATAATATAGCTGTATAGCTGTGCAGAGCACCCTCATCGCACAGACTCATCCTCACCAAGCTGCTTTCCTTCCCCCTCACACCCACTGGTGGACAGGTTTAGAGGAGCCAGTGTGGGTGGGTATATAGACCCACAGTAATAAACTTACCTTGAGCATGTGTATTTCACTCTTGAATTTAACCCTTATTTGATCTTATTTTACAGCAGGGGATGCAATTCTGCAGATACTGCTGTCATGCCCATTTCTGACCTGTTCTCCACTGGAATTGCTTTTGGAGGGACTAGAGAGGAGGCATTATTTTTTTGTAAATCCTTTTGCCAAGAATCTATCTGAACTGAAACATGTTTTTCTTGATAATCTTCTAAATTACAGCAATTTGGCAAAGGCTTGCAGCAGTAATAGAATGTTATAGAAGTTCATACTGATATTACATACAATCATAGAATCATAGAATTATTTGGGTTGGAAGGGACCTCTAAAGGTCATCTGGTCCTCTCCCTTTGCAGTAAGCAGAGACATCCTCAACGAGATCAGGTTGCCCAGAGCTCATCAAGCCTCACCTTGAGTATCGCCAGGGATGAGGCCTCAACTATCTCCCTGGGCAGCCTGTTGCTTTTTTCCACAACTCTTAGGTGAAGAACTTTTTCCTAATTTCCAATTTAAATCTACTCTTTTCTAATTTAAAACCATTCCACCTCATCCTATTGCTACAGACTCTTGCAAACAGTCCACTTCCAGCCTTCCTGTAGGTCCCCTTTAGATACTGGAAGGTCACTATTAGGTCTCCCCAGAGCCCTCTTTTCTCCAGCAATCCCATCTCCCACAGCCTGTCCTCACAGGAGAGGTGTTCCAGCCCCCTCTTCACTTTTGTGGCCCTCCTCTGGACCTGCTTCATAAGATCCATGTCTTTCCTGTATTGAGGGCTCCAAAGCTGTAGGGAGTACTCCAGGTGAGGTCCTATCAGAGCAGAGCAAAGTGGCAGAATCACCTCTCTTGGTTGCTTGGAAGTTAGGGAATTCCAAGCGCTCAGACCAAAATGCTTGTCAAACTGAATTCTTCCATTTCCCTCCTTCTATCCAGGACCAGAGGGAAAACAGAACAAAGCACTAAAATAGTAGAAGGTTTTTCTTAGGCAAAGCCTCATTCAGATTAATCAGAATGTGTCTGTGTGCATTTAACAAGATTATTTTGGTCTGAGGCCACTTTCTGTACAATTCATACAGCCTTCAGATTCACTAGAGGGCTTTCAGACTCATCAGTGGAATCGCACCTTGACCTAGACCATATTTTCTGTGCTTTGGATATGAAACAGCTACCATGGAAGCCTTTATTTATCACACCCTTTTGCCACTGGCTCAAGCTTTACCCCTGATATTTAGGCATATTTCAGTGCTGTGGTGCCAAAACATTATGCAGGCTCTTATTAGGAGGCAGGATGTCTTAAGACCAGGGTGCTGTGAGACATTAATACCACACACACCCTTTAATAACACCCTAACCCTGCCCAAACACCAATCATCCCCATAGGCAAGTCCCTGATCTAGGGGTCCCACATCCCACTGCCTGAACTGGAGTTGGCGGAGTCTCACAAGACCCCCCTTCTTCTCACAGATGTTACAAACACCTGAACCAAGAAGATCTTTAGTTCAAGCTGGTTCGAAGCACTTTGCCCTCAGGAGGGCCCTGGGAGAAAAGGAGCCAACCAGCCTCCAAACTGCTGTTTGAAAGTGCATTAAACCCTCTCCTGCATGTGCAACTTATAGTCAGTCAGACATCAGAGAACCAGAGCTGCACCCATTCCAAGGAGTAAGTCAAAATAGAAATTAATCTTCTCACTTCAGCTCTTTTTGTTGTGCCCTGCAGGCAGTGTGCACCTGTGACCATGAATCCACCAAAGTCAGAGTACATTTTCCTAAGGTAGAAATGACACACACAGACTTACCTTTTAATTCCTGTAATTTCTAGAAAAACTTCTGTCCTCCTTCTATTCAACTTGAACTTGGTGGCTGTGAGCAGCACCACAAACTGTGTAGGTGCTCGAGACATCTCAGAAGGGAAGCTGCAGAGTGAGATGCTTAGTGCATAGCTCAGGTCCTTACGAGTGGCCACTCCGTATTTAAGGAAAGAAGCAAACAATCATTACAGAAACAGCAATACTACTGTAAGATGCTGGCCTCCTCCACTGGCCAGAAGCCATCTTTCTCCCTAAGAGGGTCAGAGGCATAGGTAGTGGGACCTGTAAATCCATTTCAACACCAGTGGCACTAGCCTGGCTAGTTTTCTGGATTGCACTAGACTGATGGTTTTGCAATGAAGCCAGTGAGGAAAACTCTGCTGAGGGGTGTTTCCCTTCCATCTAGATGTGGTGAAGTAAACAGCATGGGGCAGTGACACCGTACCCAGTACAGCTGTTTCTGCAGTGATCATTTGTTAACATCCTAGGATGCAATAAAAGAGCAGCTTGGAGCATTTCTGTTGCTGCTTATCCTCTCACTGGGCTGTTTTTAATGCAACACTCACTCAATGAAGTGTTTGGGAGGAGGTCCAAAAAAGCACTTAGGTGCCTAAATCCAAGACAGCAATTCACAGCTGCCTAAGGACTTAGGTTCCCCCTTTTGTACACCCCTTTCCCGAAACTTCTTTAAAAACCTGGATTTCTGCAATGAGGATGACTCTAGATCCTGCCATCTTAGTTGGGCTTGGCCACCGCAGCCTGCCTCCTGCCTCTCTGCCACCCAGCCCTGCAGATGAGGTGGATGTGTTCAGGGTTGCTTAGGGGCTCTGGGCTCCTGGGCTCCAAATCCAGCAACTGCAGCTGCTCTTGGTCAGACTGTGTCCAATGCTGCCTTTCCCTGTTGGTTTAACTGCCATGAGAGGGTGGTGCTGGCTGGCTCTTCACAGCCAGAATCATGATGAGCATGGCACAAGGGGGACTTCCTGCTGCTGAGGGAAGAGCCACTAGTATGGCTTGGTTATGTTTTCCCCTCATAGCATTCCCATTCTTCCACTTCCTAAGAAGGGTTCAGAATAGAAGAGATGAACATACCCTTCACAGAAAACAGATGTTCCCTCTTCCCCTGCTCTTGCTACCTATGTCGTGGTAGGGGACAGTGGAAACAGGTGGTCTCTGGCAACTGCTACATGTGTGGGAGCTGGGTGGATCATGGCTTAAAGCCACTTGTATCATGACCCATAGTTAAGGCCATACAGGAACTGCTTAAAGTCATTCCTAACATGGTATAAAATTCCTCCATTAACCAACTCTTCTACTTTGCAGACTATATCTGTCCATGTGTCTCTTTCCTCAGGACAGAACTCAAAATAGTTACAGAAGTCTGGTTATCAAGCTCTAGTGTTCACAGGGACACCACAGTTCTTCTAATACATCCTACTCACCCTGCTTCTGAAGAAGCTAATTACATCCCAGGAGGATCTTTGGGTAGGTGACAAGCTGAGGCATGCCTGCTGGGAACTGGTTTGTTGGGATGGCAGCACCCCCTTCCTGCAGCCTCAGAATCATTTTGAGATATCCAAGAGACATCTTCCAACCATGTTCACACGTCTTGCTCTGAGATCATTAAGCCTTGCCAGATTTCTGCTTTCATCTGATAAAGTAGTTAGGGGTCCGTGTAACAGACACTTGCACTTTTCAAATACACATCTCAGGTAGGGCTCTACACACACAGGCTGTTTTTCTCATTAAGCCTTTAGTTAATGCAGTCTAACAAAGTCCATGCTGGACTGTAAAAGGCTTAATCGATGTAACACATTCACTCCTGATGATGTCAGGGAGCCACTATACCAATCTAACAGATGAGCTGAGCTGGTAGCCAGTAAATTTGGGAAGACAAGCATGGTTTATCATGTTAAGCCAGATGCCATCAGCACCCCTTTATTCTGCAAAAACACTCTAGTTCTTCATCAAGCGATTACTGAGACATGTAAGGAAAATGTGAGATCTGAGCTCCTTCCTGCTCCAGCCTTCTGCCACTGTCTCCTCTTCCTACAGTGCAGAGGAGAGGCCAATGCAGAGGCATGCTTTTGAAATTATTTCAGAGATCACATTTGGTGTCTTCTCTGCCCACACATCTTGAGAGGAAAACTGCAGAGCAGCAGAAGAGGGAAGATGAGGGCAACAGTTGAGCAGAAAATGAATCTTCTGTAGATCTGTCCATGTGTGTGCATCTGTCTGGACCCTGTCTTCCAGCCATGCTGCGATCTGTATTTCAGAGGGACCATCATTCCTTCTCAAATTACTGGTGCTGGCAGTGCAGCAGAACTGGCAAGTGAGCTTTCAGGAATGCCTTTGTCCTTCACAGTCCATGTGAAATGGCTCCAAGAAGTAATATTCTTGGAGAACCAGATACACAGAACTTGCAAAGGCTGGGAGCAGCAAAGCACTCTATTAATAAAACAGTCACAGTACTCTTGGTTTTTTTCTGATTGTGATAATTATAAGCAGAAGTTTTCTCCTGTTGAGGTCAAAGTCTGTTGCTTCAAGTTTAGAACTGTCAGAGGCAGCTGAGTAAGAGGGCTTTATTCAGTGAACACCAGTATCTGACCCAGCAAGTGCCATCAGTCTACGTTGGTAAGTTCAATGGAAGAGGGAAGAGAAGAGCTTGTCTGAGGATCCACTCTCTCATCCACTGTTCACACTCATGCAGCTCAGAGTGGCTTAGAGCTAAGTCAAAGGTGTCTTGGATTAAAGAAAAACATGGATTTTTCTGGATGTGTACAAGCATATCCATGTTAATGGCTTTTTACCACACAATGGTAATAACTAGTGTTACATCACATGCATATTTACTATTTTATTAATACTGGCTTATTTTAATGAGCTCCCTTCAACAGGTACCTCCCTTCCCAAAATACTGGGTACTAGATACAAAAAAGAAGCTGCCCATAAGTGTCTTTTTTATCCTCAGCCAAGTATTATGAAACAAAGTTGGTGACTTCTGGCAGTATGAGCCTGTTTAGGAGAGAAGATTTTGTTCTGATAGTCAATAAATTTTCCCTACGTGTTTTCAAAAGTAAGTCTCAATAACTATCACGAAGAATCAAGGTCTCCATTCTCCAGAGGCCAAAGCACCCACCATTTCTCTCCATTTGCAATTTAACAGGTTTATCATTTACACTATCGTGTTTCTTTTAAAGGAAATCCCGGCGGAATTAACCAATACCAGATTTCAGGTGCAGCAGGAAAATGTGCAGCAAAGCATATTTATGCTAGAGAAACACTTTTGTGCCCAGGTAGGCTGCAGTGGATATTGCTGAAAAGAGCAGCTTTTTCTGAAAAGTTTTGTTAGATCCTTCTCAGCAGGAAACAATTATCTGTAATACCAATTTCCCACAGAGTTTTGCAAATCCTTCCCTACAGGGATTTCACCTTTCATTGTTTCTCCTGCACAGGACAGAAAATCTAACTGCAGTGGTATCAAAACAGATCTGAGTCATACCTTTTTTTTTTCAGCTTCTGGCAGCTGAAGGCAATAATCTCATCCTCGAGTAGAAGGACAAATACAATAAGGGCTGGTGACCTGAATCCCAAGATGCCCCCCAGAGGTTCCTTCCCACCACAGCCATTTTGATGTCCGAGAGGGGTGGAGGATGCAGTGGTGGGGTCCTTGCCTCGTGGCAGTCATGCTTTGGCAGAAGAAAGGTCCAAATCCAGGCATGCTGGGGCCCTGAAATAACCACAGGTAGGAGCATGGCCACAGCCAGTGCCTGCTGAGAGGAGCTTCTCTCACCACCCACTGTCCCTCTGTGTGTCCTCTGAAGGCCACAGCATCCCCATGGCAGAGCCCCCACCTGCCTTGAACCACCTTCTCTTCTACTTTCCATGGCAGGGATGCAGGTTTACAAGGATTAAAGCCATGCCAATTAGGAGTCACATTTTCACCCAGGCCACTGTGGAGAGCAGTGGGAGCCATAAGGCAGCAGGCAAGGCAGTGGCAGGGCTCAGACCCTGGAGCAAACCAGCCTCACAGACTCCTACAAGTAACTCCATCATTGTTTCTCCTCAGCTGCCCCAGGCTCTTCATTAACTCCAGCCTGGATGACCAGACATTTGGGTAAGTTGGATCTGGTTTTCTTGTTGAGGGATCCCTCAGGTCTTTACCATTGCCAATTAGATTTTATTGTGGGAAGCACCTTGCCCTCTGAGGCTTTCTCTTGTCTGCCAGCAGCAGAAAGCACCATCCAGCTGCTGGCTGAACTCAGACCTTTGCTGAGCCCCTTGGATGTAGCACCTGACCCAGAGGTGACCCAAGGTGTCCTATCTCTGCCTGTGGGTGACAGCAGCTCATCCCCTGCAAGGCTGGCAGCAGGCAATGCTCACCTGTCTCCAAATTTTCCTGTGACAAATGACTTTAAAAAATGGTGACAAACCCCCTTATTTTGGGAAGAACCTTTTAAGGTCACAGAAGTCCAAGTAGCTCTACTCCCCACAGTGGATGCATTCAGACACACTCAATGTATGTGGAACTGTGATTCACTCTTCTTTGGGATGTCTTTGCTGCTGTCCTTGAAGGAGAGTTGCCTTGTTTTCCTCTCAGCAGAAGGAGATGCAAAGTGTGATGTGATGCTGCTGTCCAAGAAGTGTGAGTGCAACTGTGCTCACAGACCAGCAACATGGAAATTTAAAACTATGGAACAGTTCTTCAGGGCTGTTAATATCATTTAATGTTCATCCCTGCTTATCCATTTATATCCAGGGTCTTTTAATTACTACATTAATCTAGCAATCTTTAGTCCAAGAAAAAATTCACTTCCCACCTGAGATCTCAGAGGGACATGATAATCAGGGACTACTTCAAGGAAAGGATAGGATCTGTTATCAATTAGCCACAACCCAACAAGAGTGGGGATACACATCAGAAGTTTTTCCCCTGAATTCCAAAGTCCAGGTGACCACAAAATGTTGTTTTGTAGAAGCCAGGAGAGCACAGAATCATAGAATCAGCCACCAGGTTGGAAAGGACCACTGAGATCATCAAGTCCAACCCTTGATCCACTACTGCTGTGGTTACTAGACCATGGCACTGAGTGCCACAACAGCAACAGCTGAAGGGGAGAAGTCTGTCTCATCACCTTTATAAAGGACTTATATTTTTTCAGTGTCTAGGGGTTTTTGAAGTTGAACATTTTTGTTTCAGTTTGCAGCATTGCTGTGATGTCCCACAGCATGCCTCAACACTTACAAAAATCAACAAGAGTCCAAAAGCAAACGGTGACTTTGTTGACTGGGAGCACTCCTGGATATTTCTGAGTGCAATGAGAGAAGCAGAGATCCTGGCCTTCCCCTGCAATCCATCCTCGAGGAGGATGTAATTACTGAATTGGATTTTGTAATCTTTCTGCTGGGCGCACTCTGACTGACAGCCTGGGCCAACCCACACTTCTCTCCTTCATAATAGTGGAAGCTTATCTGGCTGCAGTGCCAATAAAAATAAATCATCTGGTTGCCTTATGCTCTGTGTGGATGAAAACACTCATCAGTGGTCTGGGTACTTCTATGATAACTTTACGCCCACAGAATTCCTTCTTTAAAAGCAAAGTTCAGAATTTTGAAGAGGCTACTATGTACTGGAGAAGAATGGAGGGCTGAGGCTCAGTATGTGCAAGTGATGAGGTTACAATACACTCATTGTTCAGTTTAAATAATAGTTTTTCAAATTAGGTTGGCATGCATAAGTGTAATGTTCTCATTGACTAGAGTGATGCACAATAGACCACCCACAATTTGGGAGAGAGCTATGAGTTTGTCCCTCTGTGGGCAGACATCACTTAGTTTTCCATCCCCATTCTGTCAATATATCTGGTCTTAATTGTTCCTTCTAGTTGAGCTGGAAGAATATCTGGATCACATAATTTTCCACGGTGGCCTCATATGCAGTTCAAAGATGATTTCAAGTTGAGAGTTCTCAAAGCCTGGGGAGTTGGTACCTGTACCACTGATCCAAAATCTAACTTCAGCATTTTCCACTCATTCAGGATGGGAGTAAATCAGGGTTTATTATTCTGAAGTCAGAGATCTCCATCACTTTGGAGCAAGAATAAGTGAACATTCCTCTTCCATCAAGTTGGAACAACTTAACAGGGTAAAATTATTTTTTTTTACCATATATTGGGAGTCTCAGCTGCTTTGCAGTAGTTTTGCCATCCTCCTGATTACCAGTCTCCCTGCTTTCACAAAAAAGCAAGCATGCAAACAGGATGACAGAGATTGTGGAGGACTCCCACTCAGGTCACATTGAGATAAAATTATGTAACTGAAAGCCACCAAGGGCACAACCCCCAATTGCATTTCCATCTGGGACATATGTCCTTCACCCTTCCCCCAGCACTTGCAGGGGAGATGCTTGGATAAGTTGTTATTTATGTGGGTGCAAGCTGGTGGTACCAGGCATGTCCCTGGAGGAATGAAGGGAAGTATTAGTGCCAGCATCGTTGTGCAGGATACGTATGTGATGAGATAATGGGCAGCTGGCACTGAGCAGCTTCTGGGGCTCTGTAATTCCCTTGTTTTGTAGAACAACTACCTCCAGCACTGTATATGATCCTATAGTCTGAAGTAATACATTAAAGGTTGTGCTGGTCCTTAAGAAGCATTGAGCTGTGTAATGAATATTGCTTTTGGGTGCCAGGCTTAGTAATTGGGCCTGGATACTCCCCAAAATGTTGGTGCCCAAAGAGGGTCCCAGAGAGCTTTCAGGTGTCTGTGGGCTTGCTTGTAAATCCCCAAGGGTTGCTTTGCTTCCTCACATCTTAGCATTTTTGTCAGCCCAATCAGATCAGCATCTGCCCTTGGGCTGAATGCCTCCCACCTGAGACCTTACATGTGACACACTGGCTGGCCAAGTCTTTCTGCATGAGCACCCATGATCACAGCCCAGGCACCCCATTTCACCTTCCCATCCCACATGGCTGCTGGCAACTCACTGTCCAGGATGTGGGATGTGCTCACTGTTTTCTGGAGCGAAACGACATCAATGTTACATGTCCAACTTCTGGAACAGAAGAGCTGAATGTTCCAGTCCCCGCTCCAGGTGCAGGTTGTGCATTGCATACAATGGTTATTTACAATACGTATTCTAAAAACCTGTGTTTTTACCTCTAAATCAAGGGGATTACAAGTGCCACTAACACTGACCACTATTAAGAAGAAGTGCAGGAGTAAAAACTCGTGAGAGGGCAGTGTGACCATGGCAAACCCACTGCAAAACATCTGGCACGTTCAGTTCTGTGATGGGGCACTGTCAGCTTACAATCTCTTGAGATGGGTATGGGACCAGTTTCAATTCTCTCTTGCACTGACCCACAGTGTAACTGACTTCAGTTTGCATCCCTGTGGTTTGAAGTGGTAAACTGGTGAGATATTTGATCTCCAGCACCAAGAACAGAAACAAAATGTCCGACTCCAGTGCATTATATTCTGCAAATAATTACTTGAGTAGATGGGTCTGAGTAAAAAAAGACATAAAATAGAGGGATGTGGAAAAATCTTTTTATGCCTATAAAAGGATTGCTTCAAAATGCAAGATTTTCTATAGGAGCCTTCTTTCTTAAATAGTAGAAACAGTTGCCAGGCACATTCCACTGGTGTTAAAAACGGGGAATAGAGGAGAGCTGCCATGTCCAGCAGCAGTTTCCTCCCCTTTCCTCCCACCATCACATGTGTACCTTGCCTTAGCCCCAGAAAATGTGCTTGTAGGAAGCATGAAAACAGTATTATTGCAATATGCATATGTATATACATAGATATAATCAGTCATAATTATATGCTATGTGGTTAAAAAGGAACTCCATGGTGGGATGTTTCTCATTCTTCAGGAAACACTTTTCAGTCCCATTTTCCCACTGGCATAGACAAAACTTGGTCACAATTTTGCTGGATGGCTCAATCCCCAGTGCAGGCTCCTGCTGCAGGCTCACACCTGCAGCCTCTCCTTTCCTGTGCCAGTCAGAAGTCAGGGGAATAAAACCCAAAGCTCATCAGCAGTGCCTGCACGAGGGCAATGGGCCAAATCCTGCCATGCAAAACCCTGCTGACATCACAGGGATTAGATGGGTCGCTAATCAGGACAGTGGGATTTGTGTCAATCTTTTACTTAGCATGTGATACCAAGTGTCTCAGTGGTGAACGTGGCATGGATGGTGGCAGGGTCTCTCCAGGAGAGAGCAACTGGGGGTGGTGGCACTGGGTTTTGGGGTGCCCTGCATGTGCTCCAGGGTGACTGTGTGTGCTCATGTGGGGATGAGCAGGAATGTGTGACCTGCTCCAGCCCTTTCCAGCTGTGGGCTCCCAGGCCAGCACAGAACAGGAGTGGGAGAACATTTCTGTGCATCTCACCAGCCCCTTTGCAGCAGGTTTGTTGGAGAGTGGAACGTGGAAAGGAATCAAAAGGTTTCCATCCTCATACTGGAGACACTCTCTGTCAAGATGGAAACCTTTCTGGGAGGCTGTTTAGAAGCCAGAGTGATGTTTTTAGTACTTTTTTTAAGAGGAGTTTCATGTGTCCAGATTAATATGATGAAGACGTCATGCAGAAGGGTCCATGAGGACTCAAGCTGGCTCCTGTCCATCCCTCCACCCCCTGCCTCAGTCAGTCTTTACAGATGTCTGGATAACCTGTTCTTAAAAACCTCTAATAACAAAGCCTCCCCAGTCTCTTGAGATGGAGTATTTCAGCATTTTACAACTCTTACTATTAGGAACATTTCTTAAATCTCTCTTAACTCTTTCTTAACTCCCTCCAGCCAGATCCAGTACAGACCCTCGCTGAAATTTTAACATGTCTATTTATCTACAGAGAGTAGTTAATTTACTTTCTTTTTGCTCAGGCCCTTATGTGTCTGAAAGCTATTATTTCTCACTTCAGACATCTGCTTTTTAATCAAATCCAGTTTTCCTAGCCTTTCTGCACATACCTGTGTACTCCTTTCTTGAGGAATAGCATCCCCATACATAAAAAAATCCCCAAGTGAAGTCTCGCACTAAGAGGAGGAGCTGAAGAGAGGGAAGGGAGACACCTTGCATGCTGTATGTCTGCTTATATGCTCCACAATGAAGTCTGGGGTTGGGTTTTTATTGCAACAAAATGACACTTCAGGCACTCAGTCAGCCTGTGACCCATCACAACCTGCAGGTCCTTGGAGCTGAGCAGCAGCTGAGCCCAGGCAGCCCAGCCCTGGAATGTCTCAGGGTACTGGGAAGAGGTGTGCATTCATCCCTCCCAAATAGCATCTCAGGGCTTTTCAATCCCTATCTCCCGTTTGTCATTCCTGCAGCCTGCAGCCAGCACAACACCTGCAGGAGCTCCAACAAGCACATTGTCTGTTTTTCTTTGCCCAAGCTATTTATGAAAATGTTGGTTAGTTCTGGGATGATGAGGAACTCCCAGGGTCCCATTCAAGGCACTCTCCTAGTCAACAGAGAAGTATTGGCACTTTTACTTAAAACTTTGCAACAACTTCACCCTTCCCATAAGAGTTTCACTCCAACCCTGGTTTTGCTGCTTGCTCATGAAAGGATGACTGTCAGGATTGGTAGAAAACCAGGAGATGGTGATGGGGTGAGAGTGCACCCACTTACACTGCAGGTGAGGCCTGGGGTGGCAGAGCAGGGATCACCCACAGGGTGGGGGCTGTGGGACCTGCAGGCTGAGCCACATCACCCCAAGCACATAGGGGGGAAAATCCACATGGAGCATGGTTCCTCCTGTGGGAAAGATTTTTAGACCTCAGTCTTGGGGTCCCACAAGTGCAGACATGGGCTAGCACAGACAAGGCTCCAAAAAGACCAGGGGCTCTGCTGTAGCAGGGCAGGACATTTGAGAGCATAGGAGGCACAGGATGGGAGCATGGTGCCTCCTTTTTGGTGCATGAAACTCAGTTCTGTTGTTGTAATAAATATTAGCAACCTCACAGTGGTAAGGGCTGTGCATATGGCTGGCCACCCCCAGAATCGCTGTTTGTGCTTGTACCTTTTGCTAAGTTCCACTGTCTGCAGAGGGCACAGGCCTTGTGCTGCACATGAATAAGTTTCAAGTAAACTTGTTAAGTGCAATTAGAAAAGGATAAGAAGTACCTCTGATGCAATTGCTCAGTCATTTTTTCAAGGAGCAGCACATAATATAGCTGGAGACATGCTGCTGAGCAGAGCGTGCTCCATGTACTGGTCTAGCAAACACCTCCTGAACATTTTTTAATGTGACCTGGCAGCAGATCAGGGTAAATGGCATGTTCTTTTCGCAGTACTTTGGCCCAAAGTGTGTATTTCAGAGGCTTAAAAGAACAGCCAGTCAATTAAATGTGATAAATGCGGCCATTTGTCACCAGCATTTTAGCTTTTCTTTTAAAGTATAAAACGAGATAATGAGCAGGGCTTGAAGAAATCCTCTGTGGTGTTGGGAGCCAAGGGCACATGATATACAGAAAGGATTTTCTGCCTCTCCCATCATGAGAATGAGATCTGACAATACTCCCCCACATGACACAGAAATCAGAGACAACATTAAGAAGGGGGAAAAAAAATCACTAATGGATGGAAAACTAGTGACATGCTGCAATGAAGAAAAGAAATGCACTTAGATAAGGACAAATCTACTCCCATTCCAAACTTCCTGTTGTAGGTGCTGGTCAATAGGAACACTAAAGCAGAGGCAGCTTCATAGTAACTTCAGATTACACAAAAGCCACAGGTAGTTCCCAGCATATCACCTGCTTAGAAAGAATTCAGCAGGGTATGGACACATGGGCAGGTAGTGGTCAATGGAAAAGATGGGTTGCCCCTTCCCTCCCTCCAGTACGGGGGGGGGACATGTCTGTGATGGGGATGTGAGCTGGGAACTCACAATTTTTCTCAATCAATCATCAGTTTATACTGAATACATTGAGGCAGGAGTGCCAGTAGTTACAGTTGTGCACAAACATGAACAGATATTTAAGGAGATGAGAAGCACTGACAGTTTGTCTCTACAACCTATGCTTTATTTATGCCTGTTCTGTGCTGTCCTTGATTTAGTCCTGGGATAGAAACCCTGTCTTCTTGCAGATATGGACAGCCTCACACATACCTCTGACATTAAATAAGTAATAGACACAGTGCCCAGAAACATGGATTCTAAGGTAACTACCCAGTTGCACCAGCAACAGCAGGTATTGAAGTAACTCAAAGACAAATAATTAAAATCTTATTAAAAGAAAGCATGAAAGAAACAAAATTCCAATCAGGAAGCAGAGGAGGAAATGCCAAACACACAGCTGAGCTAGAGCCTTTGCATCAGGTTCACCCCAAGTCAATGAGTTTTTGTCTGATAGTTAACTTTGTGCATGGCTTTTGATGGGGTTCTGGATGTAGTGCCCTCCTCAGAACCCAGTGACCCAATGGCACCTGCCTGTGGCCATCTGCACCCACATGAAGTTTCCAACACTCCTGGTGGCCACCACATTAGTGAGTTCTGAGCCCAGGGGATTTTTCAAATGAGGTTTCAAACAGGACCAGACCCCTGTACTGCATAAAACTGCTGGACTGAGTGGTCAGCCTGTCCCTGCCTGCCCTGGAAGCAGACTCAGTCCCAGCCCAAAGGTTGCCCCAGCTATGGATTGCTGAAAGGTTGGGATAATCCTGCTGAAGCCTTTGGTGGACTGCCCATTTCCTCTCCTTCCGACTCACTTGCTTCCAAAACAAATTCCTGTTGCAATTGCTCAGACCCTTTTAACTCCGCATTCCTGCCTGTAACAGGATCCCTTTTGAAAAGGAGGTGAACTGATACAACTCGGTTGACTCCAAAGAAAAGGATCCCAAATAATTGTTGGAAACTATTGCAAAGAAATACCTCAAAAACAACATCTGAAACTAAACAGAGCACTGTATGTTTTGTGCACAGTTAGCTGTGAAATGCTGTGTTTTCAAAACCACAGTTTTCAAAACTGACTTAGCACAGGCAGGCAGTGGAGATGTGGGAGTCAGTGCCAAGGCCTTTCCCTTCCTCATATGTACACAAAGCCCATGGGATGGCTGCCCACACCATGAGGTGGTGTAAAGGTGCTTCCATTGCACCAGCAGTGCCAGAGTCCCACCAGTGCAGCATCTAGCTATGGCCCCAGGAGTGAATGAGCCATTCCTTCTGAAGCAGAGGTTTGCTGGCATCCACCTCATTTGTCTGGGTATAGTGAGGAGGATGTGGGGAATGAGGGAGAGGCTCTGACTTGCAAAAGTTCAAACTTACCTCTTCAGGAAGATAGATTTGCAAGCACTTTCCGTGGTTTTCTTCTTCTTGTGATCTCTACAGAAAGTTCAGCATTTTAAAAACTGAATTATTTTCCCTGAGGAAGGCTTGTTTACAGATCCCCTTTCAACCCAGTGTGGATCAGGAACATCAAAGGCAAAGCAAATCTGTCTGCCTGCTCACTTGGATCCATTTGGAGCTGGTCTGGGAAGTTGGAGATTGCCATGCTTTTCACAGTCTTTCGAAATATTTACTTATCTGACTGACAAGAGACTTATTTAATAAATTATGAACTCTGCATTTTCGTGTAAACTATTTACAGTGCTATGATTGATGCAGGGTGCTGTTTGGAGAGAGGCAGAACTGATTGTATATACTGGGCCTTGGTTTGAAGAGTTCAGCCCCAGGACTGGGCAGCATTGTACCTAATAAATAACAACAGTTCATCATTTGGACTCAAGCTGTTTCAGTGCTCATAAAGCTACACAGACATGGCCAAATTCAACCAATGCTTTTTTGAGCAGTCCTTGGCCATGCAAACACCAGGGACCTCTGTGGGGATGCCCAGTACGGCAGTCACAGTGCTCCCTCTGCTCTTGCCCCAGGCCTATGCTGTCCACAGTTCTCCAGCATGTAATGCACAGAAAAAACCAACTGGGTTTACATAGCTCCAGACCCTCCAACAATGCAATGAAATGAGTGAGTTTGCTTCTTCTGGCCCAGCTTCATGCCATGGTACATGGGTGGGTTTCCTCAGTTTTGCTTTTCTCAGTGCATTTCTTGGGTCCCCAGGGACTCCCAGGAGGAGACATGATTTCTGCTGCAGTGCTCAGTCACACCACTAAAGTCCTTTCTTTCTGGGTGAATAGCTCCTATTACAGGTGTGCAGGATCATGAGGAAAGCCTATTCCTTGGCAGAAGAGGTGTTTTCACCTCCAGTGGAGCGACACAGGACCTTGATTGCTGTGGCCCCTGGCTGCATGCGGCCCAGCTGGTGAGCCAGAGCTACTGCAGATCAACACAACCCCCCACGAGGCATCACAGCAGAAATGGGAGGGCATGGACTAGTGCCAAACCGAGAGGCAGTCAGAGGTCTTGAGTCAGTTCAAACCGGAAACAAGTTATTTCATTCCTGAACCACCAAGATGTTGCATTTTTTTCTGGAATTAAGTGACCTGGACATATCTGAAACATATTCAGGACCATGCAGCTCCCTCAAATTTTCTGCAATTTGACTTTCTGACCTGATTATATACAAAGATAAAGCTATGACTCTGAGAAACTCCCATGAAATGCAAACCCTGGGCCCAGTGGAGCCATGTGCAATGCAGGAGCTATGCAAGAGCTGCCATTGAAAGAAAAAAATCTTGTAAGGAGAGGAAGAAAAAGCTGTTTCTTGCTACTAAGCATCTGTTCAGATTGACTAGTACAGGAAAGAAATTAAAAAGAAAAAAAAAAGCACTTTATTCTAGAAATATGCTTTCAGACACATTCACCATGAAAGGTCTAAGCCAGAAGCTGTGAATGAATAACATGAGGAAATTAAAGGGAACGAATCAACCCTAACAATGACACAAGATGGCTGGGTGGATGCAAGCTGGAAAAAGTCTCCATGTACCCATGAAGAGAAAAATGTGCTTCCTCTGACCAGAGCAAAATAATGAAGTATTGATTTGGAATTATTGAACTGTGATACTGCATCCATGTTGCTGACAATGGCCTTGTCTGATGGAGAGAAAAGTATAAGGAGGTCTTTCCAGTTCTGACTGGAAGACGAAAAAAGAATGTTTGAGACAGATTTTCCACATATTACATTCACCAGGGGAGGAAAGTAATGCTCAATGCCCTCCTGATGTTCAAAACTGTTTCTGCAATCATCCTCAGCCACCAGAAAAGGCTAATTGATCCCCCAGCTTCACCAATAGCATTTAATCTCAAAAGAATATGTCTTTTTGTTTAGTCTATTGAAATTTGCTCTTAGAACAAGAAGGATCTTGAGCAAAAGGCAGCCTGTCTCTTCCTCCCCAGGGACCCTCCAGAGAGGCACTGCACTTAGCAGAACAAGTGAAGGTTTCAGGGGGACCTGGGTGACAGCAAGCTTATGGTACCATTTCCAGTCTCCATGGAAATATGTCTTGATGTAATTAGTGATGAAGAACTGGGACGAGAATAAAAATTATTCAGAGAAGCTCTGGTACTTCTCCCCCGTTTGGCTCCCGTGATTAAACCCACACAGAGCCTAGAACAGGGAGATGAGTCTCAATTATAGTTAAGGAACAGCATAATGAATTATCTCCTTTGCACTTACTTTAGCTGGTGAGTAATCCAATTTCTACCAGACCCATATTAACTACAGAGATTTTGCCAGTATCTGATTCATCAAGATTCTGGAAGGATATAGAATTAGAAATGCAGAAGAATGGCTGCAGCTCTCCACCACTTATTCTTAAACATGGATAATTTCAAGCAAACATTTTAACATATAACACTACTACAACCAACACTTTGGTGAAAGTCTACCTGCAGCTAAAATTAAATAGCAACTCATGGCCTGCTGAGTGAAGCGTTACGATTCTCCCTTTTGTGTACAATATGAAACTTATGTACAAATATGAAACTTATGTACAAATATGAAAATCTTTTTTTTTTTGGATGCTGAGTGTTTCTTAGATCCGTGGACTTCAACTGAATAGTACAGCGTGGTTTATGTGTCTTGAAGGTCTTATGATCAGAAAATACCCAGAACTGAAGGTTTGGAAGTTAAAATTCAAGTAGTATTGAAAGGTATCAGCAGCCTCAGCATCACTCCTTGGCTGGCAAGAGACACAGAAGGCATCCCCGTGTTTCCAGTCCCAGACATCGTGTGGGGAACAGACAGGTCCCAGGGCAGCTCTCCTGCTTCTAAAAGGAGCCTATTTCTGGAAGTTTACATGGTTGTTGAGTTCCTGAGACAGAAACAGTATGACTGCTAAAACTCTGCCTTGCAACTCAGGGAGCTGCTTGCATGATCTGAGAGTTGGGTCTGTAACTCCTGTGGAGAAGGCTCTGGAATTCTGAGCTGTGGGATCTACCACCTTGGCAGAAGGAGCTGCTGGCCCACAGCATGGCAGCAAAAAGTAGTTCAACTAAATGTAAAAAAAAACCAAAAAAAAAAAACCAGGTTGGAAAGGTTGGGGTCTTTTTTTAGGTCTTTTATAAAAGCCAATCATGTACAGCAATTTATAAAGAGCTCAAGGGATGTTATTGTTTAAATAAATATTTAAGGGAGATTCCTCTAAATTTAAACAAGTGAGCTGTAGCATGTGGAAAGCATTGTTTGATTACACACATGCAAGAGGCCAGAGGAAATTGTTATGAACAAAGATGGCAGAAGAGGAGAAAGCTGTTTCATTTGATTCCGCTTCTCCAAGACAGGTCATTGAAAACCTCACTTCTGCCCAGTGCCAAAGTGTGGCAGAGGCACAAACCCAGGCAGTGCCAGCAGTGGATGCACTCTGCAAGAAAGCCATTCTGCAGCTGGCATTTTGTCTGATGAGATGGCTATGGAGAGAAGTAAGGGCAGGGTTTAGCTGAGCAGGTGACAGCCTGCCTGGCAGCTAGAGACCCAACCTGCAGCAGCAGGACTGTGTGCCCCAGGGGAAGGGGACAAAGTGGGTTTGGCTGGTGATGTGTGGCCCATCACTGTGTTGGCCAGTCTTCAGCAGACACACAGCACAGCCTTCATACCAGAGGGATGCACATTGCAGCATGGCTTCACATTAGAACACTGCTAGGTTTGGTTGGGGCTCAGGTGAGAGTTTGTTGTGCTCTGCAGCTACAGATCTGGAGTCACCTTATGCAGTGAGCACAGCCAAAGCTCAGTGTCACGTACTGCCAGGGGTTGGATACAAGGAGGTTCTTTCTGCCCTCCAGGGAGGAAATGCCAAGGGTATAAACATCCAATCAACAACAAAGAAGAGAAAAGAAGAGGAAAAAAAATGAGAGATTCACTGCTGAGGGACAAAACATCTAAATAAAGGGGGAAAAAAATCTCACATATAGATTTGAATTATGTTCAAGGGTGTTGAATTATGACAAGGGTGTTGCAAATGAATTGATAGAAAAAGACTTAGGGGAACCCATGACAATTACCTCAGGGTGGGAAACTTGAATTTATGTCTGTGTAGAGGTTTCCCAAATGGTCTTCAGCAGTGGAAAAGACTGAAATTCTCATCTGCCTCACCCTGTGTTAGTCTTCTTCTGATAAATGTAAGGCCTTTGTCTTATATCAGAAAAGAGTTTTTCCTTTCCTGTGTAACTGTGTATTCCCTCCCCTTCTGAATTTAAGTCACAAGCCAATAGAACACCAAATAAATCACTTTTCCAAAGCGTCCCTGAAATTCAGGGATTCAGTAAAGGTCATGTAGTCTGGGTGACACCTATTTCATTGTTGCATCTGAAGACATGGCAAATTCCCTGTATGATGCAGGACAGTTTTGGTATAAAACAAAACTGCTTGGGTTATCAAGATGGTTGCTACAAGAGTACTCATGCAGAGCTGTACATTGGTAGGAGAGAAAATCTGTCCACCCATTCATGAACTAACTTCTTTACCCTATGCCATGTCACTGGACAATAGAAGAACAGGAAGACAAATTTATATCTGGGGTAAACCCACAGGAACTCAGCAAGCTTCTCTCAGGGCTGGGATCAATCTGGTTCTTTGCAGAAACTCAAGACTCATGGCTCAGGACAGAAGACCTAGCCCATGCAATCTGGGGAGACACAGGGGTCTGTGGAGTAGGTCAAAGAAGAAAATTTGGAAAAAAAGCATTAATTTCTGAGACAAAATAGTTCATAATTCATGAATATTTGGAAACAAATGAGAAATAGGAACTACACAAAGGGCTCGTTTTGTTCATTGAGGAACTGCAGAATTAATTGCATGTACTTTAGTTTCCTGCAAAGACTAAGTCCTGGGGCACAGTGTTGTGATTGTTGAGCTAATAATGTCACACATACTGGCTTAATTCAGACCAAAACTGTAGATGGGATATAGTCAGTAACTAGCTGGGAATATAAGTGGGATAGGGACAGGGTGTGAGTCTCAAGTAGGTCAAGCAATTCATCAAGCCATGAAAGTTTTGGGTTAGTACCCTTGAGGTAACCTCACCCCTTCCCTGGGCTGTGTGCAGTGAAAGGAGCTGCAGGATTGCAGATAAAGAGGCAGCCGCTCTTCCAGAGCTGTGCAAGAAACCTCATGCACAGACCTGACTGCTTCATTCCTGATGTTGCTCCCCACTTGTAATCATCACATCAAAGTTGTATTAGCAACAGCTTCCCAGATTTCTTTCTTTCTTGACAGCTTCCACAAGGACGTACCCATTAAGCATGTCTGGTCCTTTGGCTGTCAGTTTCCACTCCATCCATCCACTCTCATCCAGCTTCCAAGTTTATGGCACAGCTTGACACAGTGCTCAGTCAAGCATATTCTTGGTTTGGTTTTTTTTACATGATGCTTGGGGCAGCTGCTCAAATGCATCCAGCACTCCTTTTCCTTTTCTGTTTCATCTCTCCTGCAAACCCCTGTTTCAAACTCCTTCTTGTGACACTCATGACAGAGGCAAGGCTGTTGATTTGCAGCACGACCTGTCACACTGGCCAACACTGTTCCACAACTTCTTAGCACTCCTTCATCTCTCAGTACCCATCTGTAGGCTGCTCTGGTCTACAGATAGTATACAGGTAGGCTCACAGCTACTGTGGAACAAGAGCTGTTCTTTTTGTCTTGATTTCTACACTGTCTCACACAGAGGAGTTCTGGTGTGTGCATGGAGCTCCCAGAAGCTGATAAAGATGACAGAACTTCACATCCTGGCTTTATGGAAGGAGACCTGTATGGAATGCTCCATATCCTGTAGCCATAAAAGAAGGTGAGGAAACCACCTCTCTTTGCCACTCCAGCAGGTGTGGAAACAAGCAGACTGCAGCTCCCTATCTTTCAATGTGGAAATAACATCAAGTGGCAAAATGGAAACCCTGACATTTCACCATCTGTCTGCAAATGCTGCATATATATTGCATACAAAAATAGGCTGTAAGGATACAGTTAAGACTAAAGAACTCATGAGGCAAGAGATGCCAGAATTAGGGCTCCCTTGTGCTATGTGTTATGATACACTTACTAATTAGAAGATCACACAGTATTTTGCCAGAGGTCTCAGCTTTATCCCATGGTACAGGATGGCCTGTCTGTACTGCAGAAGATGTTATATAGGATTCTGTCTTTTCCCTAGTTTTCAGTGCAATCTGAGGCTGCATTTGTGAGTGCTCCTCTCAATAAAAATGACTCATTTTCCCAGCACTGAGAAAATTCCAGTGGCACACATCCCTCTAGTATCTGTGTGTTCCACATGGGTCTCTGAGCTCTGGTAACTCTGACAGGGGTGTATTGCTGCTTTAGCCACTTGAACAAAAAAGAAATGGAGGGAAGAGGCAGGCATGCAAGCAATCAGCTCAATTACATTTGTCACCAGTTTGACAGCGTTGTGGCTTGGTTGCCCACCCTGGCTGTCCCCACCACTGTGGCCTTCCCTATACCCATGCCTTAACCCACCTTTGTAGGCTTCACTGGTCCCACAGCCCCAGCTTCAAGGCTGTGAGCTGGAACCCCATGGTTGGTGCTGTGCAACTGTTCTGCATCTGGTAACACAGGACAAGCTCAAGGCAGAACATTCATCAACTTCCACCCCAGGAGCAAGTATTCAGAGCTGGGGTCTCAGGGCATGTGCAAACAGGGGGCACACCCCACAGCTACTGCCTGTGGCCTGGAGAAAGCCTCAGTGTAACCTGGCACAAAAAACCCTGCAAGGAGAGCAGGACCGAAGCCAGTTCTTCAGGGAAATGTTCTTCTTCCCAAAAAGAGACCAGGTACAGGGCAGGGGCAGCTTAGGTTTCCCACCAGGCTCTGGCACATCCAGACTTTCCCGGTGGCTCACACATTGATACAAATCTTCCTGCCACACTCCTGAGCCCTCCAAGCCCCTGCCTCCTCACTTGCACCCTGTAGTCCCATCCTAGTCCCATCCCATCCTTCAGTTTTAGCATCCCTTTGATACCAGACCTTCCCTTTGCTCATCCTCTCCAGCATCCCTGCTTGTCTCCTGGCTGTACAGGACAGGTGCCAGAATAAGAGTGCTGTTTCCCAGCCACTTTTCCAGCGCACAACCTTTCTGCCCTGAGCAGTGCTACAGGGAGAGCCCAGCTTCATTCTGCTCCTGGGGCTGGGGATGGCTTTGGGCTGCAGTGAGGGGATATATGTAGCTCAGTCCCTGCAGAGTTGCAGTGGGGCAGCAGGAACTTGGTAGCACTGAATGACTGCACAGGATCACTGGGGTCAGCACTGGGAGAAGCCAGGATGCTGGGATGAGCTCACTTAAGGAGGGAAGAAATCTCCATAGATTTTGACTACTGAGCCTTAGCACATCCCTCATAAGTTGCTATTTTTTCCCTCCAAGAGCTATCACTAAGTCAAATTGGAGGAAATTTACAGTGTTAAAAAAATAGTAATAATAAAAAAATCACAGACCTGACACACAGCTGCCAAATTTCAGAACTCTACTCCAAAAAGCGGAGGGCTAAGAACTATCCAAGGAAGGGATCACCAGTTTCCCCCCTCCTGTTTCTCCCTTTCTTTTTTTTCCAGTTGGACAACAATGCCTTTTTCCCTATGCTCATTCTTGGAAATCGCTGGACAATTTTGGCTGGTTTTTCCAGCAAAGAACTTAGCCTGAGGCAGACAATCAAGTTGAAAGAACTCAGTCTAAACCGAGTTCTGGCAAAGTTATAAGAAAGTGCAAATGTGGTCTTCTAGCAGGACACAAATGAGTAACCTTAGTCATAGGAGCTGCACACAATCCCACCCTTGACGCATTCAAAGTTATAATAGCTGATGATGCCGTTCCATTCAGGTGCAACTTATCACGACTCAGATATGTCAACAGGAAAAAAGATTTAACTCAGTCATCCCACTGAGACTTCCCACACCCCTTCCTACTCAAACATCTCTTCCATCTAACAACTGGTTGTACAAAAAAACCCACAGTTCCCTTGCCTCCAGTATTTATATTTGAACTTCTGCTTCTTGGATAGAGTCAGCTGATACTAAAATGGGATTACTCTCTGAACTAACATATTCAAAATTAATAAAAGAAATAAAGCAATACACTCCTCTGGCAGGTTCCCATGCATATTTTCCATAAAAGTTAATTTTTCCACATGAACAAATTTTGAGTATGTGGGGGATTTGCACTGAATCTTGATACAGAGCTTAGAATTCTTGGCACTGCTTGGGACGTTAAAATTACATCAGCTCCATTTTCTATATTGAAATTTTATAGTTACTGCCTGACCACATTGCTTTGTTCTGCACATATCCTCTCTCTTCTGAGCTGCCTCTGCTGTACAGGAGTATCACGAAAAGCCACATGTTTTTATTCCTCACATCCCTTCCTGCTCGTCCCCACGCCAGACACCCAAGTGATAAAGCTGCATTTCTTCCTCCAGGACAAAGCAGCATTGTGGGTGGGTTCAAGGGACAAGGGCACCTTTGCCAGCCAAGAGGCTTCCCCACATCATGGAAGCTCTGTGCTGTGAGGGACCTGGTGTGCCAAGCAGGGTCCTCCTCTTTTCTCTGGAGAAACAGAGTAGACTGTGTGCAACTGGGGTGACACAGTGCGGGACACTGGGGACCAGGAGAGATCAGTTATTGCAGGCAGGACAGTTCAAAAAAACCAGTCTCTCTCAAGGAAGGGAAGGGAGAGTGGAAAGAAGTGAAAGAGGAAAGGGAGCATCTCCAGGTGGGAGACAAGGTTTTCTCCAGCACGGGCAAGGTAGAGCCTTGAGCAGTTTGTTCTGTGCTGCCTTGACAGAGGGAGAGCACAAGTGGGCCCCTCCCCGCCCCCCAAAAGCCCACCAAAAAACACAGGAGTGGCAGCATTGTTTAAAATTAAACTGAGTAGTTAATCTGAGTAATGGGGTTGTCGTATCACCCAGCAGTGAGCACCGCGAACTTCGGCACAGGGAGGAGCAGGGGTGTCGGGGCCGGGAGAGTTAAACAGGCTCCCGGCACTGGCAGAGAGGTTCCACGAACATTAGCACAGGCATCACGCTTGTTTCCTGGATTTCAAATAAAAGAAGGTTTCAAGGAAAAGTTGATGCTTTCCTACACCCCCCTGTGGCTTGGAAAGCACTAAGAGCAAATGAAGGCATTTAACTCTCCGGCGCGCCGCATCCAAACCTTTCTGCGAGCACCCGCCCCTGTGCCCGGGCTGTCAGAGCAGCGCTGGCATCTGCTCTGTAAACAGGCTCCGTGCCATCCTCCGGCACAGCCCCAGCCTCCCGCACGGGGATTACAGCAGCTGGGCCAACCTAGGAGGGACTATACCTGATAGTCAACAAAATGTCAGTTTTGCTTTAATCTGGCTCGATCACAAGAGAAGGCAGGTCTGTTATTTCCTACATTGCTGACACGCTCAGCCTCCCCAACGTGTCACCGAGAATTGCTGCCGCTTGCTTCTCTGTGCAAGATTATAATTTCATCATTTAACTGCCATATGGAAATAGCTACAAAACCAGATTAACACAAAGATTATGATGCCATTTGCCAAACGCTTCTTGCTCCGTAAGCAACGAAATATTTACAATCACATTTGCGACGTTTTCGCAGTCAGTTATGTGCTCCTCTACATGCACATGCGGCCACACACAGAATGCAGAAAATCTTTACCTTGCATGCCTGGAGGAGAGAGCCTGGTTTCTTCTCATGGATCAGAAGGAGGATGAAAAACAAACCCGAGAAAGATCCTTTAACAGACTCATCTGCTGAGAGTTGTCTAAATCCCAAGCCTGCTCCCGCTAGCAGCTCTTAAGTTTGTGCTCTGAATAGAGGCTGTGTTGTTTTAACCACAGGATTTCTAGTCATGGGGGAGGAGAGATGGATTAGGTACATTTGCAATCTAATGCTTCACGTTTACCTCAACTGAAATGAACTACTTTAAACCCGAAGTAAGTAAGTACTGCAAAGATATAAATTTCAAGAGCCTACTAGCCAATTATGCTTAAACTAACATGCTAAATAACTGTGGAAAATTCCAGAAGAGTAAGATAACATACTTTTGTGTTCTTTCCTAAATAAAAGGCATGTGTGGAATTTCATGCTAGATACTCCAAGTGAGGGGCAGCAGATGAACTGTGTAAACTAACCTATGTAAGGTGTTGTACCTTGTAAAAAAAATACTCCTTACACCTGTTAGCATGGATTTCTGCAGATGTCCAAGCAGTTTGGCTTTTCATGGCTAGTAAAAAGTATAGATTTCAATCTAATATTTCAAAAGAATAAACAAAGCTCTTTAGAGAAAAAGAAGCAACATTCTGAAAGGCCATGAGGTATGCAGTTCTGTGGGAACAAATATTATCATGCAGAATAAGTGTCATCCCCAACAGAGATGTAAGCTTGATACCTGCCCTGCACCTCACAGAATGCTATGTACATTATTAAACTCAAGGAAAATATTGCAGCCAGGAAACTAGTTTGAGGGTTTTGTTGCTGAATCCATCTCAAACTCTGCCTTTATTTCCTGGTGGTTTATGATGATTTGGTGCTGCAGCTGCTGTAGTTGCAAAGCATGGCTACAGTCCAAGCTTCCAAGGCCACCTCACAGATGATGGAAAAGAGATGCATTAACTTTCTGAGAGGCATGATTTGTAAATAAAATGCATTCTTTAGCTTTGGGCTGAGTTGAGGCAAAAAAACTAGAAGAAATGGGGACAAATTCCAATTTGTATTTGAGAAGAAAGGTTTCAGGAACACCAGTTTAATTCCATTTTAAATAAAACCTGGCTCTATAAATAACCTTATCTTACACTTACATAATGCTCTTCATCCCAAAGCGTTCCCAAGCGCTTTGCAGATGTAATCATCCCTTCTGAAAACCTCCAGCAGACATCCCACCCTGGCATGGAGGGAGGTAGCAGAGCATCCAGCTGCAGCACTGCTGGCTCCATCCACTGTCCATTGGCAGGAGCTGGCAGCTGGCCAGGGCATCACAGCCAGCTCCCTGCTCTTGGGATGCTGGCTGGGAGCACAGGGCATCAGCTTCTTGGGTCACCTCTGCTGGCTGCAAGAGAGCAGCTCTGATGTACTGGTCTGGTGTTTTTCATGACCAGCTGTGGTTAAGAGTTTGTCACCCAGGTGAGCCCACAGACTCCCAGAATGGACTAGAGCATCTCTGGAGATGTCAGCCCGCTTCCCAGAGCCCATCATTCTGAGGTCCCCTCAGTGCCTGACTCAGCCTGGCTCATCTGAGATTGGTTTTTTGCATGATAGGCCACTGCAATCCCAAGCTGCTGGGATCCCAAGCATCTGTGCCACAGGCAGGGCTGTGCACCTGAGCTAGGAGCAAAATGTCCCCAGACTTCCCATCAGCATGCCTCTGGCCTGTCAATGAACTGCTCCTTAGGATCATAGAATCATTCATGTTGGGAACGACCTTCAAGATCATTGAGTCCAGCTGTAATCCAACTACCACAACCACTAAACTATATCATGAAGCACCACATCTAAGTGCTTCTTGAATTCCACCACCTCCCTGAGCAGCCCATTCCAGTGCCTGACCACTCTTTCAGTAAAAAAGTTTGAGTTCCATCAGCTGAGCAGCTTGCTCCGTCCTAGCTGGCTTTCTTTGTCATTACTGCAATTGCCACAAGGTCAACTCCACTGATACTTCGCAGCTATAGGTTCTCTCTCCTCTTTTCATGAGACCCTACAAGGAAAGCAGGCATGAGAGGTGCTCCTGGGGCAGGGGGTGGACAGGTGTTGCTACAGCCCTCCTGTGGGGAGCTACAGCTGGAGGAGCCCAGGTCTCCCAGTTCTCAAAGTTAATGGTATGACTGGCACCAGTTGTGCCAGTCTCTTTTTCTGTGTTCCCTTTTCCACCTGGATGGAGGATCTTTTCATGCACAAAGGAAGTTTCTGTGCTGTAGAAGGATATATTTTTCTTTTTTGCTTAGCTGGCTAGATAGGAAACAGCAGGAGGAAGAGAGGCCAGCAGAAGCTGTTCTGCAGGTTGACCTAAAAAGAGTCCATTTATCCAGAGAAACTAAAAATAAATAAAAAAGCAGGAGGGGTGAAAGCAAAAACTATTTTTTAATTAAGTACAAGCATTTGATTCTAACGCATGTTTTGGTTTTTCTAGTTTATCTCTTAGGTCAGACTGTACCCAGTTTATGAAGAAACAGCACTTTAGAAGCAAACATAAAGGAAATTAACAGTTTCATTTCTAAATGTCAAGGCAAGACATTTCAGCACCCCACAGTGCTGCTGTTTCTTTGAGACACAGTGAAAAGCAGTGACAGAGGGATAGGCATAGTGTTTGCTTCCTTTCTTCTCCTAGGTAAGTAAAATATTGGACCCAAGTCCACAAACCCGCTCCTTCAAATTCTTTTTTTTCTTTTTAATTAAAAAAAATGATCCTGTCTGAAACCTTTGCCAGATTTAGGTGCTCACACAGCAGCCAGCATCTGGAAGTCAAACACCATTGATGAAGTTTATTATTTTTTTCTTGTGCCCTGAGTCAGCTCAGCCCTGCTCCCTGCCTGGTGTGTCCTCCTGCTGCAGTGCAGACCACAAATGTGCCCACTGCCTCCAAAACAAAGTCAGCTCTGAATAGTTTCCTAGAGCTTTCTCTCTTTATCCAACCCTAACATGATGGATCTTGGCTGGAATGGCTGTTTTCCAAGTGCAAAAGGCAACAGACTATTCCCAGATTATGAAGGGAGCATTCGCTTTCAGCACCCTCTGTGCCGTACTGGATATTTCTGCACTGTGACCACAGTGGGCTGAGGTCTGCAAGCTGCAGTGCTCACCTGCCTTCCAAAGGCTGCAGAATAAAACATGGCCCATGCTAGAACTATTTAGGGATTCAGTTTTGCATTTCAGTCAGCACTTAGATGAATTGAGCAACAAATGAAAGGAAATGTGAAGCACAATGAACTGTACAATGAAGTACAATTTTGCAGCAGCAAGAACTCCCACACTGGCCTCCCCTTCTGAGATAATGTGCTAAAGAATTTGTAATGGATGTTGTTGATGGGAAATTACGTTACAGGAACCTGAACCGTTGCCCATCTGTTTTCTATGTTTCCTCACTTTTTTATAAAGTGATCTGAGAAACAGAGAATACAAAAAATTTCTATTTCTTTGAATTAGAAAACCACTTCTAGATGTGATACTGCCATTCCACACTGTTAGGAGATCTTCCATCAGAAATAGCAAAAAAACCCCTAAGACTGATCCAGCAAACACAAGCTTTGGGGAAAAAAGTCCATTGGGAATGGTAGCAGACCACATTTTTCACACTTCTGCTCTGCAGTTTTGTCATCTGGTACTTCTGCTGTGAAAGAAAGAAAATTCTTTCTTTCATCAAAGTACTGCAGGAGTTCAGGTTCTGAACTCACCCATCTCAGTATGAAGCACCATAAGACACAAAATGGTGATAGCTGTTGAAAATGAAAAAAATGTCAAGGAAAAAAGGTAGTTTAAGCTGATGTGTCTTGAATTATTTTCTTCCTGGATTGCAGTGCTTATTCTGTTCTGTTTATTTCTAAAATTAGGTCAGTCACGACCATCGGTGAACACAAAACACCAAATGATGTGATGAGCTAAAAAAGAACAGGCTCACAGTTAATTGCCAGTTCACCCAGGGGATTCCACCAAAGAATTTCCTTAAATGAAGGCTGTGCAGCTGTCAGTCACAAGCCCAAGATAAAATAGGTGGGTTCCTGGTTCAGGAGATTCAAATCAGCCACATCAGCTGGCACAGGAGGGGCACTGGCAGCCCCTGACCCTACAGGTGCCTTGCTCTCCCTCCCCAAATCCAGCAGGACTCACCACCTCCTGCACTCAGCGTGGCAGGAAGCATCTCCCAGTTAACGGAAGCAGGACACCCAACCCTGTTCAGGGGCATTTGGGACATTGCTTGATGTAGGCAGCCCCAGGCACCTCTGGGGAGGAGGTACATTAAGAGGACATAACATGGGAATACCCCACAGACTGGTCCCAAGAGATCCAGATCTGTTTAGCAGAAGGAAAGACAGGCTGTAGTGGGCTGAGAACTTCAGCCAGACCCTGCAGGCTTTGACATGGGTCTGATATGATGAAAAAATTCAAGTCAAGCTCCTTCTGGAAAAAGTACTAATGGAGGAAGGTTTAAGTTTCACAGCTTCCCACTGCCGCAGGGTAAGCCTTGAGGCACCAGTGCACTCGTGTCCTGGGGTGTTTGTGCAACTCACTTCATTTCTCTTGGTGGAATCTGTGCTGCTGTGTTGGATGTTAGTGCATGAGGCAAGTGCATGAGGCATTGTACCTCTGGGCAAAACCTAAATTATAACAAACTAAGTCTAATGATGTAGTCTCTTCTTCCCCTGCAGTAGTGGATCTCTGGGAACTGTAGGGCTCTGCAGAGGAGCAAAAGATTAAACAATTGAGGCACCAGGGACCAGGAGTGAGTGTCTGAGCCATGCCAGGGACCTCCCAGGACCCCAGTGAAGGTGACCTCCTGTGCTCAGCACACGATAAGGAAAGTTGTAGTCACCTTCAAACCTGAGGTACTGACAGCTGTCCCAGGAAGGGTTCAGCAGCAGTACCCAGGACTGCCTCAACACAAGGCTTATTTTGAATTATCCGAATTGCCAATAACAAACTGTAAGCCTGGCCTGTATCTGCAATTGCTGGGAGTAAAGTGGGAATTTCTGTTGCTTAGCAAGTTCTTTTGGTGAAATTAACAAATTTAGAGAAAATACAGATAATTCTTCTTCAGGGATGCTTAAGAGTTTATTGTAACTGTAGATAAGTTGACCTCCAAGTTGGATGAATCCCTAACTGCCATCCCACACACACCAGAATGCTTACGTTTGATGATGTTTCAAAGCTTGGCTTAACTGGCCCAATTCAGGGGTGGACCTGAGTTCCCAGGTTCCTTTTCCAAAGCAACACCCTGCTTGCAAAAATGATGAAGCTTAAACTGCTCAGGTGCTCATAGTTTTTCAATATTTACCTGCATATCCAGAAGGCAACTTATTTAAGCTTTTTTACCCCATCTATTTAGCCACATTCCTATCTACCAAACTTTTCTGACTCACGTTGAGACAGAATGAGAAAATCCACTTGGATATCAGACGGAAGAACATGCATTTCCTGAAAGGAGCATTTGGATGAGATAGCTGTTCAGATGGCTAAATCTCATTAGAGACAACTCTGAAAGGATCCCTAGACAAAATCCAGTATTGCCCTGCAACAGAGAAGGGCCAGTAGCAGTTCTCAGAGAGACCTTCCACTCTAGATGATGGCATCTTTTCCTCCAGTCCTGCCAGGGCAGTTGTGATTGCTACTATTGAATAAGTTTTTGCTATGAGGTGCCTTCTGAGGTCCACAGGCATATTAAATCCCAACAGTCAGGCTCATCCATCAGCAGGGAGGACTTGCAGTAGATATGTGAGTGCTATAAACTGGAATTTCTGCCTCGAAGAACTTATGCCACAAGAAAGCTCTGCTGCTGCAGGAGGAGCTCTCAGTGTTCCCTGCAATGTTTGTACACTTATCTTTATTTTGGGAAGGAAGATTACTTATTGTGACATCTAGCACAGAAAATGAAGGCAGCTGAGTTCTGTTTTATGAAATTATAGGATTTTCTCTATGTGAACAAAGGATCCATGTTCTTGCACTCATATGTGTATATCTTTAACACTGTGCTACATAAAAACACCCAAACCAAAGCAGTTTCTTGGTGCAGCAGGTAACTTTCAGGTGTCAGCTCCTGCTTTACTTTGGGAGCAATTTTTCCTTGAGCTGCCCTGTCATATCTGTATCCTCCATAGTGTGAGCTGCTCTGCATATGCAGTAGAAACTACCATGTGGGTGCTCATCCAGAACTAGAAAGGACCAAGCCAAACCAGGGCAAGTTGAGGCCTCTCCAGCTCTTGTGCTCCTTTCTGAGGACCTTTAGAAGCACAAGCTGTATCTTCCACAGCAGCAATGCCCCACATCTGCATGGACTGTTCCTCACAGCCCCAGTGACAGCCTGTTTATTTAGGATGCCTTTTGTTACTCCAGGTCGGGAGCAATGTGTTGCCAAACTCTCCTTTAAATAAAAAAAAGTGTAAACAGAAGTAGCCCAAGTGCCTCACGAGACTGCTCTGCAACACTTCTGGTGATTCAAAAGAAAAGCATCTCAATGATACTCCCTACGGACTTCTTTCCTACAAACTTGTCCAGCTGTAAGGTGCCAGGATGAAGTTCCAGGCTTAGATGGTCCACTCAGTGAGATGGGAGCAAATACCAGAGTTTCTTGTTCAGCTGCAGGTGTCAGAGCACATTATGGAGAAAATGGAGAAACAGCAGGCTGAGAGGAAAAAAGACAGGGGTTTAGAGCAGGAACCTTAGAGGTCCTGAAAATATAGGCTAATGAGGAAAACAGAGTTGGAAAAGCTCGTTGCTGAATCTAAGAAAATGCTGATATTCAGGCAAAGTATGTGATGATTCCTGTTAGCTAATACCAGTGGTTCCTCTCTTCTCTCACATATCTGACTGCATGAGTCTGGGGACCTCTGGCAGGTCCCTGTATCATGGTCTGTGACATGAGCTGCTTTAGTGGGAAGTGCCATCACACTGCTGATGTCTGGTGGTTCTGATTTGTGAAAGCGAAATGCAGACCCAGGCACTGGGAAGGAAGTGGGTCCAATCTGATGGCTCCTCCTCTGGGAAAAGCAGTTGTGGCTGCTAAGGAAAGTAAGAGTGGCTCTGACACAAATTGTATTCCTGTCTTGTGGCCTCCGTGACTGATTGGCTATTTTCATGGGACAGTTTTTGACAAATTCAGCAAGTGAGGAGGCATCCAGGTATCTGGGAGGGAAATGGCTGTTTTTAATGCATTCAGAACTGCAGCCTACATCTCTAAGGAAGCCTCTGTGTACATGCTTTGCCTTTAGCTACTTACCTGTAATTATTTCTGTTACAATTACCCAAGTGGCTGCCCAGGCTGCAGTGTGAAAGTTTGTCTGAAGGAAATGCTGAGCTAAAGCTCCTACTGAACGAAAATGTAGGCCAGGAATAAAATGCAGAAAACATGGAACCACACCAATCCTTACGTCTCGCACTGCTTGCAGAGCAGCATTTAAGTTTTCCCTTTGTTTTTTGCAACAAAAATTATCCTGCTTATGGTATTATAAGACTCAGCAGAAGCTGCTTCATCAACCTGCTCATAGGCATTCTCCAAGCTTGCATCATGCCCAGCAGCCCTGGAGGCATTTGTTAAAAAATTATGAAGTGTGCATGGAAGATCTAAAATCCTACTGAGTCCAAAAGCCTTTTGCACTGTTTGGGGTGGCAGGATGTAGTGGGGCTGTCCCTATCTCATCACAGTCAAACCACCTACAAGGACATTTCCTCATAGAGAGGTCAGGTCCTTCTCTAGAGCTCCCCAGGGATACATGCAGAAGACTCCTAAGGAAATGCAATATCTGTTTTGAGCTCTTTTTTGGTCCTAACCAAGACAGCTAAACCAAGGCCAAATCTTGTGCTGTCCAGGCAAGTTAGAGGCCTCAATAATGTATTTTGTCTCGGAAATCAGGATTTGATCCCCAGATGTATCACAGACTCCTTCTATCCCTTTGGCAAGTCACTTTGTGATGGATTTTCATACACTCAGTACCAAAGCCAAGTCGTTACAGTAACTATATAAGGCAAGATCCCCAGAAGAGCTCATTTCCCCTTGTCCAGAGTTCTTTGGAAGTTCTTTGCCTATTATTTTATTTACTAAATGGGAGCTCAGCTCTTCTGGAAACCTGCCCATGCTTGGCAGCCCTGAGTTCTTGAGAAACTCTATCCCCACACCCCACCTGCACATTGAAATAAACCATCTTTGCTTGGAGCCCTTTGTCTGGCTTTTCTACCCCAGTGAGTTCCCAGTGGTGGGACCTCTCATGTGAGGTGTCCCTACCTCTCCAGCACAGTAAGGCACAAACTTCTGACACACACCTGCCCCTCCCCCCTGCCTGACCCTTGATAACAGGAATCAAGCTAAAAGAAGAAACTGCACAGAGGAGGGACACCAGAAAGGGAAATAAAACATCATGCTTTGGTGCACTTTAATCTGTTTTTCCCTGTAATATTCTGGGTGGTTGGGATCTATTTCTGCTATGTACACTTGGAGGATTAGAAGGCACATTTTCTGGGAAAGGCAGTGTAAATCCTCTTTGTGTTTTTAATGACAAAAATGAATAAGGACAAACATGCTCTGCTTAGAATGAGCATCAGAATTTAAAAAAAACAAAACAAAACAAAAAAAAACCCAAACAAGATTTCTCAGGAACTATAAAGAACCCGAGCTTAAGGTCAGAGCAGGCTGAACTTTCTTCATTATTATGGCCACAATAATTCTGCTTGATTTTTTTGTCTTCTGAAACTGGTGTTTAATATAAGATTTTTCAGATGCTGGAACTGCTCCTTTGAGCTATGGAATCTTAAAAGCAAAGCTACAAACACAGTTGCACCGCTAGCAGAGCAAAACTCATTCCTACTTGTTTGTATTCCAGAAAACCAGGGCTCATACTATGGACATAGATCACTTACTGATGGGCACTGCATAAATGTTTGTTTAGAAGTCATGGAGAAAACCAAGGATATTTATGGCAAATTTCTGATCTAAGACCAGAGGACATAGGCAACATTTCCTACCAAAAATCACAAGAAAGCATGGTAAAATTAAGGAGAATAATTCAGAGACTGGCAGATGAGCTCCTAGTGCCATCCTTCACAGACATGACTTCAGGGCTGATAGGGAGATACTTCTAAAATCCTGAGTGCCTTGTAGAAAGCTGTAAGTCCTTCTAAAGCCAGGACATTTGTCTGTTTATGGTGCCAGTCCTGCTCCCCAGGCAGCAGCCCAGGCTGTGGCTGTACCTCCAGCTGCTGCTGAGGAGATGACAGTGAAGCAGCTGCTGCAGGCAGGGCCCTGCTGTCCCCCCAGCCCACAGCAGGGACCTGGTTTGGTGGGCACAGTGGTGTTGGGTTGATGGTTGGATGTGATGATCTTAGAGGTCTTTTCCAGTCTTAATGAATCCCCGATAATAATTCAGAAAACTCACAGAAGGCCATGAGCATTATTCTGGGCACTGTTCAGTTCACTATAGAGAAAGCAATGCCAAAAAGATGAGCAGCTCCATTCATCTGCATTCCCTGTCCTCATACAGCACTGGGTCACCCTCCTGTGCTCTCCCCCTCACTGCTGTTACAGGGGGAGATTTCAGAGCTTAATTGCCACTGAAACTGTGATAAGGGAGAGTTCCTGGACAGTGACCGAGCTGCAGTGAAATTTCACACTGAATAACAGGGTTTATGAAGATAGGAGCGAGAACTTTCACCTGAGCAAAAACCAAGGTGTAAATGCCTTGGTTGCATGCGTGACCTCCTCATATGGGTGCTCCTGAGTTTGAAGTGGTTTTGTTGCACTTCAAGTAACAAAATGGGGGGGGGGGGGGAGAGGAGGGGGGGGGGGGGGCAGGTTCTCTTTCCTTATTTTCCCTTTTGCAATTGTTCTGCTTCTGGCTGAGATAGTGTTAATTTTCCTCATAGTAGCTGGTATGGGGCTATGTTTTGGATTTGTGCTGAGAACAGTGTTGATAAGGCAGAGATGCTTTGGTTACTGCTGAGCAGTGCTTACACCGTCTAGGCCTTATCTGCTTCCCACCCCACCCACCAGTGAGCAGGCTGGGGGTGCACAAAAGTCTGGGAGGGGACACAGCTGGGAGAGGTGACCCCACTGACCAAAGGGATATCCCATACCATGTGGCATCATGCTCAGCATATAAAGCCAGGGCAGAAGGAAGACAGGGGATGTTCAGAGTGACGGCATTTGTCTTCCCAAGTAACTGCTATGTGTGATGGAGCCCTGGTTTCTTGGGGATGGCTGAACCTATCAAACTGCCTTTATCTCAACCCACATTTTTCTCACTTTTACTCTGCTGATTCTCTCCCCCATCCCACCAGGGAGGGAGTGAGCAAGTGGCTGTGTGGGGCTTGGCTGCCAGTTGGGGTTAAATCCTACCAGCAACACATTTCACATCTCTACAAAAAAAGCAATGTCAGACTGAGCTGGGCTGTGCTCAGGGTGCATCCTGGACAGGAGTCTTTCACTTTCAGCTAATCTCTTCAAATCTGTTTAAGACAAGAGCAGTTGAAAGCTCTTACCCTCTGAGAACTACTTGGCAGCTCAAATTAAATTAATTAGGCCAGGCTCCAGAAGATACGATGTTGTCACAGTGAGGTCGGCTGCAGCCCCAGCCAGCATCCTGATCCCAGTTTGCAGATAGGGCAAAAAAGAAACACAGTGCTTTGTCCCCAGCCATGTTAGGTGACAGGTGAGTTACCATCACAGGCATTTTCTTCTTGGAGCATGACTGTCTCCCTGGGCACAAAGCTGCTGGTGCTGCTGTGCCCCACCACTATTTGGTGGCTCCCTTTCTTTTTTCCATTATGGGAAAACTCATGAGAGTTGAAAAAGACTGGGGAAGCTCAGAACCAGTGCTGTGAAGAATCAGAGATACCTGCCTGGTTCACCTGCACGAGTCCAGCTCCCCTAGGAAGGATGCTCAGAGGAAAATGAATCTTCCTGGTGCCCTCAGGAGATGGGGATGGTGATTTTTACTGCCCGGGGACAAAATCAGATCCTGTTCACAGCCCTGCAGCTGAGAGCTGGAGCCCTGGGGTGTGAGGGGCTTTGTAGTGAGAGTCCCTCAGTGGCAAAACTAACAGGTTTTAACTCCACTGACTGTTGTAGTCTGTCATAATTGATACAGTCCTGCAGAACACTCCCATTGTGACCAAATGGCATTTTCCAAGGGGAAAAAAACATTCAGCTGGCATTCATATCCAAGCAGACCCAGCCCTCATGATGCACTGCCCTAATGTACTATTTATGCACTGGATGTTAGTGTGGCTTTCACAAGGAGATGAATCCAAGCAGAGCCTTAACAATGAACCCCAGCCCAATGTTGGTAGAATAAGATGTCAAAACTGGGCATTAGCAAAGCCAGGCAGTGCTGTGACTGACTGCAGCAAGTCCACATCATCTGTTGTGGTAATGACATTAACTGATCAGTAACTCAAAGTCCCACAGAAACCAAGCTGCCTGATAACAAATTCACTCCTTCTCCTCCCATGTAGACTCAACTACTAAGCAATAAGGCAGAGGGAAAAATTGCATTAATTAGACATTCACAGCCCCAATCAACTTTTTACTCCCCCTCCATGCCTTCTAAAGAAATGCAACATATTGATGCCTACATCAATCTGAAGATAAAAATTATCTCAGAATTTAGGAAATCAAAGACCAGAGCATTTTGCTTATTTTCATTTCCTGTGCATTTGCAGATAGGAGAAATCTTAACACAGTTTTTCAATATGCCACACAAGCATGAGTTTCAGGCTTTTTAGGTGAAATACTTAATTTTCTCCATTTTACAGGTAAAAGAATGGAAAAATGTAAGGTTAAATTGCTGGCTTTAAGAGACACAGTTGGTCATTGTCAAATTGATAATTCAGAAAGTGACTCTCGACGTGTGCTTGATTCATCTGATTCTGCTACCCCAAAGAACAGGCCTGAGTTTATTATTGTTCACAGCAGAATAATCTGGGTGATCCGTCTGCTGTTGATTTTACTACTGTCTGCTCAAAACCACTGGCAAATACCAAGTTTACAGAATTGGTAACAGAATTTACCATCTGACCAAAGAGAATCCCTGGCACAGGACCCAACCACTGTCCTTCCAGTGACCCTGCTCTTTTCACAGCTTCCCTTCCCTGTCTGCTGCAGTCTCCTGCTGTCATGGTGTGTTGTCCTCCTCCTGCACTGTGCTCCCACCACCAGTCCCTTGAGGCTCTGAGGAAATTTGGGAGGGACTGCTACATTTTCAAGAAGCTAACTGGATCAAAATTCAAAAACTGAAACTGAAGGGTAACCCCTGCCCACAAAAATGTGCCTCCCATCTATTCAAGAGACAGCACTGTGATGCTCCGGGGATCCTGCATTCACACCTCATGTAACAGGCTCTGGCTTTTCTTCAAGGCTTCAGTTCCTGAAATAATCTGATTATGTGAAAGTGCCTAAATTTATTTAAGGAAAATGCTAGTAGCTGTCTTGTTTGGGGAGAGAAATTTAAAAACCTGAAGCTGAAGGGATCAAAATCCAGGAGGTAAATTGAAAGCTGTTGGGTAATTTTTTTTATCTCACCCCTCAGTTTGCCTTCACTCGTGAGGTGCTCCCTCACTTGCAAGACCTTCCTCTGCCTATTGGGAAGCTCTTCGAGGCACACAACACATGCACTTTTTCTGTGAAGTCCAGCTACCACAATACATTAATCACAAGTAAGCATCAGGCTAGGCTGGCACCTCGCTGCTGAAGGGGCTGTGCACAGGCAGAGCCAAGGGAGATGTTTGCAGGAGTGAAGGAGGAGGTGCAAGGCATGCAGCAGGAGCATGGCTTTGAAATCGGCAGGAACAGACTTGGTGGGGGTGGTGGGCACGGCATAGGTGTCTCACAAGCTGTCTAGAGGGACAGTGATGTTCCACTCACCCAAGTAACCCCTGGAGATGTTTCCTGAATCCCAGTCCTGCCTTAGGCACAGCCCAGCTCCCGAGGACTCTGACACAGGAACATGCATGCTGGAGTCTCTTTTTCCTCTTTCAGCCTGACAAGCCCAAACTTCACTTCAATTTTCCCCCGGAGTATTTGCCTCTGCAAGCTCAGCCCGTCACTGTAGAGAAGAGCCACCAGTGTAAGCAGAGGTTGCCATTATTGTGAAGTTCATCTTCAGAGCAGCGTGGTGCTTGCAGTGCACCAGGGGCATGTTGTGTTTCTCATCGTCGGGCTCCTGCTGGCTATTTCTATTGAACGGTGCCTGCTGGGCTCTCAGCCACATGGTGGGAAGGAAAATCTGTCTTGTGAGCCAGACAGAGGGTGTGGGGTGGGCAGGGAGGGGCTGAGCCAGGGTGCATTGGAGGTTTCACACCATCAGCTCCCACCCAGGCTGCTCCTCTGAGGGGACTTTGCTGCATCACTCTCAGCTTCTGCAGCTTCAGTATCTCCAGAGAGGCTGGTCTCAGCAGCCAGCAAGAAGCACCTCACTGCAAAGAAGATGAAAACTATTAAGCATTTCCTCACACATAAGCTTTTTTGCATCATGTTTCCTTGTCTGTAGCTCAGCCCTGCTCTCTGGTTGGGGCAGGATAAGCGGGTCCACAGGGCAGGTTTGATTCCAGAGTTTTTCCTGGGGCTGTAGGGAGAGACAAAACTGAGGCAATCTGTAGATGCCAAGCTAGGGGAACACAGCACTAATAAACAACATTAATTAGTTGCTGTGGGAGTGCTTGAAGCTATGGATGGAGACAGCTGCTCTAATGCACTGGGATGCTGAGCCTTCCCTGTGCCTCTCTCCGTCCAGGCAGCTTAAATCCAGCTGCAGCACCACAGCTCCTGAGAATCTCCCACTGCTCACTGAGCTCCCTGGAGCTTTCCAAGGGGGAGGGAAGGCTGGAGCCAGACTAGGGAACTGCCATGTCTCCTTTCAGCCTCTGTTCATTAGAGGTGTTTGTTACCCCAACTGCTGAGCACTTCTCAAGCTCTGATGAACATGTCCTCATCGTCTGGCAGGTGAGATGATAATACAGGAAAGTAAATGACTGGTTCAAGGTCATGCTGAGGGTCTGTGCCTGGGCTGAACTGGGCTTGCCCAGCCTTAGCCCAGTGCATTAGGCATAAAGGTGTCCTTGCTCTCTCCCGTGTATTTGAAGCATTATTTATTTAAATCCCTCAACTCCCCCATCTTCCAGAACCGTCAGTTACAGGTGACACTGAAAAAAAAAATCTCCAGAAACTTGACCCAAGAAGTTTTGACATTTAAAAAGCAGACATGGCAAGTCTGATCAGGCAGAGAAAGGGGTCCAAAAAAACCCACTTGTCCCACTGGTCACATTCCTATCTGCTGAATAAATGGGTGCTGGGCACTCATGGAGCATCCCCTGTAGGGAGTCGGTCCTGGCTGGTTTTGGCTGGCTTGTGTTGCTGCAGGGTGCCTGTTCCTGTTTTGGTGGGTAAGGCTCCTCATTGAGGAACTAATGTCTTTCCTTAAATATTTTGTTTATTGATCTTTAATGAAGAGTAATTGTTTTGAAAAATATCACTCTGACTAATACCAGATTTTTAAACTACCAATATATTTCAACATATGATTAGATAATATCAAAATAGTGAAAATGTTGTGTTTGGAAGCATAACTTTGCTGAGGGAAAAGCAGGCAGATATTTTTGACCTGGCAGTAAGATTCATGGGACTGCCTTGCAAATCTGTATCTTGGATTCACAGTGTGCCTTGTCTTTATGGGCAAGGGAGTCTCACCAGAACGATGGAGGTACTTAGCACCACTGAACATAGTTTTTACTTGCTCATAAGGGAGGGCTGACAGCAAAGCAAGAAAGATTTTCTGTTCCCTTTCTTTCTCCTCCTAATTTAAGCAGGAGGAAGCCGTCTTAAAATTACTTCACTTCAATGTAAGGCTGGAAATTGTTTAAATTGCTGTAGTGAGAAAAAAGAACAAAATAACAGAGAAAGGACACCAGGGGAAAATGGTGCAGAGAACAAGAAACATTCTCCTCTTGCTGTTGTAAAGCCAAATTACACATGTATGCTGCTGACAGGGCTTCTGGAAGCAGGAAAGCTCTGTCCAGCCAGGCTGGTAATCTCTACCCCCTGGAGAGGCTGTTTTGCAAGTAGGGCTGGTGCCACAAAGGTGGGACATACTCATGTGAGCAGGGTCACCTTCTCCTCCAGGGCACATGGAAGGGATTACAGCCACTCCAGAAAGCAGAAGACACTAGAGAAGGGCTGTCTCTTGTGCTTTACAGGACTCCTTCCCAACACATGGAGACTGTGCCTGAATGTTGGCAGAAAATCTCCTGAAAATAATGTTTTAATTCGTTGTTACTAATTAGCTGAAGGATAGCTAATGGGTAATGATCTGTCTCTCAGATAATGAGTAATGACAGGACTGCAGGTGCCCTTAGAGCTCCTCTGTCCAGACATGCCACTGTTCTGCTGGGCTCCAAGTCCTCCTGGTAGCAATGGTAAGAAGCAGCAGTGGTGGTGGCCTGGTTGCTCAAAGCACATTTGTGCCTCTCACCATGGCATGAGGAGGCTGGTAGAGCTGGTTGTCACCATGGTTAACCCCTGCCAATGAGAGGCAGGATGTACTTGATCCCAGCATTAGAAACCCTGTGGGACAAAGCCCCATCTTCTCCTGGTGCATGTCCTCATTTGGGTGGACACCAGACCTTGCCAAAGCTTGATGGGATCAAAGGTGGCTTTGCTGAAGGGCAGCCCAGCAGCCAGATATTCAACCAGCCAAAATGTGCTGCCAACCCCACAGCAGGTGAGCACCCACCTGCCTCCATACCTTTCCTCAGAAATTCGACCTTCAAATGAAGACAATGCCTGTGTCCTTGCTATAGATGAAGCTGAGGTCTAACCTTCAGGTTTGGGGGCTAGAGAGGGAATCTGCACATGTTCACATCTGGGTAGAGAGTCTCCTCTGGTACCTGCTGGGGACCTTTCAGAATCCAGGAGGGACCTGACACACAAGGGATCCTTCAGTACTTCAGGCAGTGACTGAAAGTTCACTTGTGAAGTGTTGAGAAGGTGTCAGACAGGGACAATGACTTTATTCTTCCCTCATACTTTCACAATGTCTTTCTAAACATCTCAGTTAGGAGCTGATAGGTTTGGCTCCCGTGTGACATGCAGCTCTGCACTGAATGCTGTAACAGAGAGATGAGTTATTTTGGTAATTGTCTTCAGGCACTCAAAAAGTCTGACGTAGCCTGGGGGATTTCTGAATAAGCTCTCTATAGCACAAGAGCAAGACAGGCTGTGTGTCAGGGAAAGAGCTCTGGGTGTCCCTGGCTGGGCTGGGCAGGTTGTCCATGGTGCTTTGTCCCTGGCAGCCCCGTGGGGCTTTGCTGCCTGCCCATGAACAGGGACAGCAGATACCACTGCCACAGCTCACCCACAGAATGGGATTCATGATTTCAACCTGGAACTGGGAGTTTTACAGGAATAAGGGCTGAAGGGACAAGGGCCAGTTTTGGCAAGGGTGGTATTTAGCGGCTGTCAACTGCACGGACACGGAGGAGGAAAAGCTACTTATGTAAAGCCATTTAAAAAATTGAAAACAATTTAGCACTAATGCCTAGATTTCAATTCACTCTCTGCAGGGAAGATGGAGAAAAAAAACCCCAAACCTATGTGCTCTTAGTTTTCTGTTTTAATGGGCAAGTTTTCTTAGGAAAAGCCTTTGACTTTCTAATGGCTAATACAGAAACACTCCACATTCTCCCAGCTTTTTAAAGATGCCCTTCATCTCTCCAGTTAGATATGTAAGGGGAATTAAGGAATATCCAGTAACAAAATGATTGCTTAAACTTGTTATTTTCCGTACACTACAGCCTTGACATAAGGAGATTTTGCTAGAATTTCAGTTCTGATGAACAGATATGAGAGAGCTCCCACATTGAAAGAGAAGATGCAAGTAGTATTTAGTTGGAAACAGAATTTTAAGTCTTTTTTCTCAGTCATAGAATAGTTTGGGTTGGAAGGGACTTTAAAGATCATCTCATTCCAACCCCCCCGTACCATGGGCAGGGACACCTCCCACTAGACCAGGTTGCTCAAAGCCCCATCCAACCTGGACTTGAACACTTCCAGGGAGGTGACATTCACACCTTCCTTAGGCAGCCTGTTGCAGTGTCCCACCACCCTCACAGAGAAGAATTTCTTCCTAATGTTTAATCTCAACCTAGCCTCTTCCAGTTTAAAGCTTTTCTGTAACCCCTTCAGGTGCTGGAAGGCCACTATAAGGCCTCCCTGGAGACTACTCTTCTCCAGGCTGAACAATCCCAACTCTCTCAGCCTGTTTTCATAAGAGATGTGCTCCAGCCTTCTGATCATCTTCATGTCCCTCCTCTGGACTCACTCCAACAGTTCCCTGTCCTTCTTGTGCTGGGGTCCCCAGAAATCAACACAGTACCCCCAGTGGGGTCTCATAAGAGTGGAGTGGAAGGGAAGAATCACTTCCCTTGACTTGCTGGCCATGCTGCTTCTGATGCAGCCCAGAATACAGTTGGATTTCTAGGCTGAAACACATATTGCTGACTCATGTTGAGCTTCTCATCAAACAGTACCCCCAGGTCCTTTTCCTTAGGGCACTTCTCAAACCATTCTCCACCCAAACTGTAAGTGCATTCTCTGCCCAGTTCTATAAAATAAGAATTCAACTAATCAAATCTGAGAAATACAGGAAATCTCAGCTGGAAAAAAACAAACAAATAAACCTTCACAGTTAATCATCCTTGATTCACTCCAGGGTAACAGGCTTCCTGGAGGTCTTGCCATCATTACACAAATTCAACAAAACCCTTAATACCCTTGGTAGTGGGGGTGATATTGAGAGCTACACAAATAGTGTACAGGATGTGAGACAACCATTCATCAAGTGTCTCTTTTTATGACAGAGCAGAGCAGTTCTCATAAAGCCACCCTCCCCTTAGGGCTCAGAATGAGTATAAACCCCAACAGGAGAGGTATTGCAAGACACACAACTGATACACAATGGGTTCATACAAAACAGCAGAAACAGAGGAAGAGGATGCAGAAAGAAAGTGGATCTTGAAATAAAATGGAGAAGGGGGAAAATCAATACTGCCACAGCACAAGGGGCCATGACAAAAATTGTTTTGTGCTTAGGTAGTGGTACAGGGCACACACAGGGAAAGGAGAAGAGAGAGAAGAGGGGAAAGTAGTTTCAAAATAAGAAGTATGTACCTTGAAAGGCCCAAAGAGATGGGTTTGCTCTGTGCTACCATGAGAGACTGTCAATTAGTAGCTGATTTCAATGTGACCTTGAACTAAAGTACATGAACCCTGGTAGAGAAGTGGTATCCTCCAGTTTTTTTAACTGCTGAAATGGGAAAGGCAGTGAAGCAGTCATGGACACTCAGGAAACCCTGTCAGGGGAACTGGGATCTCCAGCTTGAGCCAGGGCCTGGAAAACTGGGGGTTTATTCCCAGATCTGCCAGTAAACTGATGCGTGACCTTGGGGAAGGCAATCTACCTATTTCTATTTCACTTTTACCATATGTAAAATGGGTGCAATAATCTTTGCTGTTCTGTGCTTTCAGCTCTACTAATGAAAACAATAGATTACATACCAGTGCTAATTATTATTATCATTATTAAATAGGCGATTAATTAGACAACAGACCAAATCTTAAAAGCCTTAAATCAAAGATGCTGATCTTGCTTCACTGAGCCTCCTGGCATCAGTGCTGCATGTGTGTGGTGCTGAAGCAATTGTGGTCTCCTTGCCAGCATGGCCACAGGGCTCATGGACCTTCTGTGAGCTGGGAACCACCATCCTGGGCTGGGGTCACCTGGGGAATTGCCATTGTCAGTCACTCTGAACAGAGGAAGATAAAGGCCATGAGCCCTAGTGAAGGGCAGAGACTAACAGGCTCTACCCACCCCAGTGATTACAGGGGCAGAGTAATCATGTGGTCTCACATTCTCACCACTGATGGGATTTCTAGATAAGCCATTTAGCAGGCCATGAAAATCCTTTCTCACAAATCAGTGTGCATTGTAACCTACAAGCTACCTTAGTTACAGTCATCTTATTTTATGAAGGACTTAGAAGGACAATGACTAACAAATGTACTATAACTGCCCTGGGTAGCTTTGGGTTTGGATCCAGCCTAAGGCTGCTGCATTGTATAAGCCTGGGTTATCTGAGAAGAAAATGCCATTGAGAATTGGGAAGGATTTGGATGGCCCTTCACTATATGCAGTTCAATGGGAAAATGAAAGAACATTTCCTTCACCTCTGTGGACTCTGCCTTGGAAACAGGCAGAGACACTTCTTGGAAAGGAAGATTATCCATGCTGATATTTGAAGTTTTCTCTTAGTTCACCCAATCCACCCTTTCCTGTCTGTGCCACTCTTCACAGACTTCACCAAAACCATCTGCCTTGTCTCAGCATCTCAGTCCCTTCAATGAGCACGTTCATGCTCTGCTCCATGTATTAGAGGAAAGATGGATTTTTTTTTTTAATGTATTATCTTGTAGTAATAGCTTCACTATCAATACCCTCCCCAGTTATTCAAGAAGGTATGATGTCTTTATTCATAGATCGAGCTTTAAGGTTTATATTTGTGACATAATTTATATTATTAGACTAGATTGTAATTTATATTATTAGACATAATAGACTAGTACAAAACAATGCAACTTACTCAGCAGGTATTATCCTTTTTAGAACTTCTTTATATTTCAGGATCACTGCTAATTACACACTCAATTAAATGACTTGAACCTACCAGATCTATATTACAAGAAGAGTGCTGGGGGAATGCATTTCCCCAGACTTGTATTCAATAGCTATTGAATATTGAATATTGGTGGAGCTTTCCTTAGCAAGGGAAGGAATATCAGAGGTTGGGAACCCATCATTGCTTTTGAAAGTTTTGTCCAATGGTTGCTTCGTTTCCTTTTAGCTTTACCTCATTAAACATGTTTTTGAAACAAAACAACTCACCTTCCCTTGGAACAGTAATAAAGAATGTACACGAAAAAATAGCAACAAATAATTGCAGATAATGAAGGTTTTATTTTTTTCTTAAGGGAATTCTCTGCTACTGATGAACTGTGTAAAAGGAAAAGCTGTGTAAGACACATCTGAGGAAGAGTCAGTATGGATGAAATGGTACTACAAATAATGGGGGAAAATTTCAACAGAAGCATAGAGAACTCTGTCAAAACAAGGCCAGTTAGGAAAAAAAATCAGCAGTTCTGTGACAGTATTAGTCTCATATTAGTATTCATATAATCCACTGCTACTTTTGAAGAAATGTAATTTGCAAACAGATCAAAGTTCCTCCCTGCTCACATGGGCATGGGCAGAAGGACAGCAGAGCTGTGCCATGTCCCCACAGCAGTGCTCCGGGTCTGGTGGCTGCATGGACCAGCTGGGATGATGTCCCAGGCAGAGCCAGTGTCCTCAGCCTCGCTTCTGCTGGGCTGCAGAACGTGAGCTGGGTGTGGGTCAGGCTCATCCAAGGCTCCTTTCCCCAGGGGTGGATGTTAAAGCCCAGCAGTTCAGAGGGCAGAAGCTGTCAGTGCCCCCCCCCGTCGTCACCCCATTGTGCAGGTGAAGGGAACAATTTGGTTCCTGACTGTTCCCCATTTCTCACCAGGGCTTGCTTTATCTCCAGCTCAGATAGCTCAAGTGAGCCCAGCAGCCAGCCTGTGGCTGTACATCACACTGACTGTGTTTGAATGGGAAAACCTAATAGACTTCAGAGATGGGTTTTCTGAGTATCAAGGGTAATGGCTGTGGTGGAGGTGAGGTCTGGAGGGGACAGGAGTGGAGGAGACAGGGCTGAGGTTAAGTACAGGTCTGCAAGGGACAGGGATAGAGGTGACAGGAATGGCAGGGACAGGGCTTGTTTCTGTATCTTCTCTGTTTGCTGAAGCTGCCCTGAGCCCTGGCATGTTGCAATCTCTCCAGGTGATCTTTACAAATATGCAAGCGATCCACTTATGGTGCATTTATTGTCTTTATGGTCTTTTTTTTTTTTTTTTTTTTTTTTTTTGCTGCCTCCTGGTCTGCATGTGTCTCAGCTGCTTTGCAGTTCTAGCAATTCCAGAATTCCAGTATTCCAGTCCCTCATTTAGGGAACTGTACATTTGCATGCTCGCTGGTCTAAGGTGTAGGAAGGTACTCCCACATGGAAAGAAGAGGAAAACTTCTCCTCCTCCCTGTGGCTGCCAGGAGAATACCAGGGACTCCAGGAACCAAGCAGAGACCTAGACAGAGCCCACCAGGAAGTACAGATTGCTCTGAATTTGCAGAAGCAGCTAAACATGCCAAGAGCTGACAAGGGGAAGGAAAATGGGACTCTCTTTTTTGTCTGATTGTTTCTCGTCCTGGAGAAATGCCTGGAAAAGAACAGGTATTTTTGGATGAACTGAAAGTATGCGTAAGTGGTGCAGGAGAAGGGTGTCCAGGAAAAAGCCTCTCCAAAAGGAAAACCTGGAACAGAGCAGAGATAGGAAATGGCAGTCAGGAGAAGCAATGAGTGAGGGATGCACCACCACAGCCCAGTGGCTCCAGTGCCTGTTTTGGGGCAGCAGCAACATTCCTGGAGCCAGTGCTGGGTTTGCTGCAGCTGCAGAGCCTCCTGTCTCTGCCAGGACATGGAGGAAGCCAGATGTGCACTCACTCACTGGCAGGAAGATGATGTTTTCCTGCAGAAATTGGTCTGCACACTGCTAACCTCTGCTCAGGAATCATCCCACCAAACTGAGAAGTTTTTCCTGGAGTGACTGCTCTCTCTAAGACCTGAGGAAACTCTGTTCTGGCCTTGAGTCTTTCGATTTCATGTCTTCAGTATGCCACAACGTTGTGGGCAAATGGTTGGGGTAGAGTGGCAGAGCTGTCTTGCAAGGGAAGAGGAGGCATGTCATGCCCTGAGAGCAGGTCATTGCATACAGGCGCCTCCTAAATGGACCCCTTGCTCTCCTTCCACACCAGCAAGGCAATGCAAATAAACCCTAGAAGAATGAACACGATGCTTCACCCTTGTGATGGGCAGGGGGCTTATTCTTGGGGGGATGTGGAAGGATTTTGTGAATCACAGCAGCAACCACTGCAGGAAGAGTTGAGGAAACTGTAAAGGCTTGAGGAAGGACAATGGGCTTAACTGGAAGGCATGATAATTCAGCTTCACAAAACAGTGTTTGAGGCTGTCAGTGTAGCTTTGTCAGAGATGAGTTCAGAGGGCTGGGATCACTGCTTGCTTGGGTGGTTCTCGTCTGACTAAGCACAGATATATTTAAGCTTTTTATTTAGACTCCCTTTGATGTCAATCCAGAGAAAAAAAGCACTTCAGGGGTGCAATTCTCCTTCTGCTGAAGGACAGGTCTGAAACAGGTGACAAAGATTGTATCCTCAAAGTACCTGTTTCCCTCACTGACTATGAAGAGCTGCTGTTACTTGCTCTGCTGGAGACATTCCCAATGCTGCTGTCCAAAGGAAGGCAAAGCAAACCCCACCATAAATGATTCTAAAGAGAATAAAAATGTGATCAGGGACCTCATCAATCTGGAACACAAAGTGCAGCAAGATCTGGAGCTGGATGTCAGAGCACAGGGTTTAGATGAAAAAGAAGATGGTTTAGGAATGGCAGTAACCAAACATGGGAATAGTTTAGCATAGGGTTGGGTGGTTTTTCAAAACCCAGAAATTTTCCTATAAGGCATTTCTAAACAGAAATACTCAGTTCAAAGGCAAACTAATTCATGGAAGCTCTGGCTTGAGCTTCCTGGGAAGTCAGAGTAAATGTAACAGTCTCTTATGATTCTGTATTCGGCAAATCTAAATGGCAAACCAAGGACAGGTTTCACCAGCTTTAGTACATTTTTTTTAAGGTTTGCAAGTTGCTGCACTGCAGTGATGAGAACTAAATCTGATAGGCATTAGTAATGCTGAGCTCACCAAGGCTCCATTTGCAGTATCATCTGCCCCTCCTTCGTCTGGGCTGCTAAAAAGAAAAGTATTTCTTTGCTTGGACTGTCCAAGACTGTGTCAGGAAAGCAGTCCTTTTGAAAGGGAAATGACTGAAATAATTCAGGGTTTTGGTCCACAAAACAAAATGGGACACAATTGAAGCTGGGATGTTGTGGAAAGGCTAGGGAATGCTTATTTTTCTGGCTGAGCCACCACCTTCTTTTTCCCATGTAGGTAGCTATGGCTCATGAGGAAACGAGAATGGCACAGAGCTGAACTGGGAAAAAGCCTGAAATTGATTTCACATGAGGTCAGTCTGGCATTTTTTTCCAGGCCAAACACTAGAGGTGCATTGTTTAGAAAAAGATTGAAGTCAAAAAGGTGCTTGAGCCAGGGCAGTGGCAAAGTGCAGCCTCCTCACAACTCTGGCTGTGCTCAGCAGGTATTCACCGAGGCTGAGTTCTGGGCTGTACCTCGTGCAGCTGCCACATCATGTTAGTCAAGCTCTCCTAGAGAGATTTAAAGAAATAAACTGCTGGCTCTCACATAAGCTGTCTTCATCTCAGTTTTCTCATTTAAAAGCAGAAAAAGAGAAAGTTTCATGGCAGCAGGGGCATCCCTTTTTTAAGTATTAATTTTTGCAAACTGCACATAAGATTTCTGTTGTGATTTTCCATTCTATCTTTTGAAATACTTTTTTGCTCTGCTTGAGAAACACATTTCACAAATTCTCTTTTTTAACTTGCATACATGTGTGTGTATAAATATATATATATATACCTGTGGCACTAAGTCTTCTGTTTGAATACATCAGGAGTGGTGGTTTTGATCCCATGTCTAGCAGGAGGGACTCCTCAGAGTCCTTCAAGGAAACTCCTGGGCTTCATTGCACACTGAGAGATAACACAGTAGCATATCGTGATGGGTTGTTCACTCAATGGCCAGATGGGAAGGCCACCACAACCAAATAATACACAACTCTTCCTCATGTGTACAGTCAATTTTTCCTACCACCTCCTTTTGGCTGTCAGTGTTTCTTCAGCCTCATGCCACCTCCTCCCAGATATCTCCGTGTCTCCCACAGGGATACCTTCCCTATGGACCAGTTTCCTCAGACCTGTGCTCTATTCCTGGTGCCTCATTACTGTGCCTAATCTCCCACATGCAAACGTTTCAGGCACTGGTGCTTCCGTTGTTATTTTGAGTCACTGAAGCTGGATATTAAAAAGATCTGTTTAATTTTGTCTCATCCCTTTTTCATATGTAAAGATCAAATCCTTTTTAAGAGGACACACTAAATATTTAATGTTATTCTACACTTGATCTTCACCAAAAGCCTCCAAAAAGGTATTTGTGAAATCCTAGGTTTTATTAATAGCTGCCTTTTTTTCTCTATATTTTTTTTCCCCTTTTTTCCCTTTAAGGCACAGCAAGTCAATGTTTAAGAGGAAAAGAATAAAAGGAAGGACTATGCTGTGTGAAGAAATTAAAACATCCCTCAGGGTATCTTCAGTGTAGGCAAAGTGTTCCCATTCTCCACCATCCCCATGGGCTCTTCAGTGAGGTGCCTGGCAGATGAGGGTCCTCAGCAGGTCCCCTCCCTGTGGGGGGGCCATGGAACCTTAAAGGGGAGAGCAAGAAAATTGAAAAACCAACTAAGAAGAAGCAACAGGGCTTCAGCCTCTGTCTCAAAAGAAGAGCACAGATTTAGAAACGATGGGAATAGTGCTGCCCCAGAGATGGGATACAATTTCCACTGCCTCCTGGCTGATGGCAGAGGGAGCTTTGTGGTTCCCTCAGCCCCTTTTCTTATCTTGCTGACTCTAGGGCATTCATGCCCTTGCAGAGAGATAACAGGATCCCCACATTGCTCCTCCTTCTCCCTCTGCAAGCCTGGAAGGGCTGTTATGGCTTCTTTGGGATGCTGGGGAGAAGGGCTCCTTGTGGGGCTGGGGCAGCCCTCCCCAGCTGCACAGCCTCACCCCAGATGCTGCCAAGGAGCCTGGGGAGCATCATCATGATCAGTACTGAGGGTGGGGTGGCAGAAAAGCACCCCAGAGCCCCTGTGCTCTCACATGTACCAGTAAGAGTTCCCCTGCCAACTCGTGGGAGGCAGCTCCACCACCCAAAAGTGCAATGAGAGAAAAAAAAATGTAGTTCAGGGCCATGTGCTTAGAGAAATGGCCTGACTACAGAAATCCTGAGTTTGAGCAACTTACATAAAAAAATAAGATGTCAGCACAGAGAGAATGTTCTGTGTGAATGCCATAGGTCTGAATCTCATTTTTTTGGCTGTCCTGTCCTCAGGGCAAAGGAGTGAGTTTGTGGCAGGAGGCTGCTTCTCTGTGAACTGCAGCCCTGACCTGTGCAGCAGGGTAACCTTCTGGAAGATTTTGCTCTATGTTCTGTGCTGAGTGAACAAGAACATGAAAGTACTTTCTAACCACTAATGAGAAAATCAGCAGTCCCTGTAGTCAACGAACCAAGGAAGTTATAGATGAGAAAGATCAGTAGAATTAGGTCAGTTGGAGCATCCCTGTGTCAGTGCCAGAAAATCTTAAAGCTTAAAGGGCTGGTTTGAAAGCAGGGTAGGCATACACATTTCAAAATGCACAGATCCTGTAAGGTGTCTCAGTCACCTCTGAGCTGAGGTTTTGCAGTGACTTTGGTGGCAATCAGGAACTCAGGAGACCCCATTTTGCTGCAAAAACTTATTTGACCTTCACAAATCATATACCCTTATGACTTTTTTCACTCTTGTCTGTAGAAGGGAGCTCATGTGAGAACCATTTTCAGCACTTTGAGATGCTCCAGTCTTTCAGTTAGTATCTACCTGGGTCAGACCTAGGCAGTAGATGCAGACCAGACAAACTACAGCTTTGTGTGAAGTGGGCCTGAGACACTTCTCAAATTCTTTTCTTTTTGTCTTTAATTAATGTTAACCTTTGACTGCTCTAGCAAAGCTCATCTTTGGAAGAAAAACCTTCAGGGATCCTGTTCTCCATAGCCCTGGGGAAGACAGTGATAGGAGGTCATGGACACAGGAGATACAAAGGGAATGAGTCAATCACTGTCTCTCCTGTTGTTTCAAGTGTCAGAGGAAGCAGGACTGGGAGTAAACCAAGTTCCAGCTTGCCAGCTACTTCATCTCAAAACCCAGTGTTTTCAGGGTTTCCAAGCCTGTTAAATTCAGAAGGCAGCAGACTCTTAATGCTCTTGCTGTTGTGACAACCTGGTAGCCTGGATAAAAGGCAGAAGGGAGAAGTTTGGAAAGGATCAGCCAGACCTATGTGGCACTAAAGTTCAGGAAGGTGTTTCTGGGGCCCCACAGCAGGCTGTTCCAACAATGATCACCCCAACAGGCTTTGGAGAACAAATTCAAAAGCAAGATAGCCCCCAGGTATAGCACAACCCCAAAAAGATGTGAGGAGGCACTTTCTTCTCTCCCGATCTCCTGATTTTGACGAACTTCAGATGATTTTACAGATTTTGGGTTGGTTTGGTTTTTTAGCAAATAAGATCCCAGGTGTTCTGAGAAATTACAAGGGAAGGAAAGCCTGGGTGTATTACCCTTCTGTTGCTGCCCTGTTGCATCAGACTCAGAGCCAGCAGCTTCCTTGCAGGTGTCTAGTACAGGAAGAATTGATGAATGAAGTAATTTGGATGTCCCCCCTGCTTTTTGAAATGTACAGGGTGGCCCTGTATTCCTTATTGGGTGAGGACACGGTGTTTAGGAGAGGAAATTTGGCCCCTTGCATGTGTACTGAAAAGAACCCAGTAAGATTAGGCCGTGCACCCTCCCTCAGACCTAAGTGAGTTGTTCCACATGGCCCTTGCCCTGTGAGATGCTAAAGGATATGCCAAGCCCAGCCCATGGCTCATGATATCCCTCCAGATGACACTGCCTTGGACCTTCCTTCTTCTACTGGTTCACAGGGGTTTGCTCACAGGCCTCTTTTGTAAGCTTCCTTCTAAACTCTTTTCCTTTCCCTTTCCCTTTCCTTTCCTTTCCACCTTCTAACACATCTCCACATACTAGAAAAGCCTCAGACTGGTGGTGTCTAGGGTGATGTTACCCAGGCACAGAGCTGGCAGGTGCTTCTGCTGGTGGTAATCCAATGTTCCTCCTTTACCAGCACTCTCAGGGGATCCTCTCACCATCTGCTCCCTCTCAGGACAGGTTTCCACACGTACCACTGGTGCTAATAAGAAACATCAAGGTAGCTCCTGCAGAAATTATAATTATCCCTTGCAGCTGGGTGATGACTTTAGTACCTCCCAGTGGGAAAGATATCACTGGTTACTGAAGAACAAACCTAACAAGTAGCAGAAATAACATCAGACAAGCCAACATCCTCAGCTGCTGATGGGGGAGGAAGTCCAGATTTCCTTCTGTAGAAAGGAGGAGCTGTATAAAGCCCAGGTACGGTCCCTGACTTTCAGGGACAGCTTCAGAAAAGTATTTATCTGGATGGTTGTGAGAAAATCATGCCCATGGTCCATGCCTTCCTCTGACCACCTGCTGTGGGGCTGCCTGCTCAGCACCCACCCCCTGGTGTGCTCCAAAGGACCCTGTGCTGCTGCATCCCACCCACAGGCAGAGCCAGGCAGGAATGCTGAGGTGAGGGATGCCCTTGGACACCTCCAGTAGGGACCCATGGCCAGAGGTAATGTTTGAACAAGCACACTGCTAGACTTTGAGTGGGGGGGGACAAGGCTGGTCTGCTAGGAGCATCTCTCAAGATTAATTGGTCCAGAACAGCCCAGAAGTGAAAGACATGATGTCTCCATCAAGTAAAAGGAAGGAATTGCTAGACTCAAGCTTGCTGATGGGGCAGAAATGTTAGTCACATACCACTCTGGTGCTTAGGGGGGAAAAATTCCATTTTTATTTTAGATGACAACATCAAAAAGCCCAAAGCAAAACAAACACTTGAAACGAAACATGTGAGCATAACAAAACATGCTGGGCTTTTTCTTTCAGATTTTTAACACTCGCCTAACACATATATTTAGATACCTGCCCTACATCTATTTTGGGTGCCTCCAGTGCTCACACAATAGCAGCTCATTTGCAGGGAAACCAAGCCAGTGTGCCTGGCCAGGCATGTGCCATGGCTTTCCAGGTCAGGAGATGCCCAGATGCACCATGCAGCCTCATACACGGCGTGTGTGGTGACTTCTGCCAGCTCTGCTTTCTATCAGGGAGAGATGACAGCCAGCATGAAGCATCCCTGACTCCAAAAGGGATCTGCTCACAGGGATTTGTGGCTTTAGGCTATGTAGTTGTTTCTGTATTGTATCTAGGGGATCAAGGGGCCAATTGTATGGCTGGGTCCTGCACTTGGGTCACAAAAACCCCATGCAATGCTGCAGGCTTGTGGAAGAGTGGCTGGAAAGCTGTCCCATGGAAAAGGACCTGGAGGTGTTGGTTGACAACCAGCTGATTATTTGTAAGCAGTGTGCCCAAGTGACCAAGAAGGCCAATGATATCCTGGCTTGTATCAGAAGTAGTGTGGGCAGTGGGACAAAGGAGGTGATCATGCCCTCATACTCAGCACTGGCAAGGCTGCACCTCAAATGCTTCATTCAGTTTTGGACCACTCATTAAAAGGAGGACATCAAGATGCTGAAGGAAGTCCAGAGAAGGGCAATGAAGCTTGTGAAGAGTCTGGAGAACAAGTCCAATGAGGAACATCTGAGTAAATTGGGATTTTTCAGTCTGGAGAAAAAGAGTCTGAGGGGAGACCGTATAGCTCTCCATGACCACCTGAAAGGAGTTTGTAGTGAGGTGGGTAACCATCTCTTCTCCCAAGTAACAAGAGTAGAACAAGTGGAGATGGCCTTGAGTTGTACCAGGGGAGCTTTAAATTGGGTATTAGGAAAAATTTTTTCACTGTCAGGAACTGGGACAGGCTGCCCAGGAAAGTGGTTTAGTCACCATTTAAAATATATCTAGATGTGCCATTGAGGGACATGGTTCAGTGGTGGACTCGGAAGTGTGCTGGGTTACTGTGATTCAATGATTCCACATTTCTACTAAAAGCAGGCAGTCTTGTCTGGCTTTATAAAAACACTGTCCCCCTCGCTGGGGCTGGCAGATGCTGGCTGCAACATGCAGGTGTCCTCAAGGCAGGAGAGGCCATGAGGAAGGTGACTGCAGAGGAAAAGGCATTCCCCAGCAGGCTTGGAGCTGCATGCAAACAGCAGGAGCAAGGCTGCAGCTCTAGGTCCCTTTCATGTTGAAATCTGGCTTTACTGCAAGACGAGAGCCCCAAGCACAGGGCAACCATGGGGAGCTGCAAGTCAGCTCAGCTGGTTTCTCCCACTCGTGGTAGCTTTGCCAAGTGGCTTTGTAGTGTCCTCTGCCCCAGGGGATGGTGCAGGCACCTGCAAAGCACAGGGCTGCCATCAGCGAGCATGGCCTTTGTGATGATAAAGGTGGGATTACTTCAGGATGCTTTAGTTAACAAAGGAAAAAGAGCAAGAGGAGGTTTTTCCCTGCTGGGAGGGAGGGTGGGAGGAAGTGTGGAGGGTGACTCACACAATGCCAGCCCAACAATCACAGGAACTTGCTGGAGGAAATGACTAAAATAGCCTCACGGGGCAGCTCTGCAGAGCCGGTTTCACATCAATAACCAGGATACAAAAGCTGAACTGCACAAGGTGAGAGAGAGTAAGCAGAGCAGGGGAGAGGGGAGGTCCCATAAGAGGATGATGGAGGGCACAGCTGGCATCCTCCATGGTGAAGAACCCTCCCTGGTGCTGGCTGGAAGGTGTGCAGCAGTGCTGGGGGTGCTGGCCTTCCCTGGGCTCCCTAGCACAGGCATCACAGGTCACTTCAGTTCCTGGTGAGCTGGATCTAGGCAAAGTCATTTGCTGTGCCAAAAAGCACCAAGAAGAGGTTTTCTTCTCCCTCTTCCCTTCTTGGAAACACATGACCAGAGGCAGCTATATCAGCCAGGCAGTTATATACACCAGGGTGAAAGTAAGTCCCATGTTGGTACCTGAGAAGAACAGAGCTGCCCCTGTCCCTCCTCTGGCATGGGAGGCAGAGCTGCTGCCCTGAGAGCCCAGGAGAGCCCAGGAGAGCCCAGCTCCTCCTCCTGCCACTTGCCTCAGCCCAGTGCCTTTGTGCAAAGTACACAAGCCTTTGCAGAGTTTATATTAAACTGGTGGCTCTAATAAACAATGTCCCTGCAAAACAAGCAGAGAAATGTCACCACGCCAGCCTTTGTTTTTGAACAAGGTTCTCCCTGTTGGCTATTGCTGGGATGAATTTGTTTCTTCATCACAGATATTCCGTATATAAAATATATATTTTATTAGCTTTGATCTCTCCACATGCAGTACTTGAAGCTGGTTCCAAGTTCTGTGCAGTTAAATACTACCACATGTTTCAAGAGTCCTGTACAGCCTTTTCTATAGTAGCGTAAATCAGAGTAAGAATTTGAACCACTCCTTGCTTGCCAAAATAGAGGGTGTGCCTCTTGCCCAAGTTACACTCTTGATCCCTGCTCTGGTCTCAGTTTGCCTGCAGTGGAGGGAGCAGCCTGGTTTATTCACCACTCAGTGCATCCCATACAGGAATGCTGCAGCCTTCCAGTGACTCTGGGAAATGCAGAAGAAATATAACAGCCCAGATCACCAACACTCATAAAAGTCTTTCTGATCCTGGTTAATCCTTCAGCATCCTGGTTACATTTGTTTGTCAAAACACATGAAATCTTGGGAAAAAATATGAAGGGAGAAAAACAATAGTCTGTAGGATATGCAAGACAGACAGCCTCTGGAAACTCATCCAGACCTTCCCAATCTCACCATTCCCAAGGCAATTTCAAGAATAGGAATATATCATTCATCACTGTGACAGCCTAGTCCAGAACCTGAGCATCAAATGTCCTTGTCTGTGTGGGGAAATGCACCTTTCAGGTGGAGCTGAAGGAAAGGACTGGTCCAGGCAGCAAAGGTTTGTTGCAGCTGAACATGGCTGGTCCTCTAGAAATCAAGAGTGCAGTAGAGCCCAGTTTAGACCTCAGTTACTTAAGGACATGTTCCTGAAGGACACATGCTAGAGCTGAAAATAAACAGTGTGTTTCCAGGAGGGAGCAATTGAAAATCCCACCAGAGCAGGAGTTCTTGGGCAGCCTGGGATGCCAGGAAGATGTGTTAATGTGTGGCTGAGCAGAAAGCCCATGTGGCTTTCTATCTGGTGAGGGCTGGTTCCAAAACAGGTGATGCTTTCCGTGGCCCTCAGCTGCCACAAACAGCAAGAGCTCTGGGTGCGGGTGGGTGGTGCCAATCTGTGTGCCCTGTCTCCACAGACACCCCCCAGAGCCTGCCTGCCATCAGGGCCTGGGTCTACAGGCGTGGCTGATCTTGAAAATGGAGCAAGACCCTTGGCAAATCCTCTTTTGCTTTGCACTGGGTGAAGCCCACCTGCTTTGGAAAGTACAGCGTGGGTGGGATACCTCACTTCCCTAGAGCAAGCACGGAACACAAACCCAAAGAAGGCACAAATAGCTCTAAGTGTTCACCAAAGATTTTGGTTCTGCATGAGCTCAGTTTCCCCCTGCAGCCTCTAAGGGCTGTCCAGGGGTCAGAGCCCAGTGACCTGGTCCCTCGATGTTGGTGCCAGATACAGAAGCAGGACTTTTCTTTCTGGGCTGATCTTGCAGTTGTGCTGCCCTGCTGCACCCAGAGGGTGACCCAGCAGGATCTCCCAACATTTCTCCGAATCTGTCCCAGTTTGGGGCTGGATACCACCAGTCTGACCCACTGAGAAGCAGATTTCTTGCAGTCCTCTCCTGCACAGAGGCCTGGAGCACAGAGGAACCTGTCCTCACCATGGATGGATGACAAGAAAACCAAGCACCTGAAAAGATGAGGAAGACATGGGTTGATTTGGTTTCAGCCTGTGCTGCTCACACACACTGAGGGCTCTTTGGAGCAGCCTGAAAAACCCACTTGATTAAAAATTAGAGAAACAATTAAGCATTTACTGCTGTTTACTTTTACAATAGGAACAATTGATCATTCTTCCTTCTGACTTGTACCTCTGACCCCAATTCCTCGCTTTGCACAGAGCCAAGTGTACATAGTTCAGATGGGGGAAGCAGTAGAAGAGATTAAGATTCTGGACTTCAGTTAGAAATATAAATCAGCTTTGAAATAGTCACATTCTTTGAACTAACTGAAGGAAATAATCTGTACAAATCAGGCTGTGGCCTCCTGGCTGCTGGAACTTATCTTTTTGTTGTTGATTTTTCCATGACAGTGGGATCATATAGCTGTAAGATGTGAAGAGAAACTTAGAGCAGGGAAAAGAAAGAGGCAACATAAAGGCAGTGTTGTGGCAATGGCTGATGGAGCCAGGCACAGCATCTCTTGGTGACACACCAGAAGGAAGCTGAAAAAAGGACACTACATGGAGCTCCAGGCTGTAAATGGAACGTGTTGAATCGAGCAAGAGGAGTGAGACCCCATGATGCTCCTGCTTCTTTGGGCTATTTATTTTCATGGCTTTATTCTGTATTTTGCCGCATTAGTGGTGACACATTTCAAAACACTGTGTTGCTGGAGGGTCTCCTGGTGCTGGTGATCTTCAAACCCATCATTTGTTAGCTGGTATGTGGATCCTGGCACCATCCAGGACATTGATTCATCCCAGATTTGGAGGAAAAGGGTGACCTACCACATCAGCACAAATGGCCCCCATCCTGAGACCTTCCTGGGGGTCCCAGCTGTCTACAGCATGGAGCTCCCATGCCCAGGGGCTGCAGAGCTGCTGGCCATGGCTAACCCAGCTAACTCAGCTTGCTTGCCAGCAGACAGTTACTTCACTTCTGTAAAATGGGTAAGAAAAGTAAACTATTTGCTCTGCTTGAATGTATATTGAACAGCTGCAGCTTTCCCCCTTTGGCTTGCTATTTCCAACCCAAATAATTTCACTGACATAGTTTATGCTACAGCCCAACAAAGCAGTTGCATCAGCATAACTGAAGTGGACAGTAGGAATGACCACTCTCTCTGCTGGGAGAAAAAAATTCAGCATGAAGCTTCCACTTCATGTGTGACAAAGACCAAGAGAGAGCCCATAACAGCTTTTGGAATAATAACTTTGTGTGCAAGAGGCAGATAGGCGTGAGAATAGAGGGCTATGGGAGACAAATAACACAATTTCTTTTACTACTTTTACAAAATGAAGTTATAATTTAGATGTCTCAGAACTACAGCAGTGGGAGGGGTATTGCATTGGGGTATAAAATAAATGAAACGTCTCATGGAAAAGAATAACTGATAAATGCCCAACAATACCAGAACCTCAGCTTCACATTTGTTCTTAAATAAGTAAAACATCTAAAGCTCCACTCAGCACTTCCCACTGCCAAATCTGGATGTGCTGGACCTTATATTAAAACTGTTTTCTCTCTCTAACCAGCTACTGAAGTTTCAAAACACAGTGTGCTGTCCTTCACTTTGCTTTCCCAGTGTCCTTTTGCTGCTCAGTGTCTCATATGGCTCCAACACGAGATGCTGTTTCACTTAATTCTCTCTTCCCCTATAAAGAGAGAGAGCCATCTCCCTGCAAACACAGTGCTTGCACAGGTCAGTGTCTTGGAAGTCAAGAAAATGGCATCTGTTTTTTTTTTGAAGTCTGGAATACAACCACCTTCCTACTGGCCATGTCAGTGTGGCTGCCACCTTCTGAGACTGAGGCTTGGTAAACAAACCCCAAAGACACTGAGCAGCCCCTGCTCTGCAGCCAGCACTGAAATCACCTGCAGTGGCATCCCTCAGCCCCAATGCCACTGTGCTGGTGACACTGCTGGGAAGCCTTGGTTCACCTTGCAGCAGCACATGCCTGGTCTCCAGCCAGCCCTCCAGCAGCAGGGACAGGAATGGGAACACCAACATCCCCACAGGGTCCTTCACAAAGAGTCCCAGCACATGTAGGCTCTTTTGATTTCCCAGCTATCTGCTGTTTTTAGTGCATTTCTGAATGGTTTGTGATTATTTCCCACTGGGGTCCAGATGAATGGTGAATGATGATGAGTGTGATCATAATGGGTACTGCACCACTCAGTAAGTGAAGGGGCTGCATGGATAGACAGTCTGGGAGGGCAGAGCTGGGGGAATGTAAGTTGCTATGGAATGATTGGCTCTGGTAGCATTTGGAGGGAACATGGGTTTGAAGAGAGTGCATCATGATGCAAACCCAGCCTTTCCTGGCTTCTGATCAGGCCAGGTAGGGTGTCCACTCTGACCTTCCTCCACCTCCCCAAAGCAGAGCAACCAACTGCCATTTCTCCTGGGAGAAATATGTATAAAAATATTGATTTGTGTGTCTATGGATCCACACCAATATTTTGCTTTACCAGGCACCTTCCAAAGTGATTTTTATTTCTCTTCTATGGCAACGAGGATGTTGTGGCCAAAAGCTTCCAGCACCAGGCTGCAAGAAGCAGCACATACTGCCACATCCCTGCCCCTACATCTCCAATATCCACAATGTAAAAGGACAGCAGTGGTGCAACTGCCATTGCTCATCAGCATCCCAGCAGAGAGAGCCAAAGAACATGGGAATTTACTGTAATAATCTCTATCCATTGAGTGTGGTTGCAGAAAGTCAGACGTGATCAGCCTCAGAGCACAAGAGATTGCTGCAGCGCTTCTCCTTGGCCACATCAGAGGCAAAGCAAAGGCTGTGTGAGGATCTCTGTCCTCTTCCCCTCTGGAGGTCATGCTGCTGAGCAGCCCTGAACACCAGGATGGGGCTTTCTTGACAGAAGCTCTTCCAGGAGCACAGACACTTGCATAGTCAATGTGGTTTCTGCCACACCAGTTTCTGGTGCCCCCTGGGCAGTCTGCATAGCAGGGCAGGTCTTGCCAGTGGGATTAACCCCTTGGGTGCTGTAGGTATCACTCTTCAGTCATATGCAGATTAGCATAAAATGACAGTGTGTAATTAATTTTCTGCTAAATGCAGAAAAAAACAAACTTACAGGATGCATTTCATTTTCGAACCAAGGTACCTTCTTTCTCTCCAAGTTAGAACTATACATTCTGGAACATGGAATCTAATCAAAATCCTTAAAGAAGAATAAAAAACTGACAGGGGCATGTGCTTGAAATCAGGGACCTGCACTTTTAACAGTTAAGAGCATTCACTGTGTCCACCATATTAAGTGTGAACTTTGGTTTAGACACTAGTTTCATGCCAAATGCAACATGTTCTGAGCTGGCAAACATGATCTGAATGTGTAGAAACAGGATGGAGATGAAGCCTGGCTCTCTATCTGTCCATGCTTGCTGTTGATGGGTCTCAGGTTTTTTGGGGTTGTTTTTGTTTGGTGTTGTTGTTGTTTGTTTCTTTATTTGGTGTTTTTTTGTCTTGGAGCACTGGGAAATGTTTTTGTGGATAGAAAACCTTTCCAGTTAGCAGCATCCAAAATCTGACTGTCAGAACTGTGGCTAAAACTATGAAAGGATCCAGTCTCACTGAAAGAGCTGAGAAGAAAAAAGTGCCAGCATGGGGCAGAGAGGAGGCTGTTGGCACCCAGAGCAGACAGGAAGATAGGGAGCTGTCTGGGGCTGGGACAGGTTGCTGGGGTGATGTGGGCTCATGAAGAGAAAAACGGGGAGGGGGCCTCTTTCTTTCCACCAACTGTCTTGGGGCTCTGCAGACAGACAAGCAAAGGCCAGGCCAATATTTCTGAAAAAGCTGCAGTGGTATTTCAATGCACACAGTGCTCTTCTGCTTGAGGAGGCAAACATAAAAGGCAGATGAGCACTTTGGAAAAAAAAAACCTGTCATTTCAGAGTATGCCTGCTCAGTGGAAGCATGAGCAGCAGCACACATGACAGCAACCACCAGGAGCTCTGCCCTGCACCTGCCTGGGGCTCATTAGCAGCACCATCACCTCGTGCTGGGCTCACTGTGGTGGGACAGGAGGGCTCACATGCCATGCTGACCCATCCTAAGCATGGCTTGGCTAGGGCCAGGGTCCCCAGGCCCAGCTGGGAGCAGGGCAGAGGAGCAGCTCAGCATTCCTTGCCCATCTCTGATAACTGTACAGCTAAAAGCTGCTCTCGCCTGCCATTAGGACTTTTTAACATCATTAATATTTCAGGAAATCTTGCAGTATTCTAAAGTACACCCTGGGTAGCAAGTTAAATTTGTATGTTTAAACAGCACCAGTTCACCTTCTCATGCAAAGATGCAGTGGATCAGCTTAGGGAACATTTAAACAAGTTGGACATACCTAGGCCCATTGGACCTCATGGGATGCACTCACGAGTGCTGAGGGCTGGCCAGTCTCATTACCAGGCCACTCTCTATAGTCTTTGAAAGGTCATGGCAATCAGGATTGATTCCTGAAGACTGGAAGAAAGTGAATGTTCCTCCTTCTTCAGGAAGGCAAGACATGGGGAACTTTGGCAGAGAACACAAATGGTGTTCTGGGCTGCCATACTTTGTCTTAAAGTATTGGCAGCAGGTGGATATTGGTGATCCTTTCCCTCTACTTAGCACTGGTAAGGTCACAACTGGACTGTTGTGTCCAGTTCTGGGCTCCCCAGTAGAAGAGAGACAGGGACATACCAGAGAGACTTCAACAAAGAGTCATGAAGGTGATCATGGGACTGGAGCATCTCTTCAAGGGGAGAAACCTGAGAAGATGCAGCTGTTCAGCCTTGAGAAGAGAGGGCTCAGCGAGGATCCCACTGTTATGTATAAATGCTTGATGGGAAGGTTTAAGTCAAAGGGAGCCAAGCTCTCTTCAGTGGTGCTCAGTGATGGGATGAGAGGCAATGGGCACAAACTGAAATGCAAGAAATTCTATTTACATGCAAAAAGAAACTGCTAAACTGTGAGGATGATCAAAGACTGGGGTAGGCTGCCCAGAGAGGTAGCAGATGCTCCATCCTTGGAGACAACATCAGCTGGACATGGTCCTGGCCAACCTGCTCTGCCTTACCCTGCTTTGAGCAGGAGGTTGGACTGGATGATCTCTAGAATTCCCTGACAACCTCAGCAAGCCTTATCAGTCTGTGAATTAAACGTTACCCAGCTTCAAAGTGTTACAATTTTTATATCTTAATTCAGTTGCTGATAGACTTCTTGAGTGAGTGACAGATGACCTTTTTTTAGTAACAAGTATTCAATACACTGGACTTTCTCAGCTTTCAACCCAAACAGAGAAGACTGAAGGAATTAAAGGCTGCAGCTACTACATGTACCTAACAAGGCTTAAAAGAATTACTCTAGAATAATGTTAATTTTGGAGAAAAATGCCACAGAACAAATAATATCATTATTCTGGTTCATGCTTACAAGACTATGAACAAACCTGCTGAGAAGACTTTTTCAAATTTAGTTCTAGAGAAATCTGTGTAGGGATGGGGAGGGTTTCCCAGCTTGCTTGGAACTTCAGTAAAGCCTTTTCTAACCCATGGCCTCATGCTCCAGCCTCAGGAGAAAAGGCCAGACAGGGCTTGCAAGGAGCACTTTGGTGCTTTTGCTGTGTGCTGCTGAAGCAGCAGCTATTCCACGTTAAAAACATATTGTTTTTGCACAGCAGCTCACAGCCTCACACTGAGAGAAAGAAGCTGAGTGGAAGGAGGGAGGGTGGATGCTGCAGGGTCTGTGGAAAACAGAACAGATGCAGAATTTCATCCTGAAAGAAATCACCTCCTTACCCGAGCTGCCTCCTTTACCCCTCCCACCACTATTGGTGGCATCTGCCTTTCTGGAAAGTGAGCCCACTGCACAGAAAATGTAATTTATCTTTTTCTTTTAGGAGGTGTTTTTACTGGCAGAGCTAGACTCCTTCTTTGCTTTTCAAAGTTTTCCAGGCACTGTAGTGGAATGTTTCTAAACACTCTCCAGGAGAGCCTATCAAGGCAGACATTGCTTGGCTGGGAGCATACACCCTGCTGGGGAGATGCCCTTGGCTCCATCAGCTGCTTGCACCCCAGCTGGTGCAATGCCAGGTACCCCAACAGCGGGACAACTTGCACCCTGTGTGTCACTTCATGGAGCAGCAATGAGGTGGCTCGGCTGTGGTTCAGCTAAGCAGTAAATGTTTCTTGACAGGGAACAGCAGTGTGAAGTTCAGTCTTCTGTGCTGCACTGCAGTAATCCAAAATTATGATCTACAGCATCTCCCACCCACCGAGTTGCTACTCCGGCGAGCAGACCACCTAATCTGTCTTTCTCAGCATATCACAGGCTACTGCAATGCCAAGTCCATGTGTCATCCCTATGTGCTATGGGATGGAAAGCTTTCCAACCCATTCTCCTTGCCATCATCGAGAGACTGGTTATGGTTGAACTCCATGTAGATAAAAGGTTTGTGTTTTTTTCTACTAAGGCTAAGCATAAATCCAAAATGAAGACAGGAGGTGGTGTATTGCTGTCCTCTGGCAAGATGTGCCCATTTTCTGTGAGGAACCTTCTGCAGAGCAAAGAGTGGGATGCTCTGCCTGGGCTGCAGAGGAAGCCACTGCTGCCCCTGACCATTTGTCAGATCCCTTCCTCCCGGCCACACGCACGCTGCAGTAGGGAGTCCCTCTCATGTGCTGACAGCAGCTGTCTGCCAGCCTTTGCTCACTGGTTTTGAAATACAAACAAAATTTCTTCAAGCTGTGTAAATGCCTTAAAAGGAAGAAAGCAGAATTAGCACACTTTTCATGCTGTACGTGTTGGAAGGGACTTCTCTTCCAGTGCTATACCAAGAGAAAACGTGCTTTGTGTTGGATCCCTTAGCAGGGGCACAGAAATGCTCTTGTGGATTTGAAGACTAGCAAAGGAGGGAATCGGGCCCTTCCCATTTTAACAGATTTATTCACTTCCCTGCACCCAGATTTCCATTTCCAGGGAGAAATAGAGCACTGTGGCCCAGGGTTTCAGTACTGGAACAAAACTCAGAAGTGTCATAGCAATCAGTTTCCTCCCTTAGTGGAAAGCTGTGGGTGATTTTCTCTGCCTGGAAGAGCAGCCAGGTCTCCCATCCCTAGGGACTTGGGTGATTTGGGGAATGCTGCTGCCCAGGAGTTCCCCAAGGGAGGGGCATCAGAGGAGGATGCTGAGAACATCTCTGTGAGACACAGCACACACCCTGAAACTTCCTGATAGAGCACCAGACATTTCAGAATTCCCCAACCAGAGATGCAGCTTGTTCGAGCTCTGAAGCATAACTGCTCCCAGCTCCCAAGTCATGTTGGATGAGGACACAGCTTTCCACATCAGCTTTTCTACAGCTGGAGAAGCAAAAGCTGCAAGGACCACCTGATGGCACATGAAGGACTCACTTCACCTGGGGTTTTTCCACCAAGGAGCCCAGGTTGCTGAGCCCAGCCCTGCCAGCAGCTTTCTGCCTCATGGGATGCTGCATGGGTTCCAGGTGGTACAGCCATGGTAGTGGTGGTTGCCCTCAGCCTTTTTCTGATTAAAACATGAAGAGTACATAAGGTATTAGAAACTGGTCTGGTATTTACTGCTGGCAGGACATGAGAGCTTAGAAAAGCAAAAGAAAGACAACCTTGTGACTTCTTGTGCTCATTAAACAGAGGGGTAGGGTTTGAAAAGACCAGCAAAGGAGGGAATCAGGCCCTTCCCATTTTAACAGATCCTGTTGTGGGATTTGCCCAGGTCACTTTATGGCCTTTCTTCCGGGAGTGGTCACTGGGTGTGCAAATGTGTGTGCCTGCAGAAGAGGGCAACGCAGGAGCAGGAAGAAGGGGAGGGCAGCTCCCTCGGTTGCAGCTGCAGCTGAAAGGTGTGCAAAACTCAGCTGAAAAGTCATGCAAAACTCTGGTGCAAAACTCCTCTATAAAGTGTGTAAATTTCATCTAATGGGTATGCAGAAGTCAGCTGAGAGGTGTGCAAGGACAGCTAAAGGGTGCACAAATTTCAGCTACAAGGTGTGCAGAACTCAGCTGAAAGGGTGTACAAACCAGATAAAATAAAAAACAAACCCCTAAATTTCCATGATTTTCTTAGCCTGTGCTGAGCTGGGTATTGCTGTTGAAAAGTTGTCACTAGAGGCTGAAATGGTGTAGCTATAGCCACTCTAATATTACTAGAATTGCACAGGGTTAGACTTCTGCAGCCTTTAATTCAAGTATTTTTACTTTTACTGATTACGGGTATATTCCCCTACTCTACCTCCACTGATTTTCTGTGTCAAAACAGTGAGATTGAATTTGCCTTCTATCAGTAGAACAAATACATGAGAAAAAGGCTTTAAGGCAACTTGCAGGGCTGTTGTCACAGCTGATGCACATGAATAGTTTAACAGCCTCTATCTTGCTCTTGATTCCCCACCCGACCTCCCTAGGGAGGAAAGCACTGCACACCCTGCTCCAGCCACCACCCCACTGCCCACCTCCCAAGCTGCAGCAGAGTTGCAAACAAAAACTCAACAAAAATTGAGATTTTGCAAATGTCAGTACATTTTGTTCTTTATAAACAGGAGCTCATTTTTGGAAATGGTACCAGTAAGGATAGGCTGTTAAATGCCAACAAGCAGCTTTCACAGAAATGTCTCTAAAATGCCCTAGAACTGTGAGAAAGGAACAAGAAAACCATCATGAGCAACTGAGAAATCCAGTCTTGAACTCTGGGAGGTTTGAGAATCCATCAGCTGCATCCTTAGTGCCAATGGAGAAAATCAAGGGGGAACATAATTTTTCTTAATTTTTCTAGGAATACCACTCAACACTTTTAAAAAGTAGTTTTATTTAAATAAGTGCATTAAATAGATGCATATAAAAATAGCTTAATACAACAGTAATTATTGCACCATCCACATCTAAATACAATCTTTAAGTCTGACAGTCAAAGTATGTGTGGTGAAGTCTTTCCTCCAATCATGCTACTCCTGATTCTGATGCTACATGGAAAGACTAGAGCATGTTTCATGACCTATACTCCTTTTTTTCCCCACTTTTTTCAGCAACAAACAGTAGTGGCAATGTTTAACAAGGTTATAAAATCTTCTTAATTAAACCCATCATTATTATTACTATTACTGGAACATTTGAAGTAGTCAGCTTTGCTTTTATCACAGCATCAATTGACCTATTTGTTGGATCAGTCGGATCAAGTTTCCAGATGACTTCCCATTCTTCCAGATATACACTGGCTCATTTACAGAAACAAAGACTGGACTGGAAAGGGGCAATGGGCTCTCCAGACCTACTGGCCCACATCATGATGCTTCAGAAGACATGCTCTGTTTCTTCTCCCCAGCATAAAACATACCGTGTAATTGATTTTTCAGTGTTTTTTTAAAAAATGCTGAGAAGATTTGGGACTTGACATTGGAGCCCTTTGAAAATTCAAGTTACATTTACATAAAGATGCTTGTCACTGTCAGAATATGGTGTTCTGCTCAGTGTTTGCATGCATTTCACATAAGAGTGCAGTAGTGGAAATCAAAGTCCCCTTACTTTATTATTCTTTATGCCTTTATTCATAAAATAATCAAGAACAAACACAGTCCCCAGCTAGTGACTTTTGTTGGAAGCCATTAACTACAGATATAGACACAAAAATTAGCTGGGGCTTCAGCCCTACTAGAAGAGAAATCTGACCTTTAGGCAGGCTGAAAGAATTTTCCTGGCCGTTTCTAAGTTAAGCCTCACCAGCAATTAAAAAAAAATAGATTAAATCAAATTCTCATGATGAGAATTCTCATGATGATCAGTGTTACCACCCACTTCCCTTCTGAATTGTCTTGCAGCTTTAAATCTTTGTTCACACATGTTGTAATTTCAAATTTACTATCACCTGACTTGGTATCTTTCCTGTATAAGACAGATTTTCATAAGATAATGAACTGAACCTTGGAGAGAAGAATTGCTATAAATGGTTAGCCCTGATAGATGGAGGAGAACAGTCTCATGTAAGTCCACATTGTGCTAATAAACATGCCAAGAAAGACTCTGATCATTTAGACATCATGTCCAGCCATCAGGACTATTTCCTTCTTTACAGAGGAAAAAAAAGGATACATTATCTGATCTTGGAACACTGACTCCAGCAGCTTAAAAAAACTGTTCAGCTTTCAAGGTATAGGACAAAGAGAGTAAAATTTTCCTTGACTATGTATGATGTATAACCTACAAAAATATGGGTTTGGGTGTGATCTTTGCTATAATATATAATCAATTGATGCTGTAAGGAACTGCACCTTTCTCCTACTGGTATGGGAAGAAGATGAGACTCAGAGATGCATTATTTGGGAAAGAATTATTCCCCCCAGTATAGGAAGGCACAATAAGTGCTAAGCTATAGGGCAGTATTAGCTGTAGTGCTGCTGCTCATGTTGGTGATGGTAACAGAGAACAGGGAACAACCTGCAAACCAGAGGCTGAGGTGCTTGCGTGGGCACATGCAGAGACAGACCATGACTCAAAGTGTGTATGATACCATCCAAATCTACCAAACAAAAGCAATTTCAGGTCCTTCCCTTGGAGCACTCACACAGAGAGAGAGATAAAACCTTGGTTCTTCATCTTCAATAACCAGAGGCTTTCCTGGAAGAAAGAGACATCAGGGCAGAGCTGGTAAGACTCCCACAAGAGGACAGGTTGTCATGATGTGTGATGGGATGTCCAAAAAAATGTTGTGTTACACAATGTTTTGTTACCAACAACTTCATCTCCTGCCAATATGCAAAGCCCATGATGGCTGAATACACAAAACCTGAACTGACTGGTAAACAAGTTTCTGAAGCACTACTATAGACATCAAAAGGCACAGGGCTGTAAGAAGTGTCTTGAGCTAACCAAGTTATCTGCCAGTTCCCCTGACTCATAAATACATGAAATATCTACATGAACATAAACTGCTGATGGGAACTCGTGCTGGAACAGCATGACTGAGTATTTCTAAGTACCTTCTCCTTGATACAGACCCAGACTGTGATTGCAGAGCTTGGGTAAAGGGTAAATGAGCTGTTTAATCTGAAAAATTAAACCTCATAGACAGACAGTGTCCAGCTCTGTCAGCTAGACAGCAAGTATTTCTCAGCAAACTGTTTATAGCCTACCTCTGCCAGGGGAACAATTTAAGTAGTATCAGAATGGGGTTTTTCCTGTCATGCTTCCTATTCTCAGACTTCTTTGTAAAGTCTGCAAGCAGGGATGCCAACATACCCCATTCTGACCTACATAGCAAACAATTGGACTTGTGTTCCCGCTGCGTTATCACGAAATGAATCATTGTCGCGTCTCCGCTATGGCCTGGCATGATGGAGAGATTTCTGCTGAGAAGTGTCAGTTGAATCCTGCACCTACTGCTCTCATGACACCAACTGCATATTTTGTGTTTATTGCAGAAAAGAAAAACATCCAGCAGTTAAAGGCTCAGCTTTAAATTTTGCTCTTTGCCAGGACAAACATGGGAGCAAGTGGAGCACAACACTGAAAGCTCTCGCTTATTAAACTCTGGGGAAAAAAAATCAAATTGTTTCATCAATCTTTTTGAAAAACAGAATAATGAAGCTAGATAAAAATGTCAGTCCACCCCCCCCAAAAAAACCTAAAACAAAACAAGAAACCCCACCATAAATTGCACAGAAATGGGGAACAGAAATGGCCATCCTATAACATCATTGTCCACTCTGTTTCTGAGAAGAATTTTCAGGCTGTATCCTGCCATTATTGGACACAGGAGGAAAAAAAAAACTTGTTAGGAATGGGGCATAGGGATGGGAAATGGTTCCTTGCCTTCTTAGGCTTCAGAAGTCCCTAGGCTGGCTTGGCAATTACACATCCCCACTAAATCAGAAAGATTAACTTTAGAGGAAGGCATCCCTACTGGGAGCAAGCAGCTGGCAGCAGTTAATATTTATAGTTTTCTGCCGCAATGGTGGATGGGGTCTAAGCAAGTGTAGAAGATTTGGACTAGGTGTCTTTGAATCAAACTTGCACTAACCTATGACTTGAAGCTTCTCTCTTATCAGCATTTGGAGCATAAAATCCTATCACTTATGCCTAACTGCCACATACTTGTAACCCTATATATGTGGGATAAAATTAAATCAAGAGAAACTGAGATGCCTGTATTCCCTTGTTGTAATTTATAATGATAAAAGACTAGGGCTTTTGCCAGGGTAGGGTTCAGGAACTTTAGATATCCCGCTAGAAAAAAATTCTCTCTGCATTAAGAGATATCTTTCAGAATTTGTCAGACATCCAAAATATTATTTCTACTCTCTTCATTAGAAACCATATTTTGTAAGCAACAGAGACATACTCATCACAGACCACCATTTACTTAAACAAATTATTAATCATAACATGATGCTGGAATGCAAGAAATGCTACACCTCCAACCATGACTCAACAGCCTTTGGTTTGGCCTTTGTTTGGCTTGGAAGATGCCCAAAGTTTAAAGCCTCTGTTGGGTGAGTTGAAGCTGCCTGACTATCAGGTTGGCTTTCTCAGGGCTTTACTTTCTTGCTTTTTGTGAGTTCTCTAGACATAGTTCCCTGGATGCTGAGGGGTTCAGAGATCAACAGTTCAAAACCACTGCTCTACAGAATGCATCCTTATTTCAAGTATGCAACAGATCTCTTCCCACATCTGAGGTAGGAAAGCCCCAGGTATTTTATTCTTTATCTCATTGAAGTCTTCAACATCACAATGGAACAATAAGTTACTGAACAAATACCTGTAGCTTCATTATTTATCTCCTAGAAGCAATATAAAGTTAGGTGCTGCAAAGCATCTAAAAATTTTAAAAGATTTTCTACAGTAAGAATGAGAACTAAAACCATACAGCCTAAGTGGGACGAGTGTGAAAGTCTGTTGCTATCTGTAAGTATTTTCATTTTTAGGATAACAGAAAATTATAATATTCCACATTCCTAAACCACATGCAATGAAAACCCTGTTTAAAATGGATTTTAGTGCAGAACTGTAGTAGCTAGGGTCTTGTGTGTCTCAACAAAACAGATCGTCATCATTTCAAGTAAGACCTCATGTTGCAAGCTCAGATATGAAGCAAATATAGCAAACTCTCTTTTTATAGCTGTCTAAAGATAATTTTCATAAGGAAGGAGTATGAATCACCTAAAGACCCGTAGAACAATTCACTGAATTGTATTTCTGACAAAAATCAGACAATCTCTGAATTTCAGTTCATGATGAAGTCAATAATACTTCTTACTTACTGCAGTGGCAAAATACTCACCCTCCCTTGTATTGGATACTGTAATTTTCATTCAGCATGCTCCCCAAATCCTCTCCTTTTATAAAAATAGTTCACCACTGGGAGGACTACAGAAACTTAAAGGAGGAAAACTGGTTCAGAGACATATGGCAGTGTTCCTTGTTATTGCTGAGATGTTACATCTAGTACTTTCCACTACAGAATTATTTTTTATAATTTACCTAAATCTAATTACTTGAAATGTGAATTGTTTTGTACTCTCAGTTTTCTCATCCTGAAAACCTCTAGCAATAGCTTCTAGAGATGAACTTTAGAAAACCTACCTTAAGATTTAAGTATTCCGAAAGAATTTAAAGAATGCTATTCTTCAATCTAACAATCCAACTTCTAACAGATGTACCTTTTCTCTGAGAAAAGCAGAGTTTTGCCTGTGTCCAACATGAGAAAAAGCAATACAGAATTATGGGAATTTTTCCATTCCTTGGAGTCAGCAACACAACTGGCAGGCTATGCCTTAGTAATTCATGGGGCTTTTATCTCTCCTGTCAGGCTCCGAGGATAATACCTAGAAGACATATTCTGGGAGTTGTTCCATGCAAGATTCCTGTACAGGGCTGCACTGTTTACATTGACTACAAATCTGTATGCACAAGAGAGGTCAGCATGGGAACAAAAACCTATCTCTGAAGTCTTTCTGTGAAACAAATTGAACATAGTTTTCCCCTATAGCAACAGGGGGAAACAGAAACAATTTTGAAGGGTAAAGGGTCTCTCAAAAAATTGCAGGGAACTTCTGCTTTCTCATATTACAGTTAAGCAAGTTTGTTAAATGAACAGACTTCCAAAGACTGCATGCTCAGGGTAGGTGAGGCCCATCAAGTCCAGCTAATTGATCCCTGCATGAGCCATGGAAAAGGCAGCATGGGGACTGGAATTGAGCAGTCAGATGTTACATTGCAATATGAGAGCCACATTTTTAAAACTACACGTTTCTTGAATGCAGCAGCATCCACTGCTGCTCCACAAAATACTAAGGACCAAATGATATACTGCTTTTTACGGATCAGATCAGATCTGACATGATGAAAAGACAACAGGGAGGGGAAGAGACGCAGGAAGCTCCTGCAAAAGGAAGCAAAACAACTCTCTACTTAAAAAAAGTGCAAGAAACAGGTCTGCAAGAGCAGTGGATCAAGACTTTCAACTAAGAGGAGTTATGAAATAAGAGATTTTACCTCCAGGCACAGGTTAGCCTTGTATAAATCCTTACCCTTGTTTTACACAAACAGACCCCCAATTAGCCATGACGTTTAGAAGAAGCTTGCACTAGAACAGAACCCTGGTAGTAATATTGCAACAAGCAAGACAAAGCACTTAGAAGCAAGACCTTCCCAGTGAACAGGATGACTTCACTTTGAAAAACTTCCTAATTGTTGATTCACCACATCTCCAAAGCAGCCGAGGCTGGAAATCCTAAACTTGCTTCAGTTGAACTTGGCATAGACCTTTTAACTAGTTTGTTGGCAAAATTGTTTAAATAAAGCTTCTTTGTCTATCTTTCCTTTTTTCAAAGGTACAAAATTGTGTCAAGCAATAACATATCCCATGCCCCCCAGAGAGCATAAACTAAACTGAACTTAAAAATAAATTTGCAAGAATGAAGCCATGCTGTTGGAAGCACATCTTTCCTCAGTGACCCAGCGTGACCACGGGGCACAGATATGTTGCAGCTGAGAGCCCAACTGCTCCGGACCCAGAAGTAACAGAGCATTAGCAACATACCCAGTCCAAGCTGAGGAGCTCTGCTGGGCAGCAGTCCTCTTCCACACCTGCATGAGTGTCTCTGCATGGTGTTCTCTTACGGGACCTCAGAACCAACAAAACCAATTAACAGATACCCACCTCAAATACACAGATACAGATCTGTGCAGCCTGGGGAAAAAACAGGAGGAACCAGAGCCCCTCATGGTGTTAGTACAGCACTGTTGGAATAACAGATATGGTGGGAGAGTTTAGATGAGGTGGAAGCACTGGAATGGACAGGTGGGTGGATGAATGGATGCAAACTCCTCAGGAAAGATGAGGAAGGGAAGATTGGGGCACTCTTTACATGAAGTAGCAGCTTGAATGGTTGTGATGGATGGCAGTGTGATTAAGAGACTGAATTAGGATGTGAGTTAGGTGTGAGTTTGGCTTCTCAAAGAAGCAGCAGTAAGAGTGGCAAGGATGTGGCAGTGTATTGCAGACCAGCCCATCAGGGTGATGAGGACAGTCAAGCACAGGGGCACATTGTGGTTGTGCAGTCTCCATCTTGGGTGATTTTCATAGTCTGACTAGACAAAGCCCTGAGGAATCTGGTTGAATATAACAGCTGCTCCCACTTAAGAAGAAGGCTGGACAAGGTCCAAAGGTCTCTCCCAAACTGAATTATACTGCTATCCAAAGTCTATAGGGCAGAATCTCAGGCAAGAACTATAGCTTCAAAATTGAGGCATCTTCTATCAGCAAAGAAGTCTGTTTTGTGACTGTCTTAGCAATGAGAATCACACACAGATAATCACCCAGCAGCTAACTGGAGAATAAGGCTACAGATTCCAAGGAAGCTATGGAGAAATGATGAAGCAGTGGTAGCCATAGCAAAACCCATTCCTGCAACTTGTGATCATCAAACATTTAAGAGGAGGAAAAAAACCCCAAAAAAAGTAACAAACCCTGTGAAGAAATGTTAACTTGAAGTTTATGTCCCAGGGAGTGTTTTCCCAGAGCAAGGATCTTTCAGAAGTTTTCAAGTTTCCCTAACCAGTTAAGAGCCAGGGAACGTGACACTGCACTGAAGAGAATTCCCATCAAGAAGGGGCAGAGGGACAAAAATGTGTTTAGTTCACTGATGTTCCTGACATGTGTCCCCTTCAACAGCCCTAGCCTACAATATAGTTTATCAGTGCCAAGTTTGAGAAGAAACTGGAACTTACTGCCTCACTCTTGCTGAGACACTTTTTACATGGTTTTTGGACCATAAGAACACCCTCTCAAACCCAGTCACCATAGTCCTTCCTTTAGCAACATCAAATCCTTCTTTTTACTGAGAGAATCAAGCTAGTGGTTTCTAACCATCTTTCAATATGATAAGGCTGCTGCCCTCAGGAAATTATAATCACATCTTCTCTCTTTATTTGCTAAATACATCCCCTCAAATCTTGGTCCTTCTCTTCCCTGTGTTTTTTTCCAACAGGTGGCTTCAGTTCCACCAGTGTCACGCAGCTCTTCTCCCAGACACAGCTCATGCTCTTGGGAAGCACATGGTTGGCCCTTTGCCCCCAGCCAACAGCCTCCTCTGTAAAAGCTGCCACTTGGGCTTATCTGTCATTCATAGCTGCTCCTCAAAGTCTCAAGGCTTTGCTCAGCAGCTGGCCTCCAGCTCCATGGATTTGCAGACATCCAAAACAACCATCCGTGCATTTTCATTGCTACAACACTGCTTTTGGCTTCTTTCTTTTCTTTTCAGAATTGGCCTACAGCCATGACAAGGGTTCAGGACTGTTCCCAAAACAGACAGGCAGTCTAAACAGAAAAGTGATGCTGAAAGGCACTGCATGTACAGGAAGCATGTTCTGCCCTGCCTTTTAAGGAATACTAAGCAGCTCAAACACCCATAGGGGCACTTAAAATGAAGCACATGCTTCAGCATGATTCAGCTGCATAACCAAATTACAAAGTTTATTGGTACTTGACTGCAAGTGTCCTGTGTCCCTCTGTGAAGATTCCTTAAAATCTTTCCCACCTATGTCAGAGTGAACCACTGTGAATATGATCCAGGGGGGTGTACATTGCCAAGGCTCTTCTGCATACTTCTGTCCCTGTTAAGCCACTTTCTTATTATTGCACTGTGGTATTACCCATTTTGTTTAGTTGGAAGAAGGAAAACTTGCAAGTACTGCCTTAATCAAAAAGCTTCAAAGTCTGTTCCTGAGCAAACAACAGAAAATGTATCTCTAGGTTCTGCAGAAATTAAGGTAGCAAGAGACTCCTTACAGCATCAGAACTAAGCTTGTTGTCACAGGCTTTGGGTTAGCACCAGTAGCAAGTTACAATAAACTTAATACCAGCCTCCAAAAAGTTCACACATTAGCACCACGATTTAGGGATAAAACTAAGTTTGAAATTCAAGGCTCAATCTTGAAGAAATTAGTAGCAGAATTAAATCCTGTGATCAAGACAATGACTATGTGAGCCATTACTCAAGAAAACATTGTTGAATCACAAATAGACATGAGTATTAATCTAAGCTCAGAATAAACTAACATGGAATTGTATGTAGAAGAGTCTTGCTGCCACTCAAGGTCTAACTCTTTAGTCTAACTGATACAAGTACTTTCCCTTGCTCAATTTTTTACAAATACATTAGAAATATGCATTATTACCCACAACATTTCCAACAAAAAACAGTATCTCAGAGAAAAAAGAAAACACATTTCTAAGCTGTCCAGACTCCACCATTAGAAGGAAAGTTTACACAAAATCATATACCACTGCAACACTAAAGAATCTAAAAATACAGAAAATGAAAGTAATCATAAAAAGCAATGTTGCATCTTCCTGACAATCTCTGAGTTACAGCCATTTCTTGTACAGAATTTTTGTTAAGAATAAATCAGTCTGTAAAGCTGTTCTCACCATCAACATTTAGTTTTAATGCATGAGTGACTCTCAAACTAGATGGGGAGAATACTCACAAATGTACCTCGAAAAGGCATCTGATGTTTGCTGGCCCTCCATTTCCTTTCCTGTCTTCCCTCTCTCCCTTCCCCCGAAGACCCTCTCTTTTGTGGCAAAACAGACAGAAAATTCAGTCAATGAGCTGCACTGACTCACTGGCCCAACTGATCTGCAAAGGGGAAAGTCAATTTTCTGAGTATCTGAAAAACAGGGCAAGAACAGGAACAAGACTCCAGTGTGATGTAAGATTCTCTATGGATGTCTGCAAGGGACACATCTCTCTGTGAAGAACAGTGAGAGGAAGGTTTTGGTGTCACCTAGTAAGCAGTAACTTTGAGGAGACTGATGAGGCAAGAAGGGCATGCAAAATCCCTGCCTAAACTTGAAATGCAGGTTGAAAGTGAAGTTGAAGGAAGAATTAGAAACATGAGTGCATTATATAAGAGTGGGTGGAACCAGTCCTATGGGTACAGAAAACAAAAGGCAGTTCACTGATGAAATTTGAGATCAGGTGGTAAGCACAAGAGCAAAACCACTTTTCCAACACAGAACAGTTGTACCACCCTTGCAGAGCAATGCTTTATGAAACTTCAAACCCTACTATCTAATTCCATTATCTTTATTTTGTCTTGGCATTGTCTACATGAATGGAAAACAACTGCAAAAACAGATACATGTACTTCGGTTTTACTGGCTTCCAGAACATTACTGGAATGGAAGCAATGGGTCTAACATTCATCATCTTTTAAACTGTGGTTTCACTGAAAGGTGGTTGTTTCTTGAGCTTTTACTTAGTGTATCCTTTATATGTTAGCCAAAAGAATTCCCAAAGGCTTTTTCCTATGCAGCTCCTGTCAGTCTTCTTTTTTTTTGAGTGCCCAGTTGAATGCTACTTCCAAAATGTATCTGTACAACTTGCATTTGAATGCTCTTCTTTCATCAGACAGATGGAAAACTGAAGAATTAGAAGGAGAAAAATGTACAGAAAGAAAGCAGAACAAAGAGCAAAGAGCATCACGATGGAAAACAGAGGCAATTTGATTCTCCATTTCACCATAATAGAAATATTAAAAATAATGTTCTTCAGACTGTGTGTCACATCCAGTTCTTAAAACAGAGTATCAGCTGTGTTTGTGTGCTGAAAGTCACTTTCCCACTGCTTTTTGTAGGCTGCCTGCACTATTTAACTTTAAGGAGTCCAAAAGGCTTCTGATTGTTTCACTTCCTATTCCTTTCACCCTATTCTTCATCTTGCTGGGGTTACTTTTTCCAAATGGTATCAGTAGGGCTGCCAGTCCCCAAGGCTCTTTATTGATCATTCGCTGAGCTCTATCTTCCTTCTGTAAAATCCAGGCACTTTCTCTGGCCATAGCTACAAATTTCTCCAGCTGTGGCAGATTAACATTCTTGCTGATATTAAGGTCTTGTTCAAAGGGATTCCAGATATAAAGAGGAGACGACTCAGGTTTATTTACTTCCTTTCCCTGCAGACAGTGTAAAGAAAAAGCCAAAGTTGCTTATATGAATTATAGGCTGAGCAAATAACAAATCACTTGAATTATAAGATTAGCATTAGCAGTATTTTGACTTACTGGAGAACTTTTTGAAAAAAAAAAGTCACTATTAGTCAAGTTAATTTTCCTGTCAACCTGACCGTATGACTTCTGTTCTCTGAATCTTCTCAGTAGTGGTTTTCATTGCCACATGCAGCTTAGATTTCTTTCAAGGCAAAGAACACACAGCTACAGCTTAGCCTGTCTTTTGGCCATTCTCCCATTCGCTTTTCCACAAACCTCAGACCTCACTCATTGCAGCCTTCTACTCCTACCTCCATTTGTGTATGAGCAGCAAGAGTGTGTCACATTAACCTGCACAGCCCAGTTTGATAAACTAATACAAGCACTGAAACTGTTCAAGCCATTCCTTTCTCTGTGCTCATGAAGAGCTGGTGTAACAAAACAAGATTACTGCCTTGGCTGAAATTCCTCCCAGTTCAGTATGCCTTTTAAGTGCAGAGCTACTCAGGTTTTGGTCCACTTTTGGACACTTAGAGTAGTACAAACACAAGTTGTTGACAAAAATGTAGTTTGCTATTTAAATAACTTCCATCTTAATGCTTATCAGTGCTACTTAGCTGACCTGCTGTGTATTACAGAACCTCTTCAAGCCTTACACTCAAAGCTCTAGCAGGAACTTACCAGCTACTGTTACAGGAAGTGTCCAAGTACATGCTATATACTTCTGCCTCAGGGTCAAGAGGACTGATAGTTAAACAGAAAAAGAGCAGCAGCACAGACATTTCCCCTCACTAGCTCAGGCTCCAACACGGGTCCTGTTTGCCTTTTTTAAGATTTAATGGCAAGCAAAAGCTATTCAGGTTAATGAATCAGTTTCTACAATCAACCTGCAGTGGCAAAAAGAGCTCTTATGTCAGTAATCCATAATACCCAAGCAGGAAACAGAACACAAGCAACAGAGTATTCACAGAGCAACACAGCTCTGAAATCTCCAATCCTGCAAGCAACCCAGCAGGAGCAGGTGTGAGTTAAAGTAGTTACATTTATATGCATTTCTGTTGTACTTGAATATACACACGTAACAATAAATTGCATGACTTAAACACACAAAGTAAACCAAAGTGAAGGCACAAAATGATCACGTTACCTGTCATGCTTACTAAGTTGTGAGTACATTTACAGTAGGCTGATACAAACTGCAGTAGGAAGCTCAAACTCCAAAAGCAAGTTTAAGAACTTTGTTGTAAATTTTAATGCAGAAGCTGTGTGGGTCTGGACTCCCAGTTTTAAATGCAAATCCTGATAGCACACAGGGTTTGTCACAGATTTTTGCTATGATATATACATCATGACATTTAAAAAGTTTTCCTCTCACAGAGGCAAAATAGCTTCTACATTTTAAAACCATTTATTACAGGGCTGTCAAGAAAAATCATACAGCTTTAGCATCAGAGTCAGTGCTTTCCAACATCTCCTAATAATGATATCAGAATGTTCTTAATGGAGGTGTGATTTGGGTCCGAGAGGAAAACTCCCTTCCATAGAAAGGACTCAGTTGCTGGACACAACCAATTTAAATGTACTTTGTATATACAATTTAAAATTACAGAAATTGTTGTTTAGCATAGGTAGTTTGTCAAATGGCAGGATAGATATTCAATTGATAATTATGAGAAATTAAAATTCATTTACCTTTCGGAGATTTATTGAATTCTTTCTGAAATCAAAGTTTCCAAAATATTCAAAAAATTCACCCAACAATACATCTAAGGAAAAGAAAACCAACAGTCGTCAGTAACATGAGGCTTACTTTCAATATGCTCAGAAAAAAATTTAAAAACTGATGAAAATTTACCTACCAACTGTTTCTGTGTTTTTTGTAAGTTTAATCTTCCTTAAATCACTAACAAATGAGCAATCACGGCCTCCAATTACAAGCTTGTCTTTTTGATCTGAAACAAAAAATGAAGGCACGATCTGAAGTGATAAACAATAAAAAGTCATTGCATTGTATTCAATAAAATTGAGATAACACTAAATTCAGACTGAATTCAATGAATGTGCATATTAAGTAAACCAAATCAGGAGTTCACAAACGAACTTTCAGGTTAAGAGTCAATTTATGCACTTAAAGATCTAAAAGAAAAAAGTCTATGGAAGGGCAATGGAAAAGAAGCATGAGTAAATGGTGGGGTTTTGAAAGCCTACAGGAACATGACATCTTTGTATCTCTGAAGCTAGTCCTAGTAACAAACCTATTATCTCTGCATACAGAGTTTTATTATGTCCCAAACAGTGCAAGTATTTGTGATATTATCACAAATAATACCTACCTTTATCGGAAAAAGATCAGAGAATTACAAATATTCTTATAAAATTTCAACATGTGTTTTTCATTTATGTTTTAAAACTCTACAGACTTCAAAATGGAAATACTTAAACTGATTTTAAAACAACTGAACACAAGACACCTTTGTCTCTGCTCAAAGAGCTCAAAGCTTCCAAGCAGGCTTGTCAACAAGTAGAAGGCATGAGCAAAGAATCAAGAACTTGGGGTGTCATTCTCTATGCTTTCACTGATTTACTGAAGATAATGCACACTAAAAGCTACATATGAGATAGCCAGAACAGCTTGTTTGTGCAGATATCAGAGTTATTTGCAGGTGGCATGAGCAGTCTCAAGGCTATTACAAATTGTAAGAGAAAAATAGAGCCTTTTATTTTAGACATTTGGTTCCTATAAAACAATATGCATCATATCAGCCTGCACAAAATCCTTAACAACTGCAGAGACATTTGAGACCTTGCAAGTCTTCTAAGAACTAAAATAAAAAATAAACAAAAATCAGCCAGCAAAGGATCACTGAGCAAATAAATGATTTTTAATTACCTCTAAGTAGAATTTACTACTATATTGAAAATAGACTGTTTTGCTTTCAAAAATGCATTATTTTCAATAACAACAACTAAAAAGTAAAACTTCCATACTCCATCAAATTTAAGGCACGCATATTTGAGAGCATAAAGAAATTGCTTGGTGTTATAGATCCCTTTAGAGAAAACAAATGTGAAACCACTTCAATAAGCACATAGACAGCTGTCCATACCTGCCAGTTCTTTCAGTTGGTCTAGTGTTGGAATGATAGGTGGTGATCTCTTTTGCAGAAAAAACATGACCATCATGGTCAGAGAGAAGTTTGTAATCCAGGTACCAGGAACACTGTTTGTAAGTCCATGAACACGGGCCCAACACCGCACACTGAACACCAGCGCTCTCACACGGGGATCCAGAGAGCCATAGATATACAAGAGTTCTGAACTTTTTATAGCAATGCTGAAGAACAAATGAAAAGTTAAAGACATATAAATAATTAGAGAACTGCAAAGTAACAGGCACAGTGTTTATTGTTCAAGCCCTATGGCATCAGCAATAAGGGAACTGGGTATCCGTTGAAAAAAAAAAAAACATTTAAATTTTAAGCATTTAGAAAGACAGAAGTGGATGCCTGAAATTGTCCAGAATGAAATGTCTGGCAGTTTTCCATGGTAAGAAGGAGCCAGTTATGGGTGAACAATAATATTGCATTTGTACTGTTTCTTGTTTCCTTGTTCTACATCACAGTGGGAGAAAACATAACCAAAAATCCACCATCAAGTACTTAGATGTGAAACTTTTCTGAATCAAAGCATAAACCCAGTTTAGCCACAATTGCCTTTGAGGTACATTAGTTAACACCTCTATCCTAATATATAATAAAATACAACTAAAACTTCTTCTACAACTTTTATCTTAAAGGTAATAAAACATTGCACCGAAAAATATGTGAAGTGCAGAAACACAGTGAATCTGCAGAACAAGTCAATTTGGTAATTTTCAAATTACTGATGTTTGGTCCTGCTGAAAAAAACCAAACAACTAATCTGAAAGGATAAAGGTTTTCAGATGGATTAGTTTTTGATCTGCTTCATCATATGGTCATAGAAACATTCATGTAAGTCTACAAATGAGAGGGCAAGAATTAGCAGAAAAAAAAACGTTAGCATGGTTTGAAAGCGAAATTTACTTTGGGGTCAGTTTTAGTCTGAAGTGCTTGTTGAACTACAGTTGCAGGAGTTTTTACTCCTAATTTTGCACTGAATTTTTCTAAAAATCCACTATGGCATTTCGGAGAAGTTTACCATGTCAAAGTTCTGTACCACCTGGACTTCTGAAATTTCAGCTGCGAAGTGCTTCCCTGTGTCCACAGAGGTTATTACTTCAAATGATGGCAAGACAACACACACAGTGACCACCAGCCACACCTTCAGCAGGGGATTATAAGTCTGCACAGAACTGCATGCTGACCTTCACTGTGGCTATGTATACAAAATAAATTTTATTTGCTCAGTACTGTCTTAAAAATTCCTGCATATTCTGAAACAGAACTTTGGGTATTCAGAAAATTCAGCCTAGGACCCAACTGTAGCTAATGGAGGAAAATTACAAAATCTGCACTGAAAGTTGGATAAAAAGTATTCTGAAATAAACCCACCCATATTTTACTATTCCCTTACAATAATTAAAAGGGATAGTAACTATTTTTCAATTATGTGTCCTTATGTGAGAGCCACAGATGTATACTGGATTAAGGTGGATATTTCTTAATAAAATGTGACAGCAAAACAAATTATATGCTTCACTATTAACCAAATATGAACAAGCTGGAAGAGGAAAAACAGATGCAAAAGGCTGTATTTCTAAGAAGCCTGCTCCCTCTGTTGGGCACTGCTGTGCAAGGTCCTAAATGACAGTAACAGTGAGTTAATTTAGCATTCAAGGTACCTTGCAAGAAAGTAGGTGTATGCAGGCACTTGAGAATCCAAAAAAGTACATCAAAACAACTAGAAGCCTAGGCTCTGAAAACTAACACAATGGAGCTGCTTAATCCAAAAATCAACACAATCAAAACAATCAGCACAATCAACCGAAGGCTCTGCATATACCCATATACTTGAAGGGAAGTAATGACTAACTAACACTGCCTTCTTTCAGTGCCTTATGATCCAACCTTATTATATAAAATGGTTTTAAAGTCTTCAGTTTCAGCTAGCAAGTATATCTTATACCGGAGAACGATGCCTTAAGCACATTAAAACCTAAGATCTAGAAGTCAAAATTATCCTTTTTACTTTCAAAGCCAACACTCACTTTGTTAAGAATACAGAAAGGAGTAGATTAAACAATTTTCATTACAGATCTGCAGAACATAAAGACATTAGTGTTCTTCCCAAACTTTTTAAACCATATCTCACCTGTTGCTCACTGACAGATCACACTGGAATCCTGTTGGTTGATGGGAAAACTTCACCAGAGGGCAACGAGCATTGAGTATCTTCTGTACACCCATACATCCAGGACCAAAATTATCAAGGCAGTCACCAATCACAGAAAGAATTTTCTGAGTTGCTAATCTTTCAGTCGGTAATTTTTTCATTTGATACTCCATTTCAAAGGGACCTTTTTTCTAATACAAAATTTTAAAAGTAACTATTTGTTCTGGAACCAGAGACATTTAAAAATACTTCTGAAAGAGTACACCAACTTGCAAATGAGTGTGTACAATGAGAGACTGAAAGACAAGAATTATTCAAAGCAGCCCACAGAATTTTAAAAAGATAAAACCCTATTGCTGTCCCTCTTACATACTTTTTTCAGTGACTCAATTTTTCCCGGTTAATAGTGAACAGCTTTGTGTGAAGTTACTTGTTCAGATGAGGATGTAACACTACTACATCTCACTAGTGCCTGAAGTAATTCTGGAGTTCCTGAGAGCATGTATGTGCTGACTAAAAGAAAAGCATACAGTTACATTAAAAAGAGGGAAAAAAAACCCATATCACAACTGATTTCAAATCACCATTAATTCTATTTCAAATCCTCAAAGAGAAATTCATTAATAGTGAATTAAGTAGCAGTGTAAAAGAAAATGTCTTTTTCATTTAAAAAAAAAGTACTATGTAAATAGCTTAATCCTTCAAAATGATTAAGTTTTTACAACACTTAAAATAATTACTTCAGATCATAGAATTATAGAATCATAGAAAGGGTTGGGTTGGAAGGGCTCTTCAAAAGTCATCTAGTCCAATCCTCAAATCACAGTTTTTCTGACAAACAAAAAAAAGCAGAGATTTATTTACATAACATCAGATGTGAATTTTCCTGTAGGTTTTTGTATTTTGAGTTGTCAGATTTGTATTTTATACCTCAATAAAATAACTTCATACCTATAAAATTTATCTTCTCTTAATAGTCTGTCTTTGGTTTTATGCCTCAGCTAATTTTGCTCATTATTTGGCACTGATTTATCCTCCTTGGAATGTGTCATGGGTGAATGCATGTTAGACAAAAAGCATTTCACACAGTGACCTAACTACTTTGAGACATAAGAGGAAGTTACTTTTGCTGTCACCAGGTTAGTGCAAAGAAAACACAAACTCCCAGACAGGTGAAACAATTCAGAAGTTATGGACCTTGCAACCTCTCTCACAAACACACTTCAGGTGCTGAAATTCTGAGCTGCTCTGGCAACAACTGAGGTGACTGCTCCTGCTCTCCTTTTGCCAACATTTTTCCGGCCAGCACGTGTGTTTGAACATACCAAAGACTTTTTTGTAATGATAAAACAGACACTCATCAGACACTCACACATGCACACATTCTTATTTGTGTCTTCATATGTGTACCCCACTATATAACTCAGTAACTCTTCTGTAGCATGAAGTCAGCTTTTTAAAGTAAGGAGAAAAACCTGACAACCCTCCCGAAATGCATATGCACACACACATGCAGAAAATTATGCTTCAGAACATGGGGGACCCTAAAAATCAACACCAAGCTTTAAAAAAGCATGGATGAAAACAAACAGTTCCAGAGAAGAACACCCAACAGTAGGATGGGATGATCTTACATTGCTGAATCAGTTTCAGAGGATGAGGGTTTTTTCAATACTGAAATTCACCTTGACAATAAAAAAAACCTATGAAAACACCAAATCACCATCTTCCTATTGCCAGAAAGATCTCTTTCATGTCACATCCAGTTTCTTTAAGTTTTCAGGTACAAATATTCAAATAAACTTGCTCACAGTCTATAGTATGAACTACTGCACTACCCATGTATAAACAAACTGATTCCTGCGTGTGAAACAGGCAATGAGCTGCTCTGTTGAAGAAGTGCAAGACTGGAGACGTGTGACATAATCTTACCGTTGTTGTAGCATGTTTTTCTGCAACCCTGAAGTCCAGAAACATGTCCACATCACATCCCAATTTGCCAAAGGTGTTGACTGAAGAGCCAAATGGCTTTACTGTGCTGTCTGGAAAATACGCACGGGCGAAATCCCGAACCAGGGAACAGGCCAGGAATCGGAGCCTGATATTTTCCTCTGTAAGTTGATACTCATTCAGTAGAATATACATCTGACTGCTTACCTGGTTATGAAAATTAACACTGTAAAAATACAATTACACACCTATCTGGTAACATATATTTTAATCTACTTAATATAATTGCAATTAGAATTTTCTTTATATCAAACAGATTTCTTACAGAAATTTTTTGTACAATTAAAATTACTAATTTAATGTATTTTTCCATGTCGAACCATTCACACAAAATTCTAACAGAGATCACTTTTTTCAAAATAGAAGTAAATTGTTTTATAAGTTATACACAGCCACCTGCAAATCTCAAATGGATGTGGTTCATTTTGAATTGAATCCAGAAAGCTTTACTTACACTGTCTGCAAGACAAAGCTTCTGAATAAGCTCTTTCACTGGAATGTGGGACTGAGGAGAGAGGTGAAGTGGTGTCTCCTCAGCACCTTGATGCACTGGGTTTTTCATCGTGAATGTAAAAAGTCTGGATTTAAATGGGACAACATGATGCTCTGCAGCACTTGGGATTTCAATTGCATCCTGCAATGAGGCTATACTGTTCTTTTCTGAAAATTCTATTAAAGCATGGATTCCCTAAAACATTAGAATGAAAATAGACAGGGTTAGACAAATGCAAACAAACCTTGAACTGATTGTACTGATATTATTCAGATGTTCCTGGGAGTACTGAGACAGTCCTGAAGATGTAAGCTAAGCTCTGTAGCTCAATGCTTTTTAGACACTTGTCCACAATAAGTCAAAAATATTTACAGTATGCTATTCTTGGCAGTAAACACTAAACATAATAGTTGTAAAATGTATTTATCTTCACAACTGTAATGCTCAAGAAACATTTTAAAAGTCAGCTCTATTGTTAGAACAATGAACACTACTACATAAAAGTTTCAAAGATGTGAGAAACAGCTTGCTAGCTATCCCTTTGAGATGTTGCATAGCTGACTTTTGAATAAAATTCTGTTGCTCAGCAATTTTTAAACATTAAAAAAGAGAAAAACTAATTTAATAATCTAATTCCATGTAATTTGCTTAACTTGTACATATAAAGACTTGAGCAAATGCTAGTATTTATAAGTCTAGACTTTAATTTACATTGTTAATTACTTACACGATTCTCAAAAAAAAAATGACTCTTAATGTTTCCATGAGTGGATAAATACTGCAGTAATTTTTTTTCATTAAGTTTTGGTGGGCACTTAATTAAAACAGTCCTTTCTGCTTGCTCCGATCGTTCTGTTTGAACCTCAGTGAATGTCTTCTTTCTGGTACTGACTTCAGCATCTGTTAGAAGGAAAGAACATCAGGGGTTTATATAAAGTAAAAATATTTAACATTGATTTTAGTACACTTAATTTCTTCCTCTGGATTGAACAACTGAACAAAGGTTTGTCCTGGCTCTCTAAAAGGGTTTCAGCAAAAGATGAAATAATGATGAATTAATGAAAGACACAAACATGAGTGCTTCTCTCACAAATGCATACATCTATAGGTATAAGGAATAGGAAAGGTAGGGAAAAAAACAATACTGCCTCCCCTGATGCCACAGGAAGCTTGATGATACAAGGCATCTTTGCTCTCCTTTGATTCGCTCTTCACTGTGAAAAACTCAGAGCAGAAAGTTGGACTCTACATACGAGTCTGGAAATACCAAGCTGAAATGAAAATATAATCTCTTTCAGCTACCAAAAAACCACTTTCACCTTTGGAACAATTTAAGACTTGCTTATTTTTACAACTCATCACCTTCTTTTACAGTAAACTCCTACTCAAAATTCTCACTGAATACTATACTTCCATCTACTCTACTACAATAAAACCACAGATCAGTTACCTCTCACCACACTACTGGCAATCTACATTGCTGCTGACAACCTACAGAATTACCATGGAAATCAGATGTGCTGGAACATCCAGAAACACATAAACTTTATTCTTGATTGCATAAAGGAAAAGGGGCCATGTCCCAGATTTTTAAATCATACTGACTTTCCTGCCTAAGTTTCAAACTAACCCATTGACCACATGACATTACCAGAGCCTATGAAGCTGCTCCCTGTTGACACTGCCATTCATAACTCAGCCTGAGGAGATGAAAAGTGTATTTCCCTGCAGCTACTGCCTGCTACTGAAACATTCAATGAAGAGCCAGCTCTTCGTTCTATGTTTTTGCTCTGGAGGCACCCATGGGATACTGTGGCCTTAAGGAAATCTTAATTATCACCCAATTACACTTCTTAGCATTTGTTTTTTTTTTTCAAAAAATAATTCCTTTTACAAGTTTATTGTGCTCCCACACAAGTTTGTAAACAATAAATACCCAGAGCAGTTATTCCAACAGCTCAGTTTTATATAGTAGTTTTCATCAGAAGACCAAAGAAGCACTTTATGAAGATGATAAATATCCTGGTTTTCGTAAGGGCAGAGAAGCATGACTGACATGGATGAAGAACAAGTCTCATGGACAAGTGATACAATCAGGAGGTGAACCCAGATCTTCTAACTCCCACAGCTCTCTGCATTAGGCCAGAGTGGCTTTGTGATTCTTGCCTGACTTACACGCTTAGCTACTATAGCTGAAGACATGCTCTGGCATCTCTGCCTGGCTCTGCTGTCATTTGCACAGTGTGAGCACAGCACAAATGTAGATAATCACATACAAGTGGTGACTATAAGCATGGCAAGCAGACAACTCTGGAGTCTCCCCTGTTCCATGCATTTCCAGTTAGAGCAAGAGTTTCACTATCATTTTAAACAGGTACACACCAGTGCTGCTGCTGGAAGAAACAGCTCTGTCCCTCCACACATAATGTAACAGTAACTCTGTCCTGCCTGCTGATGCTAATGTCAGCATACACACAGTCCAGCAGCAGCCCAGGTGAGACTAATGGTCAAATTTGTACACCAAAACAAGAATTATGAACTGGAGTTGGGAACTGTTCTTTAATACAATTTGCTATATATTTGCTATTACAAGGATATGAATGGCAAAAGACTGTTGATTTTGTCAAATTGTGGTAATACAGTCTGATCTTCTCCTTTCTTAAAAAAAAAAAAAAAAAAATAGCTACTTGATGTTTTTCAGGCTCTGAAACATTAACATAAGAAGCACAGGCCTGAGGCTGACAGGTGCCTAACCTGTAGGTTACGGGGTGCACCAAGCAATGGACACAGACACTGCACCAGTTCTTGGATTGTGCTTCAGACACGGCAACAACCAAAACTTCTCCGATGTCCCTCTAAGGAACAACCACCGTCACTCCACTCACCTCTAGCTGACATCTGAAGTTTAATAAACTAAGCCCTAAGCAACCTGAGCGGATTTTGTTGTCCTGGACTGCACCCTGAGCCTAGGGTCGGGACAGCACCGAGTACCCTGCCTGTGGCCGGGGCTCCCCGGAACGCCGCTACAGCCCCAGGAGCCGCTCCCAGAGCCGCAACACGCCCCGCACACACTGCACCCGGCCGCTCCGCTCTCCAGGCCCTCTTCCAGGTTCATCACCCGCCCCGGCCCGGGAGAAACCGCCGGGCAGCCCCGCTTCCACACGGCAGCCCGGCCCGGCGACCCCTACCTTCACCCGCCTCCTCGGCGCCTGCCTGCGGTGACCGCTGCACGGCGGCGCCGGAGGAGCCGAGGCGGACCTGCTCGGGGGGCTGCCCGCAGCCACCATTCCCTGCGGGGCCGGGGAGGCACAAGCGGCCCCGCAGCAGGGACAGCGCCCGCCCGCCCGCGCGGTGCGCCATTACCGGGCAGGGCAGCGCGGCGCCGGCAGCAGCATCCGCGCAGGCGCCAGCGGTCGCGTTGGACGGCGCCCGACGAGGCTCAGCAGTCCTCCGTCTGGCGCGGAGGGGTTCCTCTGTGCACTGCGGAGCCTCTGGGTTACGGGCGCGACGTTTCCCGGGGCGGGAAGAGCAGCTTGTGCCGCCCAAGCGTGTGGAAACGGGCAGCTGCCTCCGCGATGGGGGAGCAAACCGATCCGATCCGGTCCGGCCCGGCCCTAGGCGCCTAGGTGCGGGAGGAGCCTTCCCGATGTGAGGAAGCTCTCAGTGGCGGGGCCCGTGGTAACCTCTGCTGTGAGCCCTGGCAGCCAGGGCAGGAGCATAAAGGTGGTCATGGAGGTGAACCTGAAGGGGAAATGGAATGGTTTTCCTGTCCCGCGTCAGGGGTGCAAAAGCGGGGTTACTGTAGAAATGGTGTCAAGGCTGTTCTGGGAGGCCAGGGAGGTTGGGGTGCAGGAAGTTGTCCCTGGGTTGCCCAGTTATTCCCTGGGTGTGGAATGGAGAAGATCAGAGTTTTCCTCAGTGCTACAGACAGTAATTGATGTAAAACTTTCGAGTACATCTGTGCTGTGTGTTAGGGGCCATGTGGCCACAGAACCACCCACAGCACACCCACAGCCAGGCAGATAACTCGGGTTAGCAAACCTTAACTACTGACCTATGCTCCTGGAAACTCCGTGCCTGTCGGTAACAGCTATAACCTTACTAACTTTGGTTTGTACCCTAGGATGATCCAAAGTCCAGAGAGTAGATTGCTTTTAAAATGCTACATTTCCATTTATATACATACGAAATGGGGCAGAAACTTGTGTTTCCTCCATCTCTCTCCATGGTAATTATGCAAATTTCTTCTGGAATTCTATGACTTGTCCTTTTTTAAAAAAAACCCTCTTTTTCTCTTTGAAGCTAGTCTAAAAAAGGAAAATGGTTTCATTAAAATTAATTGTGGGGTTAGGAAAACTAATAACCCAAACATGTGCCTGAAAGAAGATACCTTAGGTATCCAAGCGTGAGACCTGCTGCCTGCTGCCTTAACCTCCTACTTTAAAGGTGCTGCCAGTTCTGCACTCTTCTAGGTGTGGCCTCCTTTTAACCTCCCCTTTACCTTTTTCTTAAATCTTCATAACTTTTGTCCTTTGTTTTTTCTTCCTTTTGTCATCTGCATGTTCTTGCATTTTTGTCACAGACATTTCTTAAAAAATGCACTGGCCTGCATTGTATATATTTATATTTATATTTATATTTATATTTATATTTATATTTATATTTATATTTATATTTATATTTATATTTATATTTATATAGCACCTATCACCATATTGATAAACATTCTTTGGAACCACTCTGACAGCAGAGGTAAGAACAGGAGTCAGCCTATTAGTACCTCAGCACTTCTGTTGCCAACCAATTTAAAAAAAAACAACAAAAAACCACAAGACTTTTCTGCCAGCCTGCCTGGCTTGCACCATCGAGCACGTTCAACAAAGAGGATGCATATTGCTTTATGGAGGCTTGCCAGTGTATTAATTAAACTGGAAGAGTGTAGATTTAGGTTAGACATTAGGATGCAATTCTTCACTACGAGGGTGGTAAAACACTGGAACAGGTTGTCCACAGAGAGGTTGTGGATGCCCCACCCCTGAAGTGTTCAAGGCCAGGTTGGATGGGGCTTTGAGCTACTGGTTTAGTGGGAGGTGTCTTTGCCCATGGAAGAGGGGTTAGAATTAGGTGATCTTTGAGGTTCCTTCCAACTCAAACAATTCTGTGATTTATCATGTGTATGTTTTGGAGAATAAACCATGCGTGAACAGAAGTTAACCCTGCTGGCATTGTTCTGCATATGAAAATGTGATACTAAACAAAATCAGGTAGTGATCCTGGCTGAATCCCTGCATGTTTCAGAGTGTTGTTTGTGCCATAATTTGAGCAATTTAGAATAACATAGGAGAAGCTGAAACGTGACAAAGGACTCAGTGTGTCCAGATAATATAAACAGGAAAGGATTTGTATGCACTGATAATAAACACTGAAGCCTAAGGTGGGTGTTTGTCCTGAAACCTTATTGACTTCAGTAAGGAAATAGCCATTATAGAGCAGATTATAAGAAAAAATACAGCTTGTGTCTCGAGTTTTGGAGACAGATTCAGCTCACCAGCTCCTAATGCTGCGGCAGGTGGTTCTGGCAATCAAGAGGTGCTGCTTCTCCCTGAAAACTAATTTAGTGAAGAGGAAGTGTTGGGCACTACAGTCTTGCAAGAGTTACTGCCTTTTAGATGAGAAATAAAATGTAATCCTGCACAGCTACCAAACTCGCACTACTGTCTCCCAGAGTATTTAAATCCTACTGCCACTAACAAATCCTTCCCATTATTGTCCTAAATTCCATCAGAGTTCCAACTGAAGTTTTAGCAGATAATGCTTAAACTTAGTGGCTCTGGGAAGCTGGTGGGATCCCCTCTAGACAGACACAGAAACACCAGGGGCTTTCAGGAGGGGGGTTCACCCATGCCACCACAGTGTCGTGCAGCTGCCACCAGGAAACGCCACCGCCAGGACACGACAGGCAGGATCAGCACGACAGCGGGGCCCGGGCCGCCCCGTCCGCCCCTCGAAGCCCTGGGGGCAGGGCACCGCTCGCTCCCGCCTTCCAGGAAACCGAAATGGAAACCTCGGCCGGAGCCGCCCCGGTCCCACGCCCCCGGCCAGGGGCGGGCGGTACCACCTGCGCCCTTCCCCGCCCCCGGAGTTCCCCCCGGGACCCGGCCGAGCGGCTCCGGCGCCGGCTGCGTGTGGACGGGCGGCGCGGCCTCTCCTGGAGCTCCGCGGGTGAGCGGGGCCAGGGGAGCCGGGGGGGGAGGAGAGATGGCGGGGCCGACCGGGAGGGGGGCAGCGCGGGTCCCGGCGGGTCGTGAGGGGAGCGGAGCGGAGGGGGCAGCGCGGAGAGAGCCGGCAGAGCCCCGACGGGTCGGAGCGGGACAGGAACGGGGCTGCGAGGGCGGCTCAGCTGCCTCTCCGCTCGTCCTCCTCCTGGTCCGGCTGGCAGGAGGGATGGAGGGGCAGGGGGTGAGGGCTGGGCAGGGTCTGGCTGCCTCGGCCTCCTGAACCGCGGGAGGAGTTTGATGTGCAGCACCTGTGCTGGGCTGTGTGGGGCGGAGGGGGGGCACTGAACATCCCCCTGCTGGAGCTGGGCTGCTCACAGCTGTCAGCCCTGGAGGGGGTTGTTTTGTTTTTCCCAAGTGAGTATCTGAAATATTGTAGGAATTGAAATTGTTCCTATATCTTGCCCGGAAACAGCAGAACCTTTTTTTCAAAGGACTGGATTTTTCAAGGTCTGTCAATAATTTACCTTAAAAAGCACTTTAAAAGTTGCACTCAGCAGTTCCATGCAGCTTTTGATTACTTTTTTGTTTGTGGTGTTGGGTTTTTTTGTTTTTTGTTTTCTTAAAATGTATTGTAGTTCTTATTTGTTTTCTTGTTTTGTTGGTCCTTGACACACACACAAAAATGCCCTGGGGCTCATAAGTTTGGTAACTAGTAACTCCTAATATGATGGATATAAGGGTGCTCTCAAGCAACACACTTTTCAGAAAAAAAGGGGTTTAAAGAAAAGGTACTCATGACAAACAGAGAAGTGAACTCTTTGCTTGCAAATTACTCATGTGATGATGTTGCAATAATGGCAGATTGGGAGAAAGAGTTTTGTGCTTTAGCAACTGACTTAAGTGCTTACTTAGTTTCATTTTTACACTGTTCCTAAAACAGGTTTCTAACTGAGAACCTAAATCTACCATACTTAGTGATGTATTTTTTTAATGTACCTGTATTGTATAGAATGATTTAGAACATTGCTTGAGTGCCCACCACAAATACTAGTAGAGGTTTTTAGGGATAAATAGAAGAAAGAAATTCCTTTTGGCAAATGGACACCTTTTTTGTCAGTGGTGGAAATATAATACATAAATTGCTGCATAATTTAAAAAATAGCTTTATGTAGTCTAGACACTGCTGTCATTATGTAAACATTTAGTGTTTGAAATTTGCTAGATATGGGGAAAAATGAAGGGTCTTTCGCTTTTCTCAATCATTAAAAACACAGAACTGAGAATATGCAGGTTACAGTAAGTAACCTTGTTATTAAGAGCTTTTTGCAAAGTAATGAAACTGTCAAGAATAGCATTATGCTGTTTTTTGAGGACATTCTGAGGAACAGAGCAGAGCTGGCACTTAAGGAAAGCTTCATTTGGTCTGTACTGTACAGAGGTGTTATGCATGGAAATGTTATCAGAGAGTTAATTAGTTTAATTTTAGTATGTACTTGTCCTTATCCACACACTAGAGCATCTCATGTTTTTCTTTAGAAAGTTCCTCAGGACCAGTTTCTCACCTTACCTGACTTTTTACATGCAGTCTCAGTTCTTTTTATGACTGGAGAAGTTGTTTTCTCTCCACCCCCCACTAATGAAGCACCAAAAATTGTACAAAGAATAAAACTTCTGCTGTGGGGAAAAATAGAAATCCCCTTTATAATAAAGAATATACACTTGCAGGCTTTGATAACAGCCTTGGGGATAGAGCAGGATGATTCTAGGGGTTAGAAAACACCCCTGGCATCTTTTTTTTCTTGCGCAGGTTGGAAAAACCTGACCTCTCTCAGCACTCCAGATGCTCACAGCTCGAGCAGTGCCAGGGAAACCACAAAGTTTCCTACCCAGCTGCCCTGATACTGGGGATGCTCTCAGGTTGACTTGCAGCTGGGTGAACAGGTGTAGGGTGCTGGTGAAAGTCACTGTGTCTTTCTTGGTGGGATGAGGGAATGGGTAGCTGCACTGCCACTGTCACCCCAGGGGCTTGACAAGGTACTACAGGCTCCCCCCTCACCCATTCCTGTGCTGCAGCTGCTGAGCTGCCCTGTCCTGTCCTCTCCTCTCCTGTCTTTTGAACTCTCAACACGTGGTCTCAGTTTCTTTGCCAAGTCAGCCGCGTCATTTTACTTGGTTTTCTTCAGCGTTAGTGCTGACGTAAATACTCTAACCCATAAGAAATATGTGCCACAAAGCTTCCACGTCCTTGAAGGGAGGGTAAGAAAGATAATGATCATAACTAGAAACTGTACCTGGGCATTGCTACGTGGCCTCAAGGGACCAGGTCTGCTGCTTGTCCTTGAGATAAATTGGTTGTGCTTGCTCCTTTTGCTTTTTTCTTTTTTAAAAGTATTTTGGTCTTGTTATCTTTTGCCAAAAATAGATGGTTGCAGTGGATAATGAAAAAGGGAAGTGAGACCCCTCTAAACAGGGCATGCTCTCCTCAGTTCTGCTAGAGGACATGGAGTTTCTTCTCTTCTTTGCTACTAGCAAGTAGGAGGCATAGAGGGTAAAATTCAGGATGTAACCATGGAAAATTTGTTTTTCGCTACTACTTGGAAATCTGGATGATCATAGCTTGATGCTGTTTTGGGCTGTCATGTTGGGTTTTTTCTGCAAAAAAGTCCCCTGTTACCTCAGCCTTGTGATTACTCTTTTTTCTTTCCATGAAGCCTGTGAAGCAAATGATCATATGTGTATAAACCAGTCCTTCTGCTCAGGCTGGTCTGCCATGGCTTTATTTGTTTTCCTTTTTTTAATAGACTGCTACAGAACACTGTGAAATTATCATCAGTGGTAAATGCGTGTTCAAGAAACATGACGACTGTAGGGATTATATTGAGACATTTTTTATGGTTTTGTGTGATGTAACAAGGATAAATACAAGGTAAGAGCTCTTAGACATTTACGTGTTGAAAACTATTTGTTTAAGTATGTTAATGACTGACCATGCATATATTTTTTAACTTGAACAAAGCAACTCTCTCTGGCTTAAGGCTTTAACCTGGGATGGGGAGGAGCTGCTTGGGATGTTGAACCCCATTTCTTGTAGTGGAAGTTCACTTGAGCAAAATGGTCAAGATTTATCTTAATCAGCTATAGTTAGGGCTAGTGAGGATAGACCAAACTGCTGAAAACTGCTTCAAAAGTTTACTGGTTTTATGATAATGCAATTTCTGGCTTTTCTGAACCTAGTGAAAATTTCAGTTCAAGTCTAGTTCTGTTGGTTATTTGCAGAAAAGATGAGTTGTATATCTTATCTGGTGACTTGTGCTCTATGCAACAATACTAACAGACACTTATTACTGGTGGAATGACCTTGCTTCATGACCTTCTCTTCTGGACACATAAGTTGCTCATTGAAACTTGTGGATAAAACTAATTGAGTGTGTTTATATCTATCTGTGTCATTCATTTCCAAACAATGAATTCCTTCATCCTTTATTTCCAAATAATGAATTCCTTCATCCATACTGAGAGTGTTCCTTTATTTTGCATATCCATTAAGGAGAGGTTCCTTACATTTCATTTTCATCCATTCTACTAATTACAATTTTCTTCATAATACACAGCAATAATTTTAAACCTACGTGCATAATGATAAGCTGTCTATCATCCTGATCACTTTTCTTTTGTGCTTTGCTAAAATAAATGTAGATGAAAAGTGTTTTTAGGTTTGTTTATTTCTTTTTTTTTCAGGAGTGGTTTTGCAAAGTGGACAGTAATGGAGTATATGAGCACGGGTAGTGATAGCAAAGAGGAGATTGACTTGTTGCTAACTAACTTAAATATGTCTGAGGTGATAGACATCATGGAAAACCTTTATCCAGGTGGAGACCTTGCAGTCTATGAAGACAGCTTAATAACAATGTGTGAAGAGGCAAATCAGAATGAAGATCGAGCGGAATCTTTACTGTTTTGTGAAAGGGAGGTTTCTTTGACGTCCTCCGTCAAATACGGGACTGTGGAAGACCTTCTTGCCTTTGCAAATCAGGTGTCTAACACTGCAAAACAGTGTAAAGGATGCAGACAGCAAGAATCTGGAATCCTCTTGAATATGGTATGTCAGTTATTTTTACTGGAAATAGTAGACCTTAGGATTTAGAAATTATTAAGGAATCTAAATACATATCACCACCAGGCCCAGGAGTAACAGACATGCTGTTGTTCACTGTGTAACCCTGGGACTTGAGGGGATCTCTGAGATAATCAAATCTAGCCCTTGCAATCTCAGACAGTTATGGAAAAAGGTCTTTTGTGTGGACACATCCACTCTATGTTGCCTCTTGGTATCCCTGGAGATCAGAAAACATTTCCCGAAATTGAATTCCAACTTGAGACACGCAGTAAAAAAGCAAAAGCTGCAACTATGATGGTCTGTAAGTTTGGCAGCAAGGGTTTTCCAGTGCTTTGTGTTCACACAGTAAAAAGAGTTCATAATGCAAAACTCCAAAATAAAGCGCTAGGATCTATTTTGGTATAAGTAGTGAATTCACTTTATCTACATAAAATGTTAGGAGTAGTAATGTAAGGAGAAGTGGTGTATAGGATCAACTGTGACTTTCAGAATCACAATATTACGTAATATCACACAGTGCTAAATTCAGTAATAGGTGTGTTGTTTTGACGTATGTTCACTTTTTCCTGAGGATCATTTGTGTTTTTCAAGCATCTGCAGACATTAGTTTCATTAGACTGATGTTTTCTGTACTTAGGGTAGACACTGTTCTATGTACTCGTGGTTGTTTTGCTTGGCTGTTATTTCTACAGATGCATACAATTGGTATGAACCAAGCACTATTAGGTGCATGTGATCCCATTAAGCAACTGAGAGAACTGGAGGCAGGGCATTACCTGCACATGAATGTCAGCAGGTACATCTACATTATTATTTACAGCATTTTAGTTCAGATCAGGAGTGTTTCTGATCACCTAGGGACCCTGGCTGGCTGCACTCTGGCTCAAGGCAGAGAGGCTCCTGGAGTGCACAAGCTGGATTTCTTTCAGTTGAAACAAAACTGATGGATGTATTACAACCACAAACCAGCATTTACTCCACAGGACCAAGCTAGAAACTGGTCCTGAAAGCCTCCTGAAAACATGAATAGTGTGGTGGCCGTTGCTTTCGTGCTCAACAAGTCCATTCTCCTCAGTCTCTGTTACTTTCCAATGTAGGTGTAATCCATGTGCATTAGTTTGTCTTAGCTCCTTGAATTGCAGAAGTGAGCTGGTGAGGTGTATGGGTTGCTAGTCTTTCCCTGGGCTCTGATATGTAGAAGGGAAGCTCATTCTGTGTATGCTAAGCAAAATACATTTTATTGAACAACACACAGTCTGCATCAGTTAAGAACTTATCCTCCCCAAAATTAAGAAGTTCTAAGGATTAACTTACTTTATGTGGATACTAGTCAAAAATCACTAGCAGTGTGACTCCCAGTCTTTTTTAATTGAGTATAAAACTAGAAGGGGGTTGACATTATCATGGCAGACTTCTACCTTTTAATAAGGAGCAGAAACTCTTATACAAGATGGAAAATTAAAATGTGTTACCCTAGCAGTACATGTGATATTAGGAAATGCTGAAACTCTTGCTCACATTGTATAAGGTAGCCTGTGAGTAACAGGTATGTGGCATAACAAGTTAGCAGATTACAGGAAGGACAAACATGTGCAGGTAAATCTAATAACAAGAGGTGGGTAATTTCATTAACCCAGCTGCTGTTGTTGTTGTTTCAAGGCAATTAATTGCAACTTACACTTTGTAAGTTATTCACCAGAGAGAAACGTGGATGCCTGAGCTGTGAATGAATGCCACACCTCACATACTGTTCCCATTTGGTGTTTCTAAATAAAGACTGCTAAACAGATTGCATGCATCATGCACATGTAAAAGCGATATATTATTTTCTTTCCACTACATGTATAAAATTAATTAGTCTTGAAGTAGTTCTAACTTCATTGTGATTATTTACATATTTTTTTTTAAATTTCACTCCAAAGATCACACCCAAGAACGGACGCTATCAAATCGACTCGGATGTGCTCCTCTTTCCGTGGAAGCTGACTTACAGGAACATTGGCTCTGATTTTATTCCTCGGGGAGCTTTTGGGAAGGTGTACTTAGCCCAAGATAGGGAAACTAAGAAACGAATGGCATGCAAACTGGTATGTTGGTTCAGTAGTTTTATCTCTGAGCAAATATAGTACAACATGGCGCATACAATGTATTTTCAAATCTGTCAGCATCAGATTCCACTGCCAGGTTTGATCATCTGGGTTTTGTTGGCCTCCAAAAGGAAAGAAAAATTGGTGTTTTTAACTCTTAGTGTGTTTTAATTTTTTGGTTCTGAGACTGCAAAAGTTTCAGCATTTTAAAAGTGTCTGGAAGTCCATGCAACTGCAGTGAGGCTGGCCTGCTGTTGTGTGGGGGAAGGAGAGTTTCTACTTGTCTTGATGTACTCACAGTGTTAGCATGAGATCATGTGATAGCAGAACCCTGTTGTTGCAGGTGTTATTAGGATCTCATCCTTTAACTGGGATCTTCAGACATAAGTATTCTTTACTCCAGTGCCATTAATATTCTTTAGAGCTCAGCTTGCATGCAACTCTCACTGAGTTATGGGCACTGACTGGGCATAAGGTTGTGAGATATCTCAAGAAATCTGCTGGACACACCCCTAATTTAATGCAAGCCAATGTTTTCTTTCAACTTTACCTTTCAGCATAATATTCTGAAATGAGAATATTTAAGGCCAGTAAAAGCTCATCTGGGACACTGCTACATATTCCTTCACTGATATGTATTCTGTGTGTGAAAGAGTTGGGGGGGCAGTTGTACATCCTTCCCTTGCATCCAATGTATCCACATGGGGACAGATTTAAATTTGCCACTCCTGCATAACCCACTGCAGAATCAAAGCATCCTAATGTCTCTGAAAATATAAGCAGTATTTCTCACTGCAATAAAAATAATCTCATGTTTATTTCACAGCCACAAGTCTGAAAAGCAGTAGTAACTTTTCTGTGTGTAAGCAAACACTGCTTTCTTTGTCTTAGCAATCTGCTGTCAGTAAGAAATGCAGTGCTGCCAGGAGCTTGCTCTACAGCAACTTTCATTTCATGTAAACCATAAAACAGCTGATAAGGATTGAACTGAGGTCACTAATGGTCCTGAGCATCCTTGGTCTGTACACTGTGCTGAGTGCTGCAAGCACTGCTCCACGTGTCAGGCAGGTGTAAAGTTCTGGTAGAGCAGATGAGCCTGCACAAAGCTAATGGAAAAAGCAGTGAGTTTTTTGTCTCCTTCACCAGGAAGTTTGCACAGATCTTTTGCGTAACTACTGGATTTTAACGGGAATAACTCTTGCTACATTGCTTTTTCTGGAAGATTACACTTCTTATTTGGGCATGATTCCAAAAGCTCTCATATTTAAACATCATCTGAAAAGGAAGAAAAGTCACAGGATGAAAATAAAGCTCTGTATTTTAAAAGTGACTAGAAGTGCTTTGCTTCCTTCTTCCATTTTAATCTATAGGGTAACTAGTATAAGAATGGATAACGTGGGGTTTAGAGCTACTTACTCTGTTTTTTTTTCCTATGTCCTAGGTCCCAGTGGAACAGTTCAAGCCATCAGATGTTGAAATACAGGCATGTTTCCGTCACGAAAACATTGCTGAATTATATGGTGCTATTCTGTGGGATGAGACAATCCATCTCTTTATGGAAGCTGGAGAGGGAGGATCTGTCATGGAAAAGCTGGAGAGTTGTGGTCCTATGAGAGAATTTGAAATCATTTGGGTGACAAAGCATATTCTGAAAGGACTTGACTTTCTCCACTCCAAGAGAATTATCCACCATGATATCAAACGTATGTGTGTGTGATTCCTTGGGGTGCTTTCTGGTTCAGGCTGGGCTGGGGCTTCAGTGGAGAGACTGGGACTGATTTTGGGAGGGAGAGAGGGGAGGAGGGAGGGATAACGCTCAACAGATGTCAAGGTTGGGTTCTGGCAGTAATAGTTATGAAATCACTTCAGAGGGCAGGATGATTCCAAAGTCATTGTTCCTTTGCCTTTCTTGAACAACTCAATGTGAAGGAAAAATCTAAAGAAAATCAGGGGAATTATCAGTCTGTGTTAAGCCAGAGGTTTCCCCTCTTTCCATGTATATTCATCCTGAGTGCTTCCATGCCTACCTTCAAACTTGCACTTCCTCTTAGATACTGTGTTTCTGCATGGATGTTCCTCAGTTTGAGAGACTTTGGAACTAAATACTTAATTTGTGCTGTTTTTTTCTCTCAACAGTTACTGCAATTTTTAGTATATATTTGGTTTTTAAAAGTTCTGGGTATTAACATGTATGAATAATCAAAACATACTGATGCTAGACCTGAATTTAATACATTAATATTAAATTACTTTAAATTTTAATGCATCACATTTAATTTAGTATTAAATACTGTTCCTCCCAGCACCTCCCTCCCACAGATAAGTTCTGCCTTTCTAGTAACAGTGCTTCTAATGATCATGTTTATCTTCTGTGGGTAAATTTTTGCTAAACTTGAGAGTATAAAATACAAATATGCAAACTGAAGTGTTACAGTAAATATTTGACAGAATATTATCAGGATAAATTGTTAGCTTCATTTTACTTTTTTGCTCTTTTTTTTTTTTTTTTTTTTTTTAGTTAATGTGGGTCAGTATTTAAATGTAAGGCTTAGAGATTCTGAAAACTATAAAACTGCTTAGTTTTCCCTTAGTTGTGCTTTCTTGCTGTAGGAAGAGTCTTTCCTATGGGTTAATTCTAATTGGCAGTAACAATGACATTAATTAGAAGGTTTAAAAACCAAACCAGCCAAAACCTAACCCACTACATCTAGACAGGAGAAGATGGAGATTTTATTGAGAAAAAATCTCCTTTGAGCCAGGAGGGGGAGGAGGACTTTTTGTTGGCTTTTAAATGCATCTCAATGCTGCCACTCATTTTAACCCTTGTTTGGAAAGTGGTCAAAGCTAAGGGTGTTTGGTTGGTGAAATTTTAGTCCAAAACCAGCTGAAGCTGAGGCTGGGTGCACTCCCAAAGAAGCAGCAGAGCTTGTTGTGCTGTGGCAATGTGGGCCTCTTCACCATCCTTTATGTGGTGTTTAAAATCCATATCTTCAAAGATATCCCTAACATTATAAATTTACTTATGTAGTAGGCAAGCATGTGAAGGATTGCTTCAGGAACCAGTGCTACTGAAATCAAAGCCTGTGTCTTCCCACTGGATGGGCACTGTGGGCACTGTCAGCATGGAGTATGAGCCACATTTCCCCCTGGGAGAAAATGTGTTTCTGTTGTAGAACTTGGAGAGTTCATCTGTCCATGTTTCCTGAAAGAGCAAACAAGAATTTCTCAAGGCTTACACAGAGCACTACATAGATATTTAACCAGAAATAAAACTGCAGAGAAAGCCTCTGAGTACAAAGTTGTGCCTTAACCAGTCTTATGAAGGAAAAGATCCTTCGTTAAGCTCCTAGATACTGCTGCAGTTTCCTGGGAGTTTGGGACTCTCCATTTTTTATTACTTTTGCAGCCATAGTCTCTCCTCTGTTGTCACTCTGAGCCTCTCGTGCTGACCAGTGCATGAGACTGGTGTGGCTGCTGTGGAGGGGCCTCAGTTCATCTCCTGTCTTCATTTAAACATTCAGTGTAGAGTGACTCTTGGTGACAAACAATGATGTTTATAGCCAGACCTGAACAGCATGCTTTTCACCTTGGAGACCATTAAACATCTTCAGAGCAAGCCTTGCTGTGCTGAAGTGCCTAACATTCTTCCACCTTCCTCCCTTACCGTCAGACATTTTCTTTCTCTTTTATTTTTTAACTTAGGGAAATGACAAAATGTTGATCCTTCTTTTATGTAAACCACTCCAGCTTGATTTTTAAGATAGGATTTTAAATTGGTCCCAGTCACTAACAGACCTGCTTTGACTAGGAGAAGGGCTGTGTGGGCTATAGACGCTGGTTGTGCTGCGTAAGTGCCCAACATGCTAGAAACTTAAATGTTGTCATTTTTGTGTTTTCTTTTAGCAAGCAACATTGTCTTTATGTCCACTAAGGCTGTTTTGGTCGATTTTGGCCTAAGTGTTCAAATGACTGAAGACATTTACTATCCCAAAGACCTTAGAGGAACAGAGGTAAGAAGCTGGAGGGACAAAAGCTTACCATGCTTAGGCTCACATTTGGAGCTTGATGGTAGAAGCTTGAGCAAAAGAATTTTATAACAACTTATCAAAAGTTACATTATATAATAAACATCCATTATATATATATTATATATATTATATATAATTATTATATATAATAAAATACATTATATATATAAAATATATAATAAATAAACATTATGTAATCTCAAATATATTTGTATTTTCAACTTGGTAAATGGAGATTCAGATTTTAACCTTCTCTGCAGTCCCATTTGTTAGCAATTATTGTATCTTAAGTCAAAGAGAAATCGGGGTTCATTGAAGTCAAACAAAATTAACAGTACTCTGAGCCAAATCGTTTGCAATGAGTCAGCTGCTGGTCAGAGATGCTTTAGACAGGAATTTGTCCTTTGCTCTAGCAAAGGTTTCTTCTGAGATACCAGCTGTGGACTGGGGTGACCTGCTCAACACATTAGTTTGACTCCTTTGAAGCCACAGAAATTGCAAACCTCTGGGTTTCATCACTTTGCATTTCTAAGCTCTGTTCTCCAGCTACATGTAACCCTCTTGTCCTTTGGGGTTTATGTATGCCACAGTTGATGATTATCTGGTATACTGCTCAGACATCACAGTGATGGAGGTGAGGGCCTTTTAAATGTTCTCAGTGAGTGACTGAGCAGGCACAGAGGTCCTGCACACCTCTTGGACTAATCTCATGGCTTAAGTGTTTCCAGGGCTGGAGCTCTAGCAAATAACCAAGCACAACAATTGACTTGGACTGCTGCTGCACATGTGGCTTTGCTTTCCCTCTGCTGCTGGAGGAGGCTGTTTACAGGAAATGCTTCAGCTGAAATGTTGGTGCTTAGTTATTTGATAGTCTAGATTCTACAGCGTAGGTATGTGTTTAGAGGAGATACTTGCATAGCTGAGGAAGACCATTTCACTGCTTGGAAGGGTAGTATAAACCAAGATTTCACAGAAGGTCAGGCTTGTTTGTTTATTTGTTTTCAAGATACGTGGGATAATACTTGAACATTTGTTTTCACTGTCAGTGAAAACTCCCCTCTAGTCAGGGGAGTTAAAAGCTTAAAATTCTTACTGTGCTGGAAGTAATGTGTTTTCTGGCATTTAATGTACATGCTTTGTGGCTGTTTTATTTTGGTTTGGTTTCTTTGGGGGGGCTTTTGTGTGCTGTTAATGAAGAAAGAAAAGTTGTGAAAGTTGGTTGGAAGTCCTGGTAGGGTATTTCCCAAAGATGGAGAAATATGTAAAGGGTAAATTTCCAGGTTTGTGATGTTAGTTGGTGGTGATCTGCTCCTGGCTGTTAGAGGAGAAGCCAAATTGAGTTGGTAAGAACAACTGTGAAAAACACTTAGTTCTTCATTTAGTAGGAAGAAAATTATTCTGCACTGTTGAACACCTGCAGTGATGTCCTCAGGGAACAAATATTCCCCCCTATTCCTGACACATGACACAGTGCCTGGTGCTTTCTGTCTCAGGGGAGAGGTAGCCAGTCCTCAGAACCAGCAATCCTGCTGTTCTGACACTGGCACAGGCCAGAAGTAAGGTTGCAAGAGGGCATTAGGAAAGGAGATTTTGAAATACCAGTCAATGACTTAACAGAAACATCACGAAACTGATCTATAGTCTTCCTCCATGGCATCTTCCTCTCCACAGTGCCTGTGCTCAGCTTTGTGGAGTGCCTAATCCAGTCAGCCACACATGTCCTCTATAGTCTTTGACAGCATCTTTCCTGACTGATTTATTTTTTCCCAAGATCTTAACTCTCCAGAGTTCCCCCTGAGTTTTGCACCCTCTCTTATGAAGCCTTAAGAAGTGGTACAGTTTTCCATGTGTCCTGTTTGTGCTCATGGTTGTGCAGCCTCTCAGTAGGGCTCCATCAGGGCCAGGCAGATGACAGCGAGCTGGCTGCTTTCCCGTACCTCTGGCATTGGCAGGGACTGGTGTCCCCAGGAAAGAGGAGGCACCTGAGTTACCTTTCTCCTGTGCTTGTTCTTGGGGGGTTTAGGTTTTCATTTGCTTCTAAAGCACAGAAAAGCTGATTGTGAATCTTCTTTGTGTTTACAAAAATGAGTAGTTACAATTCTGGGCAGAAGGATTGAAAGATAGTTACATTTTGTGGAGTTGATGCAGCACAAAACACCTGGGCTTCTGAGCAGTGTGTGTGCAATGCATGCAGCACAATCCACCCTGGCTGGCATGGAACTGCTCTGCAGGAAATTCTTCTTCTAGGCCTTTGCTACACTTGTTGGTATGCATCTGTCACTTTGTTAAAATATGTAGAGCTTCTGTTACAGCCATTGGAAGGGAGGAAAAAGTTGTTACTAAGTTCTGTTGAATGTGGAAGGGGTGATTCATTTGCAGGAATGCTGAACCAAAGCTGGCACAGAATGAAGAAAAGGAATGGCTTTTTGCTGGGTTGTGTCTCTGGTTTGTTTGGGAGACAAGTGCCAGCCTAGCAGTAGAAAGGAATGGGGATGGGAAGGAACCTGGGGCATGGGCTGCCTAGTTTGGTGGCAACAGTCTTAGGCTAGTCTAAGTTAGGCTGAGATCACAGCTTTGGTGCACATCTCCTGTTTGCTTTTTGTCCCTGTGCAATCAAGGAGCATTTTGACCATTTTTTGACCATTTTCACTTTGACTTTAACTGCAGACAGGTTCTTGCTCAAGCATCCTTTTTTTTCCTCAAGAAGGCAGTTGCTTTTTGTTTATACAGATTTCACACGTAACTGCTAATGACTTTTTAAAAAAAGTAGAAATTCTGTTCTTTGCTCCTTATGAGACTTAAAAGGTGGCTGGTGCAGATTGTCTTATTGTATCTTTGTCCTGAGGAAAGCCATGGATGGGAGGAAACAGCAGCTCTAGACACCTGCTGAGCCTTGCACATAATTCTGATCTGAAGCTCTGTTTGCAGATATGGTATGGTATGTGATTTACAGGGAAATATTTCTTGGAATTTGCTTGAGCCCTACAGCCCTTCTCAGTCTGTGGTAGTCAGTAGTCGGACCATGTGGTGTTGACTTAACTTCCTGCTCTTGTGTCAGTTAATGGCTTTTAATGTGATTCTTTGTGGCAGGGTGACTTGAACTAATTAAAGTTCTGTTTGGCTCCTTTAGAGGCAAATTGGGTGAGGGAAAAGTAGGAACCAGAAGCAAATAGGGTGGCTGGCTAGCCCAGCTTGCTAACCTAGTATGTTTTGGGGTGTGCCCATGTTGTGTTGAAACCTTCTCCCTCCGCCAGTGGCAGTGTCAGAGCTGTGAGAGCAGCTCCTGGCAGCTCCTGGGTGTGCCTCCTGCACCCTGCCCATCTGGTTCTCCTCCAGCTGCTCTCAGACCTGCCTGGAGCTGGCAGGAGCTTCCCACAGGCTCCTTCCTCAGGGTCTTGGTAAATCTGTTTCTGTACATTCTATCCAAACCTTTGGATAGAAACTGTTTTTTGGTTTACACTATTAGAATTTTTTGTTTAAATAAGGCTGAAAGAGGGATGCTTGCCTTTAATAGCTGCTCTAGGCGTAGCCTGGTGGAAAAGGCATGGGGCAGGACATAAGAGACCTAGATTTTAATTTATGCATTGCCTTAGACCTAGCTTGTTCTTCACCATCCCAACACTCAGGTTATTGGATAAGGGGAGGAGAGGAAAAGTGTAAGGAAGTCAGGAAGGTCTGCAGCTGTTCATTCTGTCCAGAAAAGTTGTGTTAATAACCTACAGTAATAGGGTTTTGAGGAGTGGATTCCTCTCCTCAGCTGGGTGGCTAGCAGTGGGGTCTAGTAACCAGCAGTGCCCCACAAAATAAACTAGCAATTCAGGCACCTCCTTTTTCTGTGGAGGGTTGAGGTTCCAGCTACCAGGCTGAATGAAGCTGAGCCATGGCTTGAACCACAGCTTCTCACAGCCACAGAGCTGTGGTGGGTCTGGGGAGGGCAAACCTGGAATATGAGTTTGCTCAGGTGCCAGACCAGAAAACCCATGTAATAGTGGTAATGAGCAGAGGAGAAAAATCTTATTCCACAGATGGTGCTTGGTGTTTAGGCTTCAGGTACTAGTGGGATGCATTCCTCTAGAGTGGGATTTCCTAGATCACAGGATGTTGCACTTCATCTTTACTTATTTTCCCCTATTGATTAATCTTTTTTTTTTTGACTATTCTTCACAGATCTACATGAGCCCTGAAGTTATCCTCTGCAGAGGCCACACAACAAAAGCAGACATCTACAGCATGGGAGCTACTATTATTCATATGCAAACTGGTATTCCACCCTGGGTGAACAGATATCCTCGTTCTGCATACCCATCCTACCTCTATATTGTAAGTGTCCTTAGCAAAGCTCTAGTTTCATTTCAAGGGCTTCCTGTACTCTTGTTGGGAAAACTCCAGTCATACAAAAACTATCAAAATATTTGTCAGAGAGATGATATCATCTTTTTGCTTCGTGAGAGGGAGAGATAAATTTGGATTTCGACCATTTAAGAGAATACAAAAGCTGAGCTGGAGTCATCTCTCTGGTTTGTGTTACAATTTACAGTCCTTGAGTTTACTACAAGGGCAGGGTTGAAACAGCATGGAACTTGATTGAAGTAAGCCCATCAGTGTTCTACTTTTTTGTTTTGCTCAAAAGTTGTAGATAAAAACTAGAGCTTGGCAAATTTTATTCACTAGTTCCTTTGGTGTGGTATAGAAATTTGATGAATTTCCATTGCACCAGATTTTATACTTGCTTGGATTTGCTTTGAGTTTTTACATTTATGATGAAATAAGTTTTCTTTTTTTAAAAAAGATGCATTTTTTGTGCAGTTACATGTTCTGATCTAATTGATGAGGCCAGCTCAGGGAGAGGATGAATTGTAAGTGGGGAATTCCCAGATCACTCATGTGGTTATCTGTGACTTCCTCTTTCATTGTTTTTGGAATAACTGTTCAAGTGGTCTTTTTTAATTCCACCAGATACACAAGCAAGCTCCCCCCTTAGAGGACATTGCTGAAGACTGCAGCACTTCCATGAGAGAGTTACTAGAAGCAGCTCTAGAAAGGAATCCAAATCACAGGCTGTCTGCAGCAGACTTACTGAAACACGAAGCCTTACACCCACCTCCAGAAGAGCAACCAAGGTGCCAGAGTCTGGACTCAGCATTGTTTGAAAGGAAAAGATTGCTTGCAAGGAAGGAGCTGCAGTTGCCAGAAAACATTACAGGTAATAGTATCAGGCTGGCTTACCTTGCACATTGTAGATTTTACTTTGTGTGAAAACTTTATGTGTGTGGTTAGAAAACAACGAAACTTAAAGAGCTTCTGGAAAGAGACCAGTAAGAATCCCAATCAGATGAGATCAGACCCAGAGCTCATTGTTATGTAAAATGCCCATTGACTTCAACATGAGAGGAATTTATCCTGAATTCTGCAGCTCCTGAAGGGCTGGCTCATGAAAAAGCCTTGGCAGTCACTCAGGGTACTTCACTATAATCCTATACTTCAAATATAGGCTTTAATTTGTCCAAATTGCTTTAATTTGCCACAGAAGTAGAGGTGTTTTATTAATATAAGTAATTTGTTTGTTAAACTCCCAACAATCACCAGCAAACCCAACAATCTTTGCTTCTTTAAAGACACACACAAAGACATAACTGTAATGTTGCTGCATGTCAGGAGTACCAAGCCTTTTGTTTCAAAACCAGAAATTACTGTAGAATGAAACAGTTCCCTTGTGCATTAGTAAGTGCTTTATGAAGGATAATAAGTGAACCAGTTAGAAAACTTGTTGTGTTCTGAGATAATATCAAGACCAAGGGAGATTTGGTGCCAGCAACCTGCTAGCAGGCTTCAAAATAACTTCTAAAATATGTTTGGAGGGTCCTGAAAAAAAGCTCGTAAAAATGGACCCCAGACAAGGTTTTATTTGATTTTAATAAGTGTTTGAAAAGATATCTATGCGAAGTTTTTGGTGCTGCAATGCATAATTGTTGCAATGAATCCATTTAAATCAGTCACAACCTTTGCATCTACAGTGGTACAGTACAGTGGTATTGCTTCTGAATTTTGCTTTGTGGGTGCATAATCCTTTGACTATCTCAGGCCATTTCAGTTCTTTGGAAACTGAAAAATATTTGACCGTTCAAATTGAAACTTCAGCTTAAGATTCCAGGACATCCACTGCACAAATATGCAGGGGAGTTCTGCCATTGGAAAGATTTCTTCAGACCTGGATTTAAAATGAAAATAGAATTAAGACTTGATGGTACCATATTTGTTCTGTATTGTCACACCCAGCGACAGAAAGAGAATCTGTTTAGATGAAAGTTCCCCTGTAATGAAGGGGAATTCTCAACTGACAAGAGTATTTCTTGCATCAAACTCTTCTTTAGCACTGTGGCTTAAAGGAAGAGGAAGCTCTGCCTGGAGGTCCCAGCTGATGGAGGATTTTTTTTTTTAAATAGTTGAACACACTTGCTGCTTACAGTAGCAGACTGCTTACCTTTCTTTGCCTGAGAGTTGTGTGTTGATTTGGTAGCTTTTATTTTAGTCTATAGAGGTTTATGTTATCTTGTCCTTAAGAATGAAGCTTTCTAAACCACAGATAAATAAAGCAAATATTAGCCAAATCATTCCAATAATGTCTGCAACCATGGAACTGAAATAGTGGAGCTATTTGTACAATAAAGACATCCTTTGTGTCTTTCCTTTTTAGATTCCTCATTGTGTACCGGGAGCATGGAAGAGTCAGACCTGCTAAAGAGGCAAAGATCACTCTACATAGATCTTGGAGCTCTAGCTGGTTACTTCAATATTGTCAGGGGACCACCAGCCTTAGAATATGACTGACTCAACAGTGTTGTATATCAGAAGGACAGAAATGGACCTCTACCTCTTAAAACTTGATTTTAAGACTTCGTTTTCAAATTTGTACATAAAAATATTGCCATTGTAGTCTGTAAAATGTGAATAGTGTTTAATTGCACAGATGATTAAGCTAAAGCCTTTGAGGCTCTGATAAGCTGATCCCAAGCAGTGATATTTGTGCATCTGCTGGTTGACCAACAAGAAGACAGCAAAAAGAACACTGCTGGGAGTGTCTTGATCTGAATGCCTTATCTTCCTGTGCTAGGCCTTGCACTTTTATAAAACTTGTAATATATGCTTGCAAATACTTCTATCACAAAAAAAACAACCAAACAAAAAAACAAACAAAAAAACCCCAAAACTAAACAAAAAAGCAATGAGCATGTGGGCTGTAAAATTCAGTCTATCTGAGCTGTCCTTAGAGAAAACCTTTAGAAAAAAAGTCCTTGATTTAACCAGTCAAAGACTGGTTCAGTCTTGTTTTGTCTTTCAGACTTGGCCTGTCTCTGGTCACTCTTAATGGAAATCGGGGCCTCCTTTAAGCAGAACTAAATTCTGTCAGCTGTCTGGAGCCAAAGCATCACTTGGTTACTCTGATGTGCTGTCAGAGCCAAGCAGGGTGCTGTTCCCCCTCTCTGTGGGTACAGGGAATCCTTCACTGGCCGTACCAGTTAGCTTTGGGAATAACACAGCAAGCTGGCCCTGGCGAACAACAGCAGTGACTCTCCCTGCTTCCTATGTTACAGCTATTGCAAGGATAGCTTGGGTAGTTTTCAAGGGTAGACAGCGGGCAGACTCCAGACTCTTTGTTTTTTAGTACTTTGAATTGTACATGTGTATGTTTGCTGTGAGTGCTATGGTTTGGAAAGCCTGTCATTAGTTGACAAGCTGTGTTTATGTTCCTATGGAAATGGAATTACATTGTTCTTGCTGTGCCTCATACATTTGAAACATGATGTTTTGGATGATAGTAAAACTATGTAAACTGCATAGTTCTGTACATCCCATGGGATGAGAACGTAAACTTTTATAAAACTCTCTTTGATGCTTAGGATGACTAAAGAGCATTTGTGTTAAAATGGCATACTATGTATGTGGTACACTGAGTCTTTTCTGAAGCACAGTTTCTTTTTCATACATCTGTTATTTAATGCTGTTCCTATCTAACACATGTTCTTAAACTGATGATTTCTAGTTTGATACAGATATGGTCCTCTGAATAAATTCAGCTCAGTGCCTTGAGACACGGTCGGTCTGTTCTTTCATCTTTGAAAACATTGAAGGGTGTGACCATATCTGGGCCAGCCACCCCTGCCACAGTCCAGGTACACTGCACACATTGTTCCGCTTACTGGGGGTCAGATGAAGGTTGTTGTTGATGGATTTTGGGACTCTGGTAACAGCTGATGAGTGTTTGTGACAAAGTCTCATTCTCACACTCACACGCTCCTGCTAGACTGCATGGATGTTGCACAGCAGTTGTGTACAACATGCAGTGCTTCAGTCTTGATATCAATTGCTGCAAAAAATCCTGTTGGGAATAACCCACCTGCTCCAGGACTTTGTGAAAAATCTCTATATGACTAGCTGCTTTGAGGAGAGCTGTGCAGGGGAGTGGTCTTCATATTTATCCTGTCTGTAATGATCAGGATTTTTGAGGATCAGACTTTCAGTGTAGCTGATCTATAGAAAACATGATCTAATGGTTTGGATGCTCACCTTTGCCTTGAGAAACCTAGGTTCAATTTTCTGGTCTTTTGCTGATAGCTTTTGATCTATAATGAGATTCACAGAATTAGTAGGAAGCAACTTTTCAGCTAACAGTGTGCTGAAAATCTTTTCCCCAGTTTCCTTTCTGTAAAACTGATGTGTTTATCCCCATCAAATAGTGGTTAGATGCTTATCAAATGTCTAGTTACTTCAACAACAAGATCCACATCAGAATTGCAGCCTCCTTTTACCGTTTCTTGAAAAATACTACACTGATTTTTCTTCTTTTATTATTTTCTTCAATGCATCTTCAATGCTCTTTTCTCCCACCCAGTTAAGTGACTTAGCATGGAAATCTGCATGTGGGGCCAGGCTCACTATTTAATATTTGTTCTTAGTGTATAGCTGTTACATATCTTCACACTATGCAACTAATAAGTGACCAGGTTATCCAAAGTAATTACAGTTTCTGTGTTACTAAACATAGGTGATAAGGCCTGGCTGAGTGAACTAATAGCTCTGTATCTGCACATCCACGTCTAAACAGCGCGAGGTTTCATGACAAATATCACTTCAGAGAACTGGTACAATGTCAACAAATAGCTGTTCAGGTACCCTGAACACCAAGCATGGGTCTGAGAGCTTTCCAACAGCTGAGGACTATTTTTCAGGTGAGCCTCAGGCTGCAGCCAAGCAGGGATTTCTCTCTGGTGCAATACATCATCTCCCAAGCATATCACATCCCTCCAGCATATCCCAGAGTGGTTGATTGCTGCGTTGTGTGGGTTCAGCTGTTTGTGCCACTGCCTGGGGAACGAGGTCAGGGAAATGAACTGGGTTAGAAATAACCTGGGAGGGGGAAGATTAGATTGTTTCTCTAATCTGGTTGCCTGAGTAGCTGTGTATTTGGAGCAATCAAAACTGGGGGGGGAGGGGAATGAAAAGGGATGGTGGGAAAACCCTGCCAGAACGAGCCCCAGGGGGATGACTGGCCTGCACTGAACTGTGGGTTTGTCTGCTTGGGTTGGTTTCTTCTGTGTAGTTTCATTTTCTCTTCAGGGGCTACTGAGGCTGATGTTAACTGTGCATGGAAAATGTGCATGGAGAAACCCACTGCCTGCAATAACTGATGAGACTGGAGAGCCAGTGGTACCTTTTGGGCTTAGCAGGTTTGTTGTACTCAGATCAGATCCTGAGACTGAGCTCTCCACTGTGCTCCTCCACCTGTGTGGAGGCTTCCTGGTGTGAGCATCTACAGTGGCTTTGGAGGTTGTTAGAAGTTGTGCTGAGCTCCTCCCTCTGTGTGATGATCGTGCCTTTGAAGCAACGCGGGGAAAGAGAGAGAAGTCAGAGCTCCTTTTTTTCTATATTGTTGTAACTGATGCTTTTTGCATATCTTCCCCCCAGCCCTCCTGCAAGTGAAAAGGTTTCACCCAGTGCCTGGTTTCTGCAGGTTTCTGAACTCATTCTAAAATCAGGCCCTTGTTTTTCTAATCATGAAAAAATACCCATGGGTAGAAAAAACCTGGAGGACAAATTGGAAGAAGAAGAAAGAAGGGTTTTCTTGCCTGGAGGTTAAATGAGCTTCCCTGTTAACCCAAATGGAGGTTTAAGAGAAGCGGCAGCAGAAGCACAGAGTGGTTTGCCAGGCTTCCTGTCTGTGGGGCTGGGGAGAGGCCCTTGGCCAGATGCAGGCTCCTTTGTTGGGACCTTGGGGTAACCAGTGCTTTTTTGGCTAAATGGAAGAGGCAAAAAGGCAGCTGGGGAAGGAACACTGGAGGTGTGACAAATCAGCTGGGAAGAACAAGGGGGTTGATTGGAAAGGGCTGGGGTGTAGGGAGCTGCCAAAACAAGGAGGGTTTGTACCTTTCCCTTGGCTGGAAACAGCTTCCCTTGGGGCTGTACCAAATGCTTTTTGAGGCAAGCCTCAGGCACTGCAGGCAAGGATTTGAATGCCTATGCTTTGCTTTGCATCCTGTGCCCAGGGAAGGAGGACTCTGCACGTGGCCAGTAAAATGAACACCAAAGCACTAACTGGAGCCTGAGCATCCACTTCTTTTCCAACAAGCTCTATGTCTAAAGCCATCACCATCCAAATGTAATTATTTAGGCAATGGGAAAACAAGTCCTTTATGAACAGTGTGTGCTGCCCAAACCCAGCAACGCCCAGAAAAAAATCCAGCTGGACCTTGGGAGTGGCTCATTACAGTCCCATGGATGCACTCGTGCTGCTTCAGGCTGGCCACCAGGAGTAGCCCCACAGACTGATACTGGGGCACGGTGACTCATGGGGAGGAGGTGAGCTGCTGGGACAGCCATGAGCCTTTGCTTACCTGCAGCCCACACCCCTGGCGTGAGAGGCAGCACCACATGCCACCTGAGCAGTGGGGTGGCATGGCCACAGGGTCTGTCTGAGCCCTGCCCAGAGGAAGGTGGGTTTGTCTGGAGAGACACTGTCAGATGGAGGAGAGCCAGAGATGCTCCAGAGTGAAAATAGCTGTGCAATAGCTGATGTTTGTCAAAGCTACATGCAACAGCAGCATCACAGTCACCCATAAATCTGTCCTCAAGTGTGGACCTTGTTCCAGTAGCAGCCCATCTCAGAGGCAGGATGCTGCCATGGCATCCATGCTCAGCAGGGCAATGACCCACTTTCAGGCTAAAACACAAGGACTAGCTTGGCCAATACAAAAAAATTGTAATGTAAAAAAAAAAAAAAAAAGGTTATGTTTGAAAAGTTTTAAATCCTTCCTAGTGTTGATAGCAACCCATATACTGAAGAGGTGTGCAGCTGAAGAAGGGTGAGGGATGGAATTGAGGCACGGGTTGGTGGACACTTGATGAGGTGTATGCATAGCCCAAGAGTACGAGGTGGCAGAAAGGCATCCATCAAACCTCCAGCATCCAAACATCTTGAAGTTCCACAGAGTCATTGAGAAGCCTGGGGCCTGTTATGGATGTGGTGCTGTGAAGGCTTGCCTTCTCCTGTAACTCTGATAAGCAATGTCAACTTTTCTTCTTCTTGTTCTCCCCCTGACACTCCTGCCTTCCCCACCACACCCACCCCCCATCCCTCCCCCCCAAAAAAAAAAAAAAATTTCTAAAAGAGGAAGTCTTCAAAACTGGTGTGAGCTCCCAGTACAGGTCTTTTCCCTTTGTCAGCTCCTGTCTCACCTGTTGAAATGACAACTGAGCAGGAGCTGCTGTGTATGGTCCTGGTACACATAAGGTCATGGCTCATGGCAGGGCTGACCCTGAGCAGAGCCTGTGTCTGCATCACACCATCACTGCAGATACTGCTTCAGAAGCCTTCATCCGCAGCAGTATAAAGGTCACTTCCAGCCATTGAGCTGTTATGTCTCAATTTTGTGCACCAAGCTGAACTTGGTGTCCCCATCACCTATGCCCGCTGTTCTGTCCCACAGCATCTGGACTTCCACTGCAACACCCTCTGGTCCCCTTGAACCCAGAACATCCTGCAGTACCCACCAGCCTGGTGGCCTTCTGAGTGTGGGTGGTTTTAAAAGAACAGAAAACCAGGTTTAACTGTCTCAGGCAAAGTTAGCCAAATGTCATTTTTCATGTATGCACTGGACTACTTTCAGGAAAAATGGATCAATTTTCTGTGTAAGAAAAGATCTTTTCAAGCAAGCAAGGAAGTACCCTTTGAAGCTGGGTTGGCTCTTCCACAGAAATATTAAAAAATCTTTGTCTGCAATACATTGATAACTCATTTTGCCAAAGAGCATCATTTCAGGGAAGAGAAGTAACCCAAACACTGTTAAAAATGCTCAGGAAGTCCAGCTCCCTTTCTGCACTGTTTTATGCAACTACTACCTCAGTTATGTTGGGTTTTTTCCAGCTTTACAGCAACACTCTGGTGTTAACTGTGATATCTTCTCTGAGCCTTCCCTGTAGTGCTCATGAATAAGAGCAAATTTGATAACAAGTCAGAAGTGGCCTGGAAGGAGGAGGCCTCGAGGTGTGTCTGAGCGAGCAAATTTTAAAGAGAGGTGTGGTATTTCCTCCTGCACCCCACGGGGTTTGTAAATGGGGACAGAAGGATTCCTTTTTCCATTATGAAGTGGAGATGACTTCCAGAGCTGGTTTATCAGGTGGGAGCCTGGGCAGCATTGCACATTCAGGCACCTGAAGCCAGTTAGCAACCTGTGCCTGACATCCCCTCATCCCTGTTGTCCCTGCACCCCAGAGGAAGGAGAGACCACCCAGAAAACCCCTCTGTGAGTCTCTGAGCAGGAGCCTACTTGCACACATGGCTCCAGACCACTTGTTAGGGCACATGAGAGATTAAACCAGCACGGTAGGATGGTCAGCACTGGGGTCCTTCCATTTTTCATCTGCCTGGGGAAAGGAGAAAAATTCTGGAATTTGGCAAGGAAATATGTTGTTCCTTGCAAAATTCCATTAACTCCAGCTGTTGTAAGCTGGAATTTGCCCGTTAGACTTTGTTATGTCGCACGCCCAGCCTTCATATTTCAGTAGACACTATTCCTCTAGATTTTGCTACTGTGATAAGTGGTATTTCATTGTGCCTGTTTGATCAGAAAAGGTCTTGTTTTTATTTAGAAAATGGTTTCAGTGAACTGGATAGTGTGGCTGTGTGAAAAGTCATCATGACAAAGCCAAGCTTCTTGAAGGAGTAATTAGTACCAGAAGCCATGAAGACAGATCATCTTCTCTAGGATGATACTATCGGTGTTGTATTTGCAAATGTTGTCCCAGGCAACTTCACCTCTGCCCCTGAAAGATTATGAAATGAGGCAGAGGTTAGACACCAGGGAAACATGTCCAGCTAGTAACAACCAGCCTGCTGAGCATGACTCATCTCTAACCCTCCCTGATGGATGCTCCTCTCCCAGGTCCCATGAGGTTGTGACTATTAAGCTGGAGTCATACACTTGCAACCACTTAACAGTTTCAGACCAGACTTTTGAAAATAACAGCAACCAACCAAGTGCGTAAGATTTCATGCACATTTTCAAGTCTAATATGTGAGGTCAGTTGCCTAAGTTTGTACATTGGTATTTTTACAGATACATTTTCAAAGCTTGAATGGGACAACCCAGATATAAGAGTGTGACTTTGCAGTCCACCCCTGAAGCAGGGGATGGACTGGAGATGCCTCTTTCTTCACGGGAACCTGAACCTCAAGAGATGGCAGGAGACAGCTAAGCCACCCTTCATTCTGTTGTCCACTGACCTACATTTTGGATGGAGAGCAGAGGCTGGCGTGCAAAAAGGGAGTCAGGAAAAAGCAAATGTCCCTCTTCAGTGCCTGCCTGCACCCTCCCCTCCAGCTTGTATCACAAAGCAATGTGACCCATCCTCCTTCTCTGTTTGCCTACTCACCTCCCTTCCTGGCCTTGCAAGTCTCAGGAATAGTTTTTGTAATTTCCACAACCCCGTAACAGAGTATCTTTTACTCCCTGTTACTGCAGCTCTTCCAGGCAATTCCTTCTGCCTGGGAGAAGCTACGGATGGAACCCTAGTGCTTCCTTCCCTCCACACTCGTGCTGTGATATACGTGTTACTCTCCATCTTCCTGCCAGTCCCTGCAAGGGAAGATTTTTCTGGGAGAGGAGCCAGCCAGGTTCTGCTAGGAGCAGAAATCCTGGAAGGGTGCAAGCCTTTGGTACTGGATGAGACTTGGCATAGCTGCACTGCCACCAAAACGTGCTGAAGGGCAGGGGTAGCCTGCATATTGTGCTTGCCCTGAGCCAGCATGTTGGCAGTGCTGGGCTGGCTCAGGTGTCAGGCACTTTGAGGAGATGATGCCTGTAGGAACATGTCCTGTGATACCCAGGAGCTGGTGCTGAGCACCCATGGCACCCAGCACATCTCCTGTGGGAGTACCAGCACCGCTCTAATACAGAACGGAAAGTTTACGATTATTTCCACTTCCCCTGCTATGTCAGTGCCTTCACCTCCTCTTAGCACACGAGACCACAAGACAGTAAATCCAAAGCTGTTCCACTGACAACTCATGAGTCAAAGCCACAGGGTGATGCATGCACCAAAAAGGCACCTGGGATGCAGAAGCTGATCAGAGACATAGGATGTAGTCTGACCCTATTAATTTGCCTAATGCATTTATCCATAACATGCACAAAGGTTTGTCTTTTATTTGAAATAAGCATTTCCTAGGTCTTCATCTAGCAAATGCCTACATATTTTGCAGGGTCCTAGCTTGCAGATCTGTCTCTGCACCTTGCTGAGCAGGCTGGTGTTTCTGGATCTTTTAATCCGTCCTCTAAGTTAAGAAATAGACTGGTTTGTGCCACCCTGCCCTCAGATGCCCTAAGACACTTGCAGCTTTGCTAGTCTATTACTTCCATGCCCCTTCCCTTGTGCCTGCCCAAGTCCCATACAGTCTGTATGGAGCTATCTAGGCAGTAAAACAGGAACACTGCTTGCATTCAGCAAGCCTGCTCCTGCCCCAGCCACACTGCTGAGCTGCCTACTGTCACTCAGACACTTGAGCTCTGAGCTACTAATTTATGTCAGGGTCCTGCTAGTTCCCTCCACCTCCTCGGTAGTCTGTAGCATAGTTCCAGGCATGCACTTCAGAAACCCCATATGGAGCACGTCTGTCCTGCATCTGCTGTGACAACAGGGAGTCATATATATAAGGAGCTATGTTAAGCTATGTTACTGCTAGTGATGAGCTCCACACAGCTTTCCATCCCGGGGTGGTGAATTCAGGATTATTCCTGACCTCCAGAGCCCCCCCCAGACTCGCTCCCAGTGTGTGGCTGAGTCCCCATGTCACACTGCTGGTGTGTGGGGGTGCTGCCAGGGACAGGAGATCTTCCTGTGGTTGTCCCGCTTAGCAGGACCTCTCAGCCTATTTCTTTGCTCTTAAGAGCCAAGCATGGTAAAATGCTTATTTATTTGTTCCTGAAATTTGTGCCACCTGTCACAGGGTGTGGGAAGGAAAGACTGGTGTCTGAAGAGCAGCCTGTCCACGTGCCCTGTGCGTGGTAGAGCTGTCTGCCTGTCCTGCTCCTGGAGAGGAAAATAGTGGGGGGAACACAGCTGCCCCTGGCTAGGGCTGCACATTTTGGCAATGCTGTGCTCTCTGTCTTGTGCCTCCCTCTGCTGTGCTTCCCCAGCTCTGGAGGTGCTTTCCACAGGGAATTTCTGTGGAGCTCCAGTGGGGGGTGGCTGAGATGCCCCAGGGATCAGACCTTGCTGCAGACCAGCTCAAGCAAAAGGGAAAGCTCCACTGTGGGGCAAAAAAAACCCCCAAAACAACAACCCCCCCAAAAAACCAAAATCCAGAGCAGACCCCTGAGTCAGAGAGAGGAAATGGTTCAGAAACATTAAAACTAAAAGAGGTGATTATCATATTTTCTGATTTTTTTTACATAAGCAAGGTAAGGGAGCTTCACGGGAACTCTCCCAGCTCCTGTGCAGAAGGAGTTTCTGCTCCTCCTGGAGCAGCAGGGATGGAGAGCAATGGATGAAGAAGAACTTAAGAAATATGAGAAGACCTGAATGCCATGGCTGAGTGATACCAGCTGTGAAAACTGACCTCGTGGACGTGAGCTACGTGGATTTCTGCTGCAAGCAAAGGAGTGCAGCAGGACTGCTGAGCATAGCCAGGCACTTTGGGCACTGTGAGCACCCATGGGCTGGGGCATCTGCAGCAGAAGGTCCTCTCCCATCCCTGCAGGAGGCAGTGGGAAGTGCTACATGAGCAGGACACAGGAGCTGGCTACTGTCTCTGGTGGCAGCCTCATCCAATGTCTTCACACTTTTGCAGTCCCAGGCACACTCCACTCTCATCCTTCTGCACAGATCAGCAAGCCCCAGGGTTTTCCCCTTCCCTTCCAGGTTCTCAGCACCCCAACAGCTTTTGATGGCACTGAAAGATTGGTATTCCCCTGCCCCCCTTCCCTACGACTCAGGTCCAGGCTCCTGGTCCTCCTTGGGCACCACAAGCTTGGGTGAAGGTAGGGAAAGGGAGCTGAAACCCCAGCAGGGTCTGCTGCTGTTTTGCACCCTCTTGACAACTTTCTTGGAAAAGTCTGTCTTAGGCTGATGTTTCCTATGCATGAGTACAGGAATGCGCTGGCACTGGGGAGAGTTCACTTGAAAAACCACTTTCAGGCTTCACCTGAATGCAGAGAAAGGTTCTTTTTCAGTTAAATTTTCAGGTACTTTTCTGTACTCTGGTAAATCTCAGCTAGTTTTGTTTTCTAGCTTGGGGATTTCCTGAGAGCTTGAAGACAGAAGGTATCTGGAGCCAGATCCTAAAAAGGACATAGAAACTGAAGTCCAGCACCTGGTCAGCTGATGTCAGCCCTGATCATGTCTAAAGGCTATTTATTTTTTCTCTGTGCTCAGACTTCCCTAGAAACTGGAGGAGAACTAGAACTAAGAGTAAAAATACTGTCAGGGAAGATGTCTGTACAATCGTGATGGTTTTTGCAACACCCCAGGCACCGATGCCTCATGCAGCGGACCTTGCACAAAAGAGGAAGAGTTCCTGTGGTGAGTTCTTTCTCCACTTCATTTAACCCCTGCTTTCCTGTTTGTTTTGACATCCTTTGACTGATTTGTCTTGCCTCATGACAGCTCTTACCTTCTGCTTGGATTCAGAGATGTCCAAGGCATGACCTCGGCTGTTCAAGCCCCTTTTCCAGCCTCTGTAAGCTCCTGTTTACACCTGAAACCCTAACTCAGCTACTAACTCATCCCATTAGGGATGGAGCCTTTCTATACCTTCTTTTTTTCTCTTGAGGGTTGTTTCTCCTAGCAACTTCTGCATCTTCTTCTTGGCAGAGGTTCAGATGATGTGTAGCCCACAGGCTTGTCAACGCTTACACCTGGGCAGGGAATTGCCTTGCCAGCCCACAGGCCCATTCCCTGATGCTCTGGATATCAAGGGATGTGTGTTTATTCTCTCCTGTGTGTGCTGTGTGCATCTGCCAGAGACCCTTTGGGCATAAAACAGCTGCCCATCCATACACCATGGAAGACATGGGCAAGCATACTGCAGTCAGGTGCCAGGCAAACATCTGGTTCTGCACCAGGGGACAGACATCAGATGGCGTCCCTGCACCTTGATGCATCAAGTCCATGAGAGAGAACTTGCTGGCCTCCAAAACTGTCATTGTTACACCCACTCTAATGCTATTTGGAGTGTGCAAATTTAACACAATGCAAATTTAACCTTAAGGAGTTTACAAGATACTTCTAAAACTGCCTGGCTAGCACATCTTTATGACCCATTACACAAATTGATTTTTATACAGATTCAAATTGTTTGCTTCTCCATTTTATGGCCTGTGCTTATGACCTGTGCTGCCTGCACTCTTGATTTCCTGGGCCTTTTTTTTTTTTTTTTTTTTTTCCCCTTTCTGCCTGACATCACCATATTTCTTAGTGGAAACTGGTACAGTTCATCCATTTGATGTAATGTTTCCTTAATAACTGTCCTTATCAGCATGATGACTTCCTTTCTCTTCGATGCACATTCTCCTGCCCTCTGGTAGACTTGTTGTATCTCCAACTCTATCTTACTTTCCTCATCCTCTCTAGTAAGACTAGGCACAGCCAGCAAAGTTTTTTCAATTGCTGAAACTTGTTATAGGCTGCAACAAGTTTAGGTTTCTTTTTTTTCCTAACTTTAAGTATCAACCAGAATCAGTCAGGCCAGATTCAGTCCTCAGAGGACTTTCAGCTACATATGTGTGATGTGATGATGTGACTTTCAGCTACATGTGATGATGTGACTTTCAGCTACATATGATGATGTGAATGTCTCCCAAAGGTCTCACACTCCCAAATCGTGCTTAGAGCACAAAAAGTCTTGAAAAATCTCTTTGTTCACACTCTGCAGCCAGAACTTTGCACTCCTTTCCTGTAGCCAGAAAATTCCACTGGACATCACCTATATCTTCTTCACCTTAAGCATCCTCCATTGTCTGCTGTAGCTGTGCTTATCTGTTCCAGTATGACAAAGAAAAACTCACAGAACCACAGAGTTGGCACAGTTGGAAAAGACCTCTAAGATCACCTGCAAAGATGATCTTTGCAGTTTCAAATCTTCACTTGGTGTCAATGTTCTGGGCAGACACGTTCACTCAACAGAGAAACTTATCATCCTCCCTTGTGAGAAGTGTACAACTAGATAAACAGATCTTGGATATCTCCAACTTGACCATTGTTTTTTTCCAAGACCTTTTTTTTCTTCTTTGGTTTCTGTGTCTAAGCCATTTCCATTACAAAGCAGCATTGTACACACTCAGTGCTGATTAAAAGCAACAACAGAAATCAGAGTATTTCTCTTGGCTTTTGTTCCAACACTTTTCATGATAACTGAGTGACTGAAGAATTCAGTGGCCACAGCAAGTCCTGATCCTCCCCAAGTATCCTTGATCATGTTGAAGCACAGATGCACCTCTGATTAAGGGACTCCAGCACCATTCTCAGATCTGCCACTGCTTCTCTGGGTGGCTGACAACAAATCTGTACAAAAGAATGACTGTTAAAAAGAGACATTTACTACCTAATTCAAAATATGTCCACCTGCTGCAGGAAAATGTGATGATATATTATGTACCCAGGGGAATAGGATAGCTGAGCTCTACCTCAGAAATAGAGTATTAGCTTGAGTAGGTAAGACCTCATTTTCAGAAAACATGTTGTTTCTCAGCTCTTGTTCTGTCAAATTAAAATTTTTCTATTATTTGGAGACCTTCAGGCGGGAATTCTGACTGAACAGTGAAACATTATTACTTTGAACCATTTTCTGCTCAGCAAAACTAGAACTGAGCTATGGATGCTGATACTAAGTGGGTATTTCAGATGGAGGAGAAAGTATGTGGCTGGTTCACAGGAATAGGCAAGTGTCAAAATTTGGGTTTCCTTTAGCTAAGCACAACCCAAATGATCTAATAATGACCCTGTTTTGTTTCTAAAACCTCCTGACTTTGTTTGAACCTAACATACCCAGAGAACAGCTTTTCTTGCTGCTTTTCGCTTCTGCTTTCGGTGGTAACTGGAAACCAGAAGCTCCAGCACACACGAAATCAGTGGTGATGAAAGAAAGATAGTTACATTTACTTCTTCGAACTACCAATGACCAAAAACCACAACAGCCCTAAAACTTTCCAGATAGGTCTAAGTCTGATAGGTGGAGCTTGAATGAAGGAGGCTGATGTGACTGAAGTTACTTCTGCCAGGTCACGGGGTGACAGCCAAGCTACCTGCCTCCCGCCTGGCTTGGGGCTGCCCATCCAGATGCAGCATTAAATAGTTAAAACACAGCTTTGGAACTTGTGGGAGTTTCCGTTTCTCTTTTTTTCCAGGTACACATGCTCTTCAGGGAAGAATTCCCAGGGAAATCCCGCCACTAGAATGTTGCCCTGGCTGCAGAGAGGGGAGAATTTCATCCCAAGCCTCTTGCTTTGGCAGAAAACTGCTTTGCTGGCTCAGCCTGAGGCCTCTCAGAGTAAACAGGGGTTTGTGAGTGATGCAGTCCTGACCTTCCCTCAGACAACCTTCTGCAACTGCAGGGAGTGCTGGGCAGCACCCTTGGCTCTGGCAGGAGCCAACCCCAGCCAGTGGCTGAATTTCCAGTGCACCAGCTCCTGTCTTTCCAGAGAGTCCCCTGCCCCTGCAGCCACACCAGCTGTGCCCAAGGGCTCTGCTCTCCATCCTCTCAATGCTCCCCTCACCAATGGCTCCAGTCCTGTGAGAAGCCCTTGTGCTGCTCAGCCCTGGCTCTTCCTGCTCTGCTCATGGGTTGCTCCTGCCTTTCCACTCCTGTTACCAGCCTAAGCCATGTGTCAGGAAGGACACACTGTGGCTTCATCTTTCCATAACACCACCTTAGAAACACACAAATGTGCTCTAAGCGGCTTCTCTGACATTCCAGGATTTCCAGCCCTTAACCACATCAGGTTTAGATGCTTGGTGTGTGCTAACACACTTGGATTGCCAAGAGAAATGAAAAATGGTACCAGAAAAGCCCATAAAATTCTCTTAAACAATCCAGCAGCATGTTTTCTGAAGGACACCTGGATTCTGAACAGTGATGGAGGATAGCAGTGGGGAAGTGGTTTGCGTCTCCACTTCTGGGGAAAAACAGAGCAACTATTTGAGCTGACACCTGTCAGCACCAGCCTCACCTACAGCCGTGCTGATCCCAACCTGGCAATAACAGCACATGCCAGGCTCTGTGACCCAGCTCAGCAGATGCTTACCAATGCATTTCCACAGGGTGCTGCAGGACAGTGTCCCACCTGCTGTAGTAATTGAGAAGTGTTTGCAGGTGACAATGAATCTTATCTGCTCTCAGCTCCGTTGAGAGACTTGTTTTTCTTTGGAAATGACCCTACTGTGACTGCAAGGGTGGCTCAGCAGGTAGGGTGAGGGTGCAGCCCTGGTGCAACTCCCTCATCTTCTGCAGGCTCTCAGGACACCAGCAGGTCCCTCCTGCTCCTTTTGCCTCGGTGCCCATCTGCACTCTCCTTCTCAAAAAGCCACTGAGCAGATGAAAACTTGAAATATCTATGCAGGTAGATCCTCTGCTTCCTGGTTGAGAGTTAATAGTTAGAAACCAAAGGACTCTCATCCAGACCACGACCCTCCTATCTGTCTCACAGGGTACATTTTCATCCAGACCCTCACTGTGTGATGTGAGGCTGCAGGGTATATAAAAAAGATACAATGTTTAAAGGGTGGTATGAGTATGCAAATCCATGCAAAGTGCTTTTGCCTTTGGTTTCACCCAGGCACTGGGAGGGGTCAATTTAATGCTGTAAAGGCCATCAGACCCTGCCTGTGCCTCCATTATTCCTTGACTCCCAGTAGGAGACAATCTGCCCTTAGGGAGGTGTATGGTTTCCTGAATCATCTGGGGCACTGGCACATGTAAAGCTGTTAAAACATGTCCCTGCAAGCCCAAGAAGATGGTGTTTCAGATGATGTGGTATGGGAACTGGAAGAGCAGGGCACAAGTTTCAGTGCTTCAACAGGTCCTGTTCTCCCTGCTGTGAGGCAGACAGATGTCATCACTTTTGGGATGCCATCTCTGCTTCCCTAGCAGAGCACAGCAAGCATCATCAGAGCAGAGGGCAAACAGACATGAAAAACAGACTTTCTCAGCTTTGGAAACTTCAGTAATACTCCAGAGTAGTTTTCATAATTAACCCTTTTGTGATTTTACAATTTGCATTATGGGCCAGAAAACTAACAATTTTCTCAACTCCCTTTTAAAATTCAGCTGAACTGAAACTCTGTGCAAGTTGCCTGACAACAATGAACCATAAGAGTAATTTATACAGAAAAACAAGTCAATCATGTTTGCAGCATGTAGTAGGGAGCTATGCCTCCCACAGCTTCCCCAGGGAGTAGCTTAACACCCAGAATGGCAAGCAACTTCTTTGCAGAAGAATTTAATTCAATATAAAGTTAAATTTAATTTTTTTTACACTGTCCTCTTTTGAACTATTTTTTTTCTACCTTTTTTTTTTTGCATAGAATTAAATTAAACCTAAGCCTGAATGCAGGATGGAGATGTGCTGGGGCAGTGCTGTGGGGGTGGCTGACTGGTGAGAAGCTGCAGCCTGGGAGTCAGCACAAACACTTTTATTCCTGAATGACGTGGCAAAGCCCGCTCTGGGCACCTCAGTCTCATTATTCTGCTCCATTGACCAAGCTCAGGTTACCCAGCCATGCTGAGGAGCTGCAGCGAGTGCAATGGGATGTGATCATCTGCATTGCTCTGTAAGCAGGGGCCCTCCAGCTGCACAATCTGTCCTGTATCTGCAGCCCAGCAGGTTGGTTTCTTGCCTTGAAACAAAACTATGGAATAATTATGGAATAATTCCAGCAGGGAAAGGGAGTGATGGCTGGAGCTGAAGAGGCTCGGGACCAGCCCAAGCTACAGTTTCTGCTCCATAAAGTTATGCATAGGCAGGGGAAGTCAGGGCATGGGCAGGAGAAGTCAGGGCAGTCACTCTGGCACTGCAAAGGGCAGCACTAACACGGTGTTTAAGCTCCTGCCTGCTGTCTCTGCCTGACGCTTTTGGGGATGACTGCAGGAGCAGTGCTACCAAGCCCTGCCTCGCTCCTCCGGCTGTCCGGACACCTTTCGGGTGTTAAAGCTTGAACCACGTTCCTTACTCATTGAGCAGAATCTCCGCAGGCTGCAGCTCGGTTTGAGAACGTCTGTCGCCATCTAGTGATGTCCCTGCGAGAGACAGGGGAGTCTCAAGGCTGGGACCCAGACCCTGGTAGGGGAGAAAGCGCAAGCAGCAGGAAGCGGTGCAATGGCAACTGCTTCCCCTGGAGGGGCTCAGAGGTTTTGGGGTGCTTTTTTGCATTGTACCAGATCCCTGGTTTCCTCTGGGCATGCCTGTATCCAAAACGTGGCTGAGCCTGCACAGGGGTTATGAGGTGCCAGTGGGTACAGTGCCTGGGCTCCCCAGACAGTAGCTGCCACCTTGTCACCCTTTGCTCTGCTGGCAGCCACCAGCTGCCCTGGGGACTCAGCAGCCCGGGAACATTGCCCAGTGTTCACCTACCTAGGGACAGAATTTCAGTAGTGTTCAGTTTCAGTCTCTGAGGGCCATCTGATCTCCCATGTGTTTCACAGGTTAAATTAGGAATATAAATGTCCTGGTAATTTGGTGTTACTAGCACCATAAAAATGGGCAGTCCAGCTCTAATCCCACAAAATATAAGACCAACCTTCAAAGTCATCAGATGCAAGAATTAATGCAACACATCAAAGGACCATGAACCATAGTGCACATAAATGTCTTCTGGGCAAAAAATAAACTCGTTAAGCTGTCCATTAGAAAATGGCAAACACTTATCAATTCACCAGTGATGTAAACTTAATCCACTGTAGCTCAATTTTATTCTTTAATTTTTTTTCTTTATTTTTTTTTCTTTCAATATAAAATTAAAACACATGTAACAGTTCAGCTTTGCTGGCTCATTGGTTCTGTCCTTCCATGCAGTGTGCAGCAGCCACCAGTCACCCCCTTGCCTGGTGTGCTTGGCACATGTGGTGTCAAGCAAGCAGATCCCTGCTGCAAAGCTGGAACAAAGAGCTCTCCTCCTGCCCCGGGCATTTTTTCCCATCCCCATGCAGAGTTATTCTCCCTCTCATTCCTGCCTGGGGGTATATCTGACTGAAAAACAATCTCATAAGAAAGCTGAATAAATTTGAGAGCAAGCAGGCAGGGATGGAGAACTGGAGACTGGATCCTGACCCTGCAGTCTCAGTGTGCTGTGGAGGGACTTCCTGACAATTGTGGCTTGCTTCCCTTTCCATTTTTGAGTCCAGTTCCATTTTCTTTTCATTCTTCTTAATGGCTGAGGCTTGGAGGAAGTTTAAGCCCAGAGCTGAAGCTGTTGCTCTTTTCTAATCACATCAGCAGTGGAAAGAACAGTCATGGAATTACATTTTATAACCAAATGGGAAGTAATGGGGTTTTTTTGAAGCTTTCTTGGACTTTCCAGTGAGGTCACTTGTGCTGGAAGGCAAGGGACAATAACATAAAAGCTTGAATGAAAATAAATAAATAAGGGAAGTAACCTTTGAAAACAAGAATAGCTACAAAGAGATGTAGAATAATAATAAAAATATTTATTCACCATTACCAGAGGTGAATTGGTTTTATTTATCTATGTTTTAATGTTGGTGAGAATTCTAAAACAAGGCATTTTGCATTATTCTTATCTTGTGCATCACTTTTAAGCAGTATTTTAGAAAAACGAGCTCATGACCAAAAAATGCCCAGTAGGTGCAGGGGAATTCCAGTGCATTTCAAGTCATCAGTGCAGAAGGGTTGCAAGATGGTAGCTTCACACCCAAAACCCACGACCCATTTATCACTGAAATCTTCTGAAATCTCTCAAAACACAAACCTTGACCATCGCTGTTTTGCCAGAAGAAATCAAGAGCTTGGACATGGCGTACTCATTCTGAAATACATAGGAAAAAAACCCCTACAGACCAAACATTATGCAGCATCCCTCCTCCAACATTTGGCAAGTAACCTTGAGATAAGAGAAAACACCCTTGATCCACCAAGTAGCTGCTTCTGGAGAACTTGTGATTAAAAAAATAATATTTCAGGCCCTTGCTGACTATTGATTTAGTTCTACTAGCAGAAGACCTAAGCTGTCCAGGCATCTCATGTGGAAGTTGCAGATCTTCCCTGTGCTGTGACACATCTGCTTTTTATAGCACATGCCCTGTGATGGGACAGGAAGGCCAAAAAATTGCATAGGAAGTCAGCCAGACCTCTCTCACAAATGACCCACACTGTGGTCCCTGCTCTGCATCCATCCTGCAGTGGGGTTGTGATGTACAGCGTGGGGCACCTGCTCCGTGTCTAAGAACTGGGAGAGTGGGAAGCACCAAGGGACCCTTCCTGGAGGACCTCCACCAAAACCCTGCTGCAGCCAAGCAGTTCTTCACAGGCACAGAACAGGAGGAAAAACATTGCATCACTTAGGACTTCTGAGTTTTCAAAGCCATCTCTTGCATTTAGTAAGGAGAAGATTTTAAACAGAGCACTTGTTCTCAAACTCAAAATTCTTTAAGAAGGAAAAGTGATGTATGGGAGTTTTGGGGCAAACATGAAGATGTACAAATTCCTATAAATGAAATTTGCTGAATGAATGTGTTCTGTAACAAAAGCCTACCAGTAAGGATAAATTAAGTCAACAGCTGTGCTTACAGCTCAGATGGAAGTATATTATATCCATAAGGAATCAGAACTTATTCCATCCAGTCATCATGATCACTATCCAGCCATCACATTGCTGGCACAGCCAGATACAGGCTGCACAACACTGTTAACCTGTTGACATATTCAAGAGGAACTATGGATTTCCCAGAAGCTCATACCACTTCCTTGACAACAGTGCAAGGACTTAAATATATGTGCAACATATCCTGCTATCACCTCCCTTCATCTGCGGACAGGATGGTGAAGGCTGAGCAGAGCTGTTTTCTGCAACCAGCTTTGTTTTTGCTGGCAAAGGTTTCCTGTTCCAAGTGAAGAGAAATCATGCAGTAAGGAGAAGATTAGCTGCCTTCTCTCAAAAAACTTTATTAGTTTGTAAAAAATGGCCAGGAAGTTCCTTTCTGCCTGGCCATCATACAGCTTCCTTCAGCCTGCAAATTAAAAACTGCTCTTTGTCTGCTCTGTATACACTGCAGTGCTTATTAAATAATATCTGATTGAAAAGGAACTGGAAAATCAAATAGAGTTTACAACTAGTTGATAAAGTACATAAAGATAAGCTCTTTCATGTTTCAATAGCAACAACAAGATCTATAAAAATAATCATCAGTATACAATGTCATTTCCTTAAGTATAAACCACTGGTCCTGTCTTCTACAAGCCTGGAACTTGTATCTCAATAAAAGTTGTACACAAACCACTTACTTACCACTGGCACCTTAGCAAAAGCTTCAGCTTTAGCAGTAGTTTCCGATGAAGAGTCCTCAGTCACTTGCAGTTTTCTGAATTTTTTCACTATTAAGACTTGTAGCTGTGTTGGTTTAAGGGCCTCTACGTCTGTAATTAGAAGATGTTTCTAGAAGTGGCTCCTAAATTTGTGCAAGCTTTTACAAATGTTCCCTTACTGAATCTTTCAGACCAACATTTCCTGGGGCTTAGGGGAAAGTGGTCAGTTTTTTTTCCAGAAATGGTTTACTTCTATTTAGGACCAACTGAAAATAGTGCATTAAGATTTCTGTTTGGGATTGAGGTGGGGGTGAGCTGGAAGCACGGAGAAGGCAGAAGGCTCTCCAGTGGTTTTTTTGCTGGATCTTGTGGGAACAGCTTATTGACCTTTTCTGAATAGGTAAGCTCACCCTCTGGGCAACCTGGGCTTGAGATTGTTTTTGTGAGGATGCTCGTGTGTCACTTCTATATGTATATGTATTTACAAATCTAAACTCTGCTAAAGCTTTCATTAAATCTGTCCAGGGGCATCAAGCACAAAAAGAAAAGCTTCTATAAGTATTTTAGTGATAAAAGGAAGACACAGGGGAAATGTGGGCCCTCTCTAGAAGGAAATGGGAGACAAGGTTACCTGAGACATGGAGAAGGCTGAGGTACTCAATGACTTTTTTGCCTCAGTCTTCACTGACAAGGGCTCAAGCCACAATGCCCGAGTCACAGAAGGCAAAAGCAGAGATTTGGAGAATGAAGAACTGCCCACTGTAGAAGAAGATCAGGTCTGAGACTGTCTAAGGAACCTGAAAGTGCTCAAGTCCATGGGACCTGATAAGATGTATGTTCCCTGTATGTTCCCACGGGTCCTGAGGGAACTGGCAGATGAAGTTGCTAAGCCACTATCCATCATATTTAAGAAATCATGGCAGCCTGGTGATGTTCCCACTAATTGGAAAAGGGGAAATATAACCCTCCTTTTCTAAAAGGGGAATGAAGAACCAGGGAGCTATAGGCAAGTTAGTCTCACCTCTGTGCCCATCAAGATCATGGAGCAGATCCTTTTGGAAACTATGTTAAGGCACATGGAAAATAAGCAGCTGACTAGAAAGAGCCGACATGGCTTATCTGAGGGCAAATCACACCTGACCTTGGCCTTCTATGATGGATCTACAGCATTGTAGATAAGGGAAGAGCAGCTAATGTCATCTACATAGATTTGTACAAAGCATTTGACACTGTCCCTCACAAAGCCTTTGTCTCTAAATTGGAGAGGCATGGACTGGATGGATGGATGGACTGTTCAATGGACAAGAATTGGCTGGATAGTTGCACTCCAAGAGTTGCAGTCAATGGCTCGATGTCCAAGTGGAGACAAGTGATGAGTGGCATTCCACCTGGGTCAGTATTGGGACCAGTGCTCTTTTAACATCTTTGTTGGTTGTATGGATGGATGCTGAAATTGAGTGCACCCTCAGCAAGTTTGATGGTGACACCAAGCTGTGTGATTTAGTTGACAAACTGAAGGGAAGGGAGGCCATCCAGAGGCATGATGGTTTGATAAGTTTGAAAGGTGGGCCCATGACAACATCATGAAGTTCAACAAGGACAAATGCAGGGTCCTGCACATGAATCAGGACAATCCCAGGCATAAATACAGGCTGGACAGAAAATGCAGTGTTAACAGCTCTGAGGAAAAGGACTTGGAGATGCTGGTTGATGGAAAACAGGCAATGCTTGCTTGCAGCCCAGAAACCCAGCTCCTTTCCTGGGATGCATCAAAAGAAGTGTGGCTAGCAGGTCAAGGGAGCTTATTCTGCCCCTCTACACCATTCTTGTGAGACCTCACCTGGAGAACTCACCCAGTACTGAAGCTTCTAATACAAGAAAGACATGGAACTGTTGGAGAGGGTCCAGAAAAGGGGCATGAACATGATCAGAGGGATAGAGCACCTCACCTGTGAAAGACAAGCTGAGAGATTGGGGTTGTTCTGCCTGGAGAAAAGAAGGCTCCACGGAGACCATATAGTGGCCTTTCCATACCTGAATGGGGCCTACAGGAAAGCTTGAGAAGGAATTTTTACAAGGCTATAGAGTGTAAGGACAAGGGGAACAGTTTCAAACTGGAAGAGGGTAAATTTAGATTAGATATTAGAAAGAACTTTTCTACTGTGAGGTTGATGAGGCACTGGAGCAGGTTTCCCAAAGAGGTTGTGGATATCTCATCCCTGGAAGTGTTCAAGGCCTGGTCTAGTGGGTGATGTTCCTGCCTATGACAGGGGGGGTTGGAACTAGATGATCTTTAAGGTCCCTTCCAACCCAAACCATTCTATGATGTTATTTATGTTATAGCAAAGCTAAAGCTTACAAATTAGCACAAATTCTGCAATAGCACTCCTTAACTCTTGGAGTCAGCAAATATTTATGAAAATTTTGCTTTTCATTAAAAATAGTCTAGTCCCAACAGCTGTGAGATTTATCTAATACTGCGAATTATGTCTGTCTTGAGTAATCAGAGGCCAGAAAACAACCCCAGCATCCCCATACTTCTGTTGTCTCTCAGTGTCAGGCACTGGAGGGGTGCTGGCCCGACTCCTGGGAGTTGCAGTACCTCAGCACTGGCTGGGTTGATTTTGCCATGCCCAGCACCCCACTTCCACTGGCATTTTGTGAATGACACCACATTTTCCCCATTACTGTGGATTGTCCCCCCTTTTCACATTATATTTGGGGATTTCTGAGTATCGTTGCCCTCCCACCATGCCTCTCCTGTCACAGGTCCAGGCGGTGGTTTTGGAGGGCAGGAGAGCTTCCTCCTCCCCATTACCAGGTTTGGCTTGGGCTCTGTCTGGGGGGGTGTTGGAAGCGGTGCCAGCGTGTGTCCCCCAGAAATGGTGCCGTGGGGCGGTCAGAGCAGTCCCGGAGCACGTTCATGTAGCCAGAGGCGCGGAGTTAAAGAACTGGTTTTTTACACAGAAACCGAGGGGTTGTTCCCTCTGCCAGGGGGGATGTTACACACAGCTGGAGACAGCGGGGCACCGAGCTCTGGCGATGGACGAGCAGCCCCCGTCCGGCCGCCCAGATGGTCCCAGCACACCCTGGGACTGGCAGCCCGGCAGCTCCGGCCGCCCGGGACCCCCCAGGGCCCCTCCCAGGATGGGCGGGAGCGGCGTCGCGCAGCCCCGGCCTCTCCCTGCTCCCCGCGCAGCCCCCGCGCAGCCCCCGCGCAGCCCCCGCGCAGCCCCCGCGCAGCCCCCGCGCAGCCCCCGCGCAGCCCCCGCGCAGCCCCCGGGAGCGGTCAGCAGGTGGCAGCGCATCCCCTGCCTTCGGGAAAGCACTGCCCGCCCCTCCCCGCCTGAGCCCCGGCCACCGAGCCGCCCCCCAGGAGGAAGGGAGGGAAGGAGGGTGCAGGGGGAGGGTCTGTCCTGCCAACCGGCAGGCGGGGCTCTGGGTGGCTTTTTTCCACGTGGGAGTGCACGATCTGGGCAGGGAGGGAAAGCACCGAAAATATGCGGCTGGCCAAACGGAGGAGGATTTAATGTGCTGTCTGAAAAGGGCCAAGAGAGATAAGTGACGTATCTGGTAGCATTTATGGAGAAAGAGCCTCATACAGCATCCGCCCTTCTTTTTATTAGCTGCATTTGCTTGTCAGGAGATAAGCATCGTGGTCTAAAGAACACACCAGAAGGCAGCGATCTCCTGGAGCCCGAGGTTTTTTGTGTGACCTTGGGTGGGTTATTTAGGCTTCATGTGCTGACTCCTCACCCAGTTATTGTGGGCACACTGGACTTTTCCGTGGTAACCTTTCACCATGGGATGTGGCAAGCTGGGGTTCCTCAAAGCTGTCTTCTATAGGAGCTCACTGGGATGACTCCCACAAGATCTGCTTGACTGCTTGACCCACTTTAGGGAATGTTCCTTTATTCCTGTCTTCTCCTGCCCCCTCTCTCTCCAATAAAATGGCCATAGCAGCATCATCATCAAAGTATTTCCTAATAATTATTTGATAAAGTATTTGTCAAATAATCAGCACTTTATGGGAAGTACAAAAAGTACTGTACTATGCAGCTACAGAGTAGTTTGATTCATAAGAGTTACTCATTAAAAACAAAAAAAATTGTGGATTTTTTTCCCCATTATAACAATATATGTCTTCATATGGATCTACTTTATCCGTATCTAAGCCCTCTTGGAAACTTGATACACGCTTGGCTTCAATGACATTGTGAGGAAATAAGTGCCAGAGGTAATGTGATATAAAAACTCTTCTCTTTTGTTCATTTCAAAATTATCCTTAAACACGTAACTTTTATTTTTCAGTGAGTTACACAGTTCCAGTGTTTCCCATTGCTCTTTTTTTACCTCTGTCATCGTTTTCATTTCCTGTCTTTCAGCTCCCTCTATCTCTGCATCATTGCTTGTGAAAGATTGACCAGAACTGAACAAATTATTCTTGTCAGGGTAGACTTGGGCCTTACTGAACATTTTCAAACACTTTTTCATTGACTTCAAGTGAGCTATGACTGTTTGAAGTACATGAGGTATTTTCATCAGTCTTGGGGCAAAATCCCAAACCCATTAAAGTCAAAGGACACTGCTACTAAGAGAAGGTTGTGTCAGGCTTTATGAATGCAGTTCTATAAGTGTCTTAGGTTGTGAGGCAAAGCCCTGCCACATCCATACTGCAGAGTAAAAGGCAGATCTCAGCCATAAGCAGCAAAGAATGTCATGATGCTGCAGTCAGTGTCATCCTGTGAGGTGAGTGTAGCCAGAGCTGTAGCAAGAGCAAGTTGAAAGGCATCAAGTGAGGCAAATACGTGACTTCATCCCTCTTTGCCACATACAGTGGAAGTTCAAGCCCTGCTGTTGTCGTGCTCTGTGAAAGGTGTTGGCAGCTGCCTTTGAAGTGCTGGCACAACTCACAGGCACACGGTGACCACTGAAGATGATGGTTTGAAGGCTTAGCTCTGTAGCATGGAGGGGTAGCACCAGTCAGCACTGGAAAATTGGCATAAAAGGTTTTTCTGACCTGGAGGGATACAGCTCATCCATGCACTTGGTCTGGACAAGTGCAAGTGTCTGGGCTTTGCACTTTGCCTTTAGGAGTTCTGCTGGATATAAGAAATATCTGGCATGTTTCTGAGGGGAGAAAATGACCAAGGCAAAGCTGTTCCTTCAGCTGAAGGATATGAGAGGAGACACTTTTATAACCATCAGAGTAATCCTAAACAAATCCTGAAACTTTAATGGGAGTCGTTTTAGCATATTTCCTGTGATTTGTAATATTTATTTTGATAAATGTTCAGAAAGTTTATGTAATATTTTTCATGCATGAGCTACTTTTGGCAAAATATGGAGATCTTCACATGCATACAAATTTGCTATTATGATTGGCCAAGTTTTAATAAGTGATTTGTAGCAGCAAATATTGGCCATGTCTTTGGAACAGGGATGTGCCAGGACCCCATTACCCAGTGCTCCAGCATGGAAATATCTGCTTCTTTCGGATGACCTGACCTCAGCTGGCCTTTGTGTGACTGCTGCAGAATTCAGTCTGACCTGTGGCCCTGTTTTCTACCTTTCCAGACTATACAAAATTGCAGCTCTAGGGGCCAGATTCCTCGCTTATACCTTGTCTTATATACCATGTCTGTCATTTTCCTATAGCTACGTAAGAGTGCTTTATTCTGGCTTTGAGTATTTGCACAATGTGAAAAACACTGGCAAGCAGGGCTAGAAATTGATGTCACTGTCAATCACATAGTATCAGGGAGACTCATCAGATGGAGTAATTCTGAATTACAGTCTGCATCTGAATCCAGCTTGTTATGTCCACAAGCCAGGGTGTGATTTTTCTGCATTTAATTGAAAACAATGCAGGAGAAAAAATGAAAGCTGGGATTAGGTATGCAGCATTTAGAAACAGGGGATGCTATGATACCTCCTTGTGTGCCCATGAGAAAGCAGCATCCTGTGTTAACTACAGGTGAGTGAGAATTGTTTTGTACTAAGTGCATGCCTTCATAAATATAATCTTTTTTGGGTGAAAATGAAACTGTGTCACAGTTAACAGTTTTATTAAAACATGGGAGAAAGCATTACAATGCTTCATGTCCTCAGTCTGCTGCTTGTCCTCTCCTCTCAGGTCCTGCTCACCATTCTATAGCCTGTGAAAAAGGTATCATAACCTCCCCATCTGGGGTCTCGGGCTTGTGTACATCACTGTCTGCTTCTCACTCAAGTGATGCTCTGCTGGGCACTGCATGTCTCAGTGCTGGTTACCCAACCCCCTGCCAGCCTCGGACATCACTTGTGTTGCCCGTGGTCTTCACACACAGTACTGTCTCCTGACTCTGAATTTCTTGGACCACAAAATGGAAAGGAACAGCGCAAAGCCCATGTGTGAGGAGCAGGGCACATCCAGCTACAGAGCCTGTGGGAAGGCTCCTGATGGTGAGCACACACCTCTGTGTTAGCCTTGGTCCTGGCAGGGCTTTCTCCTTCAGGAGTTTTTTCAACATTTGAATGACTTGAATGAAAGGATTTTCTGTCTTGCTGGCTGCTGACCTGCAGAAGATCTCCTTGGCCACCACTGCTGAGTGCAGTGAGTGTGTTGCTGCATTAACTGTGTCCACACAGTCCCTGGGCAGGGGTCAGTATGTGGCACATCTGTGACGCAGGAAGGCTGCGCCCACAGCACACGCTTTGCCAGCCCGGCTGCTCATGAGGATGTTCAGTTTAATACAAACTGGAGGCACCAAACCACACCTTCACTAACCCCTCTCTTCTGGGCCACAACTGCACACCAGGTAAACCGAATTGAGTTCAAATCAGAGTAGAAGGAGTATTGGCTTCCAACTGATTTTTAAGCACTCAGTTAGCACATTGCAGACCCAAGCATTGCCCTCTCATCAGACCGTGGCCCAGTGCAGACAGAGCTGCAGGGTGGCAGAGCCACGCTCCAGCCTCTTACATTATTTTCCAGCACCATCTAGTGGGTAGACAGCCCCTCCTGCACATGGCACTTTAGGAGAAGGTTTTCCCTTTATTGCAGGCTTAAACAAACTGTTATAAAAGCTTGCACTTGAACTCTACTCTTTTTTTCCATTAATTAGTTACCAGCATTGTTTCACAGAACGATGTACTGATACAGAAACAAGCAATCTGTCACGTCCCCACAGGCAAAGGGCTACTGAAGAGCATAAGAAGATCTCAGTTTATCATGAGCTCTTCAAGGGAACTTGACTGGACAGGCTTTGAGAGAAGCTGAACATCTTGTAAAAAAAAAAAAAAACCAAAACTTTGACAAATCTGCCTAAAACAAAGAGGACAAGCAAAATGTGGCAGATTTGAAAAAAAAAAAAAAACCAAAGCCACAACCAACCATCATTAATTTTCTATTATTTATGGTGTGGCTGTCACACCAAGAAAAAATGCCAGGATTTTCTTGGCAGTTGTTCTTACCCCTTGTTTTAAACCACACAAATAGTAAACAGAGAACAGATAAGGCTCTGATTCAGTATCAGAAATATGTGAAAAGAGGCAGTCAACTGCAAGGCTGCCTAGAGCCCCTGAGCATTCCTGCAACCAAAGCTGGGTTTATAGGTTATGTTCAAGTCAAACAACCTTTAAGCTAAGGCTTAACAGTTTTTGTGCCAGTGTATGTAGAAGAACCAGGCTAACAGGTACATTTCAGCAAAACAGTCCTGATCCTGCTCCTCCTACTCCAAACATGAATGAAGAACAAACCTTTTTGTTTCCATACAGGAGAGGTAAACAAATTTAGGTGCTGTGTGAAGACACGTATGGGAAGAAATGTATGAGAGGACTGTGTCCTTGTTTGATCGGCAGAACGCCTTTGGCACAGAGCTGTATACAAAGCTGCTCCGACACCAAACACTGGAAGTGTTGAAGTTTTACTTGCCTTAGGAGACTTGTACCTTATTCACTCAGACTTGGAGCAGATTTTGGCCTCTCAATTATTAAGAGGTCTGGGACAAGCTTGTCTTTTGTGTTTGGGCTGTGTTTTTTTCTGCAAAACTCATATGTTTGATTAAGCTGTGTATTATTATTACACAGCAAGTAATTGTTTGTTTTTTGGGTTTTTTTTAATGTCTTTTTTCGGACTTCCTGGCATGCAACTTTGTTGACTTCTGGGGAATGATTTCCAGTTCTCGCTAACTGAGAGGAGAACTCACTGACTGTATGTAAACATGTATTGTAAATTGCTTGTGCAAGAATCAGTTGCAGAACAATAGAGAATACAGTCAGAAAAGGGCATTTGGCTGGATTTAGCATCTCACTTACCATCACTACACAGATCCTCTTCCAAATGTAAAGATATATGTAGGTAATGTGCAATAAGCTCCATGCTTTCCCACTAGTCCCAAGGCAAAAGGTTGTTACAGTCTTTTCCAGTGGGACAGAAATGGTTGGAGTCCTTGTGCAAGTCATTCCTGCTCTGGGGAAGCCCTCTGTGGTTATTGCAGCCAGTGCAGCAAAGATTTTCCCTGGACAGGCTGTTGTCTTCTTTGGGTCTGCCCAAACCTCCTCTTGGAAATCCCAGAGATTTGTTCTTCTGTGCCTTATTTCAAGTTTCATCAGGCACAGGCAACCCAGTCTCCAGGCTTCAGTTGAGTGGGTTTTTTTGTGAGCAGAACAGCATCCAGTTTACACAGTGCTGATGTAGCCATCAACCTCAAATAATTAGTGCATGAACCCAGTTAATCATTCCATTGATTCTATGTGGAAACATACCAAAACATTTCTGTAGTAGTGAGACATTTGCACTTTATTTGCATTGGATGTTTAAATATTTCTGTATCCCAGTCACAGTTTCCCTCTCCAGTCCTTACAAGTGTTATATGTGTTTTGGATGGAGCTGAGCAGAAAATATTTTTTGTTAATGTATAAACTCACAGAAGTTTTAGAGCAATTGAATAGATTTGGGTCAATTTTGATAAATAATTTTGAAAAAAAAGTAGGGAGAATTCCTGGAAGCATCTTTATTTTTGTTTTAAAATTATATTTTCACTTTGAAATCAGGCTATCCTTAAAAATGAAAAAATCAAATCAGTCCCAAATACTTTTTTCCAGTTGGCAGTTGAAAAAAAAATATCTGGTTTTCACACAGGTCTAAAGGAGAATTTGGCATGGCTTGGTGACCTATTAAGCATGTTTTAATAGGAAAATAAATATGTTTGGATTATTTGTGGTTGACCCTTAAATGGCTTCCCACTCAGGACTGCCACAAAGGGTTTTGCAAGCAGGGGTCTTGTAACATGTGTGATAACTCTGAATAAACTCTTATGCCAGTGACCATCCCTTACAGATTACTTTTGAGGGCTTATTAATCACTGCAGCAAAAGGAAAACACCTGCAAGTCGAGAGCCAGGATTTCTTGTAGGTAACATCTCTGTCTCTTGGCCAGGACATTTCAGTGACAGTGCTCATAAAATGACTCCATCTCAGCTCTCACCTCAGGCTCATTATTATCCCTGTATCATCAGTCTAACAGGGAGCAATGTAATGAAGTTTGTCAGGTCTTGCCCTTTTGCAGATACATAGCCACGTTTTCAGTATGAGTACTGATCATGCAGGTAACATGCTTGTAGCATTTAGGATGGACAAAATGGGAAAGTAAGACATAACTGATGTAGGGGTGTTGCACTTACACATGGATAGTGATTTCCTGGACTCCTATCAGTGATGCTCATTGCCCTCTGAGAGATGATATGCTGCTGTCAGTGCTCTGCCTTGTTTATGCTTACATATGAGTGTGAGATATATAAATACCCTCACCAGCCTCCAGCATGCATTCATGCATACATACATATATTTATGTATCTATTTACTGTATAATAAATATTTAATTGTGAATAAATGCTCTAATCAGCTTAATCCATTCTCTGGTCATGTTCTGACTCCTGTTTGTTTCTTCATTATTCATAAGCATTTGCTGAATAACACAGATGAACTGTTTTCAGACTATGAGTTTTCTGGGAATCATTCACTTAGCTATTCACTATTCATCTTTTGTGGTAGAAGACTGGCTACTTAAACCACACAGTGGTTTTCCCCTAATTCCTGGCTGGGTATTTATAAGCACTAAAATAAGGACAGACGAATTGTGAATGCTTTTCTTTGACTGTGAAGATCCTCATTTGCCTACCATTTGCCTCATTTGCTGCATATTCCAAAAGCAGCCTTGCCTGGAACTGTGTGCATCCGTACAAACACAGAGAGATTTGGGTTCTGGGGAAAGCTCTGTGAACATAAAGGACCACAGCATGTGGGAGCTGTGTTTCAGGACATAGAACCTACCAAGTATGTGCTTTGGTTGGGATATGGCAAACAAAACACTACTTGTTCTTATTTTCAAGGCTTTGGTCTATATGCTACCTTCCTGTGTATGGCTGCCCCTCTAAGTCACAGGGCCATCCATTTGGGTGGCTCCTTCCTGGTACCTGCATGCCTGGGCAAGGGTGTGGTGTCAAAATTAAAAGCTATTAAAAAGGAGAAACAGAGACATTTTCATTACTGAAGTTCATCTGAAAATGGACAACAGTTTTGCTCCCCACTGAGCTGAAAGAAGAGAGGAGGCAGCCTCCAGCATGCTTGTGTTTTGTCAGACAAGATCCATGTTTGGCTGCTGCTCTGCCTCTGCCAGGGACTGAGAAGCAGGGAGAGAAGGGAACCAGGATGGGAGATCTTGCCTCTCAATGTGATCTGGAGCTCTGGTGCTGTTATTTAGGGATGATCCCTCAAAGAATGGTGTACATGTTATTGCTGCCCATGGGGCAGAAACTTCCTAGGATAACATTGCTTTTGAAATACTTCTGTGATCTGATTCTGGCAACTATTTAGGTGTCAATGCTTGATCGTTTAAGGTTGACTCCATCTCTCCTATGATTCACATTGTGCTTCAGAAGGGCGATTGATCACCTTTGATGGTGCCGATTTCCCTCTGTGGAACACAGGGATAAAGGCTCAAATGCAGACATTGACATTTACCTTGCTGTTGTTGTTGCTCTTGCAACATAGAGAAATCCTTCATGCTCTGTTGATGTCATTTGGAGGAGACAGATGATCACTTTGCTCATATAAGAGAGTATGGGCACCTTTGAGAGGTTTCTACCAGGCTGTCTGAGAGAAGCCTCTCTCTAGCTTCAGGTGGTAATGAGGTGTTTTTGCAGTCTGCTGGAGTGATTCATGGAGCTAAGGAGAGGTTGATGGGAAGACTGCAATGAGCTGAGATGATTTAGCTGTTAGCATTTTCCAAGTAGAGATTCTTCTGGGGAGTGCTTTTGCACCATCACTAGTGCTGTGCTTCTCAGCCAGACCACGTTGGAAACCATTGGGGTATGTGAAATCTCTGGGTGTCCAGTGAAATTTGAAGTAAAATATTCTACAGTATTTATAAATTTTAGGGTAGCACAGCAAGTGGCAAGTGGGGATTTTGTGGGTTGCATATATGCATGTGCTTAAATTCTGCTTAGTGCTTAAATTCTGTGCTAGTTCTGGTGGCCATACCTTTTTTTCTTCTTGGGCCTAGGCAACAGTGATATCCTGGGGCAGAGTATGATCGACTTAATTGCTTCCAGTTAAGATACTAATTTTCTGTAATTTGTTTTGACTTGGTACTGTCTAAGTATCTATTTCAAAGTTTATTGCAGAGCCCACCATCATTATAAATAAGCAGATGGAGAAAGAGGAGTTTCCATGGCAATGTGCTAAGCAAGTAGTGTATGATCTAATCAGTTTTTGTTTCAAGCATTTCTAGGTCTGTAATTTAATAATAAAAAAATGGGTTGGGCAGTGGATCCTGTTGAGTAGTCATTCTTACTGCCACAGAGGGAAACCAGCCCTGACCTTGGAGAATGTAGGAACTTTAACCCACTTCATTTACTAATTTGCTCCTCCCAGAACTTACGAGTAAGTCAGTGATGTCTCTTCCTCCCTCACCTGCAATGTTTTTCACTGACACACATCAATGTGTTTTATTAAAGGTGGTCACTCAAAAACAATGATTTTGAGATAGAGAAAGGCAAACTACTCATAAAGAACTTGTTCTTCCTTGTGCAATACCCTGCACTATGTTGCAGTGAAGCCCAAGAGGATTTCATTTCTATGGGAGAAGTGATTGACTGAGTGCTGCAGTGAGTCAGCCATGGTTACAAGGTCATGGTAGAACAAGGCAAAGGAGCTGTGCTTACAATTCCTTCCTCACAATAGTTTCAGTACATTGGAGGCAGTAGGAGAGAAGGAAACAGGCTGCTGTAGACACAAGGAAAAGGATCAAGTTGAAATTTAGTTACCTTTACAAGCCATAAGAGTACAGAAACCATCAGGAAGTGTCCCTAAATTGTGGGAAGAAAGACAAACCAAAGGACTAAGTGTAACACCTTTGACAAAATGTCTCAAAGTGTGGGGATGGAGCAGCACTGGGGGTGTCAGGAAACGTGTCCCTCTTCTTTATTGGTTGTGACTCCCAAGTTGTGCTGCCAAGTGGAGAAGAGCCAGAGTGGTCCATTGAAGCGTGGATTTTGTGCAGACAGAAATCTTTCACTGCCCCTACCAGGTAAAGTGAAGCTGGGACATTCAATACCCTCAAATGTATCTTCAGCCTACTTAGGATGAATGACAGAAGTTTGGAAGAAGGTAAGTAGATGGGCTGGGCTGACCAAGGGCTGGGAGAGGTGAGGGTGGGGTGGGCTGCATCTCCTCTGGAGACTCTCATTAAGATGGGTCCAACAACACTAAAGCTAAGCCCAAAGCCTTCAGATGAGAACACTTATTCCTCTCCAGATGCGTCAGTGAAAACTGTGACTGTGCTGGCCAGTAAGTGTGCCAGAGAGCTGTGCTGGACTCAGCTTACCAGTGTGATGAGGTACAAGTTTCCATTTTCTCTGTGTGATGTCTGTAAGCTCATGACCTTGCTAAAGAAGTAAAATAAAAAAATAAATAAAACAAGGCCTCATTTTGTGTCCATGTGAGATTACTTCAACAGTCAGTTTTCAACCGCAGTCAACAAAGTACCTTGTGTTTATCAAGGCACATTTTCCATTATATATACAGACCTTTTTTTTCCTTTTTTTTTTAATGTATCAAATACTTATTTTGTGTACTATATTGAGAGCTCTTTCAAATAAAGTGCACATCTTTTAATCTATTTATAGAACCCCTTGCTTATAGAACCCCTTCTCCTAAAGACACTTCAGTTAATGAAGCCTTGCTTTCTTGTATCCTATGTTTTTAGTATTTATTAGTGAGCATTGAGGGACAAAGTCAAAGTTTTTCAAACCAAAGGATAGTGTCTGAGATTTTCTGTCCTCTCTTTAATACTTCTTTTAAAAATTATTTTATTCTTAGTGTGTGTGTGTGTGTGTGTGTTAATCTGAAAAGTCTTTCTCAAAGGCTTGGAAAAACACAACATTTTAAAAAATTAAGGATGGAAAAAAATAGATATGCTAATCTAAAAGACTCTTTTAGTATACATCACTTTCAGTCTCCACTGGTAGACCACAATGAATATGATCTGACAAAAGCTTTAATACTACCTTGGCAGCCTCCTTGAGAAGATAAACTTGCTTAAGCATATCTGAGGGCAGAATTGGGCCCCAAAGTTTGTTCTCAGCTGAGAGCTTGAGTCTGCTGTGGTGAGGTCAAGCCATAAATAGAAGTAAAGGAAGGTTGCAGAACTGGGCTCTCAGCTGTATTGGGCATACTTCAAGAATTTAATTTGGCCATGGAAATATTCCCAGCACAGCAGTATTGCCCCTCATTAAAGGAGGGAATATCGCTGTAGCCCACAACCTCTGCAGGGGAGGAATCAGCTTTTAAACTGAACACTGTGTTTGGATAGGAAATGAGCTTAGGGGGGGTCTGTGTGCAAAGGAGCACGTGTGCTTTGATACAAATACTCTTTCAAGTTTTAACCTATGCAGAAAGTAACAGTGGTCAAACACAGGTGAGGAATCAATTACTGTGAAGCGGTTTCCAGTTAAAAGTACTCTTATTATTTTATCCTTCCCTCTCTGGTTGCTTTGTAGTGTCATAGAACTGTGTTAGTTACTAAAGTAATTACTGAACTGAACTGTGGATGTTATTTTTCCAGATGTAGAGCGTGCAAGAACCTTTCAAACCTCTTTGCATTGCTCAGGAACAGGTTCATCCCTGCAAAGACAGATTGTGACCTGAGCCCTGCTGCCCTGCATGAACCTCCCCGTGCGCACAAGTGTGAGCGGAGCCGTGGCAGAGCTTCTGTGGTCGGGAGGTGCAGATATGGAGGACCTGAGGAGCCTGGGATGACTTATATCCAGATCTCAAGCAAGGCTTTATTTTGTGTTTGGATTAATTTTCTTACTTTAATCCTAATGGAAGTATAAATAAAATGTTGAAGGTAAAATTTGAATTTCTTTTTTCATCACTCATTCTAGCACGGTCATTTTCTAGGATATACTCTAATATTCTAATGTTGACAAACAAACGTGCTTCTCCTGAACAATTTGTTTGAGAAAATTGAAGAAACAATATTGTAATAATATCTGTAATATTGGACCTCTGTGGTAAAGGGGGAAACTGGAATCCTGAAAATGTTCTTTTGGCACTCACATAGTTTACTGGCTCTGCAAGTACAATTTCTGCCAGTGAATACAGCTGAAGCATAACATTTTTATGACATTCCCAGCCATTTAATATGTTTTCTTTTTAACTGAAATGTGGCTCATCTGCTAAGTGAACCAAGATTTAGGTTAATCTTTTCTGGAGTTTTTCTAAATCCACATCACTCATCTTTTCTTGGGAGATTTCACAAGCTTTAAGAAGTTTCAAATTCTCATCAGGTCTTTCATAGCAAAATGTGTCCAACTATGATTTTACAAATGTATAAACCATTATTATCTTCTATTTCTTACTGAAGCATTTTAAATTACATACTTGGTTTGGTTAGATGAAATCTTTCCTTTTGCTGAAAAATGTACTCTGGATACATGTATAAAACAGAGTGTGTGTCACCCTGTTTTTCTGAGGTTTTTGATTGGTTTTTTTTTTGCTTTTTTCCTGTTTTTTTTTTTAAAAAAAAAAAAAAAGAAGGAAAAAAAGAGAAAATATGCTTGAAGTTTCAAGGTGATATTCTTAACAGTTTGTTTATATCGAGAAATTTTTATTGCCATTTCAGCTGAAAAACCAGGATATGTGTCCCACATTCTGGCAGAAATTATTGTGCTCCAAGAGAGGTTGCAACATCCCAGCTGTGCATTCTAGTAGGATGAGTGTAATTCTTTAGATTTCATTGTAATTTTATAGTTAGAACCAGTCTCAATTTATTTGGGTTATTTTCATCCTTTACAGAAATATGGTGTTTAGCCTGTTGTGCCAGAGACTTTTCTTCTGGCAGCATCTCTGTTATACACTGCAGTTTAATGGCAGAGTGATTCTAAACTCCCAGCTTCAGCAGACATTGTCACCTCAGTGCCTTGATATTGACCATGTCACCTCCTTGGACTTCCCAAAGAACTGCTTTCCAAAAGGCTGAATTTTCCATTTTCTCTCTCATTTTGATTCCTTGCTTTCCTTGACTCCTGCACTCATTAACTTTTCTATTTTAATCATAGTTGCTCCATTTTCTGTTGGACAATCCCAAACATGTCAACAACTTAAAGAATCATTGATTTTAAACAGAAATAAGGCCTCTCCTTTCACTCCTCCAATTTTAAAGTGAAAGAGCATCTTGTCTTGCAAGAATGTAGTGAATGCTCATTATGGGAAAACATTGTGTTGTGCAATACCTTACAGTGAAATTAGACTTCCCTTCATCTCTCTTCTGATATCATCCTGAATGAAGGTTGCTGAGGTAGCAATTTCATCTCTTGTTCTTTCTGCTTTAGTTTAATTTTGACTTTTGGCTTTCCAGAATGGAGTAAAGAATTTTGCAGCATTTTCAACCCTACCGTAATCTAAATAATCTTCTGCTTTCAGAGATGAAATCGGGGCAAGCATCCCATAAGGTAGTGTCATCAAGTGTTATGATAGTTGACTTTTTTTTTTAACATGAGTGCAAAATGGCTTTGTTCCATTAAAATTCTGCACTAAGACTTCAGTGATAAATATACATATCCTGCATCACCTTCTTACAAAAAAACCCAAACCCAAAACAAAACAAAAATGCTGCATACCTCTGAGGTCAATGTCTTTGACTGTAGTTCACAGTTTGAGTGATGCTCCCTTTGCCTCTCCTGGTTAACAAACAGATTCCATTTTTACATCCTTGTTTAGAAAACTCTTGCATTAGGTTCTCCTCATTTTTGTCACCACCAAAATTCAGTTGCCCAAATGTACTACAGAGGAAATTTAATTTCAGAAAGTCACCCAAACTGGTCCTGTAGCCCTGGTGTGTGTTCCCAGGAATGAATTAAATGTGGGGACAGTTTTGTAAAGTGTGCACAGCAGATTTGAGGACCAGGTTAGGGAGGAATGATCATGATCAATAGCTTGTGTGAGCCATTGAAGTGTGGGGAGAGACCCCTTTCTCACCTTCTCTGTCCCTGCATGGCTGAGGATGAGCCAGGGCTGGTCGCTCTGCAGAGGAAATCCAGGCAATTACCTAGAGTGCATACAAGCCCTGCTTCTCCATCTCCTCCTGCTGCTTTTTCTTAGAAGCTGACTGTAAAAAGCTGCTTTATTTTTATCTGGATATCCATCTCTGTGTTGATCAGGTCAGTAAAAAGGACACAATTGCAGTCATACTGAAATTCAGTGCTGGTAAAAGATAAAAAAGCAATTCTCAAATTCCTGTTTGTTTCCTGTTTACTCCTATTTAATTGCTTCTAGTTGCTGCAGGGCCCAGAGGAAGGGTATCTTCCATCCCCTACCTACTGTTGCTCCTAGGTCGGTCCAGAGCTGCTGGAGGGTAACTGAGGTGGATGGATCAAGTTGACTGCACCTCCCCAGAGGACAGGCAAAGTACAACAATGAACAGCTATGGTCACTGCATGGGTTACAGACATGTGAGAGTCCTTGTCCTCATGCCACCCGTGCAGAAACTGGCCATCCAAGCCAAGATGCTTAGGAAAAGAGCATGTGAGTAATGGATTTAGGTGCAGCAGTGCCACAGGCTATAGGGAGCAGTGAAGAGCAGAGCCATCAGAAGCCCCCAGGAAGCACCTCCATCACAGTGTTTCTGCAGAGCATGTTATGTTGCCAGACAGTGAATGCTCTATTTCTTTCTTTAAAATAATTTTTACAAATTAATTTCTTACAGTTAAAAGTGATCATTCCTCACCTCACTAAACAGATACTGCATTTTCACACTTTGGCTGGCAAAGACCAGCTGGATGAGGATACTGCAGACATAAGTCTGTCTACATGAAGATTTATTTGTCCCCCTGTACACATGATTCATGCTTGCTCCAGGGAGGGGAGATGTAGATGAGAAGGGATAAGCTACCATGATTTCCATCCCTTCATATAGAAGAAAATATTTCTTCTATCTATCCTTTTATTTATTTTTTTGTCCCATTCAGTCATAATGTGCAATGTTACTGTAACAATAGTCACTCTAATTCAGGCAGCCATTTCATTGTGAATCACCAGGGTGCAGATTTTACAGTTCAGGTATTATTTGGTTTGTTCTGTTTCTTCACTTTTCAGGCTTAAAATCAGCCAACACAAGCTTTCAGAAAATGAATAAAAAATTAAATGGCTCAGGATTGGGACATAGTTTGCCAAGTATCATCCTGGGGAGGTGTTCTGTAACTTTGTGGTAAACCCCAATGTATATGATTACAAGGGAAAAGCTGACAGACCTTTAGCAGTAGCTTTGCAGTAATAAAGTTTTATTATTAACAGATCCTTTCATTCAGGGATCTCAAAGCACTTTAGGAACATTCCTATAGGGGGAAACACAGAACGGTAAGGCATAGGGTTTAATCTTCTTTATGCCATGCAGAAACAACAATCAGATCTGAGCACCCTCCTCTCAGCATGTGCCGTGGGACTGACTCAGATGTAGGGACATTGCCATGGCAGAAGCATTGGGAAGGCATGATCCAGCATAAGGATAAGGGAGCAGATGAGACATGCATGTGATGGGAAGTTTCTTGGGAGAAAAAGCTCAATGATGAACTCAGACCCTGAAAATGACCTGAGCAACATCCAGGACTCAAAGCATTCCAGAGTAGTTTTCCCCTCTTCCCACAACATAGCCTTATGCATTCTTCTCTCTTCTGCAGTGGTGCTCTGTAGCTTGTGAGTGACACCATTTGCAGTTATGGATGCATTCAGCATCATGAAGCTGTGGCTGACAGAGCCAGCATCCACTCCCTCCTCTAACAAGACCCAACACAAAGACCTGGCAACAGCAACCAGGCATTTGAAGGAAGTCAGCTAATCCTTGCATGCAGTCCATGAATCTTTGCTTTCCTCTTTTGGCCAAGACTTTAAAAAAAGCAATGTTTTTATTTACTGACTTAATCCCTGGCCAGCATCCACAGAACTCAGGCTGCAAAGTCACAGGAGCTGCCTGTGTTCAGACTGTTTGGGTGAGTTTAAGGATTTGGGCTCTAGGAGCAAGACCTGGGCTAGTGCAGGTCATGCTTGAGTGCCACAGGCTTTTCTCCCACGCATCCTTTCCTTTCCTTCCCTTCTCTGCTGCACAGACACAGCTCTCATGCCTGTGTGTGCTGCTCAAACAGCAGCCAGCAGCCAGCCCAGAGTGGCCTCAGGCAACGTTTCCCTTCTCCTTGCTACCCCTTTTCATTCAGCAGGTGTATTTATTAGCTGCTATACCCACTATGCAGCATTTCACCATTTAGTCTAGGGAAGATCTGATTAATTTCTGACTCCATTCTGTCTTGCTCAGCAGCTCTTTGTTTAACACAGACTCAAAATGCTGCACCCGCAGCTTGCTGGACAATTAAATTAGTCTTTTAAAAGACCTGTTTGTAAAATAAAATATGAATATATCTACTAATAAACCTAAGGACATTTCCATGGCACTAAAATAACTTCATAGTGAAGGTGCAGAACTGATGGATCACCATGAGAAAAGGTGCAACAGGGGTACCCTCTGCACAGCTCACTGGGGCACACAGCTTCCCCCACCGAGCTGTCTCAGTGTTTATCCCTGGCCCAGGCAGAAATGATGGTGCATGTGGTATTAAAGCTTTCCTTTGCATGTCTTAGCTCCCTGAACTGCTCTGCTGTGCCAAAATTGTCACCCTGTGGTGTGAGCACACCTTAGCTGAGCCCAATACTGGCTGGCTCCCATGGGCCACTTGCCAAGGTGGCTTTCAGCCATTAGAAACATTGCACGTGCCTTGGTGAGAGGGTCACAGCCACACCAGGCAGTCCTGGCAGGAGAGGGACTCGGTCTGATGGAGGACTACAAAGTGACCACATCTGCCTTAATCTAAGAAATAAAACTGATGGCAGGTTCAGGGATTTGTATCACATCCCTGAGAATGCCACTTTCCCTGTAAAGCATGGATGTGCTAAGAGATCAGGTCATTTTCAGAACATCAGCTCTGAAAAAGCATTCAAACATGGGTTTGGACCAGAACATCTGGTACAGAGAGAACATCTGCCTGATCAGCAAAGTTCACCAGACCTGAAGCCTCTGTGTTCCCCACCCCTTCCCCACAAATGACTCTTATTGTGATGAAAATATATAAGCAAATAATTTGTTCTGGAGTTGGTGGGTGGGCCCTGAGATGAACTGGAGCCCTGAGTTTTACATACTCACACCCCTATGCAAACTCTGTCTTTGCTTCAAATCAGCATCAGCAATCCTGTGCACCCTTTTCCTGAGGCCTTTGTACAAGACCTTTATCTTTCTACCACTGGGGAAGCAAAACCTCTGGAGTGAAAACAAGTTGAAAGCTAAGATCTGAATGATTTGGCAGAAAGTGAAGCTATTGCAAGATTTTCCAAGATGAGCCCACTGGGGGACTGGAGAGCTTTATGAGACAGTTTAATGGCTTAAAAAGGAGAATGGGCCTTAATATAGACCATGTGCTGAGATGAGCTCCTTAACATGAAGACAGAGTATGGCAAACCTGCCCTGACTTGAGTGACTGACCTTTTCTTGTCTGGATCACTCAGAAATAGAATCTCTCTTCCTCTGTTCCTTGTTCTTGAAATACTGAAGCTGAGCCAAACTTCCTTTTTGTGGTTGGATCTTCCTACACATGGTGGATTTTGTATTTTAGGGGTGCTCAAGGTTGTACTTGGAGACCTTCCTGGGACTGTGGCATTTGAGGAATGGGCTGGTGGAAGGCAAGCCCTGAACTGCCCCTGAGCCAGGCCAGGCATGCAGACTCCTCCAGTTCTTGCAGAGGATGCCCAGGAAAAGCATCTTGAGGAACTGCTGAAATAAGTTCTGCAGGACAGGGCCGCAAGCAGGACTGCAGCAGGAGCCTCTGTGGCAGTCTTGTTGAAGGCACACAACAGTAGTGTGGCTCTGGAGATGAAGAGACAAATGTCTGTCTGTTAACTGCAAAGGCTGGCTGAGCCCAGGGAGCAGAGATGAAGAAGAAGAAAGGAAAAAGCAGTTACAAGTGGAAAAGTAAGAACAGACCAGTAGAAAAGGACTTCTCAGGGATGTGGAGGCAAGGCTCTCAGTCCCTACTGATTGTGTCCCTTGGAGCTCCCTGCTGTCTCCATCCTTGCTGCCCAGCCACACAAGTGGAAAGAAACCATTGCCTCACTTTGTCTGAGAAATGCCTTTTTTCCTATCTGAGATGGTACAAGGCTCTTCTGCTTTCTCAGCATAAACACTGTGAATGTCATCTGTGATGCCTGCTCTGAGAATGCTGCTGGCTCAGTCTTGCTGGGATTCAAAGTCCTCTTCTGAACCTGAGCAGGTGCAAGATGGGAGAAACCAGACCCCAGCAGGAGTCCACGATCTGCAGAGAACAACATAGCCCTGAAAAAAACACAATTCCTTTGTTCATACTGCTACGAACTAAGATATTTATTCACTTAAGGTCATCTGCTAAGCCCTGAGTGGCCAGTATTAACCTCAGTGCTGCTGGAGCACAGATTTGGATGAAGGCTTACTGTGGAAGCTGGAAGATCTCACAACTCATAAACTGTTTAGCATCCTCCTTAGGCCATGACATAGACAAAAACATACTCTGGTGTGGTTTAGGTTTTACAAGCTTCTGTAACGAGAGACAGATCCCTCTCAGTGGCCTCAGGCTGCCAACACCTGGTGAAGGGCACTGAGGCAGTCCCATCAGCCCTCTTCACCACCAGTATGTGAGGCAGACACTGGCAAGCACAACCCCTACCAACAGAGGTGTTTAAATGAGGTGGGTGGATGATCCCTGGAGCCATCTACTCATCTTCTCTGTTACAGGAGCCATGGCAGCTGCATCTCTGACTCTGCAGCACTGGATGGAATGACCCCTCAACCAACACACATGGCACAGCTTGGTCCCTCTTCATCTGCCAACACACGCAGTAGCTGGACCAGGGTCACTGCCTACAGATGGCACCAGCCACACAACAAAGCCATGCATGGAAAAAGCTGAAACCCCACCTGGGGACCAGGATGAATGCTGCAACAGAGAGGAACAAAGTGGTACATGCCCTGTAGCACACTTCTGGGGCCGGAGCATCATGGAGGGTGGGGGGTGAAAACCATGAAGGATGGGATTTGCAAGAATCCCAATTAGGAGAGTCAGCACCAGAAGGTGCCAAAAAAGCCTGTCACTGCAGAGCCCCTCTCACTGCCATGCAGGGTGCCTGGGTCTGCTGTGTCAGGGTGGCTCCTGGGGGTGGAGACCATGAGAATGGTGTCTTTACCAGCCTGGACATGTTTAACTTCTGACCTGTATCAGCTGCCAGATTAGAGGGGGCTTTGTCAAATCAGTCTGAACAGGAATTAATGCCAAGCTCCAGGGGTGAAAGGGCAGAGCCTTGAAGGGATCACCTTAATTGACAGGGCCTCTTAATCCCTCTGTTCTTGTACATTAATCCAAATCTTACCAGTTCTTCTTCTTAACCTGTTTTCATAACGTAAAGAGAATGATACTTAATATAACAAAGCTGAGTGTAGGAGGAAAGCATGACCTTAGCCCTTCTGAAGAAGGGGTTTGAGGCTGTTGTGAATGCTGCTCTTTATCCTGGTCACTCCCCAGCTCTTCCCCAGCAGTTTGAGAGCTGGAAATGATCAGACAGCTCCTCCTTGGCTGAGCCGTGGCAGTGATGCTGTGCAGGACAGGGCTGTTGTTTGATGTTCCATTTGCAGTTTACATTTATAAAAGCATCACCCTGATAACCTGGGTACTTGAAACAGGCTCAGGCAGAGGAGAGCTTGGAGAACAGCACATCCATCACCCGGTGAGCATGGTCAGTGGGACCCAACTGCTCGGAGCATTCCTCTGTAGGGCAGCAGCCAGCATGCACAACCTGGAGGCTCTGGGGCCCACCTCCATGGGGGGGTGTGAAGGCTGAACAAAGCTAGAGGTGCCCTTTGTATTGGGGAAGTGCTGGGATTGCTTTCTTAACACCTGATGCACAGAGGATTTCAAGCTCTTTGATTATCAGCCCAGTAACTTTCCAGGCTATCAGCTAAAAAGCAGTGTCTGGGATTCCAGACACTAAATGCACTCTGTGAGCAGTGGGAAACCTAACTGGTAACCTGGCAAAGTTAAGTACAAGTTGGTAAGCTAAACAGTTGAGAGCTAAGCTAAGTTGTTAAACTCTCAAGGACATGGAGTGTGCCTTCATGTGCTTTGGTAGTGCATTCCCTACTTGGGAATCTGAGAAATTCCCTACTTGGTTATCTGAGTGTTACAACTCCGACATTAACAGAATTTTAGGTGTGGGGGACAGTCCCCATGGTGCCAGCCCTGGGGATCCCACTGGTCCTGGGTGGTTTCAGTGCTGAGCACTTCTGACTGCTGTGCAGAGCCAGCCTCGTGGGAAAAGAAACATCTCTAATACTGCTCTCCTGCCATCCATATGCACTTCGTGCTTTGTAGCTACACTGGCTTGTTCTGGCTGTGAGAAACTTATCCAGCAAACCAAGCTCCTTTCAAAATACATGTAAGGCATCTCTTTTCCTGCTGGCGTGGTAGTGAAAGCCACAGAAAATTGTGGAAAGAATGAAGTTTCCAGGGGCAAATTTATTTTGTCTCATTCTCAGCCTATTTAAAGTTCAACTCAGATGTTTCAGGAGCCAGATTTGTACCAAAGGGAAGCAGTCTAAGAAACAGTTGTGGATAAAAGAAATCTGAAGGCTATTCAAAAAGGAGAAAAAAAATCTTTTGAGTGGGCTGAAGGAAAACAAACACAGATCCCATGAGGAGAAGGAAAGAAGAAAAATTCTAAAAAAAAAAAAAAATAAAAAATAGACAAATGGATGGTGAAGCCTGGTTTCACAGAGGTCACTAATATTTTGCTGCTAGCTTCACCAGGTCAGAATTTTACCCATGGTTTCTAATCATGATGATGGGCTCTTTCTTCCATCTTGTGATTCATCACATCTCCTGTCTGGACATGCAGTAGCACAGAATTCCTATTTAGTTAGGAAAATTCTTTTTTAATGGAACTAATGAGTCTTGGAAAAAACTCTAGTTTGAAGTGACAGGAAGAGGAGAAAGGTTCATAACCCCAATCCAATTTTTTAACCTATGAACACACAAAAATAATTTGAAAGGTTTAAAAAACCTCAATTTCCATCAGATTTGCCCATCCCAAAGTTTGGGCTGGTCAGACCAGAAGCCCAGATTTCTCCTCAGAACCAGCCCTGTGCAGACAGTGACACTGATGCACTTTTTAAAAAGCCTGGCTAAAAACAGAGCCCTGGAAAAGGAGCTATTTGGGCAGCAGAAGCAAGAGAAAGGAAAGCCAGTCCCTTTGAAGTAATCATCTAGGCAAGGCGTTGGATAAGCCAGGGCCATTTGTAATCAGATGTCTGAGAGGACTGTCAAAAAAATCTCCCAACACTTGCCTTGTTGCTGATGGTATCTCAGTGTAGATAAAATAAAAGCAGAAGTGAAAGGGAAGTCTGAGCCATTATCTGCCCGCACCTGGGCTGTGAAGGGTGCCAAGTGACACAGTGCCCAGCCATGTCCAAGGCTCTGAGGAGATTTGGGAGGGAGGAGGCTCCTCCTGAGCAGTACCAGGGGAGCATCATCACCCTGCAGCCCTGGGGAGCAAAACCTGAAACATCAATTCCTGACTGTGCATGAGGGGTTTGTATTTATGGTAGAGAATTCATATTCTTAGCTCTAACTATGAGCTCTCCATGAATGCTGGTCTGGAAAAAAGTTTTCTTCCCAGGATAACGAGAAAATGCAGCTTTTTGGGAAGGATTTGCAAGCTTTCACAAAGCTGCTCACTCCATCCCTCCCTGGCCTCCAGTGTTCATGGGAAGTAGCTTCACAAACCACAGAACCAAGCAAAGTCTCAGTTTTGGTGTTTCCTTTCCTCATACATTTCCTGGAGTCAAACCCCTCAACTTGGGTTGAGTCTATGTAGCAGCTTTTTCTTTGAGGAGGAATTTCTAGCCTCTCTGTGCCCCATGCACTTTAAATTGGCTTGCAAGAATGTGATTGCTTGAAGCTGCTTCTCCTGCCAAAATTTAAATGGAATTGGCCACCAGGATCAAAGGGACAGATGGATAGGCAAACACATAAACAAGTAGTGCTATCATATTTACTCCATTTTTTCTTGGAAAGCTGAGGTAGAAACTCAGTAATGTAATCAGAGACCTGGGGTAATACCACATAACATTGGCAACCCATCTTGGGCCCTGCTCTGCAAGGAGTGAATCATTCATGGGCTCTGTATGAACACCGAGAACACATCTGCATGTGTGGTCACCTCAGCTGTGCTTAAAGTCACTGCAGCAGATCCAGGTTTGAAATTACTTTGGAAATTTTGACCATATGCTCTGTCTGTTTGTGAGACAATAGCCTAAAGTGCCCAGTGATTCTCAAAACAAGAAGTTTCTATGTTACAACTTAGTAGATTCTAGTCCTTGAATGTTTTGGTGTGGCTTTGTTTTTTTTTTTCTCTCAGCAGTGGAAAGGGCCTGATTCTGCTGTCTTAGAAATCCTCTGCATACAGGGCAAGATTTGCTTGGTGCTGGGATTTAGGATTGAACCAGTGCTGTCAAGTCCACCTCTTTCTTAGGGATTTTTCTATGGGCTTTTTGGGCCAGGTGATGCTCTCTGCTGGTGTCCTACCAGTACAGATACTACAGGAGGTCACTCTTATGGGAAGTTTGCTGAGCTTTTATTACATTCTAGACATACTTACTCCAGGAGATCAACCATTATCCAAACTCTAGCCATCACTCATGGACCAAGGGGGTCCACAGGATTACAGTGGTGTGAAAAGAGACCTTGATCCCTTCACTATATTTTCCATAAATCAAATGTCACAGTGAGGCTGAAACCCCATGTATATTAGCCATCTTCCCATACTTATTAAACTCTAGTAACTACCTGCCTGCCCTTCATCCCCTTGCTAATAGTGGTATAAATAGCCCAAAGGTCTCTTGTCATCACAGCTCCCAGACTTGTAGCTCTTTGAGGGGCAAATATACTTTGTTTTATTACTTGTATGGCATTCCTCAAAGAAGGGGACTTTGACCTTCTTAAATTCCTTCTGGAGATTAAATACCAAAACCAGCAGTCCACAAGGGAATTAATAGACAGCTTCAGTACACACAGCAGGACCTTTGGAGGGGGTCAAGTTATTAACACACTGGGAAATGTAGATTGTATCTTCCGATGCAGGATGTATCTTGAATTCTAGATCTGATAATAACAATGGGGCCTAGAGAGATGCATTGCTGATATGAGTTCTGCAAGTCTCAGCAGATCTTCCAATTCTGCATATTTTACTGAGGACACAAACTCTGCTGACTTTAGAAGTCTTCACATAAAAAAGAATGCATAACAAACTTCTTTTTTTGGAGAAATTGTACCTTCTGTATTAACAGTGGGCCCATGTGGCTTTATTTTTCATTAGACAAGGAATCTTACCTGGGGGCTTAATACTTATTCAGCCTCCTACCACCTCAAACCAGACAACCCTGAGAAAAGTATTTGGTCAATATTTACATATTTAAGGAAATTAATGTCAGGCATTAAATGCCCTTTAAAGTTCCTTTTTGTGCATTTTTGTATAATCAAAGTTTGCAGAAACTATTTAAGACTGATGATACCTAAACAGTAATGGAAAATTAATTTCTGCTTTCTTGCAGTGCATATTTGTACTGGAAGCATGATTAATAACATTCACTTAAGGTAGCTCAGCCAAGGAACAAAGGTATGTGATAAAATGAACCAAAGGTTTTTGATTGATTCACCATTTCTGTAAAAATTTGGTATATGAAAAAGGCAAGGAAATACGACAGTTTAGTAGTTCCCCTTTGGTTTTGAACTTCTGTGCATCAGGCTGACTTTTTATCTTTGACATTTTCAAAAGGGGATAACGTCTTACAAAACATCTTTTTTTTTTTTTTCCCCCCCTCCATTTGCTTTATGTGGTTGGCCACTGCTAAATGACACAAGTTGTTGAGATGAAAGCCCCACAGTAAATAAAAACCATGAAAAAAATGAGTAAGTTGAAATATATTACTTGTTAGGAAATATTCCTTTGGCATGAATTGCAATAAACAAACCAACATCCATTCCAAAACAGCTGTAAACAAATCTTTACTACTCCCCAATTGCCAAAAATCTCACACCACTCAAACTGACATGGAAAAAGGCATTAATGTGAGTGAGGGATGAATTTCGGGAAGGCTGGGTTTGGTCTGGATAAGCATATCTGACATATGCAAGCCTTCTGGGAGCCTATAAAAACAAGATTTCTTGGGAGATTTCCTGCACTTCTGGTTGGGTTGGAAATGTCATGACAGCTGGCTTGGCTGCAGCATTTGGGCACTCCAGGTTGTTTCTGGCCAGAAATCAGGGTTAAAAAAATTTCTGAAAAGGGAAGAAACCACATAACAATAATTAGATCTTCTAGAGCAATTCCCAGCCAACCTGCTCAGTGCCTTCTTCTATGTACTCAGTGATGTACCATGGCAGTGCAGAAGATCTGCTCCTCTCCCTCCAAAAGCTTAAAAATGAGGATTACAGTACTGAAAAATGCTTTCCATCTTTTTTTTAGCTTCATGCAGAATGTATAAACATCCAGGACAGTCCTACTGTTCTACCCTTGGAGTACAGGAAAAGTGCAAAGGTAAAAGCTGTCACAGATCCATTGTACATTCCCACATTGCTGCAGAATTTAACATCTCTTCCGCCTAGCACAGCTTTGAATCCTAATCTTGGTGGGGCTTCTAGCAAAGGCAGTGTAGACTTTAGCCTTGTCCTAAACATATCATTAAGACATGTTACATTTGTACCCTAGTCTTATCTCATACAAACTGCAAAAAACTTAGTGAAACTTTGGAATCTCTTGCCAGAGGAAGTTCTGGCTCCTAAAAGATCGCATGGTTTCAAAAAGGCAAATTGACAGAAGAAAAAAATCTAGCAATGGCAACAAAAAAAACCCCCATATCATGCTTGGAACTGCCTTTGCTATGAAGTGTTCAGAGGCTGTGTCAGTGCTTGCAGGTTCTGTGCTCACTCGATTCCCTGGATATCTGCACCAGCACTACAGGAGCACAAGGCACCACAGAATCACAGGGAGGAGATCTCCTGGCACCCTGAACCAGTGCAGAAGCAGTGCCCCTTTGCTGTCCACACGCCATGAGGATCAGATTTGCCCTTATCTTTATGTTGTGGTTTGTTTTTTGTTCACTGATTTGAAAAGAAAAAGCAATGCTGTTGCACAAAGATCTTCCTCTAATAAGATTTCTAGGTATACTCCAGGTATCTTATTGCTCCTTACTGAGTATCTCCAGCTGGAGTCAGGCGCTTTCCAAAAGACGTCCCAAGTGAGGCCCTCAGCTGAAGCATCCCTGGGCTGTAAGCCTTGTTAGGCAATGTGCCAGCCATGGGACTATCAACTGGGCTGTCAAAATTATCTACTGGAAATACTTTGCTCCTACTTGGTAGTCTTGAAGAACACTCCCCATGCCCTCATGTGACTGGAAATGGAGCCAGGTTTGCTGCCTTCTTCTGATTTCACAGACAAAGATATTTTTTCCAAGGCAGACATTTGTGGAAATACAGATTTGTTGAATATACAAAGGATGATGAAAGCCCACCCGTGGCATGTCCGCTGCCCTGGTCTTGCTGCATTATCATTGTGTCTCCTCATGGTTCTTTAGGCCACCACTCGGGTGCTGCCCTTCCTGGAAGTCCTCTGTCATATTATCCATCCTTGGATTCACCTGTCTGAAGGAATGAGGAATTAGTGCTGTGCTTTGCTTTGCAAGGTTTTGCTACCATTGCCCGGGGGGGTTGGTGTCAGTTTTCCTCATGACTTGCAGGTTAGGAGCACCTGGGTGACAGGAGGTGTTAACATGCTATCTGTCTCTGTGAGGACAAGGCACAGCTTTTTCTGTCTCTGTTGCTTGTAGGTGTATCTGTGAAACACAATGAGGTGTACAATACAACTCTGGCTTTTGATCATAGGGCCAAATGCAACCCCAGTGTAATGTCACTGACTTTCCTACTGAAAGAAACTTCAGTTTCCTGAGACAGTTGCAGGTTTTGCACGCAGTGTGGGCAGTGCATTTGGCTTCCAGCCCAATTCCTCATCATCTCCTCCTCCTCCATAGGTATCCTGAGAAAGAAAGGTGTCACCAACCTGGGACCACAGGGACAGGAAGGAGGTGGCAAAGCATATCTGTCTGCACAGGGCTCAAATGCTGGATCTATTGTTCTGTTAATAAAGAACTACTTTAGGTTAATGAGCACAAATGCCTTTGATGTTACTTGGCAAATAGTCTCTTCAATATAATAGGTGGTTTCATGGGCTGAGCCCTTTGCTGGGGGTTGGCAGCTAACTCTGGGCAAGCTGTGCTCCAGCAGAGGCTATGTCAGCATAGAGTAAGCTCTCCTGAAGACAACCACAAGAGTACCTGCACCTCTTCCAGCCATCTGGAGAGGAGAAGATAGCTACCTCCCTCATGGGGTCTTGCAAAGCTGAGTTGATATTTGCATGGTTCTTTGAAGATATCTTATTTACCAGCTAGCATCTGCTAACTTGTTCCATCCCTTTGGGCATTGCAGACAGCTCCAGCCTGATGTTAAGCCTGTGCCAGGAGGAGCTACAGTCTCCTTGACCCCTTGGCTCTCCTGCTGGGAAGCACACCTCTGCCAAACTGTGTGGCTCAGGGGTTCTGTGGGACTTGGCAGTTACTTGGCTCTAGTGAGCAGCTCTGACACTGCTCCCTCCTGGCAGCTGGTGCTCAGTGCTGAACATGTGGACATATGGGAAACCTGCTTTGGGAATGTCATGCCAGCCCCCTCGGGGCCACAGAGCCTTCCCAGGGACCTGCCCTGCCCCAGGCACTGCCTGCTGTCTCCCTGTCCTTCTCCTGCAGTTCACAGGCTTTTGGCATGGTCAAGATCTCTTCTGCTTTCTAACCCAGCTCCCAGGGTCCTGCCCCATGAGGTGTTTGTGTCCCTTCTTGTTCCAAGGAAGAAGACAATCATTTTGATGGTGTACTTGGCACTATCAGTAAAGAGGCTGCTGATCCCATGAGGGAGACCAAAGCTTTGTAACCAGGAGAAGGTATAAATCCCTGGCAGGATCTTTAGTCCTCTTACTGCTTACTGAGCTGTCAGTTGTGATTTATCACCAGTTTAATTTTAATGCTGTTGCATCCTCAGTGCTCCTACCCTGTGAGGGACAGAGGGAGTGTGTGAGTGTGAGGTGGGCGTGTGTGTGTCTGTGAGGGATTGTGTGTGTGTCTGTGTGTGAGGGGTGTGTGAGTGTGAGTGTGAGTCTGTGTGTGAGGCGTATTTGTGTGTGTGTACTTCAAACACTGTGTAACAGGAGATGAATTCAAAGTGCCTCCTTGGGACACTGACACTGTAGACAGGCACTTTGTTCATCTCTGTGGTGGAGCCATCAGACCCTCCATGTCCCGATCACCATCCCGACCCGAAGCGATTCCCATTTCAGCGGCACTCCCCCTCCCCGCTCCGGCACATAATGTTTCCATTGTGCCAATGCTGTTTTTCTGGGGAAGCAGCGGGGATTTAAATATCATAAAGGCAGAAGCTGGGCTTTGATATACTGTCAGCAAAAGCTGAATACTGTAATTTCGAGCAATTTTCCCCTAACTGCCCTTCCCACACTCCCCATTTGGCCCCCTCCTCTCCCTGGGCCTCCTCCCTGATGTTTTTTCCTGACGAGCCACTCCATCCCTTCTCTCGCATGATCCTCACCAGGCAAATTAATGTGCTGCTGCTGACGAGAGACAGTGGGTTACTGTGAGCACAGGCTCTCTCGTCTCCTGTCGCTATTACACCCTGGCAACTTCAAAGCTCCAGTCATCCTGTTTCCATCTTCCCGTGGGTCTGCAAGCCCTGACTCAACAGCACGGTTCAAAAGTGCAGCCTGGCTCTGGCTGGGACAACCACAGCCCTGGCCCCACCAGTGCTCCACCAGCACAGCCATGGTCAGTGCTGCAGACCTTCTCCTTTTCCTGGGATCAATCGCTGCACTGAGAGAGAGTGGGTGGTAATCATCTTTTTCCCACTTTGGTCCTTTTAATTTCCAGTCGAGGCAGATTTTTGTAGAAAGAGCCTTTTTCCTTTCCCTTTTTTTTCAAGGTAACTATTAATCTTTTGTGATCTGCCCTTCTGGGCTGCCTGGCAGCTTCCCTGGCACCAACTGCACTGTTTGTTTTAGCTGGTAACAAGATAGTGTTTGGAAAAGTAATTCTGATTACTCTGTGACTTTAAGCTTATTTTGTATGTGCTCTTTCCACGGCAGAGAAAGATCTTTGTGATTTCCTCCCTGGTAAAAGTGATTTTTGCATATGTGTGAAGGAAAGGTATATGGGGGAAGTGCTGACAGTCTGTCTGCCTGCCTGTCCTCAGAAATGTGGAGTACTAGTGAGAACTGTTGTTGCATTTTAACTGTTTCTGGTGTTTTGCACCCCTGTGGATGGGTGTGAGACAAGGAAAGCAGGCGTTGGAACCAGGGCTGTGCAGCTGCCACCCAGGCTGCAGAGCTCTCTGACAAGGGCAAGGCTTGCTGCACTAGGCCACATGCTTCCAATCTCCCTTCCCAGGCTTTGGCTTGTAGGTAAGCAAAATTCCCAGAAACCTGTCCCTGCTAGGATACAGGGGAGAGGCAAAACTGTAGTGCTTTCTGTGTGTGTCTCCACAAGCAGCATTCCTACCCCTTCCATAGACTCTCTGCCCAAACAGCTGTCAGAGAGAAGCAGAAAAAACCCATATATTCTCCATGTCATTCTCTGCTTGAATTCTTTGTGCTGAGGACCAGTAAATCTTTCTCTTTTGCTCAGGTTTTGCAAAGGTTCCAGGAGTGTTGCTGGTTGTGGTGGCAGTCCTTGCTGTCCAGAGAGGGGACAGCCACTCTTCAGGACCAGCAACACACACTCAGAGAGGCTTCCCCTAGAAAAAGCAGATGTCCATCCCTACATCTTTAAAGACCCTTGCTAACTACACCACACCACACCACAGCATCCCAAGCTGTAGCTGCTTGAGGGGCTATTCTGCAGCAAGTTATGGCTGCCATTCCCTTGGTGCTCTGCTTTATTTTGCTTAGGCAATGGCTGAGTTTTTCTCTCTCTGGCTGCTGGAACAAGATGAGAGTGATGGCCTCAGTCTGAGGACTGCAAGAGCTCTTCCTCCTTGGAGGAACCAAGACAGTCTAAGAATAAGGAGTAGCTTAGAGCAGGGGAGGCTCTTGGTTTGCCCAGTGGGATTTTAACTGGCTTGTGGATTTTATTCACCTAAGCTGTCCATTAACAGCTCCCTCAGGTGACCCAAACATCTACATCTTATGCCTCTCATAAAGCCTATACAAAACAGAGATAAAATAAAAGAAGGAAGACACATGTTCCAGGGGCCAGAGTGGTTTTCTGTGTAAAACTGGACTCACATTCTTGTCTTGTCACATATCATATAGCCTTGGTTACACCTAACATCACTGCTCTTCAGGCTTTCACTGCTCCACTTTCCATTGGAGCAAGAGGAAAAGTACATACTACACATACTAGCTGAGGTTATACTACATCTTAAGTGTTCTCAGATTTCTTCCTAGTTGTCCAGGGTTTGCAGAATTTACACTATCATAGGTTTATCAGAGATGAACTCCAGTGTGACAAACTTGAAGTGTTTGGGAAGAACAAGCCTACATTAACTAGCTGAGTATTTTTTTATCTAAGGCAAGTCCTACAAAGTTTAGCAGGCTCCTGTGGGGTTTTGGAGCATATTACTGGAAGATCCGTTAAAATGCAAAAGTTTGCCAAGGTTACAGCTGAATTAAAACAGGTCTGAAGCTCCCAACCATGCCACTCCCATTACCTCAACACAATTAATGTACTTTAAAGAAACAAGGAGAATGACAAGCCCATGCAGCATAGTAGTGTCTGAGTTGCTGGTATTAAGGCACTGAATTTCATCCTGACTGTTTCAGTTTGAGTCAGTATTTTATGACCAAGTTCTCAGATCTCAAGGGCTAAAAATCTTGCTTCAGGCATCCTGTTGTGTTTTTTTCCACGTAATGACATCGTTGCGTGTAATGAGATGTTAGCAGCTCATTCACTGCTTACGTCTGTCTTGGAGGAGAAAATTGCAGCTTCTTGACTTATACACTTATTAGTATAAATGTAAGTTGGTCATGGCAAATCTTGAGGAGTCCAAACTTTGGAAATTCTGGCAAGAATGATGAAAATTCAAAAGTATGTTTTGAGAGAACCACCTACTTTTGGAGAACTTGGCCTCTGTGCTTGAGTTATTTTGTGCCAGAGGTATGCCTCTCACAAGCCTGGATGCTCCTTTTGAAAAACATGGCATGTTTCACAGGGAACTGATTAAGCCAGTCAGAGCACTATGAGCTTCAAAACCTTACTATAACCTTGTGTAATTCGTAGGAAAAAAACCACAGTAGAATCAGAAAGATCCTTTAGGGGACAAAAGCTAAGAAAAATCCAGGAAAAGCTCTTTGCACTAAGAGGAATGACAGTGTTTCATTGGAGTCACCTTTGAATTTGCGGGTGCTCTTCTTGCAGTAGTTTGGGTTACTCACAGTATTTTCCCTGGTACTATCACCTGGAGTTCAGTACACAGTTTAAGCACCCATATTCAGGCAGTTACATGCAGGTGGCTGAACACTATATATCTAAACTGTCATGGTCAATGGAGACCCAGTCAATGTGGCCAACAGAATTTGAGACAATTGCCAAAATGTGACCATCTAGTGCAACTGGCAATGATCTACGACATTAGGGTATCTGCACTGGCTGGGAAGAATTGTGCAGGACCTATGGATCACAGACCTGAGGCTGGAGGCCACACAGGAAACATCTGGGTACTTTCCATGTCTCTCGGCACCTGTGTTTAAGCACCATATTGAATCCAAGGAACACTGTGTACTACTCAGCTGAACAGGCCAGTGGTATCTACTTTAAAGTGAGCTGAATCCCATTCTAAATGCTTAGCTCTGCCTAGAAGTAGTAGGAGAGGAGCTTTCTGGGAGCTTATATAGGGATGGGTAACTTTCTGGGGAACCTGGCTCTTAAAGTGAGAGCTGGCGATCTCAGAAACCTGAATGGCAGGTCCTAGCAGAAATGGCAGCAACTCAAGGGTACCCAACCAAACACAGCCTTTTGGTTTGAGAATGCCAAAATACTTTGCATTGGCAGTTTCAGAAAAAATGTATTTAACACAGATACTTATCAGAACTTTCTATTTCTTAAGAAATTTTGGTTATTCAAGCTTTTAACTCCTGATGAAAGCAGGTGGGCAATGACCACTGTTTCTCAAGGTCAGAAAGTCTGATCAGCTGCTGCCTGCTGAGCAGCAGCCCAAATAGTTTCTACAAGCTGGGGAACAGGGAAATGTTTTTGCTCTCGTGTTTTTCTCTTTCTTATGTTACAACACTCCTTGTAGCCCTGCGTCGGTGAGTACAAAGTACCTCCTGGCCATGACATCATGCCACAGAAAACAGACTAATGAGGCAAAGGAAGCAAGGCTCACTTTTCTACAGGGAGGCTGGCTCCCATCACCTGTTTGTAGTTAAGACATCACACTGAGCTGGTCTGCTTTGTAAGAGCTGAATTTCATTCCGTGTTACTGCATGTTTATCTGATATCTTGTAAAAACTGTTGTCCATTTCTCCTGCCTTTAGATCTTTTGCTTTTCTGAAATGCTAAATCTCCAACTGTGACCCTTCAGCAAAACCAGTCCACTTCATCAAATGAATCCTGTGACTTTGATTATGTAGGAGCTTTCATTAAAGGGGTCCAAAGTAAAGCAGACAAGGAAATGTCTTCGTGATTTACAGCAATGCATTGAGAAACAAAAGGAAATGGGTGGCAAAGATAAGGAAAATAAAATAGCCACAATTTTTTAATAAGGGGAATGGAATTTACCCTGAGGGTCTGTGTTACAATGCTCTTGAGTAAAACACCAGTAAAACTCGTGGTAGTAGAACTTAAATGCAAAAATATTGCTAACTTTGGGCAGCAAAATGAAAGTGTTAATAGTCAGAAAATGCTGACTGAAGGTATCGCTGTCACATTTTAAACTTTAGATAATGGTGTTTCCACTGACTGGCTATTATGGATTTAACCATAAAGTTGTAACTGCCATGTGCACTGCTGCTATGACATATGCTGCAACAGCATCACATTTTGTAGTTTACTTTCTTTATAATTTTAATTGTGGCTTTCACTTAGGGTACAAATATTCTGGTTCTTTTTTTTTGTTTGTCTACACTATATTTTGCAGTTTTAAAGAACAAAATCATCCAAGGATGATGTGAAAAGTGCTAGTTTTATCTTCCATATGACCATTATTTAGCTAGTGCCAGTGGGCAATGCAAATGCAGTATGTTTACAATGAGGTCTTGTTAGCACAGCCTGGTAGATCAGTACAGAAAATCGTCCAGGCTCTTTGACACTCTCACCTGTGAATTCTATTTACTTTTTTCCACATGGATTTTCTAATAGCCAGACATGAAGCAATTAAGGGAATGAGGTTATGCTTGGGTTTTTGAATAATTTTGTAGTTTAGATTTTTTTTAGAGAAAAAATGTGTTGCATTGTTACTCCATTTACAAACTCTTTCAGAAAAATTATCCAAACAGCCAGCACAGAGATGCTGACTTATGAAAAACCCAGTACAACTATGCAGCAATGTTGCCTATGAGTTGAGTTTCTTTATCTTTAATTAAAAGTTAGAGCAGATCCTAGGCCATGGATCATGTGGCTATTTTAGATTCCTTCAACCAAGCACAGTACAAAGCCCCCAGAAGGATTGTCTTACTGCTAACCTTTCAACGTCATCTATTTTCTTGTAGCATTGCCAAAAGAACTGATCACCCCTATAACAATTAGAAGCCTCTATTTTACCACTGCCCCACTATTTGACAGATGCTGAAGGGGTTTTGTTCAGAATTTCCACAAAAATTACTCTAGCTGAGACCAGCATGAATGACATCAGCCCAGGACAGTTAAAAAAAGATCAGCATGTCAAAAGAAGGCGTTTGGGACAGAAATTGTCCTGTGATCTTGAGGGAGAAATGAATCTGGCACAAATCTGAAGTAATTTTTTTGAGACACTTTGCAGCAGCCCCAGTTGCACCAGCCCAGGGGGGTTCAGATGAAGGGAGCCAGGATATGGTCCAGCCAAGTGGGAATCAGCGCCTGGGGCAGGAGAGTGGAATGGGCTGCAGGCAGACAGGAACAGCAGTCCCTGCCCACCACTGCTTCGGAGGGTCATGAGCAAACACTCTGGGTGCCCTTGGAAACTGTGAAAGGGTTCACAGACATTGGGCCAGAAGAACCCATTAGATCATCTTTTCCTCATTGAGGGCCAAATGTGATTTTCAAATACCTTTTGAGAGCAACACAGTGGCGCGCCCCTTAGTATTAGAAAGTCTACGTTTTCAGCAAGGCACAGATACCCAGGGAAAAAAGAGCAGGTTTGATTTCAAGGCTCTTGTAGTAAAACCATACTCACTCATTATTTAATAACCTTGGAAATTCAATTACAATGTCTGAGATCTGAAGCATGAATTATACTTCATGCAAGTAAAAAAACCAAAACAAACAAAAAACTGGACCCAGGGGCCCTTAACACTTTCTTCTTTCCAGCTGTTGAATGTTCAGGATGGTGTTTTTCCTCTCTCCCCTTAGGAGTCCATGAGACCCTGTCAGCATCACTGGGACTGACCATCTCTCCGTTTTCCTGTGGATGGTGGATAAGTGGATAGAGGGGTCACAGAGAGCAGCAAGAGGCAAAGTGACAATCTGGTTCCCATGGGATGACACTAGGCCCCCCTCCATGGAGTCAAGAGAAGCAGAAGGTTCTGGGGATGGGACAATAAGCTGTGGATGTGGTGTCTTATCCAGGGAGGAATGGAAAATGTTGCAAAGCCTATGTGGAGCAGGTTAAAGTCTGAGTCTGATCCAGCCTAAGGGTGAGTAAGCTGCTGCTGTTGACATCCAGCTAACAGATTTCACCCATATCACCTTTAGAAGAGCCCCGGGATATGTCTTCCACTATCACAGACCCAGAAAAGCAGTTAGTCTCTGTCAGGAGATGTCAAGAGCTGGAGAAACCACATTTCTTCTGCTTCTTTATTCTGACTGTTAATCTCCTTCCAATGGTTAAAAATTTATGGGTCCTCTTGATGATGATTTTGCCTGGAGTTAAGTCCTAGCCATCGATTCTTGTTATGCTTTTCTTCCTGGATTAAAGAGTTCTGCTGTGCCCAGAATTTCTACCCATGACATTACTTACACTTTGTAATCATATCCTCCCTTGATCTTTTTGATCAGGCCACCAGGCTGAGCTCCTTCAGCTCAGAGGGGTCTCTTGGAGATAGCAGTGGCAAACAGAAACACTGATTCTGTTCTAGACTGGCTCCACACACATCTGAGTACATGGGACCAGGATTCCCTGCTTAACGTCACTGACACAGGAGCACAGGCCAGTAATAGAGGTGAGGGTTTGGTGATTAAACCATTTGAAAGGATTAAACAGGTTCCCGAGTCTCTATAAAATTGTATTATCTTTCAGGGAACATGGCCAATATATAAAACTTTTTACCTTTTCAATATTTCCTCTCCTCGTGAATTATATAGGTATTTCTTTTCTCAGCATCTTCTGCTTTACTCACCCTACTTCATCCTTAAGCAAACAAAACAATATTTACTGTCTTATCCTGGTTTAGATTAAATTACACTGAAGCTGCCAGCCTCTCCCTCAGGATCTGTGTAAAAACAATTGTGTTTCTTTATGTAAGCTCTGGGATCAGTAGCTGCAAGAGCAGGACACCAGCTGGGCAGCAGGCAGGGAGTACAGACTAGAGAGGAGTTGCTCCTCTGCTGATGTAAACTACCTGCCCCCATCCTGTACATCCAGGGGAACAGTGATGGTGGGATGTGTGCCTGGATGTGTGTGTGTGTGTGTGTGTGTGTGTGTGTGTGTGTGTGTAAAAGAGGGATGCAGGGAGCCCAGAAGCAGATGCAAAAGAGTGGCAGGCTGGCAGCAGGCATGACAGACCACACAGAGCAGCTTTGACAGAAAGAACAATCTGGGAGGGTACCAGAAGAAATTTTATTTTGAGTTGGGAGCAAATAATTGTCCCTGGTTGCATGAGTTCTCCTGTGCTCAGTACACTTTCTGTAACTCTGTAAAGAAAGGGGACTGCATTGAGGAAATAGCTGCGTTCATCTTCAGTTTCTTCTCATAATCTATATCATCTGCAGGACTCAAATATCTGGCTACATACTGAGGCTGGAAGAAGGAAGTGGCATTTGGCCAGTAGCAAAGTAAACAGAGAAACTGAGTTTGCTCTGGTACCTTTGCCAAGTACATGTTGGTGCTCCAGGATATCTCTTGCATTCATAGTGCAACTGGATCTGGCACTCTTGTTCAGTGGAACTGGGAGTGAGGTGTTGGAGATCATGGAGAAAATCATGGAGCAAAAGATCAGCTCTCCTCTCTGACCTCATGAACCTCATATCAATATTTTCAAGTCCTCATAGCAGGTACACAAATAACTTCTTCTCAAAGAGCTTTTCCATAAGATGACAGCAAAGCCCCCAGCCTTTCTATGGGGATGATTGGCTGGACACACAGCTGTTTTTTTGGGGTGGTACTTAACACTGACTCCAACAGCCCCCACTGCCTTGCTCCACACCCCTATGCACACACATCCAGCAGCTCTGGTCCCACACAGCCCTGCTCTTCCTTCTGTGAGCCGTGGCTTGATGGCTCACAAGCTCTCATGGCCCACAAGCCAGGTGACTGACCCTGCTCCACCAATGGCTTCCTGACTGCTGGCTGATCCCCCTGGGATCACTTATCTCCCTTGCAGATGAGAATAGTGATTTCAACATCAATTAATTTATTTATTTTACATTTTTATTTCTGAGTGATAGATGTTTCTGAATGAGTGACTTTTATTTTTTTTTAAGGTAGGGTAGTGTGAAGATAGTAAATGGTATAGCATAGCAGTAGTAACTTCTAAAAAACATCCAAGAAGAGCTCTTTCTCTCTCTCTCTCTTTTTTTTTTTTTTTTTTTTTTTTTTTTTTTTTTTTTTTTTGTGTGTGTGTGTAAAAATATGAAAACCAAATCTTCTAATTTGCTTGCAGGCTGAGATTTCTGCCACGTGAATATTTATGTCCAGGTTTGAAAGATGGAGCATATAATGGAAGTGTTGAAACACTCTCAAGCAATCTGGAGCTGTTGGATGACATACCCTACAAGGTCAGTCCTGTTTGCTGTTAAAATCAGTAGTAAAACTTCCCTTAAAATTCATGGGGCAACAGGATCAGGCCCTCAATTTAATTTGTTTCTATCTTGGTAGGAGGTTCCTTACTCCTCTAAAATGTGCCTAGAGATGATCTCATGATCCCTGTTGTCCATGTGTGCTGGCAAGGTTCTCAAGTAGTTACAGTGCTCAGACGTGACAGCGTGCCAGATTACCTACAGTCCTCATGTCACCAGGGGGGATGCAGGTTGGGGGATACTGCTTTTTCATAAGGATTACCAAATTTCCTCTGCAAATACTGCCTCCTAGAAATAAATGGAAAATTTGCTTTCATCAAGAAAACAAGGAAAACATACGCTCCTCCTTTCTTGGGATTTCAGATGGATACAGTTGAAATCAAGTTCCTTACTCAGTTTCCAAGTAAAGTGAAGTTGGGCATCTAGATTTTTGCCTTAAGTGAAAGGGAAAAGACAGGCTTTCTGTCATACCTTACACAAGGCAGTTGCCCTGTGTCCTCAGAGCTCTGCCATGAGTCAGATACATATTTTACTGAGGAAGACACCAGAGCCTCTATGGGACATGGTTTGACAGACCTGTGGCAGATCACATTCAGAAGTTAACACTGTTTTTATGTATTTCCATATGTGCTTCAGGACTCCAGCACTAACACTTAAGTATTTTAGACATCCAGCATCTCCGGAAAACACAGAAAATGTGCAACTAAGTCACAAATTTAAATTTTGGCCTTAATTCCTGGTACTGCATAGAAATTGCCTTAGATTTTCCTTAGAACAGGAATGAATAGGATCTTCCAAAGATTGATGATTATTTTCTTTTAGGATCTGGCATTTTGATTCGAATGAATATGTTTTGGTGATCTGGCAATCATCATGTATTTAAAGCACCTGCCTTCTCTAGATGCAGGTTTGGATTTCAAAGCTCAGTGGTGTGAGAAGGTAAGATTTTGATTCAGACCCCATCTACTGACAACAAATAGGTTTCTCTGATTTTTTTTTCACTTTTCCCTTTTTAAACACAAGAACAGCCACCAACATCATAAAAATGCTCCATTATATTTTTGTACTTTCCCAAGAGTTCAAACAACAGACAGAGTGAGTGCTCATCTGTGGTGACAGCCACCACCACCAGCAGCACAGTTTAACCCTGTCTGTCCCTGTGTTGAATACTCATAGCTGCAAGTTGCAGCCATTTCCACACCAGACATCTTCCACAGTGGAGGAACTACACACAGCAAGGGACTGCTGTGGGAGTGCAGCTGCAGGACTGGTCAGTCACAGCACAAGCTGCACCATCAGCACAAGAGCTCCCTCATCTCCTTTGCCCTGGCAGTTGTGAAAGGGCTGTGCAGCACTTTGACTTTCCATTGCTGAGCAGATGCAAGCTTTCCCTAGAAAGATTCTCGTTGTGTTTTGATGCATTTTTATTGAAAATATATAAATAAGAGATATTGGAAAGCTTGCAGACTTCCATCCTTTTTTAAAGTCTTTCCTTTTAAATTTCTTTGAAAGCCCCAGATAAATCAGCTGTGTCCAAGGGTATTGCTATATACCCAATTCCTGACCTTCATCCCCTTGTCCCATTTAAACATGCACAAAAAAGCCCCTGAGGAAAATCCTTTGGGGCTGGACCCTAAACCATATGTGAAACCATATGTGAAAATGGAAAGTTGAGTTTGGGTTTTTTTTTAGAGAAAAGCATGCTGTACAGTCAAAATGAATTTATACCTTGTGGAACCCACTGGGTTTGCAAAGTCCAACTGAGAGGTGTTGTGCAGTGAGGGGAAGCTGTCCCCATGCAGGAGAGGAGAGGCAGCTCCCTTCAGCTACAGCATATCTGAGCTGGGGACCTCTCACAGGTCACATCCTTCCACGCATTCAGACAGGTCTTATCCCTTGCAGTGCACTGCCCAGCCCTCCCTGAGGATGAGAGAAGCAAAGACAGATTATTTAGCCACTCGACTGATATAATTCATATTCAATATGAGCAGGCTCTGTTTTTTGGAGGGTTCTTTCTGATAAGGGACCTCCCATCACTAGACCCAGACAAAGACTTGCAGACTCTCCAACTCTGTCTGAGCATCTTGCATTGAGGAGTGCAGCCATCTCTGTCCCTTGATGCCACCCGAGCTCTTTCTCAGTCCTAGCCAGGAACAATGAATTGCAATAGTAGGTCTTGCCACCTCCTGCCACTGCAAGGGTCCCTCCTTCACTCTGACATTGCAGCTGGGCACAGGGTGCTGAGCACACAATGGACAGCAATGCTCTCCACAGGGGCCTGAGACTGTTCACTGCCTGTGCTGTACAAATTACTTACCTCATCTCTTACTCAGAAATGCTGCTGCTTTTGTGGTCAGCCAGGCTGAGCAGCAGCCCACCACAGGAAGCAAAAATGGCTAATGAGTCCAACTCCAACAGCAGGGAGAGGTGGGGGGGGAAGCTGAAGGCAGAATCTTGTCCCTCAACTTGGAATGTGTTCAGGATTCAGTGGTTAATGCCACTATTTTTGCACAGAATGCCTTCAGACAACCGCATATTTATATGATCATTGGAATTGTCTTCTATGCTACTTCTGTTTTCTCAGCCTGTTGGTTTCTCTGCCTTTACAAACTTCCTACATTATAACAGTGTGGAGTCCCAGGGATGGTTCAGGACAGCACCAGCTAAGGGCTGTCATCTAGATTCCTAAGGTTATTTCAGTGATTAATGCTCTCAAATTCTCTAGGAAGAATTGCTGTCATGCTAGTAGCTTTCAACCAAGATAAGAGACAACAAAAAGTGTGGGAATGAGCTCTTTGAAGGATTTTGAAAGCATAAGAGAGAGAGAGATATCTTTAAGGCCTAACTTACTAGCTGATGGGTTGTTTATTGATCATTTACTTTTTACCTGAGACATTTTTCTGAAATGTTTTTTCTCTGTTCCTTCCTCCCTCATCTCCTGTGAGATGCTTTGCAGATACTAAAGTTTTCAAAGACTTTGGCCATGACCTCTCACTCTGCAGCCTCAGAAGTCAGCAGTGCTACCCACAGCCTGCACAGCCTGAGAGAGGGGCTGGACCCAGCCATTCATCAGCCCCAACTTCCTGCAGCCACAAGCATTAAATTGCCCAAGTTGGATCCCACATGATCCCATAGCTCCATTTTGGCCAGGGGATGAGTTTGGGAAGAGAAGGAGGACTATTGTACTCCTGCAAACCATCCTGCATTGGTTATCTGAGGAGCTACAGTCCCTGGGGCGCCACAGCTGGCTGCTGGTCCATGCTTCAGTGCTGAAGATGCTCTCCTAGAAGACCTGGGCAGAGGCAGAAGGTATTCAGACTGTGCCATAGCTGCCATCTATGGGGACAGCAGAAGCTGGGAAGTGAAGGCTGTGGGCAGACAGGGAGCTGAACCCACCAAATGTGGGATCTGTAGCCCCTGTATCCGCCCAGCCCCTCTTCCTGGCGCACAAGCTGAGCACCTCGGCTGCGGTGACAGCAGTCAGCAAGGCCCCAGAGCAGGAGAGACCCCTTTCCTGCTGGTCCTTGTGCACCGGGATCCTCAAGGCAAGAGGTAAAAACAAATGATAAGCAGGCACTAAGGCACAGTCAGGCACCTGAGGCCCAGCAGGCAGTATCACATCAGGCTCTGATGGCCCCGGGGTGTGCGCAGCCAGGCGTGCAGGCCCGCACGTACACAGCGGCTGTGCCCCCAGCCATGGCCACAAACAGGTTCTGTCAGTGCTGATGTGGAAAACATGGAGCTTCGGGTGTTGCCATTTTGCAGCTTTCTTACATTAGTGGTGAAAGGTCAGGTGTCCTGTGGGAACCGGGGAGGTGACAAATGGGACCCACTAAGAGAAGGGTTACATGCTTCAGCTGCTCAGACATCTCTGCCCCTTCCCCTGGTGCTGGTTAGCCCTGAGCTGCGATGTGCGGTGACTTCATTGCTGGTGGGAAGCCATACCCCAACTCACTAACCCTTAACCCCAGCTTGCACATCAGCCTTGTACACAATGAGCAGCACGCACAGTGAGTCACATCCCACAAGTTCAGAGAGCTTGTCCAAGGAAAGACTTCAAATCTGTACTTTAACAAGTACAATTAAAATCCTTTCATTGAGGTTATTTATCATCTTTAAGGTCCCTTCCAACTCAAACCATTGATTCTGCGATATGATTAATTCTCTCTCATCCCTTTTGTTTTCATCTCCTCCCTGTGCACCATCTTTATCAGACCTGCTGCTTAATAAAAAAACATCTATACCTAGAGAAATCAGAACCTCCAGCAAAGCAGCTCAGTGGCAGACCTGGTGTGATCAATCCCAGAGGGCTGTGTCCAGGTAACTGCTTGTCCTTCCAAAGCTGTCCCCCTTGCCCCATTCACCCAGGCATGAAGTCTCTTGAATCCTGACTCAGACCACAGGAACAGGGATCCAGCACAGCCAGGGAGTATGGTAGATGTGGCAATGCTTTTCAGGGACAGACCTTTGGAGTTAATTTTCTGTTTCACCTGAAAACTAATCCTGCAAGTGAGTCTACCAGCAGGAGTATATTTTATATTTCAAGCTCATATTTCAGGAAATTTACACAGATGAAGTATCACCTTCTTATACAGGATAATGTTTCCAATGCCTCCCCCTGGGCAGAGGTGGGATCCCATGAACATAATTCAAATAAACTTGTATCCCAAATGTTTTTTATTTCTTCAGGGATTTGCCCAGGAATAAGTGGAAAACAAAGGATTACCACACAGATCAATCAATGAGCAGAGGCAAGCCAAGAACTGTGTACTTATAGAGACTTGCCTATAGAGAATTACTTATAGAGACTTAGATGCTATAAAGACAACTATAATGAATTAGTGAGAGACTCTTTCAGTCAAGGCAGTAAAAAGAAATATGAACACTCCTGTTTTTCTCAGGTTTGTGGTGAGGACCCAAAGAGGTCTTCTGTATGCCCCAGAGTGGTCACTGCTTGCTCCCAGAGTGCTGGCACCTCCATCTGAATCAACAAAAGCCACTTCTGCCACACAGGCTGATACCACTGCATGGCTGGCCACACAACTAGGTGGAGGGTTTTGTTCATTCATCTTACCATTCTGGTACCTCTTTGTTTTCAGCCATGTACATTAATAAACCCCATGAAAATTAGAAAACCCTTTAGAAAAGGACCAGCGGAAGGAATCTCCCCCTTATGGGAGTATTTACTTTAACTTAAACTATCTAAAGATAATAAATAACAGGCCTCCATAATGACATAATTTGCTCATCTTCTTAGTTTCAAAGTCTTTTTTAACAAGCAAAATGAGGTTTCAAACGTGTCTGTAATATCTCCTCTGGATTAAATATTAATCGTGAAGCCCAAGTAATAAATAAAGAAATCCTGTCTGGTTGTTCTGACACGCAAGTCCCTAATTGTGTGGGAAGTTGCTCAGATGGGTTTCAGTTTCAGCAGGACATAAAATGCCACAGAGCCAGTACAGTATCTGTGTCTCTACAAGATTTACAGCTCGATTCCTTGCCTGGAAACAAAGGAACAAATAGCTGCATGTCACGCACTGAACTGAAACATTATGGATTATATTATTACTCGAGTTTCTACAGGACTTCTCAGTAGGGGAAAAAAAATGTTATTAACTCTCTTTTACGACTACCAGCAGGGCAATGTGAAGAGAATAATCTCCTCCATTTATAAGGTCTAAGGGCCTTAAAACCTGAATAGCAGCCCAGGAGCTTTGTCACAGGGTCTGTCTGTTTCCTTTCCTTCATAAAATTCCTATCTCCATTAATCTGTGTTTATTTTCCTTCTGCTTTTTAATTTGCTTAATGGACTTCAGCCGAAGGCTCTCCTAGAAGTCAGAGGAAAGTAAACTCTGCTAAATCCTTTGGGACTTAATAGTCACAGTTAAGCACTTCTTTGGATTATTTTGTCTGACTTTCATCTTTGCTGTTGCAGAAATGTCGGCTGCCTAGCACCACAGCCCTAACCCTCTGACTTAAGAGCCTGGGAATGAACTGACAAAAGATATCCCTCTTTCTTTCTTCTTCTGCAAGCATGGAGATAAAACAAGACTAGATTTAAACTCATAAAAGGCAATGAGGGTGTCTTTCACATTTGTCCCATGCAGAAAGCATGTTGGAAGTTCAATGGTCTTCAGACTGCCAGTCGCTGCCCTGCACTCCTACCCGCAGGCTTTGCTTTCCAAGGGTAGAAGGAGAATGCCCCACAGGAGCTGCAGTGCACTGGACTGAACCCAAGTGCTGGTGATCACACCCTGTTCTGGGCACCTCCAGCTTCAACTTTCTGAAACCAGGTACCATCACTGGTACCAGATACACCTCACTGTACAGGAGGTACCAGCTGCTCTTCGGTCACTCAGCCTGACACCCTCTCACCTCAGCTCCCTGGACAGATAGGGTGAAGAGGGGTCTGAAGACCCCAAGCCTCATGGGGAATCTGCCCTTCTGGCAGTCTGAAATGGCAAACGAGACCTCTGACATTTCCTTGTTTCCAGTCCTACCCCCACTCAATAATGTTTCATGTTATTAATCTATTATTATTATTTTCTTTTCAATGAGTAGGCTTTGAATGACAGCCAACATCAGAATTAGTGCCTAACTACCTTTTTGTTAAGAGTCCAAATCCTTTGTGTTCTAACTCATGTTACGCTCTGTGCAGCAGATTTATTTTTGTACAGCATTTATTCTTGCAGGGTGTGCTTACTCAGAAACTGCATTGTTCTAACTAGGTCTTAACTGCCTGTTTCTAAAAGTGAACAAAGTTTCATTTTTTTTTCATTCAGCAATTCACATTTTCATTTTACTTCTTCCAGATATGCTAGACATAATTCCATCAAGCCTTTCTATTTCCTTTGTCTAGTGATCAGATTTTTTAAAAGCTCTCTATACTTTTACATGTTTCTGGAGCAATTTACAGATGTCCAGCCTATACTAAAACTAAGGCATGAGGCAAAGGCAAGCACTAAGAGCTGAGTCCCTGTGACTTGTACCCTGGTACAGACAAATGATAGAATTGTAATCAAAATTTTACATGTATTTTGTCCCATTCTGTGTCGACTGAGGGCAATTTTCTCCTGATGAAGATTTCCATCCTCCTAATTTTGTTTGACCCTCTTGGTAAAGCTGTAATCCATAAATCCATGCTTCTCTCTTAGAAGCAGTGAGTAGGTGGCTATGGGGAAGGTAATTCTGGCCATTTTTATAAAAAATCATCATCATGGGCCAGAAGAAAATCTGAACCAGTAGGCAGGCCCTATATGACAGTAATATCCAGCCTTGACTACTTTGCCTTAGATCAGGTTTTCTTTCCTTGGTATAAATGGGCTAAGCCCCACCCCTGCTAGCCATAAATCTCATCATTACCTTCATTGAAATGTGTCCTACATGGATGTGCTTTCTTCTGGTACCAGGAGGTCAGCACAGCTTCAGCATCATCTGATCTAATGAGAGATCTGGTCATCTTATCTAATGAGAGACCAGGAGCTGGAAGGTAATGTGGTGAGGGCATGTCACTGTGCAACTCTAAGGTCTCAGGGTATTTAAAAGAGCAAACCAGTACTTATGGATACCAGCAAATGGGCTGTGATAGTATCCCAGGGACACGTGCTCTTCAGAACAATTCAGTGCTTTGTGAAACTGCAGTGGCTCCCACCATTGCTCCACAGAACAGATAAACCTCAGTGTGCTTGAAACCAGGCAGCTCAGGGGACTGGTAGAAGGAGCATGGGTGGGAGACCACAAAACTCTGTTGGATGCAAAACCCACCCAAGAAGGTGGGTAAATACCTGGGTGGTTTGCTCTGCAGGGGTTGCTGCAGCTGGCAAACTTGGTGCTGGTGTCCCAGCTGGCGCAGGGGTGTCTGCACCATGCCGTGGGCACAACAGGGATCAGACAGCTGGCCAGACACTTCCACAAGCGGATGAGTCTCCTGGGACTGGCCAGGGACAAATGATCAGGAGTCCTATTTTGGAGCTCTCAGTGGTGGAAAAAAGGCAGAGATCCCGTATTTGCCTCTGCGAAACTCACACTAAGCAACGAAGAACTAAACAGAGTGGCCCAGGATGACAAAGAGCAAACTGGACCCACAGATGAGCCACTTTCCATGAGTGGACAGGAACCCTTGTGGCTTCGTAATCTGGCTTACTGATCAATTCTCTGATGTCTGGATCCTGCAAAAAAAAAATTATCACATCTAGTAAGAGTCAAAGCTGCTTTGTGGGAACCAAGAGTTTCCTGTCTTCTTTGCATTTGTGAAGAAAGGATTTGTCATGTTCCCAGGGTAAAAGTCACAATTTGCATTAGGAAAATATAAACATATAAATTAGAAGATCAGCCCCATGATAGAACCAGCACAACAACAGATTCAGGAAAGTACTAAGTAAATTCTGCACAGCAGGCAGATTTTGATTTATATTTGTAAGCCTTTTTGGTTTCAAAATACACTATTCTCCCTCTTTCATCTCCAAAGCCCAGCCAATACAGAACAGAAAAATAGCTTTTGGCAGTCTTCATTTTTTAGCCAAACTTGTTTGTGTTCTCTCTTAGTGCTTGAAGCAGAGCAGTAGCAAATTACATTACTGCTTCTCAGTTTGTGACACACTTGACCATGTTTTTTCAATAAAAATGACACCACTTAACTTTGTTGGGTCAGTAATGAAGCAGCAAGAAAAATTTTGTTTGGCAAGAAAAGCGCGCTAAGAATCCAGAGCTTCTTACAGCTAAAGCAAAATAAAGGATTTAGGTTAATTAGACTATTTATGAACTCTAAACTCTAGTCTTAATTTATGTATTATGATGAAATGTATCTCCGTGGCCACTTTGAGCAGTCTTCCACACTCTATGGGTATATTTTTCCCACTCTGCACAGCAGTGATGGTGCACAGACACTGCAGAGCAGAGCTTGTCCCTGGGGTACTGATGGGAGCCTTTGTGTCTGACCGAGGACAAGGTATGTCCCTTTGACATGAACTGGTGCCACAATCCAACACAAAGAGTTTCCATCAGCGGTGGCAGCTGGCTGGAAGGGGGCAGGAGGGTTCTGGGGCATGTCCCTCTGCTTCTAGGGCCATGTCAGCTCAATGGGAACATCTCAGCTATGCAACTTTTTTGAGGACTCAGACTTCAGTGCAACGCCATCACTGTCCTGTTTCCAGCTGAAGGACGGGCCAGCTGATTTGGTCCTGAGTGCACTGGTTATGTTCTCTAAGGAATACCTGGAAGGGAACAAGAGGTTCACTTTTGGGAAAAGAAAGCTCAGTTCCAGGTGTGTCAGGCATCAAAACCCAAATCTGTCACATAAGCCTGCTTTTCTCTCACCTTTCTGTTATTTCAGTCTCATGACATCAGCCTCTAAATGTGGCAGCACGTTTGAAAACTCACGGTAGCCAAGTCTTGCTTGCGTTGAAGCTGGCTAGGTAGCATCACAGCACACATGTCAGAACAGCAACCTGAAAGTAGGCATTGTGTCATGATCTTTCCAGTGAGTCTTTGAAGTCAGCCAGACTAATGCCTGTATCTGATGAAACCTCCTGGAGCAGTGGCTCTGGCTTGGAAGAGGTTGCTAACTCAGCAGGATGGCTGGTGGGGGTCTTTGCTCACAGCCCTGCCTGAAGTGGGGTTTTGTGTCCCAGGCAGCTTCAGGGGAGCGTGGTGTCCCCGTGGAGCGTGGTGTCCCACACAGATGGTCCCATGAAACCTTTGCCAAGGCATGGATTCCATTCACCCTCTTCTGGGGAGATGCAGATCTCTCTGTCAGGCAGACACGCATCAGTGGGTGGTGAGTTTGAGTTTTGGGAAGAATCCTTCTGCCATTCCATGTCACCTGGGAGCAGTGCAAACTGCCCAGGAGTGCAGGGAGCAGGGGCTGGCATCTGCTGCTGAACTCCTGCATTTCATTCAGGGACTCCTGCCTGGCACCACTCTGCCCCAGGCCAGCACCAAACCCTCAATGCATTTGCAAGACACCAGCGTGCAGGCAGTGAATCTCTTGCAAAAGGCATGATTGTACCCCATGCCTAAAAGTGACATTTTTTCTGGCTGACAACAGCTCTCCTTCCTGCACTATAAATATTTGGGGGATGGCATTGGCTTCAACAGCTTTTAATGTCATGACACTGAACCTTGCTAGTGGGAAATTATCTGTGTTGACAACCATACTTTGACTTGGCCTTGAATTTTATTTTCTGTAGGTGCCTTGGCATTTATTTTGCACTGTCAGGCTTTTTTCCAGTCACAACGGTCTGTTTCATTCATGTCCTTATCTCTTAAGAGCAACACATTAGTTGTAGAAGGATTGTTGATGCTTGTCTGAACTCAAGTATTTTTGAGGTAGGGAGTAAAGAAGACAGTTTGGTTTACCTCTGGAGGGGATTTTCTCAAGTTCATACACAGCTGGTTTTAGCTGTTTATTATTATTTTTATTATTATTATTATCATCATTATTATTGATATTTAAGTTTATATTTATGTTTATTTCATTTAATAACTTCGTTCAATGGGCATTATGCAGATAAAAAGCTTAATCTGACAAACTGGGAATATATGCCTATATACCCAAAGACAGCTACGGGTATGCATTTCCATAAACACATAATCTTTCTCCATTTGCAAATCAAACTGCTTCCTAGCACTGGAAATGCAGAGGAAAAAAAGAGGTATAATATGAATTTTCTTGAATTACAGACATCCTCACATCCTTCATTGATTAATGGATCATGTATTTCTTAAAAAAAAAAGTCACAGACCCAATTTTGTAGCTTCTTTAACATGCTTTACTGTGGCCGTTCTGGCATCTAAATTTCACACTCAAGAGAATACTGGAAATGCTATTATCTTGAAAAGGTATTTGAATTTATTTGTGGTTTGGCAACAGAGCAAAAATTGTTTGATGTAATTTTTGTTCCTAATAGTAAGAGAATTTAGTGATTTTGGAGATTAAATGTTTATCTATGTTTATCCATGAATACCACATGAGTTAGCTGCATCAGATCTGTTTATACCACATTAGAGACAGCAGAATGTTTTTGTACATTTTTTTCTAACCCAATAGATAGATAAAAATAAATATTTCTGGAGTCTGTCCAATTATGATGGTAGAAAATAACCTAGAAAGATGATTTACAAATAAGGGAACAGATTTCCAATTCACTGTTTGTTGTTTAATTTTTGTTGGTTTGTTTTGGGTTTTTTGTTGTTGTTTGTTTTTTTGTGTTTTTTTTTTTTTTTTGCAGGGGTCATTTTCTTTTCCACATCTGTTTTCTCAGGTGCAATATGGCACTAAAAAGAAAGGCACTCAACAAACCATGTCTGTGGGTCAGCCACAGCCCAGTTTACACCAGCCCATCCCACCCTCAGTTTGCACCAGCTCCAAATTCACCCCCTTGGCACTAACCAAGAAAGCCCATGCATATATGTTGCTATCAACATCTGTAAACATTAAAGCTTTCTAGGCTACTCGGGGGTTAAAGTTGTTCTAGTAAGTGTCCTTAAGAAGGAATTCAGACGGTTTCTGTTTGGTTTTAATTATGACAGGCTTTCAGAGAGGTTGGAGGGGCTCCTGGCTCTGTCCTGTTGAGACATTAAAGGTCCCTTTGTTTAAAAGTTCAGAGCCAGATCTGAGATCGCCTGTAGTTCAGCTTTAGGATATAGAAAAGTGCTGAGACATGGCCGGGTTTGATGCTGGTAGCCCCCCCGTGGTGAGAGCTACAGCACAGGGTGTTGTCAGCATCACTCTCCCTGCTGCAGCCTGCTTGCTCCAGCCGTGATGCTATCAGCATTCCTCGCTGGAGCCTGTCTGAGTGACGGCTGATTAATGAACTGGGGCTACAGCTACCTGTGAGAAAGAGGAATTGCTTATGTCACCCATGTCACAGCCCTAATTGGGAAAGTCTGACAGCATCTGCTTCGCTCCAGGTATAAACACCAGACACACAAAAGAGTTTCTTCTAAGAGCACTGGTTTCCACTGGTATCTCCTCTCCCCAGGAAACACACCTCTCCCCAGGAAATCAAATAACTAGCCTTGGAGTTCCTTTCTGAGGTAGAGGAGAAAGGAAAAACTTGACTCTCCACCTTAAATTGAATGAAATGAAGCACAAAACACAAACTTTTTTCACAAGCACTTTTACATTGAAAGTCTCATGCACTGTTTCACCTGAAAAAATAACAATCTTGCAAGTAGGTTCAGCAGAGATCTCTGTTCTGATCACTGGAGAGTCATTTTCATTTCTGGTTTTGCATGAGATGTCTGCCAGTTTATTTGCTTTCTCTTTGCTCAGCTGGTACAACAAACAAAATAAAAATAAAATAAATAATAAATAAATAAATAAATAATATAAATAAATAATAATAAATAATAAATAAATAAATTAAATAAAAACAAAATAAAAGGTTGCAAATGCACCCCACAACATGGGCCAAGATGAACCAGCCTGTGGCAGGAATCCACAAAGTCCTTCTTCAGGTGTACGAATCCAGGAGGACACTGGACCTTTCACATTTCCATTTCAGTCACTGTTCAATATGCTACAGAGCTCATCAGCAAGACAGCAAGACTCTCAAGAAACTTGCTGGATTCACTGATGTTACTCCCCAGTTTCTCTTGGCAACCAATTATTTTTTCATCCATGTTACACTTGGCAGAACACATAGGGGTTTCCAGATGGTAGGGCTGGTCTCTTGCTTGCCTGAGAGAAAATATCACTGAACATACAAAGCAGCAGAAGTTTAAATCTGAAATCTGAACATACCATCAAACCTGTGCTGACATTAAATCTCTCTGCCACCTGTGACCTCCTGCCAGACAGAAACATTTGGAATATTGCAGCTATGTAGAAGATAAAATTTATCACAATTACTTGCAAATAAATTCATGAGCAGCAGGCATCTTCACGGACATTTGGTACTCTAGAAGGTCTTCTAAATAATTATTCTTATACTAGTGATTTATGAGCTGTCTATGCTGCAAACTGTGCTTGTCTGAAGGGCAGTGTTACACCAGAATGTCAACAAGACACTGGAAGCTGTCAAAGAGTCTCTTCAGTGGCTGAGATGTCAACCTGTCTATTCTGCATGGATGGTGATAGAAAGCCCCATAGGAAATGCAAGGTTTCTGCCATGACAGTGTGTCAGGATGTAGGTATGCTGCCTCATCTTCTAATCCTCTGCCAAACCAATAAGTTCTTCTCAAGGATAGGATTTTCAGCTGCAGTGGGAGCTGTACACACCATGAGAGGCATAATGTAAGCTGAGCAGAGTCTTAGCTTTGCACAACCTCCTTGTCACCCTAGAGCCACCTGCAGAGTGTGGCAGGAGCCCTGCCATTTGTGCAGGCACTGGGCCAACCTGACTCCTAGGTCCCAAATTTGCTTCTTCAAAGGAAAATCTGAGTAGGTCAAGTACTTTAAGAAAAATATCTGCTTTTCTAGGAAACTGTATTTCAGTGAGATGAGCATGTCTGGTGAGCTCACCTTGGTGTGTTGTGCCACAGTATCTGAGACTGAATGAAAATCCATGTCTGCTGGCAGTGGGGCTGTTTTATCCTGTCATCCTTTAATGTGATGGCTGGAAGTTCAAAGCAAAACTTTGAACATGAAGCCTGTACACTCTCAAAACACATGCATAGAGCCAGCTCCTAGGGGTTCCTCATGGATCCCAGAGGCAGGTGAGGGACTGATGTTAACTTCCTTCCAGATCCTGGCACTGCAATGAACTTTGCAAAGTTATAATAACCTTGTATTTTCAGATATTCTCAGATACACCGAGACATTGCAGCACCTGAGCTTCAGGGACCTCTGGGTTCAGGGGCAAGGCTCTTTCTTTTCCTGTGGCCACACACCTGCTGCTTCTTTTTCGCCTTAGAGGATGCTCCAAGGGTCTTGGTAGCATGGGCTTTCTGGTTGCCCCTCACACATGCAATTTTTACAGAATATACTTTCAGGTTGTCTCTTCCCTAGAGGTGAGTCAAACACTCCAAGCCTGAAAAATGGAGATGCTGTAGAAGAATCAGAGAAGCACTGCCACAAAAAAAACAAAGGCAAAAAAAGATTCATTTTACAGCACTCCCAATGCTCATGTCAGCTTAGTTGTAATATGCTTTCATCTTCCCAGGAGCACAGAACAGTCTTCCTGTAATCAATACATACTGCTTGGAAGGCAAATAATCTCATAAGAAGATGAAGGTGTCTCCATGGCCACAGGAGAGGTGGTTGGACCACAGGAATGAATAGTTGCACAGCCTCAGGACCCAGGAGGTGCAAAGCCATGATGGGGGTGGAACAGCAGCACCCTGGCTGCCTATAAACCATGAAGTAAATCCTGCCACTTCCTCAGCTAGCAATACTTCAGCCCATTCCTGCAGTCTTCCCACTCTTCCCAGTAGCCTCCATGAAACCTACTTGGGTGGCAGGATTAATGCAGCCAAACTGCACATATATCATCTGGGGTGGGCAGCCTGGTTTGGAGATTTCAGTTGCTGGACCTTCTCAGGGGACTTTTAAAGACTCATATTAGAAAAGCAGATTGTGGAGTCAGATTAGGAAAGTTCAGAACTCCTTTGAATCCATCTGCTAGATCACCACAGGCAATTTGGAAGCACTCTTGCTAGTGGTGCCAGGGGGACAGCTGGAGGAGGATTCACAGTGTCCACTTTTCAGTTTGATCTCAATGAACCTTTGTGGTTCCATCAGTGCCAACGTGAGAACATTTCCTCTGAAGTCATTCATGTAAACAGCCCAGGGACCAACTCAGAGCATTCAGCTTTGTTCCACAGTAGCCTTACTGTTGATTTATTTAAAAGGAGAAAAACAACAACAAAAAATGTCACTGGGAAGTTGCATGACTATCAGGAAGTGCTCACCAAAGGGAGTGTGTTAAGCAGAGTATGAAAGTCAGCAAACAAATCCACTATTTTATAAAGAAACACTTTTTATTTGTACTTCTGACAACACACGTAACTTTTGTCTCTAGGATGTCAACTCTGCTCCATATCCCTTTTTACATTTTAAAATAACTTTTACGCCAGGAGTATTTCTTTAGAACACACTGCAGAAAATGGCTATAGTAAGGAATTTATTTTCTTGCTTATATGCTTCAGTTCTGTCATTAACATTCTTTCCACTGTACTATGGCCAGGAATGGGTGCCAGGTCCAGGAGTTTAGAAATTATTTCTGCATCACGTGGAAACTCTGCAAATCAGCTCGTGTTTTATGATACAGTGGGGAAGTCCAGGGATCTTAAGCTGAAGCACAAGTCTGCTGTGTCTTCCCATAATATCTCTGTTCCCCTCAAAACTCCAGCTCCAAAGATTTCCTGCCCTAAAATCTTTTTCTGCCCTCAAACAGGAGACGAGGGGAAAAAAGTCTGGTAGTGACAGGAACATGGGCTTTGTTCAGAGTAGAATAGAAAACAGAAAACAAAATTCATCAATACTTCATTCAGCAAAGAATACATCTATTCAAGGCTAGGCTTTTATTCTATGGGTGACATGCAGGGGGGTTTATTTTTGGGGAGGAGGTCCCTCAAAATAAAGTACTTTCTTGGAAGAGAAAACAGGTCTTTTAAAAACCCCACTTTCAAATGAGAACATGGGTGGACTGAAAAGTTTTACCCTTAGCTTTATCTTGCATTGCCAGCCCCTTGAGAAAGAGCAGAAGCCTTTGCTCCACACAGTGCCCAAAGCTCTTCTCACAAGAGGGCTGCAGCAGGTGAAGGAGCACCCCTCAAATGACAGTCTCTGACTCCATGGCAGAATGAGAGCAGCCTCAGGGCTGTGGTGCTGGGTGCCCTCCTGGCAGCCTCCTCAGCCCTGCAGCCAGGCTTGCACAGCACCTGGGCTCCAACCATGGCTGTGGAATTGGGCTTTGTCCCCGTGCAGCCCAGCTCAGGGCAGCTGGCTGGGGACACCTGCCCTCTGTGCCAGCTTTGATCATCTTCCCCCAGCTGTGGAACTTTTAGATCATATTTAAGTCATGCCCCTATAATCCCTATGGAAAAGAAGGGTAAAACTGCCTTTTGCTCACCTTTGTTTGTCTGCGCTTTACCTCTTCTCTTTAAGAGTTTATTTAGGGTCCAGTTTGGTGAAATAGCACATATTTTCTGCACTCAGAAAAGCAAGTATAAGCTTAACTAGATCGTAATCCTAAAGCTTTGCTGTATCAGGATCTTTTGGTGTGTGTTGTAATCTGGTGCCCACCCAGCACTCATTAACTTTAAAGGTGGTACACTGAAACCAACAACTGGAGGAAGATCCTATTTCAATATCTGATACAAGCTAGCATGTCACTAGGCTTCTATAAACACAGGACTTGGCATGGATTACATCAGCACAAGCCAGTTCAGACTATTCATTTGAGAGCAGATTATTCTATTTCATTAAAAACTCCCCTTATCAGGGGAGCACAAGCCTCTAGAAGACAGGCCACAGTTCTCAGTAGAAGGACTTCTGTTGTCTTTTAAACCATGCAGCCAAGGTAGGCCTGCCAAACCAAGTACTGCACATTGGTCTAAACCACTGTTCATCTTTCATTACTGTTTAATACTTCACCTACAAATTTAGTGGTATTGACTCTCCACCTTAGTAACACTACTCTTCATCCTTGTGCAGCTCCCCTCCTTTCATAGCCAGCTGGGCACTCTGCCTTTGAGTGGAGTCTCCAGAAGAGAGAGTTTCACACAAGGAAATATCAGAAATGTTCTCCTAGATCCCATCTACAAACTGCTTACATATCCTTAGAGGGATGGCTCGCTCTGTGAGAGACTCTAGGAGACTGCTCCTCAGAAATGTTGTAGGAAAATACGGTCTTGTATTCCTGTGGTGTTGTCTTTAGCTGCAAGGGCAAGTGGTTTCCAAAGCTTCTCTTGGACCATCATTGTCTCACAGCAGGAGAAGGCATCCTGCAGTGGGAGAATGCTAATGGTTAACACAGGAACAGTTCTCTATGGCTGCATGGGGTGGCTTAGGGACTTCTCCAAACCTTTCCTGCTCTGTCCCTAAAGTATTGCACTCCCTGGTGTTTTAAAATATTGTAGAGGTCAGCAGGATGCCAGTTATCCTGAAAACACTCTGTGCTCAGAAGATAGTAGTATATGGGCCAAGCAAAACTCTGCTAGGCAGAGGGAAGAAATGAGTTCTGGGCCTCAAATCAGCAAAGCAGAAACCAGACTGATCACTGTACTCTTCAGGATCACAGTCACTGCCCAAGAACTGCTACCATCACACAGCTTCAGCTTAGTGTATAAGCAGGATTGTGCTGTTAAGAAAAAGACTCACAAAAGTTCCCTACCCACCTGGTCCTGTTATGTGTTATGAAGATGAGAGCTGAGCTTGCTAGCAGAATGGCATGCTCAATACTGCTTCAGATCAGGACTGAATTCAGCTTACATGTTAACTGGTAGCTGATTGAGTATCACTGGGGTAAAACTCCTACAGAGCAAATCACCAGAGCTGCATGGCTGGATAGATGGAGTGTCTGCTGTCCTGCCTGGAAGGATGTACCCACCTGGCCCAGGGAAGCCATGATACAACAGGCTGTGACATGGGCTATGGGGCATACTCCATGTTCCAAAGATGCTCCTTTTACCACCAAAGCCTTCTTTGGTTTCTCTTGCTGCTGCTGGGGCAGTTCACAACACGCCTGCTAAAAGTGCGGGTCTGTTTGTGGTGGGAAGAAATGCAACAAGGCTCAGGATCAGCGACTTGTCCTAAATACAACCCCTTCATCCTAACTTGTTCCTTAGATAATGTTATTTTAAAACTAGAAGGGGCTGGTACACCAGTTCAGGCAGCACACAAACTGGTCAAAACTGCTGAGAGATGGTGATTTACCAGATGTTTCACTTGTGAGATTCCCCTGCCTCTGGGCAGCCACTTGCAGGACTTTTTCCCCATACTGTGGCATTCATTATCCACCCTTTCCCTTACTGAGATCCACCACTGGTGGTGCCTGGCCCAGGGTACAATGATTAGGAGGAAGTATGAGGAATTTGATGTGCCCCAGGGCACCAAATAAGAAAGGACTACCTCTAGCCCCTGCGAGGATAAAGATCCAAAAATGTTACAGTTACTTGAATTCTTTATGAACCTAAATGTTGGGTTTTAAATAGGATTTCACATGATCAGCCTGTGGAAGTGTTTCCAGTCTATCAGCCTCAGTTAGTATCTCTCAGTTGGAAGATGCAAAGAGTTCCTGGGATGACTTTCTGAGTCCCATGGAGTAGCACAACATGACGAGGCCCAGATGATAAGCTCGCATTTTCAAAGCACACTTTCCTTGAGCTAACTCTCTTCCAATCTTTCATTTCAGTGACAGTCGTGCTATGTGGAAACAGTCAGGTCTTTCTTGACACGTGCTTCCTCAATTCTTTCAGCAAAGAGGCAGGGCCACCTAGCCTGGGGAGGGAGGACAAGCCCTGCCAGCAGCTGAAATGCACCACTTGCCTCCTGATGCCCATGACTGCTGGAGATGCCCATCGCTGCCTGCCCAGGACCCAGCAGATGGCACTCCTGGATGGTATTTCTGCCAGATGATGGGCAGCATCTGCTTCCAGCTGCCTCAGCTGTCCTGTCCCAGCTGTCCCTTCTGGGGAGAGGGCTGCAGAGAAGTCAGGGCTGTGCCTGGATAGGTGGGCAAGTGCTGCTCTGCCCATTTCAGCTTAAAAACTGGTTCTCAGACCACCTAGGGTTCAAGGCAGGGAACACTTGTCAGCACACTGATGCAGCAGGCCAGTCTTCTAGAGGCTTGTGCTCCCCTGCTAAGGGGAGAAAGCCAGGATTTGGGCCCTCTGAAAGCCATTCCTGGTCTCTCCACAGATTCACAGAATCAATGTTCAGGTTGGAAGAGACCTCCAAGATCATCCAGTCCAACCTTTGACTAACACCATAATCAACTACTGTTTCAGACAGATTTCACATAAAAAGAACAAACCTGTGGGCTGCTGGTCAGGTTGCACAGTAAATACAGCTTACCAGTGGGGATGGAGAGGTCAGCATCTCACACATCAGAAAATCACAGAACTGCAGAACAACTGAGGCTGGAAGCCACCTAAAGAGATCTTCCAGTCCAGCCAGCTGCTCAAACCATGGCCAGCTGGAAAACGTTGTCTGGGATTATGTCCAGCTGTGTTTTGCAGATCTTCAGAGGTGGAAACTCTTCAATGTCCCTGGGCAACCTGCTCTGGCATTTGATCACTCTCAGGGTAAAAAACCTTTTATGTTTAAGAGAAATTTCCTGTATTTTGATTAGTCCATTGCCTCTTGTCCTGTCACTGGGCACTACCAAGAAAAGTCTGTCTCAGAGCTCTTTGCTATCCCCATCAGGTATTTATTTACTCAGATAGTTCCTCCCACTCCTCCCCCCCCACCCCCCCCCTTAAGCATTTGCTTTGATATTTCTTCTTCCTTTCTTACGAAACAACATAAAAATGTAGCAGGCCTCAAAAGGACGCTGCAATTGAAACACAGCAGCTCTGAAAAGGCAAACTTATTAAATTGCTTCTGAACCTAAAAGATGGCTTTTTAAATAGGATTTCACTGGGTTAGCACCATGCAGTCATCCCAGCTCTATCATCCTCAGCTCTGTCATCCTACACAAGTAGGCAGGGTGCCACCTAGAGAGTATTCCACTGGAAGAAGCAATTTACTATTAGGTGCCTAAGTGTAGGGCTGAGATCACAGCCGGGTGCATCTCAGCACATAGAAGATGTTTCTTTGTTTTAGGTAGAGACAGCGAACACCAGAATTACAGATCAGACTATTTCCAGCTTAGGGGGGGGAAGAGATTTCAAATCTGATTCTTGGGCTATTGAAGTTCTGCTTCAAGATTCAACACACTGAGGGCTTTTGTGTGCAAATGCTGTACAACAAGGTGAGCTTTTTATGCTTCAGCTTTTAGAAGTGTTACTTGGCTTGTTTCATCCTTGTTGGACCTTTCAACCATAACTAGCTCCTAGCAGCAGGCTGGGTGAGGAGTTTCTTTTTCCCCTTCTGTTTTCTCTTGACAAGGACTGGCTCCTCTAGACAGAGGTGCTTGTGTGCCAAACCATGATATTCCTCCCAGCATGATTTCATAGTGATTTTTTTATTTATTTCTGTGCTGCATTCTGCTTACTTGCCAGTGAAAATCTGACTGGGGGGTTGTTGTATCTCTTGCAACAGTACATGGAAATCTGCTTTCCCAGATTTACCAAAGCATTCCTGGCCAATATTAGGAGAGGATGCCAGAATATAACAGCTCCTGTACTTCATGTGAAATGCATCTCTCTTGCTGGCTAAAAACTTTTGCTCTTTGGTGGTTCTTCTTCCTCCTTCTCCTTCTTCTTCTCGTCCTTCTCTTTTAGACCTGTTGTTAATAATTTGTTTGCTTTCCAGAAGAGTCAAAGGAGTATCTTGGAGCCCTGCCAAGGAACCTTATCTGTACACCTGAAATTTAGATTCTTCTGTAGTCATAGACCAACACTGATCAGCTTTATAACTCTCAATCTCCTCACACTCTTTGCCTAACAGATATCTTGAAACCTGTTTTATTCATGACCACTTTAATCCCTGCTTCCTACAAAATGGAGATAAAAAGTCTTCCACTGATGTAATGTTTAAAGCCAATTATTACACAAGAGACATCAAAAGGCTCTAATTGCATCTTTTGTTGCATACAAACTGTATTGTTGAACGTGTGGTCCTTCAGAAGGCTTTCACATGTTGCGTGTTGAGACACAAAAGCAAGCTAAAAAGGAGGTCTGATGCAGTAGTTGGAAAGTTGTCAGATGACTGTAATGGGTCTTCAATCCCAAATTCAATTATTCAGCCCATGGGGTTTCATTCATTTTTATGGGTACCTAGATACTGGCTTTCATCCAAAGTTCATCCAAATCAAATGCTGACAAGGGACTGTGAGACCTTCCTGAATGAGCTCTTTAGTTAAGTTTCTTTATGGAAGCATAAGCTGTAAATGACCATTTAGATGAGTTACAAAAATGATGTTCCACACTAGAGAATAAGAAAGATTCAGCAGAAGGTTTTAGAAGAGCTATAGTCAGGCTCCTCATTATGATCACTGAGCTATTATTATGGCAAAAATCCAGAAGATACTAGAGAGAAAGACTGAAAGTGTCCTGAATGTTGCATTAGATTCATTGAAATAATCTTGATTTTTCAATAAAAACTTAGTGAAAAAAAAGTTAAAGAATAGTTTGATGCCCATCTCGCAGTCACATCAGATGGATCAACAGCCAAATCTGTAAAATCCTAAGCAGATTTGTACAGCAGGGACCTGGCAACATTACAGGAAAGCTCAGTTTGTCATGGGAAAAGAGCCTATTTACCAGTCTTGCACCAGAGACATCCAGAAGCACATCTGAGCAGCAGAGATGGCAGAATGAAGAGGCCTTGTCCTGGCTGCAGCTGGCCATAAAGCCATGTAGATTTTGTTCTATGTCTCTTCCTTCCTTCTCATGCTGGTGACTGCCATCTGTGGAGGGATGGTGAGGCAGAGGGTGTGAGGTAGAAGCTTCCTATTGGTGGCAGAAGAGGTTGAAAAAGAGGATTACAGATGGTTATTTGAATGCATGCTCTTCTTGATAAACTCAGCATAATGATCCCTCTTCTTGTTCTTAGCATACTACAACCCAACCGAAGATGCAGATTCCTATCCAGAGCTTTCATCACTCAGGATGTTCAAACTGACCAAATTCACACTTGCTGATGCTAAACTGCAGCCCTGAGCCCTGCAGGATAATGTGGGAGGAGACCAAAGTACTTTCATTCCTACAGTCTTTTCCCAGGCCTTGTAAATCCAGTTGTGTCCCTGGGTGTAGCTGTGCATCCAGGCTGCAAATTAAAGCTTCAAAGTGAGCTGGTGTGAGCTGGGACCTGTCCAGTCAGGCAACTTGGAAAGCCACAGCACAGAAGCATGAGCTGGTATAACAAGAAATCAGAGCACTTGGGTTTACCTGAGTCATTGTCATAACTTACTAATGAACATCTTGGGGGCTCTGCTAGCAGAAGGCAAATTCCTTTGGAAGTCAATATTCCGCAGTCTTAAATTGATTTGGGTATAATTACTACTTCTTCTTCTGAGACCCTGAGATAAGAAAATGCATGGGCAAGACTACTACCATCTTGGGTCAGGAGTGTATGAAAACACTAAGGACTGATTTAATGGAAACCACAACTGGCAAGGAATGTGGGCGAACATCCTTAGAGATGGTATTAAGGTGTCTAAAGAAAGAAGTAATAAGAATTCAGGTGGCTGAGTTGAGGTTTATACTCCTGTGAACTCACTGAATTCCTGAATGTTACCTCTTTGTCTCCTGACACTTTATCTCATCACACAAACAGCATCAGGAATAGAGAAGCAAGAACCCAGGTGTCTCAGTGCTCTGGCAAACTACAGAATCAGACCTCCTGGTTATCCCTCTCTGTGCAGTGACTCCTGTGTCCTTGGTTGTATCATGCCCATCTTCAGGATCAGGAGGGTAGAAGAACCATAGAACAGGTTGCTCTGGACTGTGGTTATTAGGGTTTTCTCAGGAAGCATGAGAAATCTTCCACTTCAGCTTGTGAGAGACCTTGTTATCCCAGCCCTGGGTAGCAGTTCTTTCCATGCAGCCCTGAAACAAGAACTAAATTCTTACAGGGCAGCACAGAATCTGTTGCATCCCTTTGTTAGGCATTTTTATCATTTCTTGACCGTGGTTGTGAATTTTTGTGGGTAATCTGCAAGGGCACCAAGATTTCCTACAGGCCAGGGTCTTGACCTTGATTCTAATGGGCATAGATCCACAGAGGTGGACAGGCATCTGTCACAACATGACAACAGTGGACCTTTCTCTATTTTTGGCATCCTTCACCAACAGTGCCCATCTCTGTTTCCCTGAATGGGAAATGAGGCATTTTCACTTTCGTTTTTTAGATATTACAAATTTTATATTAGGGGTACACCATGCAATGTGTTAGGTGATTGTAGCTTCTGATGACTCTAACAGTAAATTAAGGCTTCTTAAGCCTGGATGAAGCCAAACACATGCACACACATACACAGCATGTCAGGCCTGAGGTTTCAAGACACCGAATCTAATAATATGTGTGACCCTTCCCCCCCAGCTCTTCAATAGGCCAATGAAGGCCATACATGTAGGGTCAAGTCTGGCCCGTGGTGTTGGTTAATTACTTTAACATTATGAGGCTCACACATGTTTCTGACAAGAGGATGAGCTATGGAAACACATTCCCATAAATAGGTCAGCCTGAACTTGTCAACTTGGTGAAAAACAGTTCTTGTCTCAGAAATCTCAGCAGTGAGGAAAGTCCATGTATCATGTCTCACATCAAGAAAAACTGCCCCGTAGCTCCTCATGCACAAGACATTCTTGTGTGGTTATCTGGGGACGGATGGACAAGAAGCAGCAAAAGGAATATTTTGCAGGCAGCCACAGGGTAGGGACATGCACTCATCTCCTTGGCACTGACCCATGTATAACCCTCATTGACTCATTTATCTCCTCAGAGAGTCATGTTTGCTTGGGCTGGGCACTGTTAAAGTAGCTGCACATTTCCTGGGAAGTTGCTTTGTCCCTTCCTGTGCCCCCGCGTTTGACTAATGTTTCCCCTGTGCTGCATCACTTCCATGTGGGCTGTAGCAGCACTAATGGAACCTGGTGGATGGGAGATGGTACCTGCCAGACCAGTCTGGTATCACTGTGTTGCCTTTTTCACAATCTGGAGTGTGGTGCAAAGTTACCTGAAGGCAAAATCAACTCAAGTCATTCAAGCCAGAGCTGCTAGCACCAGCCCTGAGGGGGGGGAGAGAGGACAGGGAGTGGAAGCAGCACCTGGAAGCACCGTGCTGAATGTTTCACACTCCGAGGTGCTGGAAAAATCCTCCTGCTCCGGCAGGAACCAGCTCCCGTCTGCAGAGGCAGCCTGGGCTTGGCTCTCAGGGAATCTGCCCTGCAACAACAGGGTGTATGGGAGAGAAGGGTGTCTGCAGGGGACAGCCCAGCAGGACCAAAGCCAAACTTTTGCCTAGTTCTTCAGGCACCTGTACATCATACTTCAGGAGTTTTATAGGGGGATCCCAGCCTGTATTTCCCCAGCTGAGTATGAATCAATGCCTATTTAGCATGATTCACCTTCAAAGCCCTAAGTTAACATTAGCTGACAGATCTCTGACAAAGATATTCATTATTCTAAACAGGGAGGCAAAGGCATTTGCTTAACATCTCCCAGTGAATCCCTGGCAGCCCAAGGATGTGCTCTGGGAGGCCCTGCCTCCACAGAATAATTCACTAGACTTCATGGCCCCTCATGCTAATGGCTTTCATGCACAGAGGGCATTAGGGAAAGCCGTGAGTGAGCGTGAGAAAGATGCCTGCGAGGAATCTTTGAAGAACCTCGTAAAGAGTGGGCCATGCAGGAAATGCCTGGGTGATGGCTTAACTGGCCCTACCTCCTTGAACGGGGTTTGCTGGGTTCTCCTCACGCACCTTACACCACTACTGTCCTCCAAAGAGACTTTCCTAGCCATTCATGCAGCTACATGTCTGAAGTGCACTTAGTCAGGTAAAGGAACTTATTTGTATTTACCTCTAGATCAAAAGCTGTTCTGATATCCAGGTACATTTGAATTACAGTGAAACTCCTCACAGCCCTACCAACCCTTTCCACGCCTGTCTTAGCACTCTGCTTTTAGGCAAGTGAGTGGGAGTTAAAAGGTGCCTGAAAGTATGGACATTTTTAACAATACAAATGAGTAAGCAGCAAACAGTTTTGGATTGCAGATGTTTCCGTTCAGCTTCTGGGCAGCCAATTAGGTCCTGGTGGGTTTTCCTTAAAGGTCTGAGCAACTGCAGTTCAGACATGTACTGTTCCTAGACGTACACTTCCCTATCTCCTCTCCAGCAGCTGTGTGCTTATGAGAACAACTGGTGCCAAAATAATAGTAGGTGATTGCTAGGAGCTGATGAATCTCTCAGATGAAAGGCACCATCTAATTACAAACTTTTGTCATTGTTTATTGTTATGAATCCATCATTTAAAGGACTGTTTCTCCTATAAATCTTCCCCTTTTTTTGTTTGTTTATGAGATTTTAAATGGTTTCAGTTTTTGCATCTTGCTAATGTTTAAGTCTCTGGCTTTCTTGTCTTTTTTTTTTTTTTTCTCTCTCTAAAAGAGCTTTTTGCCTTTTCTATTTGGAATAAAAAACCCTCTCAGCATGCTCTACTGGCTGTGTAGATGAGCACACCCACACTGAAAGCACTGCCTGAAAGCTGACGTATTTCCAGTCATGCCTTAGCTAAAGAAGCAGCATTTCAGTCTCATCTCTGGTTTCTTAATAATGTTTCTGTAAACCAGAGTGCTTGTTTGGGATCAACAGCACTTGGGAAAGAAGATGGAAAAGTTCTTAGAAGTACAAGTTGACCAGGGCCAACAATGATCTGGTCTGTGCCTGTGTGTATGCCTGGGCGTGTGTACGTGCAATTACTACAGTGCCAGGCTGCAGCTTGTAAATAACAACCACAATAACAAGGCAGATATAAAATAAACAATTCAGGAGATCAAAGAGAGAAGCACCCAATATACGTGAAACAGAATATCAGACATAGAGTTAATAGGATTGGACTGGAAACTTAAACCACTTCTGTGCCAAGTCCATGGCTGGAATAACTTCACGGAGTTCAGTGGTGAGCCAGGGATGAGTTTGGCATGGGGTGAACTTTTTGTTCTTGGGTAAGTTGTGACATAATGTTGAAATTATTGTTACTGAAGTATGGCTGACTCAAATTAACTGAGGCTCCAAGCAGGAGCTTGGTTGTTGTGAACAGAAACTGCACACAAAGTTAACAGGGGCTAGTTTAGACAGTGTGTGCTTGCAGTTGATTAAAGTAAGATAACCATCCTGCTGAAAACCATAACTGAATTTCCACAGCCATTCACTCTCAGAAGGCTTCAATTAGACTACTGTGTATCCCTTTCTTTGCCCTGGAAACCACACAGCTGCTCTCCAAGACACCTAGGCACTTACATGGGCTCTCTTCTCCCACTGCCATACAGATATGAGAGATGGGAAGAGCCATCTTCAGATTTCAGACATTACAAGTTTCCGGCAAAATAGCTGTTTTCCCTGATTTGCTATTACAGTTTGGTAGAAGTTCAAATAGAGGAGATGAAATCTGTTCTTGGGATAAGCAATTTTGGCCTGATGGGATTACTCCTGCAGCGATCTGACCCTGAGCTGAGTGTCAGCAGACCCACAGTTTCATTGCTGCATCTTTGACACAAGTTGTATGTATTATTGATGGTCTGCTGGGCAGTGACTGTGTGTGGTGAGTGATGGATCTCAGGGCTTTCTGAGATCAGAGAGTATTCCAAATACAAAAGTACTTACTTTGCTGGGTTCTAAAATGAACAAAAAGCTTCAGGCCCTGGGGAAATGTAATGATTCAAAATTATGTAGGAAATATAACCCTGGACTATCCCTATTTCTTTGTAAAACACCAAATAGCTCCATTGCATTTCTGAGTTTTGCAATTCATTCTGCTGCTTTGAATCTCCACCAAAACAAGTGGTAATGATTAAAAGCTTTTTTTTTTTAAGGTGAAAAGAAACATTTATCTCAGTCCTGAGAGCTAACATAGTCAGATGTTCTTTACCTTGCAGTCCTGTGCAAAGATACCAGTGCTGCTGTTCCACAGTGGGAACACAGTGGGGAAAGGAGTCCCACCAATGCCAGATACTGCTGGTGTTTGACTGATTTATAGGCTGCTCTAAATAACTTGGCTTCCTCTTGCTGATAGCAGTAATCTGCTGTGCTTAATCTCACTGAGCAGGAGAGAGTTGGTCTCTGCAGTTCAGATGAGCATTTCCTTGTGAACATACTGATAACACCTCCTCTAAGGAAGCCAGTACATCAGTTCCTCTGCTGAAAAAAAAGTTATTTAAACACAATATAACAAGGTTACATTAGGTAGTGTTGGATCTTATAAGACGCACAAGATGCAATTTCCACAGCGTACTTCAGTGGTCTTATTATTTCCTAACACTGAAATGCTTGTGTCTCAGCAGTCTCCATTAGCCCCAGCTGAATGCCATGGCATTATCCTGGTAATGGGCAGGGTCTCCAAGTAGAGGACAGGAGACATGTGGCTCCAGTGCTAATTCTTGGTCACCCAGTGAAGCATACAGTGGAAGTAGGAGGGAACTGAGGCCAAATAGGAGTTCAGAATATAAATGAGAGTGATGACAGAAATTCATGTTTTCAAGGCTTCCTGGCAAAGTAAGGATAAAAGATGCCATATTGAGTTTTGTTCTTTTATTTTTGCTACAAGACATACTGATTACACAAATAACTCCCAGCTGAAAAGGGGATGGGATTTTGGCATCATTAACAAGAGTAGTTTTTCTTCTTACTGGGTTTAGAATTTGCCAGTACTGCTAAACAATTGCAGTGTTGTATTAATTATTTTTTTTTCAGTTGCTTGCACTGCAATCTGTTTCATTTCTTTAGTCATTCTGGTATGCCAGTAGACACCCATAGTATGCTGCCTAAAAGAGCTATATAACCAGAATTTTTTAGTAAAAAAATTTACCTTTAAATTCTTGAGCGTTCAGAGTTGGTTTTTTCCTCAAGTATCAAAAAGGCCACTTCTTCTGCAGTTCAGAAAACTACATACTGCAATTACCTTTAATCTTATTTGTCTTCATCCTGAACTGTATTTTTTTCACACAGATTCACAGAATCATCCAGGAAGGAAAGGACCTCTGAGATCACCAAGTCCAACCCTTAATCCACTACCACTGTGGTTACCAAACAATGGCACTGAGTGCCACATTCAGTCTCTTTTTAAAAATGTCCAGGGACAGAGAATGTATCACCTCCCTGGGCAGCCCATTCCAATGTCTGATCACCCTCTCTGTAAAGAATTTTTTCCTAATATCCAACCTAAGCCTCCTCTGGCAGAGCTTAAGTCCATGCCCTTTTGTCTTACTGGGGGCTACTTGGGAGAAGAGACCAACCCCCACCTGGCTCCCACCTCCTCTCAGGGAGTTGTAGAGAGTGATGAGGTCTCCTCTGAGCCTCCTCTTCTCCAGGCTGAACAGCCCCAGCTCCCTCAGCCCTTCCTCACAGGACTTGTGCTGGATCCCTTCACAGCCTCCTTGCTCTTCTCTGGACCTGCTCCAGGACCTCAGTATCCTTCCTAAACTGAGGGGCCCAGAACTGGACACAGTACTCAAGGTGTGGCCTCACCAGGGCTGAGTACAGGGGCAGAATCACTTCCTTGGACCTGCTGGCCACGCTGTTCCTGATACAGGCCAGGATGCCATCGGCCTTCTTGGCTACCTGGGCACACTGCTGGCTCATGTTCAGCTTCCTGTCAATCCAGACTCCCAGGTCGCTCTCTGTCTGGCTGCTCTCCAACCACTCTGTCCCCAGCCTGTAGCACTGCATGGGGTTGTTGTGGCCAAAGTGCAGGACCCAGCACTTCACTGTGTTGAACCTCATCCTGTTAGAATCACCCCGTCTCTCCAACCTGTCCAGGTCCCTCTGCAGAGCCCTCCTGCCTTCCAGCTGATCCACACTCCTCCCCCACTTAGTGTCACCTGCAAATTTGCTAATTGTGGGTTCAATCCCCTCGCCTAAATCATCAATAAAGATATTAAACAGCTGATTTCATCCAGCTGACACCTTTTTACTGAGAACAGTATTTGTGGAAGAAAACCCATTGCTTTTTATCTTCACTGCCATCTAAAACAGATAGGCATGGGTTTGCTTATGTCTGATGTTAAACCAAAATGATAATTTGGAAGCCATACATTTAGTATGTAAATGACTCACCTTTAGGTGAAACTGACCCTAATTAGATCTAGATCAGCCATCATTTGACAGAGAGAAAGAAAATTCATTTTCTCTGAAATGTAGTAATGGCTAGGAAACTAGCCTCAGAACCTTAAATTAAAAGCAGATTTTAACAAGCTGGCTCCATGCCTGCCTTCAATATCAGCCTTTGCCTGTTTTAGTTAAATAAATGGTAACAAAAGAAGACAGACTGGGTGACGTTAAATAAAGAGAAATTTAAGAGACTAATTATAGCATTAAACAGGGCCAGAGGTGAGGAACTTTGTGGGAACAAAGTGCAGCATTGCAGTTTCTCAAAAACTTTGTTGACTAAGACCTTTTTTACTCCTGGTGACACAAAACTCTGTTAGCTGAGGTGACTGTCCCCACCCCAGGGCATGAGCCTGCTCCTGACATCGGGCTGCCCCTGCTCTTGGCTCAGCTGTTCCCCAAATGTGAGGGGTGGGATGGGAGGTGAGGGAGCAATTGCTCTGCCTGGCAAGGGCGGATCAGGAGCAGCTCACACTCCTTTTCGTTCTCAATTGTCATCTCATTTTAATAGAAAAATATCTTGCTGCTCTTCCCCTAACAAATAGGTGGCTTTAGAAAAGAAAGTTCACTGGAGAATGGGCTGTATCTCCTACCTAGAGGTGCTGAAGGATTTGGGTTGAGGAGGTGTGGTGAAAGAACAGAACATCACAGTCAGTAAAAGTCCTAAAAGAACAGTTCTGGCCAGCAGTTACTTTAATGAAATCAAAGATATCCCCACAGAACCAATTGCTCTAATAACATATGGTGGGCAAAGCTCAGAAGATTAGGGGCTTAATTCATATAAGCACCTGAGAGAGGCACACAGAGGGGAATTGAATTTAAAGAATCATCTGGGCCTCACTTTTCTTTGAAATGTGATGCCCTTGTTATGAATGAGGCTATTTAGGCATCTGTGCCTTGTGTGTGTAGCGAGACATAAGAAACACACTCATGACCAGAATAATCCCATAACCTGATGTTCTTTGGTAGTTCAGAGGACCAAAAAAATCACTTTAATGCTTTTTAAATGTTTAGCTGCAGGAGGACTAACGTGGAAAGGAGAAAGGCTGGCTTTTCAGATGGAGTAGGGTTCTGGTGTTCAGGCATCATTCATCATTTTCTTCTAACTTGGTCCAGACTTACCCCTGCTTGACAAGCAGCAGGGCCCAGGCAAACCTGACTTTCATGCAGATTTCTTCTGGAGATGAAACTAAAACAGAACCATGTTCTGGAAGGAAAGACTTTGATATTGGTCAGCACAGTACAGCTGACCTAGTAAGTCCTGTCAAGGGCCAGGGAAGGCATTTCTAGGCAGGCGTTCAGAAACCAGGAGCTGCACCTAAATCTCATGAGATTTTTTTAGCATTACTAACCTTCATATTGTTTGTTGTTGCCTTCTGCTGTCATAGTTTTTCAGCTGCAAGGTTTCCAGCTTTTGGTAACTTTGAGGGCCTAAGAAAACAAATCTTCTCAATAAATTACATAAACTCAGGATCAGAGGATTTAGAAAGAAGCATTACATCTTGTGAGAGTTGGCAGTGCTAGCTAAAAGCTACTGAGACCTCCAAGAATCTGTGCCTGTTTCAGGAATGTCTTGTGTAATACTAAGTTACTTCGTTGCTGGATACTGGGCATGGCAAAAAGGTGTGTGGGAAGACCATTTATTTCAGCACATTTTATTGCAAAAATTGTAACATTTTATTTTTGTGGAAGGCTAACTATAATTTTGGAATTTTTTTTCCTTTTAATTAATCCATTCACTGAATGCATTTTTCTATGATAATTTATGCAAAATGTTCACCTCAGTTTAAAAATGTCAGTGAAAAATGCTCACGATAGTACAGATCAGACTTTCAAAATCAGTTCCACCAAAAAAAAAAAAAAAAAAAAAAAATTAAGTACTCTACATGTCAGTATTCAATTAAAGATTCTTTTGTGGACTGTACACTGGTGTCTGCAGTTCTGGTACCTGCCAAACAAGATATCATGGGCTTGCTTTGAGATCCCTGTAAAGACAGGACTTGCATCAAGGTCTCTGATGGATTCAGTTTCCCTTGTGTTTTTAAGATAACTTTTACACATGCAGAACATGTTGGAATTTACAGAACTCCTGGTTTCTAGGTCTTGGCACCTTTGGTTATCTGGAGTATTTGCATCTTAAAATATTCTAAGAAGGTGAAAGAGCAAATTTTATGGCTGTAATGGCTTGTTCATGAATTTCAAAGTGTTGTTATCAGGACTGATGCATAGATCTGGGGAAATGTCCCTTTTCCATCACCCAGGAAAAAAGAAAGGGTAATATGCATTAGATTCTCTAGGACAACCAAAAAAGAAAGTGTTTGTGCTGGGCTGATAAAGTTTCTTTGAAAGGAGAAACAGCTCTATCCTTTCCAGTAGCAACACCACAGTGAGAGCACTTCCCTCCTGCTTCTACGATTTCTCAGGGAATCCCATCTTTTCCAAGCCATACAGGCACTTGAAGAGCACCCCTGACAGCAGGCAAAATGATCCATGTTCATTTGCAGATCGGTTGCACCACTCAGTCCCACCTGTCTGTCACTCACCTCACCTTCACTTCGCTCCTTTAGAGCTGTTGTCTTGAGCCCCTGAACCAGCCTTTTGTTGCCCAGCTCAGATGCTCTCAATGTTCCTCCAGTTCCCCAGGGCAGCAGTGATCAGCACAGATCTGCTTTATCTTGCAGGTAGTGACTTGGATGTTATGCACTTGGTGCTGAGTGATATTTCCTCCGTGACCATCAGTCTATTCTCCTTAGAGCTGAAGCCAGGCTCTGATGCCTTAACTCCCATTGCACTATAGGATCTATAAGTCTCCAAATCTGGCCCTCGGAACTCAGTTGCAAGCAAAGAGTAGCAGCACATCCAATAAATGCTGTCTTTTTTCCACTACCAGTCAGACAAAACCCTCCTGTAGCTGGGATGGTTATGCTGCAAGCACTCATCCAGCCCAGGCCAGCCCAGACCCCTCCTGCATGGTGTCTCTGCAAGCCTTGGTCTTACTACAGCTTGTCACGTTCTCCCTTGAAACTGCAGCAAGGGATAAGGAAACCCTGATCTCTTGAAACAGGGGCTGGGTTTGATTTCTGATGTGCACAGAGGGAGATGATGCTATGAATTCAGTGCATAACCACACAGGCAATGGAGAGCAGATGGGATGTCAGATGTCACCTGAATGGTCAGCAGTGATCTTGTCACCTTCTGGAGATGCCTTGAGCTTTGCAAGATGCATGTTTTTCAAATATAAGCATGCAAAGCAATGTGTTGTGGACTGAAGTGAAAAGCATACAGGAAAGTATAAAAATACGTTCTTCAGTTTCCTACCCGTACTGGATCTCCATTATAACTGTGAATTTAGCCTTTGGAAGCCTGGTGATGTGCTAAGTGTTAGTAATGTGGTACATACCCACTGAAGACTGTGGAAGAGAGAAGGGTGGATTCAGAGTGTTGGCAGATGGCTATCACCTCTAAAATACCCCAGTGTGTGGCAGAATGCAGCCCTGCCCACGCAAGAAGGCAACATGACCTAATTTGCTCGGAGAGAGACTTGCTACATGTGTGTCCCACCCACAGCACAGTTGTAGATGTCTATTTGTCCTTCCAGGCCTCAGCTCACCTTTGAGCTCATGCTACCTGGCATCATTGACCAGTTCATTTTCCAGACTGCTTTGGCTGTGGACAGGGAAGGAAACCTCTCTGGCTCCAGTACAAAAGCAGGGTTAAGCTGTGCCAAGCTGATGTCTCAGAGAAACTGTTCTTCCTGCTCTGTGACGATATGAGGTGGAAAACCCCTGCTGGATCCTGTCCTAGGTGGTACAGCTGCCCAATGACAGTTCCTGCTGCCCCTCAGGTGCCAGATTCTGCTTTGGCACAGCCAGACTCATTAACCTGGGCACAATTCACTCTGCCAACAGATTTGCTGGGAGTACTCACAGGCTTCACTCTGGGCATGCTGTTGAGAACTTTGCCAGATACAGACTTTTACTGCTCACCTAAGATCAGATTTAATGAAAATCTGTCACAATTTTTGTATTGTACTCTATTCCAAAGTCATAGAGTACAGGTTTTACAACGTTTGTTTGCAAGCAGCCAAGAATATAATTATGTTTTGTAACGAAACCAAAACTGAAAGGGTAGGACCTCGTGAGTTGGGGCAATGATCTATATGCTCTTTTACAGCAGTTTTCTTATACTCTTTATTTTTATTTTTATTGTGTTCATTTGCTGCAGAGGGTGATGTTCTTATATAGCAAAGGAAGGACATTTATTAGCAAAAGCAAAAGGAATTAAGTCTCTGGTTTTTAGGTATTAAGAGTTCTCATATGCTAGAAGGACAGCAATATCAAGGTAGTCTTCTTGTTGTTGCTGCTGTATATATGTCAGCTCTTCCATGTCTAATGCATCCCATATTCTTATCATCCAGATCTAGATGTCAGATGGTTCCTTTTAGAGTGGGATGTGATTAAGCATTGCAGGCACTGAGAGCTCAGAGATCAGCTTACACTCTTTACTCCGAATGGGTCTATAACCAGCAAGCTGGGAATAAAGACTTCCTGAGGAGGATGAAATTAGTGTTCATATGTAATATGAAACACCAGATCTTGAGCCTGTGGAGACCCACCTGGGCCCAGGATGAGGAGCAGACCTTGCATGTCCCTGTGAATCCCAGCACTTCCATTGGATTTGCAGCAGAACTAGTGCTGGAGCTTCCATGCTACCATCTGCTTACCTTCAAGGAGAACAGGAGGGGCTCAGGACAGGCATGAGAGATCCATAAATCATGTGGAATGAAGAAACCACAGCAGTAATTCATGGAGTTCCAGCTTCCGTGAATTCACCAGCTTTCCTCAGCATGCACCCCTGGATAAAAACTGGCATTAGCCAGAGCCCTCTAAAGTGACATTTACCCCATAACTTCCCAGTCAAACAGAACAAAAATTAAAACCACAGTCACCAAAGACTAATAAATCACCTCCCAGGCATCTGCACAGAGATAGCAGTGCCACTGCTCTTGAAGACCACTAAAGACAAAAGTTGAGTGCAGGCTTTCTCAGCCCACCACAGGTGTCACCCGTGGGGCCTCCACAGGTGTCACCATCCCCACGTGCTTCTGCTCCCTGGCACTGGGAAGAGCAGCTTCAAGTGCAAGCACCTTGGCTGCTGTCAGGCTGCTGCTCTCTGCAGCCTCTGTTCTCTCTTGTAGATGCTTCACCAGACAGGGCATTCACTCAGCTTTCTCTTTCCACCTCTTCTTTTATCTACAGCTTCTCTGATTTGAAACTTTTATAGGGAGGAAATTCTATTTATCAGTTTTCTGTTGGATAAAATGACAGAACGGGTTAACTAGAGTGGACGTTTTTTTCTTTACATACAGGAAATTTGTTCTGAGGGTGAGTTCTAAAGAGTTGAAAGTTCTGATCAGTTTAAATCACATAAATTAATTAAGAAGTATGCTTGTTCTTGGAGGAAGCTTTCTTTTTGACACACTGTGATGCACTCTAGAAGACAAGATGAAGAACTTTTCAGTTTGATATTTCAAACAAAAGTTTGTTTTATTCTTTTCATAAGAAACTTTTTTTCATCCAAGAAGTCATCTGTACTTCAAAAAGAAAAGCAAACAATTTTTCATGGATTAAAAAGACCAAAGTGAAGTGTTCCATTAGGAGTTAAAGGCAGCTTTTCACTTTGAGTCTGCCTGTCTTTTATCTTTTCTTGCTTTTTTTAAAAAAAAATCTAAAAAATGTATGTGTTTCTTGACATAATCTTGTTTTTCTCATCATTGTCAGTTTCTGTCCACGATTGAATCAGTGCAGTATAAAAAGTAATAGTTCAGGATGTGGATCACATGTGTATCTGGTGCATACTTCAGTAAAGGTTTTGTTCCTGAGACTCTGTTTTCCACAGAAGTGATAATTGTGTGTATTTCATTAAAAAAAATAAAAATAAAAAATCCCAGTCATTCCTGGAAAAGCATGGCTTGCTGTATCACTACCATACCTACTCAGACACTTGTTCTGGATACCTTCTTGGGTGTGTGTGGTTCCTTAGCAGCTCGAACAAATCTACTGTTCTAGAGAGAAAGGACAATTTCCTCTGTGCTGCTAATGCAGATGGTTTCACTTCAATTGACTCTGTACTTCCTGTATGTGGAAAAGCTTTAACATCTTCTTCAGTGCCTCTTCCCTTTGAAGTTGTAAAAAATGTCCCTGCCCCTTTCTTAGGCAAATGATCTTCCTGGGTTCCTCATATAGCACTTCAACTAAGATGGCTCTGCTGTCTGTAATTACAGTCCCATATGGAATTAACAGTCATTTTATCAAATGATGGTATTACCTCTTCTGCCTCTTTCTATGTATTTTCACTCCCATCCCATAGTTTACTTATCCCCACAATGGAGCAAGACCACTCCTGTGCACCCTGAAATGAGACCTTGGGTTGCCACAGCTTTTCCTTCAAGCCCAGTGTCAGAACCTGGCAGATGCCCCATAGCTGATGCAGGGGTGACTAAGCAAAATAATGAGAACCAGTCCAGACCCTGAACTTCATCCACCATGACTGGGGAAGTTCCTCAGAGCTACTGATGTTGTCCTCCCCTAGTTGTGTCCACTCTGCTACTGGTTATCTGTCTCTCCAAAGAGCTGCATTTGCTTCAGTATTTGTCTCTTTTCCATATTTGTGATCTCAGCTTTGACTTTCCCAGCTGTGTCAGTGTGTGTGATCCAGGAATGACTTGGAACTTTCACATCCTTTGCCTTTCCTTCATCCTTGGATGCTCCCTGGTTAGGAGATCCCGCTTTACACAGGAAGACCTCAGAAGGACTGCAGTCACCCCTAAAGCAGTCAGCCAGACTCTCTGCTGTATGTAATTAGCCATAGGTCAATCAGCTCTGCATTAGCTTCTGAGTCCCCTTAGGGCAGTGGCTATCATAGTACTTTCTGAGATGGGAATATCTGGGCAGGGTTTGAGGAATGTATTAGTAAAGCCATAAGGTTGAACAATTGCATGGAGTCAGAAAACACCATGTGGGAGTCATGCATAGATAGAGTTCAACCCCCCTGCATCCCTGTGATGCCTGACACCTTATAATTACAGTCTCATAGACATGACTTGTACTTAGAAGTTTCACTTCAACCATAGATCCACAGAGACAGCATCTCTTTCTGGCATAGCCATCCTTAATTTCATTGATCTAAGCTTCCCAAATGTATCTTTTGCTTTTGGGTTTTAATACAATCCATTCTTTTTCAGTATTTCCCAAATAGTCTGTGGAGCCAGACTAATCGCCACTCATCAAGTGCCCATTGTGTTTCTATTTCCCTATCCCATGGTAACAGACACTTTTATTGTGATTATTCATCTGCTGTTCTTTCATTAGCGAAACCTTTGGATTTCACTGCCACAAGACCTTTTCAATAGCCTCATATTATAAATACACTTTCAAATGGAAACCTATTCTTTGGTACCCCAGCAGTGACAGCTGAGAGTCTATTTTACCTTCTGGCTTTGCCAGTAACAGTAAGAAATGCCCATGCCAGGAAACAATGATCTTCATTCCCCCTGGATGGGCTGTTTCTCAGTGTGCTGCAGCCTAAATGCCTCTGAATAAGGAGCCATAAGGGAAAGGGCAGTCATTAGATTTTAGGGTGTCTCTTCCCACCCCATGAGCCCTAAGCCCTTAGATAAGTTTCTCACACTTTTGGGAGCTAACATATTCCCTCTGCTGGTATGTATTTGCTCTAGCCTGTGCCAGATTGTGCATGCGTTACCTGAGATGTCATTTAGGTAGGTCTGGTATGTACATGTGTGGAGTATGTTTACTAAGGGAATGCCCCTACTGTTGCATAGTCTGGGCTGTCACTGCAGCCAGGTCTCTGCTGGGTCTCTGCCGTGCCCCCAAGTGAGCTGATGGTGTTCCCTTGCCTTCCAGGCTGTGTGCAGATCAGCTCTCCATACTTTCTGGCTCAGTCTACTTGTCCCTTTAATTAAGACAAATCCTGTTACCTAGAACCTGGAGAAATCTAAGACACATTTCACCTTGCATTGAATAAGGTGTGCTTATGATCATTCTTGGTAGCATAAAAATGTCTTTCCCAGGAAGAATGTCTCCTGACCTGCTCCTCCTCAAGGACTGTCTGTTTCTATAGGTCTGTTGTGGGGAGGAACTGAGTGATCTTTCCTGGCACAGAGACCACTGTATAGACTGAGTTATAGGCTATGCCTTTTGCCTTAGTTTTTCTAAGGGCTGTAGTGATAGCAGAAGAGGAAGAAAACCTATCCTTGCATAATGCTCATTTTTATAGATCATGTTCCTCAAAGCAGAAGTCTCTCAGTGGGATGGTGATGATGACAATTTTTCTTAATAGAAAAGCTCTTCTTCAGTTGATCCTCTTAGAAGGAATCTGAGTCAGTCCTCCACTAAGTTCCTCACTGTCTTTCTGTATTGCTCCTTCCTCTCCTCTTTTTTAACCCCTTACACACATACTTATTTTCTATTGCAGTTTGAAAGTTAGGTCTGACCCTGATTTCTATTCATCTTCCTAGTGAGAGTCATCGAAAGTGATGTTTGAGTTCTCAGAAAGGATAGGAGGGTTATTTTCTGCTTGTAATACAGCAGCTCTTCCAAGCCCCCACAGCAGAGCAGGTCCCTCAGACAAATATCTTTGCAAGATGGTGCCTGCCTCAAACCACTTATAATTGGAGTGTAAGGCAAAAGAGAAAAACAGCAGGTTCACAGCACACAAGAAACTAGTGAGGTAATAGTCAAGGAGTAAACTTATATAGCAATATAATGAGGTTGTATTACTCCCTGGGGGCTTGTTTTCATAGGAACTGTAATGTGTAGTCAAAATTTTCATCATGCTACTGCACCTTGCTGCTGCTGCCCTCCATGTCTGAAGGCCTAAACCAGCCCTGACTATGGTTCATGAGTTTTAAGAGGAGCAGAAGGAGTGAAAATACTGAACTTTAAGGGTTGCAATCAGTGTTTGCAGAGTATTGTGAGAGCAGATTCAGAGGCAGCCATGGGGAGAGAAGATTCAACCTAGCTCAGGTGACAGAGATGACTTTCAGAATTTCATCTTTCAGCACAATTCTCGTGTTTTAGCCTGCTGACAGCCTGCTCTTTGAAAGGGCATCTGTGTGAACATAGGCCTTTCAGACCCCTTTGCTTTTGTGTGCTGCTCTATCTATGAACTCAGTACTCTGAGGTGGGAGTTCACACAGATCAACGTCTTTTATACATCTCATCAGGTGCATCATTCTCATTTTATAGCCAGCTCACATGAATTTGACCTGAGGTGTCACAGCAAGGGAGATTTGGCAAGCTTTGAGGCTAATGAACTCCTTCCTCAGCCTCAAATCAGCTTGATTTGTCCCCAGAAGCTGCACCTTGAGTACAGCGTGGCCTGTAAAGAAAACATTTAACATTTTCTAAAATCTCTGGTCCTTGACCTTTCTGTAAGCTGCTACCCATGCATGGAATTTGTGGCCACAGTGACTGGTCCTTGTTGTCCTCCTGTCTAGAAAATTGTCATCCCAGAGACAACCAGGGCATTTCTGGGATAACTGATGTGGCTCCACTTTTGAATCATGAATAATGTGTGAGGCAAGAACTGCTTCAGAGCAATCAAGAAAGTCTAGAAAAAAAGGAAAGAGGGGGGAGAAACAACATGACAAAAACCTTGTCTAATTATGAGACTGACCACCAGGACAGTCTGGCATTGATAGTGTGGTGGTCTTAAGGGAGAGAGCTGTTTTGCACATTTCACATTTGCATTTTTTAAATGCCAAAACTTTAATTCAATAATTTGTTCATAATGAACAGATCAATCTTACCATGACATACCTTATCTACATAAGAATATGCACCGGTTTAGTTCAGCCTGGTGCAATGTGTTTCATGAGTATGAGTATTCCTATTTAATGTAAGAATATACTTCAGTTTATAACCAACCTGCCTTGAGTTCATATAAAGTAAAACAGAAGACCTGTCTTGGGAGAATGCTGAATTAACCACAGAGTTCCAGAGTAACTTGTATCACAGGTTGCAGTTCATCTGGCAGTCTCGTAGGCATCTTTATCTGAACTGGCCACCACAATCTAAGTATTTGTAGTCAGTGAATCTGAGGCACAACTCATTCTAACTAAAGCAGATGCATAAATGAGATAAGTTGAATTATACTATACATTGCCCTCTCCTCCCACTTGGCTCCTAAATGGAGCTAAAGGAGACAAGCTCAGCTGAAGAACTCTAGGCTCTGATGCTCTACACTCAGGCCATATAAATCCCACCTGTCCTGATGCAGAGACGTAACCAGAGTCAGGCTCAATGGAGGACCCAGCTCCATGGCCAGTTCTGGGGGATCAGGGTCTGGCTCTGCCCCAGGTACTGGGCCATCTGTGTTGGGCTGCAGAGAATAACATACAAAGGATTTGACTGTTGCCACTAAAGGCAGTGACAGCACTAGCCTCAGAAACAATGCTTAAGTGAGGATATGAGGTGCTCAGGATGTTTATACCAGAAAGCGTCTCCGTGAGCCTCCTGCCATTTTCTAGGGAAGAGAGGGCTGGTACAGCTTATACAGTTGCAGCAGGGGAGGACAAAGACATGCATGGCCTAAGCACACAAAAGAGAGGAGACAACAGAAGATCCCCATCAGCACAGGTACTCACAGGCCAGTGGGCTTAGAAATTCCCAGGAGAAAAGTGAGGAGGAGTATTATGAATTGTAAAAATGCAACCCCTGTTCCAGGGATCAGGAAAACCTAGAAGGCAGCAGTCAGCCACCCTGAGAGACAGATGTCCTTTTTGTCCTTTCTTTTCTGCCTCTGGTCTCAGGAGTGGGAGCAATGGAGTCTGGCTGTGTAGTCAGTGTTTAAAGCAACCTGCAGGTAAGAAACCTCAGGCACAGAGCACAGGAGGACTGAAAGCCAGCAACATGCTGACTTTATCTTAATTCTTCCTTGGAGCTAAAATTGTGGCTTGTCAGGAACAGCAGCTCTGCTCCTCTTACACGAACTCCTCATCCTCCCCCAGGGCACACAGGCAGGGTAAAAACTCCTAGGGCAGAAGAGAAAAGCTGGCATGATACATCAGCAGTTCAGTCTGTGACCACAGCTCCCATACCTCTCCTCCATGAATGGTCCTACAAATACACCAAGTTTTCTTGAACCCTGTGTTTTCTTAGAAGGAAATGTGTAACTACAGGTGCTCATACCTTCCTTGAAATGTTTGGCAAAAGATAAGGTAGTAGACTTGGTGGTCTTGCCCAGTAGAGGGGATCCTGTGGCTCCCACAGGACGGTTTGAATTCCATTACAGAGCACAGCAGGTGAAAGAAACAACAAAAAAGTGAGAGCCCATAGTGAAATCATTTTCTGGATTCAATAACTTGCTCTAATTAAGTACTGGGAGAGCTTTTCAAATTCCAAAGGCTTCTGGGTGTTTAAATTTTTCTGACATCCTCCTATTATCTGAGATATTAAGGTAGCTAAAGCCTGAGAAAAATGTAAGCTATGTCTGAGTATTTTGTGTGGTGCTATCAGTTAATCCCAAGGCTTTCTCACGGAATCCAGTTCTTAGTCTGGGATTTAGAAAAATGACATTAATGTTACTTTGCTTCCAACCCTATATCCATTAGATTTATATTACAGTCTCTTCCAGATTGTTTGCTGGAAGTCCTTACTCCTGTGTTTCTTGGCACGTGTTTCTCTCTCATCAGTCTGCAAAAGGGCTGCTGCCCACCTTGTCCCTCTCGTTGTCACTGCATCTTCCCCCTCTGAAGCCAGTCCATGACTTGCCTCCCATGTAAGTCCATCTGGACCCTTTGCAACCCTATTACTCACCTGCACTTGGCCCCACTTCAGATCATCCTCTCTCTCGACCTCCTGCATGTCCCTGGTTTCTCCTGACCTGAGAGATTTTGAAGGAGACTAACTCAGAGAACAGGATTATGTGGCACATGTCTTGGATGACCATGAAAATCACAGGTAGGAGGTAAAAACAATTAAGGGAGATGCACCCCAGGCCTCAAACTTTGGTTTGTTAGCACATGGAATGTTTGGTGGAGCTGTCCTGACGAGCTCTTGTCTCCCCAGAGCTCCTTTCCCTGCCCAGCAATGCAGCTTTGGATAAAATGGACACTCACAAGCAGATGGGACCGGATGGGATTCACCCAAGGGTGCTGAGGGAGCTGGCAGAAGAGCTTTCCAAGCTGTTCACCATCATCTATCAGCAGTCCTGGTTAACAGGGGAGGTGCCACACGATCGGAGGCTTGTCAGTGTGACACCCATCTATAAAAAGGGCTGAAAGGAAGATCCAGGGAACTACAGGACTGTCAGCCTGACCTCAGTTCTGGGGAAGATCACGGAGAGTTTTGTCTTGGGTGTGCTCATGTGGCAAGTGCAGGAGAGCGATGAGATCAGGCCCAGCCAGCATGGATTCATAAAAGGCAGGTCCTGCTTGGCCATCCTGAGCTCTTTTTATGACCAGGTGACCCAACTAGTGGGGAAAGGCTGTGAACGTTGTCTACCAGGGCTTTAGTAAGGTCTTTGACACTCAAGCATTCTCCTTGAGAAACTTTCAGCTCATAAATTAGACATGTGGACTCTTCTGTAGATTGAAAACTGGCTGAATGTTCAGGCCCAAAGAGCTACAATAAATGAATTTATAATCCAGCTGGCTGGTGACAAGAGAGGTCTCCCTGTGCTTAGGGCTACTCACAGTTTGAATTTTGTGGTCAGTTCTGGGTGCCACAGTATAAGGAAGATGTTGAGGTCCTGAAGAAGAGCTACAAGGCTGGTGAGGGATTTGGAGGGCATGTTCTATGAGGAGTGACTGAGGGAACTGGGGTTATTTACTATGAAGAAGAGAAGATTCAGAGGAGATCATACTGCTCTCTACAGCTACCTGAAGGGAAGTTGTAGAAGCTGGTGTTGGTCTCTTTTCCTAAGTAACTAGTGATAGGACAAGAGGAAATGGGGGAATTTAGGTCAAATATTAAGAAAAAAATATTTTCTGAAAGAGTAGTGAAGCATTAGAATAGGCTGCCCAGAGAGGTGGTAGAACCACCATCCCTGGAGGTGTTCAAGATGAGTTTAGATGTGGCACTTCAGGATATGCTTTAGTGGTTGTGGTAGTTGGATTACTTTCAGGCTCAATGACCTTGAAGGTCTCTTCCAACCTTAATGATTCTATGATTCTATAAAAAGTTACTTGGGGGCTGGGAGTACCCCTTCCTTCAGATGTCCCCTCATGGGTGCTAAGCTCTGGGCTCCACTGGCTTCCTGGGTGGGGGGGGCCCAGAGCCAGACTTGACCCTGTGCATTTTGCTGGGTGGAAGGGGCAGGAGAAAAGGCTCCCAGTAATAAACTATTGAAAAGTACAATAGAGATAAATTGATGAGTCAGGATATTCCCCATCCACTCTACCTGGAGTTTCAACCACCACTTCTGATGGGTCAGGTGCTAGGCTGTATACAAACTCTGCATCAGGCTTATCCTGCAGAGCATTCCAGAGTCTTGGCTTGCAGTCCTGCAGCTAGAGGGACTTGCTGGGGCTTGCCAGTCTCCCTGCTGGCCTGAGCACTCTGCACTATTCTGATAAAACCCATCCCATGGCAGCTGAACAATACACCCTGATAAATGGCAGTGAACTGCAGGTAAACCCAGCTCCCTCCCAAGAGCTGCCCCCTCGTTAGTGCAGGCAGTAAATAGCAGAGCAGAACATGGAGAAAAGAGGAGAGTTGTATGTATGAAAAAGCAAAATATGAGAAACAGCAGCCAATATTAATATCAGTAACTTGACGAAAAGAGACAAGTAAAATGCCCTTCAAATGCTCAGAAATGTTGCAAATAAAAAGGAAGATAAAAAGAATAACAATGGTTAGGATTTTTTGTAGTATCAAGGAGGTACTGGAGAGACCAGTTTAAGAGAAAGGTTTAAAAAGCAGAAATCCATAGCTCGTTGTAAAACTAGCCTGGTAACAGCTGGTAAGAGCTGACTGAAATAGAGCAACTTGGAGTCAGGAGATGAACATCAGGTTGCTCCTGACTCAGGTTCCCTTGAGTCACTGCTTCTATCAAGAGAAACCAAGACCCAGAGGCTGAAGGACTGTGTCAACACAAGTGGACTTTCTCTTCTGGGAAAGGCTGACAGGCACCAGCAGACAAGGATGGTGAGTGCCTTTGGATCCTGCCCTGCAGATTGTCACATGCTGCCAAGATGTACCAAACTTACACCACCTGTATTCAGATTTTCCTCCTCTGAAGGGCTCCCACAGAGGAAAGGGAAGGGATTCTGGTTGTCATGGCAATGTCCCACGCTGATCTCTAACACTCTTCTAAAGCAATATGTTTTTAAAAAGGAATAATAGGATTAGCTGGCTGGCTACATTGCTGAAACATAAATGAGATTAGTAATAAAAACTCTTTCTATTTCTCAGTGAAATTGTTAGGCTGGAGGTCACTTTTCACAGCAGAGAGGTGATGCTCATCATTTCTAGGGGCTGGGAATTCTGTATGTCTAGTTTGATGCCTGCTAGTAGTGTCTCCTGAAATTAGAGGGGCTTTGTGTTTGTGCCTTGTTTCTTTTTCATTGTATCTGTAGGTCTGCTTGTCACAGAGACAAAGTTGACTGTGCCAAAGAAATGATGGTATTTGTCATATCAGAGCTTGGAATCCCTCCACCTAGGACAATACATATGGCTTGATAGCCATAAAGTTATGTCTGTGCTAGAGTTAGCAATAGCTCATGCTACTTGCTGCTGGCTGAAATTTTCAAATGGCTTATGACTTTAGGTCCAGTTATGTTGTATTGCCACAGTGCAAATACATGCAACAACTTCAGTCACCACTAGGTTATGATTTGTCAAGTTGATGACTCCCAGCAGATAACAGCACGACCATCTCATGGATGAACAGAGACAGGGGAAAGCACTGTTCCTGGGTATTTCCACATGAAAGCTTTTGGTGAAATGAACTAAATAAAAATTAAAAAAAAAAATTAAGCCACAACTGGCACACATCGTGTGGACTCAAAGCGAAGAGTAAAGACTTGTCTTTAGTCATCATTTCAGTCACCTTGTCAATCCTTCCATTCACATTCAGTTCCAGAAAGCCTCTTTTCATGCCTGTACTGATTTTGACCCAGATGGGATCATCCTGCTGATCAGGATCCATATATGGCACTGGATTGGAAGGACTCTCTGCAATCTGCATATTCCTGACATTTGATTCATGCCTACTAAAGCATTTCCCCAAGAGGAAGTATTTTGGTTAATTTCTATTGTGATGTCTTAAGGGCATTTTCCTTTCTAAGATCTCATCAGACCTCACAACAGAACAGAGCCAAATATGTTTGGCATTTGGCTGAGAGACCTCAAGAAAACCAGTAAGTGAGAATGGCACGAAGTTCTGCCAGGGAATTAGCAGGGGGGTTCTGTGCTGGATCCAGTGGTACACATAATTGTGCCTGAACATTTAAATGTATGCAAATGATTAAAGAAGCCAAATTATCTTTATGGATCCATGGAACCCTGTGCTCACTGTCTTTTAATACTGCTGGAGGTGCTGCTGGATGACTGAGAGTGAGCTGGCAGGTACAATAAATTTACAGAAAGTTGGGTGATGTTTGGAAACACATTTGGTTTCTCAGGTTAAATGGTTTTCAGCTTCACCTATTACACTGTTTTCCTAAGTTCCAGATTTTTTATTTTCAATATCACAAAAAAACTCCTGAAAATTTGCACACAAGCAGACGGGGACCCTCTGGCACGTGTTGCCTGAGTCCATTGTTTGTCTGGTGTCTGTATCAGGGCTTGGAGTAAGACATTGGCAGAAGACATGAGAAGCCCACAGTCTTGTCTACACAAACCCCCAGAGTAAGGAGTATACACAGAATAAGGAGTTAACAGATCATGGAGCTTTCCTGTAACAGATTTTTAAAAAGCACAAACTGAGGCTATTTTCTATTCCCACACTCTGCATTGAGAGAAGATTTAAATTGCTAGGTTAACTAGCCATTCCTAAAAGAAATTTTTGGTGCACCAGTGTATTTTTTGTGGTTGAAGCAAAAATTGCTTACAGACAGTGTGATGTTTCTTGCAAAGGAAAGCTTTGGCTAATGGAACACTTTCAAATTCAACTGTAATATCTGTAAGCCTCCTTCTTTCTGGGAGTTTGCCTCCTTTTCCTGCAGACTGTCAGAAGAAATGTCTCACTTGCTAAGAGACATTGTCATAGAGTTATGACATAAAGTAGAACACATTCAAAAATTACCCACAGTTCTATTGCAGTTACTGCTAATACCACTAAGATGTAGTGTAAGCATGCTACAAGCCAACTTCTGATGTCAGTTATATCAGCATAAATGAGATTAGAAACTGGCCCAAGCCTATGGGTTTAAACATGAGTCTTGAACTTTGTTTTCAGGACAGATAATATTCTTGAGGGAAACAATACGTTTGTTAATTTTAGCGGCTTTATCTCAGCACAGTTTGGCAACAGTTCTAGTATATTCCTAGCATTTGGCTTTATTTTAACGTTGTCTGAGCATTAGCACAACTCAGCCTGTCAAATGAGATATTTCAATGAACAAAGTACAGGGGTGAAAGATGGGGACCAATAATGGGAGAAATGCAAACAACTGGCATTTGGCATGGATTTCATGTTCTGTGAATGAGACATTTTACTCTCTGGTAGGTCTCTACCAGATCTGCTTCTCTCCCATCTGGTATTCAACACTTTGACTGCTTATTATTAGATGTAGGAATCCATAACACATTTCAAACAGATCAATGATATCAGAAAATGTGCCATTGTGCAGGAGCAAAACAGTCCAAGAAGATGAGAATGAATTTATATTCCCCAGCAGCTCTAATCTTTTTGGATATTCAAAAAACAATGTTTCTTTGACCACTTAATTAACTGACATATTTACAGAAAAAAACCTTCTGCCCTACATATGAAATATCTTAATACAAAGATCCAAAAGTGTCAGGTAGCTTTTAAGCATCATTTGTACTTCCCCTTGAGTCTTAGGAAGATGCCTCTGTTAACTGAGATTCAGGCCAAAGATGTGGACCTAGATGTCCTTTCCAGACAAGATGCCGGTTTGCAAATTTCAATTTTCAAACAAAAAAAAGCAATCAAGATACCATCACAGAGATCAAGCTCTTTAAAATGATTTGCAAGTGTTTCAGTTCAACCCAAGTCAACTGAGAGAAAGGTACTAACCAAGGAACACAAGTACGCAGGAAAATCAGAAAGATCTAATCACTAATGAGAAACATTTACTCCCTTTCTCTCTAGATTGTGAGCTGGTCTTCCATTCACTTCTTCTTTTTTCTTTTTTCTTTTTTTTTTTTAAGTGTTTTCTGTGCTATAATTTGCAACAGATGGAACCGTTTTGTGTGTGTATGTGTGTGTGCATATGTGTATGTGCTGGACAAAAGAACATTACCAACTTGAAAAGGATGGGCAGTGTTTTTGGAACTTGGCTCTAAAGGGGATGTATAATGATATGAGAAAGATTAAGTAAGTGGAGGAAGTTGGGGGATCTTCTGGCCGCACGGCTGCTGCAATGTGGGTGGGCTCAGCAAGGGCCTCAGCACATCCTGTCCTACCAGTGATGCCCTGACCCTGGTTCAGAGATTTCACAGTGGAGCAAGAGGGTGGATATATTCACTGCAAAGTTTTCTTCACACAAAATCATCCTGGGCTGAGGCCTGGCCAGTGACTGATAACTATGCACAGTAATTTTGATATCTTTTATATAAACATGAAGGGGCTCTGTGTATCACAGTCCTGAAAGCTTTGGGTTTGAGATACTGAGGAAAACAAAGAAAGAGACACTTTGCAAAGTTTCTGAGCAGTAAATGGTTCCCCTCGGCATGCTCTGACAGGCCATTTCATTTTAGCTTTGCTGAATCAGCTTAATGGGGAAAACTCAAAACTCGTTGCCAAACTCCTATGGCAATTTCTCTTTACCACAGTGGTCATAAACAGATGTTGTTATCCTCTGTACTGGGAACTAAATATTCCTTGGGGCAGGTTTGTGTAGGATGTGCAGATTGCTCCAAAATAAGGGAAGGGCTGAGGGTTAGGGGTGTACAGAGTGGAACTGAGCTTTTGGGTTTGTCACATGGAACATACACTTTCCGGCAAAAACTTACACATGTGACACTGTCAAATGTGGCATCAAAACACACCACTCCCTATGTTACATCAAATGCAGCCATGGGAAGGGAGAAGAGACAAGGGTGCAGGGATTTTCTCAGATTTTTATCTCATAAAATGCTGTAAGTGAAAGCAAAATATGTCAATGTGAGCCATTTTCCTTCCACAAGGCTGCTGTAGCAGAATAGCACAACCAGGCCACTAGTAAAAGTTACAAGCTGACTTCTCTGGGAGGAGTCACAGGAATAAGTTTAAAGCTTGCCCTGAGTTAGTAGAGTTAGTTCTCCCAAGGGATATAATCAGAGCCTCATTCCCAGCCTCCAAGGAAGGCAGAGGTTGCAATCAAGGCTTTATGTTGGCTATTTGCTAGTGGACATTGTACCAACACAAGCAAATGTTCTTGAGACAGATTCAGCTTTTAGTATGGTAATTCATATGGAAGACAAACATTAATTATTTCAAGGATGATATTTAAATTGCACAGAGATATGCCCTGTTCAGTATTCAGGAGAGTATGTAATTATGCTATTTTACACATGATAATACTTATAATGCAACCAAACACACTGCTTGCGTTTAATGACAAAGCATCTCACTGCCTCCTTGCCCAGAGCTGCAACTCTGAAACTGGAGTGTAGCTTATTCCAGTTTTACATTTCCTTCTCTTGCTTCAGCAGGCTGCTCCATGAACAAAATTCCAGCAGCACTGCATCCCTCATCTGCCTTGCCCCTGCCTAGAGATCAGGCAGCGAACTCTCACACTTTGAAAGCAGAGTGGGTCAGAGACATGCTCGAGGCAGCACTGTCCCTAGGGAGTAAACCTGAGCTTTACAGTATTGTCTGCAACAAGTATCTTTTGAATTCCAGGACACCCACAGTGCAGGGCATCTTTCCATTTGGCTCTTTGCAATCCAGGGCTTAAAGCAAGGCACATCACAGGGACAGCCCAGTGGTGAATTCCAAAGTTCAGTTTCCAACTGCTGGGGTGGCTGAATGACATTGAACCCTGGCTGATTTTGCTGCACCCTTTAAGGTCACCAGTTTGTTTCCCCTGGCTGTCAGCAGAAGATGGACCTCTGCTCTGACAGCCAACCATGCCTGACTGTGGGCCACCTTGATTCAACCGTGCAAAAAGGCCCTGTCAAGGAATGAACCGGATCCTCCAAAACCTCTGTCATGTCCTCTTGTCTTGTGATGTTTTTCCCATCTGGTAACTCCCTGCACCTCCAATCAGACCCCCTTTGCCATTGGTTTTGCCAGCTTTGTATCAGTGGCCCCCACGGCCCAGAGAGCTGCTTCCTGCAGAGAACTCGTAACATGAATCATGGGTTTTGATTAATAGATCTGTACATTCTTTATGCCTGAATGCATGCCATAATTTATGAGTAACAACAAGGATGTGTTCTCCAAAGAAAGTAATACTTGACTAAATTGTTCTCTTGACGTAAACCTGTAATTTAAAAATTACATATATTTAGAGTGCAAGTCAAAACAGGAAGTGCATTCCCACAGCGGATAAAGATATTTCTGAACTTAAATATCTAGTAATACAAAATTGCCTTGAAATATCTCTCCCTTCCCTGCCTAAAAAATCCACCCTTTACCAAATAAGCCTGATATTTATGGGACTGCTTTGCTGTACAAGCAAGTTGTTATCACTGTCTCTTTCAGTGGTGCGACAGAGACTTTTCACAGTCAGAAGCTGCTCAAACAACACTGGAAAGCAAGTGTATCCATCAAAAGCAAAACAAATCTACCGTGGAGAAACCATTTATAAAAGTTCAGATAACAAAGAATGTATTAAGGAAAATCAATACAATTCAGTAGCAACATGCAAGCTACCCAGTGGGACATTCACCCAGCTAAACTTCTTCATCTCAGCTAACATGAATTGCTCTTGGCTCCATTCAGCTCCTCCACGTAGGCAAGGGGGACTGGGCTGTGGCACATCTCATCCACAAATAGATGTTTAAAATAGAAAATGTGCTCAGAAGACGCCTGGTTCTCTCCATTAGCTATAAGCTCTGTCTCGGCTGGTTTAGCTGCAGACAGCTGTGTGGCAAGTGTGAGGTTAGGAGCAGGAGTGAATCTGAACATCTATGTGCAATCTGCCCCTTTGGCAAGAGGGAATTCTGCCTGTGTGGAGAGCAACACAGGGCTGCAGGAATCTCTCCTCTCCTTCATTACAGAGCTTCCTGCCTGTAGCATGGGCCACCAAAGCACAGCAGTCTGTCTATAAAAACATTTGGGAATTAACAGGACAGAAAATCCTACATGCACTCATATAGGTCTACACACACACGTACACACACATATATATGTGTATATTACATGTTTTATTTATGACTCTAGATTTTGCATAGGAACTGGTTGTACAGATGCTAAAGCAAGACCTCCTGAAACATGTTCCAACAGAGAAGAGTAAGCCTGGCGTGACAGCAACCAGATACAGGAACACCACTTTTGCTAAAGCCCTAAATCCCAATGTAATTTCTGATTCACAATATTCAGATATGTAATAACAGAAGTAGTGACTCAGAAGAGACAGAGCTGTTGCCTCAGTGCAATTTTCACTATTTTGTGAGTCAAAAATTAGCATGAAATTATAACCTGCAATTAATTCTGTGGCAAATTCATTGTATTATTGTACAACTGTGTGCAACTGCAAACCAGTAGATTTTTTTTTATGCTGTATTTCTACAGAATTAATTTACTCTAGGCACTGTTGCATGACTACAGGTTGTACAGGGCAGATATCCTGGAATGATCTCCTCCTTTAAGACCTGAACTTAACCTGGGTCTCCTTTATCTAGCAACAGATTAGGATACATCTGTCCTGAGAGGGACAAAGTAAGGGATATGACTTGGTCCGTGACTTGCCTTGGTAACTATTTCCCATAACTTCAGAGTCATCATGCTTTGCTCTAGGCTGAAAGGATGGCATGATTAGGAAAAAAAATACTGCAATACTGCCACTGTTAGTAGGAACAGATGAAATAACCACAGGTGATCAAAAAGGTGGGCAGTGCAAACCTGCTCTGGATTACAATTCTGCAGCAGGATACTTTTTAAAGTAATTTGATTTTATGTGGAACCCTGCATCTATGAACAAGTCCCCTGAAGACACAGTTTTTAGAGCATCTTTTGTATGTAACTATCTGGCTGTCAAAGTACACACTTGGCCATTTGGTCTCCAAAGCAGCAGTACTAAACATCCTCATCCATTCACAGCAGCAGAGAAGATTTCAAGGACACTTTATGACATCTGCTCTGGAGGTTGGTTGTGCTCTGGTGAAAAGGTTTTAGCCAGGTACACTGTACCACTGTGGCCACAGATACACAGGCTTAAAGGTGCCTTAGACAACCTAATCAAGTCCCCCCATTTCTTGAGACATCTTCATAGTTTAATTAAGACTGTGTGGTGCTGTTGCACTGCTACATTAGCATAAGGAAAACCCACCAGCCCTCTCAGTAGCCACCTTCTCTATGGAACACCTGCCCCAGTGTTTGCTGTCTCCTTTTGATGTATGCTGCTGTCAGAAGAATGCACTGTATCTGAAATTTCCTGCCTTTCTAGCTGATGTGACTCACCTGATTGTACAGAATATTTTTATTTTTTCATTCAGTAAATAATATTATTTTGCTAACTGAATTTACAGCATTTCTTCAGCATGTATTAGAAAGTAAGCAGAGGAATGCCAGAAAATAACAGAAAAATACTTCAGGCACTTTATTCAGTTGTTATTCACAAAAAAAAAAAAAAGAAAAAAAAAAAAAAAAAAGGAAAAAAAAAGAAAAAAAAAAAAGAAAAAAAAAGGAAAAAAAAAGAAAAAAAAAAAAAAAAAAAAAAAAAAAAAGCTTACACCATTGCACAATAACCTGTTCTTATGCCATTTTATGCCATTTTATTTTACCTTTTTTACCTAAGGCAGTATGAGCTCTTATAATGGAAGTGAAATACTGAAGTAGAATTTTCTAATATCTCTACCCATATGAGCTGTACTGACCTACAGCATTCTGGTTTTAGTTCCTTTGTATGGAACAATAATAAAATATTCCTACTAACTCAATAACTCAATTGCTTTATGTCATGAAACAGAAATGTCAAAATCAAGGTCAAGAGTATGTGAGTGTTTTAATTTCCCTGGTGCTAGCCCACAGTAAAACTCCTCAGGATATAGTCTCCTGGTCTCCTGCAAGTCATTATGCATTTAATTTTCTCCCTATAAAGTGCTTTTCTTGAATGCAAAGTCTGTGTATTCTAGAGGTAAATGCATTAAGATAAAAGGTTCAAAGAGTCTTTTTCTAAAGACATCTTATAATGTCTCGTAAGCTTCCTTATGAAATTCCAGTGCAAACCCCAACCGTACTGTCTTCAAAAGAACTCCCAGTGCATTTTCTTTGTTTGCACAAAGGAAGGAAGGAAAATTAAAGGAGGGAGGAGGGAGGGAACTGCGGCCAATGTTACAGCCCTACAGATTGCTGGAGTCAGACACTCCGGACCCTCAGAGCGCAAAAAGATCTACTAGGCAGGGCATTTGTATCTACTTGTCTTGGCTTCCATGGCCTTCAGAGCATCTTGTCTCTCCACTGCCACTGTATTGCCAGCTCCCCCCTGACGCAGCAAAGCCCCAGCACATTTTCCAGCAGCTTGCTCCCACCCCACCCTTCCCCCCGGACTGCCTCTCGCCATGGGAGGAAGCCCCATTAGAAACAGCCCAAAGCTAACCTCTCTCAAATCACTCCTCACACCATCAGGACTCCCCCCATATAACACCAGTGTGCTGAGATTACTGGCTCAAGTGCCGCCCAAACCTGTCTCACTGGTTTTCTCTCGCCGCCTTCCAATCTCCTTGTTTTATCTACCCATCACTCCGTGTTTTATAACACCGGCTCTTCGGGGTAGGGACCGCCCTCCCGGTGCCTCCACACCTCCCAGAGCCCTGGGATGGGGTGCTCCGAGATGCTGATGCGCTACATCTCCTAATAAATAACTACCCAACCCGTCACAAGCCTCCCTGCATTAGAGCAAGTGGAAAGAAAGATTAAAAAATGAGGTAGACAAAGCACACTGCATCAACTGGCTTAATGTGCAGTTTGGCTTTATTTTGTCTCTCTTCCAAGACGCAGAATTTGAGGGAGGCTGCAGGCAGCTCCGCACGGCAGAGCACACACAACTGCTCCTTCCACACAGGCAGGCTCGATGGCTCTGGAGGTCCTAGTCGAGGGATAAAAAAATAATCCTTCTTGCACTCGCAGTCTGTTAGGCTGTTCTCATGCTCCCAGGGGCTGACTCCAGTTTCAAGAAGGGTGCACTTCTTTCTCCAGCACTGCGGGGTACTGGAGTTTCTGCCTCTAGGCATTCCTTCCTGTGCCCAGCCCAGACATGCTTTGGGGGCTCAGAGGGGCCTCAGACTTAATGGAGATGCTGTTCGTGCTGCAACTGGGCTCTTGTGAACATGGCAGTCACTTATCTACGTTCAGATTTCACTCAGGAAAACAGGGCTTGCAAATCTGCAGTCTGCCCCTGTGAATGACGAAGTCTGCAGTTGACATGAAGAGCTCAGAAAATCATAGCCAAGATTTATGAGAAGTCACAGTGAAAAAAAAATCCTGAAAAAAACAGCACTGTTGGTGCTGTTTGCATTAGTGTGACACACCTGGCTTTCCTCAAATCCTGCTGCTCTGTAGCATGGCAAACCACTAATGTTACATCGACAGCCTCTGTCCCGCACAAAACTGGCTCAAAACAGCTGCTACCCAAGCTCAAAAGGGTGAGTTCATGATTTGGTGAGCTAAAAGGGAGGTGAGGCACATCGGGGTAGAAAGGGCGGCAGCCAAGTGCTATGTAAAGATGTTGGTAACACAACAGTATTACACCTCTGCCTTCCTAGTGCTTCCAGCAAGGGAGGGAAAAGGGTTTTACCATACCTAAACTTGGTGTAACTGGGTGATTTTTGCCTTTCGCATAACTATAACACAGCTACAATAGCTAGGAGAGAAAATGATATGAGGGAGAGCCTTGTCACAGAACCATAGATTCAGAGAATGGTTTCTGTTGGAAGGAACCTTAAGAGGTCATATAGTCCAGCCCCCTTACAACAAGCAGAGACATTTGACATGAAGATGACATTAAAAAGATGTGACCTAAAGCAGGACCTTACCAAGGGACTGAAATAAATTGAACAATAGGATTAGTGGACATTATCAAGGATGAATGCAGTGGAAATGTTCTTTGAGGAAACATAAAGGAAGACAAGCAATGTAAAATCAGAGCAAGTGCATACAGAAGTCCATAACAAAGTCTGAGCCCTCTTCTGAAGATACATGATCCAACAACAGTGAGTTCACCCCAGGTGGCTCTGCCAGGGGGAGCAACACTCAGCCCAGCAGCACAGGCAACTGCTTCCCATTGCATTGGCCATGGGGGACCCTGCAGCTTTAAACAGACATACATGCTGTTATGATAGCTTCTCACTGCTTGTTGGGTTACAAGAAAGTGTTGTCTCCTGCATCTGACAGCTGGTGACTAAGTTACCTTAGTGCCACTGATTTGCCAGTTACATCACACAGGGTTTTTGCTGGTGGTGTGTTATAAATGTGCTCAGACTGGGCTTCCAGCATCAGTTTGAGTGTGCCTCCAACAAACAGGCACAACTGCATTTACTGGGCTACCAGTATCCCCTGGACATTGAAAAACTTCTCAGAGCTGAACATTTATGTGCTTCAGACTGTGAGAAAATGACTCTGAAGTGACCTTTGTTTTACCTGCAGGTATACTGCCCTGTGCTGTGATCCTGTCGGATCTTGTTAACTCGTCAGTGCTAGGGTAATCTTGGATGATAAAAGCCAGGGAAGACCTCACTGCTGAGGGAGGCTGTGCCTGTAAAATCATGAAAATGGGAACAATGAGGCACCAGCATCCTTTTTTTCCTCATTTTACAAAGAACTTTATAGGAGTCTTTAACAGCATATTACCAATGGCTTGTGAAAAGTCCCAGATCTAAGATCCAGCAGGAAAAAAAAAAACAACCTGAAAAACCCAACAAAAAAAAACATTGGCTTGGGGCTGGACTGAGTTAATCCACTTCTAGTCCTATAAAAACTGATGTGTAGCCAGTTTGTCGTGTTTTGGTTTTGGTTTTTTTTTTTTTTCTCACTCTTTATCACCCTAAATTTAAAAGAAAACAGTGTGCACTCCAGTATATACTCTGTAGTTGTTTTCTGAAACTTATTTTAGGATGTTTTGTTCAGTAATGATGTTGCTGTGCTTTCACCTGGAAGTTTCTCTGTCTCTGCAATGGGTTTCCAATGCTGTGTAGCCACCTCTGGACCTTTGATACTGCCAGACTTCTTACAATGAAACCCAAGGAGCAGAAATCAGAAAGCATCAGGTTGTCTCTGTCACCTTCCAGCAAAGCCATGCCCGGTCCCAGGAAGGAACATAAATAAATAAAGCTACTGGGTGGTGGGCAGACAGCCACCTTTGCAGAAAAATGATTTATTACCTTTGTAGAAATGCTGATATACTTCTAGAAGCCATGGCTTCTACTACAACAAAGAGAGAATCCTTTCCCAAACTTCTTTCAAGGTTGAATAAAATTTAAAAATAAATAATCAGTATAGATCCATAAAGTAGTAGCTTTTGTGTGATGGAGAATCATATTTACTCATGGAAAGAAGACCTATTGGGATCCAGCTGCCCTTGTGACACAAGAGGGAAATCCAAGCCACTGCACTTAGTAGTCCAGTAATCTCCACTAACTGATGGACTAAAAGCCAAAGCTCTGAGTACCAAGGTGCTGTGGATTCCAGATGTTTTAAATATTCAGAGTGGTTATAAAGCTACCATGATCTTTTTATACTGAATCCAAACAGTTATTTTCTACTGAAGCTTGAATATTCTGGAATACACTAAGTTAGGATTACTTACAGAATAAGAGGAGAGGAAATGTCTGTGAGACTGAAAAAGACACAGAAGTGAATGTAACCCTGAAAATTCCCATCCTGGGTCTGCTTCTGGAACAGCTTGTTCAGAAACCCCCAAACCTCTCAGTTTCCAGGGGAACCACACTCATGGTGGGCAGTGAGCAGCCCATCTCTGCTCCCAGCTTGCAAAGGAAGGGCAACCTGAGCAAGAACCGAGGAATAAAAAAGTCCATGGAAAAGACTCTGTAAACAGAGCACAGTGATCACTCCCAAAAAGAAAGACATAACCAAAGAGTTGCTGTCTCCCTCAAGAAAGGGCAGCAGGGGTAAGGTGGGGGGGCAGTGGATGGGGAAAGAGAGCACGGATCTGATCGGTGGGATGGTATTTGGCATGTTGGAAGATGAAGGTGAAAGAAGCTTACTAATGTTTTTCATGGTTTCAAACATAAATGGGAGAAGCAGCACATATGACTTTATCCTGGAAACTGGGCAGAAGTGCTGCAGTTTAAAATGCTGGAAGTGTGAGTGTCTATAAGATAACCATGTAAGATTTTCCTCAAGAAGTGTTTCTAGTCAGTACGCCTTGGAAAATTAAATAATTCATTTTCTTCATGCCATATTGCATTAGCTGTTATGAAAAATCAATGGTTTGTGCTGTGCAGCAAGTTGTTCCCAGTTTCTCCAGGTGTAAACCCTGAGTGACAGAGCAGTTCATCAGATGATGAAGTTAGCCCTAAAACCCTGCAGAAACATGACAGCAGGGTGGGATCTGTTCCACAGGGCTTTTCTGCAAGTCTCCTGAAGCCAACTGAAATATACTGACCTTGACAATAAAAAATATTTGGTGCTGCTGACTCTTCCTGCAGCACTCGGTGCTGTTTCTTCCACGTCCCTGGGTTTTGGTGACGTGGGTCCATGAGGTGCAGAACATTGCTGGACTAGCATGTTCAGCTCCTCCCAGCTGGTTCCTCTCCTCCACTGCATGAGACACAGACCCCCCAAGTGAAGCAAATCTTCACTTAGACTCAGTTTGCACAAGTAACTAAAGCAGATTTATTGCTTAAGGGTGCAAACAGCCCATATTTTTAATGATTGTGCAAGAAACTTCACTGAGAATAAAGCCTGAGCTTCAGAGGCCTGGGGTTTTTTTTTTAGGTGTAAGCTGAAATAAAAGTTTCCATAGCTATTTTGGATTTCTGAACCAGCCTTTCTGTTTGTAAACATCCAAGCAGTGGAGAGGTTGTCCTCCCTCCTCTCTCCCATGAAGAACTGTCTTGCTGCTTTACCTCCCCCTCTCTGACCTCCTTGCTGGCTCTGGAGACAGCCCTGGGAATGGGACAACAAAGGCTGTGTGGACAGGAGCTCAAACTGCCTGGAAAAGCAGTCATTGATGGGCAGCTGAGCAAACCCTGTCTCTTTTCCCTTCCTGCAACCAATTCACTCCTGTGCACAGGGAGACCTTGTGTTTACTGAAAGAAAAGACAAGCTACAAGCACTTTGCTAACTGTTCCCAGTGTTTTGGCCCCATTTTTCATGATTCAGTGCTTGAATCTACAGCTTGAGGTTTTTCCACAGTACTGAGCCCAAAAACCTTGGGTTTTCTGGGTGCTCAGAAAGCCAAGTACCAGCCAATCAACCAAGGCATCTCTGAACATGGCTACTGGCATATGAATTTTAGGTAGTGTGATTTCACCTTTGGCATTCCCTTTATTCTAAATTTGGACAGATGTTGACACTGGTAGCACTGGCTTTGGGCACAGTCCATGCAGTTTCATGGTAAAATGAGCCCTGTGAGTTCAGGCAGCTCTGCCACCTCCGTGCCTTCCCTGCAAGCCATCTCTGGGTCCTTTGCAGCCCAGGCTCTGCTGTACAGGTACATCATGCCCACTTAAGACAGCAGAGTGGCTCTACCTGCTTATGTTGGGATAAAGCACCTACGTGAAATAAACTGAAAGTCCTTTTTTTTTTCCCCCTTTTTAATTTTCCTGTCCTCTTTTCCCCCTTGCATTTATATCTTGTGGTTTGCACATAAAATGGCAGGAGCATGTCATGAGTTGCACAGTACTCCAAGGGAACTCCAACTGTGCTTCTTGCTCCTACTTGCCCTGGAGCAAACTCTTGTCAAACTGAGGAGCCATGGCCAGGCCCCAGCAGCCTTCATACTCTGGTGTTCCTCAATGGTGACAGAGCACAAAAACCAGAGGGATCCTGGGGTTTTGCAAGTATGTCCCTGGAAAACAACCGACAGCCAAACCTAATCATCACTGGAAATCACAAGAAGGGCTCCATTTCAGCATATCCTCCTGTCTCATGGGGGAGGCTGTTGGCTGTCTGGTGAGTCATGGTGACATCTCAGCTCCAGACATCCTTTCACTGATATTTCTCATTTTTCCTAGTCAAAAACTTGTGAGTCAAATAAAAGGAGAAAGGTTTTTCATCATGGGTGCTAAACTCTTCGATTATGGCTTTAAAAAGTTTATTATTAATAATCTATTCCTTTTAACTTTTCACAAGGCATAAAAAGAAGGACATGGCTCTAGAGATTAAAATGTTCAAAGACAAGACTGGGGAGTAGAGGTGAATGAAAAATCAAAATGAAGGAAGAATCTAAAGCTTTAATTTAGCTGATTTTTTTAGCAGCTCCTTTTCTGGACATTGTAGAGCTACTGGGTCTTATGGTGACCCCTGAATGTGAACAAGTTGTCAGTTTAGTAGATCAGGGTAGGAGTAGCAGTCAGTGAATGAAGGTGAAGAAAGATGAAAAGAAAGGAAAGGAAAAAGGAAGAGAAAATGGAAATGGTAGCAGCAGCCTCCATCTGGAAGGTAAGAGCAAGAACAGAAAAGGGGCTGAATCCCACACTCAAGTGCAAGGACAAGGGATTTTCATCTGGAAAAGAGAATTGCAGAGACTTTCAAAGACTAAGCATCCAGCTGCAGTGATTTCTTGAGGAAACAGCATGGCATCAGAATTTTTCCCTAGGTACCTGGCATCAAAATGCAAGCACAAAGCAGGCAGCTAGGGCTGGCAGAAGGTCCTGTGCATCCCCAGGTGAACTTACTTGGAAAAACTGGCTCAGTGTATTTGGACACAACTGCAGCAACCAGGACTGCTTCAGCAGTCTCATATGAGCTGAAAAGTCAATATGAGAGTTCAGAGCATGGAAGTGCTGACAGGATAAAAGCATCCTCACAGTGTTTGAACCCATTCCAAGACTAACATAAGTGAAAACCTCTGGAGAAGCTGTTCTTGTTGAACTGCAAGTTGCTTTCCCCCTCCTCTTTAAATAAGCCAAAGTAGTTAAATGGAGATGATAAGAATCTGAACTGCTTATCTGAACCTTATCAGTGAATTCTACCTTTCAAAAATAGTTATTCAAATTCTTACTTCATCAGGCTTTAGGAGGTAATACATTTAAAGACATAAAACATGGAAAAAATCCATCTGAAGGTGTTGGCTTCATCTGCATTGCAATGAAATGTTCTCAAGAAAGGCGTTTACTTTTAATTAATAGTAAAGAAAATGCAAACCACCACAGGCCACATTTGAGAAAATGCTGCAGTTCAAAGTGAGAAAAGGCTTTTATTAAATGAAAGTGCCAGTAAGTACCATTAAATGAGTGTCAACACAATCACTAGAGCAATCTATCAAACAGCATAAAGGAAGTATAAAATCACACAGACAAGTTATGAGCATAATAGAAGTTTGACTGTATTTTTGTACTTTAACTCCAGGAGAGAGAGGTCTCTCAACACCAAAAGTTGATCATCTCCAAAGCAAAGCCCAAAAAAACCAAGAGGGGCTGGCTCCAACCTAGCATGTTTCTGAAGATCCTCACCACAAGGGTTTAGCACCATGCTTTTCACCAGTGGAGTTAGTTCATGTTCTGACACGATATGCTCTATAGTCATGCTTATAGCCCCTGTCTCCATCAATGCCTACCACTATTAAATGCTGCTTCTTGTGAATAAGGGCTCAGAAAAACCACATCCTCACATGACTCAGCACATGCTGAGGGTCCCACAGTCACCCCGTTCTTGTCTGGGAAAAGGGCTAAAGCCAGGGGGGGATGCTGACTTTAGGGTCAGAAGCTCCTGTTTCACCCAAGGATGCACACAATCCTTGGAGCTGCCCAGCTGGTGCTGTGGGGACAGGCATCCCATGCATTGATGTGCTGTGATCTGCTCCCACCTGCTGAGAACAGAACATTGAATTGTAGTTGTTGTTTTTTTTAATTGTTACCCTTCATTTCTGCTTTCTACTTGATCCACTTTTCCTTGAGCTTGGAGTTACTCCTCTGATCTGGGGCTGCCCCTTCTTGAACTGTGGAAAACCTGTAGCATACCACTGGTGCTGTTGGCAGTCAATATAAACTAAGTCATCATAACAACAAATTTCTGGGCCAATTTCCAACCTCACTCCCTACACAACTAGCACTATAAAGAAAGCTTTACCAGAAAAAAATAAACAAAGAAAAGAAAAACAAAAACCCAAAACAAAAACCACAAAGACAGGAAAAAAAAGAATAAGGAGGGTGCCTGAGCACAGTTCTTCCTCCAGGATTAGCACTCATGCACCCAGCATGAGTGCACAGACCCCAAAGGGCTGTGCACCCCATGGAAAGCTGGTGCAGCTTTTTGTAAAGAAGATGCTTTTTATTTTATTTACTCCTTCTCAGAAGGAGAAAGAAATGCACAGCAATGATGACCATGTTTAGCTGCATCAAGAGAGGGAATGGTGCTCAGTCTATTTTATTGATTTGCTGTGTTCTCCTATCATTTTCAAGTGCATTGAAATGATGGGAGCTGATGTCCTGGAGGAGCAGGGGGTAGTGATGCTGCAAGAGGAAATGCTAAATTTAAGAGTGGCTAAATGGGGGTTTGGTGATCTCAGCTCTGTGTGAGGTAGGAAAAACAAGGACTATGTTCAGCTCCACTGGGCTGGACAGCAAGGGTATGAAATGCCTCTGAGTGGGACTTACAGCTCCAGCCCGAGAAAAAGACAGTCGAGTCGCCGAGATTATACTTAATTGGCATTGTGGGAAGGCAGCCTCTCTGCAAAGCAGCCTACGCTGTCTCCTCATACAAAGCCTTTTCATGAGCTACTGGGGATGAGCTGCCAAACGTGTTAGCAAATACCAGTGCTGTAATGTCATCTCAGGAAGCAGAGGAGCCTGAAGCCACCAGGACAGTCTCACTGTCCTCATGGTCCATCCCTGCCACCCCTGCTCCTGCCCTTTCTCTCCCAGGGCAATTTTCCCCTGTTGCCCATGCTCCAGACTTTCTAGCAGGCTGGGTGAATGCCTCATCCCACCTCTGTAACCATGTCAGAAGCAGCATGCACGATGTTTTCATTCAGGGAAGGACTTTGGTCCTCTCTCATGCTATCGTGTCTTGTTCAATTATTTGTGCAGGATTGGGCCCTGACTGGGAGGTGTCAGGGTTAAAGTTATACAACCCCCCCGAAGAGCAAGTCAGTGCAGATTCCTTGTCCAAGGCAGATTGCCTTGCAATGGCAACACACACACCCTCAGCCCATCTCCATCACGCTGAGGCCAAACATCCCTTCTCGTGTGTGAGTGCACCTGATGGTGCTGGGCTGGTCGGCAAGTTTCTGACAGCAGAATTTTGCCCTAAATATACTACTGCCTCCCCAGAAGTTCTCAAGCTGCTTGGTGCTCACCTGGCTAGAAGCTATACTTAAAATAGGATCTGGAATACACTGCTGAGACACTGGTAGAGAGGGCTGCCAAAATTAGTTCCAAGGGAACTAGGTGACATGTCTGTCTCTTGGTGCTTTCTCTGTTCCTGAAGGAAAAATTCCCATAGGAAAACATTTCGGTGAATTTTGTCATTGATAGTTTCCACCTTTCAGAGAGTGTCAGCAGGGAACAGCACAATCATGTGCCATGGACACATGGATGTGTCATGAAGGGGCTCACACTTCTTCACAGGAGAGATTCAGAGCAAGTTAGGACCCTCACTTTCGGCTGAGGTATTGAGATGGATGGTCAATAACATGTTTTTTTCCCCTTGTATGGAGATACCATGCACATTCTCTGCAGGGCTTGTTCTGTGCTCCAAACACAGAGCAGCTCATAGGGTAGGCTGGGCTACAGCAGAGAGTTAGCAGGACTCTGAAACAGGCCACAGAGAGAACTCATCCACAGGAACCATCCAGCAGACTGTGCAGGGAGGGAGTCTAACTTCCCTCTGAATTTTTCATTTCCCAGATTAACTTCTGCAAGGCGTATGAGGAGCAAAGGCTTGGCTCAGCCTCATTCATGTTAGAATTTGTTTGTGCTTGAGATTTATATGTGCACAGCTACATGCAGCCTCTTTGGTTGGAAACAAATGCTTGACTTAAACAGACAAATCAAGTACAAATGGCCCAGAAAGAAAAAAAGAATACTTGCAGACAAGGAGAAGAGGTATTTAGAGGTCTTTCCTATTTTTTTTTTAATTGGACTTCCATGTATTGCAGGTGTGGTCCACTTGATTTAGCAGTATTTTTCTCCAAATGTACCATTTTTCTACTCTTACTGTATTTTCTCGACTTTGAAACCTGAACCTGATCTTCTCCTTAACCATGCCTTGAAAATCAAAGGATTTGGAGCCAGATGCTGAGCTGGTATATCCATAGGAGCCCATCATTTTGTTTCCTAAATAGTGTTTTTTCAGTCCCCCCGTTCCGAGGCCAGGCACAGCACAGCAAGTTCGACCCGACTGCTTCCAGGGGCCATCCAGGCTGAAATTTGTGGTTACACGAGCCCAGCCGAGTGGCTCCCAGCTGGTGAGACAGTGTTTCCCAAGGGAACAAACTCTGCTAATGCTGCTCGCTGGAGCTGGGAGCAGTGGGGAGGTGCCAGGGCATCCCTGGGCAGAGCCATCCCGCTTCAGCCGTGCCTGCTGCCCCCCAGCCGGACCGGACCGGAGCGGGAGCTCTGCCAGGACCCTCCAGCGGGGCTCAGCGATCCGGGTGAGGAGAAGGACAGCCTCTGGGAGCTGTAGCTGCTACGGATACGTTGTGAAATGCCTTCCTAAATGAAACAGAGAGGCAAAGTATGTATAATGCAAAATCCCCAGTGAGAGGTGCTGCAGATGCGACGAGAAAAGTCCCCAGAGCAGAGCAGAGCAGAGCCCTTTGCCTCGCTGTGGTGCTTTCAGCATTCCCACAACACTTTGCCTTTTGAGCTCAGCATTACAAGCTTCGAGGCAAATCAACAAGTTCAAGCACGAACCTAATTCAAGCTCAGTATAAAACCCATACCTGACAAGTTTAATTATTAGTCTGATGCGTCATATTTACATTAATTTGAGCACTACTTAGATTCACTTACAATAATTCTTCCATATATTAATTCCAAGATATTTCAATGACTTAGCAGATAGCATATATAATCAAAGCTTAGCTAAAGAAACAGGTTTGCTTTCTACAAATTGTTCCTGTACCTGAGTGCTGACTACAGCATCCTGTGCATGTGTCTACATGGATGTTCCTAAAATGATATCAGCATTTTTAACACAGGTGAGCCAAAGGACAGAGGCTGGAAAGCCCATGAGCTTTGGACATTCTCCCAGCATAAAATTGCAACCCCTGTGGGGGGCTCCAAGCCCACCTTGGCATGTGTTTTTGTGGTCTGGAAGTACTTCTGGATTCCACTTTGCTATTCATTGTACATCCCTCAGCAATGCCAACACAGACTTTTTTCATCATCAGCTGGTCAGAAAGTTTATTACAGACCAGGTGATCCTTGAGGTCCCTTTCAACCTGGTATTCTATGATTCCATGTGGGACTTAGCTCATTATTCCTGCTTTTTTCCATGTGCTTTTTTCAGGGACAGGGTTTACATCTGTTGGATGCAGATTGTGATAACACACTCAAGTCAAGTATCACACTAGCAGCTTTTTGCACCATATTTTGATCTGCTCTAGTTGCTTGATAACTCCTAGGTACAGCCTGTGCTGTTTCTGACTGATGGGGTGTTAGATGATATGCATCCCCAAAGTGCAGAACCTGTCTGCTTCTTTCCATCACCAACACCCCAGGACAATACTCCCATGCTCATGAACTACTGAGTGAAGAGTGAAAGCTACTGTCCAAGTGTTCTCCACCCTTATGTTTGGGTTTCTTTCACTCACCTGGTGCAATCTCGACAGTTGAGACGTACAGCAAAGTACTGCTCTTCTTCCAGGTGTTAGAGATGAGGACATATCACAAACAAATTTTAGAGTCCAAGTTCTGTTTGAAGACCTCTGTTTTCATGAAACTTCTTCTCAGGGTGTTGTGGGGGCAAAACATTGAGCAAAAATAACATTTTTGAATGTTATTTTTCTCTCTGAACATAAATTTCACTCTCATGGTAGCAGATGAGCAAAAATTATGTGATTCTGTGACTACTGTACACTGTGCAGCGATGGGGATCAGTTTGCCCATCAATTTGTCTTCCTTGAGGAAGGTCCTTAGTTCCAAAGAAGCGAGATCTAACTCTAGAAGTTACTGTATTTCATTATTTATTTCCATGCAGCTTATTCCTTTCAACATTTCTTTCCATGATGGAGTTGAAGCATCTGGCAGTGGTCCCTGCAGGGCCCAGGGCCGGGACAGTATGGCTGGGAGGGTGGGGGTCCCGCCGGCTGCTGCAGTGGGGGGTTTGCTCCACTCGAGGGAGCTCATGCTTTTGAGTAGCTGAACAGAAACCCTCGCATTGTCTTCAGGCAAAATCCTGCGGGAGACAAATCCTCTGTGACAGGGGATGCTACACCCGGGAAGTACTTCTTTCCCCCTGAAAGGCTGTGGAGATGCTTGTGCCAGAAGCACATTGCTCCTGGGAAAGGTAAAACATTTTCAAGCCTCTTGTCTTTCAGCCCAGGGTGTCCAAAGCTCCTGCCACCCCTCATAGCAGTTGGCACGGCCACAGCATGTGGTCCACTCCCACCTTGTCACAGCAGCTGACGTGGCCCAAGTGCATCTGGATACAGGTGTGCAGCACAGGACCATGTGGGAAGCCACAGCTCCCCACTGTGGAGCAGACCAATAAGTCTGATAGGACCAGTGAACAATTTTAAAAAGTAGACTTGAGTAATAAGGCCTGGTCTTGCTATTGCTTTCTAAGTGATGTGACCTTACTCTGCCCTGCACAGTGAGTTGGAACAGCAGAAATCTGTGTTTTCCCAAGGAATCACTCTTCTAAGGAAGATGGCTGTGTATAAAGGGAAAGACTGAGTAGAAAATAATTTGTAAAAAATGAAAAATCCCTTATCTTACACATCCATATCTCATGATATCAAGACAAAACTAGGGTCTAACCAGGTGCTTAGAAAGCAACTGTACATTTGTCAGGACAGCTGGATAGGAGCTGCTCCTTGCAGTCCGGGTCAGCCAGGAATGCCAGAAGGGCAATTGCTTTTGGAGCAGGCCAGGGGGTAAAATCCATCCATGGCTTCATTAGAGACAGTTAAACCTGATTCATCCTGTCTCCAGCCACTCCCTGACTTGTCTCCCAAACGCCAGTGCACACCGAAGCATTCCCCAGCCAGGGTCAGGTGTCAGAGGCAGCTTCTCCAGCGAGCTGGTGTGAGTCAGAGTGTTTGGGAATTGCTCCAAGCTATTGGAAAAAAACAACTCCCAAATTAGCTGGGGTGGCTCCCAAGCGAATCCACCTCCGCGGGGAAGGAGGTGATCTAATGAAAGCGTGCGGTCAGAAATCAAAAGAGCCTGGAAAGCATTCCAAGCTGCATAATAAGATTTCACATTTCATATCTTCAAAGCATTAAGTGAACATTATCTAATTAATCCTCACAACACTCCTCAGAGACATTATCCCTATTTTACAGACGGAGAATCCAAGGCACAAAGTTAAGTCACTTGCCTGGGGCCAGAGAAGGGAGTGTCAGAACCGGGATTAGAGTCCAGGAGTTCCTGGCGCCCAACCTTTTCCTCAGACTACTGGGTCATATGTCTTCCCTGCAGGGAAGATAATAATGAGCCCATAATTACCCATACAAATTCCCAGTGACCAGGCTAACCCGTCTGTATAAAGCTATTTGTAATTCCAATAAACACGCCCACGATTTAGCTGCCTCCATGAACTATCAGTACTCTCTCAGCCCTAGGGAGCCAGACCTTCAAATAAGGGCTCTTTTTTGTCAGAGCAGATCCCAGCTCTGGCCCACTCCAAGGTCCAGTGGAGAACATCTTCCCACTTGTAAATCGCTGGTGACCATCCACATATGGCATGAGCACTGTGGGAGCTGTGGTGCAAGGCAAGGTCTGCGGAGAGAGGGAATAGAACTGGAAAACACGGACAAGCCCTTCAGGCACACATGCCCTTTTCAAAGCCTGATGCAGAAGCAGAAATTTTGTGCTCAGTATAGGCTGAGAGCAACTCCTCACCATCAAAGAAGAGGTTATGTGGTCAAATGCATCACTCATCTCAATCTGTCAATCTCATAAAATAAATTACACCTCCCGCATGTTGAAATGGTCCCCTGAAGTGACCTTGAGCAGACTCACTGTAGCATCAGTGGAAAATTCAGTGCAGCCAAAATGCCCCACACCTTCAGGTCGTTCTTGTTTTGCCAGGGGAAGAGCAGAGCAAGCTGTTGCCTCCCCACTTTTGAGCTGCATATGTCTGAGGGAGACAGCTCTGCTCCAAGGCACCAGTTGTGGTTGGGTTTCAGCCTGTTTATCCAGCATGATGAGGCCTCTGTGATTATGCCATGAATGTGTGAGCATTTGCACGCGTGGCTCTAAGTTTGCTTTTACCATTCTGGTGCTGTATTCTCTCTTTTACCAATATATTTTAACCCAAGTGGGCTGCTCTTCCCAGGCTGAGGCTCAGGCATTGAGTGCCCAGAGCTCTCCCACCATGCAGTGTTTGTCTGCTCCTGTCTCAGCAGTGATCTCTTTCCAGAAATCCTCTATGGTCCCTACTAAAGCCCAGATTATTATTGCTCCAGAAAATAAATCACTATAAAATGCCTGTGTAGGATGTGATGCATTGCTGTGATATAGCACACACTATTTTAGATGAGTCTTGCATATCTGCTCAGGCTCTTCTCCCATGCTGCAGTATCTGCTCTTGCTTGTGATGTACTTTGTCCACTGATGGCTCCTGTCAGAGGTCATCAAGGCACAGTGAAACACAGGAAATTTCTTTCTTCCTGAAGTGTCAGCCTCTGTGCTTGGCTCAAACCATTATGCCAGGGATGCTGAAAATAATGGAAGCTAATAAAGATTTTGGTGCTCAAGAGGCCTATGTGTGTGGAGCAGCCCTTGGGATGGGCAGGGACACAGCAAGCACTTCTGTCACCTCTACTCGGGCCAGGACTCAGGCTCACTCCTCCGGAGCATTATCAGCACAGTGATAAGGACTTATCTGGGTGCCTGTTCTCTAGGCACGTGGCTGCCATTTCCCAGCCAGGCTACACCACAAGTAAATGCTGCTGATGGCTGCTAAAGGTTTGCTTCTGCTGGGGCACCAGCACCAGATATGCTCCCACACAGCTCAAGTGCTGCTTAATATTTCCTTTGGTTCACAGGGATGTTGAGGAGCCCATCTGCTGCTTTTCAGCACCTTAGGGCAATATTTCAAAACCAGGCCAGGCCAGCAGCAATGCTGAGCTCCAGATAACGTTGTGCTGCCTGAAAGCTGTCCCACACTGGCCACCCTGAATCTTTACACTACTGTCTAAAGTATTGTCTTAACTATGTAAATACTGTCTACTTTTGGGGGCTCTGGGGTTTAGAAAGGGCAGGGAGGAAGGGACAGTCTCAGGGAGACATGGGAGGCAATGAAAGACATCCCCAGAGAGGGAAAAGATGTTGAAGAAGGGGGAGCAAGAAGGGTTCCTCCAAGAAGGGTTGAACATCTGTGGTCTCTCTGTACAGTATGATGGCACCTTGTCATTGAGAGGAGAATTAAATGGCATTTCAATGACTTTAAAAAAAAAAAAGGGCATGTCTGTCAAGTGCCAGGATGCCACATTGCAACCCAGCAGGCTGCAGGGCAGACCAGTAGCAGGGTTATAGTGGGGTGTTTGGGAACATGCACAGCTCTTCCTAAGCCAAGCGCTGCACAGTAAAGCTGGGTGCTCAGTAGCAGAAGATGGACTGTTCTGCATTCAGGGGCAGATTTCTCAAGCGTGATCAAAACCTCCTCTGGTCCTAAGCTTTTTGCACACCCAGGTGAGGAGTCTAGTTGTAACGGCTGCACATCCAAACTATGGAGCAGTGGTTTCAGCTGTGGGCTAATGCTTCTCACAGAGAGCTGCTTCAGTGCCATGCTGAAATGAGAGATGTTGCTCTTTGGAAAATCTGGGTTTTCCTTTATTTTTCAGTATTTCTTTGATTCTTATAACTGCTTTTATTTGTATATCTGGAATTATCATTAAAAGAAATTAAAGCCACATTTCGTATACAAAAATACTTCGATATGATTTTTTTTTAAAAATGACAACTGTACACACACATTTTATCTAGACCTTAATTTATGAGCAGATTTACTCTTCTGAAGAATTGTCTTTTCCTCACCTTTTAGGCCCAAGGATCAAGAACTCCTGTGCAAGAACTTGTGTAATCTGTTTATCAACTCATAGAGATGTTTCCACTGCAATCATTGCCAGAAGTTCAAAAAAGCTTTGTGTTGGCTCATTTCCTACAGAGTTGTAGCAATAAAAGAACACAAAATGTGTGTATGTATACACACAAATGCAAACCATTGTATGAAAAAGGTTCACAATAAATACTGAGAGACAGGAATTATATTATCCCAGAAATGCTGCTGACCATACAAATAAAGCTTTTTTCCTGTAAATGATATGGTTTAATGACATAAAGTGATAATACAAAATGGCATGTTAGAAGCTAATTAGACATTGACAGCTGTATTTCAGGATGCTGTATTAAAAACATCTGCATAAAGAAAAAAACCAAAACCAACACGCATTATAAAAAGAAAGGAATTAAAAGCTGAGAGTAGCCTCAGGTCCAATTTGTTATCTAGTACCTGCTGAAGCTGGGAGTGACCAAGACCTCCTGGTTAAAGTTAGCAAAGGCCAGATCCTTAGGGTCTGGGAACAATGTGTCTCAAGTTACACATTTTACCCTACATTTCCCAGTTTGTGGGGTGCTTGTGTTGTGAAATTCTGTCCTACAGTTATCACGTGTGAGGTGGTTCCAATAAGCAACATAACCACTGCACCAACAATTTCTTTCCAGCTGTGATCTAGCAGAATTTTCACTCAACATGCTAAAGACAGGTTTTAGACATGAAAAGATCCTGTGTTGCAAAGGAAGACTAAAATGTTTGCTCAGGATTTTGGGCAGCAAGAGGGAAATACATGTGGAGTTGATCACCCAAAATCCAGATGCAGCTACTGTTTGGCATCTGCTTCTCCTGTTTCTAATTTTGTTTTTCCTGAGGTTGAGTTGTCACACCTTTGGTGTCCTCAGCTACCAGGTGCTGGTGTGCAGACAAGGAAGCCAGGAGGAGGTGACCATGTGGCACCTCGATGCCAAACGACTCTAAAGGGTTTAAAAACTCAGTAAACCAAACCCCTTCTGCCTCCCACCTCAGCCTCCTAAGCTGGAGCTGTGAGCTGTTCTTATCCCTGAATAGGGGCATTTCAGGAGTGACCCTGCTCTTCTTGGAGGTCTGCTGAACCTCTTGGGCATTGCAAAACAATGAGTTGAGTTTCACTCATAGAGGGCTGATAGGAGGAACACTGCCAGAGAGCTGAAGCACAGGAGACTTGAGTGAAGGATTGCAGTTTCAACTGATGAAGGAATGAATAACAATCATAAGTGGAAGCTATTACTCCTATTCTGTTGGAGCAAACTATACCACTGTAAAATGGAAATGGAGTCTGAAAATCTAGTCTGAAAATTGAAAAGAGCAGCAACAAGGTCAAGTTCCTGAGACTTCATTTGCTGAGCATCAGCTGAGCTGTACATGCTCTCAAGATGACAAGTAATGCAACTACACTTGGCCTGTGTGAAAGAAGATTTGAGAAAACCAGACTGATTTTCATTTTCCATGGTCCAACCTATGTATACCCATGTACAATCTCTGCCTCAGCTGACACGGTAACTTGGTGAGCCCTAATAACAACTGAGATGGAGCCACAGCTGCTATTAATGTGTCCAGTCCAAAGCCTGTAAGGAGCTCTGTGTGTCTCTCCTTTCACTTTGGTGGATTTTGGCTTAAGTCAAAAGTGAACTGATGGGAGGATCACAACAGTTACTGAACTGTTACACCTGTGTGGTACTTCTGACACCAAGTCACATGTTCCCCTTTGCTTTTAGCATGATTCAAGAAGAAAGCATCAACACACAAATGCATTTTTTGTTATATTTCTCCTTTTCAGATGCTCTCATGCTGTTGTGAAACAAACAAAAATCTCACAAAATGTTTCAGCAGTTTTGCTCATCAGCAGAAGTTTTACTTCCAGCATCCCATTTATCCAAAGCCATCCTCCAACAAATATGAAGTATCCCTTCCTCTTGCCATCCTGCAATGAATTTCATGGGCAATTACTTCCCATGCCTCCATCTTGAAACAAGGACTCATAAAAAGATTTATTCCTGAGCACACATCTGAAAGCTTCACTGGTTGTTCCTAAATATTTATGTTCATGGCTACACAGTAAAAGATTGCATTTCATATAAAAGAAAGAGGTACAGACAAATAAAGGAAGTCCCAGTAACAAAGGAAAGTGATGAAAATATCAACCAGTTTGTAGGGTAGACAAATGGCTCCCAAGTTGTGGCTGCATTCCTGCTCAGACCATAACACTGTAACTTCATTGTTAACATTGGTAAATGTAATTTTGCACAGTCTTAGGAGAGGTATTCTGTACAGTGCATCTTTCATAATTAAGAAGAAAACTATTGTCTCTTTTCCAAGTCAAATAAACTTTGTTTATCTGGTGGGGGAGTAAGTGCGGTGAGCTCGTCTGAGAGACAGTTTTGAAACTTTAGATCCAGAGGAGTCTGAAAGTCTGAGTTGGGGACAAAGGACTCATCTGCAGCATCCTATAAAAGGCCCTGGCACAGAAAGCTGTCAGGATCCTGGCTGCAAACACTTTGGGCATGTTGAAAGCCTGGGGACAATAGACCTGACCCAGCACTGTGGAACCAGAGGGCAGGCACTTCGGCAAACCCACAGCATGCAGTGCAGAGTCCCAAAGGACACAAGCAGGAGGCATCGAAGGCAGCATGAGCTTTCCTCACCTGCTGCCCTGCCTGCACATTGGTGCCTGCACAGGCTTTGTGCTGGCCCACGAGGGGCTCTTTGATCACAGCTATCATGGTGTCGCCTGATTGCAGCAAGGAAGGATCAACATACCCACTGAGGGCAGGGATGGTGTTTGCAGATGGAGGAGTTTGTTTTTTGAGACTCATCTGGTGGTCACTGAGAGAGAGTCTGAGTAAACACTGGCAATCCCATGGGAGGACAGGCTCAAAAATTAGCAGGGCTAGAGTTAGCTGCCATTCCTCATCAATTCAGTCCGAAGGTCTCTCCTGTGCCATTGCTGTACTGTCACACACTGCCACTCTCTATGCTGACCACAAGCTAGGAGAAAAAAGCTCCGAGCGAACATTTTTGTTCCTAAGAAATCTTGCAATTACAAAGATTCATCTTAAATGTGGTGCTTCTGATGATGTGCTTGATGTTGCTTCTTTCATGTGCTGGACTCCAGCAATAGCCAGTAATTGCAGCCACTCACAGTAAGCGTGGCAGGTTCACCATGCCAACTGAGATGTATCCCTTGCAACGAGCCCCAGCGTTTGTGGCTGACTTTAGGCTAAGTTCTTGGCAAATTCTGCTGCTGACTCCGCTGGCAGCTCTTCAAAGACAGCCTCTGGGGTTGTTTTGGATTCAGGCAATTGCTGGTTTGGCCTCTCTCTCATGGCTTCTTGGACATGACTCCCCTTTGTCTGTCTCTTTGTGACATACTCCCTCTGAAACAATTAGGACTTTCACAAGCTCTTTGTTTTTACTCTGGAAGTTTAGCACAAAATATATTTATGCTAATTGCATACTGAAAGTCCACTCAGCTCATCCTGGTGTTGCCTCATTAGGACTCTTAAGAAGATATTTGTCATTTCTGGGAGCAACATTGGAAGTGGGAGAGCTGCAAACCTAAAAGATCTGCCCTCCCCTGCTTTAACTACTGTCCTGGAATTGGGTGGCATTGGGTATTGATGTCTTGAGAGTTTTCCAGCTCTTGTTCTGCTTCAAAATGTCAGCTTTACTTTCAGACTTCATGGTTACCAGTCAAGATAGCATATCTGCTTTGAGTCTGGGTGATACCAATCTCCATTTCAACAGAGCAGATTTCCCCCTCAACGGGGCAGAGCTGTGTAGGAACAAAACCAGTTGTGTTTTGCCTTTAGAGAGGGTGTCCCAAGGGTAAGGCTGTGGCTACAGTGCATAAAATGAGCCCTAGAATTGAAAACTACCTCAGGTACCTCTACATAGCATAGGTTTTGCACAGATGTGGCCTCCAGTGGATAAAACACAGTCCTGGACTGTTGGAAACTCTTCTTCAAGTCCCTGATGCCCCATAGGCTTCTGAGTAAGTGATTAGGGTGCTGTTAATGCTGTAGCTATATCACTAACCCTTCCCATCTCTGTGCTCTTAACCCAGAACATGAGAGCCCACACGAGGAGTTACAGTCCTGTAGTTAAGCCATAGAGTTACCCATGAAGATAAGTCTCTAGCCCCTGCTGTGGTCCAGTCTCCCAGTGGGAAACTGCAAATAATACTTCTGTTTCTTCCAGGAAGAATGTAAGAGCAAATCCTCTGAAGATCTCAAATAACATCATGCAGGTTCCTCAGGTCAAAAGAGAAGTCATTGTGCATTTTTACCAAATTTAAACAATTAAAAGATATAAAAGTATATTTTTAGGCACCTTCCAGATTGTGACAAAGAATTTGCTGTTAAATAATACTTACATGTCTACAAACAATGTTTGCCTTCATGCTTTTCTTCTGCCCCCCCCCCCTTTCTCTTTCCTTCATTCTTTGGTCCTTTCACAGCCTCTCCTCAAAAGCAGAAACTCATGTTGTGATGCCAGTGATTAAAATGTTATTGGAACTAAAATGTAATCTATGTGAGACAGCAGCATATATCCCTGTACCAGCTCCTGCACTGTCCCTCTAGATATGTTATCATAAGGCTGATAAACAATTCAAGAAAACTGTAATAGCTTGCAGAACCAAATGTACTACTCCTTGCTTCAAAATGCCTTTGAAACATCTACAATCTGGAAATTCAATCATGGTGACTTTCTGATTTGTGTAGAAAGTGATGATTTGGGTCTTTGTTTCCTTCACCCACCAGGAAGCAGGGAGATGACTGATGACTGTTTCTTCCACATTCTGAGAGTGAGACAGGAAAATTTGCTTGATACTTTGGGTGTATGTGTGGTTCTTTAATCAAAATTCTGTTAAATTGCAGATATAAGTATTTTAAAACATCTTCCATGTCAGATGATGAAAGGACACAGGATGAATGTCAGAGGTGCCTGGGGAAAGATGCACCCAACTAGGAACATCTGTAATGTCTTTGTAGACCTTGCTCACACCCACAGGCCAGTTAGACACAGTCCCACTCCCAACTACACCCTGGTGGCCACACTCCACCCTGCTGAGGTGCAAGACAACAGTGGCTCATCTTGTTAAGACACTGCCTGCATTGCCATCAGTTCTTGGATATCTTCAAGACTGTGTGTAGGTCCATGGTGGCACAGCAGGTAGAGTTGATTCTCCCTTTTTTTCTGATTAGCTTCAGAAAACCTAATGATCTGAGCTCTCTCTTGGGTGGGAAAGACTTTGACATAACATTACTGTGCTTGCTGTGCATGTGGGTGACAGTAAATTAAAAGTCAAACAACATTCCCAGAATGATCCACCCAGAGCCCAGTCACTGGTTCTTCAGCAGGGTGCACTTGTAGGTCCAGATGGAAAATTTTCATCCAGACAACAGCTCATCCCTCCCACTGCTTGGGAACATACAATTAATTTTCATGGGTAAAATGGCCTCTGAACACCGCTGCTGCATTCCACAGCTTGTTTTAAGCTTGTGATGTGCTAATGGCAGCAGAAGGCTAAGCATGTTCTGCGAAACCCAGCCCAGCCACAGGGTCAGTCTCTGGGCTTAGAGCTGCTGCTGCAGGGCTGGGGAGAGCTGGCTTACCCGGGACTTCCAGCCCTGATGCCCACAGCACAACCATGTCCTAAATGGAGCTGCAGGGTGGGAGCCAGAAAGCCTTTGTGTCACCTTTCATCTTCTGCTCAGTCTGAGGTGGAAGCAAAACCATCTGCATCTCCAACATGTGCTGCCCGAGGGACCCAATGGCCTGGGGTGGGATGGGATCAAGGGGACATGTTGGCTGCAAGGTTAATGTGAACCAGTGTGAGCAGGCCCTGACGCTGCTGGCAGCGTGCATCCTGCAGGGCTGTCAGTGCCAGCAGAGAGCAGAAAATGGCTGGCACCAGCACGGCCCCTTACACCCTGGGATTTCCTGTCAGCACGAAAGTCTGCGGTTAAAATGGCTTCCTGTTTGCTTTAAACCCCCAAAAAGATACAGTCAGCATCCGGCCTAAATATTCCACGGATATTACTTCAATTTATCTTTCAGCTTAAACTATTTCAACTTCCCAAACCACATTCAGCCCCATGAAAAGAAAAAAAAAAAAAAAGGGAAAAAAAAGAATTGCACCTTTTAGACCGAAAGGACTCATTTGTTTAAAGAAATGGCAGTGGGTGTGTGCTGCTGGGTTTATGGCTGAGAAGGTGATGCACAAGCACTGCCCTGTGCTTTGATAGCTTAGCACTTCTGTGATGTGTGAATGAAGTCCAGCAGGCCCAGGACCACATTAATCTCAGGGTTTTGATCTCTGTCAGTAATGAGATGCTGGCAGCCTGTACTTCAAAGCTTAGACTGATACAGATAATCTTGTGAAAGGCTCTCTGCATTTCCAGCCAGCTTGTACTGGGGATTACAGCAACAACAGGAGGAGATGATGGAAGAGGAGGTGATTGTTTAATGGTTGTTTATTCATTTTCTTTCTAACATTCCCCCCCCTTTTTTTTTCAATTTCTAAGGGGTGGTGTGGTTGCCCCCAACTCAGCAGGACTTGCTCTGTCTGATGGACTCCTTGTGCTATGAAGGAGATGGGGTGGCAAGAATACTCTTCTGCCTGGGATGTCTATGAAAATACAGCCATTCAGCGCTGAAGCGGTGGGTGCTACAGCATAGTGGCTGAAATATGGGCAGGGATTGTGTTAGGAACACATAGGCAGCTAAATATTACACTTTCAGACTTCTGAGGTTATTTCTTTCTCGAAACAGTCTTAAGGGAGTAGGGGCGAGGATGACAGGAGACCACAGGCTATGAGAAGCATATTATAAAGCAAAATGAATGCTAGTTTCACATACACAATTATGCTTCATGTTAAAAGTATATAATTTTCAAGGCGTGTCTGACCAGGAAACAGAACAGAAATATTTTTATATTGATGAACTCTATTGATCTAAGAGAAAAACAGTGGCAAGGACTTATTTCAAATGTGTGTTATGATTGTTCTTCCTTCAAGAACATTTATAAAAAATCAGATAAAAATTATGTTATAAATTTAATTGGAATAAATAGAGGTTAATACATGGAACTCCAGCACCAACTAGATTGTCCTCAGAATCCTTGCTGGCGACTACTCCAATGTATATTTAAGCACTTAGAGTTGCTTATATTTTCCAGCCTGAAAAGGAATAAGGTAGCAAGAGCAGAAGTGATTGTACAAGTCAAATTCAGCCACTCTCATGTCTACAGCCAATTTCCTACATGGGGATGCAAAAAGCAGATTACTTCTTGGGATGCTCCCACCAACAGTGTCCTGCCATTAGCAGGTCAATGACAATACAGGGGAAATCCAGCCCTGTCCTCAGGACAAAGCAATGTACAGGGTCAGTTCAAGGTCTTGTATTGGAAACATCTCTCTGCATTAGTCACCATCACACCTAGACCCAGCATCCCTACCTGAGAAACAGAGCCCCAAAACTCTTCCACAGACATGATAAGATGTACAGAAGTAGACTCTATAAATGAGATAACTAAAAATGGAAGCCAAGGCAGCTGAACTTTTCCTGCAATATGGAGAGCTCTGGAAGGCAGCAAACACTCTGGGACAGGAATGCCATGCACAGCACCCAGCAGAATAGCTTAAGAAAGAATAAGGGTTTTCTTGGCTTAATCACAGGGTTAAAGAGGTTGTTTGATTTCCAAACGTATAATTCAAGAAACTTTATCTAAATGGTGATGGCACTCTCCAGTGGGTTACATGTAAAAGTATAATGAGGCCATAAAATTGTTTAAGAGCAATTGCATAAAGGGAATCAAAGCTGCTCCTAAACACTGCTTCGGCACATCAGGATCAAAAGGCTCAGCAGAAATCTGTGAGGCCAGCTGAAGTCTGAGGTCTAAAACCAGCATTCATGGAGGACCAGACCACTGCAGAGAAGCAAGATGAATTCTTGGTGCCCATGGTTTCTTGTAGTAGGAAGCAGGAGATTCCTACACAGGAATCTTCTTGGGAGAGTAGCTGGAGTGTCTTTGAGCTGGGGGTGACTGCATGGAAGTCATGGCACAGATACATGGGATGAAACCAATCAGACTGCCAGGAGCAGATGGAAAGAGATTCCAGATGACCTAGGAATGGTGGGATTAAATTACTGAGATAGTGCTCACCTCACTGAACACTCCCTTGCTAGGTCAGGAAGCTAATGTGGCACTAAGACTAAAAAAGCCATTAGGAAGATCTGGGGACCTAGAGGCAAGTAAGCCTGAGGCTTTTGAAAGTCTAGATAATACAATTCGTAATTAAAAAGTCAGACTAATGGAGACCATAACAAAATATCCAAGGGTTTGGGATAGGGCAGATGGCTTCCTAGAGATACAATTGCAGTGCTGCAGAGCTGTGGAACTCATTGCAGAAAAAAGCAAGGGACAAAAGCAGTTTTCATCAGCTCAAGGGGAGATTGGACAAATACTTGGAAGGAAATCCATTGCAATCACAAATTGCAGTGGGTTCAGGAAAGCCTGGTACCTTTTGCCTCACTCCTTTGCTGTCTCATGGACCAGGCTGCCTTTGAACCTCTGTGGTCATGGGACCCTTATGGGGAGGAGTAAAACCACAAATGGATTTAACACCTGAGAGCCTATGGGAGCTCTGAGAAGGCCAAGAAGAGATTGGGACAAGATAGAAATGAGGTGATGGTGACTGCACAGAGGAGTGAGTATAGACAGCTGATATGGAGTGGCTGGGTTACTGTCTCTGTCTTACACTGCATACTTGTGGTGAAGCTGATGTTTCAGACATGGCATGTCTGGAGCTGTACCTCACAAACTGACTAGGGATTTTAAAACAATGGTATGAGATAATTGCTGCTCGTGAAGCCATATGTGAGGGCAGTGGAACAAAGACAAGATGTATCCAGTAATTACAAGAGATGGAAGGGCATATGTATTCCCAGCGAAACTGCAGGTCTGCACTGTGAAGCAGAAAAAGGGTTTGACTGGTTTAGCTAGGAAGCAGGAGTAGGGCCATCTGGGAGGAAAGCTGACTGGAGCAAGTGATGAGAGTGCATTTCTCATCTGAGCAGCTCTGCAAGGGACAAGAGTTAGCTCTGCCTGGCAGGCAATAAGGGCACTTGCAGGTAGCCTGTCTGACAGTGTGTGTCAAGTGCACTGATAGGGCAAAGGAAGTCTATAAGTGAAGAGATTTTGAAGCAGTTAATGCTATATTTACTTTTAAAAACATATTGATGGGATAAAGTGGAAGAGGGGTAGAGAGAGAGGAAAGATGGAAAGACAATGAGAGGTTTTAGGACTGAAAGGCTCAGAAAAAGTACAGGAATAGAAAGAAAGTCCACAGACAGAACCAGCCTAAAAATATAAGAAAGAAAAGAAAGTGACAGACACTAGGAAACTAAAAGAGTCACAGTTCATGGACTAAGGCATGGGCATGGAGGCGGAAGTGGGAGATACATAGGTGAGGACTATGTTTGATTTCAGTGATGTATTACGAACACATCTGCTGTGCCTCATACCCAGCTATAGATGAGCTCACTCACCTGTCTGCATGTCAGACTCATCCTGTGGGAAAGCTTCTGGCAAAGAGCAGAACTAGGACTTTTATTTTTTCACAAGCTTTTTGCTTTTTAGCATTAGTCCCCAGCCACTTTTCAGTAACACAGGCAAAAACACAACCCACCAAGTTCCAGCATCTCAGTTCCCAAGGACAATTACAGATCCCAGTTCAGAAATCCTGGTGGACTCAGTCACTGTGTTCACATATCCTGACATATCCCCATATATCCTGACATATCCTGACATAGCCTGACATATCCCCAGTGCCCCAGGAGCCTCCCAGAGAGCCAAGCCCTCCGAAAGGCAGAGCTGGTAGAAATGCAAGGAATATGAAGAAATGTGTTTTTCCAAGTTGAGCTGTCTCAGAATCAGCACACTGCAGCTGTACTATCAATTATAAATTGCAAAAAATACCAGAGGAATGCTGAGGTTCACGGTCTGTGATTAGGCAGAGACCTTAATTTATGCTTGCTTGTATCCAGAGGATGTCTGCTACTCAGGGCTCAGCCTACCAGCTTTTACACAGGGAGTAAAAAAGAAGCAGATGCCATCAAAGCAATGTACTGATTTTCTTCATTAAAGCCAGCAGCTGCCACAAAGAAAGTTTCCTGCAGGACCACAAGTCAAACAGCACCCTCCTTCAGGCAGGATTGATGGGAGGGGGAGATAAATCCCTGCTTTTATGAGGGATAATAATGCCCTGCTCTGATTCAGCTTCCTTTGGAGAAACCACACTATGGTGAGTGCATGAGGTCTCATGCTCAGAGAGGGGACAGGATAAGAGGAGGAGGGCCAACGAGTGGGGAAGCTGAAGGGGAAACTCTCCCCTTGTCTCCCACTCCTCACACCACCAGTATTTCACCATGCTGAGCATCTGCCATCTGGTACTCAAGGTGAGGATCTGTGGTATCCACCGCCTTTCACAGGTACACTCCTTCCCTTCTTCATCAGTGCAAGAGCACAGGATGGAAGGAAGGATGCATAAATAGAAAAAATGAAAAAAAATTCCCCAACTTCAGAGATGCAGCAGCTGGAGAGTTTCTGCACTTGTGGAAGCAAACTGTCCCCCTCCAAAAGACAAAGTCCAAACTAAAACAGCAACAACGAGGGCTTAGCTATTTTTAAACCAAATCACTTAGTCTGTAAGCAAAGAAAACAGATCATCAAAACTACTGGCCTCCCCTTGGTCTGGAAATGATCACGAATACTGTTTCATTAAAGGCAGGGGCAATGACTTCTCCTCTGTGAGGCAGTTAGATGTCTCTCTGTTTAGCAAGAAAATGGTGAGTTAAATGAATGTCTCTTGCTTCAGAAGGCATCAAAGAACAATTTTTTATAGCACATGGTAAAGAAAGGACTTCTTTGTGTGGTGTAATATATTATTACATTCTATTAAATATACTTTCCAAATATATATCCCAATCCTGTCCCTGTGCTTCTACAGGATGCCTATTTATACTAATTTACATACCTCCAGAGTCATAAAATGCTGCTATTCTTACTTCAAAGACTTTCTTGAGCATGAGCTGGAGATTTTCATTAGGTATTTTACATCACCTAGACATCACTGCTTTTAAGTATCTTCACAACACCAAAGAAATCTCTCTCTAAACTTTGTTTGAAGCAAGCACCTGCAAGATATACACAGAATTATTTTCCTAAGAGACAGGCTTATCATGACTTCAGCCAGAGGGAATCTGTGTTTTATCTCACCTGATGCAATACCCTATGTTAGTCTTAATTCACACTTCACTTCTGGTAACCTCTAGGGCACCTTTAACAACTACTGGAAATCTTCTCTAGCAGGCTATACATTTTAGGAATAAATCCTTTGACTGAAATCAATGGTTTCTGGCTTCTGGAAAGGTTTTACTCCTTGTTTCCAGCTACTGCTTGGAAACACTCCCAAATGCTTCTGACTGTACAGTGGCTGTAGTAATACAATTCCACTGCCAGGCTTGCAGCCATAAAACCATCCCAAAATCTCAGCAGTTCTCATTCTCTGCTGCCTTATTTGCCTTGCCTTTCACTGCATAGTATGGGTATCATCAGATATGTACTTTCACAGTAAGTAAAACATCACACATGATGTAAGACACCAGAGAATCAAACTCAGTAGCTGGCAAACATGATTCCTGTCCAGGTGACAGCCTTCTGAGAGCTGCCAAAATGCTCATCTTTCACAGAGAGATGTTAACACCTTCCCAGGAAGCAGCAGGCAAAGGCACCTTCCAAAGTTCCCATCAGGGGCAAGAGTCCCTCCTCCATTTGCAGCTCTGTGAGTCTTGACTTTCATACACCTTTGGAAGAAGAGGAGGTACTTGTAACTAATAAGAGCACCTTTGCAGCATTGTAACCCTCATGGCTCTGTGGCCCTGCTTTTATTTTGCAGGTGGAAAAACAATGATGCAAAAATACACCAAGTGTTCCAGATCAGAAAAGATCAATGCCAGAAATGAAGTCTTTCATTCCGATTCCCTGAGCTAGGACCATGTTTTGCTAGACTTTTAGACCAAAAGGCCATTGTTAAGTGAGAAAGGAGAGCCAGAGCTGTCTAACTGTCAGTTTGCTATTGTGGCCACCTCTGAGCAAGACACAGAACATGAGTTTTACATGACTGCAGGGCTGTGAAATCAGCAGTGCCTGCAGCACTGGGGTACCTGCAGCACATGTCCGGCCAGCAGGTACCCTCCTAAGCAGCAGGGTACCATTTGTACAACTCACTACTATGCAAAATGTTCTCTCACTGTGCTGTCCACCTTTAAAACCAGTTATTTAAATGGAAGCCTAGAATTAAAAAATAGTAATGTATACATACATATAACCAAAAACTACCACAGAGCTTCTGGGAGAGGTACGGAGATTAAAAAAGGTGTCTTTACACCCAGAGAATCCCCATGTAATTTTTCTCTCATGATTAATTTGTGAAGATGTGCTAGTAAATCAGGGAAGATATTAGAAATTAATACAGGAAATAATAGGGCAAATTTTGGTAAGGTGAGAGTATTCTCTCTTTGAAGACTGCTTTTTAAAGAAATAAGAGATAGCTGTCAGGTCAGAAGTTCTATATGTCTATGTTCTACATCATTAAAGACCAGCCCTTTTATGACCATGAAAGAAAATTCAGAACTGTTTAATTTTGAAATTTTATACAGAAAATTGTAGCAAATAAAGTTGGTTGTGGTTTTTTGAGGTTTTTTGGTTTGGTTTGGTTTTTTGGTGAGCCATTACCCAGTAGCAGTATGATTCTGAAAATATGAGATCTCCTTCAGAAACTCAGTTATGGCATCTCTTTTTCAGCTCTGATATGTCTGCATTTTGAAAATTAGCTCCTGCAGCCCTCTGACATGCTGGAATCCTCTCACTAAATTGCTGCTGTTACTCTGCCATCTGCTTCCTTCATCTGCAGGAACACAGCAGAGCTCCTCGTGCCTCTCTCCTGACAGGTGAGCAGAGGATTGTTCTTGGCCCATGTGTGAGCAACATAAGCCCACATCTTCTAATCTGAGACCATGTATGAGAAAGAATGGGATAGATCACATATTTGTACAGTGAATGGATAAAGCAACAACTGTATAACTCAAATATGCAATTGGGGAAAAAAAACATGGCAGAAGTGACTGAATTACAGCTATTTACCAAAGTCCCTGTTTTCCAACCAAGTTTCAATTTGCTTTTTTCTAGTTTTCTTTCCAAACTGATGGACAGTTCTTCAGCAAGACTGAAACTTCAAGCAGAAGTAATTAATTTTGTTTTCTAAAATTGCCACCTAAGGAGAAAACGATACTTCTGCTATGAACACAGAGAGTGGCATTTACAGCCTCTGAAGTGGCCCACGGCCCCTCGCATGCCAGCATACACAGTCTGCACAGACCAGAGCCCATTGGTACTTGCAGGATTTTGGAAGGTGTCACACAGGGGCAAACTGAGAAGTAGAGGTAGAACAAGCCTGTAAATGTGTCTGATAACATCCATCACAAGTAAGCACATCTATTTAAAGTATAGGGTCTGGTGCACCTATAGCAAGGAGAGGTCTCACCAAAGGGTGAATTATCCCATCATAAAAGTGATGGCTATGTAGAGATTCCAGTTGAATAAGCTTAGTCAAAAAACCTGTTATGGCAGTGCCTAAGTACTATATCCTACCTGTTTTCCCAATATGAATTTAGGCATCCCATTTTTCAGACAATAATTTGGCTTTCAATGAGTCCCTTCAATGCATGTTACAAACTCAGTATTTCAATTATCCCTCTGGAAATAATCTGAACTTGTCATAGCAAATGAACACAAGACACTATACAACTACTTCCTCTCTTTAAAATGTTTTAATTTATTTGTTAATTTTGTTTGCTGCATTTTTATTTGTAATTTTTTTTTTCATTGTTGTATAATCAAAACCTTATGCTTTTTTTCTATGCAATGATGAAGGGATCTAAGAGTCACTGGAACAGACTTGCAGATTAAACCTGTGCTATTCTAGCACAGCCAGAAATAGAAGACTCACACTGTAATTCTGAGAGCAAGAAAATAAACTGTATGGGGAGCAAGATTTCTGAAGCTAGAGCACCAAACAGAACAAAATTACACTGACAGGATTTTTTTAGAGCAGCTAGCTAGGGATGCTGGGATTTCCATGCTGTTCTGGATTTTCTCTCTTAGTTTTGGAACTGTTCACTACAAAATCTTCAATATTGTTAAAGAAGTATTTATCCTTCTCTCTAGAGCCAAAACTCTGGTGATTTCTTCTGGGACACCTCCTTTAGAGCTGCTTAGAGCAGAGGTTACTGAGCAGCTGGTGGTCTGATGGCAGTCCCAGGTACTGCTGCAGATCTGCCTTTGCAGCTCAGAAGTACGCTATATACCTTCTTGGTGATATTAATGCCAGTGCTACTAGAAACCACAAGAAATTATTGTGGTTTACAGTTTCATTCCAAGATCACAACTCAATCCAGATGTATGTTTCAGGTCTGCACATTTTTTCAGGAAACCTGGACAAAATTCTTCATAAATTGAGTTACTTCATGGTTCGTGACCAAGGAAAGAAACAAAACAAGAAAACCAAACAAAAAGCCCTAAAACCAATCAAGCCCCAAAAAACAGAATTTACAAAAGAACGAAAAATCTAGTGGTTTTAATCAAATTTCTGTATACAGTTTCTGTATGTGATTCTGCAATTTTTGTATGTGATACACAACATCACATATTATACACTTTAAAGAGCTAGAAACAAGAAAAGGGGTGTTCCTAGGGAGAAATACTGCACTATATTAGAGCAGCTGATCTAGTTAGAAAAGGCTTGAGACACACAAGAGCTCCACCAGGACTCAAATGGATGCTGCAAACTTCAGAGCTTTAAAGCTCCTGTCTGCTGCCAGTGAGAGCAAAATCTACTCACACAAAAGGCTTTCCAAGGCCATACCAGCAGCATCCTGCATCCTACAGCCATTCCTCCCTGTGTTCTTCACCCTGTGCCTGACCTGGTGGAAAGCACCAAGGGAAAGGGAAAAACACTGTGCACAGGGTTGAGCTCCCAGGGGCAGTGGACAGACAGACATCTGTGATCTTACCAGGAGGAGAACTTTTCCCATGCAAAAGATCTTCAATCCCAGCTCTCAAGAAAAAGCTATAAAATACTTTAAACTGGTGACACTGTAGTGGATGTTGCAAACCACAGATTTATGTGGTTATTTAGCTCAATATGATTCACCCCTTTAGCCACACTTTGGTTTCTGCTCTCTTTTTCCTTTGAGAAAAAAACATGTTTTCACCTCTCCCTCTGCCCTACACTTTGCTCCTCAGGAACAAACCACGTTTGCAGGCAGGTGGGCTATTCAATTCCCATACTGAGTGAAACACAAACAGCTTGTTTCTAGTTTGTACTCAGCACAAACATCTGCTGCTTCTACTTAAAATCTGATGTTTCAGAAGACATTTGGACATATCACCCTATCTGCCTTGGAAGTTTATTCTACCATATGTCATCCTCACAGGTGAGAACTTGTGTCTCTATTTTTCCTTTCCATGCCCTTTGGAAGAGCCCTTGAATATCCTATAAAAGTAATTTGACAAAATTATCATGCCACCTCTGTCTTCTGAACCAGTCAGAAAAAGCAGGTTAAAGTGTCTCACTACAAGACATTGCCTCAATCTCTAAAATACATGTCTGGCTCTTTTCTGCATCCTGTGAAGTCACCAGGCCTGGAAAGGGCTTTGCAGCAGAGGTATGATCAGTTCTATACTTAGAATTGCAACCTCTTGCTTTTTACTGCTCTTCCTTATACTAGTGACATGTTTGGCTTCCTTGAGCTACAGACCTGCTCTACTGAGTTGTTTTCAACAACAGAAGTCCTAAATAGATTCTGCTCTTAGGACATGGTTTCTCTTTTTGTTGTATGGGTTCACTGCTAACTGGAAAATTCAAATTTTATGATAATGAAACAAAATAGCAGCACTGAAAGATTTTCTTTTGTTGAATATAGCATCAGGTTTTCCATGGTATGAAATTCAGATTAATAGCTTTCCAGCCCACTCAAATATCTTTTAAATATCATTAAATTAACTCACTATGGCATTTCTGAAATTACCATGGTGTTTCAAGATTTATAACAAATAGGAATCAGCATATGAAAGGTTCTGTCTGCCAGTTATTCTAAATAATTATTTCTAACACTTGTTGTCCAACAGCCTACTTAGTCTTTTAACAGATTGCAATTATTTATCACCCTCGTGTGGTAGCAGCCCATTATCTCTCTCTTTCCTAAGAGGAAAAGAGTGGGCTGTATTTAATGTTTTATTCTATATCATACCTTTCTCTCTTTCCAGTAATGGTCCTACATTATTGCTTCTATTCCTCATGCTCCTGATACAGGTAAAAGGTTTTCATTTTCGTATCCCTTTGCTTCACTCTTAAGTTGAGGCCAGCTTGCCACACCACTGATGTTCTCATCTTCCTTCTGTAGTGCTTTCTAGTTCAGAACCTACAATTTCTGTTCATTGGCATTTTTGGTGAGAAACCTTCTCTTTATCTTATTTATAACTTGTACTCAGTTCATCACTGGACAAGAATGAGCTTTCACCCAAAGTTGTCTTCTTTCCTGCCTGACTTGCCTAGTTATGTTTATTTTGGTTATCTAAGCAGCTGCTTTTAAAGAATTCCTAGGATCTACTCACATTTTTTTCTGTCCACACTCCTCCTGACAGGATTTTAAGTCAGGATGCTTGTCAGCTGACAATACCATTCTTATCAAAGCAGGGGATAACACCCAGGTGGATTCACCTGGTTGCCTGTCAGCCTCAGTTGCCAGCACCTACATCCCAGGGAGGTGGAAAGCTTCACCCTGGGAGTACAAACATTTCCTGTGCCCATCTCTCTTCAGCACTGTTCAACACACTCTGTTAGATGAAGTTTGTCTTTTGGACATGCTGGATGCTACTACAGTGGAGGGAAAGTCGTTTCAAATTGCCTTCCATTTTGAGTGTAATTCCTAAAGGTGCTAATGTTAAGCCAGAAGAATTCCTCCCATGCCCTAAGTCTCCCTGTTGTGGGACAGGGGAATCATAGAATCATCGACTGGTTTGGGCTGGAAGGGACCTGGAAGATCATCTAGTTCCAACTCCCCTGCATGGCCAGGGACACCTGACACTAGACCAAGTTTCTCAAAGACCTCAGGAGAAGGAGATATCTTGAACTTTACAAATGACCTTCTGCAGACAAAAGCAGAAGTGCAAAACATTACAGCCCCCTCATGGGGGGCTGTAAGATTTAGGAATTTAGGAACTGCATTTAGGAATAAATTATTTTCTGCCTCAGAAGGTGGCTTACTTTTATTTTCCACTTGTAAATTGTCTTCTTCCTGCAGAGATCAGAAGCAAAAATTATTTTCTTTGAAATTCAATTTTCCATTAATTCGCTGGAAGATGTCAGAATATCCTCAGTCCACCCCAGAAGCACAGCATGTTTCACTTAAATACTCATTAACAATAGGAATTAGTGCAATTCTGTGCAAACTCCTACCAAGTGGCTGTGATTTCCCTGATGGCAGACTGGAGGAGAGGAAAAGAGCTAAATGGGAATTATCTCCATGCAGGCAAAAGGTAGGGAATTAGGAGCTGAACCTGCATGTCTACAGGCAAGACAAAGACCAGGGAATCCAATTTCTATCGGGGATAGACCAAGTATCTGCTACAGTGATATTTAGAATTATCCTGTGGAGAGATTCCAAGACAATTTTGTGCAGTTATCTCAGCTCTGAACTCCTCAGCTGAAGCAAACACAGAAGCTCATTAGCACAGTGCTATAAACCAGCAGCTCTGGATAGGTAAAATGACTGGCTAGGAATTATTCTGTCTAGGATTTTAATGCGATCTCAGAGCACACACTCAAACTGTGCAAAATTTACTTAGTGGTACAGTAAAGTCTAAACACTTCAAACATTTTTAAAGTTTCCTGAGACTTGTCAGAGCCCTGTCCCATTTTATGGAGTAGCATGTGTAACTTTATGAGTCTACCAGATGAATTCTAAAGTAAATAATATTTGAACAAGATGAAGAACATAAAGTTGCAAAATAAAAAGCTTTTTTAAAAGCACCTTGTTACTCTGTTCAAATACCCCAGCATTAGAGTGCTTGGAAACCTCTTAGAGCTAAGTGTGCATTTTTAAATAACATAAGTTGTTCGGGCTGCAGTTACCAAATTCCAGCTTGACACTGAGCACTTAAAGAGTTTAGAGAATCCAGACTCTCTTATCAGCTTGCAGACAAGGGCACTAAATGTCATGCAGGCTTCCTTTTGGCTTGTAGCCACAAGCTGCACATAGTATTTAAAGTATTCTCTGGTTCTTAAAGTATTAGCAAAACCTGAAAACAAAGTGCCTGCCATTAGTGAAATTGGTGCTGTCTTCTGACATTCTATAGTGTGCATTTCTGGTGTGGAATGCATCAAAACTTCCCTAAAATCAGAAGGCACCAGTGCCTGTAACTTTTCCATGAGATACAAAAAATATTGGCAGTAAGGGTTCTGGAAGTGTGTGTCCCATTTTCCGTCCATATGTTTGGTATGTTCATTAAATAACACACTTTGCTATGATTTTACGTCTCACACTTTACCAAGAAATAAGATATGAACCATGTGCATTACAGTAATGATTATGGCATTTCTGTTGTACATAGTAAAATATTTTAATTATGGGTTTAAATTCACCATAACTTAGTGTTTAAACACAATGAAACAGTATGGAAAGATGATAAAATCATTAAATCTGTTCAATATATATTTTATTCTTAAGAACTAATTTTTTTTTACACCATCAAATGCATAATATTCTAGAAAGAGAAACATTACTCTGAAAAGCCAGCTGGCAAACATCAATAAATATCTATAAAAAGACTGGCATAAAAAGTTACAGATAATAGCCTCTGTTAAAAGAAATGAGGCCAGTTTAATCTCAATAGTAGTATTAACATGAAGGAGTGGGGAAAAAAGTCAGACATATTCATTAAATTATAAATTACAAGAGGGGGGAAAAAGCGTATTATTCTTAGTACATCTCTAACTACGAACACTCCTCACAAATGGTGGCAGCTCCAAAAGTTTTGCAAACATAATATTTCAGTAATACTCTCTTGGAAAAGAACCTCTGTCATATTTCTGCCCTCTTTTCAGCATGGTTTTATCTAATCCATTATTTTTGCTCTGCATTTACCTCAGAATAAAATCTCTTCCACCCAAGCTACTTCACAGCATCAAGACCTTCTCTAGCTGTAGGGTATCTACTGCTTCATAATAATTTACGTAACTTCTCGTTTTAGTCACATTTATCTCCATTCTTCACCTGTGTTCTCTTTTCACCAGTATGTGACTTTTGTCTCTATAAAGATATTCCTCCACTTGGAACCAGAGGGAGCAATGATGAGGAAAAATATCTGGACTTTCACAGGAAAGTAAAAAAAGGGTGTGTAATTTGGGTACTGGTGGGAAGCCAGGGGAAGACTTCCAGAGATCTTTTGGGACAACTTCCCACATCTCTTCTGTGTTGGGGGTGGTCCCCCCAAAAAAGGTGACATTTCCAGATAAGCATCCTATTCATGGCTGCAATATGCATCTCAGGTAACCAACACGTTTTGTGATGTGAAGGGTCATCCTTGAGGACCTGGAGGATATCTCTCAGGTCCCTTCTCAGGCTGGACTTTGGATTCTGGATGCTGAACTGAGAATACCTGCTATGTTAGTACTATATTATGCAGCATTCTGTGTTTTTTTCACAGTGTCATTCTGATCACATCCCAGTGCTGAGAAGCTGCCTCCAGTACCAAAGTGGCAGCAGCAGGGGCACTACCTGTTTCTCTGGGTTCCTGCTCCAATATCAATGGCATCAGTGGCATTCCCTAAGCTCCAGTTCAACTGCTTCCGAGCATCTGGCCAGGCTTTAGCCTCATTTTTCTGGGTCTCAAGGCATCCCATCTCCTCCAGATTTGAGGAATGTTGCCTTGCCAATCTGGAAGGCTCAGAGCAAGCTGCCCAAGCTGTAGCCCCGTGCTGCCCCCAAGCCCAGCTGTGATCTTGGTGCTGTGCATGGGCTTGGAAGTCCCCGGCTCCAGTGGCCCTGTGCTGCCTTCCTGTTGCAGCAGTCCCCAGAGGTGTCACACCTCTCAGCCAACCATTGCACCTAATCCGGGCTAGCTACTGAGAGTAAAATAAAATAACATAAATAATATAAATATTATAAATAATATGAAATACAATGAATTTCATTGGGGATTTCAGTTCCAGTGGTAACTCATTGCATCCTAAACCCGGGTACTTACAAGATCTCCAGGCACTAAAAGCCAGATGCAGCAGTACAGACTGAGCATTGTGTTTTAGCTCAACCAGAGGACGAGCTCTGGCTTATGCAAGAAAGTGAGTAATTGTCTGCATTTACAAAACAGGCAAATTTGTAGGAAAATTGAATGTTCTGAAACTTATTTTGTTGAAAATCTGTATTTCCTTTCCACATATGGGTTTCTTACTTTCTTTTATGCATTTTGACGTTATGTACACAAAAGGACTTTAATTAAATCACTTCTCTCAGTATTAAATTATTCTGACATTGTTTATTCCATTACTACTTCTACAAATTTGAGGAGGGCTGAAAACTGGTTTTAATTCTGTCTGTCAGTTCCTGATTCATTGCCATTGCGATGTACATCATTTGAAGTGGGAAATATTAGCAAAAGCTGGAAATTGCTCAAGGACATACTACTGAATGTACCCAGGCTGACAACCTGGAGAGAGAGAGGAAAAACAGTTATTCTGGACACAAAAACATCCTGGTTAGATGGAGATCTGAACATAACAACAGAAAGGAAACATTTGCATTTGAATATAAAAGGAAAGTCAATAGAAACACATAAGATAAAAACTGAAATTTGAGCCAATTGATAAAACAGAAAGAAGGTAAAGAAATTATTGAAAACCCAGTCAGCGGCATTAATGTATAAAATGTGTGAGGAAGAAAAGGAGCTCAAATAAAGGATCTGTGGATTTTTAATGGATGCTTTTGCCTTCAGAACAAAGCGGGAGAACTCATTGAACCCATAGGACATACACGCACTGGAAAGCTAAACATCTTTCGTAAAGGAAGATTCAGGTCATAATCTACTAAAATTAAATTTTCTTAAATGAAAAGGACCAAATAACTTACCCCCAGAGGGTCCTAAATTCTGGGGAATTACTGAAATTAATACTTTAGGAGTAAACACATTGGCATTTCCCCTGGCTTTGATACATTCTTACTTTTCCAAGACTGGAAAAAGGAGGAGAGGATCTACCCAAGAACTGCAAGAACTGCTACATTGCTTCTCTACCCAAGCAAAATAATGGAACCTGTTCCCTATTAAGACAAAAAAAAAAAAAAAAAGAAAGATTATGAGGGTAATACAGAACCCATACAGGCGTACAAGCGTGTACAGTTTCATGGAGCACAGATCTTGTCAAACAAACCATTTCTGTTTTGGAGAAGATGACATTTCTTGTTGATAAAGACAACCATGTTGACTGATGCAGTTTATTTTAACTTCTCCAAAGTGTTTGGTCTGGTACTATACTAAATTTAAATTCAAATATTTATTCAGAAATAAATGAGCACACCCTATGGTCTCTGCTCTGTCAGTATTTTTACCAGTGCAATGCAGTGCAAAGCAATAGTGTGGGCAGCAGGGCAGACACCAAAGCAATGCAAGCAGTGACAAGGTAGGGACAAGGAAGGCTCACAGCAGATCCCTGTGGCCACTGCAGGGATAAAGAGACTACTAAGGGACTCGACTGTGGTTGAGTCATCCATGGGAAAGATACCTGAGAGTGACGAAATCATCTGGTACTGCTCATAGGTAGCAAAGGAAAGTCAAGGGTTTCCTTGCTCTTGTCACTACCTAAGAACCAGTGATGGACAGTAAAGAAAAGTAACTACACTTTGCTGGACATGCCAGAGGTGGTAGGGTCACCACCATTTGGGGTCTTTGCAATGAGATTTGGCCCAATCTGTGCCTGTGTGTGTTAGGAACGTGCCAAAGTCAGCTTTTAGAAGAAAGGATTCTGCAGCCTATGCATACAGGAGGTCATGTCAAAACACCTACATAGCTCTTTGTGAGCACCATCTCTTTGAATCTGTGAATTGTTCTCTGAGTCCTGTTGGCTTTTATGTCAAGTGCTTTCAGAGGCTGAAGTGTAAGAATAAATGCACATAGTAATGCAAGGTCTAAAAAACTGCAACTCAAAGTCAATATAACATGTATCCTGTACAGGCTAAAAATGAATTATTTTTTTTCATTGGAATTTTTACTTAAATATTCATTCTTGTGAATTACCAGACATAAGAAAGACCAGTTTGTACTTATACAAGAATGGTGAAATGTTTGTCACTTTTGTGTTTAAATGTGGTGCATCAATAGCACAGGTTGGCTTCATGCACTCAAGATTGCCTTTTGACAGTCATATCTACCTGGTTTCATCAAATATTTACAGTAGCAGTAAAATAGATGCTAAAAACTAACAGCTGGACTTGGACTAGCCATGGAAACATCATACACACTTTCACAGTTCACATACTGCTAGTGTTTAAAAAAAAACAGAATACATGTGAAGATAGCTGAATCAAATAATAACATATGAAAAAAAAAACCTAGAGAATTTTCAAAGGCAGATCAAGAGTGGGCTTCTATTGCATAGAAGACATTTTTATGTACCACAGAGGACATAAAATAGAAATACCCCTGCTACTTTTCTGCTTTGTGGGTCATCTCTAGTAGTCAAAATCAGCTGTAATGGAAGGAAGGTAAGCTGATACAGATTTCCACTACTGTCAGAGAGATGCATCCAGCTAATATACCCAGGCCACAAATAGCACTTGACCTTACAGCTTAAACCAGAAATATTTTTGATGAAAAATTCACATAATATACAAAGGAAGTAAATGTGGGAATTTGAAGAATGTGGGAGTAAATGGGTGCCTTGTGCCATGTAGAAAACTGGAAAAAAATATTGGAAGAGAATTTCACTCATGGCTGTTCAGTATGTGCTATCCAAGCGTAAATTTAACTTTTTTTTTTTTTTTTTTTTTTTCCTTTGCATATTGGTAAAAGAAGCTAATTCCACTGTTGAAATGTTTCTGGAATAAAATGCTTATCCTATGTAACCTTCAGGAAAACAAGAAAAAACAGTTCTAGAACCCAACAGCCAAAGTACATATGCTTGAGGTCACTCTTATGCACTCAAATGACATCACACTGCTGTCACTCCCTTCCTCCTGGGAACCTGTAGAGCTATAGATTTGGCAGCCTGGTTAATAAATAGGCAAACACACCTGCCTCATCCTCAAAGTAAACCAAAAAGATGTTGCTTAGTAAGACAATTGAGATAACTTATGATTTTCTATTTAAGTGTTTAATAGATTCCTGCAACCAAGTCCTGGTAGTGACTGCAGCCACAAGCAAAGGTGGCCCTGATGTCCTCACAGCATCCCCCATCAATAGCAATACCAGTTGGGGTGGGGGTCTCAAGCACTCACCTCTGTACAAAAGAGAGAAAGCTTCCCTGGCAGGACAAAAGGAACAGGGGGGGAGAGGGTGAAATCAGCTTCTGGGCTGCTGCTACTGCTGGGCAGCCTGCTGCACCATCAGAGGTCACAGATCTTGATCATAAGCCAACACGAGTATAGATTTCCATTGACTTTAACAGGCCATGATTTTGCACACATCATTTTAAGTCTAACATACAGACAGTATTTCTCCTTTCTTATTTATCTTCAGCAACATTTAAAATAGATTTATCCTGGCTATGTAGGCTACAGAAGATTAATTTCAATTCCCAAAGCTTAACGAAAAACTATTAAATGCTAAATCAAGTATTGAAACCATACTTCTCAGACAGATTTCATAGACGTATAGCATTTAATAGCTTAAGAACTCTATTTCCTCATATTGAATTTCTGTTTTCTTTAGTTGTGGGAATTAATTAGCAAGAGCACAATAAAAGTGAAATGGTAACCATTACTTAGGCAGCATTAGCAAACCAGTCACCCTGAAGTGGCATTTAAACCACTTTCCTTTCTCCCTCTGAAGCAGGAAGTAATTGTTAACAAGGCAGCTATAACTTCATGGAAAGCTTCATTTTTTAATACACCTTTGGGTACCACTTGATTGTTTTCAGTGCTAGTTGAAGACATTTAGGAAGGATAACTTTAAGGAGCTGAGAAATCCCATCTTTTTGACTTTACAATCACCCTGCCTGTGTGCAGAGCCATGCAGTTTAAATGTAGATCAGTCCGAAAGATAACTTCTCCTGCAGGCTCAATTTCACATAATTTTTCAAATAGCTAATTTCATTACTCTTTTTTGTTATGTTCTGCCAGGTTGAGTGACCTTTGCTAATAATCAGTTATTTTTTAATAAATTTACTACCCTATTTAATTAACTTTTTGTAATACTGTACCAGGAGTTATTGAATGGATTAGCCTGCCCCAGCTAACATGTTTCCCTGCAAAGGAGGTAGAGGAGTGTGGAATAAGGCTTGCTGCCACACTGGGGCAAAAAGCTGAAGAGAAATTTATCAGTCAAATCAAAGTTCAAAGAAAGCCCTGTGTGTTAATACAGACAGTATTTAGAGAAATTGTGTGAGTCAGTCTTGAGAGGGACAAACACCAAGCTGCTCCATTGATGTTTGCTTTGTTTGATGTATGTTTTAATCTAAATGGGAAAGTTTTGCCTTCCTTTGTGACGTACAGTTGTTGCAATCTCATCCTGGAGGCACAGAGTGTGTAATTGCCATCTGATGCCCAGAAAAAGTTTGCTTTACGATAAAAATAAAACGAGTTTGATAGAAGGAAACCATTCCCCCACTACCACTGCCAAACTGGCTGGGAGTATCCTCCACAATTATCCTCTGCTTTCCCAAACCAGGCAGTGTGGCTTCTTCTCTCTTAATTCAGTTCAGCACTAAGCTTTGATTTCGGAAATCCTATCATCATTGTGGCTTGTAAAGAGAGCACAAAAGTGAGCAAAGCCTGCTTTGAATTAGAAAATTACAGAGAAACACTGCTAGTTAAGAACAATGTGAGCTTGTGATCTTTTTATCTTGGGCAGCTAGATCCTCAGCACCAGCCAGACCATGTCCAGAGAATGGGAACAAGGGAGGTTTAAGCCACCCCCCTAGCAGGGAGCTGAACCCAACCTGCCAGGCAGAGCTCACTGCAGCTCCTCTGAGCTTTGGGTGAGCTCCCTTCTCTGCTCAGCAGAGAAAAAACGTCCTCTGATCTATCTTCAGGTTTCCCACTGGTTTTGCACCTCCTGCTAGCACAAATCCAGGAAGTTAAGACAGAAAATCTGGCTGCTGTCTGAATTTGCAGCAGGGCACCAGGGACAGCCCAGCAGAACACTGCATCCAGCTCCATCCCGTCAGACCAGGCATGGAGAGCACTGAGCAGCCACAGCCTCCTGGGAACCATGGGACAACAAATCAGTCTCATCTGAAGCAAAGATGTGTCTGCAGAGGCAAGCATCAGATAAATCTATAGTCTTCTCCTTCCACCTCCTCCCCCGTAGGTAGGTGATGTAGGAGTTCACAGTCATATGCTACTTTCTATTAACTTTTCAAAGAAAGAAACCATGGTAACAGAGGAGACCAGGTCACAGCAATCTCATTCTGAACAGCTGACATTAGAAATATCACCTCATAGCACCTGCCCTTCATGTCAGTCTTGTGCCAAAGAATACAGACTTGCATTGTAAAAGTGCCCAAAATGTTAATACAACCAAAATGAACCTTCATTTCTTTTTGATCAAGATATTATACAACAAACAAACAAAACCAACCAACCAAAAAAAAACATATCTACTGATGTTCTTTTAATTTGTGTTACAAAAATGGTACAAAATCTTTAAAACAAGAGTTTTCGTTTCTGTTTCACTGTTAGTACCAAACAAAATCAGGAAATCATTTTTAGAGAGATTTAGATTGTAAGATTGAATTTATATATTAGAAACTAAATTTATATACTTCAGAAGCACTTGAAACCTTGCATATATATGATTTTTTTTACAGCTAGACCAATAAAAGAAACTTAACTATGCAGATAAAACATTTCCCAAAAAAATGGATTTTAAAGCTTAGCTTTTTCTGTACAAAGAAATACTAAAGCCCATCATCATTCAGTTGCAGCTGTACTCACACTGATGACTGCTCTTCTTGCTGAATCTAACAATAAACTTTTGTTCTTTGAAGGCAGCTCAGCCCATATGCTTTCAGATTTTATTTCCAGTTAAAATATTGTTCTCAGAAAATAATAAATTAATATGTGTATAGTACAAAGACAAATAATATGTGTATATGTGGGCTGTGCTCTGAGTGAGATATAGGTGTACAAAAATAATACATGCACTTTTACTGTCACAGTATCCACCTTTAGCCTAGGCAAGACCAAGACAGCAGAGATGTTGTTTAGTACCTGAGCCACGAGCAGAATGGCTTCTCAAGTCTGCTCAGCCCTCCATGAAGACCCATGCAAATCCAGTGTACGTAGACATGACCAGGGATGGAAAAGGCATCACACTGTTTTGGGAGGCTGTCAAGAAATGCACCCCAGTGCCAGACTCTGCATTCACCAGAGTTACAGTCATGGACTAAAATCTTCATCCCTGGAAATTCTGTGGCTTGATGCTTCTGCTGCCATGGTTCACTGAGGAGTGCCAGCAGCTACTGTCCCTAACCAGAGACTGAAGCATCCTTGGCAGTGGGGCAGCTGCCTGTGTGCTCTGTATACAGCAGTGCAATGATGCTGACTCAGGTTACATCCAAACAAAACAGCAAAAAGTACTGGTGCCATCTCTCAGAAGCTCTGATTTAACATCCCATACCCAAGAGGGCCCCTGTGCCTGTTATGCTGTGTCTGCAAAGCCCACAGCACCTTAGTTTAGGTAACAGGAAGTGCTGCTAACAAAGGCCACAGACAGCTTCCCTCTCTGGCAGGGGGATGCCATTCTGTCACAAACTGGATAAACAGGCTAGAGGATCATCTGGACAGCCATAAAGACAACAGGATCTGTCCCAACCATTCTACAAAATACTTAGCCACATGCTAACAGGCCAAATAAATCAAGTTGTCCAACTTTCCCTCCCAAATGATGCTCTGGTCTCTTCCAAAGTCTCCAAAATTAATGTGAGTTTGGGTTCAGAAAATCAGCGTGAGACAGATTAATGCTTGCACACAGGCTTGCATTTAACCTGTAATACAGATGTCCCCAGCCATGTCCCCCATACCCAACCGTGTCACTAGGTAATGGGGAGCTTACATGTTTGAGAGGAACAGCAGATGAAGACAAGCACAGCAGCAGCCACAGTCACCTGTGCAGTCCCACCTCTGACAGATACCTGCCTTCATAGGCCAAACTTCCCTCATGCTGAGCTGGCCAAATTAAGGCTTTAAACTGGCTTAGCTGATCTTTGGGCCAGGTTAATGTTTCTGTGTGCTAAGTGCCTGAGATCCCTAGGCAGCTGTTCTTAATGCCTCTGTGGACAAGCCATGTTAGATAACTAAGGGATGTCCTGAAACGCTTCCTATTGCCAGAAGGCTGTGTATATTGCACCTGCAAGCTTTCTCAGGGTCTAGTTGAGTCTGAAGCCACCAGCCTTCCTTAGATAATGGAGTTGCTTCACTCACAGTTCCCAAACCAAGCCCTTGTCTATTCCATTCACAAATTCTTTGAGCAAGAAGCAGGACACTCTGCTCCTTGAACTCAAACAGACCAGCTGCAAACTTGGCCATTATTCTTTCTGAAGCCATTTGAGACAAGTGCCTAAGAGCTAAGAGACTACTCCAGCTGAAGCACAGTAGTCAGGTTATCTGGACATGCATTTAATTAAAGACAATCCATTCCCAGTTTTAAATGGAATGGAAGGCACCCATTTGAAGTGTGGAGACTGAGGCCCATGCCCCACTCTACCAGCTTCTAGATGTCAGCAGCATGCATGGTGCTTATTGCATCTTCCATGCTGTGAGGTAGAGTCACCTCTCTAAATCCCTTCCTACCCCAGAATGTGGGATAGGTTGTGAGACAGAGAGGAGTCAATCTGGTCTTACCAAAGAATGCCTTCAAACAGGTGAGCATCCAGGCCTAGAGCACTGCTGGAGTCCTTATGTAGGTCTATAACCCCAAATGCTGTTTCTAGCCTCTAGATGGTTATTATTTTAAGTCACCGGTGCTGGGAAGTTTAGCTTTTTCACAAAATACTGACTTCAGTGTAACAGACCCTGTGTGCAAAATATCCATGCTGAACAGCACCCATGACTAATGTAAGCTAAATCACATCTCCTTAAATGCCGAATAAAATTTAGGAAAGCCCTACTTCAGCAACAGCAGTGGAATTGCAGTCATAGATGTCTACAGATTAGCTCTCCAGCCATGTATATGGTAACACAAACCAAAAGTAGCTGAAAATTTGCTCTTGAATTCTCCAGATGAAGAATGTCAATTTAATTGAACCCAGATGATACTACTAAGGAAAAATTCTCTCTGCTACAGTGCAGACCATTGAATGCTGCACCCCCCGGCAGAGACAGTCTGCAGGAGATAAGGAATTCTCTTTGCTTGAACTTGGCCACTTTTCTTCCCTACTGTGCTGAAATCCATGGCCAGCCAACAGAGATGTAAGGAAATTTCCCTACAGCATAACAGGATTTGACAATCAAAAAAGTAACATAAACACAAGTTTCTGACTCCTGGAGGTACCAGGAATGCTAAAGCAGTGATGTCTATCTCCTTACCTTTATGGCAGTACTGAATTACAGCGAAGGAGGAACATGTGGGGCACTGAGAATTAGAAACATTCAGACACTGCAACTCTTCTCTCCCAGTTCTGTCCCCAAATACTTTCTGCCCAGTAGAGCTTCCCAACTTCATTTACTTGCACAAGTAGGATTAAATCCCGGAGAACTTCTGCTGGATTGTTTGAATGGGAACAGCTTCACTGGCAGGGCATAGAGACTGATGAAACCCCAAAGCAGGTGGGTTTTTTTGCAGAATTAAGGAAATGTGGTACAGCACATTGAGAAGTGTCATGCGAAAACCTGATTTTAATCTTAGGATTAGGGTTAGAGAAACTAAAAGACTCAAAACTTACTCTGACAGAGCTGTGATGACCCAAGGATGAGTGAACCAGAAAGAGGGGTGCATTTGGCTCACTGGTGACCTGACAGACTAAGGAAGCCTTTTGTGGCTCTGGGATTGATGTAGCTAAAAGTATTAGTATGCATCCTGCAGACACTAAGGAGGAAGCAGCTAAAAGTAGAATTGAGGGGCTTAGACTGACTCTGAGTTACTGAACCCCTGTGTGGGTTCTAGGGTTAGGGTTACAGAGGCAAAACTGACAGGTTATTGTGGTTGCATCCTACAAGTGGAGGAACATTATGGGGAGGAACAGTGCATGTGAGGTCCAGGAGCTTGTTTATAACTTCATACGCAGTTTGGTTACCTGGACATACCTCACCTTGAGACTATATTTTGATTTCCATAACAGGATGCCTTAAACAAAGGTAGGGGGTTAGGATTGCATTCTAAGAAACTACAACATGGAGTAAGTCAGTTCTTGCTGTGTCTTCTTCATTTAGGAAGATGGGAGCAGGATCTAGATAACCAAAAAGCTATCTATCCCATACAGAAAACAACAGTGCAAGCACCAGAGCTCTTGTTCCATCAAAGTTCTCTGTTCTCTGCAGTACTGAAGAATAACAAATTTTCTGGCTGCATCTGGATCTGCAAAACCACTCTGCTCCCTCCAGCTTTACTCCAAATTCCTACCCAAAGCCAGCCTGAAATGCACTTTAGCAGGAGTTATTTCAGAATCAAACTAAGTTTCTAAACCCTTCTATTATCTGTGTCTGCCTTTGCTGCCTGTAGCATGCAATGTGGCACATTAAGACCTTGACCCCAAAGAGAGGTGGATGGGTAGCAGTACCTCCCCTGAAATCATCACAGAAGGGCTCTGGGCTGCCAAACTCCTCTGCTCACCTGAGCCCTCAGAGCTCTGCAGGCACAACAAGAAAAACGTGTTTAGCTGCTTCCTGCTCCTCATCCCTCCTCCCAGCCTTGTACAGCCTGGGATGTATAGAGGGACAGCCTTCTGCCCATCACTAGGTTTTCACCCACAGCTTGACCCTGACACCACCTCACAGGGAAGACATTTGGGGCTCACAAGCATTCCCTATCCATAAACTCCGAAATTACCAAAAGGCCACACCTACCTGAAGTCATACTAAAAGGATCTTGTCCCTCAAATACTCATCTTCTCCATGAAAACTTCTCAGCTACAGAGAAGACATCAAGAACACATTGTTTCACTTCTCCAATTTAGCATATTCCTCTCATGGACCTCAAGGATAGGAACTTTTCCTGGAATATGAAAGTCACCAAGTCATACACAATGATACATCAGTGTCAGCCTCCATAGAAGAAATCTCCTTTCACAAGACCTTGTAGATGCAGAGCAACCTAAGAAAAATAACTCTAAATACATTGGGTTCTGCACCCCACAACCAAGGCAGTTATGTAGAAAGGACCATGCTCTGCCTTACGTGAGTGCCTCTAAATGTGTCCATTCCTGCCTTTTTAGGAGCTTCAGGATGTAGCAAGGACAGGCCCTTTGGCTGCCTCAGGTTCTGTCCCTAGGTCTAGCAATCACCCTGACAGTAGTAAATATATTCTGAGACAATCCCAGCCTTTAGTCCATATGCAGATGTCTCTCTTACACACTGTACCCTGCATAAAAACATTGTCTGGATGCTATATAGCCCCATATCCTAGTTGTAATCCCATCCCTAACATCATAACTCCCAGGGGACCATAAGCTACATTAAAAGCTCTGATTCCCTTCAGTATGATTCCCCTCCCTTTCTCACTGGTCTGTGCAAGATACAGCTAGTAGAACTTGTTTGTCTGCCTTATTTTTTCTGACTCTAACCTGAAATGTATTGTGAAATGAAAATATATAGCAGGAGACAACCCCTGAATTTTATTGCCTAGGTTTTACAGGATTCCTCAGTAAATATGTCTTTAAATGCATTAACTTCTTCAATGAAAAATCTATCCCTAATGTGATGCACAGCACACAGGGACATCCCATTCCTGAAATCAGTTAAATCAGATAAGTGAAAGCAGCCAGACAGGTTATTCCTGTCACAGCCTGAGCAGCCCAGAAATGTAGGGAGAGGGATGCTTTTAGTGGGGCACTTAGATCAAGATTTGTGGAAGGTGCCCTGAATACATTTAAGACTATGGTTAGAGCTGCTTAAGGAGTCCTGAGCCTAAAGCATTTCAGGACATCATTACTGCAGCATCCTGCAGTGGCCAGACAGGGAGATGGGATGTGGGAGAGCACCCATAGCATATTGAGCAGTGGGTCTCATGTTTAAACTGCATTTTAGGTTGGGATCAGGGTTAGGGTTAGGTTTAGGACTGGAAAATCTAAAGGAGGCAGTGTGTTCTCTCTGTTATAGCCTTGTTGGTAGGCTCAAGCCTTGTCTAGCACTTCAAGATATTAGCTTAGTGATACAGAATCTGCTGTATTTCAAGTAATAATTAATATAACACTATCCAGGGACTATAAAGCAACAGATAAATCTGCTGCTAGGGCAGGTGGAAGCCTTTTGCAACCCCTGACAAAGTGACTTGTTGCCCTGGGGCATGGCCAGCTAGAGCAGGGGCAGAGGTTGGTCTCCCTGTATTTGTGTTCAGGCATTTTGTTAAGGACACCAAAGGGTCTTCAGTTAAAGATGTCAAAATTTGATGCTGTCCTTTATTTTAAGGTCTCTTTTCTGAGTATTTCATGATTTATCTGAGTGAAAGCCAAAGAATCCAAGGTATGCAGGAACCTTTTGATCACTGAATGCCCCAGGGACATGAGAGCTGGGAAGAGTCACAGTGTGTGTGGGCATCAAGACGGAATATTCTCTGTTATGGAATCTTTTGTTTCCCGGTTGTGGTAGGATTGAAGCTGGGGTTTGGATTAGCATACGGGAGTCGGCTGCTTTAAAAAAATACCAACTTCTGATGGCCTCTGTCATCGGCAGAGGAGGAGGGCATGCTCCTCAAATGATTAATTGCTTTGTCTGGGGTGTCTTCAATGGTGCCCCGATGGCCCCAGACAACCCCCTGTGGAGCAAGTCTCCCCCCACCACCCTGTCTTGCTGCAACCTCCAGAGCAGGTGCTGGAACCCCCTGAGCAGAGCAACCACTGCAGCACGGTGGGAGGCAGAACAGGACATGGGCCTCCAGACTTAGAAAAGTCAGGAAGACAGCAGCAACACACATCCATTGATGTGATGAAACAACATTTGTTTCATCACACCAAACCAGGGAAGCCATGGTACCCTCCTTTCCATGGCATTCCCCTCTGGCTTTCTGCCTGGTGCTGATGACCACTCCTGTGCTCCCCTCACTCCACATCTGCCTGTGGACAAAGCATCCTGTGTTAGACATAAATTTCTGGTTCTCGCAGGTCCACAGGTAACCTTCATAAGCAAAGAAGCAAAGAAGCATCCAAATTAAAGACAGACGTGTTTCAACAGGGGAACTCAATCTGATTCTGAAGGTGAAAGATCGAGTTTATTAACTAAGCCACCCACCTCCCCAGGAATATTACATGAATTAAAACCAGACTTCCTGGTGTTATATATGCAGCGGCTGTCAGCAGCATAAATTATGCCTGAAGAGGTTTTTTGCTGTTATTTCTGGAAAATACAAAAACTTAAAATTCTTCTGATTTGAGAATTGCAAAGTGTTTTTTTTTTTCACTTTATGTGGACAATATCCTGTCATCTACTTACCAATGGGCAGCTGCAGCAAGCTGCCTCATAAGGGCACAAAGCAGATATCCAAAGGCTTACAAGATTTGTCAATAAAAAGACTTTTTTTGTTTTTTAAATAAGAAAACATCTTTTAACTGGCCATTTAAAATGAGATAAGATGCTCCAGCTACAGTAATTTCTGAGGCCAACTGATAGGATAAAAATTTTATTTAAAAGCAAAACTTGAATTACCAGTTCCTCTACAATCATTAAGGGCTTTAGATCCAAATAGTTTATGGCACGACTCAGACAAACACTAAGTGCAGGAAGTCAAAATGAACAGCTGATCTCAAATATAATCAGTGCTAAAAGTTACTACTTGGGCTAGAAGAGCTGACAGTTCATCAAAAACACAAGGGTCAATGACCATAACACCCATGATAGACAAAGTTTTAACTAATAAGAAGGAAATGACCTTCCCTCCAGTAGTCATGCTGGCTGACTAAGCATCTGTTCACAGAACTTTCTTGAAAGGAAGCAAGCATTATTGACTTAATTCAGTTCAAGCTGAATTAAAACTGAGTTTTAATCAGTGGTATTAGGCTACGACAAGTAAGTTCCTCATTTTATTTTTTGTGTGATCAAGTTAGCACATGTGAGCTTTATCATATAATAATTTTTTCTAGATTCCTCACCAGTGCTTAGAGTAAAAGTTAGCAAGAATAAATGTAAACCCTCCCATCAGAGTTAATTTAGTAAGCTGCTTACCATGGCAAAGCTCACATGTAGTTTTGCACATGACATGGAGCAGAGGCCATAAGATGTGTTGAGAGCTTTATGGAGAAAAAAACAGTGATTGACAGTAATTACTTGGTCCTTTCTGGAGGAATCTTAAAATTTAAACCAACAATCTACATTTTTTTAGCTTTTTATTTTAAAAGAAAGTTGCTGATCTACCCAGCTACAGCTGGGTGAATCAATATTGAGTCACTGGGTGGATTAATTTTACATGTGTTCCTGTGAATTATCTGGCAACACAGCAACCCCCAGAAAACTTATTGGTTCATTAATACTACTTATTATTATTATTTGAAAACGGTTCTTTTGTGAAAGCATTACTCCAGTTGAAGTGATAAAAGCCATCGTGAGCCACAGAAACCACCTGAACCAGGGCATGTTAGAGGTACAAATGCAACACCAGCCTGACATACCAGATCTTTATAAAATCACTCTCCCATTAAATGTCAGGTCAGTTTATCCTCGTATATATTTCTGCACCTTCTTTTTGAACCTCACTTGGGGCACCTGGGTGAAATGTGCCTCCCTTACAGTCCACCTCCCTCAACCACTCAGCACCAGCATCCAGTCAGGGGGAAGTTTTAACACATGGAGCATTTTTCTCTCATCTGTAGTTTTGTGTTTGAAAATCCACTTACAGACTTACCTCTGGATGTAGAAGTGTTTTGTATGCAGGCAGATATTAAAAATTACTGTGAGCTCCCAGTTTTTATCCTCATGGGGAACTTTCTGAAGTTGTGGTGATGCAGACTGAATGACACCATGCACAAATTCAGTGTGTGAGGGTGTCCAGCATGCAGGGTTATGCACACAGAATCACAGAATCAAGAATGGTTCAGGTTGGAAGGGACCTTAAAGATCATCCAGTTCCAATGCCCCTGCCATGGGCAAGGACACCTCCCACCAGACCAGGTTGCTCAAAGCCCCATCCAGCCTGGCCTTGAACACTTCCAGAGAGGGAACAGCCTCAGTCTCCCTGGGCAATCTGTTCCAATATCTCACCAACCTCACCTAAACCTACCCTCTTCCAGCTTAAAACTATCATTCCCTGTTCTATCACTACATCTGTGAGGATCATATACGAGCTTTCCAAAATATCCACAAGTGTGCACTTCCACTTTTTGGACATGGCTGTGGGATGCCATAGAGTTTCAGACCCCCCATTTTGACTTGTGTGCACACATGAATACATGACACAGTCACCCAAATGTCCTTTCTCTAAACAAACCTGAGCAGTTTCCAGCAAGGCTGTGGTTGTCTCCTTGCTGGGTGCAGAGAGAGGGCTGGCAGGACCAAAACTTGCAACTCCCAATGCTGTGGTGAGCAAGTCAGAGGCAGGGGGACACAGGACACTGGCAGAGCTGCCTGAAATTGCCGTGAAGGCAAACAAAAGGAAACTGTTGGGAAGTGCCAAGCCCGGCGTCCCGGAGGAGCCGGCCTGGTTTGCCAGCATCACTGGAGGGCTCTGTCCTGCAGACACGACCCACACGTCGCAGACAGGAACCACGGCGTCCCCAAGAAGAATATACTCATTTCTTAATGAGGAATTCAGTGATTTATCTGATAAGGGAGCAATTATCTGAAGACAATATCATCATTTGTGGGTAGGAAGCCATCCTCCGTCACGCCAGGGATGTGAGCAAACACAGTACATCTTTTACTTTGGACCAAGTGTTCCCTTTAATCTAGACTGTGGCTTCCTTTCACAACTGTAACCAGTTTGCATAAAGCTACCTTTCATCTGGTTTTCTAATAAATATGTTTTTTAATTCACAGGGGGTCAGATGATGGTGACTACTTTCTGCAGGAACGTGCCTGAGCAGATATATAATACACCTCCTACAATGTACCTTAATAGAGAATGAGCCCTACAGGAATATATCATAAGAGTGCACCTCAAATGCTGCAAATTGGCCGTGAGTGCCCTTCCCTTCAGTCTCACCCCAACACTGCCCTGCAGGGGTGGGCTGCAGGGAGGTCTCAGACATCTGATTTCTCCTGTAGTTGTGCTCATTCCCCTGTTTTCTCTTGGAGAATGCTATTTAAAGTGTTTACTTTCTCCAGAGGAAAAGGGTAATGCTCAAATTCCTATAATAATCTGCTCCAAAATTCTTGAAAAGGGAAATAGTTTCTCCTGCTGGGGAAGCAGGAGCAGTTTTAGAGTCCATTCAGCTGGCATGCACCCAACCATCAGCACATGCAAGGTGCATCTTGATAAATTGAAGAAGTGTAGCCTGGATGATTGGGTAGTGAAGTCGACTGGGAGCTGGTTGAAGGATAGAAGCCAGAGAGTTGTAGTCAATGGGATGGAAAGTCCATTTGGAAATCTGTTTGTAGTGAAGTCCTTAAAGGGTCAGTACTGGGACCAGCACTATCCAGTGTATTTATTGATGACCTGGATGAGGGAATAGAGTCCACTATCAGCAGGTTTACTGATGACACAAAGCTGGCAGGGAGAAATTCAATATATTATAACAAGACCAAGTGTAAAGTCTTACATCTGGGAAAGAACAACCCCAGGTACCAGTATAGACTGGGGACTGAGCTGTTGGAGAACAGCGTAGGTTGAGGTTGCTGGTGGATGGAAGGGTGACCATGAGCCAACAATTTGCCCTTGTGACCAAAAAGGCCAGTGGCATCCTGGGTGCATTAGAAGGGGAATGGTTAGTGGGTCAAGAGAGTTTCTCCTCCTCCTCTACTCTGCCCTGGTGAGGACGCATCTGGAATAATGTGTCCAGTTCTGGGCCCCTCAGCTCCAGAAAGACCAGGAACTGCTTGAAAGAGTCCAGCACAGAGTGACCAAGATGATTAAGGGAGATTCCTTATGAGGAAAGGCTGAGGGAGCTGGGTCTCTTCAGCTTGGAGAAGAGGAGAATGAGGGGTGACCTCAACAATGTTTATAAATATGCAAGGGGTGACTGCCAGTAGGATGGAGTCAAGCTTTTCTCAGGGGTGACTAACAATAGGACAAGGAGCAACAGATATCAACTGAAGCATGGGCAGTTCCATATAAATATTAGGAATATAATTCCATATAAATATTAGTTTTCACTGTGAGGGTGACAGGGCACTGGAACAGGCTGCCCAGAAAGGTTGTGTAGTGTCCTTCCCTGGAGACATTCAAAGCTCATCCAGACGTGTTCCTGTGTGACCTTCTATAGGTGACCCTTCTCTTGCAAGGGGATCTTTCAAGGTCCCTTCCAACCCCTAACTTTCTGTGATTCTATGATTCTATAATCTTCATCTCCTTGTAGGCTGTAGATAATCATAGTCCTTCATATCAGTATCTATAGGTGGGCAGACACTGGAGACCCTTCAGGTGAAGAGAAACATTCACTTCCTTGAAGTTCAGCATGCATTTAAATTACTTGCAGGACTAAGAGGGCTCACAGAACCAAGCAGAACCAAGTCACACCTGGTCATCATCCCACAGTTAAACTTTTGGTCCCTTTATAACAATGCTGTAGTGGTTCTTAAACTGCTTCAAACTACAGAGAACATAATCCTTAAAGAACATAATTCAGATCCCATTGCTTCTGATGCAGATCATTTATTCTTTATCACAGAATAGGACTATACACAAAGCTAGAATAAAAATGGCTTTGAAATAATCTTTAATAAATATATATACTTGCTGATGCTTAAGAAAAATCCCCACCATCAGATCTTAATCTCTTCCTGTAGAAAACAAAGAAAAGATTTTCAGTGCTTCGCCTGTTTTCTAACTGCTATTACCAACACACTGGCATTAATTTAGAAGAATCCTGTCCTGCTAAGCATGACTGTCCTTTTTAAAAAACAATAGCTAGAGGCAACTTACAAGAGGCTCAAAGAGGGTAGAAGGAGAGATGGGGAAAGAAGAGAATTGCTTTTGTTTTGATCCATTGCCCTCACAGTTTGCTAAATCCTCTTTGATTTAGCTTCTTAGACTGCTTTCACCATCCTAAACAGCCAGAATGACAATGTAATTTCTCTTGTGTCAGCATTAGTACTAAAATTGAATCACAGCTACCAGTGTTTCCTCTATTTTTTTTTTTTTCAATTATATGCTACGACATATCTGTGATACAACTCCATAGGCTGCAGCAGAACAGTTGTCCAGACTGGCCAGTATAGATTAACTCTGATGCTGGGCCTTCCTCCCGTGTCATTTCCATGTGTTGGAAGAACAGGATATCACAGTTTGGACCTCCTCCTGTGCCTGATGTGGATAGTTTGGCAGCCACTCTAGCTCTTAAAATTTGTATTAACTCTGTATTCAGACTGAGATTTTATCATAGCTTAGGGGTAAAATATCACAGAAATATTGTTATTAGCCAGACAGGCAACCCAGATCTATGAAATTTTGATTAAACAAGAAAACAAAAACAACAAAAAAAAACCACCACAAAGGCAAATTCGGGCACTTACATAAACTCAGAGTAAGATCATATGAGGCATGGCCCAGAGATGCAGTTTGTCCATATCAGGACCCACAAGCCTTGGAGTTTCTTTTTCACTATTGCCACTGTGAAGCTTCTGGTAGGGACACTGAGCTCCCCATACAGTAGAAAGTAGACAAGATGCCTGTGCCCAAGACCTTATTGCTTGAGGAAAATTAATTGAGAAAAGTCAGTTTTTAGAACTAGTGAGCAAAGCATTATCATAAATGCAAAGACTCTTGCAGGTGTTAAAATCAGCAGTGTTACAGGGATATTTTTTTTCTTGTCCTGAAATGAGCAGAGGTGAGGCTAAAATGGGAAACCTGAAATGGGTCCCTTTCAGTGAAGATGGACAGACTCTTAATGGCCTGGCCAAATACTCTCTAGGCAAAAGAGAAGCTAGCAGGGATACTGCCAACTTGATCCAACTCCCTGCACCTCCTGCCCAGTGCCATAGGTACAAGGAGGGGTGACCAAGACAGTGGCTCTACCACTGCTCACATCACCCATGGGAGAAGTCAGAGCAGGGGTGCAGCAGAGTTTGGGAAAGCCCAGATCCTAATCCCAGGGCAATCATGGCATGGGAAGAGTTCTGTTTTATGCCATGAGCCTACATCATGGAGAATAGGAAAGAAATATGGAGCATCTAAGATAATTTTGAGTGGTTCTAGTTAATGTACAAATTGGAAAACGTTCTTTAAAAGTGCTAGGTAGAGAGCTCTGGGCTCCCGTCTGAGGCGCCTCTTCCATTTCATAGCTCTACAACAAACCATCTAGAAGCAAAGATGAATTTTCCAGAATTTCTAGAACCACTGTGTTCATGTTTTTTTTTCAACCGTGTCCACACTTCAGCTTCTGCTGGCATTGTTATTACAGAAGGGGCTGGGAACAACAACAACATTTTAAAGAATAAAGGAGGCTTTGCTTGCAAAAGACTTTCCCACAGTTGCCCAGTTGGTACAGACTGCCCCAGGCTGCCATTAGGACAGCGTTTTCCATGACTGTAAAGCTTGTTAAAGAAGCTCTTGCCCCTGGCCTGTTGTTTCTTGTGCTGTATTTCAGCATCTCTTTTGTTTGCACCAGTGCAACTGTTTGTTAAACCATGCCATAATGCATGCATCTGTATTAAGAAACCTTCCAAGGACTTGTGGGCTTGAGGAGGGTGTTTTTGTCTTTAACGCATCATATGATTCTATTCTATGATTTCCAAGTCTGGTTGTCAGAGTCCTGCAAACAGCTGTAATGTCATGATGAAGGAGACGGTGAACTCCAGTGCAGGAAGGAAGAATGGCAGCTTGGAGCAGGGATTTTTTTAACACCTTTGTTCTCAGAGAACCCACGTGTGTAACTGCAGTGGGAGATCCCCAGGCACTGCAGGCTGTGCCCTGCCCTGATTCATCCCTTCTGCTCATCCAACCCCCTGTCCTGACATTTTCCCACGGTGGGCTTTGGAGGGCACACTCAGGTGCCATGAGCTGGCTTTTTTCCACTAGTTTTTTCAAGAGGTTTTATGACACTGAGCTTTTATGTTTTTTTATTTTCACTACTCCAGGTGTTTATGTAAAAGGGAAATGGAATTCATGCTTTGGCTTTTGTGATTTTTTTTTTTGTTGTCAAAATCAAGTTCCCCAAGAGACCCTGAACTCTTGCAGGCGCTCAAGCACAGCATAATCCCACTGTAGATGATATCTTTCTAATGGCTTGAAAAAGGATGTCAGAAGGGTGCCAGTGAGATCTTCTCTTCTGTCATGTCAACAAATCATCCAATAAAACCATGCAGGCAGATTTGACAAGGCACTAAAAAAAGGAAAAAATCAAGCCACATTTTCAGACCTTCTTCACACACAGGATAAAAAAGCAACAGAGTGCAAAATCAGTGTATCTCTTTCTTCCACAGATCTACTTTAAAGCTGGTATATTGTCAGATAGATTAGTGATTAAAAGGAAACAGAAAGATGATACTGGCTGGAGTGCAGAGACATGATAGTGAGATTCCACTGCTCATTCATGATGGGTTAATTTGAAAAAGAAAAGACATCTCTCTGAATGGCCCTCATGATAGTCTTGTGAGAATAAGCAACAGACAGAGTGGAGCCCATCTGAGATTTTACCAGTTAGACTCTCTCAGGGCAAAGACCTCATATTGCATTAAAATACTAACTTGAAAAACACCATTTGACCCTTGCAGAAACCATATTACATGTATTAAGCTGGAATTGCTTATAACTTCATGTCATTTTTATCCGTTACTTCACAATTGTGTATTTTGTTCCTGCATCCAAGGCATTAAAGTTCATTAATTCAATTTCATCTTATAAAGCAGCAGCCAAACAGATGCTCTGTGAAGAAAAGGAGAAGAAAACAAAAAGCTTTTTCACTCTGCAGTATGTCATGGCTGCTTACATGGGCTCACAAATCACTGGTGATAAGATGGATGCCTACTACAAACCAAAGACATCAGCCCAAGGAGAAGAAGCCAGGAAGCCAACCCTGTGTGGCAGTGGCAGGAATGAAGTTAAAGCAGTTGTTCCATGTCATTTAAAATCTCCCTATTGGACTCATAACTTTTACTACTTATTCCTACTTGCAGAGCAGTGCTGCTACAGCAGCTGTGGAAGAGGACTGTCCTGTTGGAAAGCAGCAGCAGGCTCACTGGACACTCGGGTTTATAATCCAAGATCACTTGCATATTTCACTAGACACAGAACTGCAGCAATTTTCTACACAAGCAACAGCAATACCCTTCAAAAACAAGCTCACTTCTTTCATGTTTTATCAACAAATGCTGAACATGCTTTTTGCATTCAGAAGAAACTAGATATTTCCCTGTCAAAACCCCTTTGTAAGAAGAATTCCTGCCCTCGGTTAATTCACTGCAATCTCTACAGAGGGAGTCTTGGAAGGACAAATGCAGTGGGCTACATGTTCCTTGATGCTAATATTTGCAAGAGTGGCAGTCAAGTATTTGGGATAGATGATGCCAGCCTAAAATTAGATGACTTTTATCAACTCAAGAAATCAAAAACTCCAGCAACAGAGAAAATTAGCAAATTTTAGTTCTAGGAATGTAATTCACAGCATGCTGTGCTTCCTTTTCTTCATCATACCCTAAACAAACGAGATAAACCCAGGCCATTCACTGCTCTGGATTTCAAACAGGGTTTATTTTCACAAATTTGGGGCATTATTAGAGAAAATGGTTTACCAAAGATGCACAACAAGACTACTTATTCTCTGCTTATACCCATCTATGTGCATGAGCATGAAAGTTTCCAAAAAAATTCAGTTTCACCTTGTTTCCAGGACAGGCCAAATGTCCATCTTACTCCAATGTCAGGTCTCTGACCATAGCAAGAAACTGGTGCTTCTACAAAGATTACAGCAGCTCAAGTATAGAATGATTCTTACGGTGGAGAAGAACCATTAGAGTCTATTTAGGTCAGAAGCAAATCTTATTTAAAGGCTAATGACAAGTTCCAAAACATGAATCTAGGTTGAGGGGAAGGAAAACATAGATTTCTCTGGCTTTTGGAACAGTAAAAAAACATCCGCATCTCAGATTTTTGGGAGTTCCCCTGTAATAAGGAATAAAGGGGGGGGGGGGGGGTGTCTCACAGCCTGTACACACACAATCTGTAGCCCCTGGAGCACAGAACTAACTCATGTATTTACTTGGCAAGAAATGCCTCAACACATCCAGGAAGTTTGGAAGGCAGACTTGCTCATCTTCAGAAATGGCAGCAACATAACTACATTTCTAAGTTTACAAATAGCTGCGCTGGTTCAGTGCCCCATTTTCTTGGCAAGGCCAGGTGGCTGCTGGAACCAGGCTATCTCAGCCAAAACCAGCTAGAGAATCTCTACTGAACTTCAGCTGAACTGCATCTACCTCTCATACCAAAAGTTTTATACATAATATTCAATAAATATCTTTAGGGAACACTTTTAATAAACAGTTTGGTTTGTGTTAGTTTTGGGTTTTTTTGGTTTATATAACCTGTCAGCAAGTATTTTCCTTCAGCACTAACACAAATGCCCAGTGCACACAAAAAAACCCAACCAACACCACAGGAGTCTCTTGGCCTCACTTCTACAATGGATGCAGGACCCTCCCATAGCAACTGAGGTTATGGTCTGGACATTAGGAGACCGGGATCTTTCGGTAGCCCGGCACCAACTCATTGTGGCCTCAGGAAGCCACTCAACCTCTCTCTGCATCACTGTTTCCAGCTGGCAAGTGGAGGTAATGTTGTTTACTTATCTTCATAAAGCGGTCTGAATGATGAAAGTAGAAAAACACTCATCAACTATCACACTGAAACTGTCAAACCTAGGGAGAATACAGAGATAAAACAGATGTTATTGACTGCTCTTGGGAAGATTTCTTAGAGTGATGTGATAAGATATGGCAATGGATGAAAAAGAAATAAAGCAGAAGTTAGTAAAATATTAAGGGTGACAACAAACCAGAGCAACAACAACTAGCCTGTAGGAAAAGAATGTTGCTGGCTTGCTGATGGCTGCAAAATTGGCCAGCTAAATGACCAAGGAAATGTTGAATACACAAAAATTCGTTTGCCTCGAGTGCCTACAGTTCATCGATTTTAATTTAGCAGCATTCACAAGAAGTCATTCTTGGTTTATTCTCCCATCAATTTGTTTGAACCAGTATGTCTTTAAAGTCAACCAAATGTAATAAAAGGATATTTTCCAGCATATACTGTTGCAACAAAGAAGAGAACAGTGGAACACATTTTTCCCAAACCATTTACTAGTCTCCAGGGAGATATAATTTCCTTTCAAAGTGAACTGCATTTCAATTCATAGGACATTTTTATTAGCCATTTTGGACTAAGAAATTGACTGTTCTGGAAGCAGTTCCCTCATTGTTGCAATATCAATTAGTCAACAGAATATCACAAGGTAAAGTGAGAAACTGGTGAGATGCGCATCTGCTGCTGCTCAGCACTTTATAAATAAATAATAAAACCCTCCTCCTTTTACTCAGCCACTTAGATGATACTCACAGCTTCATATCACCATATCTAAATGGGCAACAATTCATTTCTTTACGTGGAATTGTGGAAAAAAACACAACATGAAAAAGTCAGCAAGAGCATTCCCACCCTCACTAGGTAGGAGCATGGTGTGAAGCAGGAGGAGGCTGCCGGGTGCTATGTTAAGACCTCTTCTGAAGGCAAATGCAGGAATTCACATTGGAGTGCAGAAGGGATAAGCACTTCCTCCAACGTTATCACTCCTGTTGCAGCTGGAGGATGCTGACATATTGCAAGTTTTGCAGACAATGTAGTAAATACCTGGTTCCCTTGAGTGGCTGACACAGTACTCTAGGTCACAAAAGTTGCTTCCAATGCAGGGAAAAATAATAGAAGTTGAGGCTATGACAGACTGAGTTCTTGAGAAGAAAACCAGTGAGCAAACAGGAGGTAGAGCCTCTGGGCTCACCAGCTACGTACACTGAGCCTGCTTTGTGTAACTGCAACTGCACAAAACCACCACCACACACTGGGGATTTGGGCACACAGTGATGTATGTACATTATGCATTGGGGGTTGGTTGTAGTTTCCTTTCATACTCTGTTTTGAAAGACCTTACTATACTGGACAGTTAAGGAGTATAGGAAAGTTCACAATTAATGACTAGTTGGCCGTTGCTGCTTGCTTTCATATTCATTCCTCTTTTTTCAAAGAAAGATTAGGCACATGCTCTGTACAAGAGTAATGTAATCAATGCCATGTTCTGAAAGATTAAACTGCCCCTTTGTCGGGGAGTATCAGAAAAATTAATCTAAAAAACTGAAAATATTCCTGGGCAGTGGAGCATATAAAATATGTATTACAAAGGCCATAAAGAGGATGATATGAAACCTTCACCACTGCAGACTGGACTGAATCACCAGTATTCTTGTGACATGATACAACATGATGTATGACTGTTACCAACCAGAAATCTGATTAATCAGCTTCAAGTACAGTAGCTTTTTAGAGCTGTATTCAAACGATGAGAAAGAATTAAAGACCTCGGCAAAGTTTCACAAAGCAAATTATTTCCTTTTAATTGAAACCATAAGGGCACATTTTAAGCATATTATTACATTAATAGATTGTATTGTAACACTCAAAAAAATTAAAAAAAAAAAGCATGGAAAGACAGAAGAGAAGTCCCTTTTCCTCATCCTTCCCATTCTCAATGTGGCATTCTAGCAAGTTTTTGGCATGGCAGCATATATTAATAATACACATCTATATGGGAATCATACGCCACATTTTTATGTTGTAGTCTTAGCCAGTTTCCTTCTTGTAAAACATCCAAGGTTTCTGCTAGAAGCTTTATTACAAAAGATGCATTGTTTCCACTGAGTTATGTACTAAGAACAATCAGGCAAAACTGTGATATTAACCCTAATAGAAATGAGACATCCCCTATTATTTGCTGTTGATGAAACACTCTGATTTGAAGAGACTGAAAAGAACTATGGCTAACTTCAGAAAGGTAGGGAAAATTGTATCAGTGTCTGTGTCTTCACTTTGCGAGCTGCCTGGTCTTAAAGAGGTCCTTAACAGAGGCAGAAAGTCCTGACAGTTGCTATGTTTTGTCCTTTGGCCCCTTGCATAGGGGAAGGAATGAGAGCTGAGGTGTAGGGCTAGGCAAGCACTGTAATGGCATTTTGCCAGCTGGGGACACAGTAACTGATGGTCTGCAAAGCACACACTGACCACATGAGATTTTTGTTGTTTCCAGTTGCTGGATGTTATGGAAATAAGCTCAAACACTTGACATAGTTTCCGCACATCAGTTTACCATTGCTGTGGTTTCCTCAGGTATGTTCTGTGATCACAGATTAAATGTTCTGGCCAGTTCTAAGTGGAAGAGCAGACAGCAGGGCTCAAGCAAAAAATACGAGCGGAAGCACTTGCGTGCATGTGCGGATGAATTGCAGGGGTTTTTTCCACTCAGCCTATAGTATAATGTTGTTAAGGGGCTTCTCACAGGAGAATGGACAGGAAAACAATATGAACAGGGAAAATGTAGTCAGGCAATTGCTACCCCTGCAGAGCTGCCTAGTGCAGGATGCAGCAGGTCAAGTACTGCAGCATAGACAGGTCCAGGTGCCACACATCAAAAGCACAATCATTTCTTTTCTCACATAGTTCTTTAAAAAATGAGGGGTTTTATGCTATTGCAGGTAATATATATTATTAAATTGTTTGCTTGCTAAAACAACAACGGTACATTGCTTGTCCTCATAAAACTGTTAGCTTGAACTTGGCTGTACTGTCAGAGTTGTACTGTCAGAACTGGCTGGGAAGGTACCTCTCCCAGCTCAAAACAGGAGAAATTTCCATTTTTGTGAGTACTTCAGGATGCAGAACAGCATAAAGAAGTCATGCTCTGCTTCATAAGAACTAAAGTAAGAACACGTATATTTAAATAAGGTTGTCACATAAAACTAGACTTCATTCTCTGTGCCCAGCTACTCAGATCAGTTTTAAGGAGAAAGTTCCTTTGTATTCAAAGAGGAAAGGGATGTTAAATAATAATTTGGATGTACCCAAAACATCTACTATGATACTGTAAGAATTACAGCTAGGATCCAATTCAACAAGTTTTTCAACAAGTTTCTGTGATGCTGTGAAACTATCAAAAATACATAGTGGTTTTTGAATACACAGGAAAAACTGGTAAGCAGAAAGTTTAACAAATATTTAAGCAACATGCTTTGCTAGTGAATTTAATTTTTTTCCCTCCTTTTTATAGTATGATTTTAAATTTTGACAATCCCTTCACAGCTAGTACCTATGACATCCCCAAAGCACTATATGAAAATCATATGAATTATCTGAATTGTGTTAGACTGTAATTGATTAAATGGTGTGCTCATTATCTTAGTATATACACTTATTAATATTTTATTCTGATGGTGCCTTTACTGTAGAACTTTTTTTTTATAGTGTAGTTTTAGAATGAAATGCACACATGGGTGATAGCTGAATTATGTAGTACAGAAAACTGTTAACTGTGACTTTTGGAAAAAGTATTTTGAGAACAGATTTTTAGATGCTGCAGTGGCAGAAAAAGATGAGTTCAGAACTCCATCTTTAAAAGTCTGCAATTTTCTAGGCTTAATACAACCCATTCTACTTCTGAAGACCTTTACGTAGTCCCCTCCCAGGTGATGGTAAAGGCAGTGGTGGAGGAGAAGCCTTCCCATCCCCAGCCTCATGTAGCAGCAGCTGTTCTAGAAAACAGCCTTTGCAGAAATTCCCCTCACAGGGAGGAAGATGATGTTGAAGCCTCCCTGCACATAGAGTGACTGTTTACGGAGGGCAGAATATAATTGCCAGCAAATCCCATGACTTCTGCCCAAAGCCCAGACTGATATCCCAGTACGGTCTCTTCAAAGTGAAAAAAAAAAAAAAAAAAGGACAATAAACTCAAGGGAGCTCTGAGATGGGGTGCCCAGTAAGGCACCCCAAGATGCTGGTCTCAGGAATCTTTGAGCAATAAATAACACTACATCAATTCTTCCACTTTTCAGGCTGCAGAACCACCAAAATGCACTGAAAGATGGACATTACCACCTGGGTATTCTAACTCGGTTAATAAGTAGGCTGAGACATCCCTCTGGGTGGGGTGCAGGCATGTTTCAGCAGGAAAGCCATTTGGGGCCTACCATGGCTCACTCTGTTTCTCCTCTGCTGTGCACAAACCAGAGCTGTTAGGGAGAGAAGTGGGGCAGGCAGGACTATGCAGGCAGAGATGAACAATGCCTTAACAAGAACAAAAGCAATTTCAAATCCCACCAGTTTGTAAGATTACTTAAGACATTTGACTGAATGTCAAAAATGTTTCAATGAATTGTTTTGCCACCCAGATCTTATTTCCAGGCCCTTTTTTTAAAAAAAAAACCAAAAAAACCCACAAAAAAACCCAAACAAAAAACAAACAAACAAAAAATATCCCAACACATGAAAAAAATCCTGAAACTTGGCATTTAACTATTTAATTTCATGTTTCTTCAAATACATGTTTAGAATTACGTTGTGCAAGAGTGACCCAAAGCAGTAATACTCTCAGTTGCTTAACTCTAATTTAGATAACTACAACTCCAAGTCTGGTTTGGACAAAAATTAAAACCTCACGTACAGCTTCTGGAGCCTTCCTGATGCCCCTGTTCTGCCCTGACATTTTCACAAAGGGCTGCAGGCATGTCTCCCACACCTATTTGGTTCGTGCCCAGAAGTGATCACCTTTCTTCCAAATGGATTTGGTCTGCAGGGTGCTGGCTTAAATCAAGTGTGTGATACTGTGTGTGCAGTAAAGAAGCATGACAATGTGATTCACATGCTGCCTACAGATTTTCCACAATTTTTTTGGATTATAGGGCTTGTTCTCCTTCATATTGTTTGGAGAAACTCTTAAAATAATGATTTGGTGTATGCAACTGGTTTTTCCATTTCTGTCATTAAAGCTGCTTTCAGGACCATGCTGAAATTGCAACAAAAAGACTTTCCCACATCGCAAATCACTGTATTACTTGGTGTGCACTATATCAATAAAAAGATTAGCTTACTTATAGGAAAAGGATGACAAAGTCCACAATTGTCCAAGCCATAAGAAAAATGAGGTTCTGTTTCAACTAAACCATCTAGTAAGGATGTCAGATTTTAACCCTCAGCTCCTCAGGTACTCTACAAGGCTCACAAGTGGATTTTATCTTATGTGCAGCGTTAAATTAGTGCCATTAACCTTGTAGGTCAGCTCTTTGAAGTCAAGGAGGAATTTTGCTATTGATTTCCATGGAGCCAGGTTTTCATATTTATCTCCACTGACTATTTATTTCAAAGTATCAAGAAAATTTTGTGCTTAGAAATCCTGAAAAAAGAAAAAAGCAAAACATAAGATTGTGGGAAGAAAGTTTTCCCTTTTAGTGTGAACACAACATCTACCAGCAGCATCCCAACTAACAGCAATCTGTGCAGAGTCTGAGACAGCCCTACAAGAACCAGCAGAAGTATTTAAAATACTTACAGGAATCAATTCTAATGGCTCTCCAAAAGTGGAGAGACAAAGCAACAGACAAATAACTGAAGTGAAGTAGAAGCAAACAGAAGTGGGACTGGGGGAGGGAAGAAGAGACTAGACTTAAACCTGGAATTGTGCTGTGCTGAAGAGATGAAGCAACCGCTGTATGTGTTCCTATTCAAATCCAGGTTTTAAGGTTCATCAGAACAAAATGAGCCAGGTAAAGAAATTTGAGAGAGAGGTAATTCGTATTTTATTCCCATTCAGTGTAAAGGAAAAAGCACCAGGCTCTGTGATTTTATTAGCTAAGCATTTTAAGGAGTGCCAAGAGTTGATAGCAAATTTCCAAAAGGCCTGGTTTCTGTCATGAACAAATCATATTCTGTAAAAAGAGAATAGGCAGCAATGAGAAAAAATACCAGGAATGGGGAAAAGATACCTGGCCAGGGACTGATGACAGTAAAGTGCACACTAAGAAGCTACTGGTGCAGGGTTTTCCTGGACTGCAGAATGGAAGAACCACAGCAAACCAAGAAGTAGGAATGGGCACTGAACTGGCACAGTGCACAGCAAACACAAGAAAAAATGATGGCTACTTATATCAGAGAGTTTCTGATCTAACCATACTTTTCAGGGATCACTTCATCCAAGACTCTATTCAAAATGCTCAGGGATTGGACTTGATGACCTCTAAAGGTCTCTTCCAGCACAAACCATTCTATGATCCATACTGGAGCCAAAGCAGTCATGCTGCCCCTATCCCAGCACGAGTCCAATCCAAGCACATGACACAGCAGTTCTGACCAGCTCGAAGTAGTTACACAGATTCTGATTTCTGAATATAAGGGAAAGACCTGTTTCCAGTGAGCATGTGAAAGAGCCTTACAGGATGCTCAAGAAGGCCAGCATACAGTCTCCTATTCCTTCTAAAGTAAAACAATTTTACAGCCCTTTTTCTATGGTATTTTTATAGCCCCTGGCTCATTTTTTGATTTGTAACCAAGGACTTGAATTTGTTGGGAAGGGTCAAAATAGAAATTCTTATTTCTCTGTGGACTTCCTTCCAGGAAGCCTACATAAACCCAAGTGGAATTCATTGTTTTAATGAGAAGAAAAAGAAATGGCATTTCAGCTGCCCATGGGGAATCCTTGCTGTGTAGTTAAATGCACTGCATGACATCAGGGCCTCCTGTTCTTTATTTTTTGTTTAGAAATGTGAATATAATTTTTTTTTTAAGGATTAGTGCCCCACTTCAGAAACAGTGATCAGAGGAAGCCCTGGGCTCTCAGAGCAACTGCATATGTTGAAGAGGAACAAGGGGCTGTCCCTTTTCCTGGATGCCTGATGTAATTTGGGATCAGATTTGCTGAAATACCCAAGCACACAGTCATGACCCAAGTAAAATACTAGAAAATCAAAACCCTGTCATCTCAGGTGCTTCAAATTTAGCAGTTTGTCTCTGACCTGAGCCTTTATGCTTTCACTTCCCAGCTGGAAAATTAAGCTACTCCTTAGTAGGAGATCATTTTGTTCAATCCAAATCAAAACATCTTATGCATATTTACCATCTTCATTTAATAAGAAAGTATAGGCAAATGAAATATTTCATTCAAGTTCATATTTAACATGGCAAAATGAAAGAGCTCCATTTTTCCCTCTACCCTTTTACTTGGAGAAACTTCCCTGACCCAAGCACAACCTAGTGAACTGGATTCAAAGGTCTGAACAGCAGGATTTTCGCTGTTGTTGATGATTTTTTTTTAAAATATTATTTTTAATAAAATATTCCATGTCCTGAAAACTCTTTTCAAATAGGAATTCTACATCATAAACATTTAATTTAATACTGCAGGTAAGATCTTCACATTAATACTACTAAAATACTAAATACTGTTTTGTTCAGCAGGGACCTTCTGGAAAAAACAATAAAATACAACTATCTGGCAGCATCCTTGTGACACTGGGGCAGTCCTCAGTGACAGCTGGGCTCAATGCATGGGTTTTAACCAGATGAGAAAACACAGCAGCAGTGGCAAGCTGCTGGCCCTAACGCAGAAGAGGGAAGTGGCAGGACATGCAGTGCTTTGGGTGAGGGTGTTAGATGACTGATGTGATCTTTGTTTTGTTTCTCAAGGGAAAGATGCCTTAGCCCATTTGAGCAGAGGATGACACCTTCTGTTCCAGGCTGCCTTTTTCCTTGAGCATCTGCTGACCACAGCCCTGGTTCCCAGGACCCCATTGCAGCACCATTCTGCCTGATTTGCAATCCCAGAAGCTCCAATCTGGATCTTCTCTCTTCATCTTTCTTTTTCTGCTATTTCTCCTGTTATCTAGCTACCCTACCTTGTCCCTAACCAGTCCCTTTAAAGGCAGGGTTTAGCCCATCCCTTAAAAATACAGAGCTCCCCCTAAGATGCAGAGTGTTGAAATTCAGGAAGAGAAAACAAGGGAAGGCAAATGGTTATGAGAACAACAGCAAAAATGAAAGAGAAGGGAGCAGCCCTTGTCTCTCCTCTTCAGGCAGAGGACTAGCACAACAACCCACATGAGACCAGTGTCACAAAAAAGTCCAGGTATGGCTGTTTTCCAAGAACATACTGTAGCAGCCATATCCACAGCAGACGGACAACACCCAAATAAAATATTTGTGCTGTGTGTCATTGCTGTCCTTTCTTGAATACTTCCATTGTCCCAGAGACATGTACAAGGTCTTTCCTTCTCTCCATACTTGGCTGCCCAGCTGAACCCCCATGCTTTGTCCTGCTTCCAGAGTCATGCTCAACACAAAGTTTGTCCTTTCACTGAATTGTAGCTCTCTTAACAGCAACCACATGGCACTGAATTTCTTTCCTGCTTTTGGGGGCTCCCCTTCATCAAGCAGCAGCTCCTCTGGGGTGGGATGCTGTGAGCAGGGCAGGACACGGGCATGGAGGAGAGTGCAAGGTCCATGAGGGAGGGCTGGGGACTGCTGCAGCCCTCCTGCCATCCCACACACACCAGACAAGGCATGGGGACACTGGAGTGTCAGGAAAAAGAATGACTAGTTTGGAGTTTGTTTGCTTGTTCTTTCAGGAATCAAAAGAATACATTTTTTCCACGACACTTTTGCTAAGCAAGCTGGATTGGTTTTGAAGAAACAATTATTTTAGAGACAACATGCCAGCTTGAGGCAGGAACCAGCAGGGAAAATTTCTGCACGAACAGTTAAAGTTACAAGCATGAAAACCAGCCCTGTAATTAGGACCGGGAGGCGTCCAAACAGGCAAGTGCCTGCAGCCCCCACTTGCCTGCCCAGCCTCACAGGGCTTGATATCAGCCTGGCTCTTACTAATGTTTGACTTGGGGTATTTGTTCCCCCTTGCCTCATGCCTACTTTCTTAGAGACTTTTTAAGGGAGTTTATCAATGGCTCTTTTGGAAAGTCAAATATATTATGTCAGTTGGTTCCCAAGCCTAGCTATTTAGGCACATTTTTGAAGAATTCCATTAGTTTTAGTAGACATGATTAGTTTTCCATTTAGATATAATGCTCCTGCTCTGTGTAAAAGTGATATTTACTGATGCTATTTCACTTCTAAGCTAGCAAGGTTTTCTGTGTTGGCAGCGTGTGAGCATGCACACTTTGGCAAGGTTCAGTGCATACAGTGATGAGGGCATTGTAAATACCTAGACAAATTAATAATGTAGCACTGAAGAGGAACACAAGTCGGTTAATATTAATGCTAATATCAAAAGCATCTAGAGCAGCAGATGAGATAGTTTTTCTCTTTGTCAGGAATAAAGGGAGATCAGCAAGGGCCAGGTATAGATTGCATAACTTGGCTTTAAAAACACTAAATAATCTGAAAAAATGCCATTCTAGTTCCTCTTTAAAGAAATAATCAATGTTAGTTCTCTCTCTGAGTTAGTAAAGAAACTAGAGTTATGCCCACAAGCCAGGGCTGTCAATTTATGTTGACAGACTTTGATGAATATAATTACAGAGCAGCTAACGCGAGTAGCAGTTGTGGGGGAGAAGTTAAAATGAAAACCTAATACTGGAAAGAATTGATCAGGCTCCTCTCTTTTCCCTCTGGTGCCTGCTCAAAGCTCATTTATTGGAAAGACTGATGGCAGCAGGGAGACTGTGGGACTGGTCCGGGCTCACTGTACAATGCACTTAAATGATTAGGGAATATTGGACACCTTCTCTGGAGTCATCTGTTTGTCCTCCAGTCTGGGAGCTGCCAGCCGAGCAGGGGCAGCCCCTGCAGAGCCACTGAGTGCTGCTGCTGGAGCAGGAGCCCCCGGATCGATGGCCCCACTCCTCCCCTGCCCTGGATAAGAGCTGAAGAGACTAGTTGGTGCATATGTGATGACTAGAATTTAATTATATATCACATTGATTTTCAATTACAACTCCAAGGAGCTGCTTGCCAGGATTTCAAGTTCATGAGAAAGGCCCTGCGTCTCCTTTCTGAATTCTTTTCTCCCCATATTGCTGCACTGTGTGGAAAATTTTACAGACTCTCTACCTTCAGCACTCTGTCTGGGGATAAGCAGCTTCAAAGTTTCCAGTAGTAATGAGAAGATCAGCTCTGTCTGAGACTGAATCTAGTCAAAGCTGGAAGAGGAACTGTAAAGATGGGGAGTAAAATTAAAAGGTCTACTTACAATGGTGATTTTTTTTCCTTGGTATAAGTTTCCTAGTGTAAAGAAGTAGAATCTACCTTCAGTTTGAGGGGGTTTTTTATGCTGGGCATAGCACCAAAGGGGACTGAATCCAATCCAGCCTGTAGAAATAGGAATGTGCGAGTAATAAAATATTCTCGTTTTATAAATCCATCTAAACCTGATCCTAGATCATTATGGTAATACTCAGCATAAAAGAGCTAGCAGGTAGATCAGAAACCAAATGTTTTCATTAAATTCTCCTAGATCAGTTCTGTTTCTTCTTTGAGTGTTCTTGTGGCAGTTAATACCAGAATTTTTAGTAAGACATTCAGCAATATGCAATCAGTATGTCAACCGGATACTGGGTAACTGCATGAAAAATTGAGCTGGATGTCAGGGGAAAATAAAAAGATATTAGCTTTCATTGCTAGGTCTGATATGCTTGCACCAAAATATGGAGACAAAATTTGCCAGTAAACTAACACAGAAATATTTTTAAATTATATAAAATGGAAATTTTCAGAAAAAAAAAATGCGAAATTTTGAGTGGACTAAAAGTTTGATTTGGTGTGTATAGAAAAAACTGAGCAAATAAATAAAGAGCAGGAAAACAGTGGCAATCAAAGGACTTAATCTTGCTGAGACTGGGAATATGTTTTCTGCTGATACAAATGTGTGATGCAGCCATCTCCATCCGTTTTGTGTAAGCTCCACAAAGCAGCCAGGGCACTGGGTACTGCTGAGCAGGGGCTGCCCCAGGGGCTGCAGGAGGGGATACAGCCCCCTCCCTGCAAGAGTGGCCACAGGCTGTTGCCCTGCTTGTCCCTGCATCCATAGCTATACCAGGGGACTGCAAAACAACTTTGAGAAGGTGCATCACTGTACATGTATAGATAGGTGTATGCTATACACAGGAATAAATTACTTGTAAGTTCTGCAGCAAAGCTTCTGATTTTTACAGAATAAAATTTTAACCTCTTATTTCCAGGAAACTGTACTGGAATAGGGATATAACTAAAGTAATTTAAGGTGATGCCGTTCTTTAATAATCCTGTTAACTGCTAAATACATTCATTGTCCAGATCCATTTGAACAGTAGTATTGCTAGAATATTTTTTTTATTTAGATACCCTTAATTTTCTGAAACACTTATATGGAAATCTTAATAACATATCATGTATAAAATCCAGCATTTTTTTCCTGCCCAGTCACAAGCCAGCTGCTTTCCTGAGATGTTTTATCTAAAGTGCAGATACAGTTAACTTTGACTGTTTTGAAATTGCCACCTGGCTCCCTTTCCCTGTTCTCATAATAATAATTACTTTATTTTTATATTATACCTCTATTACCTTCTTTCCAAGAAGAATAGTCTTTGCTCAATCACTGTCTCTTTTTCAAGCTTTTAATTACCCTTATTTCCCTTCCACCTATGTTTTTTTAGCTCTGTTTTATCCTTTTTGATTCATGGGAGAACAGGTTTGCACATGATCTTCATGATCCAGGCACACCTTGGTTTTATACTATTTAATAGTATAAAACCATACTATTTAATGATGATAATTCCTATTTTTTCTCTGCTCCCTTCCTAATAATTCCTAATGTTCTATTTACTTCTTGTGATTGCTCCCTTCCATGAAGTTAATGTTTACACAGAACTACTTATTGGAACTAACTTTCCCAAGGATTATAGAATAATGGAAGAGCTCAGGTTGAATTTGGGGAGGTCAATAAACCCAACAGCCTGCTCACAATCATGAGATACTGGAAGACTCCCAAGACCATCTTTTCCCCAGATTCTCCTTGCAGGGCAAGTACTCCAGCCACCACCATCCTGGTGGTCCTCCACTGGATTCACAGTTACTAGTGCCTTCTGATATTAGGAACTAAAACCTGGACACAGTGTTCCAGGTGTGCTTGAGCAAGTACAGGGGAAGCCTCACTTTTGCTGACCTGCTGGCTATGCTGCACTAGTTATTTACATAGTTATTTACACAGCCCAGTCTCCTGTGCATGTCTTTTCTCTTGTCAGGGTTATAAAGTCCATCTGTCACTCTGTCACCCAATTGCCCAGCACTGAGAGAGCTCTCTGCACCCTGCCAGTCGGGTTTGCTTTCTCTGAGATGATCCCATCAGTGAGTATTTTCATCTCAGTCTCAGCCCTGTTCTCCAGGTTGTCTCCAAAACATCAAGGCATTATGATTCAAGTACCATGACTGCCTGATAACTGAATTTGTCCTATTTAGAAGTTTTGCTACAGAAGCAGCCATACCTTCAGCTGGAAAGATTTATTAGCCTCAGCCTTTCAAAAGCCTCAACACCCTTAAAAATATTTAGTGTTGTCTGTCTCTACAGGCTGCATTTTTGTTTTAAAGTGGGGCAAATCAACACATAGAGCTTGCCTTTGTAGGTAGCCCCACTACCACCACCGAGAAGCTTACAATAAGGAGCATTATAGCTGGTGGTAGATGCACAAAGGATGGGGTCTTCAGCACTAAATCTTCGGGGGTTGAGTTACAGAGTTACAGTAGTGACACACAGCACCTGAGTGGGGGAGGCATGAACAATAGAAACATCTTGTCTGTGTCTGAGCTTCTGAACACCACCAAGATCAGGTACACAAAGTTCACCTAATCAACAGGGTGCATCTGTAGAGCTGACACATGTGGCTGTAACAGATACTGGCCCTTTATGTGAAGGTGAGAAAAATTCTCAATAGGGAGGACTCAAATGCAATGAAGACAGTTGTGCTGTCACCACCACTGCTTCAGAAGCCTCTGTTATCTCTTTTGCTTCTGTTTCTCAGATTTCCCTTGAAAGCTCAATTGTGTCTTTGACATGGGGATGCTTGAATGAAAATGGAAATGTCCAGTGTTTAGAGCCAGAGGTCACTTGAATACTCTCAGGAGATAAGTGACACAAAAAAGGAAAACATAAATTAACTTTACTATGAGATTAAGAGCACTTTCATGATTCAGATTTTGTTCTCCTGATGACTCCCTCCTTTTAGGCAGGATTTCCTGAAGGGCTGTGAGCAAGGCACAGCAGAGGGACTGCAGCATCATCTCCTGAGGGAGAGTTCTCAGCATTTCAGTGTTCACCAGAATACTTTCTCAAACAATCATAAACCAAGGATTAAGAGGAAGGATTTTAACAGACAAGTAAGACCTTGATGCAGTAGGCAGAAGGATGTTTTTGTACCTTATCAAATAGAGGACAGGCTCAGGATACATCCTGAGAGCTGTTGTGCTTAGTCCTGCAAAGAAGAGCAGCTCTGCAGTACCAGCAACACACATGTATCAGTAGTATAAAGGTTAGTCTTAAGGATCAAAATTAATTAAAGGCAGGTCAAAATCATAAACATTTGTATTTAAATCCATGGGCTCTTGCATGTTTGCTGCAGAGAGGCTGCTGGGGTGTAAAATGTTCAGATTACCTTTTTCCCCACAAGCTCAGGCTTTGAAGGTTTGCTGCACTTTGGAAACAAGGTCCCAGATGTCACAACTTTTCATAGCCACCTTCTGTTTTGAGTTACAGCACACTGCCAACAACCATGTCTGCTGAGCCTCCTGTTCAGAGAAGCAAAGTGTATTTCAGAAGACCTTGGTTCTTCTATAAGGGAACTGCTCAATTCTGTTCAAGGCCACTGCTAGAATCTCCTGTGGTGAGAGAAGTTCCAGTTTTAAGATGTAGGAACACGAACCCAGCAAGCACCAGCTGATTCATCTCATCTTGACTCTCCTGAGCCTCCTCCACCTAAAATGAACAGGATCAGATCCATCAGATTAGTATGGTCAGTAAGTTGTCTGATGTAGACAGATTCAGACACGCTCTTATCATCCTGTGACTCAAGGAGAGTGGTCAGTACACTGTCCGAGTGCTTTCAGAACACTTTTCCGTCTGTTCAGTGGTTTCTTCTCCAGTGCCAAAGTCCTCCTTAATTTTCAAAATCTTAGGCTTGCCTCATCTACTGAGTCCCCAGACACTGATATTTTTCCAGTCCTTCTGCCCTATGTCTGTTCCCTGATGTGCTCTTTCACTACTTCTTTTTCTTCTTCAGTTATCACCTCTCTGAACCTGGATCTCAAAATACATCCTCCCTGTCTCTGTTCATCAGAAATTTCTCATTGCGTGTTTCCCATTTCTATCACAGTTCACTCAGCCTATATATAGACTTTCTGTAGTGTACAAAACTTTCTCCCACTGCCCATATGAAAGTTATGTTACCCAAATTTTTTCCTGCCTACTCCTCACTGTCAAGTTTTCCTCAGGACACTTTATTGGGAGGATGCTGTATAAATCATTTATTGTACCATATCCTAGGGAACTGCCTGGTTTAGTGTTATTAGTAGAATTGTTAGAATGAACAATATTATAAAGAGGTTTGATGGGAATTGCAGAGGCCAGGTTACAGATCTACTCACATCAGTGAGGAAGACAAGGAGTTTGTACTGTGGAGAAGGAATAGGTGACTGCCTCCTAAAAGCCTCATAAAGGATTTCTCTTTAGCCTTATTTAATTTGAAATAATAATAGGTTCTTATAACCCAGACCTTTGTGTCCGTCCTACAGGCTAATGAAAATTTTAATGTACCTCTTGTCACTTTTTACACTGAGTATATCAAGTATATCAAGAACCACTCTTTTTCCACTTTTTTTTTTTTTTTACTTTGTTTGACTGAAATCACTGTATATCTCAGGATACAGCCTGCATGTGCTAATCACCACAATGAGTATCATCAAGAGAAGATACTACATGGAATAAAAAAGGCATCATTGCAAACTACCATTACCAAAGCTGTGACACCAGATTTCCAAGGCCAAGATTGGAAAATTGATCTACAGTCCTCATGCAGTGATTGGCTGAACAAAACTGAACAGAAACCCACCTTGAGGAAGAACAAGGCCATAATGTGCTCACTGCAGCTGACAATTTTTAATTAGAGTCAGCAAAGACCAAACTCTGTACTGTTCTCTGAATGCATCAGATACTTGTATCTCACCTCATCCGTGCACCAAGCCCTACAGGGTTCGGCAGTGGATCCTGATGGAAAGGAATAAAGTTCTCCTCCATTCCACGAAAAAAAAAACTGTTTCACAGAGCCATGGTCTCTGTTGCATCCCAAGGTACTCTGAACTAGAGGTCCTTGTCCATAGGTGCTGTGGCCACAAGGCTTCTCAACCATTCCTGCCAACAGGCTGCCATGCTTCAAGGTGAACAGCCTCCATGAAAACTAGAAGGCATCTTTATCAACTTTTTTATGAGCCTCTCTGCCTTTATATATTATTTTTTTCACTGCAGGAAATGCAGAGTCAGGAATCAAGAGCCCACATGAAGCTCAACCACATAGTAAAAGTGTTGCCAGAATGGCTGGAGAGGAACAGCCTGAAAACCTGACATGACTGCACTGAAAAAAGAAAAAAAGAATTACACTTTCTGTTTTTAGGAAGCTCCGCAATTTTTCAGCCTGATTCATGTTTTTCTTGTGAGAGGCTGAATTATTTGGGAAGGAGACAGTCATACTGTCTTGCACTGGGCAGCCAATAGCTGCACAGAGGAATGACTGCTCCTCTTTGGCTGTATAGAGAAATTTGAGTGCCCTGAATCATCCTGCAATTACACGTCTGCAGTGGGGACTGCAGAATGCATGTGATGTTGGAATATTTGTTTCTGACAAAGCCAGGACAGTTATAGATCTGAGGAGCCTCACTGCCTTAAGAAATTTACTCTTTAGCAGTGCACTGCTATAGGTAGTATCTATTGATGAGGAGGTAGTGGGCACCCACTGAAGGTGTTTTGCCAAAAAGTAACAGGCACGTGCCCAAATAAAGTATAACAAAATGGTTAAGTACTTTCACACATACAGAACAGAGCCTCTGTTCTGGATTTCTTCATATTTCTTCATACTCCAAAATCAAAACCCCATCTAACACCACTGACAGTTTAGTGACATGGTAAATTCTGAGGCAAGACCTGAAACCACTTTTGTGACAGACCATTTTTATATTTTCATGTTATGTGGTAGGTGCGAAGTGTTAAACACTTGCAGACAAATTGTGTGGCAGAGCTAAGAGTTGTACCCAGGGCTTTTCAGACTCTAATTGGACCCTTCTCCACTTTTGTCTGGTACATGGTAGACTTTTGCTTTCAGTAGCCAGTTACTTTTAAGAAATTATTTGGTGAGGAATGATGGAGGATTGTGGGTTTGTGGGCTGAAGGGTCAGTTTACCATAAAGATGCATATATACAGCTAAAGTTCTGCAATAGACACCCAGCTTTGAATCCTACCCTGAGGAGGTGGCAGAAATTCAGAAATTACTGTGGTCTGGTGGTGACCGAAAGTTCTAAGGAAGGAAGAGACAAGAACTAGAAGAAGAGCACAGCTGGTTCCAGTCCTGGAGAGTAGCTTCAATGGGAGCTTGAGAAGATTTTGCTTCCAGGGAAATGCTGATAAAATCAACATCAGACATCTGAAAGCTTTAAGATCTACCAGAGTGTCAAAGTATAATAGTTATTGTTTGAAATTGTTCTTCTCACTGATTTACAATGAGTTACCACAATGAATCCTGACCATTGAAAGCATATTTACTTTTCATGTAAAACAAACTCCTTACAATAATGCAATGGATGTTTTAAGTCACATTCAGACATTATCTTGCAGGAAACTATCAATATGAATTAAATTAATTCTCTGCCCCTGAATTTCAATGAGTCTTTTTTTAATCTCTCAGGAAAAAAAAAATGTTATGAAAAAATTTATTTTGGGAAATAAATTAAGAATGGATTTTCTGTACAACTGAGAGGTGACATTCCTGGTTCATTTCTGAGTGAACATTGCTTTTTCCTGCCTTAATATTGTAATTATCTTTTTTTAGTAAAAACCAGCAAGGTAAATAGGCACACTGTAGCAATCAAAGAGAAGAGCTAGAAATGATTAGTAGACTCCACCAACACATACACAATGGAAATACAATGAAGAACTGAACCATGAGCATTTAGAGTGTACAAGCCAGCTTGGTGCTTAGGAGCATTTGTGTTGTAGAAATAAACAGAAGCATTGTTTATAGCAAAGCATCTTGGTTTTGTTGGGCTGTGTTATTAACAGATAGCTGGTTTTACTCGGATGAGCTCTGCTCCATTGAAGCTCCTGAACATGCAGGAAGCGGGTTTCGGGCACAAGAGAGCTAGAGAGGGGATGGCTCTCTAATCTCTATTATCCTGTGTTTCTTACAGGATATTGAACCTATTATGCCTCATTTTTGTAGCTGTATCCAGCCATGTCTATGAGGATTGCACTCCTGATCCAAATCCCCCTCTAGAGGCTACCTGAGAATCACCTCTAGGATAAATTGGATAGAAATGGTTCTATTTAGAACTGGAAAGGTTTTTATAGAAGTCAGTTCTCTTTTGGGAGGGGGGTGAAGTTTCTTAGAGATGTCCTTTCTTGCCACAGAAAACAAGAACCACCTCACTCACCTTCCCTGGCACTCTGACTCCCTTCTTTTCCAAAGCAGGAGGGAATCCCACAACATGTAGCTGTTATTTGCATTTTCCTTTCCCTCTTCTCTGCAGAGGTCAGGAAAAAAAGCTTGTTCCACATGAAGTGATAGATCATGAAGTAGCCTAAGACAGGGAGAGCTTCCATGGCTCCTGCATGGTTGCCCTCCCACGATGTCCGATGTTCAAGCAAGAGGAACGGGTCCCATCACAGCAGCCACTGCTGAGGATCTGGAACTGATACCAGCATTGTGAGGGGGAAAATCACTCACATCAATTCTGCAGCTTCTTTTCCTGCTCCAGCATCAGAAGGGATCCTGATCTTCCAGTCAGCTCTGCAACACAGATACATTATTCATATGCTGATTTTCCTGCTCTCTTCAGGCAGTTTGAGGGGCACTGTTGCTGACATTGCTTCTGTAAGGCTTTCTAGAACCCAGGTTTTGTGGATCAAAAAAGCAAGAACGTGTATTTTTGAAGCTCTACACATCTTGCTTTCAAGGACACAGAAAGACTTCTCTACAGAAAGAAGGAAGAGTTAAGAAACATAAAGGCTAATAATATTAACAGATGAATATTATTTCCACGAGCCATTTTATACCAGGACTAAATCTGCCTGCTTTAAACAAAAGGAAAGAAGCAAGCATCTCTCCCGAAAATTATTGTCTTCATATAATGCTGCTGCACTGCTAAGTTGGGAGGCAAAGATGGGTTTAGTGGATTGTCAGCACTCAGGTCCTCATCACTCCTGGGTTCCAGGGGTGTGGCAGAGGTGGCTGCTGGGGCTGCACAGCCCTAGGGATCCCTACTGGAGAGCATCCTGGAGCCACCTCAGCATCACCCACTGCAGTGCTCTGTCCTCTTTACTGTCAATGACCTGTCTTGCTTTGCTCTTACCATTAGTCTCTTGTAGAACTTTGACAGAGCCCAGGCTTACTCCCAGAGAGATAAAAGTGAAAAGGTTACACCTGCGGGTCAGAGGCTAAAAGGCAGATAAACCACCCTGCCTGCAGAAGTCAAATCCAAGGGAAATCAAACCAGGTCCCAAGAAAGGGTAGCTTGTAGGCTTAACTCCAGTGGGAGGATGCAATTGTACCTATTTTAGCAAACACACTCCCCCTTTTTTTTTTTCCAACATGGGTTAAGAAAATATATTTAAGCACAAAGCAAAACAAACTCATATGAAAATCCCATCCTGCCTCCTCTCTAATGGCTGATTTAATGGAGGCTTTTGCTCTACAGGTTCATTTTTTCATTTCTTACTTAGGGCAGAGGAAAAAACATTTTTATGCACAGGAAAGACAAAATTTGGTGTTAAATGTCTTCCTTTAACCAAACAGGAGCACAACTATTCTTCTGTCTGGTGATTCTAAGAGGATTTCAAACAATAAATCAGAAAATGTCAGCCTTCAGTCAGACAAGTTAATGAAGGGCATAGTGGCAATTTGTGGGAGGGAAAAATAAACCATGAAAAGCAAAAACATGGATAATACAAAACATATGTAAATGAGGGTCTAATAAACTTCTTTAGCATAGTTTGCAAGAAACTATTAAAATTTCTATAAGAAGAAAAGGCATGTTGGTGGCATTCCAGCCAGAGTGAGCCAGATGCACAAGCATCTGGACTTTCACATATTGACCCACAGGATGAGAGAGATATTTTGTTCAGATCCTATTGGATCCCTTCAGGTCACTTCTCCCAGGGCAATCAGTGCAACAAGGGTGGCTGAGGTTTGTGTGCGTGTGTGTGTGAAGCAAGATCCCAGGGCAGCTCTGCAGAGATGAGGCCTCCCACACAGAAACTACAAATCAACATTTGCAGAGATGGCCCCTGTTGCTCCAACATAAACATCAGGAGATCAAACTTCTGCAGTTTCCCTTCTTTTAGTTTGTATTTCTGCATGTGCTGCTAAAACCAGGCAATTCAGAGGATACTGTATGAAAGTTTGATGTTTTCTTGCGTTCACTGCTAGTGCCCACAATCTGTCCCTCTTCAGCTTTATGCTCACAGACACAGGCCTCTTTTCCAATAAAAACAGCAAAGGTTTTGCCATTGACTTTTCTGGATTTCCAGCACTTCTCTCCCACTTCGGTTTTTCCATTCAGAAGTTTTAAACCCTCAGGCTTCTCTGCATAAGGCCAACACTATAAAGGAATGAGGAAGTGCAGTTTTCAGCTTAACCAGGACAACTGCTGAGCCATTAGAGACTCATGAGCGTTTACGAGGCCCCCAGAGCACTAGAGAAACATGGACATGATGTCTTACACAGAAATGGAAAATCTGGGGAATGACCAACCAGTTCAAACTCAGCAAAATACTTGAACACAGTACTAAACAACTGCCTCAGAGCAAATAGGAACAACCGATAAAAAGAACTGGTTAACTTGGATTTGTGAAGAACAACAAAGTCATGCCACAGACTCTTCCACTGAGAGAAAAAGTGTTTTACTCTCTGGAGAAGGATCCATGGGTTCAATTTAGAGTTTAATCCTGTGTTTTCTGACACTTCCCTTTCTAAGGACATAAATTTTAAATGAGAGTTCTCAAAAATGGATGCTAAACTGGCTGAAAAACAGAGACAAGTAATAACATTCAGGACATCAGTATCCCACTAGGAAGATACACTTAACCAGAGATCTCCTAGACTTTTGTGTACTATCTTTTTCTTCTAACTTGATTGTGCTGTTCACAGCTGCACCTAATAGCAATGGTTTAAACAAATTAATGAAACCACATTAGACACATCTGTTCTCTCCAGATCTAAATTCTGAGGCAATGAATTACAAGCTTTTCAGGTATGTTCCATGCATCTATGCTAAGTTTCAGAGTAGCACAAGCTCCCAGGTTCCCAGTTTCCAGCTAAGCATTTCCCAACATACAGATAGTCCTTGGGTGAGATACTGCCAGGCTACAGAGAGCACACAGACATTGCTCTGAACTCCTGTGATGGAGAAACTTGTTCTAGCTTATAAGGAAGACTGTAAGAGAGTAGGATATAAATCTAGGTCTCTCAAATCACCAAATCACAGGCTATCCCCCAGCTGTGGGACTTGGAGGGAAAAACATATCTCATTTCAGATCTGAAAAAAGAAAAGGCAAATGAAAAAAAGCAGAGTTGCTTGTCAAAATACAGTTTGCTGCCAGCTCCGTTGTTTGATGTTCTAAGAGTAGTTTTATTTTCCAAGTGATGAAGCTGTCAATCATGCTTTTAGCACACCTAGGATTACCTAGCCAATAGATCTGTACAGTCAAACCTGGATGAGTTTTTGTCTCACAGTGATCAAAATCAGAATCACAAGTAGAAGTGCTCCTAATCTAATGGCTCATAACATATTGTGTAAATCACTGCATTAAATGATAAATCTTCTGAGATTAATTTTCAGCATATAGCTGATCATCAAACCTCTTTTAGGTTTTCTAAGGTTATTCTGAAGATAAATCAATACTTAGCTCAGCTTTGCTGCTGTCTTTCATTGAACACATCCAAAGGACACACCCCTTTTCTCAAACAAGGGGAATCCTCCCTATGGTTTTAACTAAAAATTCCTTATTCCACTTTATGGAGTATTGGTCTATTCCAGGAGAGTTCCTGAAATGAGTCCCATAAACAGTTGCTCAACCCTCTCCTCCCCTTTAATCTCGGGTGCTGACCTGGCCATTCATCCCATGTTTGCAGTGGTGATCTCTGCAAACCGAGTTTCCATGGCAACCCTAATCCATGAATAGGGCTGGCTCCATCGGTGGTCACTTAGGACAGGCTTTGTCCTCCCCGTGTCCTGTCGCTGGCAGCATCAGAAGACAGAAAACAAGTGCCTTGGGTAAACATGACCTAATGAGATCCCCAGCCCTGTGACGGGGGCCTGGAAAGGGAACGTGTGAGGACACCCGCCTCTTCTGGGTTTTTCCACTGAGGACTCCTAACAGTTTCTTGCCTGTTTTAATAGAATGATTCATTTAAATTGCATTTCTAGTCTGTAACTGAATGAGCACAGAAAAAACACAGCCTGGCTTCCCGAGAACTGTGTCTACTGCTCTCTCCTTCCTGCAGCTGTCAGATTGTCCTCTCTCCACAGCCCTGGCTGTCCTCCTCCCCATGACCAAGGGCCCCCATGGCATCAAGCAGGTTTCTTCCAAGGACAAAGGGGTCCCTGGGGGGCTTCTGCAGTGCCAAGAGTGGGGCCCATGCTTACAGCTTCCTTTGGATGTTAAACAACAGCATCCTGAGCCTCTGGTACAAACCCTTCCTCGGCTGACACTGGAAGCTGCCTAGAGGGCTTCTTCAAATGAATTGAACAAGAATTAAATTCTACAGGTTCCCCAAATAGCAGATAACTTCTTTGTATTCTGAACTATCACAGTCATTTCATCAAGCCATGAAAACGATTGCTTGTAAAACCACCCAAGAGGGTAACAGTGAAACATTTCCAGAATATTGGGCTTTTCAGACCACTAAGGCATTAGGAAAAAATGGTACCATGTAAAAATATGCCTGATATACACTGGAGCAGATAGGCCGTGTATTTTAAAAGTATATTCTACATGTTCTTTAAGGTATAATCTTTACTCAGTTCTTTCAGGCTTTTTTTTCCCTTTGCACTAGGATATTAAAGTCTTGCTATCCATCTTCTTTTAACTTGTTATCTAAAGCCCAGCACCAAAGGTGAACGTGCTGGGTACCATGTATGCATATCTGGCCTTCAGGCAGTGTCAGTCACTTCTGTAGCATTGGAAGACACTCAGCCTGTTATTTAAGGTCTGATTTCAACTGTTTGCCCTAACATAACACAGAACAGTTGTCACAAAATGCTGATCATTATCTCCACATACTGCAGAAAACTTATGGAGAATACAGAGGGCTGAGTCCTGTAGTCACTTTGGGAAAAGTCCCACTGCTCCACATAGTTGATATTTTACCCACAATTAGCAGCTACAGTTGATGTATTTATAGGAATTCCTCCGAAATCGAAAACACAGGCAGACTAATAGGATATAAAAGAAAGAGAAAGGAAGTGACTTTGGCCATGGCATTCTTCCACCCCATGCAGCCAAGGCTGGACAACTAAAGGACCCCTGGCCCAACGCCCTGTCAATTACCTTAATCCCAAACCAAAGAGTAATGATACTAAACACTGCACAAAAATGCTTACAAACATTGCCATGGGAAAAAGGAACAGCATTACCCCTACTTTCCCAGGCACAGCTTCAGAAATGGACACATTGACTTTTACAGGGAGAAACACATGAACATGAAAGACACCCACCAGTGAAAATCTTGCACAGCTTCTCAGAATGAGCAGGATTAATTTTAGGGCAAAATCACAGTTCTAAACAAGAATATTTATGAGATTACACAAACACCATTAAAAGAAATTGCAGAGTAATAATTTTTAGAAAGATGAAAGGAGGAAGTGAGGAGGGGGGGATGAAAACCAGTCAAAGTTTATAGTTGAAAAGATAAAAGTTCCTCTGTGTCAATCATCTTGGGAACTTGCTTCAGCCATCACTTGTGCATTGTTTACTTCCCTTAATAAAACAGGGAAAGAATTTTATTTATAAAGTTAGCTAATATTTGGCTTTTAAAGCATTTTTCTTAAAAAGGATCTTTCAAAAGCAAGAATAAATGTGGCAAATTTCTTTCTAAAATATTTTAACTTCTAAAGAAGAAAAACATTTCAAGTCATTATCATCCCAGCAACATTCTTTTCTTCTTCCTTCCCTTTTTTCCCTTTTTCCCAAGGCAGGGAATGATGAAGGGACTAGGGAGTTTTCCTCCCTTGTTACTGAATGAAAAGTTAATACAACTGTGTTTTTAAATTGAAAAAGATTGAAGGAGTTGCAAAGAAAAGCATTTGGGGATTTTATTTTGCAATATAATCCCAGCGTTTTCCTGGCCAGATCTAATTATTAGAGCTGAGGCAAAAGTTTGCTTTGCCTTTTACACTCCAAATTTTACTCTTAAAAATCCAAGCTCAAGAATTTCCTGTGTGGTGTCAGTTGGGGCTTAGCCTGCAAGGCCAGTATAAACCCCCAGGAGACTGACAGCTCGAATGCCTGGCAGTAACAGGGGAAACCTCTGCTGACCCAGAAACGTCCTGGCAATTCCTCTTCAGGAGAAGCACTGCAACACTCCCTCATCTTTGGCTTAGGGACATTGCTGGTGGGAGCAGTGCATACGTGCACCACGGGCATGTGGAAGCAGCTGAGAATTACTCTGTGAAAAGAAAGCTTTTATGGTCAAAATGTTGTGTCCTTCATTTTCTATTCAGACACGGGCATATTCCAGAATCAAGAAAAGGTTGGGAAGTGACAGCACCTAGACTCAGAAAACATATTTATCTCTTTTAAAATTCCCTTCTTCCCTTCTAGGAAGTGCAGCCTGTCCTTCTGCCTTATCAACCACTGGCCTGAAAATGTACACATGTCTTTCCTGACCCAGGCAGGGAGCCAGGGCTCTCAGTGAGCCAGATGGGTGCCTATCATGAGATATCCGCAGACATTTTGTGGCCTGGAATTCAGTGTGAGGGAGCTGTTAGATGCAAACCTGAATCTGAAAGCTGGGTTCACCTTTGCAAGGGCACCAGGAATTTTTGGAAATGCAGTACTCTGGCTTAATGGGCCACAGAAATTTCTGGAAATTGAGTGCCATGGCTTAATAGTTTACCTCCCCCTGGACAAGGAAAAAAAATTCTCTCAGCTGGCCACAAGCTGTGGGATCAATATCAAGTCTGTGATTTGTACACAAGTACTGCAATCTAATTGATACACATGGGCAGCAGATATGCTTTTGCAAATCAGCTGCGATTACCAGGATCCCTTGCAGGACTCAATAAACAATGTCTGGCTTCAGGGCTGCAGAACACACACATGGCTACGCAAACCTCCCAAACAATTTTCCACTCTGCCACCCAGGCTCCATCAGCCAAAAGCTTGTAAAAGAGCATGCGACAACAAAAACAGCTTGGGTTTAGCTGAAAGCCCAAAGCACAAAAACTCATCTAGCCCAGTGCAGTCTGCATTCCCATCTGCTGTAGGGAACCCTTCCCTTTCCAGGTTTATTCTTGAATACTCTTAGAAACAAGAAGAGATCTGCTTTATCTCCTTCCCCAGGATATCTCCTTACCCTGCATCTTCCTTTCTTAGAGCTAAAAGCTCATGGATCTCATGGCCAAGTGTGGCTGGTCAGATGGGAAATTTCATGTTGCCCCTTCCTTCTGTTTTCCTTGGTGCCAGGCACTTCCCCGCTGCCCTGATTACTCGTTAAAGTGTCGGGGAGAGTTTGCTCCACTAACCTCAGGAGTCAGGCAGCATTTCCTGAACTAGAATGATGGTTTAAGTAAGGTCCTTCCACTGACCTCCCGGTGACACCGTGCTCATGAATAACCAGGTCTGTCGCTGCCCCTCATGCTTAATTTTCTCTGAGGAAATCTTCTGTTAAGGGGCAACAGTTTTCCATTTCAGTGTACAGCACTACCCAGCTGCTTGTTATTTCACTTGGCTGAGCCTGACAAGCTAATGGTATGTTTGATTTGCACTACCAGTTCCTGCTAGAGACATCATAACTTTTATTACAGACGTGGTTCTTGTTAGGGACTCAGTTGTCCACAGAAGAAAAAAAAAAAAAAGGCGCATTTATTTCAGTCAACTAACTGGTTAACTCATTATTTGCAGGCACAGCACTGGCATCTAGCACACAATCTGCTGCTTTTCTTCTTAGCATATTTCACTGTTGTTTGTGTGGCAAACAGAGAAATCATTCTAGCTTTTCTTTTGATATGCATTCCCTTTACTGTCCTAAATCCTTTGAGGTTGATCATGTTTCTGATTGCTAGAACATTTGCTGTGAACTTTCTTAGACACTGTGCAGCTAAACTGAGATCAGCTGTTGCCACAGGGAGAAAAAAAAATTGGTACAGAGAGAGGATAAGCAAGAATACATTTAATTGGACATAGTTCAGCATAACTTTTCTACATTGGTTTTACTGCCCAGTGTTGATAAAGATATCAGTGTCTGAGGAACTTAAACATCTGCATTATTCTCACACTGCCAAAAGTACTGCACGTGCCACATAAAACTGATGCGCTACACTTTTTAAGAAAAAAAAAGCAAACCAAAAGGACTAAACTACCCCAGTCCTGCTTGTTTGCAAAACAGAGAATGGAATATTTTAATGAGGAGAGCTCTTGGATTATGCAATCTCTTTCCTCCTTTCTACATAGAGTCCAAGCAGGACAGGGCAGTACCCTCCAATTCTTCCAACACACTTCCAGCACACCAGTAGATATGTCTGTGTGGCTCATACTCAGAGACCCAGATGGGAAGATCCCAAACCTAATACTGCTTACAAAAATTTTGGCTGCACTTGCCCTGCACCTCAGTTTATTGAAAAGGGAATTTGCATATATCACTACACTGCAGCTTTGTGTAAGATGCTCGGTTGGAATACAACATATACAAGCAAAAATAAGCAGGCTCATATGGCTGGCTTTTCCTAGGAACTGTGGGAGGTTTGTTCCATACAAAACTGCCAGGGCAAGATATCCATCTGCAGAATTATCAGAGACTGTTAGTTTCTCATGCAGAATATTCTCTAATAAAGGCCCTTTAGAGCTCCTGAACTCTTGATCCTCAAAAGAGCCAGTCTGGGGACCGTCTCTTCCAGTCTTTGAAGTTGTGGCACTTATAAAGTTGACCAGCACTGTTTGTGGGTTTGTTTTCTTTCCATATCTCTCCTTTTTTTTAAGACCAGACAGAAGATGACATTATTAGGAGGCTGCTCAAAAGCACCTAGTGGTTTAGGGGTAGGCTTTTTATTTCTGCTTTCAAGAAGAAATGAAAGATTGTAAAACCTTCTCCTTTTTTTTCTTTTTTTTTTTTTTTTTTTTTCCTTAGGGAATTACAGCTCACAAAAGTTCTTATAACTCCTTACAGCAGCTATTTTACTACTCAGGGAGGATATTTACTGGGTCACTTTCTTCCTGCAGCAGGCCTCAGTGTTAATAAACGATGTCTGTGAGTTACTTTATGCTCTTCATACTTTATTTTGATCTAGCTGTGTGTTTAAGGAGCTAAAGAGAGTGTGTCTTGATGAACTACTTACACCAGAGCTTTGCTTTAGGCCAAAAAGTAGAAAAGGCTTTTTTTCTGCTATTTTAAAAAAAAGGTTTTGTAGGTACGTTGCAATCTGAAAAATGGGGCAAGCTGCCAAGGTTGCTCTGTGAGTCTGTTAGCTTCTGCTCACTCAGCATTAACATCTGTCTTCACTAAAGTGTTACTAGACCCCCGGAACGCTGCACGGAGCAAGCTCCAGAGGCGCTTATAGAAAGCAGATCTTGGGGAGGGGGGAGATCCACATCCCCCAGGCTCCCAACTAGTAGCACTTTTTCAGTCATATTAAGGCACAGCTTTACACCAGTCAGTTCCATCCCAGATACGTGTGCCCATGAGCCCTCAAATCAAAGACAGCCACAGGGAGAGGGATGAGTAGATTATGCTAGAAGTAATCTGGAGTTGGATTCTCCCTCTCATAAAATGCAGCAAAGTTGTTGTTTTTTAACTTTCCAGACAAGAAGTCAGATGATTTTAGTATTGCACTAGAAGTGCAATATCCCAGGAGGCCAGTTACCCCTAAGCCCTCAAATGAGGCACACAGTCATTACAACATCAAGCTCTGCACTAACACACCCAAAGCAAGGCAGTACCACAAATCTCCCTGGTGAGGTTGCACAGTATCTTTGTATCTAATTAACATCCCTGTTACATGCTACAAAGGAAACAATCTGCACACATGCAAAGTACATGAGTCCTACCCAGCCCTGTTCAGGTTCTTTCAAGGGGGAGAGCGGGGGGAGAGGATGAATCACAAAATGCTCCCTAATGCCTGGTTTGATGTCTTGAATGAGACTTAGGTGCACTCACTGAGGCTGTGCTTGTAGGTAATAATCCAGCAAGCCTGTGAATTTTGGATCACATCCTTGAGGTGAGAGCAGCATCCTGCTCTTCAGTGTGTGCAAAAACCAAAGGAGATGCCAGCATGTGGTAAGCAGCAGCATTTCTTCTTCACTGTCCTATTTTAAGAAGTAAGGTCCAGCTTTCCATGAGCTGACAAATTTCCAGGTTTTTCTTTGTGTACTGTGTGCCTACATGCCCGATTTACAATGAGCAGTGCCTGGATTTGTGGATTTATTGGCTGTGACCAGACACAGGCTCAGTAAGTAAACAGATTAATATGTATTAACATACTGCATTCGTTCAAAGTTCAGAACTTGTGTGCACATGTGAAGGTGGTATTTATCCATGGTTCTTACCAACAGAGATTATTAAAAACAGGATCATGCAGGGTAAGCAGTGCAGTAAAAAGACAACATTAAAACATTTTTTTAACTGAAATATCCAGAATAATGGTTGCCTGATTTAATGGCTCATCAGACTATAGCCCTCGTATAATCTTCAAGGGTTTGGTGGTTTTATGTTGTAACTTGTAGATGATGCTGCAAGAAGTGAGAGTTCTTATGAAATTATTTCTCTATTACCCATAGAAATCAACCCTAAGGGAAGCCATAATGCCTGGTCTACAAAAGACGAAGAATGAGAAATGACACTCACATATTTGTGACCCCCTAATGAAAAAGAGGTCTCAAAACAAAGACAGGGACCTACTAGTCTAGCACCTTTTTTTAAGTTGTAGGTTTGTAGCATTGAAACCTTTGGATATGTTCTGTCCAAACATAGTGGGACAGTAAGTTAACTAAACTCCCATTTTATAATAGCAATAAAAAGCTCCAGGTGTGTGTTAACACTGTCAAAGTGGCGGGTGTTAAGTACAGCAGTATGAGCTGCCACCTCGACCCCCTCCCAGCAAGGTCAAGCAAACCTATTGGCAGGGCTCAGAACAACACAGGGATGCATTGCTGAGGCTAAAGAGGAGAGAGGTTTAGTGTTTGCTGTAAAGAAAACTTCACCTTTTATACTTCATGTTTCCAAAACATAGGAAGAATCAGGAGTGCAATGTTTTTTTATGGGAGGGGCTATCCTGGGAGTTTCCCAATGAAGCAGGGTGCCTGGCCTCTACCCCTCAGCCTGGGGAAGAGGTGCCACTGCTACCTGCCCACCAGGAGCCATCACTGAGACCCTGTTGCTGAGGAAGAAAAAATAATCTTCATCAGAAATTGATAAAAAGGAATTTCTTGTTGAAAATATTTATGAAAAGATTTTTCCAGCAGCTGCTTATTTTAACATTGAAACAGCAGCTCTCTTTTGACAACTTAGTACTTAGTCTTGTGCTAGGTGTTTTGCGTGACATTTGCTTTTCAGGAATAGTGATTAGACTGTCCCTGTTCCCAGCAAACAGCTTCTTAGCTGGACAGAGTCTCTTGCAGAATAGAAATCCCCACCATTAACACAGGCATATTAAGCAGACCTTTTTCTGATTCTCCTCTCAGCCCAGACCAAACTTCGCATCTCTTTTATGGGATTTAGACCTGAATTTTTAAGCCAGGTTGATGATTTAGAATGTTCACTGTCAGGTCTCCTAAAGAGCCTGGCTACGAGAGAGCAGGAAATTTTATTTCTGTCAGACTGGATCTGACTTGACCACAGCTTTTCCATACCTAACGCTGTTTCTTTGCAACCTAAAGGTTAATCAGTGTCTCTTTCCCACTTATAGCCTCCCAAAAAGTACATAACTATTATTACAACATGGAATCAAGTCAACAAATAGATCGAGGCAGAGACATCTCAGATTGTCTCAAGCACTCCCTTGGGATCTGAGAGGACCTGAAACCAAGTGACTGTTTAAAATCAGGTCTTTTCTCAGTCAGGTACTTTTCCCAGTGCAGGTGGATACAGTACAGTGAAGAAGGCAGGCAGCTCAGGCCTGGAAGTTGTGCCTGGTGTTGTTTGCCATGCAAAGTCTGAGGGACCAAGTATGTTCTGAGCTTGCCAGCTGGCTCATGCTTCACAAGCAAGATAAGGCAATAGCCAGGTAGGCAAAGGTGTGTTTGGAGCTCCCTGCATCCTGGTGACAGCTGGATCAAAGTGGGGGTGCAAGTGGAAATGGAGATGCTGAAGGGGCTTAAGGCATTTACAAGACTGGACAAAGCTGAATGTGGTTTTCTAGGATGAGACCACTGTGTTGAAGAACTTCAGATGGAACTCTGGTTTCATGGTGGATGTAACCTATACCAAGTCCATATCTTAGGCCAGTGAAAATGCAGGTCAAAGTAGCTTTTGACATGAAATATCGTCTGGAATTATCATGCAAAGTTTTGTTGCGACTCCATAAATAGCCTGTGACACCATGAGCACCACTTGCCTTTCTTTTCCAATTAAGCACTTCAGAGTTTCCCAAGGTAAATATTAATACTTCAGAAAGGAAATACTAACATGCACAAAATCCTTTCCAACCTCTCTGCTTAAATAGCTATCATTTTTTAGTGAGGTCACAGCATCGTTTTCTATAATAAAAAATAAGCAGGATAAGTAGTTTCACTCCTGTCAAAACTTGAATGCAATTTTATGTTTTTCTTTGACTTACCCTATAAATATTTTTACTACAACATTCAAAGTTTATGGGATCTCTAAGACTTGTAAAGAGGTTGAGTAACTGGAAACCAAAGGCTAATACCTACCACAGGGACTTGGGGGGTTTTCTTAAGCAAGCTATTTATTAATATTAACAAGCTGCATTTTACTGATGAACTGTTTACAAAACTGAGTATTATTTTACCTTGCCATTCCAGTGTACACAAAGCAATGAGGAGGGACAAACCAGTACCACAAAGCCTGACAGTGTTGTTCAATGAATCTTTTCTCAGGTTACAATTTTCTGACATTATCCCTTAAGCTGAGCTTCTGCAGTTGAATTGCTGCTGAGCCCAAGTGCAGCTTGGGAGCTGCAAATCACAGCCTCACTGAGCCAGAGGAAAGCACAGACTTAGGCATTTGTTGTGGATGCCTTTGACAAGCTGTATCCTTTTTCCTGCTCATGAGTCATTCACCAGGAGGCTTTATCTTTTCTAATACGTTTACTATATATAATTATAGGTGCAACGTTATCCACCCATATAAGAAAATGTTACCATGCCTGAACATGACTAGGAGGAACTGTATCACAGGCCAGAAGGTAGATGATCTGCCTACATCCACTGTGGCCACAGAAGAACACGCAGGTTTCAGCTCATCTGCTGGCACAGCTGAGGAGAACTCTGTGTCACAGCTTATTTGCCAGTCACTATTTCATTTCTGCTCCCAAGCCATGATTTACTGACTGAAGGTTAACTACCTCAAAGAGTTTATGCAAGCAGACAACCCAGCCTTTTGTGCAAACATTTATGGATAGCCATTAAACTAATAACTTGGGTCCATCTGAGCAAGGAGTCAAGATATTTACAGACTTCAGCTAAATTCAGAAGAGCCACCTTTGGCTGCCGTCCCTTTTGTTGCCCTGTCTCCTGACCACCTTTAGAACCTTGGAAGACCACCGTGCAACTGGAATTCTGAGGACAGCTGCTCATCCAGGACCAGAGCTGCTCCAGATTCTCTTTCCAATCCCCGTTTCCTTACGTAATAAGGAATTAACAGGGAATAAACCCTTCCCGGACACTAAACTCAGCACTTTCTTCATTACTTAGTTGTAGCTCCCTACCTACCCATGTAGTTCCCAGGTAGACAGGGAACACTTAAAAAATAGGACAAGGTTCTTTTGTTTATTGTTTATTATTAATTAAACAATAAAACCAGAAAAAACCCTAAATCCAAACTACACACCTTTATAAATATATATATACATATATATATATATGCAGTCAGCTTCTTACACAGTGTGCATTTGGGTTTTGTCATTGTCCACTCATGCATCTTCTCAGCTGGTGCATTACTTCATCTCAACACAAGACTTACACCTGAGAGCTCCACTTGCATGCACTGCTCATACCTAAATAACACATGTGGACATTTCCAGATCTGCACGGTCTCTCAGTAGAACACCACAAATACTTTGTGTAGATCTGTGTTGACCCCTTAATGGACTACAAACATCTGACTGAATCTGAGATCCAGCTGCTTATCAGTCACTACTTACAACCTCAGTTATGCAGCAAACATAGCCAGACTTTCTATTTTGTCAGGCTGGATAGCACTGCTTTGGTTTACAGATTCTATTTGGAAAAAAGAACTGGAATGGACTGCAAGAGGTTTTTTAGACTGATCACTTATGCAGTGCCTGCATCATGACTGACATGGATCAAAACTCCTTATAGAACTTCCCAGTAGTGGGATTTTGCCACTCTGCCCCCGTGTTTTGCCACACAGATTACAGTAGAGAGGTCCTCCTTGTTCAACCCTTCATCATTAATGCTTGTTGTATCTCTTATTCAAGGATTATGCCTTCATGCCATGCTCTGATCTGTTCAGCATAAATGCCAGGACTGTGATAAAGTTAATGATTAATTTGAGCACAGTCACGCCCACACGTTTGTGGCCATGCAGGCGGGCAGACTTTGGCAGCAGCTTCCTGGAGATTTTGGTTACATGGCAAACTAAGGAGTCAGAGGAGGAAGGTGAGCAGACCTTAACTTGGTCTTGCTCTGCATGGCTTCCCATCCTAAGGGAAGTCTCTAACAGGGACAAGATCCTGATCTCTCTGAATATGCCAGTCTTTTGCAGTGGCTGTATAGAGATAGTTTAGACCAAGAACTTTGAAAATAGATTATGTCATAGTAAATTAACCCCCAGCATTAACATTGATATGATGCTAATATTTTCCTTTCTTTTGAGATGACAGGTCCTCTTCTCTTTTGAGGTTTGCTTCAGGACAGGAGAAGGCTTTGAAAACACTTCCCACCTTGTATAATCCTTGACATGGGAGCAGAGGATTTTGTTGTTCAGTGGCAGCACCCAGACAGCAAGGTATTGCCCTCCCCACTCTTCCCAGCTGTCCTCCTCCTCGTTCTCTTGAAATGCCAACCCAATGCAGATCTTTGGCACATAGAGATGGCTTGAGCTCCAAAGGCAATGAGAAGGTGAGAAGAGGAGCAATATGGCCGCTGAGCTGGGTGGTATGAGCTGGGGCTCAAACAGTGCTTCCTAGTGAGTAATGTTACCCTTCTTGAACCACGTCAAACTAGAGTGTTATCATTGCATTACACTTTCATCTGGTACCTTCAAATCATCATGAAAACACAATATAAAATTAATAGGATTTTGTGGTAATTGTTCTGCTACAATAAACATTCCTGATATGAAATGCACTGAACTTTCTCTCTTCTCTGGTGCCCATTTTTGAAGGGGATCAGAACAGGGTAGGAGAGAGTAAGAATTGAAAATAACTTCAGAAAGAAAATTATTAAGATTATCTGGGTGACCAATAATTATGGGATTTTATATCACAGGGAAATTAACATTTTAAATATTGGTCAGGCATAAAAAGAGAAGCTCTCAGCTCTTTCCAAAATAAGCAAGCATTTCAGTGCACATCTCCCTTTGCAATTGGATGGCAATGTAGGGCATATTTATTCCTTCTGTTTGTAGGCTTCTTGGGGTTTACATACAGTTCCCCAGATCTCAAGTACTTCCCCACAACGTTCTTCTCCCTTGACTCACAGTCAGCAGCACCCTTTCCACTGACTGCCTGGAGGTATGCATTAGGGTTTTGGTGACTCTCCTGCAGACAGGACTGAGCATGTTAGTTTGGGAAGAAGACAACCACCTCCAGGCTCTCCAAAAATGACCATGTAGGGTTGCTGAGTTGGTTGTGAATTCACTGTTTTTTCTGGTTTTGCAAAGAAGCATTCCCTGCCCGGCTGCCACCATTTACACAGATATGACATTTGGTCAAGATGACCAAGGAGCAGCAAAGGGCACCCAGGTACAAAACGAAGCCAACGGGTATGAAGCAATGTGCTGAGGCAAGAGTAGGAGACCTGCCAAAATAGCAATGTGCCCATAAACTGAAAGCAAACATGTTCCCTGCAAAGTGAAGGTAACCCTGGTCAAGAAGATCTGTTGACTGCAAAGCAGGCCCTAGAAGAAGAGGTTTAGTTTGAAGGCACCTTGTGTATATTGTCTTCAGATTATCCAGTGTAGTGCTACTGTCAGAATCTCTTTGTCCTTTGTACAGGGTCACTGAGTTTGTCCTGAACCTACTGACTTTCCCCTCTTTAGAGTGTATTTTTAGAAGTCAGAAATGTGCCTGGATTTCTCTGCATTTTAAATTCAGGAGACTCAGATGATTCACCTCAAACGTTCCAAAAGAAAACATAAATCTCCTGTGGCTTCACATTGCATATGAAGTGTTTTAAGCCTAGCATAGATTTGGGGGTTTATGTTTGGTGACAGAGTTAGAAAGTATTTCAGTTCAAATTTAGAATACAGCACTGCCTATAACCTCAACCCCAAACTCCACAAATCCAAGTATAGTTCCTTATGGACTCTATCCATACTGAGATAAAAACCTGGCTGCTGCCGAAGTAAGTAACATTTTAGGTGGCAAAGTCCAAAATTTAGACACCCAAAGCCCTAACTCAGCACCACCTAAGTATCCAACAAAAAAGAGCTCTGTAAGATTAAGTATAAATTTTCCGTGTCTGTTTCTGCTTCTCAAATTTTGCCCTTTGTACACAGCAAAGGAGTTAATATTCCCCTGAAGGAGGCTTTGGGTGCCATCTTTACTTCCCCTTCTGTTACCCAAGTACCTTAACTACCATTCTCAAGAGTCAAGTCTATTGTCTTGGTCTATTTAGTCTAAATCAGCCATCCATTAGGTCTGCCCAGGAAAAGTTTCAGAGTGCTTTCCCAGGAAGTGTCTGAAATGGGTTCAGGTTGCCCTGGCGTTTGACACAAAGGCCCAGCTGGCACAACTGAACAGCAAGCACTGGGGTAGCAGGATGGAAATGGGAGGTAGGGAGGGAGAGGAAAAAGCAATACTCCCTCTGCCTGTTGTAACATTTCTGTTTGATCCCATTGGCCTTTCTGCATCACTGTGCTACATTCTGAGACATCTTACATTGTAGCCATTGTACCTTAGTGAGGAAGAAGTAACCTTGATTTACCTGAAGAAGGATCTTTGATCTGGAGGAGATGAAGCAAAAACAGAGATTCCTTTGCACTCTAGCTAAAAAAGTGTGCAAGCTCAATGAGGGATTCAAGAACAAGAAATTAATGTAGATATATTTATTATTTGGCCTACATCTGCGTGTTTTCTGTCCTACCAAAACAGCAAATTTAATTTAATTTCTTAATTTCTAGAGTTTCATTTAATGCCTCTCACCTTACTTACCTGTGGTTGTTGAACAAAGTTTCAGCCTCTGAATTTAGATTGTCCATTTGACTGGTGCTCCAGGAAAAGGGTTGTTTAAGCTACTACCTTTTCTGTGGAAGAGAGGAGTAAAACCAAATTTTGGAGTCATAGCTTTAGAAGAGCTCTTCATACCAGGAGGAGCATTAGCTACGTGCACAGGCTACCACGTTTCCCCTACTATATAGGGGAGAGCATTGTTTCCTCTCTGCACATTTCCAAGCCACAGTTAGCCACAGTTAGTCTAGTGCAAGTTTACAGCATTGAGACTATTTTACCCACCTGCCTAAGGTCTTCAAGTCTCATACTGATGCCTGTGGAGAATAAGACACCACTTCAAAGCCAGAGGGGAAAAAAAAAAAAAAAAAAAAAAAAAAAGGTGCTAAAATTGTAATAATATTCACCAAACTCCTTTCAGAATCAAAAAGTAATCTATCCAGGTATATTTCTGACAAGCTTTTAGTATTAGCATAACTCAGGCATAGTCTCTACCAGTGAACAGAATAACAGTATCCAGAACACAAGCTTGGCTTCCATTTCCAATTGACATTCAATAAAGGTCAAGTCCTGCTTCCCCTGAACTAAATACAAAAATTCTAATTAACTTCAATAGAAAGCAGAAAGGGCCCCAAAGAGTTAACAGTAGTAGGACATAAACCAGGAACAAAGCAAACTCTTAATCAAAAAATTACGGCATGCAGCTAAAAGCAACCTCTTTGGGGCTGTACAGTTTAAAATAGGAGCAGAATTTCAGCCTCTAACACTCATTGATACCATTTGAGATGCAAAATTTGTGATTGTTTCAGTGCCAGAGCCAACACATGTCAGTATGCACAACATTTTACTTTCTTACCTTCTGTGAGTTGCAGGGTACAATGTTTTTCACTGTTTAGAAATAACTCAGCTCTGAGTCACCACTGAAAAACCCTTTTCTAAATTGGATTTCCCCAACGAACCTGGACTGGCTTGCTTAATTTGAAAAGTCCAAAGAAACCACAAAACTTGTTTTACAGCTTGTAGTCTGTGTCTGCTGTCCCACGGCTATCTCACATGGCATGGGAGGAAAGAGCAGGTCAAGGCAGCACAAGGGTGAGGGTACTCCAGGAATCCCCAGCCTGGTGGAGACGGCTGCACTGCACGAGGCACAGGGGCTGGAAAACAACCAGGCTTTCACAGCCATCACCATCATCCCCACCTCCCACCAAGCAGCAGCACATTTCCAGAATGAAAACCTTGTCATTGATTTCAAGGCAGTCAGACTCCCACTGACTTTCAAAAAGCTCTTAGTTTATCTCCTACCGTGCCTGTGCTCAGCACTGCAATGCAAGACATTATCAAGCAGGCATTGACAATGAGCAGGAGGGCCTGGGATGCAAAGAGGAGTTTCTGGATACTTCATAGCCACCTATATCAGCTGGAGGACCACCACCCAGGATCCATTCTAGTAAAGGTCTGAACAGCTTCCTCTGTTATTCTTCTTACTATAAAGGACACATGCAAATGCTTGGTTACAAACGATGCGATTCATGTTCTTCTAATGGAAAGTATTTCTACCACTACAGGAAAACAGTTTTTCCCATCACCTTGTTCACTCTGTAACTCTTGTGCCCACTAATCTGAAAATCCATGGTTTAAGATTTTCACACCTTCACCTGCATTGTCAAGGCTTAGAAGCAAAGGAGTAATTCAAATTGCATTTGTGTTGGCAAGGCTAAAAAGAGATGGCTGTGCTCCATTTCTTCACTTTGAACCTGGACGCTGCATCAAACAGCACAACTCCTGAGGGGCTGAGTCCTGCACCACAACCTTTGCAGGCAGAGGGACTGGAAAGCATTACAGGGAAAGCTTTGTAGTAGTGTTGCTTCTTGTGAGCCTTTAGGAAGCCAGCAGGTTGAGGCTGCACTTGCTAAGGCATAACTGGGACTGGGATAAGGGTTCCTTATATCACATGCTCCATGAAAGACCCTGCAAAGCCCTGGGGTGGCAGAAGCTTCCCTGCCAGAGCCTTTTCCCCTGCCCATCATTTTTACTTCAACTCTTGAAGTAAATAATTTCTTCCTATTGCTCTGACCATAGAGCTACTGGTCAGACTGAGATCAGCAAATCCTTAATGCATTACTGTTCAGTAGTAAAAGAGTGTCAAATACAATATTTGAGGAGGGAGCTAGAAGGGAAAAAAGAAAGACAACCTAGCTAATTCACACCAAGCTGAAACCAATTCATTATGTCAGGTTTCTGAACTCAGAAATTTGTACAGCATGACTGCAAATAATATGCCAATAGAATCATAGAATCATAAAATCATAGAATTGGCTGGGTTGGAAGGGACCTCAGAGATCATCAAGTCCAACCCTTGATCCACTACCACTGCAGTTACCAGACCATGGCACTGAGTGCCACATCCACTCTCTTTTTAAATATCTCCAGGGATGGAGAATCCACCACTTCCCTGGGCAGCCCATTCCAATGCTTGATCACCCTCTCAGTAAAGAAATTCTTTCTAATATCCAACCTAAACGTCCCCTGGCACAACTTGAGACCATGCCCTCTTGTCTTGCTGAGGGCTGCCTGGGAAAAGAGACCAACCCCCACCTGGCTACAACCTCCTTTCAGGGAGTTGTAGAGAGTGATGAGGTCTCCTCTGAGCCTCCTCTTCTCCAGGCTGAACAGCCCCAGCTCCCTCAGCCTCTCCTCATAGGATCTGTGCTCAAGTCCCTTCACCAGCCCAGTTGCCCTCCTTTGGACCTGCTCCAGGACCTCGATATCCTTCCTGAACTGAGGGGCCCAGAACTGGACACAGGACTCGAGGTGTGGCCTCACCAGGGCTGAGTACAGGGGCAGAATCACTTCCTTGGACCTGCTGGCAACGCTCTTCCTGATACAGGCCAGGATGCCATTGGCCTTCTTGGCTACCTGGGCACACTGCTGGCTCATGTTCAGCTTCCTGTCAATCCAGACTCCCAGGTCCCTCTCTGTCTGGCTGCTCTCCAACCACTCTGTCCCCAGCCTGTAGCGCTGCATGGGGTTGTTGTGGCCAAAGTGCAGGACTCGGCACTTGGCCTTGTTGAACCTCATCCCGTTGGAATCAGCCCAACTCTCCAGTCTGTCCAGGTCCCTCTGCAGAGCCCTCCTGCCTTCCAGCTGATCGACACTTCCCCCCAGCTTAGTGTCATCTGCAAATTTGCTGATGATGGACTCAATCCCCTCATTTAAATCATCAGTAAAGATATTAAATAGAACTGGGCCCAGCACTGATCCCTGGGGGACACCACTAGTGACCGGCTGCCAACTGGATGCAGCCCCGTTCACCACCACTCTCTGGGCCCGGCCCTCCAGCCAGTTCCTAACCCAGCACAGAGTGGGCTGTGGGCTGACAGCTTTTTCAGAAGAATGCTGTGGGTGACAGTGTCAAAGGCCTTGCTGAAGTCCAGGTAGAATGATTAAAGGAGGATTCAGGTCCAACCTGAAAATTTCATTTTAAATTAACACTACCCAAAATGTTAAAGAGATTGACAAAACTCATTTGACAGATGAGTAGGCCATAGGGGTATTGATGAACTTAAGCAAGGGAAAGTGAAGGTATTTGCACCTACTTTTAAGAGCAATACACACTTGATTGGGATTTTTCTATTTGAGCAGAGATTTACCACCGTGCTATTGCTTCCTCTTCATCCTCTTCCACTTCACAAGCATGCTTCTTGCTGAGATTTTCTTGCTCAACAATCACATAATTCTTCAGGATTATTTTTTTAGACTGTCAAGCCCTTGAAAGGGAATCTAAAGTTATGGAGCTTTTCAATTAATAATTGATACTTTCTGTTAATAAAAGACACATTTAATGCTGAAGTTACATAAGATCGTTTTCTGGTGAGAACATTACATAGCTTTAATAATTTTCATCAAATCAAATAAACTTTCATGAATTAAGAAAGCAGCTCTGACAATTCAGGTCTTGCGCTTGTCTCAAGTCCTAGCTTAGAGTGAATTAAAATTTCTAACTACTAAATTCTATTGAGAACCAACAGCAAATTTCTCTACCACCACACTGTGGAGCATAGCTAAAAGCATGTAGTACATCTGTGCCAGTTTAAATTCTACTCTTCCTTTAACCACCCATCACAGTAAAAGGGTTTTTCTTCCTTAAGTGGCATCTTGTGCTGTCACTGGGCACCACTGGAAATAGTCTGGTTCCATTTTCTTCATTCCCTCCCACCAAGTGTTTATAAAGTTAGAACATCTCCAGTTTGAACAGTTCCAGCTCTCCCAGCCTCTCCTCGTATGCCAGACACTCCAGTCTCTTTAAACATCTTCATGTCCCTTCACTGCCCTCTCTCCAGTATGTCCATACCTCTCTCATGCTGGGGAACTGTCGGGGTTTATGCTCAGCTGGTAACAACCAGGACTCCTCACCCCCACCCTCACCGTGGAACGAGGAAGAGAAAATCCAACTGAAGGCAGATTCATGAAGACAAGGACAGGGAGGTTTCCTCTCCCCAATTCTGGTCACAGGCAAAACAGACTGACTCAATTTGGGGAGGAAAAAAAAAAAATCTATCAGAACAGGAGAAAGAAAACACACAATTAGATCTTAAATACCTTCCCCCCACCCCTCCCTTCTTCCCAGGCCCTGACTGTTCCACACCCTCCTCCCTCTCACCGGCAGAGGAGGAGGGGCAGGGGGGTTTAGGGTCAGTTCCCCACACAGTGTTTCTGCAACTCTTTCCTCCTAAGGGGAGGACTTCTCACAGCCTTCCCTTCCTCCAAGACGGGGTCCCTCTCATGGGAGAATCCTTCACGGACCTCTCTGACGTGAGTTCCCCCCACCAGCTGCAGTCCCTCAGGACTGCCCACAGAGTCACAGCCTGTTTTGGGAACAGTCACCTCCCCTGGAATGGGGTCCTCCACAGCTTTAGGTCCACTTCTGCCCCACAGCTGCAAATCCACATCCTGCCCCACCATGATCCCTCACAAACTTCTCCACTGTGCTCCTTCATGGGCTGCAGGGGGACAGCTGCCATCTCACTATGGGTTGCAGGGAGATCTCTGCTCTCAGGGACCTTCTCCCCCTTCTTACTCACTGACCTTGGTATCTCTGCTCCTGCATTGATATCACCTCTCTCTCTCCTCTGCTCCACAGGTCTTTTTTGCAGTTCATTTCCCTTTCTTGAATATGTTACTCACAGAGGTGCATCCACCTTCCCCAACCTGCTCAACTTTGGCCAGAGGTGGAGACAGAATTGGAGCCATGGGAGCTTCCAGCAGCTTCTCACAGGAGCCACTCCCCTGCCCAGTTCCACCCCACCCCCGTGCTAGCAAAACCCTGCTGCACTAACCTAAAACAGGAGGTGAGGACTGGGTAGAGTCCTTAAGATGCAGCTTACCAGGGCTGTGGAAAAGAGGAAGATAACCATGACCTGCTATTTATTCACTTCCTAATGCAACCCACAATATCATTCACCTCCTTTGCCACAAGGGCAATTAGGTGGTTCATGTTCAACTTGGTGTCCACCAGAATTCCCAGAACCAGGAATGAGCTGCTCTTGAGCTCATTGGCCACCAATCTGCTGTGGTACACAGGGTTATTCCTGCCCAGAGAAAGGATTTGAAACTTCTACTTGCTGAACTTCATGAGGTTCATAGAATTATAGAATGGTTTGTGTTGGGAGGGACCATAAAGTTCATTTATTGTCATCCTCCTTCCCGTCACCCAAATGGCATTTCCTAACACCACCCCCACACTGTTGAACTGTGTCTCTATATCCCATCCAGGTCACCTGGCTCTATTTCAGTTTCTTGTGTGCTTGTATTTTTTTGCTTGAGTTTTATCAGAAGCACTTTTTTTTCATGCATATAGGCCTCCTTCTTTCTTTCTTTCATTTTCTGCAAGCCAGGATTGATCATTCTTGAATTTGGAGAAGATAACCTATGCAAATTAACTACCCCTCCTGTATTCCTTTTCTTGTTCTGTGTACACAAGATTGGTGTGGCCTCCCCTCTATCCTGTTTGGTTTTGTTGGCTATGAGGTCTCTCCTGTCTGCTCCACCCTGTGCCCTTTCCTTGCCATCCTGGTCTGACACTTCAAACACTTCCTTGTGAGTTGTCATCTACCTTTTTGTCACTCCTGGTTTGAATCTCTCCTCTTCAGGTTGGCCAGCCTGTTGGCAAAGATGTTTTTTCCCTGCTTGGTCAGGTGGATCTCGCCTCTTCCTACCAGTCTCTGATTCTCAGAGAGTCCTATGACTGTGAAAAACAAATCCCTGTTGCCAACACTATTTGTTCAACCCAGGTGTTGACCTACAGGATCTGTCCAGTCCTCCTCAAGTCTTTCACCCTCCCTGTCAGAACTGAGGAGAAACTCATCTGGTCCCTGGGCCCTTGATGCTCAATCCAAAGCTTCATAATCATTTTTGTTCTGTTCCACATAACAATTTAGGCCAAAACAAAAAGGTGAAATGAATGAGTCAGTTTTCTGAAGCCGTTCATATTTCAAGGGAGGTGGGAGAGACAGAGAAAGGAGAACATGGCTTTCATTTCCTTCCCTATTCTCAAAGATTTAACGTTTTCAGAATCTTTTATTAAGTTTGCAAACCCTCTCTTCTTGTAGCCCTCAAGGAAAAGGGAAAAAGAAATGTGAATCCACAATTTAAACAAAAAACATTCCCTGCCATTAGCATTTCTTTGATGATCCTTTGGTTTATTGTTGTGCATTAACTTCTGTATAATCACATAATTGCTACAACATTCATATAAATAATGCATTTGGAAGAGAAAGTAAACAGTGTGTCACATTCTATTCTCCAGCAAATTCAGTGGGACCCTTTGGCTTGACTTTAGTGCTAAAGCTGCTTCTTTTGCCTCAGGGTAGCTAGCGCCCATTAACAAAGTCAAAGCAAACAGGAAAAATAAAAGCACTTTCATTTTATCAAAAGATAAATTCGATGGGTCAGCCCTAAAGCTCTCAGTGAATTTACTTCCTAACAAAACTAATGTTTCTTCATTGTATTAGTATTTCAGGGAAGCTGGTGTGTATGAGCTATCACTGTTAGAAAAGACGAACACCATTTGTAGACCCCCTTCTCCAGGTCCTCTTGGGAGGAAACACAGGAAGGAAGGTGTACAGGAGCACAAGATTGCATGTCCACAGGTATGTGAGGTCCCATTTTGTTGGACATGCTTGTAACCCTGCCTGTCCATTAGACACATGGATAGGATCTGAGAGTCTTCATACCAGCTCCTCAATGAATGTAAAAGGAGGAAAACATAGAGTCTTCACCCAGATGCTTACTATCATTGACAAATAGAGTAACTTTTAAATTATAAACTAGACAAGGCTTCCCAAAGGAGAAGGATACTTCTGTAACCAGACAGAGCACCAAACAACTCAGAAGTCAGGAAGGCCCTGAGAAAGTGAAGCATTTCCCATGAGGAGTGCTGGGGAAAGGAGACCCAAGGTGCAACAAGAGCTGGAATACAATATACAGGAACCTGGACTTTCTTACACCTCTCCTTCACCAGGGAGAGAACAGCATTGATGCAGTGATGCCTCATTCAAGCATCCTCACTGGCCAGGGCTATTTAAAGTGCAGAATGGAAAGGCAGCTCTTGCATCTCTGTGCTTCAGCCCACATCCCCAGCTCATTCCTTTTAAACATCCCAAACTCTGCCTCGATTAGTTTACTCACTTCACTCTGGCAGTTTCCAGCACATCAGGACTCACAGAAGTCCCTGGGCAGCAGCATTTCAGCCTTGCCTGATGAGTCTGGGATGCTCAGAGGAAATGCCCTGGTATATAGGTGACAGGAGCTCTGTAGTACTCAGGCAATTCTATGGACCATGAGCACAGTAAAACATTATTATTATTACTATTATTATTATTATTATTATTATCATACTGGGACACTATCTCCTGATCAACATCCTGTGTATTTCAGAGCATTCAGTCTGAATGCAAAAAGTAGCTCGGTTTGTTCATCCCATGTCTTAAGTGCTTTCCTACTGCAATGACATCAGAATCAGCATGTATTAATCTCTTAAATTTCCTATTCTCTAAGCCTGTCTATCAATTCCAGCTGCAGTTCCAGCAGAAAGACAGAATTTCTATATTCCTCCTGAGGCTTGCCCTAGACAGGATTATAAATTACTGATGGTAAAATGTTAGCAGGTACCTGGACTCCCCCCTACGTTGCTGCTTCCCCCACTACAACCAGTGGGTGGGTGGGAAATGCCTAACATGACTGCCTTGTGTATAGATAGATTAGGAAGTGATATGTCTAAATGGAATAGCTCAAAATTCCAAAGCTTCTTGAGTTTTCTACCTGTCTTTGCTGTCCAGCTCATGCTAGTCTTTCTGTTTTTCTGAAAGCACAGTTGTGTCTGTCATCAACTTTGGGTGATAAGATCAGATTTTGAACTTGGATGCAAACCACATGGTAATTCCCTGCTCTATAAAGAAAAGAAAGACAATAAAAAGCCCTCAGAGGTTTTGTTTCCTCTGAGCCTCATTAGGCACTTAGCCAGTGACTAGTCAGGTACAAAGAGGCAAGGACTCAGAAATGGGCCTCAGAGGTCCTGCCTTCCATCTGTGAGGGGTAAGTGTGAACCGTAAGCCAAATTCATTTAGTTCCTTTTACATAATTGTCAGCTTCACTCAAAGCAGTTTCTTCTCCTTGGTTGCAAGGGAAGACAGTCAATTGTTGTTCTATTCACTTCGTCACATAAACCCATCTGACAGGCATGACAGCAACTGCTTGCTAATTATGGAGCAAAATTTGCAGGGCAAGGTTTGTTGTGCCAACGGTCCCCAGAACAATCCCGGGATTGTTTTATGAGAAGATTGGGCAGTCAGAGTTGAGCACTTTTGCTTCAATTATCCCCATGTGCTGTCATGGCTTGGAGCTGTTCTAGTGGAATGAAGAGAAGAAAATAAATGAGCTCTACTCCAGCCCTGGGAGCAGTTGCTGAACCCTGAAGAACTTGGTTGGATGTATCTTTGTTAGCTGCTATTACAGATATTATTGCCTGGTAGTGGCACTGAAGCTGAGGGTCCATTAGGGCTTCTATGCTACATCAAATAATTTATAGCTCCACTGCAGAGACGTACTCTGGAGTGAAACTCAGCTTGTGGTCTCAGCTAAACCCAGCTCTCTGACTTTATTATCCAGTATTTTGGGTGACCTAATACATTTCAGAGGTTGCTGGCATTGGATGTAGTTGGTTTGCTGATGTTATTAAGAAGATTAATTGATTTGGGGGGGAGGGGTGACTAAGAGAAAAATTAATCTCATTGGGGTGGAGTTAAAAAATATCAATTAATTGCTAAATGTAGGAATCTGAGTAATGTGCAGACACTTAAAAAGATAATTCTAAAAGAAGAAGTGTAACCAGTATTATCCTTTCCCAGAATTTTCCAAAAGAAAATTAATGCCTACTAAATTTAGTGGGCCACACGTTCTCAGCTTCTAACATAACCTGGGTTTGCAAAGCACCTTCATGAGTCCCAGCTGGTTATGTTGCTCAAGAATTTCCTCTTTGTGACCTGAGTACACTTATGTAGCCGTCATTTCCAACAGAGCTTCAGTGATAAAATGGAAAAATAAAATATGGGGAATGAGCTATATTTGTTTCTTGCAGCGAGTAAGTTATTCCAGAACATGCCACCCCTTTCCAAAACCAAGAATCCAGGTCCCCCCATGGACATAAGCCCCATATCTGGCTACCCCCAGACAGCTGAGCCGAGCCCTCTACCACCACCTCTCCTCCTCCTGAACTGGCTCCTCCTGCTCCCTTTGCACTCTCTGCAGCACTCACCAGGATCAGTTCAGCTCACTAGCTTGGCAGAAAGCAAACTGATCCTTCTGCTGTATGAGTTTTCTAGCAGATGGCACATTGCAGCAGCTCACCAGGCAGCCAGACAAGCCAGAGCCAGAGGGCTCTCACCACTGGGGCAGCACTCTGAGCATGCCTTCTGCTTGCAGCAAGATGCTAGATCAATGACCTCAAGCTTTCGTCCACATCTTCTTGTCTCCACAGATTTACAGCATGAATTTAGACTGCTTATGTCACAGGTCAACTAAAACTTTACCCAGAGCCCTTCAGAACACTGGAGCAGCATAACTCTGCAATAGCAACAAGTACACCCCTCTGCCATAGCCTGTTAGGAACTATTCCTCTCTTTCATGGATGTGAATGTCGTGACATGGTCCATCTGAACTACAGGCAGGCAGGATATCTTTCTGTGTTCCACAGACATAGATTATTGCTGTTCCCACTGGAAAGGTTTTGCAAAGATGGAAGTAACTCTAGAAAATCTAGGGTTTCACCAAATCTCAATAGCAGGAATTATCTTTCCACCCATTCTTATACCCCCCTATTGGTACCTTTGGTATTGACATATATATATTGGTATTGATATATTGGTATTGACAGAAGACAAGTGGGGCAGTAAAGAAGAAAGATATAGCAGTAGGTGTCCAGGTGCATCTGTATTATGAGTGGAGAATCCATCTGACTGAGGAACAATCCTTTTGCTGTGTTCAGATCAGTTCACTGCAAGACCTATTATGCTGATGCTGAAGCACCACAGACAACCGTAAGGTCTGGAGGAGAGGGAGCTCTGGTTTACATTTGTCAGATTAAAGCAACCAGAGAATTGCAGTACAGGCACTTACATGAGGTCAAAAATAAGCAGTTAACTGGTCTTTAATCTGGACATCAGAAATATGATAAGAGATAGTAGCTGGAAATTGTTTCAAACTCAGGTTGAGAGTAGGGTTAGGTTCACTGTGGTGATAGAGTATTCTGTACTGTGCAACTCCTTTCTCAGTTAGCTTCATGCTTTGTATGAAGCAGTTGAACATTAGGGGAATTCCTAATTCTTTCTAGCTTAACCAGGAAAAGTTATGGAAGCATCTCTGAAAATCCTGTGGTTAGGGCATCTCTAAGAGATCACAACCCAAAACTTTTACTCCAGGTGAGGTAGAAGAGGAGCTCCAAACTGGCCTCCCACACCCCAGTGGGGGCAATAATACGCTGCTGGGCAGAGAGAAGAAAGAAGCGAGGCCTCTGTGTTCCTGTACGACTGCGCACATTTCAGGCTACTCCAGAGACGAGATGGACAGGGAAATGAGAAGATTAGGACACAACAGTTCGCTGCTCAAGAAGCACCAGCACATGCAGGTATTCAGCATTTAACTGACATTTTGTGTACTGAAATGCCCCACAGGAATCTGCCCCCAAAGTATCTCCAGTGGCTCTTGTTTTTAAGCACACAAATGCAGAGAGAGTACAGCTGACTATTCCAACAGCGTACCTAGAGCGGATGTGGACTGTGTGGGCTGGAGGGTCTTTCAGCAAAAGCCTGGATTCCTTTCTGAAAGGCACACTCCAGTTCAGCCAGAGGTTATAGGCTTCATACACAAATTCCTCAGCTACGATCTGTGTTTTAATGCAGCAGGTCAAACCACCCTCATAATAGTAGCTCTTGTCTTGTATAGATTATATGACATTTAAGAGGGGAAAGGGGGCACTCGAAACTAAATCTCAGGATACTCCAATGTCTAATGGTGTACAGGTCTGGCAAATGGATTTAGACACTCTTGACAAGAATACTTCAGTTTTCAGTCAGCCTCTAGCTGTTTTACTGCTGGTGTGAGGTTACTTCAGGGTTAGCTTTGCCCAAAAGCTGGCCCAGATAGGGTTTTCCCCATACAAGTTAAAACAACTTTTAACCTAGTCTAAACACACTCTAAGGTGCAGAACAAGATATAAACAGCAGTATAAAAGAAACAAAACATCCCAGAAGACCACTGGGGTATTTCCCCACAGGGTTTCCCAAGAAAATAGTAAAGCAATTGGGGTAACACAGTCCTCTCCCCGTGTAGTGAGCAGCTCTGTGGTGTCATGTTAAGGGGAATGTGGTGACATGTGACAGCTGGATCACATAGCCTTGCTTAGCTCTAGGAGGAAGGTGTCCTCACCAACCTGCCAATATGGGACTTTGCCCTCAAATGACAGTGTGGAGGAAGGATTTGAAGCAGGTGAAGGGAAGGTATTTTTTTCTTTTTGCAGGGGATTTCTGAGAGATCATCAGGAACTAGAGGACCGTGCCTGAAAATGGTTCAAGGAGAAACCAAGGTAATGGTGGGGATGGATTACAGGGTAGAAAATGAGGGCTGAAAAACAGCATAGGGCAAAATGGTAGATGGTTTTACAAGTGGAGACATGAAGTTTTCTTTGCTCTATCTGCAGATGACATCTGCACCACCAGACGGAGAAGTGGCTGCTGCTTCTGAATACAGCTGAGCTGCCTTTACATGGGCAAGATCACATATTGCTCATGCAATGAACTGCAGTAGCTCAGAGCACAGCATGAAACTGAACTCAGCAGTCATTCTGGGGAAATGCTCCTGCTGTTAGTTTGGCCCCGTTATACCAGATGGTGAGTTTGAACCCAGGTGCATCAGCACTGCACAAACACACAAACACACACACACATACACACACAGTTTGCAATGTAGACAAAACTTAAACGGACAGTGGTAGTTAGATGAGAGCAAAAGAGCACCTCAGAAAACAGCAGCATGAGACTGTTCATTTCTTTGTGTATGTTTGGAGCCATTGAGGCCACAGAGCTGGAGATTACAGTAATTAAGGCATGAAATGAAGCTCTGGGCAGAAGCTGAGTTCATAGCATATCATAAGGCCCTTTTTCTGAATTGGCTGAACAGCTTACAGTTTTCTTATAGTTATTGCTTATTCAAAGCTGATTGTGGATTTATTTCCATGAGTAATTCTTGGCTGCTGCATCCCTTGCAAACAGTTCGCTGCAGTCAGCTGACAGCTGAAATTCAAGACTGGTCAGTCCCTTTTGCCTGTTCATATAGGTCACTTGTTCTGCTGCAGCGAAAAAAATGCTTTATGTCAGGTCATGTGCCAGGGATGCCAGAGGCCTTGTCTCCTCTTTCACCAGGCACCAGCACTCAAAGGCTGGGACAGTGGGACAAGCCTGTTGCCAGTTCCCTGGCTTCACAGGTGCCAGAACAGCATTTGAAAATGTGGGATGGGGTTTTCTTAGGTTTTTTTTTAGTAGCTGCTCCAAGATCATTCTTTGAATGAGTTTTCCTGCCAGTCAATGTGTTTTGGGCAGTAATGGAGGAAGAGAGGCACCAGAGGAGACTCTCAGCAAGAGGGATGAGGGCACAGGATGCTGGCAGGCCCCCGAGTCATGGCAGAGCCCACTGTCTTTGAGCAGCTCAGGAAGCATGAAGCAGTCTCACATGAGGATCCAAACTGAAGTGAAAAATTAACCACATTGATGAAGTGAAGCTCTGTCAGCTGCTCATGCTCAGCAAAGTGAACAGACTCGTGCGCATGGGAGCTGCAGCATTAATCAAAGATAACAGAGTCTTGATGTGAAACAGGACAAAGTAAGATCAGTATACCCAGCCAGCAGCCACTGCTTTCAGGATCCTTTCTCAAAAAAAAAAAAAAAAAAAAAAAACCAACAAAAAAAGAAACCCAAACCTGTTCTCTTTTAAATAATGCTACAAACATACCTAAGTGGTTAATTACAGCCCGTGTATTGTGTAAGGAAGCGTGAGTTTCAGAGCAAGGACATGAGGAAGAAGAATAAATTGCCTCGGTGTGGAAAAGTGTTGCTATTAGATGATATAAATAGTGTGTCTACTTTCCCATCAGCTTTTCCAGATTCTATGCTTTGAAGTGTCTCATTTTGGGGTCTCAATTGCACCCTAAAACTCTGAAATGAACAAAAAAGCACTTCTATTTTTATGAACTAAAGACTTAAAATTGTAATTTTATTTCATTTACTATCCTGGTGGAGTTAACTAGAGCCTGGAAAGTACACACTGCCATTAGGGATAATTAGGAAAGCATTTGGAAGTTGCACAGCCTCCTTGGACTTTTGCAGTTAATAGTTCCTTTTGTGGCCATTTGGAGGGAAAACATTTGGAGGTTTTCTTAAGCAAATCTAAAAGTGTTTGAATAAATATACTATCCATGACAGCTCCACTACTCCTCTAAGGATCTCCAAACCCTTATCTTTCCTGTGCTGTCCCTAGAGTCCTTCAAAACCTTGCATACAATATTATGCAAGCAGCTGATGACTTCCTGGAAAGAGACACCAAGGCCAATATCATAAAAACATGGTAGAGACTAACAGGCACCTGGGGAGACTGGAAATCTAGTTAATTTTGTTCTGTTATTCTGTCCAACCTGCCCTTTCTTGCACTGCATCCACAGCGCATTCCTCTCTGTGTAGTTGGCATTGGGCTCCATGTACCATGCTTGTGCTCTGTTCTGAGGGTGCTGAGTGAGCCACTGTCACTGCCTGGCAGCCTCAGCCTCTTGAATTCAGCTCCTGTTGAGTGCTGCCTTGCCAAAACCTTTTCCACACTATGATGGAAACCAAGTTAGAAAAAGCTCAAGGGTTGGCAAGATTTCTCAGAGCTTTCATGTCTTGAAGTGCTTTGCTGCCAAGCTATGTTATTCACATAACACAGTAGAATCTGTAGGATGATTTTATTTTAAATGCATTTTGCTCAAAGTTTAGAAGGAATGAGAGATATGAAGTATACTTGTAAAATCTCTGTATTCCAAAGTGAGAGCATACTAAAAGATACAGTGATTGGGAGAGAGAGCTGTCATCCATCGTGTCACGTCCATGAACCAGGGATGAGTCTAATGCTTCTGTCAAGGTACTGTTCCATCGTCCACTCCTTCATGGCCACTGTGTCTGACACTTTGCACTAGAGGATAGGAACAAGCTTGCACTTCTCATGCTTTTCAACAAGGTCCATCTTTGTTGTAAGTAAACACGAGGCAAAGGTCCCAGGTCTCCGTTTAGTGATCATGATGGCCAGAGAGGTTTTAAAACAGCCACACGTCCTTCACTCTTCACACAGGTGTCCTAAAAAGCAAATTCTGCTGCACAGGGTTGTGAAAGATCATCAGAGATGGCAGGGAGAGCTAACACCCTTAGTGAGCCTTGCACAGTAAACAAAGCACAGCCTAATTGGCCTCTGTGAAGTGTTCAATAGAAAAGACTAAGCTCACGAGAAGAGGACCCAACCAACACTTTTCTGTTGCCCAGAACCAACACTTACTAAAAAAGAAGAAGGGATCTTTTTCCCTCAAGGTCAGAGAATGCTGGAGCAGAACAAGAGGAGAGCATCCAGAAATATTTCTTTATTTGGGGGAAGCACTACCACAGGCTGACATTGATCCTTTTGTTGGGTCACCGATGGCCTGGTAGGTTAGAGATGGACTGCTACAGATCAGAAAAAAAAACGGACAGTGTGAAAGCTATGTTAAAAATATGTATATAAAAATCCCTGCCACCAATTGTTTATCCGTTAATCCCTGGTCAAAAGCATTTTCAGCCAGAGGCTGCCAGATGAAAGAGCCATATGAAACTTGTTAGCACAGCAAGTTAAAAAAGAAAGTTGTGTGAATATTTGTGTGTGTACAGGAAAACAAAAAAACCTGAAAAGACAAAGCTCTCCATGCCAGTGTTGCAGTGCAAAAGGAAAATAACAGTTCCACTCGCAACACATCTCCTTCCAGCACTTTGCAGCAGAGGCAACAGAATCCCAGCACTGAGACCAGAATTAAGAACATCGCTCAATCTGCCCCTCTGGGCACTGGCTTTGGGTATCTGGTCTTCACAATCTACAGCTACATGTGGCCAGTGGAAAAATACTGCTGAGCAACTAATTACCAGAAGCATTGGGTAACAAAATCCCAATTTGAATATTTGCAGAAGGTAGACAGAAAGGTGCCAGCCTGCAGCTTGTAATTAGTTTTATTTCTGGCAAGAATCAGGTATACTTCTAATAATAACTACTGGGACAAAGTATTAGTTAGAAAGATGGGGATACTTCTTCCCAGCTGCCAGGAGACCAAAGAAGTCAGGAAATGGCTGGGTGCACCAAAGAGGAGGGTGATGACTGCAGGGATGGGGCTTGTGCTGTACAATAGCACCGTGGAGACAGCCCTGCCCACAGTGCCAGGGCAAGGAATGTTCCAGGGCACCTCTTTGCTTCTGAGTGAAGTAAGGCTGGCTGAGAGCTCTCAGTAAACATATTGACTACCTCCTTCCCCCTGACATGAGCATGTAAAGATTGTGATGCTGATGAAGAGAGTGATGGTATCATCCCTGAGGGACCATGGGGCCAGTCTGCAGCTCCCACAGTGTTGCCCTGCCTGACTTTGTGGCTGGTGCCACTACAGGGTTGGTGATGGTCTCTTTGCCCTAACAGGAGCTTTTCCTCTCCCCAGGGTGCTCTTATCTGGGCTGTGTGTTTCACTGCCACGACTCTTCACACCTCACCCCCAGTCTCTTTGTGGGTCTCTTCATCCATCCAGGAATCAATCCTGGATGGATGAAGAGACCCACAAAGAGACTGGGTGGACTCTGGTTTGTGACAGACACTCACACCCCAGCCTGGCCATCACTGAGCAGGACAGAAGCTGCAGCCCCACTGCCAGCACTGCTGCTGCTCAGGGACAGCCCCATGTCACTGAGTTGTCCCTCCAGAGTATGGTCTTTTCCAGGCGCTCTGCTGAGTGGCTGCCAGAGCCATGTTCTGTGCCTCCAGTCTTCTTGGCCTCCCCATCCATTGTTCAGTTGCTCTCCCAGTGGTACCAATGATGTTTTTTGAGTAATTCTATTTCTCCGCCTTAATATTCCCCTGTCAGCTACTTAACATGGTAATTATACAAGGAGCACACATCAAAGCAAAGCTGTCTTGGTACAGCAGTTTCCATATGCTGTTTAACTTGCCTGTCCCCCAGTCCTCTGATTTTTCCCCCTGATCCCTTTTATTTCTGCAGTATCCAACACAGCCACTTAGGGTTTTATGCTCAGTGATGGCACATGCTATTGGCAACATAGCCTACTGCTGTGCTTGTGTTCAGCAGATCTCTGTTTGATTGCTGAGGCATTAAATATGTACACTTAGGGTGGCACATAAAATTTGTGACCACATTAGCCACACTGTCAAGTTTAGGAAAGTCCAGACTGAGTTATGGTAAGAAAACGAGTTACCACATCAGTTCAGGAAAGAGTCTGAATTAATTGGAAGCCTCACAGGCTTAGATTTGGTTTCCAAGGCTTCCCCAGCCCACATGTCTATCTGTAATATGCTTTTTTTCATTGAGGTCATCTGTCCTTGCTCCTGCCTGTGTGACACTTCTGCAAGACAGAAGAGTGGGTTGCCAGCACACTTCAGGATTCTGAGCACCACATTGTGTTCCCCAAGCCAGGTCTGGAGCACAGATTCAGAATCATAAAATGGTTTGGGTTGGAAGGAACTTTTAAAGGTCATCTAGTCCAACCCTTCTGCAATGCGCAGGGACATCTTCAAGTAGATCAGGTTTCTCAAAGTCCAGCTTGATACTGAATGTTTCCACATACAGGACATCGACCACTTCTCAGGGCAACCTGTTCCAGTGGTTCACCATCCTCATAAAATTTCATCTGAATATCTAGTTTAAGCTACCCTCACTTAGTTTAAAACCTTTTGCCCTTGTCCTGTTGCAAGAGGCCCTGCTAAAACCCAACCAAAGTGGCACTTCTTTGGCTAAATTAGGATAAAACAATTACTCTATACTGACCAGCAGATGCACCTACAGAGGAAGCCAAACCAAGGAATTTCACTGTTCTCCTATATTTCCTGCACCAAGACTGGGTTTTTGCATTACTTGCTCAGTTGGATGTATTTTGTACCTACCATAGACCCAGCTTTACAACTCCACACACATTACAAAAGGGAGAGATACTGCATTGTTGATTTTCAATACCCAGCTTCTCCAGCATGCATAGACTTAACCACAGTGCAGCTAGGCTGGACTTGATGACCCCAGAGATCTTTTTCTATCCTCAATAATTCTGGGATTCTTCTGCCAAAGGGCTTCATATCCCATAGAAGTGAGGAAAAGAAGGAGCTGCTTTGGGCCCTCTTCAGAGCCATATGGCTCCTCACCCCACACTTGGGAAAAGACATTCCAGCTCTCCAGATCTCTCTGCAATTGGGTCTCCTGGACACGCAGCAGGTCTGGCCATGAACCAGCCTGGAATAGCTTCAGGCACATGATGTTCAAGCACAAGGTCCCAGGACGTGAACACCTCCCTGACCACAGCACCACGGTCTTTGCCTGGCTAGCTGGGCCTGGCTGGCTAGCAGAAAATGTCCCAAATGCAGGGAGCCAAAGTGAGAGTGCATCAGCCATGCACAAGTGCAGCATGGAGCACAGGGGTGGGAACATGAGCCAGAAGCCAGCTGCTCAGGGCTCTGTGCATGGGATTTGGCTGCTCTGAACCACAGAAACCCTGCCACTGAGTCAGGCTGTCCCAACCTTCCATTGGAAGTGGCTGCATCAACTTCAGAAAGTTTCTCAAAGCCTAAGAAACATAAGAATTTCCCATTTTTGCCAGAGGTGTAGATTGCCCCTTTGTGAATGCTTGTCCCATCCGAAAGAACAGACATTGGCCACTGTAACACTGTTCAGTCTCGAGCAGGTGATGAAGTCAGATTCACAGGATTCTCTACAGCATAGTGAGCTTTTGAGCCTTGATTAAGGTCACAATCTTTAACTGAGTCTTATGTTAAATGTATTCTGGACTTATGTCATGGAAAGGCACCTGGAGCTTAAACACTCACAGCTGCAAAATTTCTGGTGTCCACAAATTCTGTAAAAGAAAGAGTCTCACAGTTGCTGCATTCACCTCTATATTTGCTTTCCTGGCCTAAATTTCACACAAAAAATTAAAAAAAAAAAAAAAAATTAAATTCTGGAAACTTATTAGGCAGATGACAACAGAGTGTTTTAAGCTAGCTTTGTACCACTGCTGGTCACAAAAGAGAACAGTCTGACCCAGGATAGCAACCTGGCACACTGTTACAGTCTTGCTGGTGTAGAGGACTCACGTAAGTCATACGTCCAGCATGCAGATGCTCAGTTCAGTTCCTTTTTTTTACCACTTTGCAGCCATTAGTCAAAATCAGTTTTAATACACTCCTGCAGAGCCTGAAATTGCAGCTCACCTTTGGTGGATAGGACCTTAGATGGGGTCAAAAGGAAATCCATGCAGCATTCTTCAAAAGCATCACTTTTTACAACAATTTCTATCTGTGTTTCAAACTGGCTATGGGAAATGAAAGTAGAGCAGGTAAAGATATCAAAAGGCAGTAAGTTCAGGTCCCCCTTCACAAAACTCTGTGAACATTTCTGAAAGTCTTCACAACTTTCAGGCAGTCACAGAATTCCCTGTGGAAAACCCAACCAGTATCTTGATTTCTCCTCAGATTTAGATATAACCCCCTTCATCAACATTCAGCATATCTGAATTTCATCCTTGTTTCCTACTGGTGTTCTTCAAATACAAAGCATCTTTTACCATGATGCATGACTGTGCAGTTTACAATCATCTTTGGTATTTGTGTCAGTCTGCACCCATCGTTAAAGGAAACAAGCACCAAATTCTAATTTATTAAGCCTAATTCTTCGTGGGCTCAAATGCATGAGAAGCTCAGGCATGAATGGAGAACACAGTGTTTGAGCTTTATGGTCCTTGCAATCAATAGCTTAACCTTAAAGTTATTCATTTACGTGAGTGCTGGCAAGTCTCACCCGACCTCCAAAACCAGCCATGCGCTGGTTCCAGTCCTACACACAGAGAATACAAGGACAGAGGAGGAAGCATAATCAAAAGGACTGCAAAATTTATAGTGCAATTAAAGGATATAGTACAAAAGCCCTCTCCTTTCAAAGTTCAGCTAAGCAGCACATGGACACCACTCTCTCCTCCCTCTGTCTTTCAGCAGTCCTGGGGTAGCCTTTGCAAACCTGTAGGCAGTGACTACATTAGCACTGAGTTTTGTTTCATTTAGCACACTTTAAAAGCAAGGTTGCCAGTGGGGTATGAGTAGCTCAGCACACACGAGCATGCTTGGGGAAGATCTCATTTCATCAAGGCTGCCTTGAAAAGGCCCCATTTAAAAACAACTAACTTCTCCTAAAGGTAACCTCCAGTATTTTTCCCCTAATATTTTAACATCTGGCATGCATTTTATTTAACATCAGATTCATGTCCACTCTGAATTCCTTAAAAATCTTTGAACATATCTGCATTCACTTCATTTATTCCTTTTAAAGAACATATTGCCTATCGTAAGGCTAAAACTAGCTGGCACAGCACAGAGGGAAGCTCTGCACAAGTGCAATAGCAGATATTATTTCAGGCTGCTTTCTGAGCTGTGTTTCTGCAATTCAAGATGTCTAATGAGCTTATTTGATTGTATCCATGCCAACAAAGAGATATAAACAGCTTTAATCACTGTTTCGCGTTGCTCTTGACCCCCTGCTTGGCTTCATTATTTTCCTTTTAGCCACATCAAGGCACAACACTCCAACTAAATCACTCAGCCACTTGCTGAAGACCTGTCCATGTAATAAGATTTCGTTTTTATCATCTCATGGGGTTTTTCTGCATTGCTGTTTAACAAGCAAGAGCCAATCTGGTTTTTAGCCCAAAAGCAGCAGCTTGGTAAAGAATTAATGTCAATAGCTCTTGTTGGTTCCTTTATTTTCAGAGAAATTTCTGAATTTATTACCCTAAACTAATTAGTGCCCAGAGACAGGGAGCAGGTTACAGCTTCTGGTCCCCCGTTTTGTCACTAACAATGCTGGAGGGAGAACAGAGCAGGGAAACAAAGGGAAAAGGAAGCGTTAACAGTTCAAGTCACAGTAAGTGTTGGACTGCTTAAACTAATAATATCAGACAATTCTCTATAGTCTAAAACACCCACAGTCCTCCTACAGAGCTCCAAGCACTCCATGATCAGTGAACCATGTTTTAATGATACATTCCCTTGTAGAGCTTAAAGGTTTGAAATATTAAAGCTTTTCTCTCATCCATGCTGACAGCAAATGAATCTGATGTCCATCCATTAATGAAGTTTGTCTGTCTCTTGATCATTATAACAAGGGCATTAGGTAACATTACTTCCCCCTCTATTTTTTTAAATATGGGAAAAAAAGGGATGTTAAGGAGTACACCAAATGTGACACATAACTGTAAGTTCAAAAGGTCATTGAGGATTGAGGTCAGATAGCATGGAGAAAATCTTGTGCCCTCCTAAAAAGTAGGTCATTTCTTTCAGCCCCACACAGAACTAGGAAAAAATCCTAAAGCATATGTGCAACCTCTGTTCTGTAAAAGAAATAACTTGAAGGTTGTTTCCTTTTTAAAAATACCTCTTTTTTCTTAAGTGGTTCTTAATGGGATATTGACACATTCTGGGAAAAGGATCACAAAAGTGTAGCAAGTATAATTTCTCTGATATTTAGGTCTGTCATCTGTTAAATACTCTAAGAAGTGTCTGTGACTTCTGGAATTTTCTAAAGCATCCGTTTTTCTTTCTACTTCTTTTTTTGCTTGATTTCACTAGAGAAGTCTGCAAGCCTGTGTTGTTTTTTAAGGCTACAAGGTAGAGCACATTGGGGACAGAGGCAGCAGCCTGGCAGGGCACCTGCTCAGGGACAGAAAACTTGTTTGTGAGCACCTGCTGAGTCCCCCCTCTCCTTCAAGGCAGGAACAAGTTAAACATGACAGCCAGATAACTTCATCATAGAGATTCTGGCTACTATGGCTTTAAAAAAGTTCTCCAACACCTAAGATAGCTCTTCCTGTCTTTAATTCTGGTCTACTATGTATCTTATCCAGCACAAACATGAAGAGCAGATTCTTTCCTCTTCCCATTTCCCTGTTCTTGATGCTGAATAACATTGACTGATTTAATCCTTCATCTAGCTCATTTTTCTAGACTTCAGACCATTTTCCCTGCTCTTCTCCAGATGTCCCACGTTGGTGCACAGTACTATTACTGACGTTTTAACAGTGCTGAGTGGAAGTTTGTGGGTGTTTCAGGATACACATATCAATGCACATCCTATAGCAGCATTTTCTCCCCTCCCTACAGCAATACATCTCCAAGCTGAAGACCCTCAGTGACACCTAAGCCTTTGCTTTACTCTGAGTGGGACGGCAGCTCTGATTCTGCCTGGGAAGAGAGATGTAACCTTTTTCAACCCTTTGAGAACCTACAGAACAGCAAGATGATATATAAACTGATGATAACTGTGTCTGTACTCATCACTTTCTATTCCCTCAGAAAAAAATCTGTCAATATATATAATATACTGTTCTCAGTTAATAAACATGGGCCTCCAATTGCAGAGCAGGTTCCTCAGCCTTCTCTATAACGCACATGTAAGATATGTAGTCATTTCAGATAGTATCAAATACTTTGGAACAATATATTAGTAGTATAGGTTAACTGCTAAATAGTTTTGCTGCAAGGGTTAATAAGAAATGTTTTCCTTAAGCCACAAATCTTGCAGCTGTAGCTATGATAGGATTGTGGCAGCAAAAGCCCCATTGTTAAACCTAATCTGCTGTTAAAGTGCTTAATCGAGAGATTATTAACATTTCTGATGAAATACTTAGCTAAAGTGCAAAATGTAATCTTGGGGCTTTACTGTCTGGGCTTCTAGTTAATGTCATAAGCACCACAACCATGCTAAATACCAAAACAGTGTACAGGGTTATTAGCCTAATCCAATGTGAGAGTGCAGACACTCCCTCCCTGTGCCCCTATACATTTCATCCTAATGAAAACACTGCAGGTATTTTGCTGCCTAGTAGCTAAGGACAGATGCACCCTCCCACGTGGCAGAATAAATGCCAGAGCTGTTAGACTGCTTCCTGGTGGAGGCCTAATCCTGAGCAGTGCTGACTACCCACAACTCCTGGTGCATCCTGAGGTCCTGTGCATTCACCATGCTGCGGGCCTTGGCTGTGCTTCTAGAGAAGGTCTGTGGGAATGGAGGGAAGAAGAGGCAAAAATGGCAGTTTCTAAAAATTTGCAGACTTGTAGACCTTAATAAGTTTATAGTTTTCTGCTATCTTCCATTTGCACAGAGAAAAGGAACCCTTCCCTGTGCGAGGATGCTGCAATTTGTGTCCAAGACTGGGGTGGCTCTGGCACTGTGAGGAGCACAGGTTCTCCCTGGAATGGCCATCTCTGGGATAGCTCTGGCACTGTGAGGAGCACAGGTTCTCCCTGGAATGGCCATCACATGCCCACAGTGTCAGCAGGGCCATCAGCAGCTTGCTGCCACAGGCACCTCATGGCAGAATTTCAGCTTATGTCTAGATTTTTAAAAGTCTTAAGGCACTGAACACTAACAAAAAAAACTTTTTCAGGTGCCCATACCCAAGACAGCTGCAAATTTAGCAAATACATTTTGGTTCTCTACCAAAGTAAAGCAATTATCTAGGCTTTACTTCCAGACAGGAAAACAAAGAGCCTCTGGAAAGCAGTTCAACCTTGCCTGGGTGCCTATTCTAGCTGGTGGGATTGCTTTTCAGATATGCCTGAACACACAGGAAGTCCAGTAATGGTGCTTGCACTGTTCATTTAGAGGGCTAAATTCAGTTCCAATGAACCTCATCTAATGTCTCCCAACAATCCTGATGAGGCAAGGCACCAGCTGTCCACCCAAAATTTTACCATGTACAAGTGACAGTCAGCATTGCATTGTGGACCACTCTTTCCTGGATTTCACTGGGATCAGAGGCAGCCTTGGTATCATGGACACATCCCTCGTGGCATTCAGTTGAGAAAGTTTTCTGTTTTTTCAGTTCAAAACTTTGTAACCACAAGAGATTTTCCTAGCCCAGAACAATCATAACCTCACTATTAGAAACAATGCAGCAGTGTTTCAAAATAGGCTACAAGCGTCCAAATCCGGACTAGAAGATACCTCCCAGAACAATGACTGTGCTCATCCCTGCTTGTGTTTTTTTGAAAGCAGAGCTGCTTTTGAAATAATTTAAAAATCAAAGCTCTACAGTTGTGCTTCAGCTCATTCTTGCTTAGTCTCTTTCCTCCAGTCATAATTTTATTTCTAAGATGTCCAACTTAATGAAATTCTTTACTTCATCCTGTTTTGGTGTCACTTTATTATTATTCTTCACAACCAATAAATATTTTTTCTTTTTGTGACTATGGATTCATGGAACAATCAGTCTACCCCAGGCAAAGCAAGCAGAATAAATGCAGCCAAGTCAAACTGGAATACCACGAGAGTATTAGCTAGATTAAACATCAATAATGACTTTTCTCCTTTTGATCACTGAAGTAGCAGTGAAGCAGTGGAAGGAAAGCCTAAGATGTTGACATATGTTTTTATTATCTTTAGTCTTTTTTTTTGAAGTCTTGGGAACTGGGTCTGCAAATACTTCCCAGGTCAAAGGCAGAGAATTACGTTATTTATTTCACCAGTGAGGTGACCAGGCAATTTTATTAATAAAGATAGTTTGATTTATTCTTCCAAAATCATCAGGAAAATAATCATAAAAATCACAAGGAAAAAAAATCCAATTTTTAAAATTGCTAACTTAAGAGCTGGAGCATATTAAAGAGATTCAAAGATAAGGACTACAACAACAGAAATCCAGCTAAGCTTTCTTTTCCTTGCTTTTCTCATTTTTAGTAATTTCTGCCTGGTTTGGTTCTGCCAGAACTGGGAACAGCTTCCTTACAGCTTGTAGTGAGAGATGTTTATTCCTATCACTTTTCTGACAAAGGGAAACACCAAAGAAATCTCACAAGAAATCCATGCTTTCGGGAGATTTCCATCTGTATTCTGTCCATCTGTGGCTCTAAAGGATGTAGTTTTCTAAGAACTCCTTCACTTATGAAATGGATCTGGAGCGTATCAGAACCTTTTCAGACTGGACAGTTGTTAAGAAGGTCTGCTGAGAAGTTGGAATGAGAAAGAAAGACGTACACTGAGAAGTAAAAGTAGTAATTAAAATGTAAAAAGTAAGTATAGAAAGGAAATATGAAAATATCAGAAAAATATTACTCACAGTTATTTTTCCCTACCTTTTCCCCCAACTAGGAGTTATCTGTACTGACTGCAAAAAAACTTTGAGGTGAAGAATTCTCTCTCTTTTGTTTAACTGAAAACAAATCTACTTTTGATTGGCTTTCCTACCTTGTTCCCTTGAGGCTTTGTTTTGACAAAACCCAAAGATTCTTCAATCACAGAATAGGCAGCTTGAAATATTTTTTTCAATGTCTCTTCCTAGATCACTGAAATACACAATTCTTGTATGAAGGTTCACACATGGATCCTAAAAGCGACTGAGAGAATCTGATCCTTTCTTTTCTTGTGCTAAAAGAAAGGAAACAATCTGAAGCAACTCCTAGTCTGAAACAATTTGCTGTTATGGAGTCCATAGGCTGCAGGAAACACTGAACTTCACAGGCATTGCTAATTAAAATACTCCTGACCCATCCTAGAGTATTTCCACTATCCCTAAGTTTACTTTTAAAACTTCAATTAGCAGCACATTCGTTTGTATCAAGCAACACACCAGGTTTTGTTTTTCTTTTCCTTCCCCCTCACCAAATCCAACCACCTCCACATCTCTGCAAGCCAATAAAAACCCTGTTATATTCTATGCCAAACACATGAAGACCCAAACATATCTGAAGACACCAACTGGCAGTTATGGGCAGTGCAATATTCATGCAAAAAATTAAATATCAGTCTGGTTCTGCTGGATCCAACCATGAGTTTTTCAATCCACTAATTTCCCCGTTTTCCATATTTTCTAGTATTAATATGTCTTACTCATTCCCTACTTTCACCCGATGATGCAGGACATTGGTAAAAGTACTGATGGGTATAGCATGGAGAGTTGCCATAATGCCCAACAATATATATGTTTTCCAGGATGAAAAGGAGGTGTTAAAATTTTATTTCTCCATTTAGATCCATATTTTTACAGAGTAGAATGTAACACAGTGTCTTAAAGACTCATGTTCTGAGACCAGAGTGATCGTGGAGCTGTCAAAAAGCAGCTGCAGCATCCCATCACAAATAAATCTGGGTGTCATTAACTCAGGGGTCACTCTTTCAACATTACCAGACAAACCTTGACTTTTTAAGGCTTGCTGACACCTCTGCTAGCAGCAGTTCCCATGGGAGGACCAGTGACCACAGTGGCAGAGCTATCAGCCCAGGTTCTGAAGCAATCTCATTCCAGGCGGCATTCACAGAAGCTCTGAACTTAAGGGATGTTCTTGAGTGCTGTCTTGAGGAACTTTACACAAGCACCTGTTTCCTCAGCAGAGCCCTGGATCTTGTATCAATATTTGGAGAGATTACATCTCATTTCCTAAGGTTTCTACATTTAACCCCTGCTCCCCATTTAAGGGATAGCTTGTAAATTCACTGCTACTTCTTGAGTTACCAATCTTGTTTCCTTTGCAAACTTAGCAGAAGAGGGAACATGCCACAGCAAGTCTGCTTATCATCTGTCTTGACAAAACCATAAGCATCTCTGAACCAACATGCACAGTCTTGTGGTCTGGTTAGTCTCTTGCCTGGAGTGGAACTGGGTCTCCTGTATAAGTGTGTGTTCAAGTGCTGAACCTCATCAGGAGAACACAGGAGCACTTGTGTCTAATCAAGACAGAATAGTGTAGCTACAAGTAGTTTTATGTAGCTGAGTCCTTTCGGTATTAAGGCTTTGGTCACTGAACTTAGCTCAGGTTTGAAGATGACTTCAGATGAGAAAGTAGTCGAGTAGTCAGTCTACAGAGCTGCTGTGGTCTTTTGTTGGGCAGTAAAAACGTTTTGCTTTTTCTTCCTCCCTTCCTCATAGGATTAACTCGCGACTGATACAAAAGCAGAAAGATGCAAACTGTATCTTTGAAAGCTTTACTGTGAAAAACCTACAGATGTTTTCAAATAGGCTTTTATTCAAAACATGAGATACTTTGTCACTGGAGCGATTTCACAGTTGTTGTTTATGGTATGGATCCATCACAACCTTATGCACAGCACCAATGTGATGAGACAGAGGATCATGTGTTATTTCTACAATAGAGTGAACACAACAGTGTCCTGCACCTGCAAGGCAACAGCCCGGTCTCTGGGCTGTAAGACCTTGCAGTCATGAACCCAATCAATGTTTCCTGGTGGTGTTTGAATTCCTTCAGGTCTCCTCTGGTGAAAAATGGCAGTGAACATCTTGATCAGAGCCGTAAAACAGATCTGCAGAGGTGTCATAACTCAAACACAGTGATGACTGCTGAAAGCCTTCATCATTACTCTCAGAAAGCAGAAACCTTAAGGTTTAGGGCTTAGGGTTGATCTGTGGTGCTCTTAACAAAAAATTAAGATAAAATTGTTTTAAAAAAAAAAAACTAAACCTTTTATAACAATGACTGGTTTGGGTAAATCTTAATGATGGAAAAACTAACACAAAACAAAGTCTGGCCAATTGCTGGACTGAAACACAGGTACAGTTTTCTGTTCAATCTATCTCCAAAGTATTCATGTTTACACAAATAAATGTTTAAGAAGAAATGGTGAGAAGAAAAAGAAATTAGCTTGGTAGCATTTACCCAACCCCCCATTAAAATTGCCATGTGAAACTAAGTTCCAAGCAGCCATTTTGTTAGTTTAATCCATGCCTTGTGTTATTTTGTTTAGTACAAGTAAGCTCCACACAATCCATGTTTGAGATGCTATAATGAGAGAATACAGACTGTTTTGTTGCATGGTCATGTATGTAAAATGCAGAAACCAGATCTGTAAAACAGCTTATGAAATAAATTCTTTCAACAGAATTAATAACACCTTCTGGCATAATAAGAGGGCACATTACTTTAAATTCATGGCAAAATAGATATTTTGTAAGGCATGTCACAATAGGGGATAATCTGAATGGGTGAGAATATCTTTATTTGTTTTTCATCATTTAAAGTGAGTATGTTCTGTAAGTTTCAAAGGGAAAAATATAAGGAGAGAACCTGGCAATTAAATTTCTTCTTTATAGACCTGTTTAATAACTTAGAGAACTGAAAGAAAAATACCTCTTCAGGTGACAGTGAACTTCAGGAAAATAACCAATGGTCACAACAGAGCAAGAAGGAGAAATATATATAAATAGTTTGACTCAGCTAGAAGGAAATAGAATAATGTGTTTACATTTTCAAAAGAAGCATTTTTGCCTTCATAATTAAGTTAGAGTTATCTTCAATTTGATTTTCCTGTCCAACTTCCAGCAGCATTTTAACTGTAAATGTCCTGAATAAAACCACTGTCATAGGAAAAATCTGGTATTGCTTTGTGAACTGAGAGCAGAGCTTTTGGATTTTGGGTTTTTTTAAAGAATGGGCATAAATGCTTCCATGTGCTGACATGTCCCTGCAAGCAGTTAACTGTGTCCCACTGCTTCACTCCTGCAGCTGCAGAGAGTGCTGGCAACCTCTGCCCTCACCCAGACGGGCAGCTCAGCACCAGCACCTGCTCATGGTGCTCATCTGCCCTTGGCAGATGTTCTGAGCCATCAGCTCCACGTGTTTATGGCTGCAAGATGCGGGACCATCTGTGCCAAACCCAAGCCATCGTCTTTCCAGTGAGCTCTAAAAGTTCAGACCACAAAGCGCTGGCGCTGATGCGGCGCTGCTCACTGGATGTCCCTCTGAGATTTGATGAAACCAAAGAACAGCAGGGGAGAGAATGAGAGAAAGAAGTGAGGAAAGAGAGAGGCTAGACAGAAAACGAGTGATGTGATGCAAGGTTCCCACCCTGTGCCCGGCCCGTGGAGCCAGTCCTGTCTGCTGGCGAGGCCAGGGGAGGAGGCGGCTGTGACCTCTCCTGCTGCTGAGCTTCTCCAAGGCATCAGGCCAGAGCTTTGGTGGGTGAGCATCTGCCAGCTGTGCCTGACACTCCTGGGGGGTTTACGGTGAGCCATCCCTGCCCCAAATTCCCATCATGATAAATTCTGTACCCAGAAAATGCATCCCACGGACTGAAACGAGAGCTTCCCTGCACGATGCTGGGATGTGGCTCTTTCATGTATCACCAAAGCTTCGGATTCAGCACAAAGGCTGCAGGAAGCGTGATGACAACAATTCAAAGGCTGTTCCAAGTTTTGCCTACAGCCATCCCTTTGAGCCTCAAATTATCTGTAGTTTCAAAGCTCTGTCTGAAATGCTGTATCCCAGAAGAGACACAAACTTTAATCATTATTGTGCCTTCTGTATCCATATTGAATTACAATCCTGTTAACACCAAGACTCCCAAAGTTCCTGGGTGTTTTGAAGTTCTCAACATTTTTCAAAATAAGCAGGGGCTTCTCCTTTCGACACTGCCTGCTATAGTTCCTGATTCTCAGCTCTTCCCCACAGCATGTGGGCTACAGCTTTTCCTTCTTCCTCTGAATAGCAGGCTGGGACTCCCAGCTCCATCACATGGCTTAGAGGGCTGGAGGCTGGAAGGATAAGGCTTGGTAATTAAAATGGAGAAAATTGGTAATGTTCCTTCATGAGGACAAGGCTTATTGTTTTGGAGCTGTGGAGTTTCAGACAGTGCTGGGAGCAAACTGCTCTGGTGCTGGAGTGTCCAAAGGGGCACAGTGGTGCTGCCAGAGCTTTCCTCCCGCAGCTTCCGCCATGAACCAGAATTTCAAGGATTGTTTGCACAGTGAAAGCCCACAGATATTTACCCAGACTTTTCTCGTCATCTTTCTAGCTCTTTTCCCCATTTTCTGGAAAGACTATGGGCAGGTCTGGTGCATGCTGTGGGGGATGGTGATACCCCACAAGGTATACTGGTATACAGTAAGGAGATACCCCAGGGCAGTGAGGAGAGGAAGCCCTGAGGCCCATTTATCTCCCATTTATGTCCATGCCATCTACCCAGAAGCTGGCTGCAGTGGGGCAAAAATACTGCCACTCTAATACAGAAAAAGGCCCCCCAGCACAGGATCAGTCTGGGTGGGAAACAACCCGTGGATAGCAACTGTACAGAGAGTTTAGAAAGTTCAGAATTTACCCTGAGAAGGTCCTAAATTGGCACAAGTTCTTGTGCCAGAAGGAAGAAAAAGAATCTAACATCCACAGAAAGGTATTTATACCCCAGGGAGTACACTAACTCCCTCCTCACCTGCTGACCTTCCTCGCCAGCACACGCAGCTCCCTCCCTCCCATGGATGCAGCTGTCTGCCTGTTGGGCTTCCCCTGCCCACGCTGAGGAGACTATCATCTCCCTTTCCTTCTCCCTCTCTTTGTTTCTCCCCTCTCCTTGCTTTCCCTGACGCATGCTGTCTCCTATTCATGTTTTTTTGTTGTTCAGTATTCCTTTCCTCTGTTCTCTTTGTTTTGTTCAGTTGTTTCTTAATTTCTCCTTAAACTGGAAAAGTGAAAGGCGCACAGCCAGTTCTGCATCCAGTATGCTCCTGAGGAGCCAAAAGCATTAAATGTAAATTAATTTTAAAAGAAAAAAATATTTCATTAAGTAACATGGCTGTCTGGCACTCAGACATGTCCTCTTGCAACACACTCTGGTGATCACACAGAGATACATGTCATTCACTTGAAAGAATTGCATGACATATTTAAATAATGCCTTTTAAAAATATTTGAAAGAATAAGACACCTTAAACCACAATCTGTAACTTGAAACTGGACCAAAAATAACCTCTGATTTGAAACACCCAATACAATCTCTATCCAACATGAGTGTGTTTTCTGGGTTTCTTTCTACCCGTCTTCTATTTCAATTTTTTTTTATTATTATTATTATTATATTATTTATATATTATATTATATATTATTATTGTTATTATAATTATTATTAGAATTCAAATGGGCATATTCAGCCCCAAAATCTTTTTTTCTTCTAAAGCACGAGCTGTACAAATCACAAGACCCATGTTCTCTTTGAGGCTGCAACACACTCAGATGTTGTCTGGGGGGGAGAAGGGGGAGAAGCAGGTGGCACAGGACCCAACTGCAGCACCAGCTGTAACCAGAGGGACAGGCCCTGCTGCACATCACCTCCAGACTGCTCACACTGAACCTGAGCTCCTGAGGGCTCATTAAACAAATATGAGATCACGAAATCAAAAAGAGACCCTCTGCACAGTTTCTGTCCCTCTCCTCAAAGTCTTAGTGCTGGGGGCTGTAAAAGGAGCTGTGTGGAACAGGAAAAGTGCTTTGCAGGGCAGCATGGTGTAAAAACAGTGTGTCATCCCCAGGACTACCCCAGGGAGACATCCCTCAGGGAAGAGGCAGCACCTGGCTCTTCCTGAAGCAGCAGCCCTGACTCGCTGCCCCACTTCCCTCACTCACTCAGAGCATCAGCCAGCTCTGCAGGCAGCCACAGCCCCTGCACACCAGCTCACACCTCCAGCTGTGAGCTATGATACACACCCGTGGGGCTTTGTGTCACCCAGAGCACTAGCTGAGCCTAATGTGTGACTTCTAGTTGGACATGGCCTGCCACTCGCTCTGGCTGTACCCCAGAAGGTGATGGGCATCCCTTCTCCAGGGCACTGAGTATGCATGGCAAGGTTTTGGCAGGGGGAGGCAGGGTTAGAGGTGTGATTTCTGTGAGAAGTTGCCAGAAGCTTTCCCTGTGCCTGACAGAGCCAATGCCAGCTGGCTCCAAGACAGAGCCACTGCTGGCCAAGGCTAAGCACCCCAGTGATGGTGATAGCACCTCTGGGATAGCATGGGTAAGAAGGGTGGAAAAAAACAAACTGTATTTGCAGCTGGAGAGAGAAGTGAGAGTATGTGAGAGAAACAACTCTGCAGACACCAAGAAGGAGGGGGAGGAGGTGCTCCAGGTGCTGGTGCAGATACTCCCCTCTAGCTCCATGGTGATGCAGACTGTCCTCCCAGAGCCCATGAAAGTCCATGGCTGAGCAAGTAGCCACCTAAAGCCAGCAGATGTCCAAAGGAGGTTGTGAACCTGTGGGAAGCCCACACTGGAGCAGGCTTCTGGCAGGATCCATGCTGGAACAGTCTGTTCCTGAAGGACTGCACCTCATGGAAGGGACACATTGGAGCAGTTTGTAAAGAACTGCAGCCCATGGGAAGGTCCCACACTGGAATTTCATTGAGAACTGTCTCTTGTGGGACAGACCTCCCAGTGGAACAGGGGAAGAGTGTGAAGAGACTTCCCCATAAGGGGGAAGGAGCAGCAGAGACACATGAAATGACTGCAACCCCTCTCCCTGTCCCCCTGCTCTGCTGAGGGGGAAGAGAAGAAATCAGGAGTGAAGTTAAGCCCGGGGAGAAGGGAGGGGTGGGAGGAAGCTGTTTTAAGATTTGACTTTATTTCTCAATACCCTACTCCGGTTTGCTTGACCATAAATTAGATTAATTATTGCGAGCTGAGTCTGTTTTGCCTATCACAGTAACTGGAGAATGATCTCTCCCTGTCCTTATCTCGACCCACAAGCCTTTCATTATATGTTCTCTCCTCTACCCAGCTGAGGAGGGGGGTGATAGAGTGGTTTTGGTGGGCATATGGTGTCTGGACAGGGTCAACCCACCACAGCCAGCCATTGCCTGGAAGGCAGGTAGCACACTTGTACCTCTTGTCATGGAGGCCTCTTCTGCAAGCTTTCCCACAAGAAGCAGAGAAACAAGCATCTTTTTTTGTGGTGCTGATGTGATGTCTTACTGATGTATATTTAAAGGTCTGAGATATAAAATTTGTCAAGGAAATCAAACTGAAAAATAGGTTGCTGGCTCTGCTACCAAACTTGAAAGACTTGTTTATAGCAGAGGGAAATTTGGCCTTGTTATCACCATTTTTGTAACCACCTTTAATTTTTAATGAGCTAAGTGCAAGCAATTTTAAAGTTTGCATCATTTCTCCCAGGTTAGTCAAAAGACTTAGCTGGGTGCTGGATTTGCCATGGATGAGCTGTAGAAATCCTATGGGTTATTTGTTAACTGCTTGCAACAACTGCTTACTCCTGGTGGTATGTGAGTGCTCATGGCAGACACATGACGCTGTTGTTGAACCCCTGCCAGTGCCCAAGAGGGGCTCTGACCAGGGACATGTGTGTACTTGCAGAAACAGAAGGATGACAGATGAGAAAACTCTTGTGGTTTGTTTTTCCATGTAAACAAAAATGCTTTTTCATAAACACGGCCAAGGATGCAGGGAGCTACGCTGGGAAAACAAACTTAGGAAAACTACTCTTGGCTGCAAAGTTTATTCTCCTCCCCCAAAAACATTAATGAGTCAATATGTAGCACTGAATTTGCTGTGTACAATTAAAGCTGCACCAGAAGGGGATATGTATAGAGATGTCTGGGACACTCCTCATAGAGGGAGCTATTCTAACCACCAACTGTAGACATCTGATTAAAGTGCAGGTTAAAGCCCTTATATATTTAAGATCCTGACTTCCCTTTGGAGTCAACAAAGAAAGGTTTTGTCCTCCAGACAGCACTTGTGTTAGATGTCTGAAACTAGATCATGTGAACACTCCCTTGCCCTTCCCCAAATTAAGTTAGGACAATTCCAGAAAATAGCTGCACTTAACCCACAGCCGGCCATTACCCATGCAAGCAAATGCAGATTTTGCATGAAGGCTCTGCAGAGCCAAAGGACCATAAAACATCCTTTAGAAGAGAGAGAAAAATTCTAAAGTTCCTGGAGGCAGTTCCTGCAGTGCTGTAAAGCCTCCGTCTGTGCTCTCCAAGGCCACCTGCACACTGAACTACTGGGAAATACCATGTTAGAAAGCTGGAAAAAACTGGAGGAAATCCTCTTCAGGTTGATTATCCTGAGCAGGCAAAAAGGTGCTGGGAGTAAGGGGGCAGAGATGGGGTCAGGGGCCGGGCACTGACAGTGCTGTGGAGATGTCCCCATCTCGGTGTCTTTAGGGAGCATCCCTCAGCCCTTCTGCCCAGCACAGGGCACTGTTAGTGATCAGGTCAGTTATTCAATAGCCCACTTATTAGGAACATGTGACAGACACTTACCACATCCTTAAATATTCTTGGCAGTCAGCATTTCTGAGACTCAGGCTCCTTTTTAACACCTCAGAGCACTTAGAAAAGGTTAGACCTCCACACCGGAAGTGAAGTTTAATACTTTCCACTAAAATTTTTGTTGTTTGTAGCGTAGCACTCAGGGTCTCATAGGCCCCCTTGCAGTTTGTAGCCTTTAATATAGATTTTTTTTTCTTGAGGGATGAAAATGTATATTGGAACATTTAGGCATTTTAAGAAAAAGAAAACAACAATGTTTGCAGCTGGCTCCGTTTACTGATTACATTTTCATTAACCATAGTAATAGTATTCTGCTAGTAAATACTTGCTGAAATATTTACTTTACAATGCTGAAGTATTGGTAGAAAACAATACTCTCCTTTGTTTTCTCATTCCAGTAAAGTTACTGTGAGATTACAGAGAAGTCTGATCCCAATGGAGGACTGCATTGGGGTTAGACACAAATGTATGTATGCACAAACACCTAGACTATCTCTATACATTATCTCATGCACATGATTAACACGTTACTTCTTGGTTTTACAGAAACAGAAGGTTTCCCTATATAATCTAAACATTTTCTCTGCATAGGAAGGGTTCTCATTTTCTCATTTTCTAACTGGGGGAGTCAACATCGGACCCAGAACTGGAGTTGACCATTTAAGTCTTACATAGTAGTAAGTAGCAAGTATAAAAGTTTTTGTGTGAGCCAAACAAGTGCTTGGGACTAGGGAGAAGGACTCTGGCAGGACAGGACAGCACAGGACAAGGACAGACAGCAGGCAGTGGTTTCCAAGGCTCATTGTTTCCTGCAATTTTCCTTCTTTGTCCCCTCCATCTCTGTATCTCCCTGTACGTCTGTTGGCTCACCAAGCACAGCCTGCTCTGCCATCATAGCTCCATTTTACAGCAGTACCTTGTTAATTCAGGGCTGGCTCCTTGCTCTCTTTTGTCCTTTTGTTTTGCACCCCTGATAAATTTGTCTACAGTTAAGAGCCATCTGTCATCTTTTAAGGATTTCTCTCTTTTGTAATTCATCTGTCACTCTCACATCTGCCGGGAATTAAGCAGAAATTAAACAAGGTCTGGGTGTTTCAGAAGCTGGCCTTATAACACAAGAAAAAAATACAAAGTCATTGTTTGGTTTCCACTGGAACAAAAATGTAATTCAAGTTTACAGCCCCCTAGCTTTCCGAGGTCTCTTCCGAGGTCAAAATAGCTTGGGCTTGTGTTTATCTGCACTTTGAAAGAAGGCTGTATATCAGATATTATTCCTCATCCACTGAAAAGCATAAATAATTATTTACAAGCATTACATTTTACCAGCAAGTTACCTCTCTTTGACCCAAGTTTTCCATTGTGGAGACCTACTCACTTTTTGCTGAGATAACTTTATTTCATATTCATCAAGGATGTGTTCAAAATTTGCCATGCAATCAAGGCTATCTGCAAGGGTTGTTTAGTGTTGGCAAGGTTAACAGTGCTGAGACTTTCACAGATTGAAAAAAAAGTCCATCCATTTTATGATGTACTGATTTACCAAAAAAAACATGCTTTATTAGGGATTTTTCTTAAAATATCTTGCTGCAATTGGTAATGACAATAAATATTCACTGAATTAATTTCCTATATGATAAGAACACGTGATGTGCTTGATAATGGAATCACAAAAGACTCTGCTCTCGTAAAGCTCTTGCTGCAAGCAGATATTTTCTTCTGAATCTGGCACAGTTGAGGTGTTCATGTGCACACAGGGGTAGGAAAAGATGAGAGCAAGATGCATTTGCCTTGGGACAGGCAGGGAAGCCATTGAAGAAGACGGCTACAAGGACAGCAGTGGAGCTTGTAGGGAAGGGATGGTCCAGTCAGATGGACAAGTTAGTGGAACAGGGAAAAAGGGAGGCTTGGAGAGACTTGGATGGCTGTGCCAGCCTCACAGCTGCCTTCTCTCTGGCAGCACAAGTCCTTATTCTAAGCACATGAGGACAGCCGTGCAGAGGAGCAGTTCAGCTCTTAGTCTGACTGAGATAAAATGTAGCGTCTGCTGCAAGCAAAACGTAGCGACACATCCTGTGTCTGCAGGTACGCCTCCTGTGTCAAGGCGTGCATGGTGACACAAAGCTGTGGCAGCCAGGCAGGAGCCAGGGTTGTAGTAGCTCCACACAGGACATCCCCAGGTGAGGAGCAGCTGGCTGGTGGGTGCATCTCTACAACGGAGCCTCCTCTGGCCATGTCCAAGCCAGTGAGCGAGCCCATTCTGGCAAGCCATGGCATGATCCAGTGCTGCCTGCCATGGTATAAAAAAGAATAAGTTAGACCAGGTCAGTTCTGATGTTTTCTCTTTCTCCTTCCATTTTCCCAGATGCCAGATGAGCCACAAGAGCAGCAGACACAGGATGTAGAAGAGACAGACCTGGCCATGACATTTGGTCACTGCAGCTGCAGAGCCAAGCAAAGCTCTTTGGGCCAGCAGAGAGAGGAGCACCCAGCCCTTGGTGATGGAGCTAAAGCTCCCCAGCACTCTGCAGTCCTCTGCCTCATGGCATCATTTATGCCCAACCCCATCCACAGTAGCATCCCTTACCAGTGAAGTTTTGTAAGGGACTACAGTACGTTGACCTTTTTCTGTTGGGTTTTACTGGTAAAAACGAACAAGTCTAAAAGCTTTCTACATAGTTCTGAATTTACTGTTTTTTTGGGAAAGCCTGACACAAACACATGGAGATGAAGCCAAGGTACTGTCCTTTGGTGTTACTCGATGTAACTGCATTCAAGTATTTTCCATCCTGACCAGTCAATGATTTCACTCTCACTCATAGGAAGAGGAAAACACATTCCAAGAAGCCCAAGGAATGGTGAGAACAACAGCTTTGCAAAAACAACAGGAATATCTGGGGTTTTCAGCCCTTCTCAGTTTTTATCAGGCACATTGTCTTGGGAATTGTGACAGAAACAGATGTTATATTCCTTTTTCTTCAAATTTTATAGCCTGTATTCCTTCACCAAGCTGGGTTGATCTTAAAACGTGTGTTGGTCTTCCATTCATTGCACTGTGCATCACTACCTTGGGCTAAGATGCTATTTTTGTCAGCATACTATTTTTGAAAGGAGGCAGACACACACATTTTAAAAGCCTCCTGCTTGGTTAATCTGAGGCACTGACATGCCTTTGAAGCTTTGGTTTTGAAGGGATGTGGTATCAGTGATCTTGACAAACATTTCAGTTTGCCCACTGCCATCCAGGGACTGTGCACACAAGTTTGCTTTGAGTAACTGCAGAAATACAAGCAGAACAGACTTACAGTAGGTATATAAACAAGAAGGTCACAAGGTTAATGTTTGACTCTAATCCTAATGACTTTCTTCAGCCACGCACAAAGCAGGACACCAGAAAGAATTCACTAACAACAAAGTAAAGATAAACAAGTACAAGAGCACAACCCTCTCCTTTGTACACCAGCTTCAGAAGTTGCACAAAAGTATTTAAAGTACAAATAAAAATACCCTAGTTTTATAGTAAATGTAACTTTACCCATTCTTCTCCATTATATGTGCAATAACTTGCTCCAAGGTACCAATAAATATATCAGAGGAACTTACTGGTTTATAAATATTTTGAAAAAATAGAAACTATTGCTTAAATTACCACTGTATATAGAAAATAATCTCCCATGGAATCTATTAAACTGGGTTAATGAACTAGCAGGAAAAAGTTTCAAACTTATTCCCCCAACATCTAATTCAGAGCCACTACTTCAAGCTGAGTTTCAGATAAAAATAATGAGTAAAGTTGTTGAAAATGGTTTGAGTGAACAGAAATTAAGTCAGCTGTTTACAGAAATGTTTGCAAGCTGGGACAAATACATTCTGGATTGTTTAGTTACCGTACAAGGTAATTCAAAATACACCAACTACATTGTGGCTGTTTTAAAGGCCGTCAAAATATAACAATATTGCTAAGGGCTCTTGAGACTGAGATAGTGGGCTCAGGCCAGTAAACAAACCCCAAAAGAAGTGCATATAGTTTACAAAAAATACAAATGCTGCCAGCAAATCTCTTCACATTTCTTTCAGAGATAAATGTAGAACCTTATCAAAAGACTGCTTCTGTGCCCAGAATATTTGTTCAGTTTCAGGACAGTTTACTTTGGAAACTTACTCAACTTTGCATCTGTAATTAAATGATGAAAATGAGACAATGTGGCTCTGGAGAGATCACAGAAAACTCCATCTTATCTTTTTGCCTTTTGTTTACAGAGCTCTTAATGTTTTGGCCTCCCTAATGCATTTTTCATTAAACCAGAAGGGCAAGTTTGACACACAACCTTCTCCCTCAGTGCACTCAGATACTGTTATCCAAAGGCAAAGTCCAGTATTTTCTACAGACTCAGCTTCTACCCCCATCAGCAGCTTTTAAGTGACTCTGCTTTAGAGAACAGACACGTCTCCCTGTGCTGCCTTGCACCACGAGAGGAAAAACATTCAAGTCCACTTGTGTCTCTGCAGAAGCTACAGTCTCTTAGTCAGGATAAAGTTTACATCTAATTTAATATGAACATATATTATTTACAAGCATGGGAGTACCCTGGTGTCCAGCACTGCCAGGCTGTGGGGGACACTGTTTTACTGCCAGACCAGAAGAGATGTCTCTGCTAATCCCCAGCTGAAGGATTTGCCCAGAGTGATGTAAGGACTCCAGCAGAGGGCTAGAGATGGGGCTCAGCTCTCTCAAATCCTGACCACGTCATGCTGAGGATGGCACTGCTTTCTCCAGAGGACTCACAGGCCCAGGGGGATGGTGGAAATTTTCCACAGTGACAGCTCCTGGAAGTCACAAGCAGAGCCCTGCTAGTGTGGATCGTATTACAGCCAGGCAACAGCAGCAAACCCCTGTTGCATTGGGTGCAACTAAAATCTGAAAGTTGTTGGATGGACAACTTTCAGATTGCTGACAGCCTGCTGGAGTCATCCTGGATACCTCTGTGGGCTGTGCAAGGGATGTCTCCAAGTCCTCTGCAGTCCCTAGTCTCACTCCCCTGGAAAGCACAGATAACCCCAAATTATTTGAGACTTAGTCACATCATGGATGTCTGTGTCAGCACTATCAGCAATGAGCTGCTTCCACATGCTTCTTCCATCTAAAATATCTCCCTAGAAACACCAATTTCTCTGGTGGATGAAAAAGTCTGAGGTATCTATCTCATTTGTAGGCTTCAACAGTGCACCTCCTAAAAATAAATGAAGTGGTTCCCACCATTATTATTCTACTCAAATGTCCTGGAGAGACTGTGCCTGGGCTCAGGTACCATGAGGTGGGGTCATGGTCCTGCAGCAGAGGGACAGAACAACTCTGCAACAGACTTGACCAAAGGATGGTGAGGAGGGGATTGTGAGAAGACAGGAGACCTTGATGGCTCTCAAAACAGTCGTTTTTGAGTAAGCTACTCAGATCCACCCAAGTGATAAGTTTGGACTTAATTAGCATCAGTGGGTGATGTGAAGACTTGGGTTCTGAAGTGAGACATGGTTTGATTTCTTATGCACCTAAATAAGCTTATGTTTGTGTGTGACTGTTTCACACTCATGTAGCAGACCTTCCAGCCAAGAGTCTTCGGCCAGAAGGCTTTTTTTACACCTCTCTCACCACTTCAACATTCCCACTGATGTTATCCTGACAAGGAGGTTTAGAAATGTTTGTATTTTCTGATCAGGAAGCTGCAAATGCCTCAACATGAAATGCAACCTTCACAAGGGGAAACATCGACCTAATTTGCAGGGAGATAGGAAATACTCCTGCTTGAAAGCAATGGTGGGAAATCTGTTAGCAAGGATGACTGCAGCAACGAGCCCAGAAAACATACTAACCAGACCCAGGATTCACTGAAACACAAACAAACTGAACACTGATAGCTTCAGGTTTCAGGGAATCAATGACCTTCACAAGGAGCCCATCCCTAGAGGTGACCCCCTCAGTGAGGAAGCACAAGGGCGGAAAGCTTGGGTTTGCATAGGATATGTAAAGAAAGAGCTGGTGCATCTCTCTGTCCTCTCCTCCAGCTGACCCCAGCAGTCAGCACCATGCAGGTAGCACACTGCCCTCAGCATCCCTCTGGCTGCTCCAGGGATGGTGGCTCTCACCAGCCTCAGAGGAGCTACAGCCAAGAGGCACCAACATGGCCAACACCCAGGGGTTCTGTATATCCAGAACTGCACTTCAAACACCTCCAAATGCCCAGTCAGTCACATTCCTGGGAGTGCTGCTGCCTGTCCTTGCCTTTGCTCTTCCAGGCTCAGCAGCGCACTCAAGTAGGGGGAAGTGTCATAGAAAAGCAGCAGAAAGTGCATCATTCTGGTATTTCTGATGTGTACACAAAATTTTTCCCAATTCTTAAACATCGAGGATATGAGATAGGCAGAGGTATGTTTGAAAACTAGCTCCTCATTAGGGACAGGAATTGAATTTCTCAAACATTCTTGTGAAAAAGCAAAACAAAACAAAAACAAAGAGGGTTTGTCTCTTTGCCATCATCAACTAGGATGTGTCAAGAATTTGCTTCCATAATGAAGACAACTTGGCTGAAGCATTCTCAACCTGTAGAATAAATTAACTGGTTTTAAAACAAAACTTAAGCTCATACCACAGCTGCCAGACAAGATGTGTCAGATTGGCTCCAATCTAAAACTGAGCAAATGTCATGAGTATTCCCTCTGGGTCCAAAGTGATACTGCTTCAGTCATGTGTTTGGCTCTTCACTTCCTCCTCAGGGTTCTCTCCACCACACAATTGTGGAAACCTGATTTTAAACTAATACATTTGGATCTTCCCAAGCGTGATAGATTTTGTATGAAACGAGAGGCTCCTGGAGGTTCCAAGAGACAGTGTTTCTAGGCTCTTTAGCCAGGGGCAACCAAAGCAGACAGGATAGATCTCTTCAAATCTTGCAAAACAAGGCCAAGAAACAATGCTTTCTAGTGTGTCTCTGACATGATGAAGCACAATTTAAAATTTATACCCAGCCAATGTATCTCATAATGGCCTAGCAGCTTCTGATGATACAAAAACTAGATTGAGGTGATTGAGAAAAGCAAATTCTAAACATTTGCTACAACTCTTCAATCCTATTGAGTCACTGCTCCTCTCTCTCTATAGTTTTCTTTTCCTGTCTGCTTGCAGACCCCTTTTAGCAAGCCTGGGAACTAGATAAAGAAATCAACTGTATCAGCAAACACAGCACAAACTAAGAGCCAGGAGAGCACATAAGCCAAGCCAAATGAGCATATGTTGTTATTCAAACATGTATAGGGCCTTGCCACTGCTTGGACAGTAATGTGGAGGCTTTAACCTAAGTTTTAGCAAATAAGGAGCAGGAAAAGACTAGAGAGTGGTGTGGCCAAAGTCCTGGCACTGCACAGCACCACGTGTAGGGCAGGAAAGGACTGGTGGTGTCCCAAAAGTAGAACCTCCTGGTTACATCAGATTTGAAAGCCCTGGAGGAGTAACTTCTGTAAAGAAATCATCCAGTTAGCCCCACATGCACACTTCTTTTGCCCAGTTTTAGACAGGCTTGAACTGACATTTCCAGAGCTCTGACCTTTCCCAGTCTGCCCATCTCTGGCTTCACCTGTAGTTAAAAAGTATTTTCTCCTGAAACTAGTGATAGTCATCTATTCTAAGCAAAAACTATTTCCCATCCACAGCCCACCCCAGGAAATGACCCATGAGGTCTCTAATGATGAGCAGCAGCCTGCTGTTCACTCCCATTTCCCCGAGGTCATCAGCAAAACTAAGAATTTGCTCCTCTTGTCAACCCCTCACATGCTGTCATGGCAGAATCTTCATCTCAGTATCTGGACTGGTAACCTCAGAGAGCAGAGAAACAGAAATGAAGAAAGCGCTTTCAGAAGGTAGGGTTGATTTTTTCCCAGTGATATCAAAAAGCCCCAAGATTCTGCTGCATGGAGTGGTCAGGAATGCTGTAAGCTCCTAAGAGGATGGAGACTTCACTTTAGAAGAGACAGTACAGATCAGCTTGGCACAGGCTGTGGGTTCACAATGTTAAAACATGCAGCAACATCAGCTTTGGGTGTTTTTCTGAATGTGGTGTCCATACCCTTTTCTCATTTCCATTCCAAAACTGTATTACACTGCCCCTGACTTTGTGCCAACACCAGAGTTTATGTGGCAAGCTCTAAAATAGATTAAGGGGCCAATCTAGCTTTTAAAAATGTTAGAAAAACTCTTTTTTTTTTTTTTTTTAACGACTGTCTGAAGCTAGATTTACTTTCAAATGGCTTTACAGCACAGTCTCCAAGGCATTGAACCGACACAGGATGGGGAGAGACACGGGGCAAGAATGAATGTAAAGGATGGGAGGAAAAGGCAGAAATGCCACTGAGCAGCATTTCCTTCTGGCGTTGGTTACAGTGAAACTAAACCACCTCTGCAGCATGGCTGCTGTGCACTAAGTACAAGGACATTGGCATTACCAGGGAGATCCTTAATGTGTGGCTGGGTTTGATGTGTAACAAGAGGGGTGAGGAATCTGGCACACGTGAAATGGAAAAGGAGCTCATGAGCTGTGTGGTATCTCCAGCACACACTCCTTAGCTGGGCTGTCCAAGATTTCACTGGAGTGGCCTCTGCCCTGGCAGAGTGGAGCCATTTACCAATTTGGGGAGCAGAAGGGAATCAAACCCAGGACAAGATGCTCAGAGCAGAAGGCTGCCCAGACACTTGGAACTGACTTTCACTCTCTGTTTCTGCAACAGTCAGAAAAGGCATCCAAAGCATAAAACTGTGTCAGGCTCAAGATCAGGATCCACAAAGAATGGCACATAGCAGCAAATGGATCTAATGTTTGGGCAGTGATCTGAATACGGTGTTAGAAGAGCAACAAGGAATTTGTTATCAGAGCAATGGATACTCCAGATACTGACAACAAAAAGATTCAGCCTGAAAGCCAGTGGGACCATTATTCCTATAAAGCTATTTCACAAGCCGTGGTGTTCCCTGAAAACCTGATATGGAGCACAGCAGATAACAAGGTAAGGAAGGTTTCCAGAAGTGATCCAAGAAAGCATGTGAAAAATGTCTGAATGAAAACAAAAAGCACATGGGAAAGGGCACAGTTTGTAACAGTTCTGAGAGGAGAAAACACAGGAGCAATATTTATTTTTTTTAGCTGCAAGCTTCAAGTTTGCAAACTACACGTGATCTAAGAGGAGATGTGCTGGCTGCAGACCCACTCCCTCGAGCATCCAACAGCTGCCTGTCAAAGTGCCTCCTAAACATGAGGTTCTGACGGACAAAGTCCTGTCAGCTCATAGCCAAAATGGAGTGGGACTGCTTGTGGGACTGCTGAGGATGAGACGTGTCTGTGAGGCAAGGGAGGCCAAGGCAGCATATTCCCAAATTCTTCTAGGAACCTCAAAGGGGAATTAATTTAAAATCTTCATTATCAGTAGAGAACAACAGTTTGTGGTGGATACGAGGATGCCAGTTAATAATTAAATAGCTCAGGAAAAAGTTTTATCACTCAGAAGTTTTTATACTATCAGTGGAATTAGGGTTGACGAACATTACTGCAGATGCTGAAAGTGGGGATCAATGCTTTGTGAGTGACACAAGGAAATTGTTCTTCTGCACCAAAGTAGGTACAGATATATTTAACTGGAAAGAAAAACTAAATGCTCAGAACAAAGGACTATAGCCATCTTGCCTTTCACCACTGTAATATATGCCAGAAAAGCAAACATAAGTAGAGTAAAACAGAGTAGATCCAGACCATTTCCAATAAGGCAATTTTATTCCAGAGGAAGAGCACCCGCAGGAGGATTAACAGAAATTGCTGTCACCTTAAATTCCCAATTAAAATGGACCTAACACACAATTAAGTAATTTCTGGTACCTTCAAAAAGAAGATCTTAATGTTTCTCACAAGCACTGCTCCATCTCAGTACCTCTGTGATGTATTGTATATGTGGGACATGAAACACCCAAAGGGTAATAAATCCAGATTCCTTCTCCAACCTACAGAATAATAAATATTTATCCTCTCCAGTGATTTCAGATTTTACTTATTGTGGCACGCCAAAGGCATGTATAACTGTTTTTACAGCATGCTTAAGCATACCACATAATTTTCTTCATAAACATCACAATATCACAATGCAAACTTCATTAAGCTTTAGTAAAAGTAACTACATGGTCAACTAAATACATGATTAAGAAAATGACAAGCAGCTTACTTCTTGGCCCTCAGACCTTAGAATTAGGTTACTATAAATACATACGATTGGATGCACTGCCAAATATTTCAATATTTGTCCATAAAGTATAATTTGAAATCCATGTAGGATGGTACAGCTTTTGTAAAAGGAAGTTATTATCTGTGATAAAAGCAATTGTTGACATTAGAAATACAGACTAGAGGATTCAGATGGGAAATTTAATAAAAACAAAACAAATGTAGAAGGGAAAAGGGAGGTTAGCAATATAGCAAAGCAAAGCCAGATGTAGCAGTAAATATCTGCCCAGAGGCAAACCTGGACTGCTACCTATCAGAGTGGCAGCATAGCTGGTTTATTTTTTACACTGGACATGGCTGATAGGCAGATAACAGGAAAATCTGCACTTAAGCTGAGAAAAAACAAGGCTCACTATACATTTCACTCTGGCATGTGTTATCACAAAAGAGGGAAGGGCCATTTAGTCAGGGATTTGGGGGGGTTTTGCTTTGTGTTTTAAACAAATGCTACTACCTGCATTTCCTCTTAGCAATGGTCTGAGTTGCATAGGTGAGTAAGAAAATAAGCAAGCCAGAAGCACTGAGTCAGTGTGAGCTTTTCTGCAAAGCACAGTGGGCCAGAGGAGGTGACCCAAAGCTGTGTGACTGCTGCCTGTGCAGCACCTCCACCTGTGCAGGGATGGGGTGCTACTCCCAAATGAAATGTCCTTTTCTCCCTCTTCAACTCATCTCCCAGCACACAGAACATGCAACAAAAAGATGCTTTGAAAACTGCAGAACAAGGCACCCTCTGTGTAGGCAGTTCAAGTACACTTCCCCAGGATGAGCAGAGTTAGGGGCAAGGAGAATTTCCTTGGTGAACCTCACAGAGGAAGCCAATGACCTCTCTTGTAATAATAAGTAACTTTGAATAATGTAATTGTACTGGGGTTTTTTTTTCAGTTTGAATATGTCAGGAAGAGGATGTTAGAGTGGGATACAGACTAGCACACAGAGCAAGCTGGCTCGCACTACTATCTTCTGGCTTTATTTTGTTTTCTTACTTTGGTCTTGTATCCTGCAGTTGTATCCCTCCATAGTAACAACCTGCTGAGTGAGAAGGGGATTTACAGAGCTTTTCTCTAGTTCTTAAAGCATTTCTGTCACTTAGATGCCATTTCAGAGTTAAAGGAGAACAAACGACACATTTTGGACTGACCTAGCTGTTTTCTCCCTTTTTTAAGGAAAGCTGTTCAATGACAAATGTGGCAGAAAGAATGTTGCATTATGGGAGGGAAGCAGTGTTTGGTATCCAAGAGGTACATCTGCACTAAATTATCCTGCTTTAAAGTTTGGGCTGATTTTTCAGTTAACAAATTGTTTTAACATGTTCCTTTAACTATTGGAGAAATAGGTTGTCTGTCAGTGTTTCTCTACCAAGAGTTTAAACCAAACATCAGCTTCAGTGCAAGGCTCCTCAGGCAGGTCAGGGCAGAAGGGAGGCAGAGCCTGTAACAGGGACCTGGCACCTGCACCTCTGGACTCCAAGTGCAGAGGAATTCACATCCAAAATTGCTCCCCACAAAGAATGAAGACGCAAACTTCCACAGAGGATTTTATCCCTGACTACACAACCTCACGCTGCCACTGGAGCTCCCTCTGCAATGGGACTTTGGCAGGTTTGATATTTAAGCCACCCTTCCAGCAGATATCTGTGGAAATCCAGAGCCTAGTCACAAAGGTGTAACTGGTGAGTGCAGGGGAAAGGTCCCCTGTCACGGAGAGACCTCTCTGGACATTGCTAACAGGGGGGATGGCACACCTGGGAGGACCAGGGGTGGGTAGGAGTGAAGAGTGGGAGCCAAGGGCACTGAAGAGACCTAAGGTAGTTGCAGGGAAAGGGACCCAGGCATTACTGCGATGAAACCTTGGGAGGTTCAGCATTATTTTCATTCTATTGAATGGTGTGATCAGGAAAGCTCTGGCTGCCAGAGTGGGTGGGGAAGGTGGAATGTAAAGGCAGTGACCGGGGACAGAGGTGGCACCTTCCCTTCTGGTAACCAAATGTGAAGTGGCAAGCAGAGGAGAGAAAGGGCAGCAATGAACTGGAGATGCTTGTGACTGTGGCACTGGCACCAGGAAGATGAACAAGGAGGCATTTGGCTGTACCTTGCACAGTTTGACTGCAGCAAACTGGTTCCAGAGCGAACCCCGAAACATGACTTTTTGAGTCAGAACCAAGAGGCTTTTCCAGCTCTGACAGGAATTCTGTTTCTCAATATGATGAGATCCTTCCTGGGTCCCTGGGCTTTTGTATGGAAGCAAAGTTGGGCTTCCCAGCCATGGTCAAAGCATCTGAATGCACAAAAAGGAGAGGAAGATGGAAAATAGAGGTGGAAATAAACTTGGGGTGAACTTTTCCCTCATGAGGAATTGGGATGATGTATTTTGTCTATAAATCTTTGTTTCTTAAACGATCAAGGAACATAACGTACTGAGATTAAAAAATATATTTATAGAGAAAATTATTAAACAAGAAATTCAGACTGTTGCAATTTTTCCTTCTGGTAAGGGCAGAAGACATAGCCACCTCTCCTTTTCCTTCCTGCTTTTGATATGCGGGCAGTTTTATGCTTTATTTTCCTAGATCTGACCCCAGACTTGAGATCCAGAGAATCCGTGGATGCTAGAATCTCACCTACAAGAAACATACTGCAAGTTTTATAGTGGTTTGCCATCGTATCTAGCTCTGGGAGTTGAAATGAAGCTCCGTGCAGAGACCTGCCAACCCAAACGCAGCACTTACCTCCTCCTTGAGGAGCAGAGGGTGGACAAAGTGAAGTGAGAGGGGTTGGCTGACGAGGCCATTCACTGAAGGAGCTGAGAAGTTATCTCATGTCTTATGAATGCTGATCCTGTGCCCTTTACACAACTCAATGAGACCTTAAATTATGCGCTGTGGAGAGTCAAGATCATAAATACAAAGGAGGACTCCTCAGATAATGGCATTCCAGTAGGCTTACAAATATGCCTCATTTGGGAACATATTACATTATAGTGTTGGACTTGCCAAACGATCTTCTCTTCTATTTATTACAAGCCACCCTATATCAGACAAGTATTTTAAGTTCTTAATTTGTGCCACTTTTGTTCCACATCAAACAAAGTATTTTCGTTTGCCCCTTGATCCCAAGGCTCTTACCACCCAGGAATCAGAACTGACCAAAGACATCAGGAAAAGCCCTGAGGTACTCCAGTATTTCCCCCCAGGTGCCCAGATGAGGTACCACTAGTACTGCAGCATCAAGTTCAGCCCCATGGGCAAAGGTTTGCCTTTGCTGGCACTGGCCAACACCAAGCTCATGATTCAGAGGTCATATTTTTGGCTTCAGAAAAGCACTGCCCAATAAAGCAAGTGGCTTTACATACAGATTTACACCAGGGACACCAAGTAAAGCGAAACAGATTCATTCTGACAGCACATGTAGAAAGGTTTGAATTAACCAGCACAAAGTGGCCAACCCAGTTCCATCAAAGTGCTCTGCAGTCCAGCTCAGGATTTCAGATGTGTTATGAGGAGCAGCTGCTGCAGGAAGCATGTTTCAGCCCAGGCAGGATCAAGCCCTGAGAGTTTCTGGTGTATGTTGCAGAGAAATCAGCCTCAGCCTTAGGTATCCAAATTGGCTGTTGTAAATATTTATTCACTAAAGAAAGTCCTTGTTTGCTTTTGGTGCAGCTTCATAACCTTCTAAAGACTCATGAATAAGGGAAATGTATGGGCAGGGGAGGGGGAGGAGGAATCTCCTCCCTTCCTTATGAGTTAAAAAAATAATAATAATTACAAAACCAGCTTGTCTTGTGGAAAATAAACTTGTCCAGTTTTGTATACATGTGTTTACTGTACAAACTTTCAGTGACTCAGATGTGAAATGTGCCTCAGGTTTGTTATGTGTTTTGTTTAGTTTTCTAACCCTCCCTGAGAAAACACGGGCCACAGTTCAGGCTGATGTCTACCCCATCCAGAAGATTGCAGGAGATGCACAATAAAACCCCAGTCCTGTGAGTGTTTATGCATGCATGAATGGACCTGCATTGACCAGGCTTTTTCATGCATGTAATCACCCACAGGATCAGGGCCTCAAGCACAGCACTGAAATTGGGTTCCTACATTTACTTGTGGCTGGAATTTGTTGCATTATTTTGACATAAACTGTTCATCACATTTCAGAATTCATCACTGCCTTCACGCCAGCCTTTCCAACTGAACAGGACTGATTTTAAGAAAGCTTTAAGAGACCAGCAATGTCCTTTTCCTTTCCTGTCAGCACTGATCTTTGTCAGGCCCCATGTGACTCCTTTTCAACCAGATTGCTTCTCCCACAGCTCTCTGATTAGGTCACATTTCAATTTGTGCTCGCAGAGTGGCTCCCATGTTAGCATCTGGCAACATTACAAACACAGTTTCTTAGTGTTCATGACTGAACCAAGCCAAAGACGCCAGGTAACCAGAGACAGTTGGAAACCTTTTCATGGGTCTGAGCTATTTCTGCTTCCTTGTGGTACATAGAGAAGAGCTATAATGCAGGTGACAAGGTACTTTTGATTTGTTTGAATTCTCACCTGTCTTTTATTTTGTTTGCCTAGAAAAAATCATTGTGACTTCAGATGCCTTAGTTGAGACCCTGAGGATGTGGACCTCCAGCAGCAGTCCCATATATTCCACACATCCATCAGTCACTAAGGTTAAATGGTGTATTGTTATTAAAAAAAAACCAAAAACCATCACCTCAGCATTTGTCAGTCCCTTGGATGATGTTGTTCATGTCATTCATTCAGTAGCTAGCAGGGGGTAAGGAAAGGGATCCCCTGAACCTACCTGCCATCAATTTGAAGGGCTGGCTTGAGTCTCAGAAAGCACAGGTGAGCAGAACTGGGCAGCCTGAGGGTTAAGCCTTGACTTGAATTGTATTTGGATTTTTGGAGTTCTGACCCTTTGCTTCTGAGCTTGTGATGAGAACCTCTTGGTGAAACAAACCTTCACCTCATGTTCTCCTTCTGGGGTTGGGGCAACCTCCATGATCAATACAGGCTGAGGGATGAAGGGATTGAGAGCAGCCCTGTGGAGAATGGCAAGGGGGTACTGGAGTTTCTGCCATCCTGATAGGGCCAGTGGGGGAGTTACTAATGTCAAACCCTGTGATGTGGGGAGGAGCTCCCTCTGACAGGTACAAGGTTGCTTTAGGACCCTCATCCCTGCCTGCAACAGGAAGCCCAAGGACATCCCCCAACCTCCAGGCAACCCCCTCAAGCAACGCTCCCACTGCACACAAATATTTCTGTTACTTGTCTGTTTGGGAACAAAAATACATGAAAACTACAACCCAGTGTCATGGGCTCTTGGTAGTATGCTGTTTATTGTTCCCGGAGGAACAGTAAGGATTCTTAAAAGCAGATGGACCCAGACACTCTGTTGATTTGCTGTAGCAGCAAAACAATGGGACAGATTTTTTAAAAATAGAAAATACATCCATAGCACAAGTAAACCCTGCTCTCCTCTATGCACAAAGTGGGACAAGATGAGCAATGTTTTGCAGCATTTTTTGCAGATGCAGCTGAGTAAAAGAGTTTTCCTGATGCAGAAATCATGGAAAAGGCCAACAATGGAACATCAGATGGCTCGGCCCAACCTCTTGTAGGTCAGCCTTACACCTGGATTAAAACTGTTGTATATACATATACACACATCAAACACATGTATATACACATCAAACTGTATAACTAAAACCAAACTATATAATATAAATATCAGGTATTATATATCATGTATAATAAAGGCTTCTCTTTAAAGGCCAGTGAGGCCTTTGCTTTGATGAGTCAACATATTTCAGAGGGAGTGTATCTGATTCATGATTAAAGCTTATATATTTCTAGCATTAGAAGAAATTAAACCCATTTGCTGATCCTGTAAGTAGCCTGGTACTAGAGAGAACAGTTGTTTCTTTTTACATGGTAAACTCAGTAATCATAGGTGGAGGGGAATTTACCCACATCAAAAAAACAGAACTAGTTTTCTTAAATGAAATTTTGTAATGTGAAAGAAGTACTTTAAAGAAACTAATGAAACCCAAATATTACATCATAATTTGCCCTATTAATGTTGGTATCATCACTTAAAATTCAGGTTGCTATAGATATTATGTTTTTCAGACAACCAAAGTAGGGCAAAAGGAGAGTGCCATAAAAACCAGACAGGTTTATGCCAGGGTGTATTTTCAGCTGCAGCATTTTCTTGCTGCACATAGTGCAAGTTCTGTGTTTGAAACTGCCCAACACTTCCAAGAAGACTAATCTATCCACTTTGATTTTCATGAAATTCAGAACATTAAAGATCAAATACACTCAATAATTGATGCTAAATGTCAGTGACATACCAGCAGAAAGGAATTTTTTTACACATGAATATGGTATGAACGGAATGTATTGGGAATAATGTCACTGCCCACAACAACAAGTCCTTTTGTCAAAAGCACATCCCTTCTAACAAGTGTTGAAAGTGGAGGATATAAGGGGCCCCTCTCCTCATTTCCATGCTTTAGTGTGCAGTCTGTACAGGTAGCATGTTTGGGGCACTTGGGGTATATTTTATGGCTCTATCACCGCAATGCTTCCCTAAGAGTAGGTACTAAGTGGTAGTATTTGTTTTAGAGGATACACAGCTCCCAGAAAAACTTAGAAGGAGATCCTAAGTGGCTCCAACATATGTAAATGTAGTACACATAAATATGTGGCCTGGATCTTGCCCTCCTTACCCATCCTTACCCTCCTTACCCTCCTTACCTACCTCCTTACCCTCCAGCCCATACAGCCTGCATCAAAGAGAGCCTGCATCACCCCACACCAAATCCCAACCATGTGCCATCATGACCTCCACTACCCAGTATTCCATCTCCTCCAGGGCCCCTAAGGTGCACTTCACCATGAATGTAACAGGTATGTGTTTGCATTAAAAGTTAATAATTTATACCAAGGTTTTTAAATGCAGATGGTGATTTTGCATGTTGCTGCTGGTTATTTGCTGTACATTAAATGCTGCTGCTTTGGAGGCCTGCTTTGGAGAAGAGAGGTACAGCCTTTCTGAAAAATCAGGCTGAAACCAAAGTGAGTGGCTCCCAACATTCTTTCTCAGAACTTTTTGCCTGGCTTTTACAATCCTCACAAGCATCTTGGGCACCTGTGAAAATAGGTGGAGCTGCCTCTTCATAGCCAGGATGTATCTTAGCATCACTTAGTCCTGCCAAAACTCATGTTTGGAGCAGCAGAAACAGGTTAATGAAGTGTGTGCACTGAGCATTGATAATTCAGTGAGGTTTCTAAAAGCATTGTCAGGAGAAACCTGCAGTCTCCTATAAATGCATGAAGAAAACCAAAAGCACAATACCACTCATCTCCCATGGGAATTTCATGTATTTACAGACATTTTGGTCATCTCATGTGAAAAGTTACACATCTGACAACAAGCAAATAAATAAGCAGCCAGTTTCAAAGAGAACAATTCCAAGTAAAATTTGTTGGCCAGGGAGAGGATTTCTTGTCTGGTGAGAGTATTTTTGATGAGAGGAAAGACCCATCTTCTCCAAGCTGCAGCCTCCTCCATAATCTACCCTGGCAGTCATAACCTGCTTCTCAAATGCTCCCATGCTTTGAATCCAAGCTAAAGCTTTGGCAGCTGTAAAGCTGGCACAAGCTCGTTTTAAATGATGAGAGGAAACAGTCTGACAGTGAGCTGATTAGAAAGCTCTTAAAGTCCTCTCAGCTGAGTGGGGAGAAAAGGACAACTTTCTTTGTGTGGTGTCAGAGAGGGGACAAGCCTGCCTTGCTGTCCTTGGCCAAATCATGAGGATGGGGGAAAAGACTTCTTTAGGGGAGGCTTGAGCTGCCCTCACCAGCCTGGCCCTTCCTGACATCCTCTGCTCTGCAGATAACGAGGGAGGAAATAACAAAACACTATGTTAAGACTAGATGAATTTGAAGAGACAACTGCAAGCTGCTTCCTGGCCTCAGCCTTATCTGGAGTCCCAGAAAATAACCCTTTCTCTGTGTTCAATAAATAAGCCATTATGATCGGGGTGAAATATCTGGTTTAATTTCTGTTGCTGAGAGCTGAGTTGCAGGACGTGCTTTCCACAAAGAGCAGGGCCAACTCTATTTCTAGCCATGCTTTGGACTGGGGAGGAAAGACCCAGCAGAATCCTCTCACCAGGGGCATGTGGGTTAAGTCAGTGCTATTTAAGCACACTGTAGAAAATGAAGATGCAGAGCAAGGATGGGAAGAAAGGATTAAAAGATGGACTCAAAAATCCATGTAGAGGTTATAGAATGGACAAAGCAGCAAACATTAAAAATAATTAAGTCAAAAAAAAAAAATACAGGAGAAAATTACTTCATTGCCATCCACACTGCATTATCAGTACAAAAGCTCTGGGAGCTGCTTTTCTTTCCAAAATGGCACCTGGTAGCTGATCTAAACCAAAAGACATCAGGGCAGCGAGGGGACAGGAGGCAGGCTCAGGGAGGGGACAAGGGGAAGAGCAGAAAGGGTTTAAGGCCCCAGGTAACCCTTTGGCTGCACACACTGATCAGCAGCACTGATCAGGCAGCCCCCTTCAATACTCTCTGCAACAAATCCCTAAAATCTGTCTGAGATGAAGGCATGTCCTAGCTCAGACATCTTCTCTGACTTGTTGCCCAGCTGTGCCTCTACTCATCACACCTCAAACTTCAGGTCCCAAGCCACATGTTTTGCCAGAAAGCCTCTGCAGCACCAGCCTGGCCTCAGCCCAAGGGCAGCCGTTCCCCATAGCCCATCTAAAGGTTGAGTTTGCACAAACAGGTCAGAAGAGTGGCTTGTTTCTCACTGAAAATTTCTCACAATTTGGGTAGGGTTTGCATTTTTATTGCCATTTTTATCCATCTGTGAGATTACAGTGAAACTTGTGGAAGAGTCCATTATATTACATCCCAACCCAACCTGTTTTAGGGGTCCCTAAGGTATCCTCAGATTTACTGGCTGCATCTGCATGCTGTCCCTGAAAGAAAATTATCTCTGTGAAGTAAACAGCTTTTTTCTGGTTCTCTGAACATTCAATAAGGCAATTTACACTGCAGTTCATGCCTGACACCTTCAGAAAGGAATAACAAAATTAAAAAAAAAAAAAAAAAAAAAGACCCTTATTACTCCCAACTACAAAAACAGCAAAAACTGTGAGGCAAAATGCAGTTCAGCCATACAATTGTACCTATAAAACCAACCATCTGAGGTGTAAGTTTGGTTTGGGGTCAGGGAATTTTTTTCCTGTATAATGAAATAACTGGGAGTAATAGTCATAAAATCTTTCATTGAGTTTCCTGGGGTCTGAAAGACATCTGGGAGGACTACAGGAGGAATACTGTGTGCAATAACTGTGCTTGGAGCAGCCTCAGTTTATGGTTCCATCTGTTACTGCTGCAGTTCACCCAAAGCAGATAGTGAAACAATCCCTGAAGTTGAGTGATGTGGATGCTACAGCTCAGCAGCCAGACTGCATGCTGGGGCAGGCCTTCCTCTGCTTTACCTTTCCCTCCCCTTAATGGAGGCTGCCTTAGCATTTCCCAACCCTTTTTGTTTTTCTTGTTGTCCCAGTTAAAGTCTGTTTCAGATGGAGGCAGGAGAGGAGCTGGGAGCAGCCCCACCAGGATGCCAGCATCCGAGCCCTGCTCCCACCTCCATGGGATGCTGCGGGTGGTTTGGTCACACTTAAGAGCAAAGGTAGCAGCAGCAAGGTGCCCTGCTACCAGGGCAGTGGGCTGCCCTCTCCCAGGCACACACAACCAGTCCCTTTTGCAAAGTGTCACAGAGAGGGTGAGCAAGGAGGACACAGCAACACATCTGTGCCTTAGAACAGGGATGAACTTTCTTATCCTTTCCCCTAATGTGGCTTTTTCCATATCACAACTTTATGATACTATCAGAGAAACCTTATCATGGTTTTGTTGAAACACAGCCCTATATTAAGCAGGGATTCTGGAAAAAGTCAAAGAGGAGGAAAAGGTTTCATCAGCACAGACAGACACATTTTTGTGGAGGCAGCTGACTGGTTCTCCACAAAGCATCCAGAGCTTTTGCAGTATTACCAGTCAGCCTCCATGCCTCCAGCTGACTTCCCATAAAAATGCTGAAGGGTCTTTGATCTCAGGGTCCACGTTCTTACTAGAAGGGGAGGGGTAAAATTGCAGAGGTTGGGCAAAGACTTGTCAGTAGTTCCTGTAGCTCCTCAAACCCCAGTCAGCCTTTGAGGTCCTGTGCCAGAGATTGCAGATTTGGTTTGATCAGTCATGAGTTGAAAAGGCAGAGCAGAGCTGCTCAGGACAAACCAGATGCTTAAGTCCACTTGCCTTTTGTGATGGGTAGGGAAAGTCAGTAAAATGTAGAGTGATAAGAAAGAAAAACAACAGAAAAGAGAGACTAATGAAAAATACTTACTGAAAACATCAGCCTCCCTGTTACACATCGTCTGAGTTTGGCTATCAGTTAATGGCTCAGCTAGTTTCCCCACTCAGCCTCATCAAATTCCCTAGAAGTGGCAAAAAATTTAGAACTGTTTCATTGGAACACACTATATCCCCAGCTTTTCAGCCAACACATATAACACAGCTTTTGCATTTTACAATCTATTATTTTTGCTGATGCTAGAACAGAGCTCTGACTCTAGAGGGGATAAAACTAGTCCAAATGATAACAGCTTAAATGGCAATAAAAATAACCAAATGTTCAGCTAGATATTCTCTACTTATGTCTCTGACAGAAATTCCTCTTTTAGAAAGGCCTTTCAGGCTGTAATGGCAGAGTCGGATCTTTACTTTTCCTGCCTTCCCATTCAATATGTATGAAGCATTCATGTGATGATTTTTCCCACAAGAAACCAAACTTATCTTAAATTGTCATAGAACCAAAAGGATGAGTTGCCCTCCTCTGCCAGAACATTCCCCATGCTAACTGCTCTCTCCAGACATATAAAGCCAAAAGTAAAATAAACTGAAAGAGAAAGATCTTTTCTGTGCATTGGGACTTTTTTCTATCGTCTAAAGCACTGTAGTTATTCTGGAAAAAGAAATCAGCCATTGAGAATCTAAGCTGAGGCCTGAATAAATAATTTGAGGCTGATATGAAAGCAGCACATGTAAACTGAGAAACTTATAGCTGAAAAAGCAGTGGGAAGGGTTACATGCCAAAATACTGGCACCAGGTACTTAGGAACAAAAGGAGAATACTGCAAAATGGAAACGTGTAGGCAGAAGACAGTGAACAGTAGACTACATTGTCTGTGAGCTAGGAGCCAGAAGAATGAAAATTATAAACAGAAGCAATAACCTGATGATGGGCAACACCCCAGAAGTTCAGTCCAGAGACAATATCCCAGGTTATTTGAAAAAGCTTCCCTGGAGCTGGGGTGGTAATCTCTCCTGAATAAACATAAACTCAGTAAGGAAGAAAAAAGTAAACACAGGCCTTCCTGATCCAGGCTCTGCAGGAGCCCTGCAAAGGTGACCTCTCCTGGGTGTCTCCACATATCTTCCACAGACTGTAGTCCAGAAGCTGATGCTCAACTCTCTGTAGAACCCACCTTGTCAGGAGACCATTCACTATCTATTGATTTCATGCTTCTAAAATCCTCCCAATTAACCAAGACTTTTTTCCACATAATGTAAATTTTCCTCTTCCATCTGAGTTTTTCCAGATGATCCTTGTTTATCCATGCAGGTCTCCTGTTTCCTTTACTTGACTTTTTTTCAAGGGGATGCATTTATCTAGAGCTTGGAGGAGGTAATGTCTGAATATTGACCAGCTCACTTGGGCCCCCTACCTTTTAGAACTTTAGCCCATGGGACACCTCTGAGTAGATCTTTAAAGAAGACAAAGTTAGCCCTCTTAAAATCCAGGGTAGAGATTCAAGTTATTGTCCTGCTTCTTTTCCAAACAATGATAAACTTTAAGATGTCATGGTCACTGCAGCTGATACTGTCCCCAGCCTTAACGCCCATGACCAGACCTTCTTTGTTTGTTTATACAAGGTCCAGCATGGCATCTTTCCTTGTTGATTCTTCAGCCACCTGCAGCAGAAAGGTGTCATCAGTGCACTGCAAGAACCTTTTGGAATGCTTATGCTTGGCTGTGTGATCTTTCCAACTACTATCAGCATTACTGAAGTCATCCATGAGCATCAGGGCACATGACTTCAGGCTACTTCTAGCTGCCTGTAGAAGGCCTCATCAACAACTTCTTCTTGGTTTAGTGGTCTATAGTACACACCCATAATGGTACTTCCTCTTTTTGCATGTCCCTTAATTCTTACCCATAAATTTTCAAAATTATCATCATCTCCCCCTGGATTGAGCTCAACGGATTCTTGTTTCTTACTCACATAAAGGGCTACTCCACCACCACGCCTTGTCAGTCTGTCCTTCCTAAAAAGTGCATAGTCTTTCATAACCAGATTCCAGATATGTATATGCTTTGCTTATACATTTAGCCACAAACTGAAGGAAGTAATTCATTCACCAGATTCTGTGGTGAAAATTACTTCAAGGCTTATTCCATGCTTGTGTGCCAAACACACTCCTGACACAACCCTACAGATACACACCCAGGCACACGCATGGGCACACTCACCTACACACGCCGAGACACCCCATCAGTGGCACTGAACGGCTCCTGAAAACTATTAGTTATGCTTTATCTGGAACTGAAACAAAACCTGGAGGTGAAGAGACAATTCCAAAAGCCGTAACGTTGAGACTCCTGAAATAGGAAACATCTGTGTGGGAAGGAGGCACCGCTGCCTTCACCGTGAGCGGTGGTGCAAGGAGGTGCATGCCAGACCGTGGGTCCCTGCAGGAGGCTGGGGACACAACTCACCTCACTTAACTTTATATTTTCTCTTCCTGATTGCCCTGGAGTACTACACATGCCTGACTATGTCTACAGTGTTCTACATACTCCATCAGGACTATACATGCCCAACAGAAGCAGAAAAATGGCCAAAAATGAGAAGGTGCAAGGTAGCTGTTCGAGACTTCCATCAACAAAAGTCATTATTCAGCATGGGATGGTGGTTTTGGTGTTTGGCTCCAGTGACACATCAGAGCTGGGGAAGCTGGGACTCCTAGATAGGCTACAAAGAAATTCTGCCAGAAATTCATGGAGCTTTTGTTTATCATAGGTTCAGATGGAATCCATAAGGCTTGGGAGGCTCTCAGCTGAAACAGGCTTTTCAGAATTATTTTCCAGAGGTCCAAAGAACATTAAAAAAAAATTAAAATTTTTTTAAAAATCACACAGAATAGGCAAAAGGAAAAGAAGAACATGATAAAGAGTGGAAAAGGAAAGGGAAAGCTAGCTCAGAAGGAAATGGGCCAGTTTTATTTTTGGCTGTATGTTTCATTGTAGAAAGCAAACACTACATAATGGACATACTAGTGCTCCAAAAACCACATCTCAGAGATACCATTAGCTCAGGATGCTCGCAGAATATATAAGCTGAAAAAGACAAATATATACTTAGTGTAATCACAATCTGAGTAAGAACTGTAGCAACCATTACCACACCAAAAGGATAACCCAGCCATCCACAGTCTCATGAGTTATAAAAAACTGCATTCAAGAAAGTCAATTACACTCAACAGAGCTCTTGAAATGACAAAAATGACAGGAAAGTGAAAACATTTCTGAACAGAAGGGCCAAATTCTGCCCTGCCAGTGGCACAACACAGTGTGAGCTGTGCATAATTATTTGAGGACAGAGATATAAAGAACAAGAAAATAATGCTGTTTAAAGCCAATAATTGTTTCCTATGGTTTCATAGAACTGTGCTGAATAAAATGCATTTTTTATATTATGACGGTGGGTCACAGAAACCATAGTAAGGGAGGAAAATGCAGGAAGATTATATGTTGCAAGAGACATAGCTGCAGTAAAGATGAACATAAAAAGCAAAACTGAATAGAGATCTAGAATTTCCAAATTACCCTTGGCCCGAATGTCTGGCTTACCACTGAAATAGTATAATTATAAAGCTGGCATAAAACAGGACATGGATCTAGTTACTAATTTCTTACTAGCAATAGCAGCAAAACAGTTTCTGCCAGTAGCGGGTCTCTTGACAAAAACCTTGTGTCTTCTACATGATGTGACCTATAGGGAAAACTGTTTTTAATCAGGAAAATCTATAAATGGTATGCAGTTGTGGTTGCTCCTCTCGGATGTCAAAAGGAATGGAGGAGAAAGTGGGGGAAAGGGAGGGGGGATCTTCACTGTAATTTCTGCTTTAACACTTTGCTTTCTCTGAAAGAGGAATTTGTAGATTCAGGAGCTTGAGTTTTTCGTGCAGGCGGCAGTGATGGCAGCAGTATCACCTCACAAGCCAGGTGAAAAAGAAATTAAAAAAAAGAAAAAGTCTTCTGAATAGTGGTGGTTTAGACCCTGCACTCTACTTAAGATTTGATTGCAAATACAGAGGTCTTTTCATGGCTGCAGTTCTGAACTCAGTCACTCTTATCTCTGTTTTCCAGCACACACTTAAGCCTAAGCACATGAGCTACAGTGCTAGAGTCAATGGCACAGCTCCTGTGCCAAGATGTTAACCATGTGTTCAGGGGTCTCACTGGGTCTGGCTGAGAGGCTGGACAGAAAATAATCCTGAATAGTTTTCTTTTTCCTTGGTAGGTGTCCATGAAACAGTAATCAGTGGAATGGTGTCAGTGAATTAACATTTAAACATCTTACACTATATCATAATCAATACATAGTTTAAGATTGCACTGAGATGTTTTTAACAGTGAAAACCTGTATTCAATAAAACTGGACTTTTTGGCCATGTTTGTGCTTTGTCCTGAGATGTTTGAGTTTTGACAAAAATCTGAACCTTCAAAAGTAAATAACTTTGAAAAGTGTACAGATTTTGGATTTAAAAAAAAAAACAAACTTCTAATATGAAGAAACAAACAAATTTTGTGCAGAGCCAAATCTCAGTCATTCAAATATTGAGCTGAACACATTTCCTCAGGCAGCCCACAGCCATCAGATTAGTATTAGAAAGGCAAAGCCCCTTTCACATCAGCCAGCCCAGTTTTAACCACAGTTTTGCAGACCTGTGATCTATGCTTGGCATTTAAAATGTTATTTATTTATGTGCATGTATGCATATCATGTATATATATTTCTCTGTCATTCTACCTTGGGTATGTTGAGAGACCTTCATATGTCCAAGAGCTGCCAGGGTGCTTGAGCATTTATGACCTGTGATTCAGATTGGGTCTGAAGGTCATTAAAGGCTGGGTGAGGAAGCAGTTCACTTGACAGCCAGTTTACCATGATTGATTGTTGTGCTGTAAAATATTATGAAACCTCCCCATTAACTCTTTTTTCTGCACAGAGCTTACAAGCAATGGTAAAAGCCATGAGGAACTGCCATGTCGGAGTGGGGGCAGCAGTTTTCCCTCCAGTTTTTCCCAGTGGTTTTCAGAGTAATGTCACAACAGTGCTGCAGTGTTGATAAAGGGTCACCCAGGCTGACAGATAATGATTTTCAAAAGCAAACAAAGCCCAGGAGTTGAAGAAATGGTTTTGCTCAAGAAAAAAAAAAAAAAAGTCCACATGCACCTCCACGTGCAATAAAAGAGGTCACTGAACTGTGCTCCACCAGATGATGATATCTTGCAAGGGTCATGGACAAAGGTGATCCATGACAAGCTCCTCCCTCCTGCAGGGAAGTAAACAGAGAGAGAACATTGCAGAGGTTCAGCAATGACCAACCCACACTACCTGCATGTCCCATCCCACTCTGGATAGGGTTTCAATTTTGTCAGGACAGATTAATTAATTCCTTCTAGATATTATTGGCAGAGCCTTGCCCTGGTGGTGCCCATGTGCCTGCAGTCTGGGATTGTCCATTTACACTGCACCAAGCCCACAACCCTCTCTATATCATCCTTTCCTCCAAACCCCCCTGAGCCTCTATTGGACATGCATCCGTTAAAAAAAAAAATAGTAAAAAATAGTAAAAAATAGGTATCTTCCAGCTCTCGACACAGGTGAGAGAGAGGAATTGCTTCCATGCTCATCACATGGCTTGACATAGTATGTCCAGCAATAAAGCCTCACAGTAGTGACCTGTTGCACATGCCTATTCTCACCATAAGACCAGAAGTCCACTGTAATGTGGTAAAGGTGATACAAATACAGCTGTTTGCATGACCAAGAAAAGGAGGAAAAAGGAAAGAAAAGGAGGAAAAAGGAAAGACGTCTCTGCCATATGTCTCAAGTTCTTCCAAACCAGAAAGCCTTGTTTGGCTCTTCCTCTCTCATATCTATATGACCTATAATAGACAACTAGGCAATTTGACAATAACTCTGGAACTGAAGCACAGACAGCAGACTGAGAGCTTTTTTCCTTCACTCAGCATTGATCCCTTAATTCTTACCATAATGCTCTGTCACCAAAGCCTCCCACACTCCTGTGGAGCAGCAGCCTCACCTGTGTCTGGTCCCACTGCAAGTTACTGTCCACCATCAGGAGCAGAACTAAAGGAATGAGTGGGGTCACCCAAAGAACAAACCATGTTGTAAATAAAAGCAGCAGAATCTAATCCATCTCATGAGCTTGATTTTCAAGTTTTCAGCCTGTATAAAAGAGGCGTCTTGTCACTCTCTCATCTGTTTGCCCAGAGATGTCTTTCACATCATTGCAAAGACCAGACTGGGATTCTTCAAAGGGAAAGGTTTGTTTAAGCAAAAAAGACATCCTTTTCTGTCTGGTGCTTTCAGATAAAGTGATTGACACTTTTGGCTTCTGCTTAAAGTGGAACTTTAAATCAGGGAAAAAAGATTATAGAAAACAAACTCCAGTCTGTTTCTAAAGGTCCTCTTTTCATTTATTAAATAAAAGTTACTTTTTACTTTTCACCCAAACCTAGTATAGAATCATTCTGTGTACTAGTAAAACCAATCAGATTTAAAAATGCTTTCTGCCAGAGCTGGAAAGTAAATTCAGTTCACCAAGAAAAGTTTGTTTTCACAAGCTTTGAGCCTTTTATAAGTTACATTCAGCCTTCCCTCTCCAATTATTATAGACATAAATTACAAGGTGAGCTAAAATATGTAGTCCTTTTTTTAGAGTAAAATGCTGGGGTTAGTTCTCTTGGTTGCTGCTGAAGAATAAATTGTATCATTATAGCCTTCTTCTGGGTCTTGTTATTTTGACTTTTTGACTCTCACTAGCTGCAGTCTATACAATGCACAACTGTACTGGTTCACAAGGAATGCTTTGGTTCCTTTTGACTTTTTCCTTTCCACTTCCTAATGGTTTACATGTAGAAGCAGAGCTTTTGAAAAATTACCTAACACATACTATGTTTAATGAGTACATTTAAACATACTTTAGCTACAAATCTTATCAGCTGATTACTTAACCTTTGTGGATAGGCTAAATATTTTCTTCGACACTTAAATAAATATGATACATGGTTCCCGTGGAAAGCCTAATGAGAAGGAAGTTGTTTTTAAACTTAAGTAAAGACTTTTCCTTTCATTTATTTTATCAGTATTTTTTTTCCAAGTGATCAAAGCAAGCAATTTGCATGGCAGGCCTAAATAGTTGAAAGAAAAATTAAGTACTAAAATATTAATTCTGCTGTATTACTGGAGGGATGAGAGTTGCAGGCAATCTGGAAGGACAGTCAAGAATTTGCCACACAATATGAAGCACATGGTATGAGGTGAGAAGTCAAAATCCTGCTGTCTCTCAAGGTGAAGCTAAATAATGAAATCTTTCAGATTTCAGTAACAATAAAGCATGTATATAAAAAGCCTAATGGTTGTCCTGGCTCCCCTGAGTGCCTAATGCACAAAACCTCACTGGAGAGCTTCAGCCTCCATACACCAGCCTGAGTGCCTGGGAATGGGCATGCATTTTGTAAGGGTCATGTAAAAGGTGGATTTCTGCCTGTGGCTGCTCACTAGACATGGCCTGCAGCACTTTCAGACACTTCAGATGCTGCACAGGGCCACAGCATCTCTGGTCCACTGCCCCATCCTGCAGCAGGGCTCTGGTGCTCCACACACGCGAGGTGCGGGTGATGCAAGGTAAGGGGCAATCTCAGATGCCCCACATCTGAGACTAAGGTATGGATGATAAATGTTCTCATACACATACAACACCACATATATCCACATAGTAGATATCTATATAGCACTCAGACCAGCAGGAGAAGTTAGCCCAGGGCTAACCAGAGCAGGAGGCTTCTCTGGGGCACAGGTCCTTCAATGAATGTCCCCAGCCCTGCTTCCAGTGCAGCAGCACAGACTACAAAAATCACCCATGTCACGGATCTTCTTTTCTTCTTGAAACCAAAACACGACATGCACACAGAAATCACCCAGAAAGGCTGCAGAAAAAAACTTGGATGGAATGAAGGAGAATGCGAAAACACACTGACGTCATGAGTGGAAGAAGTTGAATAGGTCAAGAAGCAGAGATGTGAGCTTAAGGAAATGGCAGGGCACACAAGAAAAGATAAGGGAGATTGTATAAATAAATAATCACACAGAAAGGAACTGAGAGCACAGTGAATAAAGCTTTACTCTTGAGCTTTGGCTTGCAGTTCCTTTTCAGCCTGAGAGCCACTACAAAGTTTCAGAGGAGGAGTGGACCATTTCAGAAATTTCACATAGGGACACCACTGTATAACACCCCCAAATTTGTTTTCCTTTTTGCCTCTTGCAGATGGAGCAGAGGGGACTTGCAGACGTCCCACTCTCTCCCTGGGTTCACAGACCCTCGGCTGGAAGGAGTCCTACTTCTACGATTAAAAATTTAAAGAAGCAAAACAGCAAGAAGGAAAATAAATTATACAAGTGAGGCTGGCTTAGCGTGCCTTTTGTACTGCAATCTCTTCAGAGGAGAGAATAGAGAGAAATAACTGAAGTAGTATTAGTTTAGCTGTTACTGGCAGCGAATGTCACCTCAAGAAAGAAGCTGAAAATTAATGAGCTGGCTTACAGAGTTTTAATTACTATTCTTAATTCCTGAGCATAAACTTCATCTACCCAGAGGGAATCTTCACTTCACTGATGGAGACAGCTGCTAGAGGCACGTAATAATCACTGAATAGGTTTGTATCTTTTCCACTGTGGTTGCTTTAATTTGCAGTGACATTTGTTAGATCATGTATTTAGAACCACAATAATTTTTACATCCCATGTGCCAAAAGCAGATACAGATGTCATACCTGAAGCAAGGACGGTAGTGCAGGAAGGTGTATCCCAGCCAGCACCAAACTCATGTAGTTACTGTGCTTTATCATTACACTGAACTTGATCCAAGGAAGAAGATTAGAAGCCAACTCATGTTTATTTATACTGCTCAACTGAAAGATGTAGCAGCAGCAAATTCAGTACAGGCACTACAAACTCACCAGTGTCACGCTGTGCTGGTGTTTTGGTGGTCCATATGTGTGCCTCCACACCTCCTACTCCTTATCTTAGCTGAAGTCTGCTCCATGGGCAGTCCAAAAGAAAACACAAGTATAGCATATAGATATATATCTCTGACTTAGAAAGTATAACAAGATACAGAAGTGATTAGTGAATGGTATTCTGAGTCTCACCTCACTAGTTATTGCTGTTCACCCACAGGACAACAGGTCCTCCCTGTGTCCCTGGGAAAAATTGTCAAGCTGGAAACACATCAAAATTCATCCTGCAAGGATGAATTTTTCATCATCTCAATAGAACAAGATGCTATGCTTCAGGTACATGGACAACAACGTCATCATCTTAATAGTGCTGGGATGGAACTCGGACAGTAGATTGTTGTTGCCTCTAATTCAAAATAACCTGGGTTGTTTTGCAGCCTACAAAAAAAGTTATGTGTGCTATAAATGTCTCTCAGACTCCATAGAGTAAATCCCTGGTTTGAAAGTATTTTGAGGAAAGGATCAACTGAAAACATGGAAAGAAGCTAAAACTGGAAAAAAATGCAACATAACCCTAACAAAGGCAGCTTCTGCCTCTTTACTAGAACACTCTTATCTGATTTTACAGACAAAGGAAGTATGGGAAGATGTCATTTATCTGGCCTAGAATAAAGCATTTGATACCCTGCCAGATGGAAACTATTAGTTCAAGTAGAGAAAGTGGGGATTAAGATAAGAATTGCGAAGTAGTTCAGGAATTGGCTGAAGGGGAGGTGACAATGGGTTGAGCTGAAAGGAGGGAAATCACTAGCAGAGTTTTGCAAGAGTCAGTATCAGTCCTATTTGTTTCTTTAACGATTTCGACACAAAAGAGTGTCTAATGAGACTTTTCTGGTGACTGAGGCTGGGGAGCCATGCCCATACTCAGAACAAGCAGAATTTTACCTAAAAAGATCCAATTAGTCTTCAGAAACAATGAACATAGCAGGACATTTTACTATAAAAGATAAAAGGGTGTGCACTTAAGAAATCACGAATAGGATCTTGTGCTGACTGTGCATGTGACAAGTCAGCAATGTGGCCTGACCTCTGGAAAAGGTGAATGTACCCTAGAATGGGGTAAAGTATTTCCAGTATAAGAAGAACTGTTTCTGAAAGCAATAAATGCCAGGCACTGTCAGGACCTCACCAAGAATACCATGCCCAGTTTTTGCCACTAGTGAAAAAAAAAAGCACACCAAGGGACTGCTCTCTGGGTTGGAAGCCAAGCAGCAAGGCACAGAGCATGTCTAAACTTCTCATCCCTCCCACCTGCTCAAGAATCAAGCTCAAACTGCCTTTTAGTCACGATCCTCAGCCATTGCTAAGCCCAAGTACTGCCTGGTGGTGTGCTAAATAATACAGGCAAAATCCATGCAGACAGTAAATCATGTGTAGGTGTCTTTGGCCTAATGCCTTGCTCTGTTTAGTCTTCTGGTGTGGACCTACCTAAGTGTGCCCGGGATTTGTGCTGTGTCAATGCATGCTGAAGAGGAAGGCTACTAGGATAAGGGGGAAATGGGAGAGCATCTTACAAGAGAAGATGAGAAGCATTTGTATCATTTAGCAACACAGAGACTGAGAAAGTAGATGACTGGGATAAACAAGAACTAGGGAAGAAATATTTAAACCAAAAGACACTAGCCATGAGTAGATTAAGAGGAGCATAATAAGCCTATCCATACATCCAGCAGAGCAGAGTGCTGGAGCAGCCCTCCAGAAGACACACATTTTACAAAAGAACTTGTAAAGTTTTCTGTGGCAGATTTCCACAGCAATCCAAAGGAATATTAAAGTGATGCATGGTGTGTCATGATATACTACAGTCTTGCCCTGCTCTATGGTTTGAACTCTCATTGCACCCCTCTAATTTTCATATGTGCACAAAACAAGTCACCAGAACAGAAACCCTGGTAGGTCTCTCAGAAACTGCAGAGATGAGTGAAAGTAGAGAAATCCATATTCATTCTGCCCACTTCTGAGTTTGCACCCTTGCACTCATCCTGTGCCAGTTCTTTACCTGAACCTATTGCAAGCAGAAATACTAGAAAACAGGTCTTAACAAAGAGATCCACAAAAGCTTTAGTTGTGCCTTGTTGACTTTGTTCAGCTAGTCCAATTTCACCAAAGAGCAATTAAATAGAAAAGGGGCCTAGGGAAGCTTATCTTCTTCAGGAAGCATAGCACACATTTTTTATGAATCTCTCAATGGTAAGTCTGAAACCAGACAAAGATAAACAGGACTGGGGGAAGCTGTACCTAATGGCTCACACATTAATTCCAGCTTTGTCATGTTTCACTTATATGTAGATACAGCTGCATAATCAACCCTTCAGCTAAATGGACCCTTTCCTTACATTTCTAGAGGTCATAACCATTAGTTACTCCCATATCATAATTTAAGTAGCTGTAAGCTTCTTCTAGGCTGAAATTTGTACATCATTCCCTGCTAAGCTAGCAAACTAACTCTGGGCTTTCGAGTGATGCTCAGTCATTCCATGTATGAAAAATATAAGGACTACATAATCACACTGACAGGAAAGCCATGGTCAAAGACCACATGGAAAGCTGGCCAGAGAAGTCTTCCCCTGCCTTGTGGCATGTTTTAACTCTCAGCAGTGTTGTGGTTCCTCAGGAAAAAAAAAAACTTTTGCCATTTTGGTGAGGGGCAGAGGAGGAGGCTGGATCACACTGCCTGACCAGACAGGCATAAACACACACAGAGAAACACCTACATCTCAGAGCAGCCACAGAGGCTGAGGAAAACCCAGGTGCAGCTCCTTACCCTTCTTCCACCAAACCCTGGATGTGTCCTCTCTCTTCAGAATTTTTTTCTGTGGTGAGAAACTATGTAAATAAATCCAGTCAGGAACTGAAACACCTTCTGCTTTTTCAGAACTATCACTAAACACAGTATGTTCCCATTAAAACAAAATCATTTCAACAACAGCAACAAGAAGGATAAAAAAAAAAAATCTTCTAGCTGCCAGATTTTTTCCATTCACCTATAAAATCCACCAGGGAAAAAAAATGCTATTTGACATTTAAATAAGAAATCTTCCCCTGTGATGCACTGTGGTGCAGTTACAAGGGTGTAGTCAGACATTTTCTGAGTAGGCTGTAGTTATAATTTTTAATTTCCTACAGGCAACATTCCCCTTCACCTTCCCCAAACCCAAGTCTCCTACATGGCAGTGTCATGGGCTGTTGCCATGCCTCCAGTCAGCCACTGATCTTTTTTGAGAACAAACATGTACTTATTATGAAGATTAAGTTGGTGACACCATTTGTCCACACACCAGACATTGAGGGTATAGCATCCCCACGCTGCTTCTGAATGACATTAGTCTGGCCTGATCTGACCACACTTTTCACAACAGCACAGTTTCTTCTTGGCCAAAACTGGAGCCCAGGTTAATTACACTTTATTCACTATAAAGCCCTGGGTCTCCGTCTCTCTGCACATGACTTTCTGAATATTTTCTCTAAGTTTACCAAATGTTTCCTTGCTCCCAAACCACAGACAAGCTGGTGGGCAATGGGAGGGTGAGGGAAACCTTGTGGCTGCAGCCTCCGGTACTCTGCAAAGATGACTTCTCATGCTTTGTGAACCTTATCAAAAACGTTGGTAGGCTGGGAGGTCTCCCTCAAGACCAGTGGATTTTGAGTCTGCTCCTCACAATGTTAACTGGGGAAGAGGAAAACATTGTTTGACTAAAAGAAACAAGCAAAGAAGATAGAAGTGTTCTAACAGCAGAAAGCATCATCTATAGGAGACCTCATGAGTAGGCTTTGTGATGGAGCAGAGCAATGGTTTTCAGAAGCTGGCACTCAGGATGATGTCTCAGGGGGGCTGACACCACCTTTGGAAGGAAGAAAAGACAACAAATGTGATTATTTTCCATAGCTGTTCTCGTTCTTGTTCAGTCCTGTAATCAGGTACACCAGCTCCCTGCTCCTGGAGGGGAAGCACAACATCCAAAGTCATGCCCCATTCCCTCCCCTGCCTTCCTGCGGGCTCTGCTGCTGGCTTCCTGCTGCTCTGAATTCAGTGTTTCTCCTCTCTGGAACAGATTTTGCTGGCACCAGAAGACTGCCAGCACCTGGCTCCAGTGGCCTCTTTCTCATTTGCTAGAAGGGCTACTGCTTCATGCTGTCTCTTTCTCATCAGGTTTGACTGTGACCCATGGGAGACAGGGTAGGAGGAAAAGAGGTGACAGGCCAAGTTCCATAGTGCTCAGATGCAGATTCCGTTCCAGGAAACATGAGATCCTCCAGCCACAGGGATTACAACATGACAACAGAAGCCGTGTATCCTAATATAAATGTCAGACAGCAGGTTTCTATGACCAAACTTTCCTTTGGTCTTCCCACAAAACCACAAGGAGTAAGGGGAGAAGAGTTAACATACCCTCTTCTAGATTTTCTCTAACAAATGTGACAGTGTATCACTGACTGAGAAGTAATTAAAAGTGTGACGTATTGGTTGAAGAAAGCCCAGCCCTGTATCTGTCCTGACTGTCTCTCCCAGGCTAAAATCTGTATGGAGCAGCATTATCTTCCACAGACATCAATCAGGATCCTGCCGGGTGAACTGGGCCTGAATCAGCAACAGCAGTCCCTGAGTCTGATGCTGTGTGGCTGCATGAGAAACCACAGGCTAGTTCCTTCTGACACCAGAGTGGAAAGGAAGAAAAGACATCTTAGCAAAGCCCCGCAGAGAGGAACAATGCACTCTCCTGGCTGCCCTCCATTGCCCAGGCCTCGCAGGAGGAGCATGCTCACTGCCCTCCCCTTCAGTCACATGAGGAAGGGACAAACCAGTCCCAAAGGTCCAGCCTTGCAGGCAGTATCGGCCCCAGGAGTTATTTATAGTCCCTTGAGAAGCGAGAGGGGACAGGGATGTGAATGGGAGGGAGATTCAGACCAGATGTCCCCAGACCCTGCACAGATGTGCAGCACGGCTCCTGCCCGCAGCTGTGTTGAGCCACTGCAGTTACCCAGGAGCAAGGGTGACAGGTCCGGGGCGGCAGCGGGGCAGGAGAATGGATTCCTGATGGATAACTGAGCCTGGACCCACGGAGAACAATGCTCAGTGCAGGGCAGTGGGGCTGCATTGTGAGAGCCTCTGCGAGGAGCAGACACCCCTGCCAGCCCCATTGTTCGGCGCTATCTCCATCTGCTCACCGGCCAGAGATCCTCACTCTGGCTGCCTGTACAGAGCAGAATTACTGAGGCTGGAAAAGACCTCTGAGATCATCAGGTCCACATCCCTGTCCCATAGCTCCCCTGGCCACCTCTGCTGAGGGTGGGAAGGCCTCACCAGCCATGCTGCAGGGCCTGGGTGCTGATGGAGGTAGAGGGTTCCTTCAAGCACAGGATGTGCTCTTTGTGTTTCCATCATTGACAGTGAATCAAAAGCTCTTACCACAGCCTTATTGTTGTTGTTACTATGAGAACAAGTCCACAATAACTGCATTTTTCCAGTGCTGGTTAGAACAGATGCACTTTGCCAGAAAGGGATTTTGTTTAAGAAAAAAAAAAGCAATGTTACATGTGGTAGATTTTGTTCAATGGAGTTAGAGGGAGGTCCTCAGCTGCTGAAATCAGAGTAACACTGCTCAAGTCAACACAATCCATGCTCATATGTGCAGCTGTACCCTGGACTAGAGTTTTACCAAGAGGCAGATGATCAGTATGCCTTAAACCAATCCTTAACTTCAAACCAAGAGACCAGTTCCTTACTAACAACAAAAAGGAGCAGCAAAAAGTAAAAGAGGGAAAGCGGAGGGAGCCAAAGGATCAGAATAGAGAAGCCTGCTGAAATAGAACCAGGAACCACTTTGCAAAAACAACCCACAAATGATGCTAAAGAAACTCCCCTGACATGCAGCTCTATCACTAAGATCCTTTGCTTTTTTTTTAAAGCCTGCCTGGGGCTGCCTGGGCTGGCATGAGGTGAGAGATGAAGAGCATTTCTTAGCTACACTGGCTCAAGACAATGAGGAACTTTCTGCACCATTCAGTTACATAAAGTCAGGATGCTGGAGTCCTTTTTAAAGACCTGGCATTCAGCCCACCTGTCACACAGCTTCAGGAACTAGTGGAAAGCCCAACACTATGATGAGAGAGTCTTCAGATAAAATAAGACATTTAGAAAAATGGAACTGAAAACTCAATAGAATAGGAAATGTTGCAGAGGTTTGGAAAAGTTCCGTCTGGTTCATGTTTTTTTCTAAATGTTCATGCAGCTTCAAACTGCCCTGTTAGCCAGATTCAAAAGCAGAAAAATCTCTCTAAAAGGACTCATTAATTATCAGGAATCTCACAAAGAAATCTGCTATTTCTCTGCCAGTTTCCAGGTAGGTAAATTAAATTTCTAAATTTCATTACAAATATATCTAAATTCCTTGAAAGCTAGGCCTAATTTTGTTTCCCCTTTGAACAAAATAATTTCCTTGTTTAGAGTAGCACTTGCCTGTATCCGGCACTTTCAGATGAGCCTTGGAATTTCTTCAAAATTGATGTGAAATACCAAAAATGTAGATAAAGAGACAAGAAGAATTAAAGACCTAATGCTCTTTGCAGGGAACGAGCTCCACTTTGTATCAAAAGACTCCAGAGTTTCCCCCTCCCCAGTGATGATGCAATCTGGTTTGAAAAAACAGATACAGGCTTGGAAGAAGGCAGTTTAAATATAGCAGCCCTCCACTCACAGGTGTTAGTCCCTCCTGTTCATGTTTGCATGTTATTCAGTTAGAGGAAAAGATGAACTTTACTGCTGGAGAAACCAAAAGCTCAAGGAGTGCCAAACCCTGTCTCAGCAGGATATGGAGCAGGTAGCCTACAGGTGAATGCAGGATTCCTGGGAAGGGCTGATCAGGGAGAAGCAGCAGGAGACCCCATTGCAAGTCACTCATATTACTTCTCATATACTGCTGCTCATATTCCTTATTCATTTTCACCCTAACTGTCCAGATCCAAACATTTCCATGCTGCATAATCTGAGGGTCTCCTGGAAGACCTAATGCTCCCATGCACCCGGCCTCAGAGCAATTCCCGAAAGCAGTGAGTTCCATCAAGTTGAGTATCATTTTTGTAGTGAAGTGTTTCCCTGGTTCATTTTAGGACTATTGCCCTTTAGTTTAATCGGTCTAATACAAAGAAGCAAAATAGAAGTTAACTAAGGAGGACTCTCAGATGGTTTTCTCTACAAATTCAATCTCCTCAGCCTTCTCTTGTCCCCATTCTTTTATTTCGTTTACAAGCAGAAAAGATGAAAGCCCACCTGTTCTTCTTTCATCTTCTATTCATGTTTAGAAACTGTGCTCACCATCATGTGCTGTGAAGTGACCATTCCCATATTCCTCTTTCTTTTTTTCCCCCCACAATTACTTTCTCAGAGGTATATTATACATTCAGGAAATTCAATTACCTGTTTCCTGATAGCCCATTATAGCAGTAGTAAACTTAGGTTGTAAAGGGGCACTATCCAGCCACTGAGCTTCAGCCCTCTTTGGAGATGCTATGGACCAAGATCATTGTTCCAGTCAGCTTGTGCAGCCCCTGGGGCACTGAGCTTGAGTGAATGTGGGGTCAATGTAAGATGGGCCCATTTGAACCAGCCCAGAACCTGGGGACAGCTGGCTGAGATGAGCAAACACTATACATTCAAAAATGCTGTAAGGGAAACTTTTCATCACACATTTTTTTTTACTGGTGGTTTAACTCAATCTTTTGCTGACATCACATATCTTTTACCTAGCAAATAAATTAATGAATGGATCTCTCTTGTGTGTAGCCCCATCAGCTCATGACACAGTATATGCCCCAGTTATGGTTATCTGACTTTCCCTTCCAGTCCCATTTGTACTGATACTTTGCTTCTTGGAAAAACAATTATTAAACCACTTGGTGCCTTTCATGGTTAATTATTCCCTTTCTTTAATATAGTCTGTCTTCAAATTGTAGGCTAGGTCCTGACCATGCCTTAGTGTCCTTATTTCCATTTCCTTTGAGACATTATGTTGAAAAGTCCTTATTGAAGTATGTAACTCTATTGCATACATTTATTCTGCAAAATTTCATCCTCTAGCAAATTTTAATGACCAGTATAAGAACATCTCCTGGTTTCTTGACCAGGAGGTGAATTCAAGGTGAATTTCCTTTATTTTGTTATGTTTCTCACATACAAGTTAGGTTATTGGACTGAGTTTCGTGTCACATGACTGAAGCAGGTAGGATAATAATATTAAAGAAATAACTGCCATGAAATGTGCAAAATTTGACTGTGTTCTTTGTCCCATATTTCATTATTTTTACATATCAAGTACTGCTAAAAACTAGCATGGATACCATCACCCCCAAATAAAAAAAAAAAGAATGACTGTTTAAAAAATTCTTTACCATATACAGTTTTTCTGTATATCAGCTCCAAATATTATGAAGAAAGGACCAAATCCAAGTTATCTCTCTATCATACAGAGCAACAGCACATTCTTTAATTTAATAGAATAATACTGAAAAGTACTGAGATGGTGTACATATTTTGCAAAGCATGCCTAAGGCTTTGTTCCATTTTAGTTAGATAAAGTGGGTTACATTAATGTGTTTAAACCAATAGAGCCTGTTTACATTTCCAAGCTGTCAGGAAGAAACTTAGGGAGTGCAGAGCATGTTTTTATAACTGCAGTTCTATCAGTCCCAGAGACTCATACAGTACACTTGAACAAATGCAGAAACCTGTGTAGATATGACCCAAGGGATTGCTCCTACACCAGTTTTGACACCAGCATTGCTCTATGTCATAGGCACAACAGTCCATTTTCTTACCCACTGACCACTGGGTAGTCCACAATGAGAAAAGAAGATACACTTGTGAACTTATAGTGCAAAAGTTACACAGAAAAGGAAAAATTGGGATGAGTTTTCTAGCATTCGGAAATAACTCTAGATTCTGCTCTGAGTTAGCAAGGATGATGTGCATACTTGCTGCTCTTCATCTCCTTACCTCTTGCCCTACTGTGTGCTAACATCAGGCTTCCTTCTGTAGGAGTTTCATGCATCATATAAGCCAAGAGATGATGACAGAGGAAATAAAAAATATGGCCACATAAACTATAGCCTCTTCAGCAAGAATTCAAGATGCACTATTCTTCACTACCTTTGCAAAGAGGAACCTAATGGTGTGGTACGTCCTTCCCAGTGGATAATCCCATGCCGAGGGCAAAGCTGAAGGCTGCAGAACGTTACACCCATCTCTGTGTCTGATCAGAAACCACGGGTGTGAGAGCTTTTCTAAAGGGGCCACCGGACAAATGCACTTCTCACGATTCTTCAGCTCCTTGTATCAGAATTTTCAAATGCAAATTTCAGCTAAGTACTCTCCCAGTAGCTACTTCACCTGTCTTCGGGCATTCACTTAGGAGGTGCTTGGCACCTTTGGAGAAGAGATTTATTTATTTATTTGTTTGTTTGTTTGTTTGTTTGTTTTTATTTATTTATTTATTCTCCAGACGTCGCATCGAAACCAGTAGGGAAAAAAAGCAAAAACAAAACCAAAACACCAATGGGACAGGTCAACGCTCTAGCAGAAAATTCATCCTTCTTTTCTGAGAGCAGTCAGCTCTAAAAGGTGCTACTCACTGGAGGGGTCATTGTAAAAGGAAGGAGAAATCTGGCAGCCAGAGCTTGCAGTCATTCTCCACAGGCAAGGGGATATCTGCCCTTCAAAGGAGAGAATTGTTTGTAAAGAATCCTGCTAATGACACCTACGATAATCAGTGAAAACAGGTCTTTCTACTTCTGGGCTCCATGCCATCCGCTCATTCAGAGGTCGGATAGCTGCGGGCAGCACACTCCAGGGCTTTGCTGTTTTGGGAGGTTCAGGTGGGAATATACCTCAGGGATGGGAGGGTTTGTGCTTTGGTAGAGTGATCCAAACTCTCCTTTGAAAAGCCTGAATTTAGCGAACCTGCAGTCTTTGTGGTATCTATGTTAAATAATGACTGGGTCCAACCCTGAATTTCCTCAGAAGTTTCCCCTCAGACTTCTCTCAGTGAGAGCTTGCCTGTCTCATAATGAGGTGATAACTGGAGATGGTCCACTCCTGCTGCTGACCTTGTAAGTGCCCAGTGCAATGGGGTCCTGACCACCTTGTAAATGACCAGTGCAATGGGGTCCTGACCTCGATTGGTGTTTCCACAATGTGTGTTTCCAAAAACAGCGTCCCTGGTCCACGTGCGGTGAGCTAGGTGCTGCCCAGCTCAGGCTCTGCACTGTCAGCATGCTGCTGTGTCCCAGGGACACCATTGCCTACTGGGGTTCAGGCCCATGAGCTGCTCTCTTCTGACACTTCATTGCCACTCATCTGGTACCGTTTCCTGCTGAATGCTGTGTCTGTGATACTGAGTTAAGTGCTGCTGGTGGCCTCACATCAAAGAACTGTATTTGGGCACCCAAATAAAAGCTCAGAAGACTGACTGGGGACTCTGGTTGTGAGACTTTTGAGCCTTTGATGTCACGATCTTAAGGCTGAAGAACTTTGTTTTCAGAGTCAGTAAAGCATTTTGGAGCAAACAGGGCATGAAGCAAATTCCCAATAATGGAGTCATAAAGTATCCAAGTTACAGTGATATTGAGAAAGATAAAAGAAAGAAAGAATTTGTTGAGATGGGGGGGGGTTAGGCCTGAGTATCAAAATCCTTTGGGAAAGAAAAAAAAAAAAATGCCGTTGTAGCTGCTCTTTGGACCTTCTGGAAGTGTTTTACTGGTGAGAGCAATTCCAGACTCCAGGCTACATCAGAAAATCCTGGCCCTTGAACTAAGCTAATTGACTTAGTATTTTGGCAATGTGTTTACTCCCCCCTTCCCCTCTTTTACTACCTTTTCTATTTCAGTGCTATAAAACTCAACTAACTTCTAAAAAACAAATTCACTTTTTTTTCCAGTGTTTGTTAGACCTTCTCCACCTAGTTAATGACTGGCTGGAACAGCAGCAAGGCCAGGAATGCTTCATGCTTTGGGCAATCACTAATTGGGTTGTTAGCAGACTAGAGAGGCAGAAGGAGATGGGGGAAAGCACTGCTATTACAAGCTGAGGAGTGTAAAGAAATAGAAAGAGAAATAAATACAGAATTGTTATGTTAGGGAAATTACGGTTCTTAACGCCCTATTTTTTTAGAAAAATAGCTCCCTTGGGACATCTTGCAAGCACTAAAACCAAAATAGACCAGGAATATAACGGATTTTTTTTTTTTTTATAGCAAACTCACAAAAAAAGATACATTTCCTTTTCTAAAACAAATCCTCAGCCCTAACCATCCTGCCACTTGGCAATGGCTGAGGCTGCGAGGAACCACTTCCAGCATCCAGGCTCAAGTTGGGTTGACAGGAAAGGTTGGCCAGCGGAGCCCTAATAGAGGTAGGGCCAGCATCAGCTTGTCTGTACAATCTCACCTGCAGCTCACTCACCAGACTGTGACACAATGCAGGGTCTGGTCTGTTATTTTTGTGACTCAGCAGTTTCTTGCAGATGAAGGAGCCGTGCTCCTGCGTGTCGGCCAGGGCAGCAGCAGCAGCATCTGCAGGTGCTCTTGCAGGAGCAGAGATTAAGCTCTTAAGAGAAGGGGCCACAAAAGCCAGCACAGCAGCAAGGGCCAGTGGTGCAAGGGATGGGTGGGGGGGTGCAGAGCTGCCGTGCTTGCAAACTGCCCACGCGGTCTCTGTGGAAGTTCAGCAGCAGCAAGCAGGTGCCACAGGCTCTCCCCTGGCACTGCTGGAGAAACCACAGGCAGGACATGTGTAAAGCTTAAGGACAAAGACAGGGTGACAGATTAGTTCATGAACAGCAACGTGACACTGCATGGCCAAAGCAAAGGCTTCATCCTCCCCTCATCACCTGGCACCAGGAGGACATGGGAGACTGGGACTGGCCTCATCTGGCCTCTTTCTGATTCTATGATTCATCTGGTCCCATCCACTCACCCCAGTCTTCCTGGAGGAGCTGAGTGATGGGCTCTGTGCATGTGTGTCCATAGGCATGTGTTTATTGCCAGCCCTCCCTGGCCCCTCTACGAGGTGTGAATTTCACCTCAGGTGAATTATTTCTTCAGGGATTACATAACAAAGTGATTGTGAAAATACCATCGTCTGTGTTATAGAAACTTAACAGAGCCCCTGGAGTCTTTAAATTAAAACATTGCACTCAAGTGCTTTTTGCCATGTATCTCCTCCTACACACAGCTCATTCTAGTCTGAAAAATAAAAAGGCAGGACAGCTTCCTACAGGCTTTCAAAGAGAAGATCCTACCCTAATTAACTATAATCTTGTTCAGACGGCATTTTCCTTCAAGATTCAAAGACTAGCAGGGGGCTGGGTCATAGGCAGAAAAGGAGATTATTAAAACTTTAATAACATGAGCCTTTGAACCTTCCCAAATTCTTTACAATTTTCTCACATCTCTAACCCAGATGTCTGCATTTAAAAACTGTGCCAACAAACATGAACTTTTTGTTTACGCTTTTATATCTTTCAATGAACAGTCTGTTTTAAAATGATAGGAAACATCATGCATGCAGCTCACAAAGCAGGATGACAAGGCTACAGATTAAAAAAGAAGAAGAAAAAAAAAAAAAGAGAGAGAGAAAAAAAGAAAAAGAAAAAGAAAAAAAAAAGGAAAAAGAGGGTTTCACAGGCACTGTTTCCAGAAGGTGAAGCTGTTCCCAGAGGCACAGGCAATGCCTCCACAGAGCTCTAGGCAGAGTTGGAACTGGGTAAGAAATGGTTTTCCCGTTCAGTAAACAATTTCAAGAGTGCAAAAATGTTCTCATGAAGTATCAGAGTGTAGCTGAGACCTTGGGAAATTTTTCTGAAAGAAAAAGAAAAAAAACAACCTCTACACATGCCTGTAAACAAGTGATTGTAGAAGTCAGTGGAGCACAATGAATGCTCCTGTGACTGAGACATTTCACCAGTCATGGTAAAGTGTGGGACATGATGTGGGCAAATTTTTCTTCTGTATAAGACCTTTATTGCTTATCAAGGGAGGACCAGTTTCAACAGCAGAGCCGTAGAGAGGCACCTCCAGCAGTCCTGGCATCAAGGACCAGAAGCTCCTGTCCCATCAGGGAGCAGTCTGGGACACCTTCAGCTGCATTTTTGCATAATGGTTTCTGTCCAGGATGGATCTGAGATATTTCCCTGAGCAGAATTTAGTTAGAATTGGCACACTGCCATCCAAAAGCTTCTGATATAAGGAATAAAAAAGCCTTTCTGTCCCAGTGCTCCCCATCAGCTCTGATTGTGGTTAAAGGGAAGGGCCTGACTCTCAGTCCAGCTGTAAAGGCCCCAGACCTGACCTAATGCTGCAAGATCTCTCCAGACTTTGTATCAAAAATAAAAATGGCAGCTATCAGGGCAGGCACTGCACTCCCAGCTTTGCTGAAAGGCTAGGAGGGAAAAAAACTCTCTTCTTTCTACAAGGCTTGCCCTGGGATCCACTAGCCAACAAGTTCAAGTCATCATAATTGCTCCAGCTTTTGAAAATGAGTGTTTGTTCAAATAAACATATTTGTTATGACTTGCTTCTCAATTCCACAGAGCTATTCAACAGTCAAAGGAAATTCAAGGAAATCTCTTAGCACCACTCAAGCCCTGCTGTTGGTACTACCTGCTTTGTCTGGCTTCAGGTGGTCAGGTTCTTCAGAGCTTTTCCAAGAACATAGCCTACACCTTCAAACCTGGAAAGTGCCTTTTCTTTGGGCCAGGGATGGGAAGTAGGAGTCGGGACATTGAAATGGGCTCTAGGGACACATCAGGATGCAAATACTTCCTGCTTCCCCATGCCCCCAGTGGGATGAGCATGGACAGGCACCCCTCAAACACCTGACTGTGGCCATGCTGCCTCTGTCAGAAACATTTATTGCTTTATCTTTCCGTTCTGTTTCTTGATGGTTTTATAATGTTTTTAAAACCCAGAAGGTCCCTAGCAAAAGGACTCCTTGGCAGAGCACATGGCCTACAGTCACAGCTTAGTGTCATTTTTGGCCCTGGGAGACCTGGGGATGGCAGAACTCACCAACACTGCCAAGATAAAACCTCTGAATGGGCTTCAAAAAGACCATGCCCACATCCAAGCAAACTGTGTGTTCCTATATCCTCAGACTGTTAGTATTTAACCTTCATCCCTAACAACCATTTCCCAGTTGTCTCTCTAAACTTAAAGAAGAAAGGGAAACTGATTCTTTTAGCTGTTTCCTTAAGAGTGTGATTGGTAAAATATACTCACTGGTTACCTGTAAAAACTCTCTTTTGTGGCTTCTGTGCCAGATAAACTAAACATGCTCAGGCTAATCAATACACCCAAGCAAGACTGAAGTGGGGAAAAAAAAAAAGGCCACAAGTGCTAACTATGTCCTTTCTGATTTCTCTAAACTGGATTATTGAATTGCACGTGAACCAGCATCCAGCACTGAAGCAGGGTTTGAAAAACAGTGTTCTGACTCATGTCTCTTTTTCAACCCTTCTGAGTTCAAACCCCAACATGCAACTCAGTAACTCGTGGGTGCCAGGTCTAATGCGGGGAACACATTTACTAAAACTCTGTCATTGTACTCAGCTACTTCTGGCTTCACTGTACTGCCCCCAGATTCCCCTCCTCAGAAGGGCTAATGGCACTTCTCTCCTTATGACAGCTCTACCAGGATAAAGAAGTTCAAGACTCCAGTGAAGTATTCAGTTGGCACAGTGATGAGGCTCTGTACATCCCCAAGAGACCTTTCTTCCTTTCTTTCTTTCTTTCATGTGCAAGACACAATATGTTGAGAACCCCAGACCCACCCAGTAGGTCACAGCTGATGAAAGGTGCTTTATCGTCCCGGCTGCAGATCCCAGGAGGGCAGGAGGAGCTGGGTCACTGCTGCTCCTGGCCGTGCTTGCTGAGGTCAGGGACAGAGCCAGCGTGAAGAGGACCTGAGTGATATTTGAGCTGGAGCCAGCCTGAGAGACAGAGGCAACCCTTGAGCACTGCGGGGACACCAGCAAGTTTGCTCCTGCCACAGCTTCTCCCTTTGCATCCTTTTCACCCACCGTAGCTCCTTTGAATACAAAAGAGGCAGAAAATATCTCTGTGCCCTTGATGAGGACTCTGGCCTCTGCTGTCAACAAGGCAGGTAAAGGGCTGGGAAGGTCACACCAGGAGGATTCGATTGAGGGCAGAAGCAGAGCATCACAGCAGCCTCTTGCACAGCCCCTCTGCAGCAGCCCAGGAGCCTGCACACCCCCCTGGACCCTCAACGGGGAGCAGGGAGGATGGAGCTCAACAAGGCCAAGTGCCGGGTCCTGCACTTTGGCCACAACAACCCCATGCAGCGCTACAGGCTGGGGACAGAGTGGTTGGAGAGCAGCCAGACAGAGAAGGACCTGGGAGTCGGATTGACAGGAAGCTGAACATGAGCCAGCAGTGTGCCCAGGTAGCCAAGAAGGCCAATGGCATCCTGGCCTGGCTCAGGAACAGCGTCGCCAGCAGGTCCAGGGAAGTGATTCTGCCCCTGTACTCAGCCCTGGTGAGGCCACACCTCGAGTCCTGTGTCCAGTTCTGGGCCCCTCAGTTCAGGAAGGATATTGAGGTCCTGGAGCAGGTCCAAAGGAGGGCAACTGGGCTGGTGAAGGGACTCGAGCACAGATCCTATGAGGAGAGGCTGAGGGAGCTGGGGCTGTTCAGCCTGGAGAAGAGAAGGCTCAGAGGAGACCTCATCACTCTCTACAACTCCCTGAAAGGAGGTTGGAGCCAGGTGGGGGTTGGTCTCTTTTCCCAGGCAACTCTCAGCAAGACAACAGGTCACGGTCTCAAGTTGTGCCAGGGGAGGTTTAGGTTGGACATTAGAAAGAATTTCTTTACTGAGAGGGTGATCAGACATTGGAATGGGCTGCCCCGGGAAGTAGTGGATTCTCCATCCCTGGGCATATTTAAAAAGAGACTGGATGTGGCACTCAGTGCCATGGTCTGGTAACTGCAGTGGTAGGGGATCAAGGGTTGGACTTGATGATCTCTGAGGTCCCTTCCAACCCAGCCAATTCTATGATTCTATGATTCTATGCCTCACAGAGGAGTGCAGGCTAAAGCAACAGTCCATGCACCCAGCCAGACAACAGACACACTCTCAAGCATGTGAGCAGTCCAAACATAGAGGTGTGAATCTGAACTTTTTTTTTAAATATGTGCTTTTTGGTTTGAGCTTACTCAAGGTAAACAACTGCCCAAGAAGCATTGCTAGAAAGATGTCACTTGGCTCCTGTGGCTCTGAGGATATTACATCTACTTAAATAAATCCGTGGCTGGTGAAGAAAGAATTTATTTTTTTTTTTAATGTTGCTACTGGATATTACACAACTTGGTGCTGAATTCCTTACCTCTGGCTTTCACTTTAAGTGACTCTTCCAGGCAACCTCCCAGAAAAAGGAAAGCTCATTTCTCAGATAAAACGCATGACCCACTCACACCAGCCTACTCAATTTCATACCATAACCCCCTTAGTGCAAGACATTCAGGCAGGGACAGGCAAACCAGGCCAAGATTTATTCTGCTCTAATCAGCCCAGGCTTTGTGAATCTCCTTGTGGATTTAAGCCTGTATTCAGTAGCTCATTGACTGCTGTTTTAATACCGAAGCCTTTCCAACCCAGCTGCAGTAATTACCCCCAGAGCTCAAGGAATCTCAGTTATAAACTAGCTGGCAATCTTGCAGGAATATGTCTCCTACAGAACTTCAGGGTATTTCTTTCTGAAGTTAACTCTGTTAAATCATTCCTAAGCTGTCTTCAAATAAAGAATGACCCTTCAGAGTAACCATTGCTTTAGTTTTAAATGCACTCTTTTCCCTGTAAAAGTCAGCTGCTCTTTGGAGTCTTCAAATCTCTCAAAGTTATTTCATTGAAATAATCTCTAATGTTCTCCTGAAATGAGAACTGGAAAGCTTGGGAGACACATTAAGAGCTGCTAGACTCCAAGTCAAAGCTTAACACAGCTTGTCCTGTTATTGACGGCCAGGCAGGATATTTTCAGTTAGTTTATATCAGAGAAGCTTTATTGCTCAGTAAACATTGCATCAAAGCCTTGGCCAGCAGATCCAAATTCAGCTCTTGGCATTCATGTTAGACCAGAGCTGGTGGGGATCGAGCCCTGGGTGGAAATGGCAGTGAGCTGTGGATCCTCTCTGCATTACCCACATCAACCCAGTCTGGCTCAGAAGTGACTGTGACCCATCTGATGACAACCTAGAAGTAGCTGCAGAAAGGTGTGATGCCTGAAGGGCAAGGAGCCAAGCAAAAAAAGCCATGATGCAGCTGATACCCTGGTTGTCACCCAAAGGGGAAAAGGGAGGGTGGGGAACACAAACCTGTATGATAATCTGACTCCTGCAGTCCTGGAGGCAACTCCGTCCAGGCAAGCACTGAAAACTCACTGGCAAGCAAGAGGTGATGCTAACAAAACCTGTGTTGTTCTTTCTCTGCAGAAACAGAGCTCTTGGAGGCAAACACTACTTAGAAATGTGCAGCAAAGAGCAGCTGGCTGGGGAGATGCAGGATGTAAAAGGTAACTGGTGAAGAGGTTCCTTCAGCGCTGACTCATATTAATAAGTACTTTTAAAAGGCCTTTTCACTTTGAACAAATAAGTAAATGTTAAACTGTGTGTCACCTAATCCCATTGCTGAGTCTAGGCCCTGCATGTATAAACTTGACCAGACAGGGAAAGACCCCTCAGCACTTTGGGCTGCCTCTAAGCACCTGGCAGGAGGCAGCAGGGTTCCAGGGATGCCCACAGAGGGAAAGGCTGCACACCACAGGGTTTCACACACTCTGAAGAATGAACTGTAAATAAAATGGCTTCTTCCTAGTCAGACTGCTTTTAAATCCAGTCACAGTGAGGCTGGCTACTTATGTTCTCAGATTGTCATACAAAGAAATGGAAGGAATTTAGAATTGCTTTTTCCATACTTGATCATGTTAAAAAAATATCTATTTTTCAAAACATAACAGTCACCATTAGAGCAAATTCATTAAAATCAAGGCCACATAATGTTATTGTCTAGTGGGGAGATAATGCTAATGACTTTCCCAGTAGACTTTCTGAAGCTCAGCCCCACAGCATCCTCCATGAGCACAGCCGCTCTCACTGAGCTTAGACAGACTCTGTTAGGATCTGTGCATTTTTCCCATTGCTGCATTCTACAAGTCCCTGTGCTTCTTATAGTCTAAATTCAGATCTGTCAAGAAGTCTGCAAATTTTTCCATAGCAACAGAACCTATCAAACTGCAGATAAGAAGGATGTAACACTGCAGTCTGAGTACTTTCGTACCAGCTTCTTTTCATAAGACAGTTTCACTTGAGCTCCACACAGATCACATCCATTGACTGTGGGCTAACAGCACTGAAGGGCTAAGAACCATGTACAAAACCTGGCAGCTACTGTTTCTTTTTCTACCACAGTCAAAAACAAACATTAGATAACAGAGAAAATTGAATTAAAAAAAAAAAAAAAAAAAAAAAAAAAGAATTATTCATAAACTGGCAAATACAGTAAGAAGGTTACAAAATTCATATTCCATCCTTATCCTGTGTTAAGAGACTATCCATGTTGGATCTACAAGTGGTCTTAAGCCTAATAAACCTGAACTAGAAATACTGTAATTGCAGTTGCCCAAAACCAGCCAGACTATTCAAGTCAGAGTTCATCCGGAGTCCATGAAGGCACTGGATTGTACCCTGCACCAAGCACTGTGAGACCAGAACAGCTTTAATGCACCCTGGGCAAAGAAGCCAAGGTAGCCCTGAGTTTCCTCACCCTTTGGCTGCCCCACAGGCAGTGCCAGCACTTATTCTGCTCCCCCATTCCACTCCTGGCTTTCCACAGGGACAAGATTGACTTCTGTTTTGGGTGGGAGAGCCTCAGCCACTGCCAGGGACCTCAGAGCAAGCAGGGAGCTGTCACAGTGCAGCTCTGCCTGTGCCAGAGCCCTTTCCACCCCATCACCATGTTTTGAATCTAATTTTGAAATCCACAGGGATTTTTTGTTGTGTCACATCAAGTTTGTGCCCAGCCTGTTCAGCTGGTTGAGCCCTTGCCTCAGCCCCACATTCAGAGGCAGAGAGGGCAGCCGACAGGCAAGCTCAGCACTCTGTTCAGCCTGCTCTTGGTTTGGTTATGTACAAATCTATGTGATCAAACCTTCCCCCTCCCAGGGGTTAAACAAGCAACAGAGACACTCAGAAAGGGCTGTGATAAGAGATAGGCTCTCTAGGTTTAAGCCACAACTCCAGATAGCACGGTAACTATTCCCTGCCATCACCAGGAATAGCAGCACACAAAGCTCCTGCTCCAGGACAGCCTACCAGTCCCAAAAAAATCTTTACTTCAAGAGATTAATTTTCCACTACCATGTGTAATCACCACTTGAGCACACGGAAGAACCACCTCCTTGGCCTAACTTGAGCCTGTAGCCTGCTAATGCTGCTATTGGGAGAGACAGGCAGCACCTGGCCCTGCTTGCTGCTATGGAAATAAAAAGAGAAACACAAAAAGGGCAAAACCTGAGTGTCTGAAGAGCCTGAGAGTCAGATGAGGAGTCCCGAGGGGAATACGAGTTAAAAGAAACATCTGGGGTGCTGTTCATGTTGTCCTCCTCAGACTATCAGTCCAGATCCCAGTGCTGCTCATCTCTACCGGCAGAGAGAAAATACAGAGCTTTTCCATCACATGCCTTTCCCTCTCAACAGGAAAATAATGTATAGGGAAAACAATGTGTGTGCCATAGTCCACCACCAAGGGACATGGCAGCAGTTTTCACCTGCTGGGTCAGGGCCAGTGGCTCCTGTTGGCAGGAACTTTTGAAGGGCTGCATGCTCCCATTATGAACCAGGAAAAATCTCAACAGTTTAAGAGAAAATGGCCTGGTAGCTGTTCTCAGCTGGGACAGCACATAAGAAAAAAAAAAATGAAGAATAAATAATAATATATGGTTGATAGAAAAAGATCCTAAAAGGTGATTAAATTCTCTTACATTGTAGGGAGTCTGGCCATAGTTATCAAAACTCTCTATCAGGCACTGCTGCTGAGTCTGAAATGGGGAGGAAAGTCACCAGATCAGCCCAGTTAATTACCTTGGCCCTGCAGTCGCTTTTTGTCAAAGTCAGGAGCATTTAATTTAATATGCCAAAAAACCTCTTTTGTCAAAAAATATTTATCCTGACCTGGAGAGATGGTAGGATGGGGAAAGATATTTTTAAATTAAAAGTAAAACAAAACCACAAAGACAAAACAAAGAAAAATAACAAACAAAACCAAAAAGATAAAACAAACAAACAAAAATACAAAAAAGCCCTGTTTCATATACACAAAGGAAAATACCTTCTGAGTGGATTGAGCAGTTCCTAAGAGACATCTTGGAGCAGCAAGGGAGCTGGGTAATCTTTAATAAGGGAATTCTTCAGAGTCTGGAGCTTTGCTTTGGTTGCCAGCTGCCTCCTGGGGAGAGAAAACACTACGGAAATGAAATATGACCTTGCATGGTTGTGGCAGAGTATTTCCAGTCCTTTCCTTTGCCCATGTGAGTAACCCTTCCTTGTGTAAGGAGCCCCACTGAACTATTACCTGCATGGCAGTGCTTCCTCACAGGTGACACTGCCACAGTTTTTTACTTAGCACATAGAGATCTGGAAGCTCTAATAAAACTCATTTTTCCACAAAACTTTATGGATGTACCCACCCTAAAGCATTTGCTCAGGACATCAGAAATTCTTGCAAGTCTGGGTTTTGAGGTGAGCCTCTGCTCTTTCTCCCCTCCCAGCCATGGTGTATCCTCACAGAGCACACATGCAGAGGAGAATCTGGCTGTCACCTTGGCCAGACAGAGACCATGCCAGTGCCCTGGATCTAACCCTGGCATTGTGGCACCTCTCTGTCAGCCTCTTGCCAGGACAGCATGGGAAGTCCAGGACCCAGCCCTGCCATGGACAAGAACCTTTGGCATGGACAGCATACCTCCCCATCCTTCTCCCCAGATGCAATAATTTTCAGCAATCTGGTTTGCTTTTGTTTTGTTTCTAACCATCTTGTCTTCTTCACTTTAATTTGCACCCCAAGACCCCCCTATTAACACAGTGATGATGTGTAAATTTCATTAAATGAATAACTGATTTTAGACCAATTACAGCATTCCCTAGGATGATTGATTTTTTTTTTTTTCTCTTTGTTGTAATTTCAATTTCCACAAATGGTGGGAAGCCCCTTTTTTGTTCCTGCCTTGCTCTGCCATGATCTGTTCATTCCCAACCACAGATTTTTCCCCTGGTGAAGGAAGGGCTGGATAGCACTTGGGTGTAATTCCTGCCCCAGCCATGTGTAACTTGGTAGGGAGTGACTAAATGTGTCTGTAATTTCTCCTCCGTTGCTGGTGCAGCCAGGATGGCAGTGGTACTGTTACCTGTTTATCTCCTGAAGGTACAAGCCCAGCTGGCAAGCCCCTGCCCAGCACTGTTGATGTGCAGGGAGTGAACACCACGTTACAGTGCCCCTTGGTGAAACTGTAATTAGGCAACGGTTTATTTTACTGCTTGTGAGCACTCCCTGACAGCACAGGCACTGGGTGCTTTCCAAACTGCTCCAGTTTCAGGCCCCAACCTGAAATCCTCATTTAGAGGAAGACTTCCACTGCTGCAAATCCCTCGAGTACCTCCCCGAGGCTCTGGGTTGCACTGGGGGTGCTGAGGCACAGGGCTGGACCAGGCAGGGTTGGCAAGTGCCAGGGAGAGTTTCTCTGCTCCATCAGCTGTGTGATGGCAGGAGAGGCACTCAAGGTACATGGCAATGATGCTCCTGGGCTGAGCAGGGCTGGGGTGCAGTACCCATCTAAGCAGCCCCCTGGTCCCAGGAGCCATGGGCACAGAGGTTTGGTGTCCAGCACTGCTGGTGCCAATGGGTAAGGACTGCAGGAAAGGTGAAGAGGCTGAACTCTTTTCATCAGGGAAACTATTTTAAGCCATCCTCTTTGTGGGTAGCCCTTTTGGCTCCCAAGCCTGTCTGAGGCAGAGGTGTAGAAAATGTTGGAGGGCAGAACATCAGAGCAGCACTCTAGGAGGACAAAGGCAGTCTGTCTGTGCTGGGCAGTCTGTCTGTGCTGGGCAGTCTGTCTGTGCTGGAGCACAGCCTTTCACAGGACGGAGAGGTACACTCATACTTGCCATCGGAAACTAAAGGTACAAACATATTCAAGGCTTCTGCAGCTGCTTCAGAGATCTTGATATTTAGGTATTTATTTGGCATTTTTCTTTTTCCTCCAACAACAAATACCCCTCTTCTTGCACAATCTCCATGCAAGACACAGAAAGCTGCAGGGCCCTGGATACCAGTTCACAAGACCCTGATAAGAACAGCACCAATTGCTTCAAACCATTGCTTTTAAGGCTACTCAGATGTTAGACAGATGAGCAGAGTGTAAGCATCTACAGAAGAGTTATTGGCAATAAGAGAATCACTACTGTACAGTGATAAGGAGAAGAGCAAGGCAGGGACAGACTGGAAACACAGACAGCCCAGGGAACACAGACAGTAGTCTCAGGGGCTGCCTTGTCTTAGTGAAGTGACTCTGCCTCCTTACTGGGGCTCATGCCATCATCTGGGCACCAAACAGCCCCTGACCAGGGCTGGAGGTCTCTTCTGTCTGGAAACAAGGGCTGGAAAGTTGGAGGGAGGGCAGACCTGAGCCCCTGAGAGGCAGGAGAGCTGCAAACCCACAGTGCTGCCAGGGGAGCCCAGTCTCTCTCTCCCAGGGGATGCATATGCCAGTGGGACATCTGCTTCCCCACAGCCACAACAGGCATGGCACGCACTGACACAGGGCACAGGATCCTCACAAGTGTTGTAGTCCAGCTTCAGCCTCAGAAAACTCTGTGGCAAGCTTATTCCCAGATTTTGAAAGCCTGCCAGATTGAGTTTCCTCTGAGCATTCACTCCTAGCAGTGACTTGATTTCTGGCACATGGGCAATGTGCCTGGCTGTCCCGATACACATGTCCGTGCCTTCCCATCTTCAGCAGAGACCAAAGGCATTTTCAGTGTAAGGCAGAGCTGTAGCAACTGCCTAAACTAACATTTCATTTCCTTGCTGCAGCTCACTTCTATTGTCATCACTTTCATGCCTCTAATTAACTTGCATCTGTTTTGTGTTTGAAGTTTATAACACTTGCCCACTTTGGCTACAGTAGTTTATAACCCAACACTAAACATATGTTTATGTTTACTGCACACAAGCTCTGAATCCTTTGACTTAGCATTGTATCAGTTCATTTTGCCTCAAATGGAGAGCTGCTGGGGCAGGGTTGAAGAATTTAGTAGCAATAAATTGGGGAATCATTTAGAGATGGTTGAAAAGAGGTAGCCAGTGAGGACATGCCTAGCCTGACGTCCAGAGGTGTTGAGCACTTGCCACCCACCCAGTAACCACTCAGATTTTTAGCGCCTCTAAACGTGAAACCACAACAGCTTTCAGCAAAATTGTCATGTGGATCTCAAAGAAGAGATTTAAATCCTCTGCCATCTTGGCTCCAGAGGCCCTCCTCATCCTACCTACCTTTAAACTAAAAGCCCATTTTCTTTGCATTAGGGCTAATGAGATGTTCAAAAGGTTACAGATGGCTGGGAGGGGGTTGTATAATGTACCATATTACTTACCTAACATAGAGCATATTCCTAAGTAATACTTAGCACCTGCTGTAGCTGTAAGGTAACAGGCTGGTGTCCTGGCACCAGCTGATGTGAATAATAAGGTCCAGTTTGCCATTCATACAAATTTTACATTCATTAGCATCAGTGGAGCTACATCTGTTTTCCACCAGACATCATAAATCATACTAGCATCTGGGTGAAGTAAGCACACTGCCTCTTCATAGCCTAAGCCATTAAGGTGATGCCTAGATAAATGTGTTTATTTTTCATACAGATAACAGGATGCTCCTTAGAGCTAATAAGTATTTACTTTCTTTCTGCATTGCTATTATCTCCTTCATCGAGAACTGTAATTAGCATCACTGATTGTTTGTGTAGTTTGCCTTCTATTTTTTTTTTTTCTGCACTATGGTTGCCTGAAACTTCAATGTGCATTGTGCCAACACAGAAGTTATGTTTGATCTCTGCCTTTACAGTGTTGGGGCTGATCTACTGGGGAGCTGTGCATGAGCCATTCTTGTGATACACCACAGTACTTCGCACTGTACATCCAATTTGAAGGGACAGGCATATATGTTACATCCAACAAAAATACCCTCCCTGCTAACATTATGAACAAAGACTTGAATTAGCTTCTCCCATTAGTTTCTTGGTTTCTTGACAGGGATAGAAAGACAAATCCTGAAGTTCTGGCTGGGGCAAGTGTCTATCACCAAATGAAAGGCCAGAAGGCATGCAGCTACTGTCTGGGGGCCCAGCGAGAAGAGGACCTTCCCCTTACTCTCCCTCTGCACGGGCACCACTCTCAAGAGGTGGTTTCACACAGGACATTTTCTGCAGTCATGTGATCTCTTGCTGACAAATAAAAGTGTCACAACAGTCTTCCTGTTACTGACTATGTACAGTGAGGATTAAATAAAACCACAGCCGTGACGCATGAGGAAATGCCCACTCATCGAGCCTGAGATGTGGAGATCAGTGTTGTCTTGCTGAAGTCAGTGCCACAAAGCTGATCTACAGCAATAGATATCTGACCAAGACTGTCCAGGACTGCTGTTCTTTCTGTTTAGGGGAAAGCATCAGTTTACATCCATCTGCAGTCATCTGTTTTTTTTCAGGTAGCAAGAACTATACAAATAATAGATTTACAATACTAAAATCCTTACAGCAAATTGGCTTGGAAACTAATATCCTTTGCACAGTTGGTGTGGTTTGTTTTTGGTTTTTTGGTTTTTTTTGTGTGTGTGTGTTTTGTTTGGTTGGTTGGTTTTGGTTTTTTGGTGGTTTTTTTTTCTGGTTTCCATAACCCCACATAGGCATGAGCACACACTAACAAGCACACTGTGAAGACCTTCTGCTCTCCAAGCAGTCTCTGAAGAAAAAAGCCATCCCCAGCATGAGAGCCTCAGCATCCTCGGAGAGCAGTTGGAGGGGACATCAGCTCCTTCAAGCATCACCCTGCAGAAAGGGCCATCACTAGCACCAGAGCAGGCCACCCACAGCATCACCTAGTCAAGAATGATCCAAAGCAGTTAATCTTTGCTTTCCTCCTGTACCTAGCCATGTGTGCACTACGTCTGAAGTGCTATCCAGTTAAGGAGCAGTCTTGAAGTGAGTCACACCAGCTTTTGCCAGGTCCACACGCAGTACTAACCTATTAGAAATCTGGAATAGGAAAAGACTCTTCATTTCTTTTGTTTTGCTCTTCTCTCATCTTGTTGGATAGGAAACTCTTCCCTAATTTGGCAGAAATTCAATGCACCTAGTCTTAAACTTTCAGAGCAGAGAAGAATCCATTAAGTTCATTTCCATTTGTCCTAGCAATGAATCGGTGTATGGAGACATGAAGAAAATAATTTTGAAATACTTTTTCCATTATCTAGTTCTCACTTGCTGCCATTTCCCATTTGCCTGGCCTGTCTTCTTTATTCTCCTTGCATCCGGCCCATAGCAATTATCTCAATATCTAGGAAAAAGCATTAGGTTTTAAGGTCTCAGGCTCCATTTTGACAAAGGCTTTGCAACCCAGAGACACTAAGGGGAAAGGATTAAACTCCCATCTGTTTGCCTTGAGGGGGCAAAGCAAAGAAATCAGAGAAAGGCTTAAAAAGATGCTTCTGATAACACTGCACATTCACTGGGCAGGAAAGTCTTGAGTAAGACACAACAGCTTGGGAGTCATCCCAGTCACCAACAAGAACAGGTTCTTAAAGATTCACTTTACACACAGCAGGCTGGAAAGATTCCTTCAGACCCCTTCCTCCGGAGTGTCCTATTGCCCCTCTAGACCCATGTCATCTGCAGCTGCAATTCTTCAAAAATGAGTGAAGAGATGGCCCAAAACACCAGTGCAGCAACACCCAGAGGCAGCAGAGAGACCCTGCAGAGGATCAATCCCATCCTTTAGTAAAGGTGAGAATCTCATAACCCAGGTGGGGCAGGAAGGATGGTGAGACCAACACCTGGTGCCCTGCAGCATCCCACCCCTGGACCCACTCCCCTGTCTCTAAGGGGTAGGGGTGCAGGAGTTGCCATGGTGTGGTCCCTGCATGGGCTCTGGCACTGACCTTTCTGGGGACAGAGCTGAATGCAGCCATGAGTCATCAGCCTGCAGTCCCCACCACTGGTTGGAGACTAATTGTATTTACTTCCATTCTTCATGTTTTGGGGAGAACAAACATAAACAGGCTTAGTGGTAATTGTTGCTATGTCTCTACTGTTTCCTCCTTTGGTCAAGTAGGGGTTTTACCCCACACACACATAGTTTTAGAGCAGCATTTTAAGTTGTGATTTTTCTTATTTTTAGGAAATAGTGTGAAGGTTTCTTAATTGGTGGGAAAAAAAGTAAAGAAACTCCGAGGAGTCCAATGGAATTGAGTGCATCCTCAGCAAATTTGCTGATGACACCGAACTGTGCAATGCAGTCAACAAACTGGAGGGGAGTCCACCCAGAGGCAACTTGACAGGCTTGAGAAGTGGGCCCGTGCCAACATTGTGAAGTTCAACAAGGACAAATCTGAGGTCCTGCACATGAGGCAGAGCAATCCCAAGCACAAATATAGGCTGGACAAAAAATGGATTGCGAACAGCAGTCCTGAGGAAAAGGACTTGGGGGTGCAGGTTGATGAGCAGCTCAACATGAGCCAGCAATGTGTGCTGGTGGCCCAGAAAGACAAAAGCCTGAGCTGCATCAAAAGAAGCATGGCCAGCAACTCAAGAGGTGTTTCTGCCCCTCCACTCCATTCTCGTGAGACTCCACCTGGAGTACTGTGTCCAGTTCTGGAGCCCCCAACACAAGAAGGACATGGAGCTGTTGGAGTGAATCCAGAGGAGGGCCATGAAGATAATCCGAGGACTGGAGCACCTCATCTACAAAGACAGTCTGATAGAGTTGGAATTGCTCAGCCTGGAGAAGAGAAGGGTCCAGGGAGACTGTATAGTGGCCTTCCAGAACCTGAAGGGCCCTACAGGAAAGCTGGGGAGAGACTTTTTACAAGGGCATGGAGTGATAGAACAAGGGTAATGGTTTCAAAATGGAAGAGGGTAGTTTTAGATAAGGTATTAGGAAGAAATTCTTCTCTGTGAGGGTGGTGAAACACTGGCACAGGTTGCTCAGGGAAGTTTTGGATGTCCCCTTCCTGGAAGTGTTCAAGGCCAGGCTGAATGCGGCTTTGAGCAACCCTTGATCTAGTGGGAGGTGTCCCTGCCCATGCAGGGGGTTGGAACTATATGATCTTTAAAGTCCCTTCCAACACAAACATTTTATGATTCTATTATTTCTGATTAATTTCTGTAACCTTCTGTAATCAACAAGCATTTCCACAACACAACATTTCCCACTGCCCTGGAGAAAGCCCCATCAGCTCTGGAAAGATCAGCTGAGAGGATGGCATCTCTAAACATGGCCCAGAAACACAGAGCCCTTGGCAATATGACTTCTGGCAGGAACACCAAGCTTCTTGAAGGCTGGTCTGAAGAACCAGCTGCTGTCATGTGTCTTTGCCTGGGAGGCACTTACATATGTACATACACACATCCCTATAGTCCCTTGCACATGCTTCTGCATATGCAGGTACCATTGCACACAGGTGTATTTACTGGAAATCTGCAGCTCATGGCTGAAATGGGCCCAAAATTCCTTGAGAAGTGAAGTGTTCTCTCAACTTGAAGAATATAAAGATTGGCCTGAAGAAGCAAGGAGAAGAACAGAAAGGATGAACAGTCTCCTGGACAGGGCATTCAGATAATTCAGGTTCTATTGAATGTGTTCACACAGTCATAGAAAGGTAATTATAAAAAGCATTACACAATTATAAAATAAATTACGTATATATAATAAAATATAAATTAATGACATAATTCAGGCATAAAACTCAGGTGATTTTATTTATAACTTTTATAAAGATATTTAATGCATTTTAGAACATGACTAACACAAAGCTCAGGAGACAGGACCCTTTCCTGGGAGATGGGAGACCTTTGCTCAAGCTTTCACTTACACAAAACCCAGAGGACTGTTTAGTGACAGTGACAGTGCCCTGGAGACACAACCTGACCCAGATTGTCCCCAAGCACAAGCTGCCAGCTCTTTTAGGTTTAATCTCACTCTGTGCTCTGCCTCCAAGCTGACTGGTCTAGAGAGATGAAATCTTGCTGCAAGAAATGTCCCTGTGCTGGGCAGCCAGCAGCTGCCATGGCCCCACAGACATCTCTGGCAGTGGCTTTGTCCCTCTGTGGGAGGGGTGAGCTCCTGGGGCAAGGCTCAGACTCAGCAGGTTCCCAGGTGCTGCACTGAGGCAGCAGAACATTCAGAACATCACCACTGAGCTGCAATTGAGCTGAACTCTGGATGCAGCTGTCTCACCTGACCCTTTTCCATCAGAGCCATTTGCAGGCTGTGACAGAAGCTGGTGGAAGCTGGTGGTCCTTCCCCCTCCACACTGCCACCCAGGGCTGGAAGCCAACTCATCCGTGCCATATCTCAGTGCTGGGATGGGTTCATTTGTTGCTGTCTCTGTTAATTTTTTATATCATCCTGGTAGTCTTGATGATGCTGCCACTCCTTACATACCACATCACAGGGGACTTGGTTACTACTACAGCTACAGCTGTGACTAGTTTTAGTGAAGAAATTAGATTTTGCATGCTCTGATCTTCCTTCTGTGCCAAATCCACCAACCTTTCTGTGACTTTCTGTGGCAGGACTCCACTGTCCTGTTTTGAAACCTAGCATTTCATGGCAATTACTATTAAATTACTGCTATTCAGCCATACCAGCTTTTTAGAAAGCTGTTGGGAGAAAAAAAAAAAAAAAGCTTAGTATCTATATTAGTATCTATAAATCCAGGTAGGCAGCTTTTACTCAGGGGAGAAAAATCGCTGGTCGTGGGGGAAATCAGTGGAAAGATAAAGACTGGATATATACCAGTGTATTACATTTCTGATTAATTTTCACTGCACCATATAGGTAGCAAATCTATGTAATTGTGCTGTAGGTGGACATTTCTATAAAATTGTGCTGGGACAAAAATCCACTGAAAACATTCCCAGCTGTAATTAGGCAGACACCACACTGTCTGTCCTGCAGCAGCCTCATCTCCAGAGCAGACGACTCAGGAATCCCACTACTGGCAACTACTTACAAAATTGTCATATGTAATGAAATGCTCTGGAAACTATTTGCAAGTAAACAGTTCCCAGAGGATTTCATTACTCATTACAAATTTGCAAATTGTTCATGAACATTCCAATATTAATAAGTAGATTGGGGTGCAGTATTAGAAGAGATCCATGATTTCAATAAGAGTGTCACAGTTTAGCACTGGCCTGGCAATTAAACAGAATAACAGATGCTCTCTATTAACCCTGCTCTCCTCCCTGATAAAGAAGGGAGAGAGAGTAAGGGAGAGAGACTTATGGGTTGGAAACTAAACTACACAGCTTTAATGAAACAGTAATGATAAAAAAACCAGGACATAGTGACAAGCTGTCTCCAGTGGGCACCCACTCGGTGATGAACTTGGACTGCTACTGTCAGGCTGATCAACTGAGGAAATGTCATTGAATATTTGGCCATGTATTGATGATTATTGGGCCATTAAAATCTGCTTGCTAAGATGCTGACAGGAGAAAGTGGAACACCACCCACATGTGAGGAGACACTCTGGGTGTACAAAGAGCTCCTGAAGCCCTCAAGGCAGCAGGCGTGCTGGCTCCAGCTCACAGGCAGCCCCAAGGTGGAGCAGACTCTTTTTCTGATATGGTGTACATAACGCTCCACCCAAGCCTCCCTGTGCAAATAGAAAATAAAGTCAAATTATGCCAGTAAAGAGTGGATTGCACTGGTCACTGGGAGTGTTGTGTACGTTCAGCCATTATCTACGATAAGGTGCTCGCCATAAAATGCCTCCTAGAGGCAGGACTCACGGAAGCTGCAAGATACCAGCAGAAACACCAAGATTTCACTTCACCCAATGGAGACAGCAAGGGAGAGAAAGAGGAACAGGTCTGAGCCCCTCGGGTCCACAGAAGTCCCGTGGGTGGAGGGGTTTCCCTCTACCCTGCAGGAGATAGACAGAGGCACTGATTGCCACCTGCAGATAAAAGGGGACGAAGTTCGTTTCAGAGAGGTAAAGGGTGACAACCTCTCTGCAGTCAAAACTGCTGTCGCATGGTCAGTAAAGCACAGCAGTAATCTAGACACAGATAACAGCATATAATGGAGACAGAGATTACAGAACTCCACAGCAAAGCCATCCTGCTGCAGAAAGCTGCTGTAAAGCAGTTTTTTTTTAAGTTAGCCTGTAAACACAATTAGAAATGTAATGCTTTGGTACAGAATGCTTTTAAGAACAACAATTTATGACAAGTTTCATTTACATTATGATACATCAAAAAAAGGCTGCTCAGGCCCCCAGATTTGGTACATTTCTTATATACAAAAAGAAGAATTTATTTCTGTCATCCATTGATGTAGAAAAAGTGTTGTCTGCTCCTGACATAAAAGCTCACTTCCAAGAGAGTTGGTTTTAAACTTTCTATAATCCCTGGCATTTTGGCCTGTCCCATTCTGAGATGAGGATGCTCCCTGGTAGACCCTGGTGGAGGTCAGCTTTGCTCGCCCACCCAGGAGTCCAGTGAGGGGGGAACCACAGTCCTGACTGCCCGTACACCAGTGAGCAGACAGGTGGAATTGGGTTTGGAGAAATAGAGTTTCGGTTGTCCCTAACAGTCCCCCCAGGGAAAAAAAAAAAAATCAAATAAGGGAAAGGTTATTGCAGACTGATAACAGCTAGGGAGGCTGGGCACGGTACCTGTTGCCAGGGAGAGTTTGCTCCAGGGCGGGCAGGGCCCCCTGAGCCTCCGGCCCAGCGGGGAGAGGTCGGGGAAAGGCATCCAGGGGAGGGGGGGAGCCGGAGGGGAGCACTGCTGCTAGATGAGGAACTGAGGAGAGATTGCAGCCAGCCAGACCGGGGACCCAGGTGGTCAGGGAGTGAGATTTGAGGAGGGGGTTCTGCTTTTGTGGGAAAAAACATCGCATGCTTTCTTGTAATTAAAAGTTTTGTCCTCATGCATGTGGGCAAAGGGGGGTGAATTGCGTCTGAAAGTGGAGGTTTGGGAACTTGGTGGCTTTTGAGAGCTGCTCTTTTGCAGGTTTAGCAATCATGTTGCGATTTCTTGTGTGAAAAATAAGAAAAAGCCATAGATGATAGAAACTTTTTGCAGAGGGAATGGGAAAGAGCAATCCCCCCAGCAGCCAGATCGCTGCACAAGTATCCACGCTTCTGCACTTGTTCTTTTGTGCGGGTCTCGCTTGAGCCATGAGCATGCTCAGGAGAGCACACAGGGCTGGAGAGGTGGAGGGTGGAAATGCATCACCCCACCGGCTGGAAATCAGTCACATAAAGACTGTCAGCTTGGACTGGGCTCACATGTCAGTGTGGTGCCCTTCGGCACAGCGCAGGTATGGTGTGGATTTACTGATGGGCATTGCTTTGGGAGATAAACCAGCTATGACTTCAAAACCTTTAAGACATGTCCTCTCCAGAGCACAGTCTCACCACGCAGAGAACCCATCCCAGCATCCCGGCCACACAGCCCCCCTTTCCTTCACCCTGTCAGGGTGCTCCTCCCCACACCGCCTGAGGGAATAACTACCTGCAGCCCAGGACAAGGCTCCTGTGCTAGGTGAGAAGCTGCCATGCTAATTTGCGCCCCGAACATTGTCCACTGTGGGCCTTTGCTCCTCCTCCACCACCACCCCTACCAGGGCAGCCGGGCCCCCGCTGTGGGGAAAACATCAACCTGGCGGCCGCCAGCAGTGTGACAGAATGCTGGCTTGACGGCATTAGCTGTCAGCCCCCCCACCAGGATTTGACAAAGTAAAGGCCATGGCAGGAGGGACCCCCGGTGCCTCCTGTGCCCCCTCTTGCCCCCCAGCGATGGGCCTGGTGCGGCTGCAGATGCCCAACATGGAGCTCAGCAAAACTCCTCCAGCCCCAGTGACAAAACACCCCCTCTGGGACCGGAGTGAATTATGCACATCCTTAAGTATTTGCAGGATAGAGGCCTTAGTTCACTGGGTTAAAATACCAGAACAATATAAAACACCTCTGCCTCTGGAACCCACTGCACTTCATAAAAATCCTTGAGACCCTGCTGGAGCTAAGCCATTGTTGATAGCCATAAAAAATTGGTTAATAAATCTTCTTCCACTGATGAAATAGCTACTTCACAGCCAGAACTAAACAAATTGAGCATTTCAAAGCAACCTGCTTGACACAAGCCCTGATTTGCACACCAATGCAGGCATCCCCGCGGCCCAGCCTGGGCAGGACCCTGAGCTGGCACTGTTTGTCCCTCCCCGCTGTCACAGCCAAGTGCCAGGAGAAGATGTACTGCATCAATATTATTTCCTCCCGAGTGTCAGGAAGGGGATTTACCACTGGAACCCGCAGGCAGTTAGGGTGAAATCATCCCAAAAGCGAGACCAGCCCAGCACATGGTGACCCCGCTGGCTACCCACACCAGCACTGCCTGGCTACTGGTCCCCGCCATCTGCAGCCTGTCCCAGACAGACACCAATAGTGCATCAGTGTGGGCTCTACCTTTTCTGGTTGCCCTCCTTTTAGAAATTAAAAGGAAGGAAGTAATTAAAAGAGTAATTAAAAGAAAAGCAAGTGCCAACCTTCTTATTCTAGACTACTATGAAAGTTTAAACACATAGGTGGAAAGGTGATTAAAGAAGAGCCTCAAATTTTAAAAAGTTGTCTCAAATCAGTATTTCTTAAATACAGATGACAGCCATGATGAGGGAAATAACACATATCACTACCTTTTCCCAACTGCTTGGCTGTTGATACATTATAATAGTGTGGTGATGAAAAAGAGAGGTGGGGCAGGACTTGCTTCCAGACAGAAATATTAAGTGAAAAGTTGCATCTAAATATTGATGTTTCAACCAAACTCACTATTTGCTTAACTAGACATTACATATTGCCTAGAGAATCATATTATGGAATAAAGAGAACGTTTTCAGGCCCTCTTAGCAACACTGAGTGACTTGAAAACAGTGACAAGCAAATCCTAATTTTTTCTAAGTTATTTGATTTGGGGCTCAGATAACCTGATAACTTGTAAGGATTTGGGTTTGTGAGACAGGTGTTTGGCATTTTAACTCCCTGCTCCCTTCAGGAGACATCAAACCGAGATTAAACTCCTACAGCCTTGAAAGTTCAAGTCAAGGTGGTTTTTGTTTTGCTTTTCCCCCTGAAGGTCAGTTCAGGATTGAGTCCTTTTGTCAAGGTTGGCTGGAGAGCAGAAGGCTCTGTTAATGTGCAGGCACTGTGGCTCCCTCCTGGCTTCCTTCCCTTGCAGTTTGTTTTACTTCAGGATTCCCCCCTGGGATTACAAAGGCAGCAGACAACGGCTAGAGGTGAAACAAAGAAAACGAGGTCGGTTGTTTTTTTAGAGGGAGCCAGAATTCACAATGTTGGAGACACTGGGCCCCTCCCAAGAGATAACTGTAATTTTACAGCACCTCTCCACAACTTTTTTTCTGCCAGAAATAAAATACAGTGACTGATCCTAAATACCATTTATCCGACTAACTCCTAGAGCCAAAACAAGAAGGAGTATTTTTTTCCTGTAACGTGACCAGCCACTGGAACTAAACAAACACACTTCCATTGACCTCCACGTGGGAAACCATCTGAAAAAAGAAATAAAGACAACTTTGCCTTCTTCAAAGACTTTCTACTTTTACTCACTCAACTTCTGCTCTATTGTGGAGGTCTTTTTTTGATCACAGATCTTTTTTCTCAGGAGATATCCTTCTTATCCTCATTTATTTGCTGTGGAACCCCACTGTTCGGCAGCTAACGGGCACGTCCCGCCCCACATAGGCAGCCCCGGCAAAATATTCCCTCTGTTTGTACTTTGTTTTAAGGATGACGACAGCAGCAAGAGAAGGTGCAGATGCATCCATTACACCCAAGGAAAAACACTGCTCTTTTCCCAGGCTTTTCTGAGTGTTTGCCCTCGAGGGCAGCATCCATTTGCAATGAGATTACTGGATTTACAACACAGCAAGTGGTTGTAGAACAACAAAAACTGGATTCCAGGGTCCTGATAAGAAAAGGTAAACTGTCCTGAGACCAGAGGCTGGCCAGTCACCCAACCACTAATCCGGGGTGAATCTGCTGGCGTCAGTGGCTTTGCGCTAAACACACACTGGGGTGAAAAATGAGAGTCGCAGCTCAGCCCAGGCAGCCCCGCTCCAGCCCTCTGCTACCAGAAGTGGCTGCTTACTTTCAAGCTCTCCGCACAGCCTGTAATCACCCAATATTGAAACCAGATTTACAAGCTCTTTAGAGGAGAAGTTTGTGATTTCCAAAGCAGACACATTTGGTATTTCAGAGAAAGGTCAAGCCCCCTGTGGAGTAAGGGGGTTTTAATAGAATCAGTTCAGCAGGAGTTAAGAGGAGACATACCAACCCAGTGGCTCTCAAAGCGGGAAGAAGCAGAGACATAGAAAAGCCACAACAATTTCTGTTTTGAGGAAAGAATCAGGGAGAGAGAGAGAAAAGGAAGCTAAATTATATCTTGGCCATTTTATTTCATTTACTCCGAGCCGAGAGTCTTTTTCAGTTTGAAATACAGAGGGTTGTCCTTAAGCCTGCAGCAGTTGAAAGAAAGGCGTGTTTGTTACTGTCTGCAGGGGAAACCTGAGTGAGCAGCACAATGACAAATCCAGGCTCCTCAGTCAAACGCATTTTTAAAAGATAACCATCGCTTACTGTCTCACCTCGGTGGCCTCCAGCCTCTAGCCAGGTTCTTCAGCTATTAACATTTGTTCCCTGCCTCACTAGGTCACACGCAGTGGGTGTCTGTGACTGCCTTGTTCCACGTGGGTACAGTCCTGAGCGACACCGTGGCCCAACTCCCAGGACTGCAGGGGAAGTCGAACAATCTCTTTTCTTCTTCAAAGCATCTCCACAGCAAGGGGCCAATTAGAGCATCCCGGTCCTACTGGACTTTCAATGGGAAGCATAAATAGGCCCTTATGTATTCAGATCAGCAGCAAATGAGTGGTGAAGGTCAAATTTGAAAGCTTAAATGACTATACAAGATGCTCCCCTCAGATTTCTGCAGAAAGCACTTGAAAGGTTTAGCCATCAGATCTTTTAACTTCTCTAGTCATCCTAACTACTGGTGCAGTGATGTCTGACAGACAGTATTTCAGATTCGTCTCTTTCAGCACCAAGCTTCCAGCCATTCCCAAAAATAATACACTTGGCAGAGCAGACAACTGTCCTAGACTTTCAGATCAGTGCAGAGGAAGGGCAGAGCTCTTATAGGAAAGCAACACTTTGAAAGGTCAGCCAGACGACCACAAGTCAGATTCCAAAAGCAGCTGCAGCCACGTAATTTCTTAAACTTTAGCAACAGAAAAAGGTGGGGGGAAAAAAAAAAAAAAAAAAAAAAAAAAAAAGGAAAGAACAGAGTTTGCAGCATTAAAAGCAACTTGTCAGGCACTTTTTAGGAAGAGTCAGCAGCTTGAGGTATAGGGGAAACTAACTTTTCTATACTACTCTCACATATTGCAAACATGGGCACAGAGGGACCTCAGCATTCCCAGGGCTCTCACTGCACTCAGCTGGTATCAAGTGCTTAACTGTATGGGCAAGTTTGCAATATCAAAATCACTGTTTGCACAGGCAAGTGACCAATTTATCTCCAACAAGCCTACCACATAATTTTAAGTGTACTTTCAGGAACACTGACTTGAGGCTTAGGGGGACAGGTTTCCCTTGCATACATCCCTTTGCATTTCAGGCCATAGATCCCAAAGCAATCTATCACACTAAGCACTACACAAGATCAGAGCATTGCTGCAAGGTTGCTGTAACCCTGTTTGTGCCATCACCCTTCCACTGGTGGCAACAGCAGGGGCTCAACCTTAGAGCCACAAGCATTTCTGAAGCTTATTTATTTTAAAGCACAGATTAATAGTATCTCCTGCAGCAGCATTTTAGACTTTTCACCACAATATGGCATTAAGCAAGCCTATTTAATTACTGAAACAAAGTCTAACAAAACAATAAATAGAGTGAGCTCCCTTTGACCCTCAGAGTTTGGTTTTAGAAGTTAGGCATTGAATAAATGAAATGATCAAGTGAAGCTAACCAGCTGAAGGAGTGAAAAACAACAGAGTGCACAAAGACAGGCAGGGAAGAAAATCCACCTATGCAACAACAGCACAAAGGAGAAGCCAGAGATTAGAGACCGGACTGTTGATTCTCCAGTCTCCCACAAAAGTAGCAGTATGTGATACTGAGGTACACAATACAGAGCAAGGCAGATGTTTTCCACTGTGCCCAGAGGGGTTATCTGCAGGAACAAAACACAACACAACAAAAAAATAAAAAAAAAACCCTATGCACACCAGAATAGGCCTTGTGGCTTCAGGGTTTCCCCCTCCTAAGCCCAGAAAAGTTGAGGTTGAAGTGTAAAAGGTACAAAAGGAAAACAAGATCACAGAAAACAAGAATTGAGACAAGTTAGGAAGACCATCTAGAAAGAATTGGGAGCTACTTTCCAACATGTTTCGCACAAATAGAGGAAGCACTTCATCAACAGAAAGGAAGAAATAGTTACTGCACAAAGCTGTACACTCAAGTTGTGAGCAAATTGCAATAGCCAAGAACTGAGGATGTGATTTTGCTGCTATTTCAAGTATTAAACAATAAAACAGACACCTTTTTGGAACAACCACCCCATTCCCCTCATAGTACGAAAAGAGACTTGTTTTTATGAACAACATTACCATACATATCTCCCTGATTCTGTTCACCTCCCCATCCCCTCAAAAAAAAGTCTTTCAAAACAAGAAGTCACAAGCAAGTTTCAGACAAAATATATATATTTTAAAAAATCTTTACAACAAGTCAGGAAACAGGAGCTTGCATACAGTTTATTAGAATAATTCAGCTCTCAGCTCCCTACAGTTCAGATAACCCTGGTGACAGTGTTTACAACTTCTAATTTTTGCTTTCATAACTTTAAAGCAAACAATACATTTGAGTGTATTTTACTCTGTGCAAATAAGACAACTTTTGGAATCCTTCAGAAGAAATATCCAAGATTCTGTTTGCAGAGGTCCTTTGTTTCTCAAAGATGATTTATAAGTTTTTGTTTTAAGATAAAGTGCTCCTGTCCAGCAGAACCCAAAGGCCTTCAAGAGTTCAGAGAGTAAGTTTAGCTCAGATTAAAAAATAATTGGTCATACAAATTCCAGCTTCCCATGTCCGCTGTACATTCCCCAGTGGACTAGTGAAAGAATTTTATCATTGCTGAGGTCTGAATGTCTCATTTTATCACAGGTCATGCAGCAGTTCTCGTGACCAGTCACAGGCACCATGCATTCCAAGTCCAATTTTGCCACCTGCCCTTTCTTCGAATGATGTCCATGAAAACTGTAGTGCAAACGGGAGAGCATTTGCTGGCGTTGATCTTGCAGTCTCTTATTTTCACTCCTGAGCATCCGCAAAGCCAGCATGATAAGAAGCACCAAGATTAGCCCACCAGCTATAGGAACAGCAATTACAGCTGCCCTGAACCATAGCTCTTTTGAAGAGGTCAATTCCTGCACCTTGGTGATGAGATTTCTGCTGCTGTCATGTTGATATCTGCTCCCTTGTCCTGCAAAGGGGAAAGATGAAGTTTATTTCAGTATCAAGAATTAATTCACATATAAATAAGTCCCTTAAAAGCCACGCTGACAAGTTTACAGAGCCACAGCTAAACATTGCAGTATCTACAGAAATTATTCTATAATAGAGTGAAAGATGAGTTTCTAAGGCTCTTTATGACAGTGAAGTCCTTAGAGCCTGCCATCTGATTCAACTGGGAATCCTACTGCCACTGCTTCTTAGAAGTAACATCAAGTTGGCAAAGCAAACTTCTAACATTAATGCTGAGAAAAATCACCTCATCCTCAGCTGAGGTGCTCCCTCCATGCATCCACCCACTTTTTTTCTCTGGTGCCTCTATTTAGACAATTAAACTAATAGTCTGATTTAGACTATAAAAAAAAGTCTCAGCTGTCACCAGCTTCATGACCAGAAGAGAGATTTCATTGAAGCTTCCTTGCCCTACCTGAAGTCTCGCCCCTGGAAGGAGACAAAACGTCATGTAGACCTCTGTAATTGCACATATCTTCATGACAGCATTCCATTGTGGACACGGTAGTGGTGCCAGAGTGGTTTTGTGCTTGTTTGGCTTGGCAGATATCAGCTGTGCTTGCAATAGAGTCCAAGCAGCCATGAGTAAGTGGGGAATGTGTGTTCTGAGGATCCAGCAGTCTGGAGAAGCAGGCGCTAAGCTCAGATTTGCACATATAGCCAGTTGCAACACAGTGTGCAGCATCACAGTAGCATCTGATTTCACCTAAAAAACAAATTGTGCAATAAAGGTAAGAATTCAGCCCTTTAGGGACACCTTACTAGACGCTGTTATTAGCAAGAAGCACTGCACAACCTAACTCAGTGCCAGTGTGGAGGCAATCCTCCACACTGTCAGTCCATAAGAGCCGAGGTTCCTTCCTTTCCACCACTGTACAGCACCTACCTCCCTGTAACCTTGATCCCTGCAAAAGCCTCGGGGCACCTGTTTTAATTACTAGTACCACAGTCCTTTGAATTAAAGCAAGAACATTTCCCTAAAGCAGAGACTGGGGGAGGGCCAGGGGAGGTCATAGTGGCTTTTTTTTTTTTTCAAAAGTAAATAACTACAAGACCATTTTATAGCCACTTCCACTCACTGTCAGCATTTGCATTAAAGCACATTTAAAATGAAATCCCAGTTTTTAAAGCAATATAAACCTTCAGTCCTATAAGGAAGTCACTTCTATATTTTAAACCATTACTGCAGCAACAGCACTGTATTTTTAAAAAGGTAATGCTTTTTTAACTGGGTAGAAGCACACGACAAAAATACTAGGTTTACATAATTGTGTGACTGAAAAAAAAAAAAAAAAAAAAAAAAAAATTCAGAACCGCTTAATTCTTTATTGCCTCTCAAAACTGTGCCAAAATTTAAAAGGTTGAACTAACACCTTATAAAGCTATTAGCTAGATCCATTACCATCTAAGTCTCCCAGTCAGGAAGGTTTTTACTGTGTGAAACCACGCAACTATTTAATTTCTCCAGAAAGAGAAATTCTTTAGGTAGCCATTCATGCAAAAAGGCTTTTTATCAATATTATATAACAGCAACAGTGCAGTTCATAATTAATCTGAGTTCATGTCTCTCAGCTCAAATGTAAAGTTATTAAATAGGGTGAAACTGCAGGGCTAAAAGCTCCCCCTTGTCCCTCCCCAGTTCTGCATGCAATCCAACATGCGGTCAAAAGGGGAAACACTTAGACTGAAAATCCTCTACTGGCTCTATGAGAAATCTCTCAGGAAACCTCAAAAATTTCTGAAGGAAGCGATAAAAAAGTTCCCTTCATAAAACTCTTCATTTTGTGCTCTCCAAACTGCTCTGGTACGAATTATACGCATCCTGTGCTGTAGCAACTTACTCTTTCTAGGCAAGTTGCAACTCAAACATAATTTGAAGTGCCATTGATTCAAGGCACAGAAATCGGATTTTTGGAACCATCCTTAGAAAAGTGGGATTAAAACTACTTCTAATGTGCCAAGTGTAGGTGTCATCAAAGTGGCACCAAGGTTTTCAAAGTCAGACGCCTGACTGAATTGTCAGAGGTCTCCCCTACAAGTCTGTACTCCAGAAATCATTCTAGAGGATTCCTAGATGCCACCCCTTCTTAGGATGCTTCCTTCCATCCCATACTTAAAAGTATTCTAAAAGATGTTATAAATAATCCTGAGTAAGCTTCCCCTCTTCAGTCTACCTTAACACCTCCCTGAAAATGCCACTGCAGGCTCCAGACCTTGAAGTTCCCACTGCTCTTTTAAGAGCTCTGCTTAATAGAAGCCAAATGATGGAGTGTCTCACTGTCTCCAGTCCAATTCCCTCGGGCTTCCAGACCAAGTAACCTAATTTATTGTGAATTCACACACACTGTCATCCAGCATGCTATGGAAAAAAGGCTCAATCATTTTCTAAGCATTTTATGTGAGGTCTTCCCCTAGACTCTCTGAATAAAGTAATTTTCATAATTTTCTCACTACACGAGTTAAAAATAAGATGCAAACGAGGAACAGCAGCAGAGCTGACAGTCCTTTCGTGAGTCTCTGCACAGCACGGAGGAAAGTAAAACAATACACACACTTCCATTTTAATTGTTTCTACTATCCTACTTTTGAAAAGAAGCTGCATTTTATTGACCTAAGAATCTTATTAAAAAATCTGACAGGCTAGTCATCAGGTTAATTCAACCACTTATTAATTGAAGCCACGTTTTTGGTGAAACAGAATGGACTTTGTATTACTGTATTAAAACTGTATTTCTGTCAATTCATAAAGTTTCTTCCTGTGCTATGCAAAAGGCCAGAAAGGGTATTTAGTATTTTGAAACACTGAACAATGCCCTTCTGTTCCCTCCTCTTTCTTGTTACTGTATGTAGCTATTAAAGAAAAATGTCTGCTTTTAGTCAAGATGGCTACAGGAGAGACTGCAGGCTTCTCTTAAAGCTTTTGAAGTCAACAGCAGCCAGAAGTCTGTGATCCCCTAATTATATCATTATCAGGCACATAGTTTCAGTATCTGCGACTTCACATCACTCAGTCACTCCCTGTTCTGCCGGCTTTGATGGGGCCAGCAGGCTCCCCCCTGCACGCTGCAAGGGCTGTTATTTAGGGTTAATTACAGCCTTCCTTCCAAAATAAATAAATACCGTCGCACATCATCACCGCGCTAACTTATCCTTTAACCTCCTCCCCGGAGCACGGCGATTAGGGCCAGCCAGAGGGTCGCCTCTACCCCGGGAGGGCGGCCACCCCCCAGCCCCGATGGGGCGGCTGACAGGACAGGACAGGGCAGGGCAGGAAAGAGCCACCCCTCGGCACCCCAAGTTCGGGTCGCCGCTCCCGCTTTGACAACCGCGGACCCCGCGCTCGGGCTGACCGACACCGGCGGCCAGGTGGGAGGGACGGGACCGGACGGGTCAGGACGGGAGAGCGCAGCCCCGGCTGCTCCCCGCCAAACAAAGGGGTTGCGGCGAGGGGTGCTCGAGACAGCGACGGCCCCGCCGCGACTCCCGCCGGCCTCTCCTGTGAGACGGCCGCGGCACCGGCCCCGCCGCGGTGACACCGGCGCTGTCTGAACGGCTGCCCCCACCCCCCGAGCCCTGCCTCCCTCCGGCACCAGCCCCCCTCAGGCGTCCCGCTTCCTCAGGCGCCGGGACCCCGCGGATCCGGAGCGCCGGAGCGCCCTTAGGCTTCCCCGGTCCCCTGCCGCAGCCTCACCTTTGGTGAGCAGGACGGCCATGGCGCACAGTTCCAGTTGCAGCCAGATGAAGATGTAGCTGGAATGGCGATCCATTTACCCACCCGACCGACCCGCGCCGCGGCGCCGCTCGCCACAGCCCGCAGCGCAGGCACAGCCGAGCCGCCGCCCGCCCCGACGAAACACCCAGGAGCCGCTCGCCCGCGGGCAGGGCCGTTGCGCGGCCACCTCTGCGGCGGGCAGGCGGAGCGGCAGCAGCCCTCTGCCTTCCCTTTCCTTCCTCCCTTTTTCCCTCCTCCGCCGCGGCGGCAGGCTCGGCAGACGTGAGGCGTCGGTCGCTGCCTCGCTCCCTGTCACGGCGGCGGCGCCTCCCGCCCGGTAAATACGTCCGGCGCCGGCCCGCGCGCCCCTCCCCCTGCCTCGCCCCGCCCATTGGCTGCACGGCTCGGAGCGCGCGGCGGGAGGGGCCCCTCCGCCCCCGCCCCGCCCCCCGGCGCGAGGTGCGCTCCCGCCCGCGGCGCCCCCGGGCGGCGGCGGCGGCGGCTCCGGGCGTTCCGGCGGGGCGGGCAATTAACCCCGCTTAATTCAATGATGGGCACTAAGTGCGCGGCCCCGGCCCCGGGCTGCCCCGGGGCTCTGCCGAGATAGCGATCGCTGGCGACACGGAGCGCCCTCAGTCGCGGCAGGAGTTTCGGGTGCTCGCCGGGGGCAGCGGGGGGGTGAGGAGGAAGGACGGCCGGCATCCCTCGGAGCACCCCCCGTACGGAGGCAGCGAGGCCGCGTTCCTTCCATAAGCAAATGCGGTGGCTCGGGCTGCCAGCTCGGCGGAGCCGTGCGTGATGAATAACCAGCAACCCCTTGCTTCCTGATGAAAGGCAGAGCCAAAATGAGAGGGGGCTGAAGCCTCCCCGCCTGCGCTCGCTCCCGGCGCTGCCACCGGTCCCGCAGCGCCTCTGCCGCCAGCCCTTCCCCGGCGCCTCCGCTCCGGGCACTCCAGGCTACACCAGGATGCGAAAGTGTTGCAACACTCGGGGTGCCACAAGTTTCACTGCTGCCGGGTGGGGTTGAGATTTTTTTTTTTTTTTTTCAAGGTTACAAAAAACCAATGTTTGGGCTCGATGAGGTACGGACGTAACAGCGAGCCGGCTGCAGCCAGGCTGCGGACACCGTCCCCCGTCCTTCCGTCCGTCCATCCATCCATCCATCCATCCATCCATCCATCCATCCATCCCTCCATCCCATCACGCCCACACCACCCTCCTGCCCGGGATGCACCAAGCGGCTCTGCGCCTCCTGCTCAGCCCCACGGGTCTTTCACGCTGCTGGTCTGTCCAGGCAGCAACAGGAGGCCCGTGCGGCTGAGCTGTTAGCACATGAAACCCCTGGTAACTTTGTTTCCAGCGTTTCCTTTTGAAAAACTTGTGCTGGGAATGGAAACACGAGGTGATGTTCCACCACTGGGCTCTGACAGCTCCTGCTGGTTGGAGAGTTTTTCTTCACACGTTGGTCCTGAAAACAATGTGCCCCATAGTTAAAATTTCTTTGCTAAGTTAGTTTTCTCCTTTCTTTTCCTATTATAAGCCTTGATTTCTACAGCATTTGCACGCTGTTTTCTATTTATGGGCAAAATGTTTTAAATCTTTGGTTCTGCAGCTAGTATTAAAGCTGCCAGATGATGATAAGAACTGAATAGCAAAAATTATTTCAGATTTTTAATTTGAAATGTTCTGTGAAAATTTAACGTCGTTTTCAGTTCAGGACACAATACCTTGTGACAGAGACATTCCTCCCCTGAAAGAGAAAGTAGGAAATATGAAATCAGAGATAAAGATAACCCCAGTTTACTTTGGCAGAGAGGAACAGCCTGGATCTCAAACTAATTAGTGCTGATGCCATCACACATCATAATGGTTTTACTTCAAGTCTGGTTATTTGCATATGTATAAGATAGATACACGTGTGCTGCACCACAGTCTTTACACTTATGTTATACATATTTGCACTCCACCACAAAGTAATTTTCTAATTCTTGTTTCTGTTTAGAAATTACAAAAACAGGGAGATCAGCCAAGCCGTATCTCCCACTCTGGCACCAGCTATCAGACATTCATTTGCAAACATAGGAAAGTATCGTTCATTATAACTCAGAATCATTACAGCAACATACGCAATTCTATTTCTTCTATTCCTGCCACTGGTGACAAGCTCATTTAGCAGATCTCATTTGTTACATGCGATACCGACAGACTGGAAATGGCTTTTACTCGCAGAGCCACATTACTGCACTAAGTAACATGAGAGACTCCTTGAATATTATAAACATCCTGGCTGAGGGAGCAGGAACAGACTAACCAGGAGGCAATGTGCTTGAGATCAGTTTTGAGCAGCAAATTTCATTGACAGCTGTCAAGATTGAAATGTGAGCTACAATTTACTGTAAAAATTGCTGATTCTGCATGCTACAAGCATGCTTGAAATGCCCCAAGTGATGGAGGGGCTGCTGAGTGTCATACCCCAGCTTTGGTTCCCCACAAAGTAACGAATTTGAAGACCCTTTTGGGAACTTGTGGATCAAGCTAGGGTGTCAGGAGGGTTTGACTGACTTACTGCAGCTCCTCTCTTGCTGGTACTCTGCTCAGGGAGCTGCAGAAGGACTGCGTGGGGTCCTCTGACAGACCATAACATAAACAAAATAATTCAGCTTCTGCAGCTCTAATTTGCTTTTGTTTTAGAGGCAAGAGCAAACAGGGCCAGATTGGCCTGTAAAAAAGGGACAGGAGACAGACCCAGCACAAAGCAATAATAACAACATGTTCTGCAACCAGAAGGAATGTGGGATAATGACTACAAGGAACCATCAAGGAAAGCGTCAGGAGCCTCAGGCCTCATGACGTGTCTCCAGCAGCCATGGGAGAGGAGCCTGGACTCTCCACTTGAACTCACTGTGCAGCCACCCAGAGCAGAGAACCATTCCCTTCCACCAGGTACAGTGAAATCTTTTGAAATGAACACAAATGAAGGACTTGGTTACAAAATCAGCCTTTGGGCATCTCAGGAAATGAGATGCTTTGGGAAGCATCTCACAGGAGCACGCTCCCTGTGCATCAGCTCAAAATTCTGTCACAGATGCAAAGTTTTGTATTTAAGAAGATGAAACTCCCAGCCTAAATAATAGATTGTCCAAGAGGCTTTGCAGGCTGATCAAATGCTGGTTTGGCTCCTTTACTTCATTTCACAAGACACTGTTTGCAGTGCCAGGTTTGTCCCAGAAGAACTTAGGAATTGATGAGTCCTTCCTAAAGATCAACACAAATGAGAAACCAAGATCCTGAACTATTCCTGGCTGGGGCTTCTCCTATCAGGCAGGCAGCTGCTCAGTGCTGGGCCTGTTTTACCTACAATCACCTTCAAGAAAAGTCTTGCTATTTTCCACCAGGAGCATGTGAGCAGTACAGCAATGAAAGTGGCTCCCTCCCCGTGTCAGCTGGTGAAATCCTTCTAATGAAATCCCAAACCACATCCACCACCTTCTCCAGAAGCTCCACGTGCTTTTGAGAGCCCCACACAAGCACAAAGAGATGGCTGGCATGAGGGGCTTAGGTCTTTCCCAGATCAAGGAGGAAAATAAGACAAGCCAAGACAGAAGCTGAGCTGGCAGCACTTTCCAAGTACATCACTTTTAATGAGAGAAAAGTTCTCTCTGACTCTGGGGTAAAATAATCAGCCTTATCCCCTTGTATTGCTTCTTTCATATATTCTTCTCCTCTTTTCCACATGAACCAGCATCAACACCTGACCCTGCTGCTCCTGCCTACCATGTATGTGCCACCAGAAGCAGCATGCCTGGAAACTGACTAAATGGAGTTTAATACTCATCCTGCAGGTGCCCCTGCTTTAAGCAACTAGGTTTGCAGTGAGAAGTAATTCCTTCATCTGGGAGCTTTGAACACCATCATCAATTCCTCACCTTTCTATAAACTTGCCTGCCATGCTGGCAACTTGCCACCTTTTCCCCCAAATGTTTGGATGTAACCCTTCAGCCTGTTTTTAACAGCAGCCCTGTTAAAGCAGTATTCTCTGCCTGTTTGAACTCTTCCACCAACCACCTCCCCCCAAAAATTTAGGCAAAAAGGGATAACAACTGCAGTTTGAAAATCCAACCGAGTTCACCCCAATAGCCAGCCCTATCCTGGGGAAACCCGCATTCCTCGGGTAGCTGAGGATTTGCATACGGCTGGATTTGCATGCACACGCTAGTATTTGCCAGCAGTGCCACATAAAATGCTGATTTCACTAGCAAGGAAGAGTTAGTACTGCTACAGTGCAGTAATTTCCGTCTGGAGTCAAAATCAAGGTTTGTGCATGATATCCATTCTTTTTTGCACCTTGCAATTATGATTCGGCTGGGAATATCTCATTTGGAAATCATATGAAGTAAAAAGCATTGGGACTGTTTAAAGCATCTTAAGAGCAGTATTAATCAGAGCAGTATTTTTGTTAACTGCTCAACACTAACCAACAAACAACTTTATTTTCCCAGTTATTTTGCTAGCATTTTGGATGTAATAAATGAAAGTTAATTCTACTGAATTACCTTTATTTATGCTGATTATTGCCTTTAAAAAATAATTAAGGCTTAAACTAGCATAGCTATGCTTAACGCAAAGCCCAGGGGGCAGGGAACATAATATGACTCTATGCAGTTTCTTTGGCTTCCCACCTCTGGGGCTGGCTGGCCATGGATTTATTGACTCAAGTAGCCATTACAGGAGCTAAGACTATGCGGAGCCGAAGCCTGGCTCCTTCCCCAGCCGCTCCCCGGTGACAGACAGGCTGCCGAGCAGGTTCCCACAGGTAAGCAACTTCCAGGGATCTTTATCCCCCGTAACTGGGGCAGTTCAAAGTGGTGGATGGAGACCTGCACGTTACACGCCTGCTCACTTTCGGCAGCAATTAGCATGTCCTCGGTGAAACTCAGTTACCTGAAAAATGGAAGAGGGGACCTGTACTCCAGAGGTGCTCAGTGATACCTGTTCATACAAAATAAATGGGAAACAAAGTCAGTGTCTGCTTAGCACGCTCGTGAGGTGTAACATCCAGGTGCCCCAACCCGGGTGCATACCCCCAGATAAAGGACATAATAAGGAGACACGCCTTAAGGGGCCCAGAAAGTGAAGCATTTCCTGCCAAGCTCATCAGTTAACTTTTTTCATTTAAAACCGATCCTCCCTCCCCCAAACGAGCTACACTCCTTCTCCTCCGAATCAATAGTACAATTTGCATTTATCCTCCTGGAGGCATCACTCCTCGGACCGGGGCCAGAGCGACCCAATCGATGGGGGGAAGATGGAGCAAGGCTGGAAAAGAAGCAGCAGAGAGATTCCCCCAGGGAGAAATGCAAAACACTGGAGAGAGGCAACAATTATTGTAATTGAAGGTAATGAGGCCGAGGCGCCAGCTCCAGCTCTGCTTAACATCATTCAATACAAAGTGAGACACACATGAAGGAGACAGCCTGAGCCCGGCTCGCCCGCCGCAGCCCTGCCCGGCTCCCTGCCTGCAGCCCACGGCCAGCCCTGCCCTTTGCCACAGCCTTATCTCCCGACTCCAGCCTCCTCGGCTACAACCCCCCGCCTGCTGCAGCACGGATGCTCCCGGGACGGGTCTGTCTCCTGGGGCGATAGCTCAGCAGCATTTGGGAGTCACTTTAGGTCTGACTGGCCTTGGGGTCACAGAGTCCTCATTTGCCTTTCCAGCCGAGATTCCTGTGTCTGTAGCATCTTTACCCTCACTGCGCACGGAAGTCACACAGTGAGCACGAAATCACTCGGGCAAGGACTCGTGTTGTCCTGTCCCATGGCACGGCAACAAATTCAGCCCCTTAGCCTTCATCGTTCCTCTGCACACCCCTCTTCCTGCCATCCCAGTCCCTCTCCGGTGCGCAAGGGCAGGGTGGGGGGAGACACATCCGGAGGGGAGTGGGTGATGGGGAGGAGCTCCTGTTGCCCTATGGATTTCCCCCGTGGCTCTGCCTGGTGCAGGTGTTGCTGTATCTCTAACTCTACCTGGCCTGCACATCTGCGGATGCTAGAGCAGAACTCGCACCGGCTTTCGGCAGCGTCTTAGGAAGAGACACAACTGCATTTTCGCCGGTGATTCCTCACGCACAGAGACCCCCTCGCAGGTCCAGTACCTGGGGAGGAAAGAAGGGGTCAGTGAGGCGCCAGCACCGTGACGGGCTTACTGAACCCTCCTTTGGCTTACCGCGGAGGGGGCTGAGCCGGTGGCTAAGGAGCCAGGGGCGGGTGAGGCGGCAGCAGACGCGGGAGCTTCGGCTCCGGCTGCGGCTCCGCCGGGGAGAGGGCTGATCGCGGGCACGTCTTGCCCTCTGCTGGCAAAGGCGGCCCTAGCAGGGAGGTGCCGGAGCCCTCTCGTACAGCCAAGCCTAGGAACATGCACCCTACAAATACAGGGCTAAAAGGTGCGAGATAGCGCTGCAGCTGCTTTTTGTAGAGGAGGATGAAGCTGCCTGCAGGCATGGCAGTGAATTATCCCATTGCCAGGGTAGCCAGCGCGGTGAAGGAGCCTGTGGTAGAGTGGGGTTCACATCAGCTCCCACCCGCGGCCGCATCTTGCACACGGGAGTTAATGCCCAGGATTCAGCCGCCACCTCGTGAAGCATCCACATAAAGGTGCTACTTGTCAGAATTCATAAACTGTACCTAAAAAGTCAAGCACCACCTATCAGATCTGAGTTAGCAGCTGTCTAGAGACAAGGTATGGCAAATATTAGGAATTCACTTTTGATCCCAAGCACGAGAAACCGTTAGTTATGCTCTGGCACAGCACAGCATGCACACATGAGAGGAGAGGTAGCACTGTAGTCATGTGGCAAAAAAAACCCCTGGAAATTGAATATCACTGCAACTGGACAGAACATACCGTTGAAGTAACATTTATTACCGAAAGCTATAGTTTGGCTCCTAGTGAAAGTCATCTAGGCAAGTCAAACCAGGGTCTCTTGAAAAAAAAAGAGCCTGTTGCCTTCCTAAGGAATTATCTCAGGCTCATATTTGCACATGCTAGAGAGACTGTCCATGGGGTCTGATCACAGATGTGAGTTTCTTGGGTGACTTACACCCAGCAGTCAAAACCATGGACCTCTGCAGAAGCTGGGGGCTATGCAAGGCTGTTCTCTGCTCTTGCAAATAACTATTGTTTGCAGCCCCTCCACAATGGCAGCTCTAAAAGCTTTTGATGCAGATAAAGAAACTCTCCAGTGATATGTTAGTCGGTATTAGTCAATATTTATTGCTCAACATCTATTTTCTGAGCTGCATATTTCAGAGCCAAATGCCAGAGACAAGGTAGTCAATGCAAGTCGGGAAAGCCTGTACACATTACAATAGACTGGCCTGAGCTACTTAAGTAGGCAGCACCAAGCTCCAGTTCTGACAGGCATTTGCAAATGCAATAGAAAAGGCCAAAGGCAGAGCTAAATTTCAGAACAAGAACCAGCAGCTCCGAGAAGATGGATATGTATCTTAATAAGACCTTAATTATTCATCCCCAGAAAGCTGCTCTTTGAAAAAGAAGTTAGCTGGGCAGCTATGCACAGACGTGCAATAAGAACAAAAGCTTAATTCTCACTTTACCATAAAAAGCAGAAAGGACAAGAGTATTTGTGAGACAGGAAATATGAGGAGCTGTGCATCAGTAAAGGACAGGGACTAACTTAAATTCTAGCAGCATCTGGGCCGGCCAGGGAGGCCATGGCCATGAAAGGAGAGGGTGGGGGCTTCCCTCCTCTGGCTCTAGGGCAGGATCAGTAACTACACCAGAGACAGCTTGTAATGTTAATAACTGGCAGTCTGAAAAATTGTAAAAAGGAGAAATAAAAGGACAAAAAGAGCTGCAGCAAGCTTTGGCAGATATGCAAAAGGCTGGAGGCACTGAACGCTCCAGCTGCTGGGCAGGGCAGCTTGGGAAAAGCCAAACCCTCCATTTATGGTGGGTTTAAACAGGGAGGATAAAGGTGGTCATATCCTCATCTTTCTGCCAGCCCTCCCTGAGAGTCTCCCACCCTTGTGGCTGGAACTGCAGAATGGATCAACCATCACTGCCACCCCTATTGAAGAACCCAAGGAACAGGTAGGTTTGGGTGCTGTCCTACCACCCTCCAGTGGAGAGGATAATCTCAGGCAGAGGAGGATACACAGCTCCTTCCAGTAACATCTTGAGATGCCACAGGGGTTCATCTGTAGGAGCACTGCAAGATAAAAGGCAGATCAGGCAAAAGAAAGGATGGATAGAGTGAAGCAGAGTGTTGGAAGAAAGTGATACTAAGACAGAAACTCAAATTCCTCACAGTCCAAGGCCAAGAGGCATCAACAGGGTAGAGGAGATGAGCTGAGAGAACTGATAATCCTGGAAGGGGGAAGAAGGGTGGCCCCTATCTTTTCATAACCACTAGAGGAAAGAGTGCAAGATGTTAGAGTTACACAGGACTAAAAATTAAGAAGCCTCAGAGTAAGAAAGCAGTCTTGGTTACTCTCAGAGCATCCTTTATAACACAGAGAATTATATAACAGAGAAGGATATTAAACTGAGGTCCTCCCCACACGTAAAGATTTGCAGGGCAGGAATCAAACATGAGAATCAAACACACTGGAGGTGGGGACCAGAAGACTGATGCCCAGAGCCAGAGCTGCCAGGCAGGCAGCACAGAGCCTTGACCTCAGCCTGCAATTTTAGATCTCTGCACTGCAAAACACGACAGGTGTTTGCCTCCTCCAGGCTGCCATCATCTTCCTCTGCTATAATTCCAACGTGTTGCTTTTCCACTTTTTTGTGCTTGCTACTGTCAAGCATCTAGGGAGGGAGCAGTTAAAAAGAAGGTAGTGAGAGTGGCTTTGCTGCAGTCTGAGAGTCACAGTGAGCCAGGCTGTGGTGATGGAGCTCCTACCTGCCAAAAGCAATGAGAAGGATGAACTATTGCCTTCAGCAAATATACCAGTCTGCGATAGACTGTGACCATGCTGGCCAACTGCTTTGTCTTATTTTCATTGACTTTCATTTGATACCAATGGCAGCACTCTGCTGCCTGTGCCTCTGCACACCCCCACCTCAGCAGACAGGACCATGTCTACCCAGGGCCACATCTATCACCACCTTATTTTTTAATCAATTCAATCATGATCTAGTTTTCACTTTCATCTTCACTGTCTGAGTCCCCATGAAAAAAAAAGTATATCAATCTCTTTAAAACACATTCAGCCTGATATTAAGTGTGTCTTTTCAGTTCTGCTTGGAGAGACCAGGCAGGACCACTGATCATGCTCAGAAGAATGTCCTTTTCCTTCAAAGTGCAGATTTTAGACTCATTCAAACCATGAGAGTAACAGAAGGGCTGGAATTAGAAGCCCAATTAAGGGAAACTGCTGCTGAACACTTAGCAACTGGCATGAGGGAAACCAGACACAACAACCTGCATTAATTAGCATCTCTCTTGTTGGCCCAAGAAACATGCGTTTCTAAATAAATATAGGTTATATTAATCCCAATTACATTACTATACATGGACTGGACTTAAACCTGGACCTAAGCTATGTGCCAAGGGGAAGGGAACTCCATGAGCTGCTGTTTTCAAAGCAGGGGTGGCAAAAGGGAGTGCTGGCACCAGCTCTGTTCCCTGTGCCATATCCTGCCAGCAACTTTTTGTTTGATTAGATCTCATTGCCCTTCCTTAAAAGCTCAGGTTAAAACAATATATGCTAATTCATGACACAAATGCCAATTGAAACATTTCTTTTTCCAGTAGCAGGAGGGGCTACTCGATTCAGCTCCAAGGAGGCTGGCAAAAGATTTCTCTGCCTGTTCACCCTGAAGCTCTGCCTGTCCCCCTTGCTGTGGCAGAGATGACACCCAGATGCCCAAAGTCATATTGCATGCACTAGATGGCATTTATGTATCATTAAGGCAAAAGGGGAGCTCAATGGGAGAGTGAAGGAGAGAGAGAAATAGGGCAGAAGGAGAAGGGAAAGTCACTCATGAAGATGAGAACACCTCTTGCACCAGCTGAAGATGCTCAGGGGCTGCAGGTGGAAGGCTGGGTGTCCTGCCAACTGAGCCTTCCTTCAGAGCACTGCACATCTCCTCTTCATCAACATCCTGCCCCTCCTGGGCAGTTAGCAGACAGTCCTACATTTCATCCCTGATGTTCAGTGATTTACTATCCAACCTACTCCTTCTCCCTTGGCCTCCTTGAGGAGAAGGTACCCTCACACCTTCTCCCCTCCCCCTCATTCTCTGTCTCTGGATAAATCTACTGAAAATGTGAGACTCCCAAATCCCAGGTACTACACAATGTCCCCTGTCTTTCTAGGTTTGAAATGTTTCCATTGCAGGCCCCATTACAGTGGCTGCACTATCCATCCCTTCCCTGTGCTGGTGGGCTTCCAGGTAAATCTCTGTTCTTCACGTATGGTCAGCACCAAAGGAGCCAAGATCCCTCAAGAGCACCCCTATGCTCTTCAGGCCTCTCCCCAAAATTCTGAACTCACCTTTGCCTGTCCTCTTGCTCACATGGTTTTCTCTGTATTTACACATGAATCTAGAAAGTAGCAGCAAGATGATGTAGTTGACCAAAGTGAAGTAGCTGAAAATAGGCCAAAATGGAGAGAAGTCCAAAAAGAGAGCAGGAAGGAAGGACAAGAAATGAGCCAGCAAAGCAAAAAGCAGCACGTGGATCTGAGTGCAAAGCCACAGTGAGAAAAGCTGTCCCTGGCATCGTGCTGGAGGAACAAGGTGGGACGTGCCAGGAAAAAGGGATGTGGTAATGAAAGCTGAGGACATGCTGACTGACAGGCACTGGCACTGCCAAGCATTCACGTGTGAAAAATGGTCCTCTCCACTGGTTTGCAGCTTGACAAGCTGATGAGCCCAGCTGGCACTGTGGAGGTGCTGGGGAGAACTGGGGATGAGGGGTAGGTGCAGAGAGAGCACCAAAAGGCTGAAATGCACCTGAAGTCTGAGGAGCAGATGTTTGGCTGCTGGCAGGAGCATCACAGGGGCACCTCAAGCACAGGACAATGTTGTCAGGATCCTTCTTTTCTGTGGAAAGGGCCCTCCTGTGTTCTTCCTGGCAATTCTGCAACAGCACACATGCTTTCATTCCCAAATCATGATACCTTGCTCCAAAACCAGATTGTTATTTCCAGTATGCCAAGATCAGGATTTTTCACTGTGCCCAGAAGTCTCCATATGGTGAGAGACTCCATCCCTGACCATCCTGCAGGAGCATTTGGATGTGGAATATCTCACTGTGGCTGATGGAGTTTTTTCCTTTGTGATTTCAATTACATACTTAGGAAAGCACCAGTGATGTGCCTTTCCAGAAAGCATGCTCCTTCCCTCTTTGCTGGCACATCTGGATCAGTCCTCCACACTGCATTTGTGTCAGAGATTTAGTTCACTTGTGTTGAAGGAAGCTGTTGTCAGAAATCTGGAATAGGAAACTGTGCCAGATCCTACTTTAATCCTTAAAACTACGCTGCTGCTGCCAACTCCCTCAGCACAGATTGCTTAACAATGCAGGGGAATGCAGCCACTTCCCACCAGCAACCAGGGGGTTGGCAGGTAATTTGTCAGGAGATACCCTCTGCTTATAAAGCATATGTCTTCCAGAAGATCTCCAAAGCCCACTACAAAAAACAGCCAAAATGATTAATTCTTGTCTTATTCGATTAAAGGATCTCTGCCTTCTCAGCTGTGGTGCAGGTGACAATCCTGAATAGAAATGCACGTGCCAGCTCTGAAGCAAGTGAAATAAATGGCAATTGATTCCCTATAAATTGCGAAACATGAAATTCTGTCACCAGCCCCCACAGCTTTTATCACAATATTAAACTTCACTGGACCATAACCAAGAACCATCCTACAGCTTATTCAGCAAACACAACAGCTCTTTCACAAACTTCTCATTACTTCCAACCTTAACAATTTAGCCTGGGACTGTTCAGGGGAATGTAATGGTGCTAAGCTCCCATTTGCCACAGAAACACATCTGTTACCAAAGAGCAATGGGTACAAATGAGGCCTGAACATGGCAGATGTGGGAAGCAGAACAAGTCATCAGTAAGGTCCAGGCAGCACCTACAGTCAGAATGAGTTGGTGAATTTGCACGCCCAGCAGCAACACTCATGCAAGTATCCTGGTTGGAAAAATCACACTTACTTCAACAGATTATTTTCCCTCAGCAGGAAGGCAGGAGAAAAATACTATGGACAGAGTGCTATAAGGCAGGAGTCCAGTAGACCTCAGTACACAAGGCCTTCTTTTTTCCTGGATTTCTCTTGAACAGCACCTTTACCAGAAAAGTGTTAGGAAATATTCCTGTGGAAGTCATCAGATACCATCTTGTCTGACATCTTAAGGATAAAGGAAAGAAACAGAAATTAACTGTATTTCTCAATTCAGAAAGCATTCAATTATACAAAGTGCTGCCCTGTCCTGCCCTGGATTCTTGCTCCAGTACATAAAATAAAGTGTGAGACTTGTTCAGCATCCAAAACTGAAGCCATCAAGTTCTACAGATGTTGGAAGTTCATTTATAACCATCCAGAAATGACAAGGATCAGCAGGCAGCAATAAAGTATCCCAGCATACACTGTCATTTCAGAACCAAGGAAAAAGAAAAGTGATGACTGATTAAAAAAAAAACAATAAAAACCAAAAACACAAACAAAAAAACCATGGAGAAATAGGGCTAGGAAGGACCTTGAAATTTGATTGAGGCCATTCTACTTGTAC